>NC_083278.1:79844841-81234007 GCF_963506605.1 Zootoca vivipara
GGCAACCGAAGCCGCCGAGAGGTCAACGCAAGAGGCACAACCGGCCCCGCCATCCCAACCGAGGGTCTACCACGAAGACCTCACCGACGAATCCGAATCTGACAGGGAGGAAGTACACCGAGTACAGCGGCGCACTCAAGCAGCACACACACCACAGCAGCCTCGACGAGAAGGAGGGAACTGTGCAAGCTGCGGGGAGAACCACGAGAGGAGGACCTGTCGTTTCCGCAACGCAGAGTGCAGGCAGTGCAGAAAATTGGGACACATCGCCCGGGTGTGTCGGGCTCGACTCACCCGTCGACAAGCATCAGATGACCGACCCAGGAGCCCCAGGTCACACGGCACCATGCACCAAGGCAACTCGACGGAGATCACGGACTACCAGGTATTCCAGTTGCCCCATCCCAGCACAGAGAAAATTTATATAGAGGTACAGATAGAGGGAGCCCCATGCCGCATGGAGCTGGACACGGGTTCAACTCTATCCATAATCTCGGCCCGAACATTAAGGGAACTGTGCCCTAATGGGGGTCCCAAACTAAGGCCGGCCCCATTCACCCTCCGGGACTTCCAGAAACGTAAGGTCCCTACTATGGGGGTGGGGACCTTCAGGGTGCAATATCGAGGGCGAAAGCAACAATTGGACTTGCTGGTAGTTAAGGGCCCCTACGTTAGCTTACTGGGACTGGCATGGTTTGGACCTCTGGGGCTAGCCGTTACCGGGGTGAACCGCACTAGCTTACAAGTGGACGTGGACGCCATATGCAAAGAGTTTCCAGGGGTTTTCGATGGGGCATTGGGACGATATACAGGACCCCCCATTGCCCTACAGCTAGACCCCGCTGTACGACCCATCAGGCACAAGGCCCACCGGGTCCCGTTCGCCCTGAAACCCCGCATAGACGAGGAATTGGACCGGCTCGTGGAGCAAGGAGTGCTGGAGCCGGTGCCCAACGCCCCCTGGGAAACTCCAATTGTCACACCCGTCAAGCCTAACGGTTCGGTCCGCATCTGTGCAGACTACAAATGCACCATAAACAAGGCTCTCACGGCCCATGCATACCCAGTGCCAGTGGTCAGCCATGTCCTCGCCACCCTGGCTGGGTCAAAAATCTTTGGCAAACTGGACTTGGCCCAAGCGTATCAACAGTTGCCTGTGGACGAAGCCACAGCAGAGGCTCAGACGATTGTGACGCACAGAGGGGCATTCAGAGTAAAGCGGCTGCAATTTGGCGTTAGCGTGGCACCAGGCATATTCCAGAATCTAATGGACTCTCTCCTTAAAGGGATTCCTGGCGTCACCCCCTTCTTCGATGATGTACTGATCGCCGGGCCCACACCAGAGGAATTTGAGGACCGCCTCCGCTCCGTCCTGCACCGTTTCCAGACGGCGGGCCTCAAGGTGAAGCGGGAAAAGTGTTTACTGGGAGTGCCGCAGGTGGACTTTCTGGGATTTAAGGTGGACGCAGAAGGGGTCCATCCAACCGGTGACAAGGTACGGGCCATTTGTGAGGCCCCAGCGCCCAAGAGCAAGCCCGAACTTCAGTCATTCTTGGGACTATTGAACTTTTACCATGCCTTCCTTCCCCATAAGGCAGCGGTAGCGGAGCCCCTACACAGACTCCTAGATAAAAGGGCCCCTTGGGTGTGGGGCCAGCGACAAAGGGCCGCATTCCAGGCAGTCAAGGACTTGCTCGTCTCAAACTCGGTCTTGGCACACTTCGACGAGAGGCTGCCAGTGGTGCTGGCATGCGACGCCTCTCCCTATGGCATCGGCGCTGTCCTGGGACACCAACTCCCGGATGGAAGAGAGGTGCCGGTGGCATACTTCTCCCAGACGCTTGCTGCAGCCGAACGAAACTACTCACAGATTGACAAGGAGGGTCTGGCAATCGTGAAGGGCGTAAAAAAATTCCATGATTTCTTGTACGGGCGGCCCTTTACCATAGTGACTGACCACAAGCCGTTGCTTGGCCTGTTTGCCCCCGAGAAGCAGACCCCCCAAGTGTTGTCTCCACGTGTCCTCAGGTGGTCAATTTTCCTTGCCGGCTACCAGTATGCACTAATCCACCGCCCTGGGAAGGCGATGGGCCACGCAGACGCACTCAGCAGGCTACCACTACCAGAAACAGGCCCCGACCCAGCGCCTGCGCAAGAGGTTATGACCCTGGAGCTGCTTCCCGACCGACCCATTCAGGCACAAGAAGTTGCGCACCATTCCACAAAAGATAGGGTCATCTCCCGGGTCCTGGACTGGGTGTGGCGAGGATGGCCCAGCAGCAGCCCCGGGCCAGAATTCGCTGGCTACACAAACCGCAAACATGAACTGTCGGCCCACAAGGGGTGCCTGTTATGGGGAAGCAGGGTCGTTGTTCCCCAGCCCCTCCGCAAAAGGGTCCTCACAGCCCTACACGAGACACACCCAGGGGTAGTGAGGATGAAGGCCCTTGCCAGGAGTTATGTGTGGTGGCCGGGGATTGACAGAGAGATAGAGGCCTGGGTCCAACACTGCCAGACCTGCCAAGAATCCCGCCCGGATCCCCCAAGGGCCCCAGTCCAGCCCTGGGAGTCCGCCCGACATCCATGGTCACGCTTGCACGTGGACTTCGCTGGCCCCTTCCAGGGAAAAACATTCTTCATAGTGGTGGATTCCTACACCAAATGGCTGGAGGTCGCACTGGTACCGTCCACTTCTACGGCGGCAGCCATCCGGGTACTACGTAAGCTGTTTGCAACCCACGGGCTCCCTGACACCCTCGTCTCGGACAATGGAACCGCATTCACGTCAGAGGAGTTCCAGACCTTCACAGCGCAGAACGCCATCCGCCACATCCGCTCAGCACCATTCCACCCTGCCACCAATGGCCAAGCGGAGCGCATGGTGCGGACCACCAAGGACAGCCTCTGCCGCATAACACAAGGGGACTGGGAATACCGCCTTGCCGCATTTCTTCTAGCACAGCACAGCACCCCAAGCACAACGACGGGCCGGAGCCCAGCTGAACTACTCATGGGCCGGCGCCTTGCAACTAGACTGGACCGACTTCACCCCGACAGAGCTCAGGATGAGGTAGTGGTGGGGAAAGGCAGGAACCCCCGGACATTTGTGGCCCAGGACCCAGTGTATGCAAAGAATTTTGGGGCAGGCCCAGCATGGGTACCCGCCACAGTCACCAAGGTGACCGGTCCCGTGTCGTACAAGGTACTAACGGAAAGGGGGCAATGTTGGCGCCGCCACTGCGACCAGCTACGGCGACGATTCCCAGGAGGAACCCGGGAGGAGAGCGGGACAGAGGGGTCCCAAGGGGACAGCAGGGCAGTGAGGCCTGTAGAACGAGAGGGGTGGGCAGGGGAAGCAGAAGCAGTAGGCACAGAGGGGCGCCCCGAGGCTGGAAGGACACCGGAACCAGAGTCACAACCTAGTGGTTCAGTGGCGCCAGACCAGACAGCCCCGGCACAGCCAGCAGCCTCGGAACACGAGCCAGAACCAGAACCCCTGACCAAGGAACACCCCAGGCCACAACGCACACGGAGGCGGCCAGCAGACCTTGGGGACTACGAATGCAACTTCCCGGGCAGGACTGGAACTTAGAGGGGAGGGGTGTTATGTACTGAGCTGAATCCTAGAACAATAGGATTCAGAATCAGCGGGAGCTACCCAATCCAACTCCAGGTGGAAGTGAATCCGCAACCTGATTGGCCTGCTGGAGCAGCCAATCAGGCGGCTGGCAGAAGTGAATCTGCTACCTGATTGGCCTGTAGGAGCAGCCAATCAGGCTGCAGGCAGAAGTCAATCCACAATATAATTGGCCCACAGGTGTAGCCCTGAAGTAGCCAATCACGCAAGGCCCATTGTGTAAATAATGTATATAAGCAGATGGTTTTGGGAAAAGAGCCATTCGTCTTCTCTTCTTCTCCTTGATGAATATGAGCTGAATAAAGAGCATGAAATTCACTCTCGACTCCGAGTATATTTCAGATAGTTTGTCTAGTTTTGGGTGCTTTGATTTCCCCCCCCCCTTTCATTTATAGACCCATCTGTACAATGCTGTGCTTTCTAAAGCTGGAGATTTAAATTAACAGTAACTACTCATGGGAGAAGACTGACAGCATTATAGCTTATTATATTAATCATTGTTATACATGGAAGGCTGAGCTTAATTATGATCACACTATCATGGAAATAGAGGGGGTTCAGAGATACACTAGGGGATGGGTTATAGACATGGAAAATGCGCCCATATAAAGAAAGATTTAAAAGGTCGGGGCTTTTTAATTTAGAGAAGTGATGATTAAATGAAGGCATGCAAGAAAAGCGACAGAAAGGAATGATTGGCATACAGAAGAGACATCAGGAGACCTTTATAAAAAGGGGGGGATTTTTTCCTTACTGGGAAACCACCTTTTTATATAAAGGTTCCCCCCAAAATGAATTATAATATGTTGCCAACCCAGCAGGAGGACTCTGCTGACACGTGAGTTTACTCTGTTACCCAGGACTTCTCAGCCCAGGTCAAAGAGGGAAAACAAATAAAGAGGGGATCTTTGGAATTGCTTCCTCAAAGTCTAGTGGACACAGAATTTAACAAAACCTTGTGTCGTGAAATATTTTCATAACACCACAGGGAGCTTAATATAAATGCAATCTAGCAAACAGGGAAGGTGGGAAAGAAGAGGAAAGGTGGGGGAACGGAAAGGCAACAGTGACACACAGAGACTTGCAAATAAAATAGGAAAGTCATTCTAATCTGCTATATGTTAGCTATTAGAACAAGCACAAGGGTTTCAGAGCACGCTAAGAGTTTCTTTCAGAGGTTCTAAGGCAGAGCACCTTTGCATTGAACAACGATGAAATACACTTCATTTCCGCGGTCAGCGATTTATTTAGAGGTTAGACCACTTTTCAAATGGCTCTGCACTTCTATTATAAAAGAGGTGGCCCATTCTAACAGGTTTTGGCATTGTCAAAAAAAGAATTAGCCTCAGAATGTTTATTGGAGAATAAAGCCAGGATGTCTGGCAATTGCAAACTTCCCCCAAGAGTGCCATGACTGCAGAAACTCTAGGAGGTACTGTTGAACTACAACAAAATATAAGAGTGCATCACAGATGTCCCCCAAATGCAAGCTGACTACATATTTTCTTAAAGGGGAAAAATGGTCTGTTGCTTTAAGCATCTTACAAGTGGTGCAGTAATAAAATTGCTAGCACACTTGCAAAGCTAAGACAGTGTCTGGTATGGATTCAAATTGGATGGAGGACCGCGTGTTGAGATTCCTGCGTTGCAGGGGGTTAGACGAGATGTCCCTTGGGGTCCCTTCCAACTCTACAATTCTATGGTTCTAAGTGTACAAGGCTTGTAAATGGTTGGAGCACTTGTTCATACAGTCGTCATTTTGCAGTTGAATAGTACTGCTGATTGAAGGCCTTTTAAATCACCCAAGTGTTTTCCTTGAAGAACTTGGGTTTCATCGCTTCTTTCTCACTTTATAAACGGGCCTTAAAAGAACTCTTGGTTCCAACTGGCTCTTAATTAATGAAGCTGCACTATATATTTTTTAAGTGTGTTTTATATTAAGTTTCCCATGGATGTCTGGTGTGGTTTGAAGTAAAATAAAAAAATTCCTTCAGTAGCACCTTAAAGACCAACTAAGTTTTTATTTTGGTATTGGTGTGGTTTGAGTCATTCTATGCTGCTATTTTAGTTTTAATATTTTATGTGTAAGATATTTACTCATATGTATTTGTCCTTATACACCTGGGGGGACCCAGGTGGCGCTGTGGTTAAACCACTGAGCCTAGGGCTTGCTGATCAGAAGGTTGGCGGTTCGAATCCCTGTGACGGGGTGAGCTCCTGTTGCTTGGTCCCAGCTCCTGCCAACCTAGCAGTTCGAAAGCACGTCAAAATGCAAGTAGATAAATAGGAACCGCTACAGCGGAAAGGTAAGCGGCGTTTCCATGTGCTGCTCTGGTTTGCCAGAAGTGGCTTTGTCATGCTGGCTACATGACCTGGAAGCTATACACCGGCTCCCTCGGCCAATAATGCGAGATGAGCGCGCAACCCCAGAGTCGGTCACGACTGGACCTAATGGTCAGGGGTCCCTTTACCTTTACCTTTATTTGTCCTTATGTTATTTCAGTGAACTGCCTTGAGAGGGCACTTCTGCCCTGAAAGGCAGCATAAGAATATCAAAATAAATAAAGTAAATAATAATGCAATACAAGTCACCTCAGCTGCTAAGAAACAACAATATTGAAGCAACATCACCAAAACATATCACTGAAACATTTGGAAAGTAGTGGGGAAAGTTCCCCCCCCACCCAGAAAAGGAAAAATCTACAACACAAACTAAAACATAAACTTTGCCTTTTGTATCTTCACTTGGTTTACAACATCCAAACTAATCTTTTGTTGATTGCAGCATAACTGGGAGGCTCCCATGTATGAATGTGCCATTGCAAAAACATGCAGCAATGTACCACGGCCCAGCAGCCTTCATGCAGAAGAATTCTATTGTTAAATATATTGAATGCAGCTGCCCAAATCTCCATTTAAACAGACTAAATGTTATCTATGCCGACATTCCCCCTACATTCAACATCAATTTTATACAAGAATTTAGGAAAATATACATTCACATTTTTTAAAAAATACACCCAACCGTAATGTAGATGACAATTGTGGGACATGAATACAATCTTAACCAATCACCCTCGGATTGCAGCATTAAAACACACACACACACACACACAGAGAGAGAGAGAGAGAGAGAGAATGTATTCATAGACCACAAAAGAATGAGCCTGTTATTCTTAAGGGACGTGGTTGTAAATAAAGACAAGAAAAAGCCAGCCATCAAACAAAATTTGCAACACATCTGGCACCATTGTCTGATGCAGTAAAACGTTACCCTAAAAAATAGCACATGCCTACCATTCTAGCATCTGCAGTCAGCACCTGGAGTAGATAGGCTGAGAATATTCTTTTTAAAATCATAAAGGCATGCCTACGTGAACTGAATACCTTCTTATTCTAAGGAAGATGAGAAGTATGAAGATGGAGGATTGATAGAATAAGAGTTTCAAGTGGACAGATTAGTTGTGAAGAATGAGGTTGTCTAAATGAGACATCCAACAGACAGGTATTTATTGTCATCCACATCAGTTCCAAAGATGTCTGAATCCTTGGCAGAAGAGCAGATCTCACAGCAAGGCTTATGCGCCATCCCACACTGCACATACTTTTGCTCCGCTTGCATTCAGGTGGAATACAAGCAACCACCTCAGCTACAACCTGCCAGCTTGTAAGCATGAAGAAGTCCCTCGTGCCCTTAAGAGCTGTGTGGCGGTAAGCCATCTGAGAGACATCCGATTCCTATGATACTCTGTTTATATATAAACAACGTACAATATTGTGCTGGTATCTGGAAGTTGTTTCATTAGCTAGGGATGAAAGCTGGGGATGTTCTAGGAGTGTGCATAGGCTCTGTTTGAACCCCACATTACAAGGTCAATCAGGTTGATTAAAGGAAGGTTCTCATGTTTCTATGTCTGATCACCCCATTAACAAAGTGTCGCAAGGCAGATCAGGAACGCCTTAAGCGTCTGTGTCTTTGGCTCTTCAAAGAAATGCACAGCCATTACCTAGTGGAGTCCAAATGATTAGAACTCTTGGGGTCTTTTCAGTGGTGGCACCCCAACTCTTTGTTTTTTCAGAGATGAGCCTGGTGCTGACACTGCGGGCATCCCATGGGCATCTTGTCAGCCACTGCGAGAACAGAATGCTGGACTAGATGAACCAGTGGTCTGATCTAGCAGGCTTATCTTATGTTGTTAAGTTTCTTTTTGCCAGGCTTTGTGGGTTCAGTTTGATTTAAGTTAGTTATTGTCACAGTTGGGGTAATGTGTAGGTTGGTTTTAATTTGAATCTGGATGCGTTGGGTTGATTTTTAGGCAGTATGCTTGCAGTGCCCCACCCTGTAAGAGGCGATTCTGCAGAAATCGCCTCTTACAGCTATCAAATCACAGACTCCAAGGGGACCCAAAAAACCTATTTAGTCCAACCCCAAACATTTTAATATTTGCACAAATTCATCTTGCTAGGAGAACACCAGATGCAGCAAGGTGTATGTACAGAGATGTTTAAGCAAGTTCATGCTATGGATCCCCATATCATGAACTTCCCCAGTCAGGATATGTGACGAGACAGGTAAGTTGCACTGCAAAACTTTTCTGGTCCAAATGTGGTCCGATATGTACACAAATGTCCTATGTGAGTGGAGTTGTCTGTCTGTGTGAATGAAAAGGGCATACTTCACCTTGGTGAAAGGTGGACTGTGCCTCCTTTGATCTGAATTCAACTGTCAGGAACTCAGTGAGTGCACCAGACCTCCTAGACTCCAAAGAATCGCTGTACAGAGTTTTCAGGGGAAAGCATTCATCTGAGAATCCAGCTGTCTTCCCTCCAAAACAGAATGCTTTCAATGTTCAATGTTCTTTGGAGCAGCCTCTGAGCCTTTGTACAGCATAGGAAGCACCAAAACAAAAAGCAGCTACAGATAATCAAAGAGTTTATTTGATTCTTAAAATTTAGGATTCTGTGAAATTAGATTTAACCTGCATCATTTAACCTTTGTTAGAAAACCTGGCTTGGGTAATGTTACATCATGGGATGAATGTTTTAGAGTGGGTTTTTGTTTTGTTATGCACTTGTGAAATGGTAATTTATAATGCAACTATTTCAAACAAGTGCAAGCATAAACCACCTTTATTTGATATACTAAATTAATGATTTTATAAGCACCCTTGCTAAGAACTAACATTGAGGGTTGTGGTCACTGGAGGAGGAAGGGGGATGCGGTTGGTGCAGTCTGCCCCGGGTGTCATCCTCGAAGAGGGGTGAGATCGCCACCCCACTACCCCGGGACGCTCACTGCTAGCGCCGCCCCCAGGTGCACAGCACTCTGGGTACCGGAGCAGCTAGCTCCACCTCTGGTTGTGGTGACGCTGTAACTCAGAGCATAGCTGCCAAGTTTTCCCTTTTCTCGCGAGGAAGCCTATTCAGCATAAGGGAAAATCCCTTAAAATAAGGGATAACTTGGCAGCTATGACTCAGAGTGGGACTTTAATTTGGTCTGGCCCATTCTATGGAATAGCATTCCTCTTGAGATATGGCAGGTGCCCGCTTTCTGCTCTTTCTGGAAGCAAATGAAAACTCAGAAGGGCATATATTTAAACATAACTGAAGAAAGGTTCAGGATATTGGCATACTGACGATATTGATAAAACTCCCCATTTCATTGGAAGAGATTAATGTCTTAAAATGATTTACAAAATGTATATTGTTCCAGCCAAACTTTTAAAAGTAAGTTATGCATGAAAGCAATTTTGCGGGTTGATGACTACAAAAAAAAGTCTTGTTTTAAAAGAATGAAAAGATGTTGGCAATCTATAACTGCAGTGATTAATGAGATTGTTAACTATATCACAGCTCTGGGTGCTGCATTAGTTTTGTGATGCTCTTATCTGAAGGGCATAGTTCAAGAGATAGATGTAAAATGGACCAAACAAAAATGTATTGATAAATAGCAGTAGAGATAGGGCAGATAAATGAATCCTTTTGAACATTAAATTGGCCAGGTTACTTTGGCACACAAGGCAGAAAATCCCAAGCACCTCCCTCTGGGAATAAAAGCAAATGATGACAAATTGAATATCTCACCATTTGCTGCCCTTTCGTAAAACCCCAAATCAGCAGCTTAAGGCGCCTTTGCCTGATGGTAGGACTAGGCAGATCATCAAGGGAAAGAGCTTCATTATGAGGTCTTCCTATGTGACCCAGTTTCAGTGTTACTGAAACGATACAGGAGGGGAATGTATCCTTTCAGCAGTTCCCACAGTAGTAAAAATAATGTCAGAAGGGGCCCAAGTTGAATTTGGGTGAGGAAACTTGTGACAAATTGCAACGTGAGCAAAACTAACCTAAGAAAGGCCTGCTGGATCAGGCCAGCAGATCATGTAATCCCCAAAAACCTGTTTTCACACTGGTCAACCATATGCCTATGAGATGCATGCAAGCAGAGTCCAGCCACAACAACACTCTCCCCTCCTGAGGTTTCCAATAACTGGAACCATATTGTCTCCTGCAGTGGAGGTAGATTATAACCATAATGGTTAGTAACATTTCTTAGGAGTGGAAAAAAGAGAAGAACAAATTATTCATTTTTAAAAAACACACACGCACAGAGAGGGGGGAAGGGGGAGATCTTATCTTGCAAATTATTGAAATTCATTTGGAAAAAGTAAATATGATTTTCTAATTGCCATTTACTGACATCCCATTGCTATTCAACTGCCAACAAAGATTTCACTTCCTGCATTTGACGAGCCAGAGCTGAGTCCATGAAAACCTATGCCTAGGCTTGCCGTACATCAGGAAAATTCCTGACATGTCCTGGTTTTCAGGTGCAAAACAAGGGATGTTAGGGAAAACCCAGATGTATGCTGGAAAAAAGCTTAAAATCACTATTTTGCAGGGAGGTTCCCCCCCCAAAAAAAAGCTCAACAATTTTGGTGGTTTTGCGGATGTCGGAAACTTTATGGCAACCCTACTTAAGCCATAATAAAATTGTTAGATTCTTTTATTCTTTTTGCTACAAGAAATGGGAAACTGCAGTCCCCAGAATTCTTTGGAGAAAGTCATGTGTTTCAAATGTATGCTGAGTGCACTTAAAATGCATGGTGTGGATCTGCTCAGGGAATTCTAAGGAGAGCAGAGGCCTTGAAGTTACCCATCAACATTCAGCACCTGAACAGCCAACTGAGGAGCCATAATACAGGCTGCTTGGTCACCATCCTGCCCCCTATGGTGAGATGTACTGTCATTCCAGTTAAGTTGTAGTAGTTGGATAGTATCCTACAAGGCAATTCCATTAAATTGCAAGGCCTTCCATTTCACAATGGAACATTTTCTCCCTCTTCTCTCCCAATGCACCCTCTCTAAATCTGCTTCAGAGGGTTGAGCGAGACCCCAGAATAGATTTCTGGGGTGCACAGGGAGAGGAAATGGAGGGAAAGTTACATTGCACACCTGAAGGCCTTGCATTAATCAGGTCCTCCTCACAGAGGGCACATGCTGCGGTGAGATCATCAGGACTGACCTCATTGTTGTGTGGGTGGGAGCGATTGGATAGCCACAACAACCCAATTGGTGGTCCCTTGGTTGCTGGGCAGATCTGGCCATTGGGATTTTTTGTGTATTAACAGAGGGACCTTTATATATACCGCTGCACATTGCATAGAGCTTCCTCTTTTCACTTTGTGCACCAAATCACCCGCCCACGCTCCCTATATTTAGGGTCTTGCTATGACCTAGCTATGCTGTTGTGGGTCATCTGCTGTTGGGGCAGGGGCCCAGTAGGAATTTTCCCATTTGGCTGATTGGCCGGTGCCACTTGGGTTTCGCCTGCTGCATAGAAAATCGTCACAACTTTGTAAGGTCTGGCGGTTAGGCATTGGTTCAAGGTGGTCTGGAGGGGAGGTCGGAGAACCAGGCCCCTCCAATGCACAACAGGTATTCTGTTAATGGAATCCAGGGACTCGCCAAGCTTTTGTCAACCCCTTTCAGGGGGTAGGGCCACACAAGAGTCCCTGGGAGCATTTTGGGGTGAGATTGAGTCATGTGACCATACCGATGCTCCCCCATGGTGTTTACCTGTATTGACAATATGGTGGGGCTCAGTAGTCAGTACTGTCCTGCTGAGGTCAGGTGCAGCTAGTCGGGAACCAATGCCCTAAACAAAGCACTCACTATCTACAGGTAGGTACCCGTGTTGGTCTGACGTAGTCAAAACAAAAAATAAAATAAATTCCTGCACCTTAGAGACCAACTAAGTTTGTCATTGGTATGAGCTTATGTCTTCTTCAGATACACTGAAACAGAAGTCACCAGACCCTTATATATAGTGAGAGGGTGGGGAGGGGTATTACTCAGAAGGATGGTGGGAATGGGTGCTACTGGAAGGATTTTTTGTTTTATTTTTTGTTTCACTCACTATCTGTAATCAATAAAGTTGTGGCCAAAATTATGCCAATAACCTAAAACTAAATTCCGTGTCAATTGTGTCTTTATTCTTGGGAAGCTCCTGGGGATCTTAACATGCAAATGGAACAACATCAATCAATACTGCCCAGTTTCTAAATTTGCATGTATGTTAGCATGTGCAATATTTATGCAAATTTTAATCCTTTTTGTGTTGTGTGAGTGGTCACCCTAGCCATACTACCAAGCTAGTCACAATGAGTGTCTGTGGATGACTTTCTGCTGCCTTAAATTGGCATTTCTCCTGTGCGCTGGAGAGGCAGTGACCAAGCAGGTGGTGGTAGTGAAACCCTTTGCCCCAAATCTGGTGGAGAAGCTGTGAACTGATATACTTGTGGCCTGGTTAACCCAATCATCATGTCTGTTCTCATTCTTCCTCTGCTCCACCCCACCCCACACCCAGCTGTGGTTCATTGGACTGCATTCTACAAAATCTGGGCTGTGTTAATATCAAAAGTAGGCTATTATTTCTGAAAAAGCATCAGGAGAGGGGGGGGCATCTTGCAGGTGTAAAAATCTAAGACAAGGCATATCATTTGACATTATAAGAGTACTGACATTTTAAAGTTGCCCAGAGTGTGGGATGAAATTATATGGCACATTTCCACCACTAATAGCTAAGCAGCTATGACCTTGTTAGCTGCCTGGATGGGGAAAGTGCCCAGGAATCACACCTAAGCCACTCTGAGCTTTGGGGAGAACCAGAAGTGTATTTAAGTTAGACAAACAACATAAAGAAGTTAAGCACTTTAAATCCCACTGATTTACTTAGTGCTCTTGGCTTCAGTTTAGGGTGACATGCAAGGTACATTTTTCAGTGGCTTGTCTCTGCTAGTTTTTATGTGCGGAGCAAAAACTGGCAATGTGCAGTTTTGATAATACATAATTAGACAACAATTTAATGTCCATAGGTGGGAAAAAATGATGGGGAAAGAAATGTCAGTAAAAGAATTAACCTGCTCACCCGGCAATTTTTTCTTAAGATGTGTATTTGAATAGTTTGTCAGTATATAACAATACAAGTGATTTTACAAATACAAGCAATTCACATATTGACATTAGCATTCACTGTCATTTGTGATTTAAGCTAGAAGAATCAGCTCTATTTTTAAAGCTTTTAAGAAATTCAGGCTGCAATCCCCTACTTACCAGGAAGAAAACCTTATTGAACTTAACAAACAAAAACCTAAGAATAAGTCACGCTGAACTTAGTGGGATTTACTTGTGAGTAGATGTGCATATAAGTGCACTGTTATTTTTTTAATTTTAAAAAACACATAATTGAAGAATCTGCATGCAGCCATCAAAAGGCCTGTCATAATTTCATTCTGAATCTCAGGGAGATTGAATATTTTTTTCTCAAAACAAATTTCTTTAAATTTGGCTGGAAGAAACATATGAAGCGAAGTGTGTTAATGGGATAACCATGTTCCCCCAAATGCCAGCAGACTTGTAAATTTTGCATATGGAAGCTGGGTTCTCATTTCAGAGACTTCAACCCAATGATCTTCAGCTTTGTTTCAGTCTGCAATACCCTAGCTATATCTTTTATATTTTAAAATCAGTCTGTTTTATGGAGTACTTGCTAAAAACTTATTACAGCTATTTTTAATCCTCCTGCCTCAAAAGCTAACTATGGGATTCATGGGCAAAGACGAAATATTGCTTAGTATCTTTTTAATGTGCAATGCTTAACATACAGTGCTACCTCGGGTTAAGAACTTAATTCGTTCTGGAGGTCCGTTCTTAACCTGAAACTGTTCTTAACCTGAGGTACCACTTTAGCTAATGGGGCCTCCCGCTGCCACCGCGCAATTTCTGTTCTCATCCAGAAGCAAAGTTCTTAACCCGAGGTACTATTTCTGGGTTAGCGGAGTCTGTAACCTGAAGCGTCTGTAACCTGAAGTGTCTTTAACCCGAGGTACCACTGTACATTTTGAAACGGCTGAGACTCAGCATTTCGTCACAATAATAGGTACAACTTTTAAGAGAGAGATATTCAAGGATAAAAGTAACTCCCGCAAAGCTCATCTAGAAACTCAATAATATCTCCTTTCCATTGACAGGATTCTCTTTCCTAAACCATTAAGAAGAGATAGATGAATAGCCTGAAATGTGTTCTAAGAGCTATACCTAAAATAGTCCATCACTTACACCAGTGGTAGTGAAGGCAGGAAAGCACGCTTGGGGGAGGGGGAGAGAGAATCTGAAAGGTTTTCTGTCTAATTGTCTTCGCAAAGCAAGCAATGAAAGATGCATGATAAATGCTTTCTGCTGTAGAGACATTAAAGGCTCTGGGGCAGAGCCTGAAGTAAAAGCCAGCATCTGTCGAGGTCAACATTTTCAACAATTCGACACTACTCTCTCGCTTGTGCTTATTCAGTTGATTATAATCCTTCCACTTTTCCCTCTCCTTTAATTTGATTTGTCCCGGCAGCTTCCTCTGGCTCATATTCATTTATTCATTCATTCAGAGTACTCACAAAGCTTGTTCATTCATTCATTTGTTTATTCATTTATTCAGGCCATAATTTTCTCTGGGAAGGCCTCCCGGGGGTCAAAGGATAGTGGAGATCTTCTAATCTACTAGTGGTGGCAAAGGAGATTTGTGGATGGAGCAGAAGGCCTGCCCACGGAAGCCATGGAAGTCTCCACCTCCATTCTCAAATTGTGAATAATGGAAATTCTGGTGGTGAAGAGAGCAAAAGGAAGCGGGGAGGGGGAGCAACTTTGGATCTGCTGGATACACATAAACACCCGAATGCAGGAGGAGTGCGGCAGTTCCATCCCAGTCTTCTTACACTTTCATCTCCATCACTTCCAAAAGCCTTGTCTTTGCTTTCTTTCATTTTGCTTGTTGCCCATGCTCCACATATAGAACTTTTGTTCATGGGATTTTTTTTTTAAAAAAGAATCTTTTGATTCCTTCTCTCAAGATAAAGTGACTCTGATTTAGTTTTATGCTGATATAAAATGCACAGAACGCAACTGTACCATCCTTAAAGCCTCACTCTAATGTGTATCTCATGGCAGGGAGGCCTATTGCTTTCAGTGGGGCATGTGCATCTCAGGAACAAGGGTAGGATCAGGTCGTCAGCTGCTTGTACAGTATCCTTCATCTGAACCTTGCATTTTACTGCCGTGACCTAAACTCCAAGCTAATATCAAGATGCAAAACATATTAAGAGGTCAAGACTTCCTGTGATTTCTTCTGTGAAAACGACACTTTAAAAAGATGAGGTTGAAAACATGAAGTGAAGAACCCATAAACAGTAGATCAGTCTGCAGATCTCTGTTTACTGGTCTTCTTGTTATCTCAGAGGTAGCAGGTACTCTCACTGACTCTGCTACCTTGAATAATCCAGCTGCTTCAAGTCACAAATCCAAAGGCCCAAAGCCGATTGTGAGCGTGGGCTGGGGCTCTGCTGTTATTTTGCTATGTTGCTACTTTGAGCATCCAGGTGTTCCTTCTTAACTGAATGAGATTCCGTGTTGCCTGAGCTAATCTGATGGATTAACACTGTCTGCACTGAACAGCAGCATACTTGTTAGTCATGTATTCGGTGCTGTCTTTGCTGAAAAAATCATTTGGGGATGATCACCTAAGCTTTTTAGAGACTGCATGTTTGGAACAGTGGAACAAACAGGAAGCAAAACAATGTGCTTTTGCACATTGCAAATCAAGGCAATACATTTGCAAAACATGGTATTACAACTGCACCAGGCAATTCATAGTTTTCAATAAATCTTGGCTTTTTAAGGATCTTCTTGAGAGTCTGCCTCTGCTTTTTTGGTTCCCAATACACTTGCCTCTGCCCCCTATTTTTTTACTGTGCCTAAAATTACACAGGAAGCTTTTTATCGTGTGTGTGTGTGTGTGTGTGTGTGAGAGAGAGAGAGAGAGAGAGAGAGAGAGAGAGAGAGAGAGAGAGAGATTTCTATCACATCCTTCTAGTGTTCACACAGCACTCAGAGTGGCTTTCAACAAATTAAAAGCATGCTGCATTTTACAATACTTTCAATAAATAAAAAATAATCACATAAAGACCAGAGTCAAATACGAAGGCAGCAACCACAGATAAAACATAGCTCTAAATAAAACATCATCGTATAGCTGGCAGGCAAAAGTCTGCTAGAATAAAAATGTCATTACCTGCCAGGAACCTAGGAAACGGCCTTAAACTGAGCCAGACCATGGGCCTATCTATCTCAGTATTGTCAATGCTGACTTGCTGTGGCACTCCTGGATTTTAGACAGAAGTCTTACGCTGCTATCTGGAGCTGCCAGGGGTTGAACCTGGGACCTTCTGAATGCAAAGTGTGTGTTCTACCACTGACCAACAGACCTTCCACATAAAGAGTTTTTCCTCCCTGGGCGGAACTTGAACTCGTGTCCCAGGAAGGCTGAAAGTGATTCTCTGAAGGCATCCTAACCCGGTGGCCTATGTGGGTTCATCAAAGAAGGTATTTACATTTAATTAAAATATTGATATTCTGCCCTTCAGCAAAACTTTGTGAACTGCAAGAGTACTGGCTGACATTCTATCTACAGTATATACGGTATGCTGAATGAAGGCATAAATAAAAAATTGCCTTGCTATGGCTCCCTACAATACATTTTGATCCAACTGCCCAATAAAACTGTCCAAACTGCTCCCAAATGTGTCTAAGTAGATCATCATCACAGGCCCTGTTCAGAATACCCCACCCTCTACAGTGAGGTGACTGGAGACAGGCCTTTTGGGTAGTGATACCTCATCTGTGGAACTCTCTCACCATGACTGTTTACTTCCCCATCAGTCCCTATTTATGATATTTGGATACTACCTGAAGAGGTTGTTGTCCAGGTAGCATGCCCAGCTTTTAAAGCTATTTCATTTTCACCTTTCTCTTGTTGTTTTATCTCAGTTCTGATGTTTATCATCATTACGGTATTTGTGGCTGCTGTCCTTTAAGTTATTATTATATTGCTGTAACATCCATTGTTGAGAGACAGAGGGCAAATATTTTTAAATAAAAAAATAAACCCTATACAGTATCTACAGCTAGGTTAACCCTACTAAGTTGATCTAGAAAGCAACAAAACCTTTGCATGTTCAGACCCAGAGATCTCCCCCCTAAATAAATTCACACTTGACTCAAATTTTAGTTTTGGTTTTTGGCAGAATTTAGGCCAACACTTTATTGATTGCAGAAAGTGAGTGGTTGCATAGGCTCTGGTTCCACTAGCTCCCTGCACCCTTGCAGGTAGCGCTGACCCAGGGCACCAGCATAGGTCAGCCTAGGGCAGGGGTAGGCAACCTAAGACCCGTGGGCCAGATGCGGCCCAATTGCCTTCTCAATCCAGCCCACGCAAGGTCCGGGAATCAGCATGTTTTTACATGAGCAGAATGAGTCCTTTTATTTAAAATGCACCTCTGGGTTATTTGTGGGGCATAGGAATTCGTTCATTTCCCCAAAAAAATATAATCCGGCCCACCACCTGGTCTGAGGGACAGTGGACTGGCCCACAGCTGAAAAAGGTTGCTGACCCCTGGCCTAGGGTGAACACCTGGATAGGTGGAAAGCCGGGAACAGGCTATGTCCACCACCCAGATAGGTGTCCTCCTGGACTCAGGCATGGGCACAACCCCCTCACAGGGGTTGACCAAACCATTTGAGTCCCTGGATTCCTTTAACGGAATTCCCTTCACATAGGGATGGTGAGACCATTCTCCCATCCCTATCACCTGAACCAGTGCCTATCCGCCACACAAGCACCTGCGCTCGCCGCCAACCACTCACACCTGTAACCAATCCCTTTACTCCGCTGACACGTTGGTCAGCCAGAAATCATTCCATATCACAGTCATATGAACCCCAACAAGCCTGTAAAGGGACGCATCATGGAAGGTAATGCCCGGGTGATGGATCACCGTCCCGCCCAAGGCCAGCTGTTGCAGTGACTTGTGTGGTCACCTTCTTGGCCACTGGGCTCTGGACACGCCTCCTAGCCCTCTCGGTGGCAGCTGGGCAGCAGCTACCTCGCCACACAAGTCACTGCAACAGCTGCAACCAAAAAAAATTGAGTCCAGGAAGAGCCGCCTTCAAATCTTCCAAGTCGTCCTGCATGCGGGTCTGCAGGCTCAAGCCAGGAGCTTCCGGCAAATCATTCTCGCCCAGCTGCACCACCATCGCCGCAGGCGTGCCTTCCACAGACACCTTCACCAGCACCATCGGGAGAAGCTCCTCCCAACACATTCCTCATCTGGACACCAAGGAGATGCACATGTGGTCAGGGAGTCTGAGCCTGCGTCCGAATCCAGACTCTGCTGCCCTCCTGCTGGCCCAGTGGACAATGCTGTGCCCGACTATCCAGATGTGCAGGGTAGGCGGACCTAGGACTGCACCCCATTGGCCAGATTGAACCCATCATCGAGGGACCCACCAATCGGGTGTTGTGGCTGACCAATCTTACCCACCCACAACACAGGAGGTCAGTCCCCAGGTCTCACAGCAACATGGTTGCTTTTCTATTGAGCTCCCAGCTGTGGGAGTATGTGACTGTTTTACATGTTTTTAGATGTTTTTAATAGTTTTCAAATGTTTTAAATGAGTGGTTTCCAAAGTGTGGCTTGTAGTGGTCCATGGGGTTCATTTAGGTGTTCCGAGGTGGCAACTCTGCAGATTGGTTGAGCTGTGTGTGTGAAGAATGGTCTGAGATACACTGGAAGTGATGGAGGGAGGACTCGTAATTATCTTTAGAATGTTTAAGCTGCTTTAGAATATGTTTGCTTTGTTTTTCCATTGTGCCTCTGTACGCCAGGCTGAGTTCCTTCAGGAGGAACAGTGGTGTATAAATCAAATGAATAATTCCTCAAAAGAATAAAGGTGGGGCTGGCAGCAAGATGGCGGAAGGTCCTGAGCAGGAAAACAAGGGAGACTCTTGAGGGAAGAGTCAGGGGAATGAAGCAAGCGGTGAGAAAGAGCGGGAGAAACTAAGGGAAAACACATGCAAAAGAAAGAGTGGCTCAGAGTGGAAGTTGGGAGACACATATTACAGCAAATGTCAAATAAATTTGTTTAGCCCAGCAGGCACATCCATCACATTAAAGTATTCATATTGATTTTCAATTATATTTTTATTGCTTCCTTTATTTCTTATTGTATTTTATTGTATTATAATTTGAATTCCATTTAAAAAAAACACTTTAGCATCTAGCACCGCACGTCACATTTGCTAAATAACTCACAGAATAACCAATAGGTTGTCCACAAAGACCCTCAGTAATTTTCAAGTGGCCCGTGGGGTGGGGGGATTAAGCTTGGGAACACTGTTTTAAATACTCTCTTTTATTTTTAATCATAATGTTTGGGAGGAAGTGGGGAATAGAGTTTCGTAGTACTTCAACCCTGCTTATACTATACTCATATCTCTGTTTCGAATTTGTTCCTTCGTTCACCATGCTACATTAGGCACTATAATGATGATCATGTTGACTAGCATGATATTTATCTGCTGTGCATCACCACTGAGTGTGGAAAACCCACTTGACTGGACATTGTCCTGTTCTAGCCCCAAGGTGGTGCACACAGGTCAAGGGAAGCTCCAACAAGGGTTGGGTATGAACTAAGGCCTTTGGAGCTTCCGCCTCCAGTCTGTTTCTCTTATGCCTTACCCCACCTTTTGTTTTGAGAACTTCAAATCCTTAAGAGGCCAACCCTCTCAACTGAAGACGAGTGCTTCTCTTTCATTCCACAGCCTCCTTCCTGATGTGCTCCCTGCACTGATAGACTGGTGAAGTAGTATGAATTAAGTAGAATAGGAAAGATCTCTACACATCGGATCAATACTTTCTGCAATAAGAAATGCAAACTGAAACATTAGGCTGAGAGCCGATAACCTGATCCCGTTTCTAAGCTGGTGCCAGTGGAGCTCCTGACTCGGTGTTCTGGTCCCTGCTGGTTTGTCTCCAACGCTATGACAGACATTCTGACTTGACATTGCTTTGAAACAATGGCTTTGCTATACAATTACAACACAGGCTATGTAACAGGTTTTTATTTCCATCTCAAGAGTTGCTTTCAGCTTCCCTAATTACACTACTATGGGCCTGGCCCTCCAAAGGCCTACACCAGCCCTTAAGCATACCTAATATACAATTAGACAATTATAATTGTTTTTAGCCACCAGTTCTTAGAACATCAAATCTTTCCATCATTTCATTCCCTTTATTTCCATCTTAGTGCTACTTCAGTTATTGATTTCACTAACATACCCTTCCCTCCCACCTTCTTCTTTTTTACCTAGCAGAACTCTGAACAATCCAGGCATGTATGGTGGCTTGAATTGATATTGAGTGATGACACATGTATCTGTATTTTCACCATGGGCATACATTTCATAAAAGGTAAAGGGACCTCTGACCATTAGGTCCAGTTGTGACCGACTCTGGGGTTGCACGCTCATCTCACATTATTGGCCGAGGGAGCCGGCGTACAGCTTCTGGGTCATGTGGCCACTTCTGGCGAACCAGAGCAGCACATGGAAACGCCCTTTACCTTCCCGCTGTAGCGGTACCTATTTATCTACTTGCACTTTGACGTGCTTTCGAACTGCTAGGTTGGCAGGAGCTGGGACCGAGGAACGGGAGCTTACCCCGTCGCAGGGATTCGAACCGCCGACCTTCTGATCAGCAAGCCCTAGGCTCTGTGGTTTAACCCACAGCGCCACCTGCGTCCCATACATTTCATAGCAGCTGACAATTCCAATGCAATATTTTTCAATGGAGACCATACCCACATTGGGGCAGAGGCTCATCAAGGACTGAGCAATCAAATGATTGTAATCACATATGAACCAGCTGCTCGGCACTTCACTCAAAAGATCATTACCATAGCACTAGCTGTTGGCCTTCCACTCCCGGTGGAGTACCTATCTCATTCAAAAGTTCCACAGAAACTTCTATTTTCACTCTTAACAAGGAAGACCCAGAATTCTTTCTAATCAGCACTCGTCTTGCTGTTGGGGAGGTCCATGGGGTCTAATAAATGTGTGTTTTCATTCTTAATAAGTCAACTGTCAGTTCAGCTAGTGATGCGCAAATTGCTGCTAGCTATTAGATACAAAAGGCTAAGCCATATATACAGTTTTAATAGCAGAGATCAATATGGTGACGACTCACGCTGTCAACATTTTTTCCTTCCCTTCTCAGGCTTTGAGTTGTTGCCTATTAGCAAGTTCATCATCCCTTTTGCACATTTCCTCTCTCAAAAGAGCCTTTTACATAAACCGAAATGGTGTGTGGGTGTTTGGGCGTTTCTGCAGAGAATCTTGCTAGTCATGATAGTTATTGTAAAGGGGAGGCGGGGAATAACAAACGCATCAGTCTGTGGTTCGGTTAATACTGTGCTTAATGATACCCAGCGCAGTATGTATTGGTAACAATATGAGAACAAGTTTAATGCAAGGATCGGAATCAATATGAGGAACGTGGCTTTGAGATATTGTGCATTTTGTTGCTAGGTAAATGGACATGCTGTTTTCAAGCTTGCTTCCATTATCTTTGCAGATGAGCAGCAGTAAGCCAATCTTCCCATTGATGCTGGTGGTTCTACAAGAAAGTTTGTCTTTCGACAAATCCATGGAGGATAGGTCTGTCGATGATTTCTTGTAGTAGGGTGGGTAGTCAATCAAGAGTAGACGAAATGAAATTAATGGACCTAACGTAGTCATGTTCATGTAAGATTTGGTTATATGCAACCTCCAGATTGAGAGAGAATATGCTCTGGGTAGCAATTGTTTTCAAGTCCTGCTTGTGGGGCCATATCACTGATTGCTGTGCGGGGTGGGCAGCCCTTTTGTCTGAATGAAATTTAATAAGGGAGGAACAGTGAGCACTGAACAGGGAAGAGTCTTTAGGAGTGCCATAAATCGGTGGGCTAGAGGAATTTGGAAATCTCAGGATGACATTTATAGGGTTTCAGTGCAGTCCTAGGCAATCCGAAGTACTGTACTCTTCATTGCATGTAATGGTGCTTAAAGGTAAAGGTAAAGGGACCCCTGACCATTAGGTCCAGTCATGACCGACTCTGGGGTTGTGCGCTCATCTCGCATTATTGGCCGAGGGAGCCGGCGTACAGCTTCCAGCTCATGTGGCCAGCATGACAAAGCTGCTTCTGGCAAACCAGAGCAGCACATGGAAGCGCTGTTTACCTTCCCGCTGTAGCGGTTCCTATTTATCTACTTGCATTTTGGCGTGCTTTCGAACTGCTAGGTTGGCAGGTGCTTACTCCTAAGTAAATGTTGTCTAACCATTGTGGTTTAAAGGTTGGTGTTGGACTGGATCACCTTGGGCCAGTCAAGGTCTCTTGGCCTAATCGACTTCAGGGGAATGGAGGTCTTTAAGCAGAGGCTTGACAGCCATCTGTCAGGAATGCTTTGATGGTGTTTCCTTCTTGGCAGGGGGTTGGACTGGATGGCCCTTGTGGTCTCTTCCAACTCTATGATTCTATGAATATTGTGAGGAAAAATTGAAAGAGAAGGACCAGGTAACATCAGGTGTGGGGAACCTGTTCTCTAGATGCTGCTGCACTACAACCCCCATCAACTCCAGCTAATATGCCTGATAGTCAGGGGTGATAGGAATTGTAGTCCAGTATCCTCTTGAGGACCACAGGTTCCCCACACCTGTTGTTATTTGCGTGGTCAGGTGGAGTCCCCCCAAACCCCAGGCAGCCCCCGAGCGGAATAATGACACCAGACAACGTTCTATGGGATTAAAATTGGCCACAGCTTTATTAAGATTCAGATGTAGGGAGACCTTGGCTCAGGCTCTGGACGTTTATCCTTCCCAGCCCCCAGCCGGGGGTCTGCGTAATTTCCGGGTTATCCAGCATATGTGGGGGTTGGGCTAGCTCTGGAGAACATATGTTCAAGCAAATAGCCCTCTCCCCTTTTCGCCGCCGCTGGAGGGGGAGGGCAATGACGACCTCTGGCATATGATCAATGCCTCCCCCCTAGACCCCGTTTTTGGGAACCGTGGTATCGCCACCGCAATGGAGCGGGGGGGGGGTTTCACCTCCCCCAAGGCCCCCCCATTCTGTTAATTGACTAAAGGATTCCGCCCAAGGCCTGCACCCGCCAAAGTTGTGACGAATTGCTACGGGAAAGGTGAAACCTGCCAATGCAGGGAAAGTTCTTTCCGGCCCTTCAACAGCAGCCTTGTCGTAGCAGCACCTGCGTGCGTGTTCGCCTGTGGAAGAAAAAAGGGGTTAACCTGTAATGTAAGCATTAATTTTGGGAGTGGAGGGTGGGAAAGCTCTGGAGCCGTCGGCTTCTACCCAGGTATTTCTCGCCTTCTGCTGTGTGCACTGGGTGGTTACCTCCTCCTACCTGGCCAATCCCCCCCTGGCAACACCTCCCCCAGCTGGATTGGATGGCTGGCTGTGTGGGCGGTGACCACAGGTATCCAGCCCGGGAAGGTGGTGCCAGCCTCCGAACTGCTAAGGGCTGTCCAGGGGTTCCCAGGGGCTGCGTGCGACCATGCAAAATGCTCACCCCTTTTTATATGGGGAACGGTCATTGTTTCTTTCCTTCTCCTATTTCCTTACAAGATCCCTGAGTTTCTACATCATCATGAGTAGCTCTTTCCTGGAAATCACAGTGCACACCTTGGACACACAACTTGGGCGCACTATACTCTCCTTGTCTCAACTGCGCGTACACAATATGGGAATCATGTTTGCCTACCTCACAATACTGTTGCAGATTGTAAAATGATTTGAATATTTTATGTACTGCCAAAATTAGGTATCAAGAGACATAAGGAAAATGCTCCCCTATCCCAGAAATTATAAATCTGAATGGCTAAAAGATAATATAAAATGTTTTATTTTATCAGAAGTAGAAAACCTACAAGCCAAGAAATTAAGTTCCCCTCTATCACTCTTCAGCCCAGGAATATATTAGAAAAAAACACCTTTTTCCACGCTACTCTTTTCCAGGTAGTAAAGATAACACACTATCAGAAAGTAAAGTATTAAAACAGGATGTGTTAACATATAAAAAACGTCAGTAATTTAAATAGAAATTGGTCCACTAGCAGAAATAATGTGCAGTCACACAGAGTTGGAGAATGAGTTTTTTGTTTTGTTTTAAGTGATTTCACATTAAAGAAGAACTGAGAATAGTAAATTCACACTCCCCCGCCCCTTAAAAAGCTGGTAAGGGTCATACAGGGAATAATGGATCTATATATATTACATCAGTGCTGAGACAAAAATTAATTAGATGTATAAAACACCTTGACATATGTTACATGCTAGGGGCAAACCAGTAAAGAAACGTGTGATATATAGATTGAAAAGTCTCAGAAGGCATTACCAAAATGGTACATGCAGTTCAGAGGAAAGATGACTCAGAGCAAGTATAAAAAGAATTTCCAATATTTAAGTGACTACTTCAAAGAAGAACGCCAAGATTCTGAAAATAAAGCATTCTCCTGATCCAAAGATGTTTCCGAGCACAATTCAAAGTGACCCTTAAAGCCCTAAACATTTTTTACTGTTTGATGTTCTATCGTGTTTTTAATGTTTTGTTGGGAGCAGCCCAGAGTGGCTGGGGAAACCCAGCCAGATGGGCAGGATATAAATAATTTATTATTTATTTATTTATTTATTTATTTATTTATTTATTAGATAGTTAGTTAACATCAGAAGCCTGTGGGTGATATTCCATTACGTTTTACAGCGTGAACCCACTGAAATTAATAGACCTAAAGTAAGGTAAAGGTAAAGGGACCCCTGACCATTAGGTCCAGTCGTGACCGACTCTGGGGTTGCGTGCTCATCTCGCATTATTGTAGAAATTGGAGTTCTTGGTAAAGTCCAGGACATACTTGGTACACTTAGACCTGAGAAACCTCGCTGATGAAGAATCATCGAAACAGGGCCTTGTCCTGATATTCATGTTTATTGGAAGTTATCCTGAATAAAACTTGGTGAAGATTTTTTGAAATTATCCTTTCTGGCCCGAGTTCTTGTAATTTTTCGTTTACATCTCGCATTATTGGCCGAGGGAGCCAGCGTATAGCTTCCAGGTCATGTGGCCAGCATGACAAAGCCGCTTCTGGCAAACCAGAGCAGCACATGGAAAGGCCGTTTACCTTCCCGCTGTAGCGGTTCCTATTTATCTACTTGCATTTTGACGTGCTTTCGAACTGCTAGGTTGGCAGGAGTTGGGACCAAGCAACGGGAGCTCACCCCGTCACAGGGATTGGAACCGCCGACCTTCTGATCAGCAAGCCCTAGGCTCAGTGGTTTATCCCACAGCACCACCTGGGTCCTAAAGTAGCCGTGTTCAATAACTTCAGTGAGACTGCTCTGAGTAAAACTTATTTGACCATCACCTTGCAGGTCTATTGCTGCACTTAACAAGTGATTTAGGGTATGCTTTAGTTGAGATTCCTGTGATTCGACTAGGTCACCCTTAGGGTACCTTCCAACTCTGTTCTATTATTCTAGTGCTGGATTTTCCCCTTTTTTGCCTTAAGCTGGGGTGGGGAACTTGTGTGGCCCTTTGGGTGTCCAACTCCCACCATCCCATGTCAACTTGCCATTCTAACTGGGATTATGGAAAGCTGAACAGCTCCAGCACAAGAGGAGCCTGTTTAGCTGGCAGCTCTCCAGCCTGAAGAGGTCACATTGCTATCCTCAGGCTCTGAAGACTCCAGCCCAGAAGGCCCAGCAGAACCACCATCTCGCCTGCATCTTCAGAATCAATGGCTACCACAACAGCCTAAGTCCCTTTAACATAAAATGCCTCAATCACCAGAGATAGTTAGGCACCCAAATGGAACTGCAGTTTGCTTCACGACTCAGGCTGCCTTTCAACAACTTTTGAAGCACATTCTTTCCCTCAAAGAATTCTGGGCATGGTGGTTTGTTAAAGGGTTGCTGGGAATTGTGACTCTATGAAGGGAAAACTACCATGCCCAGCATCCTTTGAGGGAAAGAATGCTGCTTTAAAGGCATTGCATGTACAAAGCCTATGTATGGATTCACTTGCTCCTGTGGCAGCATTCGGCTCTCCGTTTCATACGGCGCTATCCAGTCCAGAATGTGGTCGGCTTTACTTGGTTTCATCTTATGGGAATCTGATCTCTGATTTGCTTGATGTTCTTGCTTTACCTGAACCTAAACTTACCTGAAGGAGCGTCTCCACCCCCATCGTTCTGCCCGGACACCGAGGTCCAGTACAGAGAGCCTTCTGGTGGTTCCCTCGTTGCGAGAAGCCAAGTTGCAGGGAACCAGGCAGAGGGCCTTCTCGGTGGTGGCGCCTGCCCTGTGGAATGCCCTCCCATCAGATGTCAAAGAGAAAAACAGCTACCAGATTTTTAGAAGACATCTGAAGGCAGCCCTGTTTAGGGAGGCTTTTAATATTTAATAGATTATCTTATTTCATTTTTCTGTTGGAAGCCGCCCAGAGTGGCTGGGGAAACCCAGCCAGATGGGCAGGGTCTAAATCAGGGGCCCCAGACTACGGCCCGGGGGCCGGATGCGGCCCAATTGGCCTGCCAATCCGGCCCGCGACGACCCCCGCCGCCCGCCGCCCGCTCTTACGGCGCACAGCGTGGCAGCGCTCTTCCGGGTCGGGAAAAAAGTGCCGAAAATCCTTTGTGCGCATGCGTATGGGCCTCTCCCGACCCAGAAGAGGTCATTTCTGGTGCACTTCCGGGTCGGGGGAGGCCCATACGCATGCGCACAACGGATTTTTGGCGCTTTTCCCACCCTGGAAGCGCGCCAGTAAGCGCCCGTGCACATGCGCACGGGCGCGCACTCCCCCGCCCGCCGGCCCGCACAGGCGCGCGCTCCCCCGTCCTCCGCCCCGCTGTGCGATCGGCGCGGTGGGAACCGGCCCAAACGCCGGTAAGTCTGGGGACCCCTGGTCTAAATAATAAATTATTATTATTATTATTATTATTATTATTATTATTGCACTTCCTTGGCTTTTGCCTCACTTCACAAGTTGAAACTCAAACTTGCTCCCAGACCCCACAACCATACACCCCATTTAGGCTGGAAGCCCATTCGGCTGAGGCCACGGCCTGCAATGGAACAACAGCATGTAAGCAAACCAATGGGAACTGCATCTCTTATGTCAGGGCCAGGGAGCCAATTAGAAGGCAGGACTGAGGAGCAAGCCAAAAGTGAGGGCCAAATAAAAAGGATACAAAGACACACTCCAAATCAGAAAGATCTTGTTGCTCAGGAAAAGCTCAGCTGGAACAGCTTGAAAGAGCGTGTTTATTGTTTATTTCAATAGTAACAATCTGCACTTCCATTAAGGATGTAACAAAGCAGTGTACAACGTAAAAACGGATCAGGACCACAATACCTCAAGGACCGCCTCTCCCCTTATAAACTGACTCAGACCCTGCAATCATCATCTGAGGCCCTTCTTCATGTGCTTCCTCCACAAAAGGTCCAGAGGGTGGCAACACAAGAACGGGCCTTTTCTGTAGTGGCTCCATGTTTGTGCAATGCTCTCCCCAGGGAGGCTCGCCTGGTGCCTTCATTACATATATTTAGGCACCAAGGAAAAATGTTCCTCTTCTCCCAGGTCTTTGGCTAATTAAACAATCTATGACCTTTTAAACTTTAGGTGGTATTGCTTTTATTTATTACCATTTTGTGTTTTTATATTGTAAACCTCCCTGTGATCCTCGGATGAAGGGCAATATAGAATAGGATAGAATATAGAATATAATGTAGAACTATTGATAAATAAATAAAAACACAATTCTGCAGTAATGCCAATAGAAACTGGTTGGTAAAAATAAAAGCTCAAAGGATCCAATAACCAGCCTTGATGGGCAGAATCTATCCAAGGCCTGAATATACTTTGCTTGCTGTCTAGTGATTCGCAACGTGGAGCAGCTCCCCACAGATCTCAGCTGCTCCTGGCAGCTTATATGGTTTTATATGCTTTGGGATATTGAGCAGCATGGATGGAAGCCTTTATACATGCCCTGAGCAGCATGATGTTAACTGTGGAGGCAGGGATGACTGCCATGCTGGAAAATGTATGTGTAAAGTGGGCTATAGTGAATAAGAGAATAAATGGGCCTTCTGAGAGCCCAAGGTCCCTACTGCTGACTCTATGCACCTGGCCCAGGGCAGGGCCTGACAGGCTTCATAAGGACTGCTGCTGCCCAGCAAGGACCCCCCTGCTAGTGAAGAATTCAGCGGCCAGGTTGCTGACTGGAACAAGACAGTTTGAGCATATTACACCGATCCTGGTCCGACTGCACTGGCTAAGCTATCAATTAGATTACAGGCCCAATTCAAAGTGCTGGTTTTGACCTATAAAACCTTAAACGGCTCAGGACCTCAATACCTCAAGGACCGCCCCTTTCCACATGAAGCTACCCAGACCCTGAGATCATCTTCTGAGGCCCTTCTTCGTGTGCCTCCTCCTCAAGAGGGTGGCAAATGAGAATGGGCCTTCTCTGCAGTGGTTCCTCATCTGTGGAATTCTCTCCCCGGGAAAGTTTGCCTGGCGTCTTCATTATGCACATTTAGGCACCAGGCAAAAACGTTCCTTTTTAGCCAGGCCTTTGGCTGATTTGATTGACATCCTATGCCCTTTTTTAAAAAAATTGGGGGGGGGGGTTATTGGGTGGTTGTTTTTATTTTTATTATATATTTTATGGTTTTATATTTTGATTTTGTTCTGTGAACCACCCTGAGACACCCTGAGAAATTCAATCAATCAATCAATCAATCAATCAATAATGGGCCAAATTAAAAGGACAGCTCTGCTGGGTATGCACCAAGGTCCCCTTGAACCTTCAAGACAGGGTTGGATCAGCATGCAGGAATGAGAAGGATAATTCTATTAAATAATGGCTAAGTGAAACCCTGCCCGACTTCCCACCCTGCAAAAAAGAAGAATATGATTAAATAGTCAGTTTCACAATGGCCAAAGGTCTAATATGCTCATTAATGATCTGGCAAAGAGAGCAAGCAGCAAAGTGGCAAAATGTTCCAAAGTGATTTTTAATTCACTCAGACCTACAAAAGACTGAAGTACCGGTAGTTCAGCAAATAACTTCAACCCTGAAGGATGAGTGGACAAAGCCATAGCAACAGTCAAGCAACAGTCAAGATTTTAGTCTGTTATCAGGAAATGTACAATGAGAGAAACAAGTGGCATATTGTGTCGCTTCTTAACTTCATGGGCTACCATAAAAATAATACCTTATTAATATGATTAATATGATGCTACTCCACTAACTGTGGAGATTCGGCCTGTCTGTCATTGTGAGCAGATAAACGGCAAAGTTTTGTGCAGTGCGGCTGTCTCAAAAGCAAATAATACATGAGCAGAAGGCATATAACCCTGCAATATCATTAGAAAACAATCGGGGGGGGGCAGGCTGCTTTTAATATACTGCATCCGAAATAGAGATCATTTCAGAGATCATTAAATCTTTATGGAGAGTACAACAAGCAGATGTGGAAGTGCATTTGGGGGGGGGTTACTTGGTTATTTTTAAATTAGTGAAGACAAAACCAGAAATGTACAGCAGCTATGCTGAAGAAGATAAGACAGAAAAGTTGTGGGGGGGGGGTGTTGAATCAAAACCAGAGGTCATTAAATGAAACTGCAAAGTGTTGCACCTAAAAACCCCATTTTGTGTGATTAGTTTAAATGTTTCAGCTAAACTAGACTTTACATCATCTGTCTTAATAGGAATCGGAGTGATCAGATATTTGTCGAGATAAGAACATCAGTTGCAATTTAAAAGGTAACATGCAGTTGACTCAGCCTTAAGCTTCCTGGCTCATTGATTTCCTTCTATGGGAGCGTCCAGATGGGTGTTTTTTGTGGGATCTGGAGGATCATTCGCACATGGTTTTTGCAGCATCCACACAACAGCAGCAGCAGCCTGTATCCCTACACGGCTTAGGCTTAGGCCTGGAAACAATGCCTTATGAGGACCGGCTTAGGGAGCTGGGTATGTTTAGCCTAGAGAAGAGAATGTTAAGGGGTGATAAGATAGCCATGTTCAAATATATAAAAGGATGTCATATAGAGGAGGGAGGGAGGTTGTTTTCTGCTGCTCCAGAGAAGCGGACACGGAGCAATGTGTTCAAGCTACTGTACAAAAAAGAAGATTCCACCTAAACATTAGGAAGAACTTCCTGACAGTAAGAGCTGTTCGGCAGTGGAATTTGCTGCCAAGGAGTGTGGTGGAGTCTCCTTCTTTGGAGGTCTTTAAGCAGAGAGCTTGAGAGCCATATGTCAAGAATGCTTTGATGGTGTTTCCTGCTTGGCAGGGGGTTGGACTGGATGGCCCTTGTGGTCACTTCCAATTCTATGATTCTATGACCTCCCCCCATCTAATCCTGATTTACCCTTTCCTTGGAAAATCCAACACATTAAAGCAAAGTGGAAGGGGGAGCCTATTGCCAGCAACCTGTTTGTGATATCTGAATAACCAGTGTGTGATATTAAGAACCTAGCGCCAAATCTAAATTTCATGTTGTAATATTTATGTTAAAATTACATGTCAAACATATTGGATGTGTTGAATCGCTAGCCTGATCTCTGGTGCCTGTACCTCTGCACCAGTGAGATAATCTCATTGCCAGCCATCTATTTTTGCATCCATCCTACACAAATGTGTCAAAAGACACATGCTCCTCATGGAAATGTATCACAAACATATTGAGGTATTTGGGTGGATTCATCAATCTGTTATTCAGTTTAAAGGAAAACATGTGTATTTGTGCTCTTATTCATCGTGTTTTAAACAATAAAATTTATTTATTTTTAAAAAAGAAAACATGGCATCCCTATTCATTGTGTTATCTATTTTTGAACTTTAATAAAAGGTTTTAGTAGCATCACAATCATCACATACATTTGTTAGCAGCCTTCTTGTAGAACCAGGTAAGCAACGTTGTAGGATCTAGAGCCAGGATGTAGTCCCAATGAACACAGGGTGGAGAGGATTCGACCCTTCCACAATGCTGATCACCACCATTCAAAAAAATCCTGCTATAACCTGTGGAAGGGGAAGTTTACAGACAGATAGGTTTGTTTATTTCCTGTGGAGCTAATAACACATTCAAAGATATGATTTTCACTAACTAGAAAAACCTCGGAGTATCTCTGGATTTACGACCATTTCTTTCATTGGCATGGGGGGGGGCAGAATCTGCTCTGTGTCATGGCCCCAATTCAAATTTTGCCCTGCCTCTGCTTATTTACCCTGCCTCTGATTTTAGGACCCATCTAATTGAGGGTATGAATTCATGCATCCTTGACATGAAGTCTAGTTTGGCCCCAGTCTTGACAGCACAACATCCTCATCGCCTTTAAATCTTAAAGTGGCAGAAAGCACAACCTATCTCACCCCTTGCCAGCAAAATGAGAAGCAGACAGCCCGAGTGATGGACCAGGACTTTTTGAGTTTAATCCAATTCAACGTCAGGACAAGGGTTTGTTTTTATTATTTCTAAGTCGTAAAAGTAGCAATAATCCTGCACTGGGAAGTGGTTTGGGAAGCTCATGTGACTGTCGAGGGATATTGTTTTAAAGGAAAGTAGGAAAAATAAGAGGGGAAAATGTACTTAGCAGAAATAAGAGTATTTGGCAGTGGAGGGAGCTATAGGTTTTGGCTCCACATCAGACAAAATATTTTATCACTCATTATGTTCAATTAAAGTAGTGGAAAGTAAGCAGGAAGGAAATAGAGGGGAAAGTATTCTGCCTACTTTTCCTTTGACATAACAGTTGTCTTAGCTTTGATGAGACTTCATCACCAGACATCTTCAGAAACACCTTTAAAGTCAGTCTGAATTAACCCATTGGTCCATAGTCAGAACACATTTTCCCCGATCCAGGAAAAGTTGATTGTACTCAAGTCCTACTGAAATAAATGGAGTTAAGTTAATTGTGAATAACGCCCCCATTAATGTCATTAAAACTTTATTCATTTTTTTAAAAGTTTTATGTCCTGTCGCTATGCCCTTGTTTGCTTACAAAGTCATACTTTGCTACAGTACTTATTTTGCAGCCCATTTTGGCTCCATAAATCTCAGCTAAATTCTAGTGCTTGGTCTAAATGTGCCTTTGCTTCTCGATGAGTGGAAAGTCCATTCTGCTCATGGAAGAGGCATTTTCAACTTAGAAGTTGGATCTAACCCAAAGTGGACTATAACTACCATACATGAAATGCTGATCACATTAAAAAGAAGAATTGTATAATCAAGGTAAAAAATGCGAAGAACATAAGGCCCCTTTTGCCCCCGTCTAGGGTCTCTCCTATATTCATCTAGTATATAAACAAACATAACCTGAACCCACAACTTAGATATCTATGTACACACAGATTTTACTCTTATTTTGGATAACATGGCTTTAGATCTCCAAAATTTTATTTTAAGAACATGAACCCTTTAAGTAAGGTTCTCGTTTTAAGATTAAAAGCTACCATGCCCACTTTTCTTTTAAAAGTCATGTTCTCTTCTGGTGGGCAGGGAGACAGTGCTGAAAGTTAGGAATGTATTGTGTATTTACATATGTGGACATTTTGCATTCTTATTTAATGTATTTTTAATTTTAATGTATTTTTAATTTTAATGTATTTTTAATCTTTGTTGCAAGCCGCCCAGAGTGGCTGGGGAAACCCAGCAAGGTGGGCGGTGTACAAATAATAATAATTTATTATTATTATTATTATTATTATTATTATTATAATATTTATTGCATGCTCTCCACCAGTAGAAACAATTTAAGGATGAAACAAGCTGAAACAATTCAAAATCCAGAATTAAAAACACTTAAAGCAAATTACAGTTATGGCCCTGAGAACACATATCTCAGGTGTCAAAGGCCAGGAGAAAGAAATACATCTTCAAGTTTTCATCAAAAGTTGCATAGTGAAGGTGCCAGAGGCAGGGGAGGGAATGCTTACAACGCCAAGATAATGGCAAAGCACCAGCGCCAAAGCAGTTGTCTCCATTAAAATATGCTCGTAACCCATTACTGCCTCTCACTTTTGGTTCATTTTACATTCAACAGGCAGCCATGTTGAGTTCTTCTATATTATGCTGCAGTTGACTCCCATACAATTGTCAGCACTAGAGGGCACTCCTATCCTAACATTAGAACACTGTTGTATGGTGTTTACTGATCAATGGAATAACTCCATCCGAAACCCCATCCGTAGAGAGCAAGGCCCTCTTGTTTGTGGTAGGCCTTTCCTTTGTACATTCCCCAGGGTGTGTGTGTGTTACATGTAAATCATTATATTATATTATATTATATATTCACTTACACATCTGTATAATCCCTATTCAGTGCAAGTCAGACATTTGGGCAATACTCTAGTCCTCTTCACTCTTTCGCTTAGGTACAAGTGAATGCATTAAGACAGGTGATTGTCCATGCCCCTGACTTCCACACATACTTTTGCACAGATCCCACATACCTACAGCCAAATATGCATAGGGTCCTGTATGTACAATGTCCAGTGCTCTGGGAAGGTACTAGTTTACACATACAGCAGCCTGAACACATGTGGGTATATGTGCAGAAGGCACACTTGGGTGCAAACTAGGTGGGTCCAGAAAACACATCTCCCAGGCCGTCCATTTAGAAACAAGTGAATATGGCTCTTGTTATCACATATGCCAAGTCTTGTTTGAATGCTAATCCCCTAGACACAAGTTAGATAGGCAGCCACGAGGCCCTTCTGATAGATTAGAACACACCGCAAAGGATTTATTAGTGTAATGTGGGAAATGGACAGCTTTGTCACAGCTGGTGATGCCAAAGGTCTATTAAACAAGATCATCATGAATGGCATGTCCAATGAAGCAGGAGATTTTGCTGCAGTGCTTTTCTGTCCAGCAATACCGTTACTGGGTGGAACGGGAAGCTCATTACTAAATTAGAGGCAGGAGTACTGAGTTATGTTGCTAATTAGTTTCCCAACTGATCAGAAGGGACTATTAGTCTCTCTTCTAAAAGACAAATGTCTTTGAGTCATTCTCTCTCTCTCTCTCTCTCTCTCTCTTTCTTTCTTATCTGCAAGCAATTCCATTTGTTTTGGTGTGAATTCAGTTTGAAATGTGTTCCTATAAAGATTTGCGTGCCCAGACTGTTTCACAGTCTTTATTTTGACATTTCCCTATGAGAGAAGCAGCAGGAGAGAAAGGAAGTACTCCCTCCCACTGCTTCTTCAAATCACACCCTTGTCCCATCCATCCAGCACCAATTCATCGGTACATTTCAAACCTCAGTGTATGTGTAAAGCAGTGAGCATTGACATTATAGAAGCTGCCTGCAGAACGGCAGCTCTGAGTGCCTCTTGCTGATGGAAGAATCCTACAGCCCAGAGCAACAAACTACTTTCGCTGGGAGGAAACTTTTTTCCTAACTTCAGGTATGTCAAAACAAAATAAAAAAATTCCTTCCAGTAGCACCTTAGAGACCAACTAAGTTTGTCTCAGGTATGGTAATCAGCCAGACTGCAAACCTGATAAAAACTCACCAAATAGCCTGTCTCTAGTTACACGCCATAGAGGTGGGGAAGAAATTCGGTTTGGTTTGCATTTTAATGCGAACCTTCCTAATTGGTATTGCACGAAACAACAGATGTCAACTGAGACACAGCTATCCTTTTAAATTCACGCTTCTCCAGATTTTGCAATGCAGTTCTCCGGCCAAAACATACATGCAAAAATGTGCATATTAGTGGAAACTGTATATAGAAACCATAGACTCATATAACTGTAGAGTTTCAATGGACCATGAGAGTCTTCTAGTCCAATCTGATGCAATGCAGGGATCTTTTGCCCAATGCAGGGCTCAAACCCAAGATTAAGAATCCAGTGTTCCACCGATTAAGCTATCCACCTACATTGGTGGAAATAACATACAAACATGCATATATTGGGGGGAAATGCTTGCACAAATGTATAGATTGGGCAACACTGATTAGAACATGGATATATTAGGAGAAAGGGACACGGGTGGCACTGTGGGTTAAACCACTGAGCCTAGGGCTTGCCGATCAGAAGGTCGGCGGTTCGAATCCCCGCGACGGGGTGAGCTCCCGTTGCTCGGTCCCAGCTCCTGCCAACCTAGCAGTTCGAAAGCACGTCAAAGTACAAGTAGATAAATAGGTACCGCTACAGCGGGAAGGTAAACAGCGTTTCCGTGTGCTGCTCTGGTTCACCAGAAGCGGCTTAGTCATGCTGGCCACATGACCTGGAAGCTGTACGCCGGCTCCCTCGGCCAATAACGCGAGATGAGTGCCGCAACCCCAGAGTCGGTCATGACTGGACCTAATGGTCAGGGGTCCCTTTACCTTTACCTTATATTAGGAGAAATGCATACTGTCACGGTCCAGTCGGCGGGCGTCAGGACCAGAGGCAAGATGGTGGTGAAGAAGCAGGAACAGGTGCAGGGCTGAGGGTCCAGCAGCAGGCAGTTGCAGGGTCAAGGAGCAAGGCAGAGACGAAGGTCCACGGGGCAAGAAGCAGGTCCAAGGCTCAAGGAACAAGAAGCAAGGCGGAGGTCCAAGGAACAAGAAGCAAGGCGAAGGTCCAAGGGTCGAGGAGCAAGGTGAAGGCAAAGCAAGGGTCCCAGGAGCAAGGAGCAAGGCGAAGGATCAAGGAACAAGAAGCAAGGCGAAGGTCCAAGGAACAAGAAGCAAGGCGAAGGTCCAAGGAACAAGAAGCAAGGCGTCGCCAAGGCGAGGGTTCAAGGAGCAGGAGGCCAGATGCAACCAGGCAGGGATAGCGTTGCTGTGGCAAAGAGCTGAAGGGAAATGCTGGGCTTTTATCCCTCACAGCTCCTGCCACCAGGTGCAGTGAGATCTCAAGTGGCCTCACCTGGGTGACTACTCCTTGCCTCTCCAGCACAAGCTGAGGTCTTCACCTGTGTGGCCACGCCTTGCTTCCCCAGCACAAGCTGAGGCAGGCCCCAGTCCTGCAAGGCACGACAGGCCCCAGAGCCTGACTCCTGCCCATACTCCTGACACATACTAAAATCCTGCGGATTTGGGTGAGGGCTTTTTTCTTTAAAAAATTTACAAACTGTTGGGGAAACTTCAAGATTGGGGAAAGTTAGAAACCAAAATTGACACATTTGCCCATCCCAAGAAGTGACAGTATAATAAAAATTAACATTTGGAATTTCAAAAAAGGCATTGAGGTAGTCATCTAGAAAGAGTCTACTGTATTTCAATATAATAAAGTTTCGTGTCATTTTGAAAAATAAAATTTTATTTATGGTCTAGTATTGTTCTTATTCTGAATTACATGTGGATGGCACCATAATCTTTTCAGTGCTTAGGGCCTCCAGTGTCAAGACATTCTTAAAGAAGCATAAAACATACAGAATAATCACATATAATATATTATGCAGTAACCAAACATCAACAAACAAAAAGGGAAAGTTGATTATAGTTATTAGGATTATTTTCAGTTTTAAAAAGTTCCTGGACAGTTCAGCAGACGAGGTTGAAGGCAAACAGAAAGTAAAATCCTCGTCAAAACTATCACTATTTTGATCCTTCTGCAGAGCGGAGGGAGCCTCTGCTTAGCTTAGCGGAAGCCAGCAGGTTTCTCAGAAGCTCTGCTATGAGTGGGCCATTTTCGGTAGGAGAATCACTTATATCAAGAAAAACCACAAAAGATTTTCAGATAACAAAGTTTAGTTCAATCTCTAACCGCAACTACCTTGGCAAGGTTCCCAAAATAACAGGTGCTTGTCTTTGCTGCAACCTGTGAGCCATCTCTGACGTGCCTCCTTTCTGACTTGCCTGCTTTATTCTTCCATCACGTGTCCAGCTTCTAACAACTATTCCTAGCCCTATATAGATGTATTTCAAAAGCAAAACATAAAATTACAGAGCATAAAAGAAGGCCTGAAAGAAGGAAACAGCTCTGCATTCTCCCACCAGTCTTTCCCTTTTAAAGAAGTGCTATAAGCAAAAGATTTAGCTTTTTAAAAAAATTGTGTTGGGTTTTTTGTTTGTTTGCTTTTTGCTTTTTGTTATCTGTGCCTTCCAATATTTCACGGGTGAAAACAGGGACCCCCACAGTGCAAAAGTGGGCGGATCTGGCAGCCTGAGCTGGTGGATAATGGGAGGGCTGTCAGAATCCAGAGTCTTACGTACCTGGAAAAAGTGAGTGGCTGTAGGGGTGGGTGTACACCTTAAAAAATGCAGATATGTGCTGTATTACATTCATGGCACCTAAGAGACATTGGCATAGGCAACGGGTTGACCACTTGATTGTAAGCCCTGAGCAAGATAAAGCGACTAACGAATTTAATGAATAATAAATAATTAAATGCTGTGAGAAACAGTGGGCCGGCAGGAACTTCACACGGCAGGATCTGAGCACAAGAGCTATCTCCCCCTCCTGTGGTTTCCAACAACAGGTATACAGCCCCATTACCTCTGCCAACCTCGGAGGGAACTGTGATTGACTGACAATCTCTTGTACTGGAATAAATAAATTTTGTAACTTTAAACAGCATAGCAACAAACCTTTCTGGAATTTTCATGGGTGGTCAAACCTTCCCAGCTTTGTATTCTATCCATTTAGGTCTGCAACCAGCATTGAGATGGAGAGAGATGTGATTATATATATATATATATATATATATATTCTCTTCTTCTATACTTTAATGCTCAGGGGGTCTGAAAAATTCTGCCAAATAATTAAAATAAAAGAAATCCATTCAATCTGTGCACACAGATGTCAGAAAAATGTTTGACTTGGTGAGGCTACCATGGCCACCACCTTCTCCATATGCTCCTAAGCAGTATTGTCCCTTGGTGGAGTAAGACTGCTTGGAAAACAGGAAACAGATGGTACAGTTGGAGACATACATTTTTCACACTGGAAAAAAGTGAGAAAGAAAGAAAGAAGGAAAGAAAGAAAGAAAGAAAGAAGGAAAGAAAGAAAGAAAGAAAGAAATTCAGATAGTGAAATGTCAAACAATTTTTTTCCCCAGGAGATCTGCATGAAGTCTACTCTATAATCTTTAACATATGATTTTGCTGTGTTCTTCTCATATTGTCATTGTGTATTATTTCCCACAGAAGCCCTTCCTTCTACTTCCTCCTATTGTTGTCTTTGCATATGGCTCTTAACGTATATACGCCTGGGCCCTTTGTCATCCCCTTGAATTCTGCAGAGTCAAAAGTTCAAAGCACCTGCATGACAGAAAAGCTGGCATCACTCACATAATGGGATGTGTTCAATATACCCAGAAGGGACTCCAAACAATCTGGGAGGAAGGCACAAGCAATCTCTTTGAAAAATTGCCTTCCAAAGAGAAAGCTCTCCGAAGTCTTCTCCCGCCCGCATCCATCCTGACTCCCTGAGTCCAATACCTATCACTTTATTTGCTTCCAGCCACCCACCCACCCCCCAAAAAATCATCCTCTGGACTTAAATCAAATATGAGAAATAGCGTCCTGAAAATAATATGATATGATTGTCCATTGATGCATTTAGGTGAGAGATAAGATGATTTTTAACCACACTAACGGAACGAAATCGTGCAATAGCCTCCCCAGGCGTTGTCGGGCAACGAAAGAAATCTCATCCATTTTAAAGCATGCTGAGTAAATTTGTATGAGATTTTGCATGATAAATCTCATTCTAAAGTCTTAGAAGTGAACTTTCCCTGCTGAGCTCAGGAAATATGTTTCCCCGCAATAATTTCTTCTACCCAATTCAGAAACCAGGTACACTGGAATGTTTTGCTTTATCAATTTGCATTTATGGAATTATTTATATGTCACCTTATGGGGAACAGCCCACCCAAATATTTGAACTTGGGGAGATTCACATTCAGTATGCACTCTTATTAGTTTCAAGATTCATTAAGATGCAAGAGGTGTGCTTTGGATTTCCCCCTCCAGACTATCATGAAAAGTGAGGTCTCTCAGATTTCATCCGCAACTGGATCCCACAAGCTTCAGATCTCACCACAGGCAAGAGTCACGGACCACACTATAGAGGAGATTAATAGATTGGTTGCCCACAATTCCGTAGGTTACATAGTAATTGGCTCTTAATTGCACAGAGCTCATTCAAGGTTTTTTCTTTGTTTCTCTCAAGCCAATTCACTAACCAGCATGAGAGTTTTCAGTTCCTTGTCTGGGTCCTACAGCGGGGGTGGGGTCCCCAGGCCTGGGTGCCAAATGCAGTCCTGCAAGCCTTTCCACCTGGCCCAGGTAGCACCCTCTCAGCAGACCATGCCCCTCACCAAACCTGCTTTGCAACCTCTTTGAGTGTTTTTGCCTGGCTGGAATGTCTCCTTGAACTCTGATAATGCTTTTGGCTTATATAGAATCATAGAATCATAGAGTTGGAAGAGACCACAAGGGCCATCCAGTCCAACCCCCTGTCAAGCAAGAAACACCATCAAAGCATTCCTGACAGATGGCTGTCAAGCCTCCGCTTAAAGACCTCCAAAGAAGAAGACTCCACCACACTCCTTGGCAGCAAATTCCACTGTCGAACAGCTCTTACTGTCAGGAAGTTCTTCCTAATGTTTAGGTGGAATCTTCTTTCTTGTAGCTTGAATCCATTGCTCCGTGTCTGCTTCTCTGGAGCAGCAGAAAACAACCTTTCACCCTCTTCTTTATGACATCCTTTTATATATTTGAATGTGGTTATCATATCACCCCTTAACCTTCTCTTCTCCAGGCTAAACATACCCAGCTCCCTAAGCCGGTCCTCATAAGGCATTGTTTCCAGGCCTTTGACCATTTTGGTTGCCCTCCTCTGGACACGTTCCAGCTTGTCAATATCCTTCTTGAACTGTGGTGCCCAGAACTGGACACAGTATTCCAGGTGAGGTCTGACCAGAGCAGAATATAGATGGACAGGGACAGGTGAGTGTGTATAGACAGGGTACAAAGGTAACACTGACTTTTGCTGCTCCGCCCACCTTTGCCTCTGGCCCTGCCTGACACTGGCATGGGGCTTCCGGAAGGTTCCTTAGAAGCAAATTCAGCCCTCAGGTTCACCAGTCTGGATCCATTACTTCCTGTTTCAGTGCATGAAAGCACACTCAATGAGGTTGGGTGTTTTTCTATTACATGTGCCTGTCTTTTAGGAGTGCCCTGTAAATTCCACGTGACCCCTATATTATTATACCAGGCACATAACTATCTGCTTTTAAGCAGACTGTCATATAAAGGTAAAAGTTGCCAATACACAATCGGCAATGATCTCTCACCCGTCCCTTTTCCTTAATAATTAAAGGAGCCAAACGACGGCACACAGGCAATGAACAAACACTTGCATGTTACAAAGCTGAGTGCAACGTGCTCTTCTTTACTATATATTTTTGGAAGGGGCAGATTTATGCCTTCATAAATTAATAATTCAGGAAGTATAAGGAGCTAGAGCCAATTAGCTGCAATAATTTGCATTTTTATGCTTCTTCATTAGTTCTGCAAGTTCTTCTCGGTAATAGAGGCAATACGAAACGCCGTCTTTCCAGGGTGAATAGCCAACCTGTTCTTGTTTGTCTGGTAATGAGGCTTCTTTAATTATTAAGAAGCCAAACAATTTAATAAATTCCAATGGAAATACTTCGCCCCTGAAATCCTGCTCCTTTATGTGCATTGCTGACTGACCCTTATCCTCTGCTGGCGTCGAAAATGTTTTGTTTGGTCACGGAAGCGATGCGCACAACCCCCTGCAAGTGCCACCAAAGGATCTCGAGCAAATGCGCATATGTACCAGCAATAACAAATGCAGAGGAGGAGAAGCCATCCGTCATGGAAGATTTCTAATTTAATCTAACGTATTAGTTGCTCAGTGCCAAGTGAGAAACACATTATTCCCAGGCAATCACCATAAGAATGTGCTAAAAACACTTGGTGTTGCTGGATTAGCCTCTGTCCAGATCATAGCTGCCAAGTACCCCGTTTTCCCCGGGAAACCCCCGTATTTTCTTACCGGTTCCCGCAGGTGTCCTGAATGGCAAAATACCCCGTATTCCCCCGGATTATGGAGCTCCTGCCGGCGACCATGTTCTTCTGGTGCTGCGCCGGCACCGGAAGTCACTTCTACACACTTCCGGACATGCGTAGAAGCGACTTCCGATTCCGCTGTGCCCATTTCCAAAATGTCCGCAGAAGTCACTTCTATGCACTTCCGGACATGCGTAGAAGCAACTTCCGATGTTTTTCAATCTGGAACTTGGCACCTATGGTCCAGATGGGTCACAGGGGTTGGCAATGCTGGGCAATCTTCAAGGCTCCCTGTCTCTGCATGTCAGCCTCTGGAGTCTCTAAGCCCTGACATTTGCCCTTCTCGCTGTCACTTCCTGTTCACCTGTCCTCTCCATACATACCCTTCAACATTTCTCCAATGAAAATAGGGACGTCCTAAGGGAAAACACGGCATTCCAGGATCAAATCAGAAACTGGGGTGGCTTCTGTACATCCAGGGCTGTCCCTGGAAGATAGAGACAGTTGAAGGATCTGCCTCTCTGAGCAAGTGAGCAGCAAAGGAAGAAAAAGTAGGAGCAGGCGCCCCTTGCTTCACCCTCTTCCTCAAATCTTTTCATTGCTTCCATACTTTTGTGGTCCAATTCTAAGCACGTTGACTCAGACGTCAGTGCCAGTAAATTCCACAGGATCTACTCCCTAGTAAGTGAATTTAGGATTTCAGCCCTAATATCCCAGTTTTCGTCATTCCCTCCCTGCTATTCTCCGTTTTTAAAGACTCGGTTAATTTTACTGCAAGGTGTTTTATCAAAGAAAGAATAATTAAAACTTTTTAAAACAACTGCTAACCATGATATATATAAAAATAAAAATGCTCCCCTATAACATGTAACTGGCGAAATTGCTTGAGCCATCAGAGTATATTTCAAAGTGTATTCTTTATCTTACAAGTTCAATTCCCCCTCTGTAAAACAGCAATAACGGTAACCTACTTCTGAGGGCTTTGGGAAGGCAAACACAATAAAGCACTTTGCAAATTAAAAGTGCCATGTACAAGAAAAAGAGAGAGGAGAGGAATCAGAGAAAAATAGTCAAGAGTACAACTTATATTTTTGTGGTATGACGGTGGAGAGAATAAACATTAGCCTTTCTCCTCCATTTCTCATAGGGTAGAGGTTGTGGGACCTTTTTTTCAGCCTGAGAGTTGCATTACCCTTCTGGGCAACTTTTCAAGGGCTACATGCTGCAGGACCAGAGACCAAAGCAGACCCTCCAAGTGTCCCTATTTTCCAGGGGCAGTCCTGGATTTACAGAAACAGCCCCAGTTTCTGATTTGATCCCAGAATGCTCCACTTTTCCTTAGGATGTCCCTATTTTCATCAGAGAAATGTTGGATGGTATGATTTAAGTAGGCAGAGCAACAGGCCTACATTTTGTCTTTGCATGGTAGGCTTCTTTCTGCATGTACACACACACACACACACACACACACAGAGAGAGAGAGAGAGAGAGAGAGAGAGAGAGAGAGAGAGAGAGAGAGAGAGAAGAGGTGTCATCTGAGTTCAAAAACATATTCCAGCCAGGCAACAACCTGCTCAGAGTACAAGCTGGGCCAGTGAGGGATGTCACCCAGAGAGTGGCCATGGCATGGGGACATTCTGAGGACCAGACAGAAATGCCTGGAAGGCCTCCTTTGCCACCTAAGCCTGAGGTTTCATAGGGGAACCTGGTACCTGGTCCTTTGTCTATCATCTTTTTAAAAAGCAATAAAACCCTATAATCCAAAATGCATCTTTAGCAGGCAAAGCTTTGTAAGGTGGGGGGGGGGGAGAGAGAGTAGGGAGATGCTTCCTTTCCCTGGCTTTGTGTATGTTTTTATTTCTAGTGCCTCGTTACCTCACAGTTACAGGTGTTCATTTTTATTTTCATTTCATCTGAAAATATACTATCAAGTTGCTCACATGTTTGTTGCCGTTACTGTCTTAACACTGCCATGTTGTTTTTATGCTTAACTTGAGTATAATAATAATAATAATTTATTATTCTGGTTGGAGACCAGCACTTAACTTGACTTCTTTGCCCGGTTTAAGATTGGCACTGAGGGAAAGCAGCACCTTTGTGCTTTCATGGCAGGCAGAAATTAAACCGAGGAAGCCTTTTCCAGCATGGAAATACAACTGAGGGGAAAGCTGAGGGAATTCCAGCATAGAAATACAATTGAGAAAAAAGCTGTGTCTGTTGGACATCTTATTACTTGCGGGCAGCCCCTCATTTACTTAGGGGTTCTGCGCTCCCACTTGCGAAAGGGTGCATAAATATACATATGCAAATGTGTGCCTTCATATTTGTTGACATGGCTTCAGCCTGCCACACACCCAAGTTGCAGGCTTGGGGCACGCCTAATGATATGGACTGAGGTACAACCAGTATGCCTGACATTCAGTAAGCAGGCCACAAACAGCTTGTTTTATGCCCTCCCAAAGACTGGGGGGGGGGCTTTTGACTCCACCTCAGCCTGTGCGCCATTCTTGTTCCCTGTACCCACACACAGAGCGGTGGAGCTTCGGGCTCCGCCACCGGGGCCGGAGAGCAGGCGTGCTGCCCCCAGGGATGGGGCGCGCATTTTGGGGGCGGGACGTGGCGTGCGCAGGGGCGGGGTGTCATTTTGGAGGCGGGGCACGCCGTGTGCAGGGGCGGGGTGGGCGTTTTGGGGCGGGGCATGCCACGCACAGGGGTGGGGCGGGTAGCCGCGATGGCACCCCGGGATTGCGCCGCTCGGGGCGGCCCACCCCCACTATCTTCCTACGCCCCTGCACACACACACTACACAGTGCTAGCACAAGTCTGCTTGCCTGTCACGCTGTGCAAGGTATACTGCAGGAAAAACTGTGAATCCCTCAATTTCATAAAGCATGAAAACTGAGCTCGCTCATCCCATTATTTTCATTAAAATGAAGATGTTCCATCAATATGAAGATGTTCCAGGCCCCTAGCTTTTTTTTATTTAGTGGTAAAAGTTCAAGAGGAAGCAATATCTATGAGCTTACTGAAGGAGCTGCATGTATTGGGTTATAAAATTTGAAAGTGGCTGGTAGTACATTGCACTTTTGGTGTTCTCCCCCCTCATTCTCTCTGTCGCCTCTTAGGAAAGTACTGCCTGGGGGCTGGGTGGGAAACATTTGAGTCATTGCTCACAATGAGGAGGACAAAGCTCAGTCACATCCAGGAAGGATGACATGGCATCTCCATTCAACAGCGGACAACATTGTTCCCACCAGCATTTTGTGATAGAAAAGTAGCTCAAAGCAAACAGGTGCCGTTGTGTAAGAAGCATCCAAAATTAGAAATTACAGGAGAATGGTCCTGAAGAAAGAAAACCAGTGTCATCGTGCTTATGAATATAGGCCAGAGATTTGTACAATATGTACAAATTTCTTTTTCTTTTTCTAGTTCCCTTTCAGAGGGAGAAAGCAAACATCTTGTATAACAAAGCACATCTTGATCCATGCGCTGGCAAGATAAGTACAGCATACAGATCCACATAGAGGCAGTAATCCCCTTGATTTTGGCAGCTGGGGGAAATGGCCCACCAATCACAGAAATTGCTGCCGGCTATTCCCACGTACGACCTGGGTCACTGCTTCTCTTTCTCTACTCAGAAGGGATGCTGACGGGGAGGCACCTCTGAGCATACTCTTCCCACCATCGGCAATGTGCAGGGTAGATAAGAAGGCAGCTTCCCATTCATTTTAGATAGATAGAGTTAGATCCATCAAAGTCATCCCATTGCCACTAGGACTTCCACCTTCCTCTCTTTCGCCTCGCCATTCCCTCCAGAGCTGTTCTGGAGGGATGAGGGAACCACCAGAATAGGGAAAAGGAATCACTGTGGTGCAGGCAAACATAGCCCGTGGCTTGTTTTTTGTCTGCTTTATTTCTTGTTACTTCCACCTCCTCAAGTGCACTCAAAATAAATCCACCACTTCCTTTGTGTCAGTAAACTAACCACCCACTTCCTGCCTTCTCTTTTTACAGGGCACCCATGGCCTTGGCCTTCCATACTGCGATCTTCTGTACACCTGTCCAATTCAACTTTTGCACCCCATCTCCACTTACAGTCTATCTATTCCTGTAGATATTAGTCTTGCTTCAACCTTCCCCCCACCCTCTCATTTCCTATTCTGAGTATGATGAACTACTGGCATACCCATGTCTTTCTCCCTAGTAGACATAAGTGTTTCTAACCTTGGGGTGAAGAATAGATAAACATCAAAATAAATAAATTTGCAATACAAAGGCTAAATCAAACTGCAACAGCAATTACCACAAAACATACAAAACAAGGAAGGAATTGGTATAAGGTGAAATCTACACACATATTTAAAAAAATGCTGTGAAAATGCGATTTTTAAAAAACATTTTGAAAAATACATTGAATTTTGCATAGCTCACTTTCGCCATCTAGTGTCGCATTTGTATACTGCACTTTACAACACATTTAAAACGTGTTATTTGCAGCTGAATTTTTTTAAAAAAATGTTCTTTTTTGTCTCCTATACAGTATACTGCTTAGGGATATTTGTATCTATTAAGTGGGAAATGATCTAAACAAAAAAATAACATGCAAGATGAAGAGATACATTTTGTTTCATGTCTTTGGCAATTTTCTCTGGATTGACATTTGATCATATTTAGCACTAAAGAGAGTCCCATGGACTGCAAGAAGATCAAACCCATCCATTCTGAAGGAAATCAGCCCTGAGTGCTCACTGGAAGGACAGATCCTGAAGCTGAGGCTCCAATACTTTGGCCACCTCATGAGAAGAAAAGACTCCCTGGAAAAGACCCTGATGTTGGGAAAGATTGAGGGCACTAGGAGAAGGGGACGACAGAGGACGAGATGGTTGGACAGTGTTCTCAAAGCTACGAACATGAGTTTGACCAAACTGCGGGAGGCAGTGGAAGACAGGAGTGCCTGGCATGCTCTGGTCCATGGGGTCACGAAGAGTCGGACATGACTAAATGACTAAACAACAACAACAGCACTAAAGAGTAGGGTTTTTTTTCCTGGGAAAGGAGTGGGGCAAGGGGGAAACCACTGGGACCTGTGCCTAGAAAGTGTGGGTCAGCTGCCCAGCTGCTTGCATTCTAGGCATGAGACAAGCAGAAGTGTAGAAGAGCCTTTACAGTTGACTTTAGGGCATGTGATGGAGTGGTGTTGGTATTTAAGAGGAGCCGTTTCTTAAGCCACATATATGGACTTTGCTGTGCTCCACTTTCTATCTGCATCCTTTTGCAGTGGCTGATAACAGTCTGGAGGTATCCATTACTTTGGCATGCCAACATCATATTAGTACTTTAGAGGACAACTGTGTCAGCCCCTAAGCCAGCTGTGTATGTGTTTATATCTCCAAAACAGCTGCTAATTTTCACCAGACTGCTGAGAGAGAAATTGCGTCTGCTTATTTCCCACTGGTCACTTAGCAAATGCGGAACAGCCTTTGGAAGCTGGGTGTGTGGCAACACTGACTATTAATAGAATCAGAAGCTGCTGTTCCAGCTACATGTGTGAAACCAATTACGTTCAGTGTGGACAAACAAGGCATCCCCTGTGAAGACCATGAATTCCACATACAACAAACATTTGCACAAGTGTGAACGCTATATATCCGTTTTGCTAAGTATAGCACTCAAAACTGAGTGCACAGGTCACTGGAAAATAAAGATGGAGGGTGGCTTAAAATAATGTCATATTTCTTTCCTATTTCTCTGGTACTGAAAGGTTTGGCTAATAAAAAGGGTTATTACTTTTTTTTTTAAAAAAAAAGCTATGTTTCTAGATGCAGTTTAGACAGGAATGCTTCTGTTTTCAAAATAATGTCTCCCTAGTAATGATTACAATATATTTTCCTTTATATCATATACTTCATCTTGGAAACTAATCAAAGCAGGCAGCATAGCTGTTACCTGCCTATTCCCAAAATATCTGAACAAATATTTAAGGAACTTTTGGTGTGATGGAACTAAAGGTCAAGGTCATAGCAAAGGGCATCTCACTGGTCGAGGGAGAGACTTGAAATCGCCTCTAAATCATTTCTTCCCCCATCTATTTTTTTATAACCTCCCAATAAACAGACCTCTCTGATTTCAAACACATTTCTGAAATTCAGCAAAGCCATCAGTTCTAAAAAGGCAGCATCCAAAATAAATGTTTTTCTTGGCTCCTGCAGCAGCTACTCAGCTTTTTCTCTTCTAATGAAGATATTATGTTCGTGTCTGTATAGACGGATTGATAATACACAACTATCAGTAGAGTTTTCCCAGCATTAAGATCTTGCACCAATATTTCCCTGGTGGGATGTGTAAGGGTGAAGAGAATCAAGTGTACTATAGCTGACTTGTTGTCTTTGAACTCTGAGCCATCAAAAAAACCTGATTTTATTATTTGTACCCCACCCATCTGACCAGGTTGCCCTACTGCTCAAACGCTTTAGTGATTATTCCTGCTAGTGGCAGGGCATTTCCCCTCCTAGATGACTAAATTGCTACAGAGGCTAATATCCCCTGAGACTATATGGGTTGGCAACTGGTGAACTGTGAGCCAAATCTGGCATTTGCTTTATGATTTTTTTGGTTACTTCAAGTATTTAAGTATTGCTTTTTACCAGAAAGATTGAAAAGAAGTTTACGGGGGAGGGGGGGAAACAAACCAGATTAAGGTTTAGTAGAACAGTATATGGAACAAGAGATAAAACATAGTTAAACATCAAAATCCATAAAATGTCGCCAGCATTTTAGTGTCATGCTAGAGTGGCAGCTAACACATACAGTACTGCAGTTTCCTTATTCTAAGTAATCATATGATAACACAACTGCCCTTAATGCTGAACCATATAATCATTTGGAGATTTTATCTTTCAAGTAGAGTATTATCTTTGTGTTAAATAATAATTTTGAAACTTAAGAAGTAATATAGCCACTTTGAACTATCAGGACTTTAAAAATAATAATAATAGAAGATTAAACACTGGGGAAATCGTTAACTTTTGTGGAAACCATTAAAATCGCAAGGTCAAATTGGCTTTAAATAGACTATTGAAGCGAATGCGGGTGCATAAGAGAGGAGAACATAAAGACAGGAAAATGCAAGTAGCATGTCAAATGTGATCCTGAATTTCGTGGAACTCTTTGTCTTCATTCCCACATCAATAGCTACAGCTTTATATACGCTTTAAACTGCACAATTTCTATATATTGGGTAGGTGCCGACCAACAGCGGAAGTGACAGCACTGTATACACTCATTTTATATTTCTTCCCTCCATTTTCAGACCCATCAAGTTTTCCCTTTTGTTAACTTTTAAAGTAACACCACATTTCCTTAGGACATCTGCCTTCACTTAGAACTGTCAACCAACTGAAATTTTCAATTATGCAAGTAGGTTGATTTCGTCTCATTAACTGATTAATGAAATGCATTAATTAAACCACAATGGAATCTCAAGCATGTCATCCTATGACATTCATTTCTTCTTCCATTCCTTTGTTGCTATGTTCGTTAACATTTAAATGTGCTATTTTAAATGTTTTATTACTCCATGCTGAGCTGTGATCAATATATTAACAGATTAATTAAGCCAGTTAATTAAAGCAATCAGCTTCATATCTTTCAGTGCTGCTTGTTTTTTCTTTTCCATGCACGAACCAACACCATCCAGAATAAAAACCATAAACAAGACAGAAATCCACAGGCCGGTTAACATACAGTTCACTGAAACAAAAAAAGGTTCCTCCCAGGAACCCTTACAACAGCAGCATTCATCTGCCTACTCTCTACACTGCATGTGTGTGATTTTTTTTATTTTTTTTTATCTATTACATTTAAACTCCACCCTTAAAGGAGCCCAGGGAAGCAAACACACAAGCCATAAAACAATTAAAACACCTAAGAACATCTTAAAACAATTACAATACAGATGCAGGCCATACTGAATGGTGTGGGGAAGTGTGGGTGTGTGGTGTCAGGGACTGGTTGGACACAGAAGAATGGTAGGAGGTCGCACCGGCCTGCACAGAGTCAGGATCTGAAGCAGGGGCAACCTCTGCCAATTTGGGATGCCCACTTAAATTGGGATACTTGGAGGCTATGTGAATGAAGGGTGCATGAGCCCATGTTTGGCTTTGGCCCAACCCATCACTGTGGCCTAGAAAGGTTACCTACAAGGGTCTGAGGCCCTTTGGCCGAAAAATATTCCCTGCCCCTACCCTACAGCATGCCATGCTTTTAGATTTTAGACTCTGGTGTGTGGGGACGTGGCCTACAGAAGGCCACTGTGAGAGTGGAACCAGAGAAACGGCAAGCTTCTCTCAGTCTGTAAGCCAACAGTGGCCTTTACAGAAAGAACTGGGCCATTTCCCTGGGACAGTTCTGGTTCACCACCACACACCATTCATACTGAGAATGTTCCAGCTATTTGTCTATTCAGACTTTCCTGTACTTGTTTCTATGGGCACAACTTGGGTGCTTTGGGGCCTGTTTACACATTTGACACTGTTGCAAGATTCCCTCCGTGTAATCTAACTGGCTTTGCAGATGTCCATCTTCAGGGGACTCCCAGTGGAAGGTTCTCTGATAGATTGTGGGGTGAAGGATTCTCCATCCCTGGCTGAGAAACACGGTGGTGTTGCCACTGCCTCAGCCCATGTTGCCTAGAACCCTGGGCCCATGGCTGTCAAGCTTCCTCCATTGTGTATTATTTCCCCCTTGGAAGTGTATAGGATATAGCACATATTACACCATCTTGCCCAAACATAGATGCTGCCTTGATCTAGGACTCAGCTATACAGCTGCAAATGAAATGTTTTAAGTGTGCTTTAAGTGCAGTATACAATATGACACTAAATGGTGATGGTGAGCCTTATGGAAAATGTGAAGTATTTTTTAAAAACGCTTTTAAAAAAAGCATTTTCAGAACGGTTTTTATATGTGTGTAGATTCCACCTAAAATGGGTTCTACCAAATGAGCATTTACTTTGGGCTTGGCGATCCCCAAGATTACAAGCTTTTTAAAGCATCTACGATACATGATACTGTTAGCATCAAAACACTAGTCCACACACCCACCCTTCAAATTTATCTGGATTTACCCCTTCCAGAGGAAATCTGATAAGATTAATATATAAAAAAAACTTTTCTGAACGGCCCATTTGCAATATCTCAACAATCCATTTGGTCTTCAAATGGAAACACTTATGAAATACAGGGTTACTTTGCCCATCGTGAAAAAAAGTTTATAGTTCAAAACAGACAAATTCTTTAAATTGTCTTCTAAAAGTCACTTTCAGGATTTAACAGCTTAAATGTTACCATAAAAAGGAAGGAGGAGATATTCTGGATACAATAAAATCAATTATTATAAAGCCTTAAAAGTTTACTGTAGCAAAAATCATGCAAAGTGGCATTTGGTTTTTATTTCTCCATATTTATGGTAAACCAGAGATATTGCTTCATGATAAGCAGATGGATCTTGTTGTGGTCTTTAATGCACAAAAAGCACTTCTTCAATATATTATTTCAATGTACAGTGGGAAAAGGAATGCAAAATGAAAGAGTGCCATATTTCGCAATATGCATTCTCCCAAGTAATATTCTGCAATGCGCATATCCTCTGAAGTGGAATCTGTCTTTAAAGAGAATTCCCAATACCATAATTTTTAAATGCCCAAGAGTTAACATTGCATATCAAGGAAATTGCAGCACAAATTGTTTAACTTTAAGTATGCCCACCCTGATGTCCTATGGGATTCAACTGAGTTTATACACAGGTAAAACTTTAAAAGGTTTTCATTAATAACAATTGTTTCTTGAATTGTGGCCCGAGTATTTACCCAGCACCTGTCACTTGCATAATTCATACGCCATGTGACCATTAGCCAGACTTCTCCTCCTCAATTTTTAAAAATAAGTTAAATTTTCTATTCGCAACTGGAACTGTAGGTTCTTAACAGGAAAGGAATTTGGCAGTCTCTTTATCCCTCATTCCTCTTTGTATTAAGAGATTCTAATTTAACGTTTTCATTTATGCCCCCTTCAAGGCAGTAAAAAAGCAAACCATTTTCCTGTCTACTAACTATATCATTATCAGTTTCACTTTCACAGAATGTTTCATTTTCTGAGCCTGGATCTAGGAGCAGCCGGTCAATATGTCTTTTACTACCTTCCCTTTCACCTCTGCCAATGTATTGCTGGACTGAGTATATCATTAGCAGTCCAAAAGAGAGGATTGACTCGATGATGAAGAAGCAAGTTTTTTGGTGTTACTTGTAGGCAACCACTCTCCATACATTGCCTTCAGGTTTGCTTTCTTTGGAGTTTGACAAAGTGGCCAGAATTAAATGTGTGGGTTCTGGTTTCTTTACACAAACTCAGGATGGATGGCACCTCATGGCTGCTTTCTGTGTTCATTCCAACTCCGTCATGTACACTGGTTCTTGGCTAGGCTAGCAGATGTTCAAGCATGGACTTCAGTTGGCCTCACTGCAGGAAAGAGCATGGGAGCCTCCAGACCGTCAGTATTTAGATTTCTGCAATTAAATTGGATTAAATTGTTCTGTCACCTTATTGCAAAAAAAGGAGAAACTTTTAAAAAGGAATGGACTTTTTGAGGTTAGGGAAGCAACAGGCAAATACATTGAAAAATGTAGAATGAGTAAATGACTAACAGGAAGATGCATAAATTACTCCACAAGCAAATCAGGAGGAATGCTCATTGTTATATAACTTCCCAGCAAACCAATGTGTTATTATTTAAGATACCTTAAGGTAGTCCATACATCACTTCCCAGTAGTGATGTATGGAAGTGAGAGCTGGACCATAAAGAAGGCTGATCGCCGAAGAATTGATGCTTTTGAATTCTGGTGCTGGAGGAGACTCTTGAGAGTCCCCATGGACTGCAAGAAGATCAAACCTATCCATTGTTAAGGAAATCAGCCCTGAGTGTTCACTGGAAGGACAGGTCCTGAAGCTGAGGCTCCAATACTTTGGCCACCTCATGAGAAGACTCCCTGGAAAAGACCCTGATGTTGGGAAAGATTGAGGGCACTAGGAGAAGGGGACGACAGAGGACGAGATGGTTGAACAGTGTTCTTGAAGCTACCAACATGAGTTTGACCAAGCTGTGGGAGGCAGTGGAAGACAGGAGTGCCTGGCATGCTTTGGTCCATGGGGTCACGAAGAGTCGGACACGACTAAACGACTAGACAACAACAACAGCAACAACAACAACAACAACAACAAAGGACTTCCTGAGTCCTTATATCTCAGCTTCATCACTTAGATCGTGAGCATTGTTAGCTGTCCGCAGTGTTAACAGAAGGCTGACTACATATCCTCCAACATTTCTCCGATGAAAATAGGGACATCCTATTCTATAGTAATAATAATAATAAAAGTAAAAGGTGAAGAAGCCCAGGACGGTGAAGTCCAGTCAAAGATGACTATGGGTTGTGGCACTCATCTTGTTTTCAGGTCAAAGGAGCTGACGTTTGTCCACAGACAGATTTCTGGGTCATGTGGCCAGCATGACTAAACCGCTTCTGGCACAATGGAGCAGCATGAAGGATGATGATGAAGATGAAGATGAAGATGAAGATGATGATGATGATGATGATTTTACTATTTATACCCCGCCCATCTGACTGGGTTGCCGCCAAGCCCGTTCCCAGATGGTTTGGGGGTCGAATAACTCCATACCGTCAAACATTTCTCAGATGAAGATAGGAACATCCTAAGGAAAAGTGGGAGATTTTGGGATTAAATCAGAAACTGGGACAGCTTCTGTAAATCTGGGACTGTCCATGGGAAATAGAAGGGTCTGTGACTGACCTCAACTAGAAGTCAAGCATTTGGTGTCACTAGTCCCAAACTGTGAAATATTCGTCCAGCAGATATTCAAGAGGCATCCTCGCTTTTGACTTTCTCTTGAATACCTTTTTATGCTGATGGGCCTATGGAGCTGCTTACAATTTCTCAATGAGCCAGTCATTTTAATGATTATTTTGCATGGTTTTTATGGTGTTGTTCACTGCCCTGATATTTTACATGAATTAGTGGTATGTAAACACTTCCATAAATAAATAAAATCAGTATGAATGCTCAGTGAAGACCTGGATCTAACCTAACCTCCGCATAAGCTTTAGCACACACAAACCAGGATGAATGCTCAGTAAGAAGATTGCCTTTGAAAGACACTGAACAGCCCCTGGTTGTGTCTCATTATGTGCCTTTTGTGGTTGGCACATGAAACTCTAAATACCTTTGTGGTTTGCACCATGTGCCTCTGTGGTTTGCTCTTGAAGCATGAGTCCTGAGGATGCTCCCAGAGCAGCAAAGTGAACCTGATGGCACATAGAAGAGGAGGCAATTGGGATTTTGCAGGTCATGGGTTAGCGCCTTAACTTGTATCCAAAGCATGTGTGAGTCTGCACGACTTGTTTGACTCCACAAATGCACTATGAAGTATTTTGATCTCCCAGATCTACGGATGCCTCCTGAATAGTATTTCCGATTGTGGAAAAGAAAACTGTGTGCGATTTCATGCCCCTGTACTGTTTAGATCCATATGTAAGTTGTCCTGTTCAAGCATGTGCCTTTGGGAGAGAAAAGAATGTAAGAACAGCTGTACAGTGTAAGAGGTGACAACGTACCTAGCCTGGAAGCCTGTCTCCAAAAATTCCCATTACTGGAAATTAGAACAGGACATTTAAATAGAAGTTGATTCCTACAAAAACACACACACACACACACACAGAGAGAGAGAGAGAGAGAGAGAGCGCAGTTCTAGGGGGCCCCTAGCATGAGACTTTAAACCAAAGCCTTCTTCAGTGGGGTGAGGTTAAGCTGATTTAGCTATTTAGGCTTCACATTTAATGTTTCATTAATCCTAACTATTCTTTTTGGAAGTCTGGTTACAATATTCGGTTCAGGGATGCTTGGGGGGGGGGACAAAAGGCAAAGCAGAAATTCCCTGAAATAAATAACTCTCAACTATTATCTTAACATACGGTATATGGCCATGAATTCTAAAGACAGTGCAATGAACATTTTCTCTCAGTGCTCTTTTAAACTTACTCCCCCAGTCTTGGGTGATAGCTTGTTCTGTATGGAACTATAGCACTTTCCCTTTCAGCTTGCTCCTAAGTTCTTCCCATTAAATATAGCGGAATGAGAACTCTTGTTCATTTGCTCGTTTTGCTGAAGGCCGCTTTTGCCTGTGAAATTATTAACCGCTCCCCAGACTGTGGCTACCCATCTTGCATACAGCATGCCAGAGGATAAGGCAATATTGTTTAACTGGAGCAATTAAAGCCCATGTACGAGTTTAAAAACAATTACTCCACCCATGTAGCCTCAATCTGTCCATCTCTTCTTTCAACTACTATTTATACAATTCCCAATAGTTCAGATTTAGTAGGACAGATTTAGTGTGTCCCTCCATGACGCAAGAGGCCCGCCATGTGGAAACTTTATGAATCCAGGAAAAATATTCTCCTCGGTAAACAAAAACAAATGCAAAACAGGGGGAGGGCCCCTCCCTCAGAGGACTCTGCAATGCATATGGCTTTTGCCATCTGGCACACCATCCTTAAACATTGTAAATCTTCCCATGTGGAATCTCTTTTATGAATGCTAATACATAAAAACACACACGCAGAAGGCAGCCTCTTTAAACTATAGAGATATTTTGCATCCTAACACAACAGCATAGGATTAGAGTGTATTATGAGACATGTTGAATGAAAATTACTTTCAGGTACACTCATTTAGATCCATCAAACGGAGTTGATTACTGAATTCCAGCATACATTTAGAGCACTCTTCCCCACCACCCACTCAAAAATCCTGTAGCCTGTTAAGGCTGTAGCTCAGAGAGGTCACTTAACAATTCTCAGGACCCTTAACAAACTACAGTTCCCAGGATCCTTTGGGGGAAGCTGTGACTATTAATGTGGTATTAAATGTATGCTGTGGATGTATGCTGTGATTTAAATGTATGCTGATTCAAACATATGCTGTGGATGTGACCAAAACGGAGAAGGAATGGGTGAAGATTCAAAGGAGATAGAGAGTTAAAATGAAGAGGAGTTTAAAGGAAGCCATTTAATGCAGTGGGGAATTCAATTTGTTTAATGCGTGAATGGTTGCTTCTTGCTTGCATATGATGGATATAGATATAATATACTTAAATGCAAATAACTTCCCAGACAAGCTAAAAAGAAAATGGCACATTCAGCCTTCCCCAAAATGTGTGATGCTGAGGAAGCAACAGAAGCGTGGGAAGGAGCCCGGGGGGCGGACTGCTCCGGGTGTCATCGCTGAGGGGGGTGACATTCAGCATGCCGCCTGCCCACAACTCCCAAGCCTACCCCAAGCTGTCGAGGGGGGGGGTTGACAAAAAATATCCGCGCCTGGTAGCACCTGATCTTGCTACCCCTCTGGGGAGCAATGCCCTTCCCCACATTGAAGAACCTTCTGAGATGATCTGGGTATCCTTTATTCTCAGAATTCTAAATATTAAGAAAAATACTTCTCTGTGAAGCAGAGAAACCAAGATGAAGTATCTCACGTATGAGTCACATTATTTGCAGCATTATTTTATTTACTCTCTGTAACTAAAGTTTGAATTAGATTTATGTCTATACGCTTCTCATTTCCTGTTCACTTTTGAGACTGAATATTTCCTTTTACAATTGCTTAGATTTTATGATCTCTCACCCACTTTGTTCATTTCTCCCTTCCCACCCAGAGAATAGTCTAGAGCATGTATACCAGGTGCAGTTCCTGTAAATTTCATGCATTACTAAGAGAACTTATTCTCTTACTATGCTGAATAAAGGTGTAACTGAAAGTGTTTGTTAGTTTGCAGCAAATCTTTTTTTCTGATAACTGAATAGGTAGGTAGGCAGGCAGACAGGCAGGCTGCAAATATGGGTTCACATGCCCTTGCACATAACAGTTTCGTAAAACAATTTGACTCTACTGATACAGTCTCCAGGATATTGGGAAGGTTACATTAGATGAATACCAAATATAATGACTAACATATTAAAGTGTAAATCCGAGCTCAGTGACTTTTGGCATGCACACTATTTGGATGTTGGGTGGCTCAAAAATTCTGGCACCAACGGCCAACATGTCTATAATAACATTCTGCAGCCACAAATATATCTCCTAAATTATTTCTCCATGCTTCTCCACTGGATACATATAAAAAAAGATTTGTTAGAGTTGCACTTTCTGTCGCAGGCTGTGGACCATGTGCCAACGCTGTAGGATTTGTCTGCCTACTCAGGCATGAGTTAAGGTAAATATAACATTCTGAACAGTGTGGGCTGCATTGTAGGGGGCTGTGTTTGGTGCAGCAAGCTGGCTGGTATCAGGCGGAAGAACTTTAAATGAATGGAGCTCTGCCGGCACAAGACTCTGTGTCAGTTCAGGTGCTAAACACACACAATCACACTGTTCAGGAGGAGTCCCCAATTTGGCAAGCATTGAGTAAACATCTTCGTAAACCATCATAGAATTGGCCTGCAAATCGGGATTTTGTACAGTGGTACCTCGCTTAATGAATGCCCTGCTTAACTAAATTTCCGCTTAACGAAAGGATTTTTCGAGCGGAGGTTGCCTTGCTAGACGAATGCGTTTTATGAAAAATTTGTCTAGCGAATCGCGGTTTCCCATAGGAATGCATTGAAATTCAATTAATGCATTCCTATGGGCAAAAAAAAATTCGAAAAAAATTCAACGCATTCCTATGGGATTCGCTAGACGAATTTTTCGCTATAAGAAAAGACCCATGGAACGAATTAATTTTGTCTAGCGAGGCACCACTGTACTTTGATTTTGTGCTGTGGAACTGTCTGAGATAGATTGAGACTGAGATCCATAATATCTTTCCAAAATAATAATGTACACTAAGGAAAACATTTCACAGCAATTAACCCCCAGTCCTAATATTCAGATAGATTTGATATTTCATTCATCATTACTGTTTTCACATGTGAGCAGGAAGCCCATGACTTTGGGTGGGGGGGGGAGTATAAACGGTCTAACTATAGTCTATATTACCTGCCATGGTACAGTTCCAATTTGAATGTAGCTAAAATGGCCATACAGACAGCGAACCAGTGAACCATTGCTACAGAGTTGACACCTGTCAGTTATGCAGCAGAAACATCATTTTAAATGGAAGGTGCCTCCCAGAGGTTAAAAAAAAAATGAAAACCCTGGCTTCAGAGTTCAGTAATACTCGTGCACAGAGAAAATGGCATGGAAGAGAGAACAGGGGTGGAACGAATCTTGTCAGTTGAGCGATACACCTGGTAAGACTCGGTCTAAGCTAGGCCTCTCCTCTCCTCCAAATCAGAATTGTGATGATAACACTGTTTTTAGATTGCAGAGTTTGACTGCAACTGGGGAGGAAATGCTCTCCTAGCACTGGTCATCTGTTTGGAGATGTTGGGGGGACGGGGACCATCTGAACCCAGTCCAAGTACAGAATTTTCACATCTTTCTTTTCTTTGCTGGCAGATGGGATGAATGACAATCCCATCCACCCTCTTCACAATCCCCCCCCCATGTGCTTTTTTTTTGCCTTCTTTTTTCCTGGGTTACAATAGCATCACACACAAAAGGTAGCAGTGGATATTTGTAGGATGCTGCCTCTTGTTTCAGAAGTCGAGTAGAAGTTATTGGCCAGTATCTGTACACATCTCAGAACACCTAGCCGTTTATTGTGCATCATACTAATAACCCTGAACATAACTAGGTGAGGAAACATGGCTAAGGAGGGAGATTGATTACAGGGGAATTGGTCCTGCTGCTTAGCTCTCTGTTCCTGTCATCGCCTCCTATTCTTTATTTGATAGCAAGGCATTGATTTAAGAGGCAGAGAGGCTGTTATGCCTCTCACCAATTGTTCTTCTCCATTACTCTCTGAAAGGTATTCCCTGCCTGGTCTGGAGAAGAATGAAATCTGCAGGCACTTGTACATTCTTAAAGCCTTGCGCTAAGGGCTTGGGGTTCAAATGATAAAAGATGAAACTGAAATTGAGATTTTTTTTGACTGGCAGCAACGCAGAAAGGGTGACCGGTCATGCCTTTGCGGGTCCCTGCAATTGCACAATGGCAACGTCCTTTCAATTAGCCCTAAGCATCCCATAGGAAAATGCAAGGGTAGTAAAAGAGGGAAGAAAGTCCCTTTCTCCAAGCAACATTCAGCCCCATCTAGCGGCAGTAATGGACAAAAAGGTCTCCAGAGCACATTTTCATACAGGCTCTTTTAGAGAATAGCTAACATTTTGTTTTGTTTTGGAAAAGGGAGGGGAGAACGAACTTATCATTGCTAGCTGATGACATAAGTGATACCCTGACATTATGCTGACAAGCAATATATTGAGGTTCAACTGCCCTTTCATGTAGCAGACCCTGCCCTGTGGAACTCCTTGCCACTGGAGATTCAGCAGGAGACTCCCCTGCTTCCTTTTGGATGGCTTCTGAAAAGAGTATTATATATACACAGGTCTTTCATACCTTAGATTCTTTGTCAACCAGTTTGACTTCTTACGTAGTATTGTTTTTTTAGGTTGTACACCACCTTGCAATATTTTGTATGAAAGTGTGGTTTTAAAATTTTAAAAGAAATAAAACAAATAAATGCACACAAAATGAATTTCCCATATTGTGAAGGACTGCTGTGTTAGCTTGAGGCCCCCCCCCCGAAAATACATAGTAGTTGAGAACCAAAAATTTTGTTCTGCACATTAAACAAAACAGCAAAGGGCCTTGTACTACCTTAAAGACTAATGAATTTATTAGGGCATAATATTTTGTCCTAATTTGGGCAGTATATTGATTACTTATATTTGTACAGAGATAACAAAACAAAGAATGAGGTTAGAGAAGAAAATATAGATTGCTGGATTATAGACTGACAATAACTTTAAAGTATATGTAAAATACGCACTGTGGTGGTCATTCTCAAAGCACTATCGATTCACAAACATCCTACTGGCAGTGCTAAGTTAATTAAGAGCTGCAGTGGGATGAAAGGAAACCATTATCTCAATTTGGGCCTCCGGTGATAGGACTGAACTTCCTGATGAGTGGTAATTCATCAGTTTCACACTGAAGTCTTCCTTCAAAAGGTCAACAACAAAATGTTCCAGGACATTGAAATGTTCTCCCACTGGTTTGTAAATATTGCCCTTTCTGATATCAGATATGTCTCCATTTATTCTTTTGCACAGAGACAGACTTGTTTAACCCTGTAGAATGTAGGCGGCCATTGCTAGCAGCTGATAGCATATATCACATTACAAGATCAGCAGCTAAATGAACTGTTGCTATTGCGGCTGCCATTATTAGGCCCTGTGATAGAGTTGCCTGAAGAGATAAAGGGACAGAGTTGGTGCTTGACTTTCTAGGGGGAATGGGTCCTTGCCGTGGCCTTCTGTAGGCACACTGAGGAGATGCAGAGCTCCTCCTGAGTTTCGTTAATAGGTCCCCAGTGAATGAACAGCTGGAGAAGAAAGAAGTTTGTATTTGGTTAGTAGTGACCTGTCCCTCTGTAATCTTCCAGAACTTTCTCTAGCTGTTTCCTAGTTGTTCTAGGTTGTTTACCTGTAACTTTAAGACTGACTAATAAAGAACTTTAAGTGATTGTTCCAGTGCCTCTAAACCTTTTCTGTCTGGACCCAGACTCCTTCACAGCAATCAGATGGCAATTTTCTGATAATTTTTATCTTTTGATGCTAGATTTGGTGGCAGCTACCAAATCTTATTGGTGCCTATCTGACGTTTCTGCCTCTATTTACTTGAAATATTGGCAGCCTTAGTGGTAGAAAGAGCTAACTTGCTGTAGCATCAGAATAACAGATCCCACGATGAATCTGTTCAGCACCAAGCCCTGGAACAGATTTGGTGTTTTTTTTAAAAAAAATCATTGAATTTCTTCCAGTAACAAGTACATTTGGACTAGGGGAGCTTCAATCTGCTGACAGACAGACCTCAAGCAGAAAAAGAGGCTAAATTTGTCAGATAAATTATTCACTAAGAATTAATCACTCAACTCTTCTCCAGAAAGAAAGTGCCTGTCAAATCTACTCTAGGTTACACCCATTGCTTTATTGCAGGAAAAGACCTCTGAGACCTATTGTACTGCTTTGGAGAGAAAGGTATACCTATTTTACTACTACTATAGACAAGTTTTATACCGGTTGCACGAGGTTTGCATTCCATCTTTTACGTCAACAAATCTCATCCCTGCTGATGCAACCTGGGATAAGAAAGATCATCTAAAAGGGGGTGGGAGAGAAAGAGACCCAAACCAAATGAATAAAAAGAAGTTTATTGAAGCAAAGCAGGTTCATAGGCTGCCTTGAGAATGTGGTGCTTGTTGTTGCTGATGGAGAGTAAATTGCAAGGATGCACTGCAAACTGTCCTCCTCTGCTGTTCTGTTCAACATAGAACAGTGGTACCTCGACTTACGAACGACTCGACAACCGAATTTTTTGACTTACGAATGGGGCAAATGGCCGCACGCTTACGACTTTCTCGACATCCGAATGGAAACCACGGCAGTTTTAGATAGGATTTTTTTCGACTTACGAATTTTTAGATGGGGTTGCATCGACTTACGATTTTTTCCGTTTCCAATGCATTCCTATGGGAAATCGTGTTTCCAATGGCGCTTTTCGACTTATGAATTTTTCGACCTACGAAGGTGCCTTCGGAACAGATTAAATTTGTAAGTGAAGGCACCACCGTATATGCATCACTGTAATTTAGGCTTTCGAATTCGATCCTATTTGCGTACCACTCACTTGTAGAAAGTGGTTTCAGGAGGTGAGAGGATCAGGAACCCCAAAACTTTCTTTCTTCAAGCATGAAGGTTTAAAATACAGAATGCTGAAATGAAGAAGTTCAGTTCTACACAGGTAGTGTCATGGAGGCAGAAGTAGATTCAGAGTCCACAAATATGACTTTCCCTTTTTCTTTGGACCCAGACTCGATGGCCTAATGCAGACGTGTTGCAAAGGGGTTAAAGCACTGCTGGGACTGTTGTCACAGGCAAGGTTTCCCAAACTTGGGTCTCCATCTGTTTTTGCACTGCAATTCCCATCATCCCTGACCACTGGTCCTGTTAGCTAGGGATGATGCAAGTTGTAGTCCAAAAACAGCTGGAGACCCAAATTGGGAAAAGCCTGGTCTACAGCAATTTCTTTTATCCCCCTCTTCCAATGATGCAAAAGGCCTCGATTTTTTAAATTATTGTAAATTTAAATGACCAATGTGAATTTGTGGGGACCTATGAGATACTAACTGTAGTGGTGTTTTCTGTATTTTCATGCCAGCACTTTCTTGTTGCAGGCAGAAGACGAGTTCTCTGAAGCTGTTTTCTCTTTTTAGCACCAGAAGTTGCTACAACAAAAGATAATCACAGCAAGTCCCTGCCTCCCTACCTCCTACCTACTTCCACAAATATCAAACAGCCAGCCTGGTTCACCTTTGTTTCTCTCACGTGCCAGTATGATACCTGCAAAGGCAGTTTCACATCCAGGCTTAAGCGGATATCATAAAAGAATCCTACCAGCAATTCCTTTTCTCATGTTTGCTGGAAGAACGCCAGTCTGAATTCCTCTCTGTTTCTAATAACCACAGAGCTAAACTGCACTGTTTCAAGTTTTTGCTTTCATCAGGTCACCACTTCCCTAGTAAACATCAGCTGTCTCTACAGCCCCATAAGAAGGGTGTTGTTTTTTAAGGTGGCTCCCCCAGCGAACACTGTGAACAAACTTAATCTTATAGTTACAGTACTGGAATGGATAAATCTCCTCCTCCCCCTCCTCCCTTTTAATTAAGTCACATGTGAAAATGGATTTCAGCACTTGGATTGAATATTTCCCCAAATGTATGCAGAGTTTGCCCTTTTCATCAGTTTAAAGCTGAAGACGTAGATTTCTTCCTCCCATTTAAATAATTAGGAATGTTGCAATTGATGACAGTAGAAATGAGGGCTTTAATCCAAACACATTGCTGCTTGCCAAAATAGGAGCACTTTCCCAAGGTTTTAAAAGCATTCTTATTTTCTGTTATGTTGTGTACTTCACAGGTGACAGACCTTCCAAGGAAATGACTATGTAAGGTGGGCGATAAAATCTATGTCTTAAGCGTAAACTCAACACCACTTGTGAACATAGCTTGCTGAGCAGGCATGAAAAGGTTACCGTAGCTTCTCTGGTTCCCGTCCTGGTATGTAGGCTACATGCTTAATGTGAATCATTGGTTGAAACAAAAATAACAAAACTGCATACAGTTTGTTGCAATTACTGCAAAGGGAAGATGACCTCGACTCATTTTTAGCTTCTGTTTCCCTTTTTGAGAAATGAGGCTCCCTATTTGTGCTGACATGAAACAGCACATTGCAAAAGTCAGAGTTGCCGTTTGCAAGCCTGGAAACTCACGGAAGGCTTTCACAAGACTAGGGTGGCCAGGTGGGGAGAAGAAAAAGAACAGGATTCTTGCATCTTTAATAGTCATGCAGAAGAAGAAATTCCAGACAGGTACAGGACCCCTGTCCTCTTTTTCACCTGGTCACCCTACCAAGACCCAATTATATGGGAATGTGAGAGAGGGGCAGCAAGGTGGGTGTGGGTGGCTTGATGAGAGAAAAGAAACTGTGTGAATGCACCATTAATCAGCATCAAGGATATTTAAAAAAATGTTGATCCTAGATAAGCTTCACTGAAGAACGCAGAGCATTTTGCTAGTGAAATTCTCAAATATACACCTACAGCGCCATATGTCATGGAATTTGGGGCTGGACTAAATGGGTATTTGGGGTGTCCTTCAATCCTGTGATTTTATAGCTGTTCAATGGGATTCTATAGAAAATGAGGGGCTGCTAAAATGGTCAGGCAGTCTTGAACCTGGACCCAATACTCAGAGGCTTGGCTTGCTCTCTGTGATAAATTCAGTGCTATTTTACTGGAGAATCCTAGAAATCTAATTGAGAAGCAGGACCTGTTGGAATGTTAATGTTTTGAGCTTTCCATCCCATGCTCAGCCTGAATATATGTATACTGTAAATGATATGCGACCTTTGTTCCAAGCGACTCAAGCACAAGGGATGTGGTGGGAATCCTGAAACCTCTCACTGTTTCGAGATTGGGGCATGCATAACAATACTGTCAAATCCAAAATCACAGAACAACTAAAACGAGTCTGCAGTTGTTTACTCTTGTTACAGACTTTCTCTGTGATAAGCAATGTAAATTCTAAACTATCAAGCTTCTCTCTAGACTCTAAGGGCCCAGCTAGGTATTATTCCCAATGCAAGGTAGATTATTAAAACAGCAGCACACCATCTAATTTCCCCTTCCTCTTTTTATATCTGTTTTTTTAAAAAAAAAATATGATGTATTTATTATGAATACTGAAAATCAGTCCTTCCCTATACAGTGCCAGGCACTGTACATACAAAATCATATAACAAATACAATAGTACATACAAAATCATATAACAAATTCAGACAGCATATAACATAACACTTCAGTAAAGCTATACTTTTAATGTCACACCATTCCAAGTTCCTTGCATCCTCACCCACCAATGCTGTGAAGTGGGTGCAGGACATGTGGAACAGTGTGATGCCTCATTACAAGATTCATTAACCAGACATTATGCAAGGAAAAGGGAGAAACTTGCCATTCTCGGTTAATTTACAGTAACATCATTGGTGAGTGTGGATTTGAACCCTGGTCTTCCAGGTCAACACACTGTAAAATGCTTTCCCTTTTATTTTTGTAAGCATGAACAAGACTGCAAACATTGAATTGTGACAGGGTGAACAAAAACATCTAATGTACAGGTGAAATGGAGTGTAGTGGAATCAGGTAAAGGTAAAAGGTAAAGGACCCCTGGACAGTTATGTCCAGTCAAAGGTGACTATGTATGGGGTTGCGGCACTCATCTTGCTTTCAGGCCAAGGAAGCTGGCGTTTGTCCACAGTCAGCTTTCCGGGTCATGTGGCCAGCATGACTAAACCACTTCTGGTGCATGGAGGACCGTGATGGAAGCCAGAGCGCATGGAAATGCCTTTTGCCTTCCCACCACAGCTGTACCTATTTATCTACTTACACTGGCATGCTTTTGAACTGCTAGGTTGGCAGAAGCTGGGACAGAGCAATGGGAGTTCACCCCGTCATGGGGATTGGAACTGGTGACCTTCTGATCGGCAAGCCCAAGAGGCCCAGTGGTTTAGACCACAGCACCACCCGCGCTCCATGCAGTGGAATCAAGCTGTAAGCAGCTCCATGTAGTGATTCCTAGGATGTTTCCACGTGTGGATGATTTAGCTGCATTGCTGTTCTGCTTTAAGCTGCTCTAAGCATAATAGCAACTCTCCCCATGGGAGAGCAATTTCCATTGTGACTACTGTGCCCATGGACAAGGGTTAAATACATCCCCCCCCCACCCCACCCCACTCCCCTTCATTATTCCCCTGCCTATTAGAGTGTGGGTGGAGAAGAAACTGATACAAAGGCAATACTATTGGGAAACAGAATGGTAAAAATAGTAGGGCTGATTCCTAAATAGGAAAATTGGATCACCGAGAAGGAAATAGCTACTGAAGCAAACTACACAGGCCAGAATCCAGTAGAACAGTGGATGATGGACACCTGGCGGATATTGTGTGGTTATTCCATTGAGGTTTTTTTATTTTTGGATTTTCTGAGCCCTATATATATATATATATATAGAGAGAGAGAGAGAGAGAGAGAGAGAGAGAGACTGGGGAAACATGAGATGGGGATGTTTTGTTTGCAGTGTTGTATAGATGCTCTGTAAAAAGTGAGTGAACATAGCACAGCTATTCCACAGTAAATGCCCGGTGTGAAAGCAGCTCTCTGGTGTGGGGAGAAGGGGTTTCTCAGCGCTGAGTTCTGTTGGGGAACTGCTGGGTCAACAAGGTGGGAGGTGATATATTCCCTTCCAAAGGTGTGAAGAACATACCAGCTAGAGTGAATGCAAAATGTGATTTATACTTCACTCCGAAATTTTTCTCTTACCAATTTGGATCTTAGAAACTGTGTTCAAATATATGCCCAAAGCAGAAAAATTGAAGGGTGATTTAGATGCAGATGACACTGATGAGGTAGTTTGAAAATGAAATGATATATAATCTGAATAAATATGCTCATATTTAAATAATATTGCAATCAAGGTGCTGTGGCTGTTACGAGAAATACTAATAAATACCTAACATAGGAAAGTAGTCTGAATATATACATAGTCATTTACTTCAGTTATGTTTTTAATTCTCTTTCAAACCTAGTTATAGAAGCCATATTCTTTAGGCTGTAAATATGAATCTGGACCAAGCTGTAGAATTCCATGTGCCTGTGTGGTGTGCAGGATTTGGATACACAGCTAGCAGTGGTGTATGCAATTGTAGTTGTTGAGCTTGCAAAAAGATAGCTAAATGACAGCTTCCCAGTGAAACCGGTTCTGAGACAGTTTGCCTGATACAGGAATGTGGAAGTATTGCCTGGATTACATCAGCACAAGAAGAATTCTTATGAGATCAGGACAAATTTAGAAGCGAGGTCAAGAGCCAGGGGAGAAACTAAGCGAGGCACACCACTGCTGCTATGCCTGTCAAGCAGCGCAGGAAATGGGATTGGGGGGGGGGCGTGTAGCCTGTGGCTTTTCCAGGTAATGGCAAGCAAAGCAAGAGTGCCCAGGAAAGGAGATCTATAGACAAGGGACATTTTCTTTTTCAAGGACAGTCAAGAATAACCTGTCTAAGGTTATGGAGAGATAAACTCTGTGGTATGGAAGGCACAGGATACAATTCGTTGGAGGAGTCCACTTTGGCAGTTGTTTACCGCATTCTACCCACATTCATGGATCCCCTTCATGGATCAATGCCTTGTCGTGGCGAAGGGGCTTGAATAACTCAGAGAAGCTATGAGCTATGCCATGCAGGGCCACCCAAGATGGACAGGTCATAGTGGAGAGTTTTGACTAAACGTGATCCACCTGGAGAAGGAACTGGCAAGCCACTCCAGTATCCCTGCCAAGAAAACTCCATGGACAAAGACAACAGGCATATAAAAGTTATGACGCTGGAAGATGAGCCCCTCAGGTCGGAAGGCGTCCAACATGCTACTGAGGAAGAGCGGAGGACAAGTACAAGTAGATTCAGAGCTGATGAAGCGGCTGGGCCAAAGCCGAAAGGACGCTCAGTTGCGGATATGCCTGGAAGCGAAAGGAAAGTCCGATGCTGTAAAGAAAAATATTGCATAGGAACCTGGAATGTAAGAACCATGAATAGAGGTAAGCTGGATGTGGTCAAAAATGAGATGACAAGAATAAATATCGACATCCTGGGCATCAGTGAACTAAAATGGAAGGGAATGGGTGAATTCAGTTCGGGTGACTATCATATCTACTACTGTGGGCAAGAATCCTGTAGTAGAAATGGAGTGGCCCTCATAGTCAACAAAAGAGTGGCAAAAGCTGTAATGGGATGCAATCTCAAAAATGACAGAATGATCTCGATACGAATCCAAGGCAGACCTTTTAACATCACAGTAATCCAAGTTTATGCACCAACTACCGGTGCTGAAGAAAGTGAAATTGACCAATTCTATGAAGACCTACAACACCTTCTAGAAATGACACCAAAGAAGGATGTTCTTCTCATTACAGGGGATTGGAATGCTAAAGTAGGGAATCAAGAGATAAAAGGAACAACTGGCAAGTTTGGCCTTGGAGTTCAAAATGAAGCAGGGCAAAGGCTAATAGAGTTCTGTCAAGAGAACAAGCTGGTCATCACAAACACTCTCTTCCAACAACACAAGAGACGACTCTACACATGGATATCACCAAATGGGCAGCATCGAAATCAGATTGATTATATTCTCTGCAGCCAAAGATGGAGAAGCTCTATACAGTCAGCAAAAACAAGACCTGGAGCTGACTGTAACTCAGATCATCAGCTTCTTATAGCAAAATTCCAGCTTAAACTGAAGAAAGTAGGAAAAACCACTGGGCCAGTAAGATACAATCTGAATCAAATCCCTTATGAATACACAGTGGAAGTGAGGAACAGGTTTAAGGATTTAGATTTGGTGGACAGAGTGCCTGAAGAACTATGGATGGAGGCTCGTAACATTATACAGGAGGCAGCAACGAAAACCATCCCAAGGAAAAGGAAATGCAAGAAGGCAAAATGGCTGTCCAACGAGGCCTTACGAATAGCAGAGGAGAGGAGGCAAGCAAAATGCAAGGGAGATAGGGAAAGATACAGGAAACTGAATGCAGATTTCCAAAAAACAGCAAGGAGAGATAAGAGGGTCTTCTTAAATGAGCAATGCAAAGAAATAGAGGAAAACAATAGAATGGGGAGAACCAGAGATCTGTTCAAGAAAATTGGAGATATGAAAGGAACATTTCGTACAAAGATTACCATAATCAAGGACAAAAGTGGTAAGGACCTAACAGAAGCAGAAGACATCAAGAAGAGGTGGCAAGAATACACAGAGGAATTATACCAGAAAGATATGGAGGTCTCGTACACCCCAGGTAGTGTGGTTGCTGACCTTGAGCCAGACATCTTGGAGAGTGAAGTCAAATGGGCCTTAGAAAGCACTGCTAATAACAAAGCCAGTGGAAGTGATGATATTCCAGCTGAACTATTTAAAATTTTAAAAGATGATGCTGTTAAGGTGCTACACCCAATATGCCAGCAAGTTTGGAAAACTCAGCAATGGCCAGAGGATTGGAGAAGATCAGTCTACATCCCAATTCCAAAGAAGGGCAGTGCCAAAGAATGCTCCAACTACCGCACAATTGCGCTCATTTCACACGCTAGCAAGGTTATGCTTAAAATTCTACAAGGCAGGCTTAGGCAGTATGTGGACCGAGAACTCCCAGAAGTGCAAGCTGGATTTCGAAAGGGCAGAGGAACCAGAGACCAAATAGCAAACATGCGCTGGATTATGGAGAAAGCTAGAGAGTTCCAGAAAAACGTCTACTTCTGCTTCATTGACTATGCAAAAGCCTTTGACTGTGTCGACCACAGCAAACTATGGCAAGTTCTTAAAGAAATGGGAGTGCCTGATCACCTCATCTGTCTCCTGAGAAATCTCTATGTGGGACAAGAAGCTACAGTTAGAACTGGATATGGAACAACTGATTGGTTCAAAATTGGGAAAGGAGTACGACAAGGTTGTATATTGTCTCCCTGCTTATTTAACTTATATGCAGAATTCATCATGCGAAAGGCTGGACTAGATGAATCCCAAGCAGGAATTAAGATTGCCGGAAGAAATATCAACAACCTCAGATATGCAGATGACACAACCTTGATGGCAGAAAGTGAGGAGGAATTAAAGAACCTTTTAATGAGGGTGAAAGAGGAGAGCGCAAAATATGGTCTGAAGCTCAACATCAAAAAAACCAAGATCATGGCCACTGGTCCCATCACCTCCTGGCAAATAGAAGGGGAAGAATTGGAGGCAGTGAGAGATTTTACTTTCTTGGGCTCCTTGATCACTGCAGATGGTGACAGCAGTCACGAAATTAAAAGACGCCTGCTTCTTGGGAGAAAAGCAATGACAAACCTAGACAGCATCTTAAAAAGCAGAGACATCACCTTGCCGACAAAGGTCCGTATAGTTAAAGCTATGGTTTTCCCAGTAGTGATGTATGGAAGTGAGAGCTGGACCATAAAGAAGGCTGATCGCCGAAGAATTGATGCTTTTGAATTATGGTGCTGGAGGAGACTCTTGAGAGTCCCATGGACTGTTAGAAGATCAAACCTATCAATTCTTAAGGAAATCAGCCCTGAGTGCTCCCTGGAAGGACAGATAGTGAAGCTGAGGCTCCAATACTTTGGCCACCTCATGAGAAGAGAAGAATCCTTGGAAAAGACCCTGATGTTGGGAAAGATTGAGGGCACTAGGAGAAGGGGACGACAGAGGACAAGATGGTTGGACAGTGTTCTCGAAGCTACGAACATGAGTTTGACCAAACTACGGGAGGCAGTGCAAGACAGGAGTGCCTGGCGTGCTATGGTCCATGGGGTCACGAAGAGTCGGACACGACTAAACGACTAAACAACAACAACAACCCACATTTTAATGAATCCCTTCTGGATCCTGGAATCTCATTCCCAGAAAGGAAGAAAAAGTTCTATTCTGTAAGGGCCAGCTATACCAATATGGCATTACGCCATTAATGTGCCACACCGGCCCATGATTCCTCTGTGTGTGAGCATCCTACAGCATTTCATATAGAAAGGCAGTATACAAATTAAAAGCAAAATTAAATGGAGGTGGATATGAAGCAGGGCTGCTGAGGGGGAAAGCTTGGGAAGGTTGTCGGCTGGGGGCCAGATAGAGAGATCTGAAGGGCCATATTTGGTCCCTAGTCCCGGGTTTTCCCATCCTTTCCGTAGAGCACAAGATCTTAAGGGGTAAAGGGATAAGGCTTACTTCTTGACCATAACCTTCACACAACTTTCTCTCTCTCTCTCTCTCTCTCTCTCTCTCTCTCTCTCTCTCTCTCTCTCTCTCTCTTTCTTTCTTTCTTTCTTTCTTTCTTTCTTTCTTTCTTCTTTTTCAAATGAAGCTAGAATAAAGCTAGAATTTGTGTGTTGCCTGCAATGTTTGTATGGGAAGTACATAGTGACCTGTTATTCTGGTAGTACAGCTATCCAAATGGCATGAGAATGTCAATATCATAGGGACCGGATCTTTTGCTCATTAATTTTAAAGTTAACATTCGCATTAGTTGAACAGGTGCTCTGAACTTAAAAAAAAAAAAGAAGTGCTGCTCAAGTGAGGCCAAATCAGGAAGGCGCTTTGAGAAACCACCTCCACATGAAAAACAGTGCCTGCCAGATTGATTTCAGACTGTTGAGACACCTGGAGAAAAAACATACCAGAAATGAATAAGAGAGAATGGTCAACAGACACAACACATACCGCCTGATATATAAATGCTGGGCTCAATAGACTCCTTGTAGAAGGAGAATCATAGGTTGCCTCCTTATCCAACCTACAAACATAATGATTGCAAGGTGAACTTTTAATATGTAGGATGTGAAATAAGTACCTTTCGAAAACGCTTCTGTTGCTGTACTCCTGGATTATTATTGTGCAGGCCTGGGACTGTAAATAATAATTGAGCCTTCAGTTAGTGTTATTGAAACATAACCCTTTCATTTGTTTATATTACCTCTAACTTGGAGGAGTCCTTATTGTTCCTTTACCTGTTTGAAAACCTGTCTGAAGCTTCAAAATCTGGCACTGGTTTGTTTTATTTATTGGTCTTCTCGAAGCATATAGACATGCACGCACATCAAAATCCAGGAGCAAAGCAAATAACAACTGTTGGGTCAAGATATCATGGCTACTCCTGGCATACAGTCCTTTCTACAGGCAGGAAGTTAAATCCTCCAAAGAATTGGGCTTGATCACAGAATCATAGAGTACTGTTAGAAGGAACTCCATGGATCATCTATAGGCCAACCGCCTGCAATGCAGGAATCTCAATACACAGTCACCCATCCAATTTGAAACCATACCAGACCCTGCTTAGCTTTCCAAATGTGATAGCAGTTTTATTGCTGCACCATTAGGAAAGGATTGCCCCTCCCCCCAGGTTAGTAGGTGTTGGTGGCTGTCTTGGCTTCAGCAGTGGAGCAAAAAGCAATGCATTCCTGGAAATACCTTCCTTCCTTACTCATTTATTTAGCTTTTGAGTTTAGTGAGAGTATTTCATTTTATGATTCAGTTTCTGAACCTGCTATATGATGTTTGGAATGAGAAGCAGAACCGGGATTGATCCTTATGCTGTAATCCAGTTTGCAACAATTTGAGTACACCTCCCAGCATCTCTGACCATTGGCTGTGCTGGCTGGGTCTGATGGATTCAGGAAGCCAAAGTTCAGGTTTTATAAGGCTTTTCACACAATCCTTGAACATGTAAGGCAGGGGGAATGGGATTGCGTACATTAATTCTGAAGGTATTTGAACTGATCCTATGCATGCATGTAGCGATTTCTCTCTGTGATAGGAAACTAGGGATGGGGGAGACAATCGATTCAGCTGGCATTTAAAGGCAAATTGACCTGATTCGCCCTTTCTGAAGCAATAGGAGAACTTAAGCACAACCATCCTTAGAAAGTCAAACTTATACAAGTTTTGCTATGCAGTTCTATAGCCAAGTAATATGTAATAATAATAATAATATTTATTATTTGTACCCCACCCATTTGGCTGGGTTTCCCCAGTCCCTCTGGGCGGCTTCCAACAAAAATTTAAAAGACATTAAAATGTCACACATCAAAAACTTCCCTGAACAGGGCTGCCTTCACATGTCTTCTAAATGTCAGGTACAGGTAGGTAGCCGTGTTGGTCTGAGTCGAAGCAAAATAAAAAAAATTCCTTCAGTAGCACCTTAAAGACCAACTAAGTTTTTATTTTGGTATGAGCTTTCGTGTGCATGCACACTTCTTCAGAAGAAGAATATCTGAAGAATATCTGAAGAAGTGTGCATGCACACGAAAGCTCATACCAAAATAAAAACTTAAATGTCAGATAGTTATTTATCTCTTTGTCATCTGATGGGAGGGCATTCCACAGGGTGGGTGCCACTACCAAGAAGGCCTTCTGCATATACTAAGGTAAAATAATAATATAAAGATGTACAGTGAAAATAAGATACAAAAAATCATTACATTAGGGAAGGTTGCTTTGCAAAAGTGTGCACGTTAGACAAAACTGAATACAAACATGTAAATATTAGGAGATATTCACAATAAATGCTTATGAATTTTCATGAGGCCTTTTTAAAAAGGGGGCGGGGAGAGAAAAATCTCCAACTGATGTGGAAATGTGAAGAACTGAACACAGGGTTTGGGGGGTGGAAATTTCTTAAAAGCTTCCGAGGAGGGATTTTTCTGTAGGACCACAGCATGTTATTTGCATTTTGAAAAAGGATTCATCATGTTAAAAGCAAAGACACCTCTATCCTGCCTAATTTGGCCCTGTGTTCCTCTCTGCTCTATACCAGGAACAACACATTCTCACTGCTAGCTACAAAGCTAAGTATAAAACTGCAGGTACCATTGAAGTCTAGAGTTGCTATGCATGATGATAGTCTTAACGACTTTAATGCTTTAAAAATTGAATGAACACATCCATGACTCTCCTGGTATGTGACAAATCAATACCATGATCTTATCTAAACCAGTGAGTACTGAAGAGCGATGGGGAAAAAGCAATGCCATGCTCTTCTGTTTGTTATGCCACTGTAAGTATTTGAGCTTGCCAGGTGGAACAACCCCTCCTCCCCCCCCCATGCAAACTGTTGGGGGGCAGTTCTTCCTATCCTCAAGCCAAATTCAGGAGGTACAGGGGGAAGAGAGGGGGGCAAGCCCTATAATGCAAGTGGAAATCCTTCGGCAGGGCTTCTGCTGAGAAGGACTCATTAGGTGAATCCAGCCAAATGGTATTTCCTGCATGTAGACAATCTCTATGCTCAGGTGAAAACATACATACCGGTAGTTACTTCTGCAGGGCAGCATAATTTAACACAAATATACAGGATAACAACAACAACAACAATAATAATAATAATTTTTTATTTATACCCCGCCTATCTGGCTGGATTTCCCCAGCCACTCTGGGCGGCTTCCAACAGAAAAATGAAATAAAATAATCTATTAAACATTAAAAGCCTCCCTAAACAGGGCTGCCTTCAGATGTCTTCTAAAAATCTGGTAGCTGTTTTTCTCTTTGACATCTGATGGGAGGGCGTTCCACAGGGCAGGCGCCACCACCGAGAAGGCCCTCTGCCTGGTTCCCTGCAACTTGGCTTCTCGCAACGAGGGAACCGCCAGAAGGCCCTCGGTACTGGACCTCAGTGTCCGGGCAGAACGATGGGGGTGGAGACGCTCCTTCAGGTATACTGGACCGATGAACATTATGTAAAACGAGCCCCCCTAGCTTAGACCAGTGTCCCATCTGTACTCTCAATATTTACTCTCTGGTATGTTCCTGATCATTCTTAGAGTTTCCATTATCATCATCATCATCATCATCATCATCCCACCTTTTCCCCTGACAGGGACTCAAGGCAGCTTACAACAACAAAATTATTTCATTCCATTTATCTGTGGAAGGTGCTGTACACAATCCCTTCCCTCACTCAAGTTTTCTTTATAACAATCCTGCGAGGTAGGTGAGGCAGAGAGGCTATAATTGGCTCAAGGTGACAGATGTATATGTGTATATGATTTCTCTGTGTGTGGTGAGATCAAATGCAGGAGAAGCTTCCTGATGTAGAATAGGGTGTCCCTATTTTCATCAGAGAAATGCTGGAAGGTATGCAAAAGCCCACTGATTTTCAGAAGCGAATGTCCTTGTTGTTTCCACACAGGAATGATCTAGTGTTAAAAAACAAATGTCATGGAAAGTTCCTGCTTGACTAAAATAATGGGAATGAAACGAAGGCATTCCCCAGCATCACACTTTTAATCACAGACATATTAAAATGTGTCAATATTTATTTTTCAGTGAAAGTCAAAATGAGCAGCAGCAGCAGGAAAAAAAATCTTTATCTTGGCTCTAAATGCTACAGCCAATTTAATTTGTGCAAATAGAAATATAATGGGGGAAATATAGATGAGTGTACCATAAGTTCAAGGAACATCCACTTCCTCTACTACTCCTAAACTTTTATTATATTTTTGGAAATGAAATTTTCCATTTTGCTAGCCTTTGCTCAGTCACACTCTGCTTACAGAGGTGGTTTTCACTGAAGTACACGATAGCCAAAGTAATTCCGTTGGATGGAAAGAAAATGTATATGAGGTATGGATTTCCATGACTCCTTATTTAAAAATCCATATAAATTAGCATGAAAACATTCAGTAGATCTGGCTCCCACAGACTTAAGAGAATTAAACAGAGGTTTGGCATGAAAGAAAGAACATTTTTCTGCTTGGGAAGTTGATCTCCCAGTGAAATTGCTCCATATTCTCTCGGAGCCTGCTATTATCAGCGCCACACACACACACAAGAATGTGTTTTCAAATATATACATTAAAGCACTCAAAATACTGTACATTCTAGAGTAATTGTGGATGAAACAATCCTGTACAGGAAAATGAAATGACATATACGTTCCTCTTGCAAAGTCTGGTTTTAAGGAGCAAGTAGAACCGAAGTTTTCTGAGGCAGAAAAAGAGGAGCATGAAGGATCACAGGTAGAGACAAGATTAAAGAAAGCGTGGAGGGCCTGATGCTGAATCATATTCTAGGATCCCAATGAAGCCTAAGTGGTGTGATGTGGCATGCTCTCAAAGGATGGGTCTTGCGGAGTTGTAGTCCTGTATTCTTTTACCATGTTCAGCACATATAAAAAGGCTCCTGCTGCAAGTTCAACTCCCTGAGCAACAACACTCCCTCTTCAGCTACAAGAAATACAGTAGGAGTGTCAGAGTGGTACAACTAGTCTTAAAGGGACAGTGCAGTATTACCATATACTACAGTCTCCCACAGAGCCTAGGCCAGGGCTTGCCGGTCAGAAGGTTGGTGGTTCGAATCCCCGTGACAGGGTGAGCTCCTGTTGCTCGGTCCCTGCTCCTGCCCGCCTAGCAGTTCGAAAGCATGTCAAAGTGCAAGTAGATAACTCCGGCGGGAAGGTAAACGGCGTTTCCATGCACTGCTCTGGTTTGCCAGAAGCGACTTAGTCATGCTGGCCACATGACCTGGGAAAACTGCGGACAAACGCTGGCTCCCTTGGCCTATAGAGCGAGATGAGCGTCGCAACCCCAGAGTCGTCCGCAACTGGACCTAACGGTCAGGGGTACCTTTACCTTTACAGTCTCACAAGCTGTAGCTTCTTCTTCAGTCTTCTTCCCTTGCTGTGTTTTTTTTATTTGAAAATTGCCATTCCCCCCAAATAGAGAGCCATCATAGCCATGTGACCAAGCCTAGCAGCAGCCTTGTTTAACTTTTTAATTTTGTTTTGTTTTGTTTTGTAGCAGTTCCTATCTTTGGGTAAGCATCCTTTATCTTAGAATACTCATTTTTTAATCTTTAAAAACTATAAATAAAACTTAGAAATAAAAAGGTATCCAGCTGATCTCTTACAGTTCCATTTTATTGTCATTATTTAGCGTTTATAATATTTGAAGCGCTAAGTGCTTGGTAACGTTGCCTCAATGATAAAGCTGTGCTCCGCTGATTTTTTTTACCTAGCACAAATGACATCAAAGTGGAAATTGAAAAAGAAGCATACTCTAAAGCTAATTGAAGGAAGATCATTTTTGTAGTTAGTACCCAAAGAGCCTGCAGAACCTTGGAAGAAGAAGAAGAAAAACCTTGCTTTTTGCTACTCTAGCTCACTGCAAACAGTACATTTTAAAAAAAACCACAGCCACTGAGCTCAACTTGGCACCTCTTCAGTAAGTACAGACACTTGCTTTTTGCCACTTGGGCTCATTGCAGACAGTACATTAAAAAAAAAAAAACCCACAGCCACTCAGCTGAGCTTGGCACCCACTCAAGTCGTTACCCTGGATGGTCACCCAGCTTTACCCTGCAGACAATACTAGGTGGACAAATTAGAGCTAGTGAGCTTTAATAGGTAGCCTGTTGGACTACGGCCTGGGTGACCAGGGTTCAAATCCCCACTCAGCTGTGAAGATCACCGAGTGATCTTGGGCCAGTTATTGTCCCTTGGCCTAACCTACATCACAAGCTTAGCGAGTCGTTGCAAAATGAACAATTGTTTAAGTTGGAGGGAAGTTTGCCATTTCTTTGCTCATTTGTCTTTCCACCGTACAAATAAGTGTGAGGAGGGAGGAGGACATCTAAAAGGTAGCCATGCTATGGTTTTCTACTGTAATGCTTATAGGATCATGCAGGGAGGTGTTTCACAAATGAAAGGGCTCCAGGCAGACCAAATGGAATTACCGTAATTCCCACAAGATGGCCACCAACGTGGATGGCTTTGAAAGAGGATTAGTAAAACTCATGGGGGATAAAGCTACTAGTCTATGTGGCTATGTTCTTCCTCCATGGTTGAAGGAATGCCCAGGGATACCAGTTGCTATGAATCCCAAATGGGTAGAGTGCTGTTGCGCTCAGATTCTGTTTCTGGGCTTCCTATAACATCTGGTTGGCCATTGTGAGAACAGGATGCTGGACTAGATGGGCCTTTGACCTACTTCCTTAATTAATCTTCCCATCCTATTAGCTTACTGGGGCTACTTCTCTCACTTGGGTCAGCAAGGTGATTTAGGAGGATCAAGTGAGCAGATCATATGATACATCACAAAGCATGGTTGTAGCATTTTTACATTTGTTCCAAATCACTTGTATTTTTCATGCCCACCTTTTAATAAACCATTGAGAGCATAGCTGTGTGATCTGGGTGGTTTCCTGAGTAAAGGTTACTGTTCTTTATTGGGGATAATAGTGCCATCTTGACAGAACTCCTGTGCACAGTAGAGCGGAGGTATCACTGGCTCATTGACTTTCATCTGAAATCACACTGAATAATTCATCTTGTGTTCCCTGTGATGAAATCATACGAATTGCCTTAATGTCACTTTTCTTTTAATTGCCATGAATCTATCTGACAATGCGAGAGGCATTTGGCAAAACGTAAAGTTGTTCAGACATCTCATTTATGTATCTCCTGTTGTGAAACTGCCTTCCTGCCGTTTATGCATTGCCATTTTCACACATAATAGGCAGGTATAGCATGTGTAATGACCACTTTCCCTGCATAGGTGAATAACCAGTTAGGCACTTTATTTGTTTTATAACCACAGTATCGAGTTCTGAGGTTAAAAACGCTATTTCATTTCCAATGCAAATAAGCAAATTGAAAAGGCCATTTTGAGAACAAATGCTTTTTAGATGCTTTCGAGAAGTTTTGTGCAAAATACTATCAACTGCTGAACTGATTCCTCAATAATAGGAGCTACAGTGGTGCCTCGACTTACAAATTTAATCCGTTCCGAAGGCAGCTTCGTAGGTCGAAAAATTCGTAAGTCGAAAAGCACCATTGGAAACGCGATTTCCCATAGGAATGCATTGGAAATGGAAAAAATCATAAGTCGAAGCAACCCCATCTAAAAATTCGTAAGTCGAAAAAAAAACCTATCTAAAACCGCTGCAGTTTCAGTTCGGATGTCAAGAAATTCGTAAGCGTGCGGCCGTTTGCCCCATTCGTATGTCAAAAAATTCGGTTGTCGAGTCGTTCGTAAGTCGAGGTACCACTGTACCTGCTTCCAGATATGGTACTGTGTGAATGGGAAACATTGTGCCTAGTGACCACATGAGACTTCTTCTACCTTTCCCTCTGACCCTTTGCAGTTTCCCCTGTTAGAACATAAAGAGAGAGCTGCTGGGTAAGACCAAAAGTCCCTTCTCGTCTACCATCCAGTTTGCAACAGTGGCCAAATAGCGATTGGGGAGCCCGCAAGCAGCATATGAAATCAATAGCCCTCTCAGGTTGCTGCTCCTTAGCAACTGGTACTTCCACTGAAACCTGGAGCAGGCCTAGTAGCCGCTGATATGAGTACTTCTCTTCCATAAATCTCTCTCATTCTCTTTTAAAGCCATCTAAGCTTGCGGCCATCACCACGTCTTGGAGCAGTAAACTTCATACGTTAATTGGCAGAATCTCCTGCCAAGTAGGTTCATTTCAGTGCCAGTATTATAAGAAAGGGAGAAAAGATTGTCTCTATCCACTTTCCCAACACTTCCAGCACCATCTACTTTTAATTGCCTTTTTTCTAAACTAACAAGTCCCAGTCATTTGTAGCATTTCCTCATAGGCAAGGTGATCCAGTCCCTGGTCATTTTGGCCACACCATTTCCAGATCATTTGTTCCCCATTCATACACTTTGGAAATATCCTTTGGAACTCTCAGTTAGCATGTGTACATACCTTTGCTTTCTTAAACATTTTTATGTTGTTCATCAAGAGAAACATGATGCATTTATTGCTGCCAAACAACTCTGGTGAAGTCAGGTTCCCCCCCCCCCTCATATTTACACATGGGCCAAATAATCCTATACTCCAGTTTGCATGGAGCCACTGCTTTGCGACTTTACCATATCCTATAGCAGCTATAGGATAGCCCTTTGTCCCATGTGTCTTAAATATAGAACGATGCCCTTAAAAGCTATAAAATGTCATTTTGACCATGCAGATTTGCATTCTTTATGGCGGGACCGTAATTATATTTAATCCTATTGCCTCAAGTAGCAGGTTATTTTCAAATTACTGTTTTAAGATTATAGTTTGAGTTGCAGAGTCTGGTACTATTTGACTTAAGCCTTTAAAGTGGCACTTTATTTTTTATTTTTTATTTCTAAATCTTCTAATAGGGGGTGAAGACTATGTTAGCCCAGCACTGGAAAACTACACCAACTCTAATGGTTATGGAACAACTGGTTAAAAAATCTGGATTTTGCTGACATGGGCAGGATGTGCAGTTCCAGCATATTTAGAATTGAAATAGGCTCATTACACTTCCTACTGAAACGCGAATGGTTGGATGGAATTTCCCACCCCACCCAGGAGCGGTTGGTGAGGTGAGGTATCACTGCCCTCTCGGCCCTCTTGGCTGTGGAGTCGCTGCCACTGACCAGAAAAGTGAGAGAGAGGAAGGGGCATAACATAACATTCTGCGGGGTGGGTGGGTGGGTGGGTGTGTTAATACAATTACCAGTGAGTTTCACAGTACTTCCTGTGTGGTGCTCTCCTCACTAGCCCTCTGAAATACCAATCCATAGTTGTAGTGCAAGGCTTTATTGCATTATGAAGTGGATCGGGAGTTTACATATTCCAGAGTCCCAGGTCTACTGAACGGAGGGTGGGAACGCTCCTGTGGTTTATGTTGATGGACGACAGCCAGGGTACGCTTACTGCTTTCTTGGCCTGAGCGACTAAGCCTCCGTTTTAGTATATCCTTCCCTGGCAAAATTGAGACTTTTGGAGCCATGGTGCTTAGAGAAACACTTCAAACAGTAGCAGGACTAACCCGGTTGGTAGCACTGCTGTGCCCTTAGGTGTGTCTCCTGGAAGCATTCAGCTGGGTTGACGGATGGAGTCGGGGAAGGGTCTCGTAGTCTTGCATCACTCACCTCTTCACCTGTTCCACCTTTTGTCCTTCAATATACTGAATGTTCTTAAATGTAGGGTGGTGGGCTCAAGCCTCATGTTGAGGAAAAGATTCCTGCATTGCAGGGAGTTAGACTGCATAACCGCAGAACTCTACAATCATTGCAGGGAGTTAGACTGCAGAACTGCAGAACTCTACAATTCTAGGATTCTCATCACCCCCCATAATGACCATCAACAGAGCTCACATTGTAAAATAGAAGTGTCAAGATGGCTGGGAGCTGGTCAACCTTAACAAACCTTAGTAAGACATAGTTACATCTAGCAGAGTCTAACAACAGAGTAACATGTTTCACAAGATTTTCACAATGACATTTCCCCCCACCCATGAAGTGCCATATATCTCTCACACTACATTGAGGGAAATGAAGTCGATATAGCTGTACTAAATGTACAGTGCATGGTGATTCCCTCAGGAATGCTGTCATCTTGGAATCCCAAATGTCTCTTCACCTGCACTTCTGGGTCTTTTGGATTGCTTTAGGAAGCAGAAAAGCTGATAAAGCGTAATGAAAAACGCTTACAATTATCAGTGCTTAATTCGCAAATGGTGGTCTTCTTCTGATTCTACATTGCTTTGCATTACATGTAATAATTTACCCCCAGGAAAAGCGATGAGGAAGTGGGCAGAATTAATGGAAAATACTGATGGGAAAAGGAACTAATGAATTTCAAACTGAATATATTTCATGGCCACTTTGCACAAATGTAAATAGCGTAACTATATAGACAGAAGGAAAACAAGAATTCTATGCAGTTGCTTCCAGTCACAAAATTTTCACCTGAGACTAAATACCAATTGCAGACATTATTTTTAAAAGCAGAATCATCTATTTCATTTGCGGGGGAAATCTAAGGATATCTAGAACATTAGGTAAGTAGGTAGAGTTAAATATTCAGATAATATCCTTTATATTAATTTTAGCATCACTTTTGAACACAGCCAACTAATATTTAGATTTTATTTTGAAACCGTATGATCTGCTTGTGTACAGAAATGTGATAACTCTCAGGAACGTGGTTATCAGCTTGGTTCTGTACAGAGTTAGAAACACCTATGGTCCACTGATATTACACCAAACACAGCAGAAGATTAGCCTGAAAATGACCAGATTCCATATTAGCCACTGTAGTCCATGACTTGCGGTGTGATTTCATTAATTGTTCTATGTATTTCATATCTTACCCTTTTCCTTCAAGGAGCTCAAGGTGGTCATGGTCATACAACCTTCCGGAAGCCATGCCTCTACTGAATATTCCATACAATAACTTCTCTGGCATCAAGGCTTATGAATTATGTTATTCTTCTGACCCTAAATGCACTCACTACGGGGGAAGCCCTTTTGAACACAATAGGGGTTGCTTCTGGCTAAAATGTACAGGATTGCACTTTAGAAACTTTTTTTTAAAAAAGGACAAGGGTGTTCCAAAAAGTAATTGAAATTTTCAACATTTGAGTTTATGTTCAGCTTATATTGATTTTCAGTCAACAAAACATTGAAGCATTACAGCATAATTTATCACTTGAGATCCTAAACTGCCTATGTTTAAAAAGTGTTGAGCATAAGTGAATAAAAATAATAAATTTATTATCTATCCCCAGCCACTCTGGGCGGCTTACAACATATCTAAAAACATAATAAAAACATCAGGCATTAAAATACCTCCCGATACAGGGCTGCCATCAGATGTCTTCTAAAAGTTGTGTAACTCTTTATCTCCTTGACATCTGGTGGGAGGGCGGGCGCCACAACCGAGAAGGCCCTCTGCCTGGCTCCCTGTAACTTTGCTTCTCGCAGTGAGGGAACCATCAGAAGACCCTCGGAGGAGGACCTCAGTGAGGCTGAGTGATGGGGGTGGAGATGCTCCTTCAGGTATACTGGGCCGAGGCCATTTAGAAGAACCTGTTGCACCTAGCCAGTGGCCAGGGGCATGCAGTCAGCAGACTTGTGGGAAGCACTGAAAGGGAATTATTGGTCATAACATTGCAACAGATATTTTTAAGTGGAAAGAGGGAGGAGAGAAAAAGTAAAGTACTTGTAGAACAGGAAATGGGTACTTCAAAAGTAGCAGAATTAATACATCAAAGATGTTCCAAAAATAATATAAGACAGATTTAAGCTACATTTTTTTAAAAAACAAACACCAAAGACATGCACTATCAGATATTGTAAAATTAACACAAAACTCTGTAAAATACTAGCTGGTGTGCTGAGAGCCAGGCTCGCATACATACCGTATTTGTGTTGGCTACTAAATCACCCAGGAGGAAACTTGTACCAAAAAATTTAATGACTGTAGGAAAAATATTGGAAGTTTTAAGAAAATGTTTTATCTTACTTCCTGCAAACTGTATGAACCCCATGGATGAGCAAAACTGCAGAAAGCCAGTTTACTTGATGTGTTTGATAGATACAGAGAGCCAAATAAATCATATATGTAACTCATTTGCAATTAATTTTTTTTCCTTGGGGTCAAGTGTTTGAACAAAGCACAGCATTTGGACAACTAAATGATGGCAATTTAAAATATATTGTGGTGGGAAGTATACTGGAAGCTGCATTATACCGATCAGACCATTGATCAATCCAGCTCACTATTGCCTGCACTGACTGGAAGCCTTTCTCCAGGGTTGCAAGACAGAGGACATTCCCAGTTCTACCAGGAGATGCTGGGGATTGAACCAGGGTTATTCAGCATGCAAAGAAGATTGTGTTATCACAAAATTTTATGAAAGCTCTAAAAACTAGCAAGAAAAATGAGGGAGACCTCCAGATCTCATTGGCAAGAGACTCTAGATTCCTTAGTGGAAAATGATATACTGCAGTGAGTTTGCTCCTCCCACTTGCTCTAACAGGGCTTAGGCAAATCAGCTTTCGTATCCTTTTATTTCTGATTGTTGAAGAGGAGTAACTGCCCTCTTCCAGTTTTCTGACAGAACTTCATGGGCTCTGACTCCATCTTTAACTTAACTTGATATTTTCTAGTTCCATGGTTCCCAATTGGTGGTCTGGGAACCCCAGGGAGAGTCTGTATAACCTATCCAGGAGATCTAAACTACCACAGAGATATCAAAATTTTCAGAAGTCCGGGGTTCTTGGCTTGGCTTTTGAAAAACAGGGGGTCCGCAGTAATCAGCTAATTGGGTAATGCTGTTCTAGGTAATAGACTAGAACAGGCATCCCCAAACTGCGGCCCTCCAGATGTTTTGGCCTACAACCCCCATGATCCCTAGCTAACAGGACCAATAGTTGGGGGAGTTGGGAATTGTAGTCCAAAACATCTGGAGGGCCGAAGTTTGGGGATGCCTGGACTAGAAACGTTTTTCCCCAAAAAGAAATATTTACTGGTTTTCTCCCTTTAATCTGATTTGGGAACATTAGGGGGAGAACAGCTGGCTTTGCAGCAAATTAGACAAATTCAGGGGTGGGTAGGACTCATAGATGGCTACTAGAAATGATGGCTATTCACTGTCTCCACTGCCAGATAGAGTATGCCTCTGAACACCTTCTGCTGGGAATCACCAGTGGGGAAAGGGCTCTTGTGCTGAGTCCTGCTTCTTATAGGCATCTGATTGGCCACAATGAGAACAGGTAATACATGGAAATCCTATATGTATCACTAGGTTTCTAGGAGGGAGAGAGGACTTCCCTGAATCGCAGAATAAATGTCATTCTATGTGTGAACAGACCACAGGGACAAACTGGCTTTCAGCCCATGTTGCTGGTTTTGTGCTGCAAAGTCTATGACGCTGGCTGCTATATGCAGCTGGACATACGTCACTATGTGATGAGAAGCTCATTAGTTTGTTTTTCTAAAAGAGCTATTCTTCTTCATAAGACAACCCATCTTAAGGATCAGTTTTTTAAAATGATTTTTTTTAATGTGTTAGATATTTGAGGGGGCTGCCCCCAAAAGTTGATGGCCACTGCCATTCAAATTTGTGTGCACCACACATTGTGATTGATTGTGCAGGTTGTGGCTTACCTGCCAGGGGCGTGGTGTGGGGAGGGCCAGGGGAGCCGTAGCCCCAGGCACATGATTTTGAGCAGGTGTGAACCAGGCACCCCCCACAGAGATCCCCACCTAGCCAGGCCTGCCGCCAGGGGGCGTGGCCTTGCCGCTGGACCCCCAGCCAGCGTTGGGGGGATGTGCCCGCCAAGAGCTGCCTCGACTAGTTGTGCTCTCCCCTGAGCTGGCAGACAGGCAGGCAGCTCAGCATGGCTCTGTGAAACCTCTTCAGTCTACGGTCCTGTCTGGAGTAGAGGGATTTCCCCATGCTGATCCATGAACTTTGTGTTCGTCATTTGCAAATTAGGTTTTAGGGTTATTATTTAATTCATACAATTTATACACTGCTTGATTGCAAAAAGACCTCTCCCCTGAACAGAGGGAGGTTCAGGTGACTTACTAAATTTCAGACATGCATGACACATTATGCTCCATTTTCTCTCCTTTCTCACAGTTTCTCACAATTAATACCAAGGTGTATAGTTCCGATTAATTTTAAAATGTCAAGTTGAACATTTCACTCCTGTGTAACACTGCTAAAATCGGCCAATAGATGTCCTAATCAGCCTACTTTACTGTTAAGTAACATTTCCATTAAAAAGATGAATATACTCCTAAGATTGATTTACCAATTAAAATTTACCCATTTGTCTTAAAAGCCTTTTTCTGGACAAATGTAATGAAATATTAATACCTCTAAATAGCAATGTAAGAGCTCATTTCGTACTCTAAAGCCAGCACTGTACGTAAATTTGTACCTAATATCTATTGCCTTTATTTATTTAAAATAATTACATCCTACCCTCAGAGGGGATCTTTCAAGGCATCTAACAACAATAAAAGCTAAATATGGCTGGTTAATAACACAAAGTTAAAATCACTCATTCACTAACAACAACCTTTCAATGGCCGTTTAAAAAAATTCTAGCTTCATTTCAGGAAATTGAGGGCTCTTCGGCACAGCCTTTGGAATTCTGCATTTACCCAATCCAATTTGTTCATTGTAGCCCTTCATGGTTCCATACAAATGCTGGTTGATTGCTGTTCTCAAATTCCATTGTACCAGGACTGCATGTTCTGCCTATGTCTTTTGTTATGAGTTTGGGGGCAGGGTAGACTGAGACACTTCTATTTCCTGGATCCAGCAAGTGTTAAAATCTAAGGAAGGAATCAAATTGTTGGAACAGTCAGACAAGCTTCTTGATAATGGCCCTCTAAATATGGGTCATTAAGGTAACCAATGAAACACCTTTGTGCCAGAAGCCAAAGGCCAGCTTTGTGCCAGAAGACAAATGGGTGGGCCTCTCTCCCTCCATTTGCTGGTAGTTAGAAAAGACAAAGTCCAAAGCTGAGTTGTGCATAAGTTAGAAGCTGGAGGAGGAAGCAGGCTGAAACCAGAGAGTCAGAAGCATGCTTGATTTCTGCCGGAATCCAAGGCTGCAGCCATGGGAGAGGCAGGACCCTCTTGGGGTGATGATGCTGTGAACCCCTCCATCGTAGGCTCAGGTTCTTTATGTGTTTAAATAAGCCATGTATCATAAAGACACCACAGTCTCCTGTGTGCCTCATTCTGAGGGAAATGCGAACCATGAGTATGCTTCTGGAACTCCTGGAATTTCGCACCACTCATAAATTAGTGTAGTGTGAAACAGAATTTTTGATCTGGTCATGTCACATCATTTTTTATGCTACTCCCTTGCTTCTCCACTTTTCCCACCTATTTGGAGGGCATTGTTAGATTGTTACTACACTCTGGCTAAACTTCACGTCCACGTCTAGCTAAGAATGAAGTGTTTGCGGAGGGTGTCTATTGTTCCATCGCAACAGCTCACCCCTGGTGAATACAGGAAAATCCACCCTGCGTTCGTTTAATACAAACAACAACCTGGTCACAGTGCAAAGGGGCTTCCTTCTAGGTCAGTGGTGTCCAAACTTTTTTCAATGAGGGCCAGATTTGATGAAGTGAACGGCCGTGAGGGCTGACCGAAGGGCCAACCTAAGTTGTTAACTTTTTTTTAGGATGGAAGTTGTTGAGTTTTTTTTTATAAGGATTTTACCCCAGGAAATAAACTGGCACGGGGACCGGATTAAACTGACCGACGGGCCAGTTTAGGCCCCCAAAACAGACTTTGGGCATGCCTGTTCTAGGTAAATCCACCCAGAAAGGAGAGAGAGGTGCCCTTGGGAATGAACATCAGGTACAACAAGAAAGAAATGAGACAAGGAGAATTGAGGTTTGGTGGGTGGAGTGTGGGCAGCAGTACAGAGGAGGAGCTGAGGTGGGGAATGGGATAACCCCCAAAACGTGATATGGCAAACACATGTTGCATGGCACAGTGGAATATAATCATTTTAGAAGAATTTTTCACGCTAGTTAGGCAAAAAGCGAATTTTAGCTCCAAGAAACCGAAATGCCACCTGGACAGTGTAAGCATAATGTGATTCATAGCTAAAAAATGCAGGAACAGGCAACCTACAAGGAGAGTTTGGAGATGGTGCAGATGAGGCCTGAAAACGCCAGGCAAATATTGAAAAGCAATAGTCTCAGCAAAAGTGCACTTTCTACTCCAATAATCTTCCCAACACATGCATTGGGTTGTATCCCACACTGCATGAGCAGAGTTCTAGTCGTGCAATGGTACTTCCCCTTCCTCTCTTTCCCCTGCACCCTCAATCAAAATCTGTTCTGGAAAATCCTCCAGCCCTCTGAAACAGATTTGTGGGGTGGGGTGAGGGGAGGAGAGGAGAGGAGAGCAGCTGGAATTTCTGTTGGGATGCACAAGAGCAGTCAACAGGTAGCAGCTTTTCCTAGACTAAGCAATTCACTGCCAGAGAACACAAATTCTGAGGTGGGCCTAATACTGCCAAAATATCCTTACAAGCTACAGCATCTCAGCATTTCAATTCCATGTGTTTGTTTATTACTCATTCCTGCTTTCAACATCTACCAGTGTATGTCATGAACACTGGGCATTGTCAGGAACAAGGCCCTGCTAGACACAAGCAGCTGCTAGACTTCTTTGCTTTTTATATTTCCACCTTGCCCTCTTGGGGGCTTACTACTTTGCTGAGAGCAAAGTAAGTAGGCATTGTGGTTTTTTTCAGCATTTCCCTTCTCTCATTAGTCACTCTTCGTTACTCTTCCCCTGGGCTGCAGTTCAGATGTTTAATTCAATTGGGCCTTCATTCCACCATGCAGACTCACACCCTCTCTCGTCCTTTTTCTCGCTTAGCTATTTCATATCCTTGTGCTCCTTTGGAGGAATGTTCCGTTTTGCAGGAGGAGCAGCTGTTTGACAAGGAGGTTTACTGATTATTGGGGAAGATTTGTGATCTTTGCTCCAGTATAGGCCAGGGATTCAACTGGGGACTTCATTTGCTAAGATCAGAAAAGTTACACACAGTGCTGTTTTGAGGGGGCTGCTGAAAAGCTCAGGGTTGATGCGAATGGAAAAGGCAGAAGGCTGAATTCCCCTGAAGAGGAATCCTGTGTCGTGTTGCTGACTTATTGTGAGCAGCTTAACAACATTTGGGTCAGATCGGACGTCCACCTAATCAAGCACTGTGCCCATCAGTGGCCAACTCCAGATAATGTGTCAGAAAAATATCCAACCTGGGTACAGTGGAGACTGGAGACAGATGTCCTCTGTTGCATGTCTCAGCCTTAGGGAATCAGAGGCATGCTGCCTCCTCACAGATTCCATTCACATGTAAACAGTCACTGATAACTAAATCCTTCCTGAGCATTTGCCTGCTGACTGACAGGGGCACTGTGCTAAAGCTGTTTTGTGTAGGAAGAAGATTCAGTCGCCAAGGAGTAGGCCAGAGATGAAAGTGCTCTGCCTAAGACTCATCACACATGGTCTGAAAATGTGTTGGTGGTGGAGGGGTGTGTGTGTTAGCTTTCTGTCCTACCCAAATGGTACCCTTGGAGTCACAGCCAAGACTCTACATGTCTTCCGGCGGCTGGTGGGAGTTCAAAACATCTCAAGGGCAGCAGATTGGGGAAGGCTGCTCTTGTCACTCATTTTCTGGCTTTATGACTTGGCCCACACTTCCCTGCAAGCTCTTTCAGGCCTAAGAGAAATAAGGAGATTTTGCTGCTTTTGAACCCACTCCCCTGCTCTACAAGCAGTTTCCCAGGGAGGTCAAAGGCACACTTTTTATGAGATGCCATGACTTTTCAATCACCAGGCCACCTCACAGCAATTCGCAGTTTCCCACCTCAGGCTGCGGCTGTAAAGCAGGGTTACCTGTCAAATCAATTTTATTTGTTTTAAAGGAGCATCACAGGGAAGCTTTGTGGTTGATTCGCCAGAGGCTTGTTTTTCTGAAATAAAGAACATCTATCATCTTCGATTGCAAAACAACCTTCTTAAAAAAAGAAAAAGAAAAAAAACTTTGGAGCAAGATGGGGTTAAAACAACAACAACAAACCTACGATTCACACAATACAGTGAAGAGAGAAGTCAAGTTTCCTAATCCTAGAAATGTTTGCAGCCTCCCATCTTGTCACCCTGGTCAAGGACAGGTCCTGTCCTCTTTGCTCTTTTAAAACACCATTTCACTCACCTTCCATCCACAGTGGACACATGTGAATGGCAGCTGAAAGGAGAAGCCACTACTGCTTGCTCACTTGCACCACCCTCCTTTCTGAGTGTCAGTAGAAATAAGGTCCAGCTGCACCTAAAGGGAGCGACTAGGCAAACAGTGTACAAGAGTGTACAAATCCTGTACATAAAGTGGTACCCCTACTTACAAATAACTCTACTTACGAATTTTTCTACTTACAAATGGAGCTCCGTCCGCCATCTTGGATGCGGTTTAGATAGGATTTTTTCTACTTACGAATTTTTAGATAGGGTTGCTTCGACTTACGAATTTTTTCTCCCAATGCATTCCTATGGGATTCGACTTACAAATTGTCACGGTCCGGTCGGCAGGCGTCAGGACCAGAGGCAAGATGGTGGTGAAGAAGCAGGGTCGAAGGCAGAGGCGAAGGTCCAAGGAGCAAGGGGCAAGGCGAAGGCAAAGCGAGGGTCCAGGAACAAGAAGCAAGGCGAAGGTCCACGGGGCAGGAGCAAGGCGAAGGCGAAGCAATGGTCCAAGGAGCAAGGGGCAAGGCGAAGGATCCAGGAACAAGAAGCAAGGCGAAGGTCCACGGGGCAGGAGCAAGGCGAAGGCGAGGCAGGGGTCCAAGAAGCACGGCAGCAACAAGGCAAGGGTCCAAGGAACAGGAGGCCAGATGCAACCAGGCAGGGATAGCGTTGCTGTGGCAAAGAGCTGAAGGGAAATGCTGGGCTTTTATCCCTCCCAGCTCCTGCCACCAGGTGCAGTGAGATCTCAAGTGGCCTCACCTGGGTGATTACTCCTTGCCTCTCCAGCACAAGCTGAGGACTTCACCTGTGTGGCCACGCCTTGCTTCTCCAGCACAAGTTGAGGCATGCCCCAGTCCTGCAAAGCACTACAGGCCCCAGAGCCTGACTCCTGCCCATACTCCTGACACAAATGTGTGTTCGGAACGCATTAAATTTGTAAGCAGAGGTACCACTGTAATCCTGTATGGTTAGTGGTGTCCCAAAGCATATTTTGGTGTGCTTATTTTTGAGGTGCTTATTTTTCCCTATGTATCTCTGTTTATCTCCTGCTTGGACTCCTGCAAAACTACAACTAATTTAGAATGCAGCTGCCAGATGCAACTGGGAACAGCCGCCTGGACCATATAACATGGGTCCTAAAGGATCTACATTGGCTCCCAGTACATTTTCGAGAACAATTCAAAGTGTTTGTGCTGACCTTTAAAGCCCTAGTTACAGGTAGGTAGCCGTGTTGGTCTGACGTAGCCGAAACAAAAGAAGAAAATTCCTTCCAGCAGCACCTTAGAGACCAACTAAGTTTGTCATTGGTATGAGCTTTCGTGTGCATGCACACTTCTTCCGATACCACACTTTCTGAAGAAGTGTGCATGCACACGAAAGCTCATACCAATGACAAACTTAGTTGGTCTCTAAGGTGCTGCTGGAATGAATTTTTTTATTTTCTTTAAAGCCCTAATTTTCTTTAAAGCCCTAATCAGCCTCGGCCATGTATACCTGAAGGAGCATCTTGTCTCCGTTGTTCATCCCAGACACTGAGGTCCAATTCAGAGGACCTTCTGGTGAGAAGGGAACAAGGGGGGGTTATTGGGTTGTCTTTATTATATATTTTGTGTTTTTGTAATGTTATGTTGTGAACTGCCCTGTGATCTACGGGTATAGGAAGGTATACAAATTGAATAAATAATAATAGGCATAGGGCCTTCTCGGTAGTGGCGCCTGCCCTGTGGAACGCCTCCCACTAAACAGGATTGACTTTATTGACCGTTACTGGTGTGCATAGCATAGATGCCTTTGTTTGTACAGTACCATGCATCTGCAGGCAGCTGAGCTTGGCTGGATCCATTGGTATGTGGAAATGTAATTTTGTTTGCTTAGAAGATGTATCTATGATTTATGCTGACCCAAAGCACATTTTGGAGTAGCCATCCTCCACGTATCTGGGCTATTGTTGACTATCCTCAATGTGCACACCCTTGTCTGTGTCAGGAAGTTCTGGGGAGGGGGGCCACATTTATTGGCATATAGCAGAGAAGCCTTGGGTGTGTGCTTTGCCCTGGCTCAGATCATATTTTGGGGTGGGCACCCCCAATTATATATTTATTATGGTGTTCCAAAGTCATCATGAATTTATGAGCATTTTGCAAGCATGATGTTTTCATCTGAATAACATTATTGTTGGCATTCTGGGATACACGAGCTTTCCTTCTTTTTCTTCTCGCTTTGCGCTTTCGAGCCAGGAAGGCGCTGGGAAGAACTAGTGACGAACTGAAGCGCCGCGTGGAATTAGTTTCCCGCATTCGGATTTGCAGCCTCCAGGTTGACTTTCAGTGCAGGCGCGCCCGCAGCCTCGCTTCCCCACCTCTCCCCTTTGCAATCAGTGCTGCCCTTTATTTAATTAGGGCCCCTCCCACCCGCGACTGCCTTTTCCCGGACTGGCTGGGCATGTCGCTTGACCTCCGGTTGGTCGCTCTCCGGGCCCGCCTCTGAGAACTCAGCGCCACAGGCAGGGGAGGGGCAGAGCGCGAGGGGAGGGGAGGGGAGGCAGGCAGGCAGACGCCGTGGGGCCCAAGCTGCAGCTGCAGCAGCAGCGCCTCTCCCACTTTCATGCAACAGAGCGAAAAGGCTCCGGGAGAGAGAGGGGCGGCGCGAGCGGTCCAATCCGCGGGAACGAAAGCAGCCTCGGGGCGGAGCCAGGCGCGCCGCTACCCAATGATATGGGCGCTGAGGCGGGGCGGAGCGCTAGGAGAGCTTGTGAGGAGTCTGAGGCGGCGAAAGAGTCCGGATTCGGGAGGCGAGTTTGTTGGTGGAGCTGCTGAGGCTCGTCTCGTGCTCTCTCTGGCGCCCGTTATAGCAGCTGCGTAGTCGCCGCCGTGGTCGCGCGCGGGGCCACTGAGGGAAGACCGCAGGCTTCGGAGGTACCGGCGAGGAGGAGCGGGCGGAAGGCTGCTTTTTCACGGCGAAAGGAGCGGGAAGCCGCCCGGGGTAGAAGTTTGGCTGGACTCGCCGCCGCTGAGGAAACTTTTCTCGAGGGGCCGCAGCCGGGGAAGGAGAGGCGGCTGAGGCGTCGCCGTCGCTGCCGCCGCGGCAGCAGCAGCAACAAGAGCGGCAGCCGGGGCTGGGCTGCTCCCTGCCGGACTCGGGGGCGCTTTTTCGGCCCTGGCCGGGATGTACCTGGCAGCGGTCTCGGCGGGGCGGCGGCGCCGGGGCGGCGTCGGCTGGCCCTGGGCGGCGGGTTGGCCTCAGCTGCTGCTGGCGCTGGTGTTCCTGGGGGAGTCCGGGACGCGGGCGTTCGTGTGCCTGCCTTGCGACGAGTCCCGCTGCGAGGAGCCCAAGAACTGCCCTGGCGGCGTCGTGATGGACATCTGCGGCTGCTGCTTCATGTGCGCCCGGCAGCGCAACGAGAGCTGCGGGGGCTTCTTCGGGCTGCACGGCGCCTGCGACCGCGGGCTGCGCTGCGTGATCCGCCCGCCGCTCAACGGGGACTCGCTCACGGAGTACGAAGCGGGCGTCTGCGAAGGTAACAAGGCAAAAAGCCCCTTCTAAGGCGGGCGGTCGCCTCTTCCTTCCAGGCAGAGGGGCGCGGAGTCTCTCCGCCCCGGCGCGGACCGACGAGCGTAGAGCTAGCGCGTGTCTTGGGAGGTTGGGGGGCGGCGGCGGAGAGAGGGATGGGGGGTTTCTTTCCGGGAGGAAAGTGGGGCGGGGAGGACTGGGGTCCTTCTCAGTCCCCACTTTGGAAGTATTCTGGTGCTTCGGGGGTCTCTCCACCCCACCCACGCCGAGCCCCACTCCATTTTTTCAGTACAGTGATAGTGTGAAATGTTGGCAGCATGTACCGTGAAAGCTGGTAGGTATATTGGAAGGAAAGGTTGGGGCTTCCAAGTGTGGCGTGTTGTCTCCGTCGATTGCATGTTCTGACTCTTGCCCCCCCCCAACCCGGCTTTCCTCATAGTTATTTTCCATACTTGCCCACATCATATGCAGGTGTTCATCCCCCAATGTGCACTGCTTTAAAAAAAACCAAAGAGACGGTATCTCTCTTTAATGCTACAGTGGCTCAGAGTAGTATGTGCACGCGTGTGTTTTGCCGGTATAGAACCTATTGCTTCCCCCTCACAAGGTGGATGTTGCGTTTTCCTCTTCTGTTTCGTCCTTTACATTTTCCTCTCCCTTTGCTTATTGTCCCCAACGGTCGTGAATTTTAAAGTGGCTTTTGAACTAGGGCATGGAAATAAAAAGCGTGTTTTTTTTTCTGAAGTCGGGATACGTTCTTCCTTATTTTTTAAATGTAGGTACCGGTATCTCTGGTCCTAACCGTTCGATTTTGGCTTTGGTTGGTCTGCTCTTTTTTCAATCTGTTTTTGTAGCCCATTACTAACCATGTTTTCCACCTACCGGTAGTAGTGAGACAGTGTGAGTTGTATATTAGTAGGCGCAATTAGGGCTACAGTCGTCAGTGTCTTGATTTCCCCCCAGTCCAGATGTGCAGGCAGATGGCTATTGATTGTCATGTAGCAATCCAACTTTTCTGCAATTTTAGTTTTGAAAGCTATCATAATTGCATAATTTTTCTTTAATGGTATATTTTCAGAAACCTTGCAACATGCAGACAATATTTGATAAGAGTAGCTTTATATCATAATTGGATGATATTGCTTACCCATTAGTCCTGATTCATATGTTTTTTGAAATGTCAGATTGACACCTGTCTTTTTAATCTTCTGAATTCAAACGGTTTGTAATCAGTAATGAATGAGAATTCTTGAATCAGTAAAGAATCAAAGGGTGAGACCATCTATTGAAATGTTTAAAATGCTTATACCTATCACTTTATCCATCATTTGGAGGGGGGTCTGCCTTTCATTTTCATGCAGAAAAGGAGGCAATTCAATTGGCTATAATTTGTATTGTACATTAGTCTTCTTCATAATAGATTGGAGTCAAATAATTGGAAATACAGTATATGAATATTTTGCTTGATAGTTGTGTAAGTGGCATGAGAAAGTTCTATCTATCCATTTTCACCTCTTCAAACATTAGGAAAGTTTGAGATACTATAGTGCAGATGAGAATCAAAATCTATATGGAAATCTTTTGTCTTCCCCCTCCCTTATCATTGGTAACTTAAAACAAGGATGATTTTTGTAGATCCACTAGAGAGCAGCCGTGAGTTCAGGAATTCCTCTGAAGAACGGTAGTAAAGTCACAAAAAAGCGCACACTCCAACTGTTTAAAGATAGCTAGTGCCCTTGTATCCCCCCAAATGACATTTAAACTTAACAATTGGTACATACATTTGTTCATAGTTTAGTTTTACTTTTACTACTCTTGGTTATGACATAAATAAGATGTCGTTTTCTGTACAGGTTAGCTCTCCTTTGCACATTTTCAGTTGGGTTTTCTGAACATGATGAGAATCGGCATGAATCTGTCAGGCTTTGGCAACTGTTTGGAGTTGTAGTTACTTTACATGTTTGTATGGGGAGAGTTTAAATATGAGGATCATACAAGCATAATAAGTTGTGAATAAAATCTCTCATGATCTTCCATTCAGATGTTGCATGTTTTCCATGTAATTACACCTTAATTTTTATATGAGACGGAAATTATATTGAAAACTTCCTATAATGCTTTGACACTGCCGCCTCTAATGTATAGCAGTCTAGAGCTTTCTGGCAGTTTTAGGAGAACTATAATTCTTTAGAAGTGATGCAATGCTGGACTTCAATGGAAAGCACATCTGGCATTCCCCTGCTGAAAATAATATGGATAGTCTCTCAAGAGGAGACTTCAGCTAGTGGTGGACTTGACATTAGACCCAGCTGTCCCAGTTCCAACTATCCCACAGAAACAGTCTACAGAAATTAGCAAAACTGTTGCCATATAAATCACTTAGCTGCATGAGTATGCATAGTTGAAGCTTTTGGTCACGAGTTGGGCTGAAGTCTTAGTAGCTTTGAATTTGGCAACACATTCATAAGATTATTTTGAGCTTTCACATGAAAATATTAGAGCTAAAATCTGTTAATGATTCCAGCAATTGAATTGGGACCAGTGGTTGAGTTTACCGTTTCTTTTCATCTGTTGATACAACAAAGCTTTACTGGGAACAGTCTTGACATGAATATCATTTGTAGATGAAAGCCTATCTGCCACAAAAGAGTAGGTTTTCACATTTTTACAAATCTATTCTCTTTTCAGTCTTTCTTACAATAGAATTTTTATCCTGAAACGACCCCTACTGGTCACAATGTAGAACGCTGTTTAAAGCTTTTAGATGGGTTCATGAAAAACACTGACACAGCCAAAAATGTGTTCTCAGTCCAGTGGTTATTAATATGGATCATGGTTTAATCTGCAGTGGCAAATTGTTATCTCAAATCTTCTGAAAGCAGTATGTATTAAATAGAATAAAGCAAACACAGCAGCTGACTGATATTTTTGTAATGTCATGGTGGCTTAACAATAAGGGTGTTATTTAAATGTTCTCGGAAGAAAACAAAATTTATTTTATATATTTACATAACATTTCATATAACAGCATTAGGTGTGCGTTCTGATTTTGGAAAAATATCCATTCAGGACTGGGACTACTTCTTGCTACTATACTGTAGCTATACTCTGTGTTCTGCTTCCTAGATTCACCATTGTGGAGTTCCGTTTTAACATTGCTCTAGCTATGATTCCATAGTTCAACAGTTATTTGCCGAAAGATGTAATGCTACTGGTATTCTGCTGGTCTTGATCCCTTTGTGGTAAAGTACCATATGAACTCATGTAACTAATTTCATAAACCTTCATATAAGTAACGAGCAGCGAACAACTCAAAACTATTTTAACAATATTGACAGCAGATGCATTGCATTAGAATGGTGCCCTGACACCATTTTAATTACTGAGAAAAGATTGGTGCTGAACTGGAGAGACACTCCAATGTAATCGGGTCATGTATGTGATGCCAATAAGCAGTTTTTTGAGCTTTGTTGGTGGGGTGGCTGTGAAATAATAGATCTATAAAAGTAGTAGTGTGGAACTTGTAGCACTCCAGACTTCAGCTCCTGTTATCCCTGATCATTATCCATGCTGGCCTTGGTTAGGGGACATAAACTACTATTTAAACTATTTCCAGTATTTGCCCTGGAAACTATTATAACATTTGGCAATATTCCTCTGGGAGGTCTCTGTTTAGAAATAGTTTGGTTTCCTTTCAACTGTGTAAACCTTCACTTTCCCTTCTGGCATATTTGCATGTCATGGACTCAACTTAGTCCTGACCCTTTCTATAACAGTGCTAGTCAATGTAGTTTTCCAATACTTCTGTAAAAGTTCATAAAGCTTTTTTTTTCTTAAGCAGTGCTACTTTTATTAGGGGAATAACTGGTGATGAATTCCTGAAGTTGCTGCACCTGATTGACATAAGGTGCCTAAAGCTCATTCAGTGACCTTATTCCAGGCACTGTCTCTTTGTGTGACTTACCTCACTGGTTGAGCACCTGCTTTGTGTGTAAGTTCAATCCTCTTCATCACCAGGTAGGGCTGGGAATGTTTCCTGTGTGAAATCCTGGAGAGCTACTGTCAGTCATTGTAGACAATGCTGAGCTAGATGGAGCTATGGTCAGCAACAATACCGTGTTTCTCATATTATAAGACATGTCTTATATTTATTTTTTCCTCAAAAAAACACACTATGGCTTATTTTCAAGGGATGTCTTATTTTTTTCCTCCTCCTCCTGCCGTGGCCGGCATTGCTGCTACGCCTATCACTATGTCTTATTTTCGGGGTATGGCTTATATTCCTTGAATGCTTAAAAATCCTGCTATGGCTTATTTTATGGGTATGTCTTAAAATATGAGAAACAGGGTATATGGCAGCTTCCTATCTTCCCTGTGATATGAATGTAATAAATTAATAATATACAGTATCAAACTACTTGTTTCCATATAAAGCATTCTAAAATAACACATCTATGGCTACTGCTCTATAAGTGTCCCAGGTTCCCTGGATCTGAATGCTATAGCTTCCTAAATTTATGCTAAATTTCCGTAAGAGGTTAAGAGGAGCCAGGTCAATAACCCATCTAGTCCAGGGTCTTGTTCTCACAGTGGCCAACCAGATGCCTGTGGGAAACCTGCAAGTGGGATTTGAGCACAAGAGCACTCTCCCGTCCTGTGGTATCCAGCAGTTGGTATTCAGAAGCATTGCTTCCTCCAACTGTGGAGGCAGAGCAGATCCATCATAGCAAGGAACTTTCCATAGCCCTCTCTTCTATGAATTTGTCTAGGCTAGGGGTCGGCAAGGCTTACTGGCCACTTGCCGGATCACTGCTACGGAGATCCTCCGTGGGCTGGGCCGGTGCAGCGCGACACCGGAAATTGCGCCTGCACAGAAGCTATTTTCGGCATCGGGGCATGCGCAGATGCGATTTTTGGCATCTGGGCATGCACAGAAACGATTTCTGGAGCACGGAAGAGAGTCACGTGCCGCACTGCGCCGCTTTAGTGCAGCATGTGGGGACTCGCTGAGCAGGCAGCTCAGTTCGGGGGCAGCTTGTGGGCTGGTTAAATGGCCTCCGTGGACCGCAGGCTGGGGATCCCTGGTCTAGTCCTCTTTTGAATTTGTCTGTGTTGGTGACCATCATTGCCTGCTGTGGGGGCAAGTTCTATAGTTTAACTACAGTATGCACTTAACTATGTGTGAAGAAGCACCTACTTTTATCTGTCATGAATCTTTGAACATTCAGCTTCATTGGTTGTAAATGAGTTCTAGTTTACAGTTAATGAATTGTGTTAGTTTTTGTAGGAGATGTTTGTGATCAGCTTCATACTGTCACAAAAGCAGTATTTATAACAGGAACGGAACCTCAGGTCTCTCTTCTGTAGGCCTTTCTCCAAAACATACTCCTCATTGTCCCTATTCTGTGCTCTCCTCAAGGATACATTCCAGCCAAGCAAAAGCACTTAACTATGTTAATGCCTCTTGCTTGCCTGGACGGATGTGTGTGTGCTGAGCTCTCTGAATTTTGTGTGACTGGAATGTAAGCTAACAAAAAGGTAAAAGTAAAGTCTGTTGCTCCACCTACTTTTTGCCTCTGTTCCCACCCAACCCCATAAGGGAATGCAGTACTTGGGCTGAAAAAGATTCTCCACACTGATCTGTCATTTTAATATCATTTTCTCATGACTTTCCTTAAACAATCCAGGAAAGTACAGTTGAGTGAGATACTGCAAAATATTGGAGATTCTTAGTTTACTACCACAATAAACATTTTCACGGAGGATAGGAGTACTGTAAAGTTTGTTGAAAATGCCTTCATTCTTACCTTTGACACCTTGGCATGTTTTTCTTGTTAAACTTCAAAGGCTATATTTGTATACAGCACCTTTATCATGAATACTGATTTGCAAAGAAGTACTCTGGGATATAAAAGATGTATGGATTTAGTAAGTTAACTTCATTAAATGTTTTGTAACTGACTGCAGTTTGATACCTCAACTGACTGTTGCTACAGTTTTGCTCAAGAATAGCAGTATCATTTTTTAAAAACAAAACTGGCAGGATTATGTGGTAGCCTGCTCAGGCAAATCTGTTTGCTATGAAGTGAATCTGGTTTAAGCTTCTGTGTGCTGCTTCTATGTGAATATCGTTGCAGTATTCTGAACTATTTTGAGATTTGAGTATTCAACCAGACTGAGATGTTCAGGCTTAGCCTTTTACATCCCCTTCATCTGGAGGTTCTAATTGCTGCTTTCTTGTGCATTATTATACAGTAATATTTATATCCCGCCTTTCCCCCAGAATTGGGACTCAAGGTGGCTTACAAAAATTAAAACCAACTTGAATAAAATGCAGACAGCTTAAAAGATATAAAATATATGATTATGTTGTTGTAGTTGCACAATCCGGTGTCAATGTGAGATCAGTGGCTTTTGATATGATCAACCATGGTATGATCCTGGATTGGTTTTGTGAGCTGGGGATTGAAGGCACTATTCTTTAGAGATTCTGCTATTAACTGCAGGACTGGTTCCAGAGAATAGTACTCCCTCTCACACATTCACCCACCCCAGGCACATTACTTTGCCCCCAATACTATTTATATCAGGCACGTCCAACAGGTAGATTGTGATCTACCAGTAGATCACTGGATGTCTGTGGTAGATCACTGCTAGATCACTGGCACCCCTAAAAAAAGCTCACCCAAATTTTTCCTCCTCCCTAAAAAAAGCTGAACTATGACCTGAACCCCTAAACAAAAATGGGCCTCCCTCCCTCCTAAAAGAAGCTCATCAAGTTTGACCTAACCCCCCCAAAACAGGGCTTCCCTTAAAAAAACTCAACAGCTTTGACCTGAACCCCCCAAAAGGGGGTAGATCACTCCCAGTTTTTAACTCTGTGAGTAGATCAGAGTCTCTTGGGAGGTGGCCACCCCTGATTTATATGAAATCACTGGGAGCAGTCAATTGGAGTGCAATGTCTTAATTATGCTTATGACACTTCGCTCTATTTCTCTGTGATTCAGAAGTGGACACTCAAGGCTTCAGCTTTTCTCTGGATGTGGTGTACAAGAGGGACAATAAACCAGTATTGAATCCTGGCAGATAGAGCCCTTTGGGTGTATCTTGTACATGTCTACTCAGAAGTAAGTCAGGGCAACTAGTGTGGAGCTCCACCGCAGCACACCTGACCTATCAACAGTATCACTTTGCTTACTGAGAGGAAGATTGGTGAAGTTGTGGGGAGTTCAGCATGGTGCAGGTGCAGTGGGGGAAACAGTTCAGTGCTTCTGTTGCTTGACCTGCATCACATCACTGCCTTGCTCCTCCCTCATTCCCCCAGTCAACACAGCAGCAACACTGTGTACTGTACTGTGGCACACCTCCACAATGGCTGCCCATTGAAGACTTACTCCCACATAAACATGTATAGGTTTGCAATCCTAAATGTTCTTAATTTGTGGAAATTAATAGCTGAAGTAAAAGGGTTCTGGTCTGAATTCTGGAAGGGAAGAAGTTGCTTGAAACTTGCTGAAACATAAAGCCTTGTTGTCTCTGTGTCTCCACCCACTATGAATTGGAGTGTGACTGACTGACAATGCAACCTTAAAAATAAGTCTACAAATGTAGGTTTATTTTTAGCGCATCTTATCACAAATCCCTATAATAACCATTTTTTGCTCACCTCGGGTGGTACCTCGGGTTACAGATGCTTCAGGTTACAGACTCCGCTAACCCAGAAATAGTACCTCGGGTTAAGAACTTTGCTTCAGGATGAGAATAGAAATTGCGCGGTGGCAGCGGAAGGCCCCATTAGCTAAAGTGGTACCTCAGGTTAAGAACAGTTTCAGGTTAAGAATGGACCTCCAGAACGAATTAAATTCTTAACCCGAGGTATTGGAAACAAATCCACAAAGTTACTTGTCCACAAAAGATTACTGATACATTTCCCCCCAGTAATCTTTCCTAATATCATTACCTCTCCAGCTTACAAAGGTTTCCTGCCTTGATCTTCCAAGGATGATGCTTACTTGGTATAGGAGAGCAGACATGTGGTTATTTACAGGACTTGTTAATGAGATCTAATTAATAGGAGGGGAGGAGCCAAGGGCCAGGCTATTGGTTCAGGCAGATTAATAGTCAGTACCTTTGATCAGCTATATGGATTTCTATTTTGAATGGGGTATCAAGTATTAAAATTATGTATTCACATTGACCCTGCAAACTTAGGCGCCAAGAGTGATCACGTTTGCAGATAGAAACTTGGATCCAACTCTATAGGTTTCCATTATGTAATCTAACTCATTATTGGGTTCCTCTGCAGTATTTAAGGTCCTTGGAAGAGGGGGGGGGGAGAGCATATGCTATGCTTGAAATCAGTTTTTGCTGTATTAGTGTGAATTGAAGTTCTGATGTAAAATTCTGTAAGGATTTATTCCATTTTGATCAGTAAGCAAGTGAAATTCTTCATCTCAGTTCACTAATATATTCTCATTTCATTATAATACAATGGCTGCATTATTATATATCAGTGTTTTAAAATACATTGGAAAATGTGTTATTGTCTATTCCCAATAATTTGATGATATCCAGTTGGATCCATACGAAGTTAGTTGCACTTTGAGATCGGTGTGAAAACATGGTTCCCATTCAAATTAATGGAACCAGTGCAAGTAACTGTAAGTAATTTGGTCATCTCATCTCTTAAGCATGTAAGACATTTGCCCCCAAAATATCTGATTTGTATAGAACTGAGAAGACCTCAGTGACATTGTTAAGCTAGGTTTTAACACTTGTTTGCTTGAAAAACTTGAGGTTGGCATCTAGAATATTTATCCTGGTAACTATGAATGTTTTTTCTAGTCCTCACAGACACAGTTCCAAAAGTGAACTGACAATGTAATAAGTGTTGGGTCCTATTATTTTAGCTATCAGGGATAACTTCTAGATGTTGGACGTTTCCAGAATTCCATTTAGTGTCACATTTACACCATCGCATTTAATCAGGATTGACCACTGATTCAGCTTTAGCAACCAGTTTCCATATCACTAGTTTCTTCATCTCTGGCTTCATTGTCATTTCTCATATTTAGTATTTCATTTCATATTGAGTATTTCAATAGAGATATTTTACTTATCCTATAATTAAAGCTATTGGTCTCACTGTGTTGAGGACTAGCAGTAATCATTTAAGTTTCCATCATTATATCTGCATTTTAAAGGAACAATTTCCACATGAAGATATACTAGATACATATTGTTTTTAATTTCCTTTGTTGCTAGCCAGAAAAAAAATATTACTTTTCAAACCTACATTAGGAGTAAAAGCTGTGAGAATTTAATGAATTTTTACACGGCTTCAAATATTTGTCTGACAAATTTTAAACCAGAGGGCCTTTTTAGATGTTTGATTTATGATGAGAATGCATTCTTGTTGTTTAGTCATTTAGTCGTGTCCGACTCTTCGTGACCCCATGGACCAGAGCATGCCAGGCACTCCTGTCTTTCACTGCCTCCTACAGTTTGGTCAGGCTCATTTTGGTGGCTTCGAGAGTGCATAACAGTTACTTATTTGACTTTTGAGATGAAGTAATGGTCATACTGCTGTTTTTTTTTTAGCAGGTAGCCTGCTGAACTGAACTTTGAAAATACTGTGGTATTTTGAAACATATTTTTAAAGAGATTTTAAATTTTTACATCAACTACTTTCGGCTGATCATCTCTGTGTTGCTTTACTGGGAGGCCTCATCTTTTCAGAAATTATGAAAGAATAGTAGTTGCATGGTTACACCCATTTGATTTGTTCCTTTCCTTTATGCTTCAAGTTAAACTTGTTCTTTTTCCATGTTGTGTTGTTGAAGTGTGTTCGCAACCTTGTTTACAGTGGTACCTCGACTTCCTAATTTAATCTGTTCCGAACGGACCTTCGTAAGTCGAAAAAATCGTAAGTAGAAGCCTATGGGAAAAAAATAAAAATAAAAATTGTAAGTCGAAGCAACCCCTATTAAAAATTCGTAAGTAAAAAAAAATCCTATTCGTGCCGCATCCAAAATAGTGGACGGAGCTCCGTTTGTAACTTGAAACATTCGTTAGTCGAGTTATTCGTAAGTCGACGTACCACTGTATAAGTTAAAGTAATGGTGGGGAAAATAGTGAACAGCTTACCCCAATAGGAAAATTACCTTAGTGACCCGATCAATTTCCTGGTAGCAGAATATGATATGGTACTATGAACAACAGAATTAGGATAACTGAATGGCTTTTTAAAGAGTACATTCTGGACATGAGTCCTAACTGAAGCTTCATGGAGCGATCTACATTCTGCTATACTGTATGAATTGAACTGTGAAAGTGTGAAGTTTTGACTTCAACTAGACTTTGATCATTTTTATTTTTATTTTATTCTCTAATGTAACCTGAAGGGTGATAATTCCCTGAAACATGTATTATACAGATATACTGATGAGATATAATGAATAAAATTGGACGTTTTTGTTGTCTACACCCTGAAATGAATGATACTTGATACTCATCCAGGATTCTGTAGTCTTTTTAGAAACAGAAGTTTTGCCAGCGACCCATTCATTGCCTTACTCAATTAGGGCTTCAACTTGACTATATTTATAGGCAAATATATCAAGGCTGATCAAGTGGAGTTTCCTAAGAGTGGTAAAATGGCACCTAATGTTACAAAACAAAGATTCCATATGGGTTGTTATTTATAAATGCCAAAAAGGAGTTTGATAGAGCAGAATGGAGGTATCAATTACAGTTTCTGTAAAAAAAGATTGGGAATAGTTTTGATTTCATTGCTCAACTGATGTATGCCATCCAACAGCCTCAATATTTGTGAATAGTATAAAATTAGAAAAATTCTAAATTTCAGAGTGGCACTTGTCAAGGATGCTCATTGTCACCATTGTTATTTAACATTTCAATAGAATAGTTTGCAGAGTCTGTTGGAACACATCCAGGAATTGTGGGGCAAAAAGCAGGAGGTAATTACTTAAGAAGAAGAGGAGTTTGGATTTGATATCCCGCTTTATCACTACCCTAAGGAGTCTCAAAGGGGCTAACAATCTCCTTTCCCTTCCTCCCCTACAACAAACACCCTGTGAGGTGAGTGAGGCTGAGAGACTTCAGAGAAGTGTGACTAGCCCAAGGTCACCCAGCAGCTGCATGTGGAGGAGCAGGGAATCGAACCCTGTTCACCAGATTACGAGTCCACTGCTCTTAACCACTACACCACACTGGCTCTTCATGCAGCTGCTATAGTCCCAATTTTGAGAGACCCAGAGGAAATAAAGCCAGTCTTAAACATACTTGATATTTAAGTACATTTATATTTTGGAATGTAAGATAAAGCTGCAAAATTCTGAATGGTTATTCAGTTTGGTTATTATAAGCAGAGGACAATAACAGATAATGGGAAAAGATACTAAATTCTATGGAGAGGAACTCCAAGTAGGTATTTTGGAATCTGGATTACCCAGGATCTGAGAAAAATAAATAAACAACAATAATAATGATAAAAAATGGTTTATACCCCACCCACCCGGATGGGTTTCCCCAGCCACTCTGGGCAGCTTCCAGCAAAATATAAAAAATAATATAATTAAACATAACCACTCCAATTTAATTCAGGAAATGAGAAAATATCATCTAATTGGGAAAGTCTAAAACTTTAATGAGTAGGTAGAAGCACCATAATAAAAATGAATATAATGACTTGTATTCTGTTTGTTATGAAATCATATTAAAAGCAAATGATCATTCAGTTAAAAATATTCTGTTACATTTTCAATGGTCAGGCAAGAAACCCAGAATTATGTTGAAAATGTTCAGTCAATAAACTTTAGAAGAGTTGGCATTTCCTAATGTAAAATGTTTTATTTTGCTTGTATATTTGAATGTCTAAAGATACTGTTTGAAATTTAAGAGTTAAAAAAATGAACAAAGGCGTTTCTGTAAAATAAAATAGCACCCTTTGGTAACACTAGGAGGAACTTAATAGTTAGTAACTCAGACCCTATCATTTTGTCATTTAAAAAAACTGGAAGAGCATGCTCATCCAGGGTTGTCACCTCACTGTGGTTTTTTTTGTTATAATATTGAGTGCAAAAGGAGAGAATCATTAGGAGATATGAAGCTATGGGAAATGTGGAAACATGGGGTTTAATAGAACTTAGGGCTGTGATAAAGGAGGGACTAGGGGGCGGGGGAATTGCCATCCAATTTAAAACATGAAAAAGTTAAAATACTAAAACAGATTAAAATCACCTCTACTTCCTAAGCATCTGTGCAAGCTTGTCTGAACAAGAATGTTTTTGGCAGGAGCAGAAAACTACATTGAAGGTGTCTGCTTGATATCAATAGGCAGGGAGTTCCAAAGTGTAGGTGCTACCCACAGGTGTTACATGCTGGCAAGGTCTTACTGCTGTCAGCAGCAGGGGTGCCAACTTGAATAAAATAGTGGGGAGGGGACCAAGTAAGACCCACCCAACATAATCACAATATGGCATGCACACACACCATTTGAGTGGCAATGCCCATCAACTTTGGGGGGGGCAGGTCCCCTCAAATACCTTATTTCCAAAAATGGAAATGTAATTAACTTAGGAACATTGGAGGCTAGCTGCATTATGTCAAGTCAGACAAACTGGTCTATCTAGCTCAGTATTGTCCGCAATCTCCTCAACTAACTGGCAGAGGCTCTCCAGGGTTTCAGACAAGAATCATCCTGGAGATGCTGGGAATTGAACTTTGGTTCTTCTTTGGAAACCCAGACAGATGGGCGGGGTATAAATAATAAATATTATTATTATTATTTATTATTATTATGCATGCAAGACTGATTCTCTACTGCTGAGCTGTGGCTACTCCCCCCATACTTAGAAATCAAAAAATTGAAAGTAGATTGATTTTTCCATGCTGTAATCCCCCCCCAAAAAAACCAAAAGTTCTTGAACTGAAATATCCTGTGGGTGAGGTTTAGAAATGCCTTTATATATCAAATACTATATTTAAACCAATCCATTGGAATGCTGCTAAATATTTTAAGTTTTGTCAGCTAGGGATGTGCAAATCTGTCAATTTCTGCAATTGCGCATCAGTGTATATATATATATATATATATATATATATATATATATATATATATATATCCTAATGAAATTTCATCAGTGAACTTCTCCAAACATAGATTATTTTGTAAAGCAATTTCCCCTACTAAAATGAATTTTTGTATTTTTGCTTGTGGTGAATATCTTGCAAAACTTGGAGAAGTGCAAATCATGTAGGCTCATTTTAGTCCAATTTTTCTCCCATCGCTAATGACAACTCAGTAACAATAACTCAGTAACATATACCTGCTTTACCTAATTTAAATCAGAAGAGCAGTGGGAAATGAAGATACTGAAAAAACATATCCTAATTTTAGGATATCTAAACAACTGTACACTAAATACCAGTATATGTTTCCTAGAGATATCACCTATAAAGAAGTTAATTGCAACTTTAGTTTTAAATTGGAATAGTATTTTATCCTATCCAGTTCCACAGCTTTGGCTTCTGTTCATTATGTTGCTAATTACATTTATGTAATTGTATTTCTAAAAGTGGAAATGGGGAAGAATAGTTACGGGTTGAAAACTTTCCACCCCACCGTTGTAAAGTACTTATCCTTTTTTACTTAGTACAGATGCCTCTTTTGCCCCTTTCTAGTTACACCACTGAAGAGATAGCAGAGATCTGTCAATGCGTATCATGTGTTATACTGTATCGTTAAACTTTGCAGAGGACAGAGCTATAAGTTATGAGCAACACATTTTTTCTGCCAGGTATACTTGTTTCTAGTGGTGAACAGTCAATGATTTGGAGTAAAAGCAGAGAAATACAATGTGATAAGAGATTATATACATGGGTCCTAATCTTGACGCACCAATGCCATTTGCAGATCCATGTTGTGTGCAGTGATTATGGAAACTGATGCAGGTGCTGGAGAAAAAGTGATTTAAGAGTAGGCAAAATCCATAATTGAGTGGACATAGTATATAATATATGTCTATACAGTATATATGTGTGTATTGCATATTGGAATACCTGGGAGGCAGTGGCTGTAGAACTGCTAGTAGGTTGATGAAAGACACATTTTTCTCATGAAAAGCTGCCAATATTCCAAATTGCTTAGATTTCTTTCACCGAGACTTTAATTGGGACTTGGTGGGTAGTCTAAACCTCTAGAAAGTTAGTGTCGTTTGTTCAAAATTGAGGTTATGACTTGAAAATAAAGGACCTTGTCTGCGCCTGTAGGATGCTCTGGATTTTATATTCTCTTTAAAAAGAGAAAGAGGGAACAAGGTGGTTCTGAAGCTTCTGTGATGGATAGAAGTGTTCTAGGTTCACACACAACTTTTTAAAAATTGTGGTGAAGTTATACAAACATGAAATGTGAACTGTGCAGAACTTCATAGTGTACCTGCTAAAGCTGAATTTAATATTTGCATTTAGATGTGTAGGTGTTTGACAAAATATATTAAATGAAACAAATCAATGACCTACTGGTATTATAGTTGTTTCATTTTGGTTTTTAGATGAAAACTGGGATGATCAGCTACTTGGATTTGAGCCTTGCAATGAAAACCTCATAACAGGCTGCAATATAATCAATGGAAAATGCGAATGTGATACTATTAGGACCTGTAGTAATCCCTTTGAGTTTCCAAGCCGGGATACTTGCCTGTCAGCTTTAAAAAGAATTGAAGGTAAGTCTGTATTCACTAGTACTTGATTTGTAATTATTTTTTGCACATCACCTTAAAGGCCTAATATGTAATTTTTTATTCTGTATCTCATGCTTGTTGAAAGGAGGTGTTAGAGCAATAGTGTTGGCAAATGAGATGTTTCTGCTTTTGTGATTTAATATAATGATTTAAAGTTTTTTGTTGTGGTACGTGAATAATGAGTATTGGCTCTTTTGCTTGGCTGTGTATCCTGAATAAAGAAGGTGACTTATGTGGAAAAAAGGCAAATTGATTGGAATTTACTTACTAGTGTCTATTGTAATTACTCATATGTTCCTTGTTGCCTCTGGATTCCCTTTCCCAATCCAAGGATATTTCAAGCCTGTGAAAAGAGATGATCCACACAATTGCATTCTGCCCAAGGCGTGGCTTGATTTGTTTTCTGCTGCAGTGCATGTCGAGACACTTGTAAAGTACGCATGGACTTTTTTAGACAGGTGGAGCAAACTTGTGTTCTTTTTTCTGCTGTAGAGGTATCTTGAATTTCATCGCGATGTGCACAATACCCAAAACATCCCAAATGTGGTAGGGAAACAATTAAACAGCACCCTGGAAAGTACAGGTTTTTTGATTTTTAAAGTTCTGGATCAAATATGTTCTATTGTCAGAGCAGTTGACAAGTTGAGGTCGATGTTTAATACTCTAATTTTTCTCAGGTTTGTGAAATATTATACATTTATTTGCTTTGTTCTGTCTTTCTTGTATGATTAAAAGATGTTAGTAGCATAAGCTGTCCAGTGCACCTTTAATTGTCTGGTGTTAAATGGCATATTGTCTACGTGAATATAATCGTATAGCTAGAGAGACCAGGAATTTCTTTACTAGTGTCCGTATAGAAAAATAATTACTTGTTCTGCTTAGGAAATGAATATATACACAGGATATTGTCAGGTAGAAAAAATGCCATATGTGAAATTGCCATTGAAATATTCTGTTATCAGACGTACTGTGTATATGTGGATTGTTCCTTGAAATAGCAGCTTTATCAAGGTGTTGTGTAAAATTAGAATTGGGAGCAGTTGTCTTGGTGTTGCTTCCTTACTAAAACTGTTCTACAATAAAGGAAAGTACTTGGGACTGTGACAGCTAAAGTATATCTAGAGCAGTGGTTCCCAATTAGTACTGTGGACAACCTGCTTTTCAAAAACCAGGCTATGAACCCCCTACTTTTGAAAATTCGGATATCTCTGTGGTAGTTTTTGTTATGTGAATGGTCCCACGGATGCCCTGGATGGCTTATGTGGACCTCCTGGGGTCCATGGATCATCAGTTGGGAAACACTGATCTAGATTATTAGTTACTTTAAAGATGTCCCAAGTATTTTAAGCAGTTCACAACTGTTAAGCCATGTGTATGTTCTTTAGTATTTCTTCATTTTTCAAAGGCAATCGTATCTGTCCATATAATAGAAAAGGAATGACTGGGTAGAGTTTAACTTAAATGTGCTAAGAGAACGATTTTCCACTGCAACTTTGTTGGTGGGCAGACTACTGGTGTGTAATTTCAGATTATTTATGGTAGATATGAGAGCAGAGTGTCCTTGTACTCAGGTTCCAACAGATAGAATATTTTATTATTTAACAAAAGGATTTAAAAAGGGTTATTTAGGTGGTAGCAGATAAGAGAGTGGAGGAAGAAGTGATATTGCCAAAGAAGTTGTGTTGTGACTGCTTCAGTTTTCAAGCTAAAGTGTAATGAGAATTGAAAAGGTGACCAGAGTTGTACTTTACCTTTCTTTATGCTGGTGCTTAAAACACAGGGAGGAGGCATGTTGTTGTTGTTGTTAATAATAATAATAATAATAAATTTTAATTGCCTGCCCTTCATCAAATGGTCCTAGATAGGTTACAAAATATAATTAAAATAACTATAACAATGAAAACAACTAATATCAAAATAACAAATAGCAGTGCGGTGCAAAGCAATGTAGGATGTATTCTCCGGTGTGAAACAAAAAAATATTAAAAAAAGAACTCTTCTCAGCCTCAGCAAGTCTTTACAAGGCAGAGTTCACTAAACCATGGCTCCAGGGTCAGTCAGGCTGATTTTAACCCAGAAACCTCTTCTGGGGTCACCTGGAGTTCAAAGGTTTAGAAATGGCAACAAGACAGGAGCTCCAGAATGTAGACCAGAGTCTACTATGTGCAAAACAGGTTGCACTGAATCAAAACTGCACTGAATCAAATCTAATTACATTGGAGTGCAGCCCATGGTAGGATAAATTAATTAGATTAGGCTATGCTAGGTGCAAAGGAGATTTTGAAATGCAGCCACACTAGAGCTCTTGATGCAACCAGAAATCAGTTTTGTACCTAGCAGAGTCTAATCTAATTAAACCCTACCATCTGCCGCACACCATTTTAAGATTGTTATAAAATGCAGATTTTAATGCTTTCTTTATACCAGCCCTTTCCTTTTCCCCTGCCATATTTTACCTACCACCCAGCAGTTACAGACACTTTCATATTGAGTAAGAAAAAGAAGTACAGCCTCATTAATCTTGGAGTGGGAGTATGGAAGATTGGAGTGACTGGTTTGTGTGGATACTTGATTGAGAAAAAGGAAGGTAGAATTTGAACCAGACTGTGAACTGAGATCATTTAGGAATATAGGGTAGAGAATTACCCTTTCCACCAGTGGGGTACATCATGGGGGGTAGGAGTGTTGGCTGCTGCTTTTAATAGCTTTCTCAGCCTTACCCTTTTGATTCAGACTGATTAGTCCATGGCAGTCTGAATATCCAGCCTGGAAAAGGTATTTATCTACGCACAGGAAGTCAGGATAACACTTCATGGATCTGATAAAGTAGACTACACAGTAGTCCATAAAAGCTAACAAATTTGTTAATTTTCTAAGGATTGTCAATTCTTTTAAGTGTGTTCAAAAAGTCTTTGGCCGAACACTGGCACCTGATATATCCAGGACTATATCCTGCCAACCTAGCAGTTCGAAAGCACGTCAAAATGCAAGTAGATAAATAGGAACCGCTACAGCGGGAAGGTAAACGGCGTTTCCATGTGCTGCTCTGGTTTGCCAGAAGCGGCTTTGTCACGCTGGCCACATGACCTGGAAGCTATACGCCGGCTCCTTCGGCCAATAATGCGAGATGAGCGCGCAACCCCAGAGTCGGTCACGACTGGACCTAATGGTCAGGGGTCCCTTTACCTTTTTATATCCCCGAAATGTTTAAATCAGATTTAACATGTGGAAGACAGTTTGTTCACATCTGGCAGTTCAAATCTAGAGTTCCCTAGGAATTAAAACAGCTTTTGGGAGAATTCACAACATACAGTACTATTTCCATTCCTGTAGCAGAATAACTCTAAAACTGGTTGAACAGGTATGTTAACATTTGCCTGTTAAAGAAAGATTTTGTGGAAAATTTTTTTTCAAATACTTTTAAAGTTCCTAACTGTCAGGTTTAAATTTGTGATGACATGTAGATGAATTCTCTCTGAAAGTTTTTGGAATATTTGCGGTCAGAGAGCTAGTTATAACATTTAGCCAAGGAAAAAGGCACTCTTTTCGTCTCTTACAAATTGGATTGTTCTTGTGACTACAGAGTTCGGCTTGCATAAGCATACATACACGGACAGTATATAAATTTCCAATGAGGAATACAATCCTTTCTTCTATTTGTTCCTAGCACGCCCATACTGAGGCCACACATGTACTTCAAAGTGGGATCTAGTTCAAATTAAGGAAGTCAAACTTTCTTTAAACATCTTTTATAGTTGAAGATGGCATGCATTATTTTGAAGAAATCATTGAGCAAAATGCCAGAATTTTGGTGTGTTTAAATGATCACCACCCAACCCCCTGCCCCCTGTGTAGTCCTGCTTGGAGCCAGAGGGCACAGTGACGTCATTATCAATTCTTTACTGTTTATAATATGCTGGTGGTTAGTCAGAATGAGAACTTTGCTTATAGCACCCCCTGGCCTGTGACAGTCTTAAAATTCATAGGAATTATAGTTCTTATATATTTCAGTCCTTAATTATTGTTGTTGTTTAGTTGTTTAGTCGTGTAAAAAATCTTTGTGGCCCCATGGACTAGAGCACGCCAGGCACTCCTGTCTTCCAAATTACAGCATACTTAAGTTACTTGGTTGTGTTGTTTGACATTTTGGGTGTTGTAGAATTGCCTAAGGTCAAATACAATTTATTTAACACTAGAAGGTGTTGTGTTATTTCTTTAGGAACGCTTAAAAACTTTGCATGTAGAAAGTCCCAGGTTCAGTCCTTGGCATTTCCAGGTAGAGCTGGGGAAAACACTGCTATAGACAGCACTGAGTTTGAGTTATGAAAAGGCCATGGTAAATAAGTTTTTTATGACTGCTTGTGGGCCTGAACAGCTAGAGCGTGGCATTGGAAACCATTTAGCGCTTTAAAGGTCAATATAACTTAAAACTGGGCCAGAAAACTGGAAACGAGTATTGCTGGTTATATCTTCCATCCATTGGCCCTTGCCATTACCCAGACAAAGACATTTTGCAACATTATAAATTCCTGAACTATTTTTAAAGGCAGCCCCATGGAAAGCACCTTACAATACAGTGATACCTCAGGTTACATACCTGATTCGTTCCTGTGTGCAGTACGTAACCCGAAAAGTGCATAACCCGAACCACCACGGAAGTGTGCTTCTGCGCATGTGTGAACTGCGCAAAACGCTTCTGTGGATGCGCAAACAGCACAGAACGCTTCTGTGCATGCACACACGGCGAACCCGGAAGTAAACGATTCCAGGTCCTCTGAGTACGTAACCCGAAAAGTACACAACCCGAAGCGTACGTAACTCAAGGTACGACTGTAGTCAATTCTGAATGTCAACATAGCATCATAGCTGCCAAGTATCCCGTATCCGCCGGGAAAACCCCTTTTTTCTCACCGTTTCCCGGCGGTCTCCCGTTTGGCAGAAAATCCCGGCATTGTCCCTTAAACTCGATTCTTCCCGGCGGCCATTTTTCTGGTGCCGCTTTGCCCTTCTATGGGCACCAGAAAATGGCGGTGCCGGCGCCGGAAGTCGCTTCCGCGCATGACCGGAAGTTGCGTGACGCGACTTCTGGTGGCGCTTCGCCCTTCTATGGGCATCAGAAAATGGCGGCGCCGGAAGTCGCTTTTACGTGTTTCCGGTCATGCGCGGAAGCGACTTCCGGCGCTGGTGCCGCCATTTTCTGGTGCCCATAGAAGGGCGAAGCGCCACCGGAAGTTGCGTCATGCAACTTCCGGTCGTGCGCGCGCTGCCGATCCCGGATCTTTACGATCCGGACTTGGCAGCTATGCATAGCATGGGTAACTGAAGCATGTTCCATCTGTTGAGAATAGGGTCACACATGGTGTACCAACCTTAGCTGTTAAAAGGCCCTCCTGGAACATTTGCTACCTGAACTCTTTGTTAATTCTGAGCCCTGCAGAAATCCCAAACTGTGCACATGTCCTTCGGGGGGGGGAAGGACTTATTGCAAATTTCCATGCAGGGCAATTGGCTACCTCACACATAGTACCTCAGCCTTGTCCAGATTAAGCTTCACCCTCATCTAGCCATCTTGTGTTCCATGCACAGTGGCCCTGAATGTTCCTGAAAATCTCACACTTGGTGTAATTTCAGTTTTGGCAGAATGTTCTGGCACTCCTATCCTAAACCAAGAGCTTAGAAAAATGCTGGGTTGTAATTCAGTTCTATCCTTCTGTTGCAGTTTGTTTAGAATAGCTTGGGCCAGCAAATTGTGACCAGACTGGCTAGTATGCCTTTAAAATGAACACAAATATTATCCTATTCTGCATGCTGTTCTGTATGTTCTCTTTGTCCTGTGCTGCTACTTTTGTCAGCCTTAGTTCTGTATATTCTGTTTGCACTCCTGTTGCAGGGGGAGATAAAAACATTTGGAGCCTCAAATATTTATATCATTCGAAAATGAAAATGAAAGGATTATTGTGAGTTTAGAAGTGATGCTGTGGATAAATAATGGACTTTATTCTATCAGAGAACTAAAAAATGATTATTAGCTATCTTAAATGCACTGAGACTTAAACTTAATGGTTGTAAGAAATAATACATTCTGTAGACTTGATACCAGTATTGTAGATAGAAGTATATTCCTTTGGCAGTGTCAATTTCAATAAATAGCTCAGTAATGTCTTACTCTATTGAACCATATCATGTTAACTATGAAACAGATGCTCTCCAAGAGTATATGTTCTATCATTAGCAGCTTTAAATCCAATGGCAGTAGCTATTTTTTATTTATTTTTACTTATCATAGCTAAAATTAAAACTTTGGATTAATGAGAAACATTCTTAAGAATGCAGTTATTAATAATCAACCATATAGTTGCCTTGAAATAAAACCACTTGATACTTAACAGTGTCAAAATTGTAATGATAGTTAAAGAATTGGACTTCAAACAGATTTTGCTAATCATGCTGCACATGGGCATTCATGGTTCTGGAAAACCAAAGAAAATATTCACCCACGGTTTACGAATACAGGCTGTCGGATGTTCTCTTTGACCTTTGGCTGGAGGATATAGTTGCAAAGGAAATGCTTAACATTCTAGCATCTGGGGTTGAGTCTTCATGTTACTTGGCACAGTTATTTAAGCTGGTTTTTACTTCCTCTATTCCATGGCAGCTATGCCAGATGTTTTGCAAAACGTAGATATAGCAAATTGGTCAAAAGCAGTATGTTTGTGTCTTTGGCCCACAGCTAAGCATAATTAAATAACTTATTACAGGAGAATAGCTTGAGAGAAATTTGGTTTTCTGCCGTTAAGAAATTATGCTTGAAAGTAATATGATTACTACATTCAATTCCACAAAAACTTCAGCAGCATGTTTAAAGCAATATTATGTCTTAATTAGCAGCAGTACAGTGCCCAATTTCACAATAGTGAGCAAGCTTTTGAATTCCCCAGAACTCTTAAAAAGGCAGGATGTTAAAACTGTGTTAGTGTTTAAAAAAAGTCATGTGGAAAATAGACTTATTGAATATATGTTACCATATTTTTGCCAGTTATAAAAAGAGAAAGGCAGGGGAAACTGTTTATAGGCACAGGAGCTGACTGTTAAAGTGAGCATATGGTGGTTGTCATAGTATAGGGTTGTGCTGGGTCCTTCAATTTTTCTACCTTCTTGAATCTTATAACAACAGCATCTCTTCAGAGTAGTGCAGCCAGAGTTATGAAAACACAACTATCTCCACTATTTCGTGGAGAGTTTCCCATATAGTTAATCAATATTTATCTTTTGATTAGTGGATGATAATTTCTTAGCTTTTCAGAGCTGCTAAAATAATGTTTTGGTCTCCCCTACTGTTGATTAAAGGAAAAACAATTGCATAAGGCCAAACAACATATTGCTATGTCTATTTTGTCCCTGAAGCTATGCCCATTTCCCAAGCTTAGGAAGATACAAAAATGCAAACTAGGAATGCTTAGAGTTGGTTGGTTAGCATCCACCAGTCTCAGGAGACAATGGAGGAGTGTGCCCTTCGAGGAGAAGTCAAACTGTTGGAAGATTAGTGTCTGCTGTGGTTGTAGAGACCAATTTGGGGGAGAGGTGTTTTGTTGCAGCTGGGGCCAGTGACCGTGTCTGCTTGTGCTGCTTCAGATCCTCTGGTGTTTCTATTTTCTGCATTTCTCCCAGCAATCATTTCAAATATTAATTTATACGACCTCTGATATTGGAGGTAGTAATAGTCATCAGTGAAAGATGTAGTCTATCTGGAGTTCATGGGAGTTGAATAATATGTCGGCCATAGGTTCTCCACCTCTGATATAGATAGTTGACATGTTCAAACATTAATATTTTGCTTAACAGCAGATGCATATGAGGGGAAGACATTGAGATTTGTTTAGTTACCATTTGCCAAGAATTGACAGATGAACTGTCTGTCATGAAATATTAAGAACAATTGTGCTGTAGTGTTCTCTTAAGTTCTTTACTTTGCAGAGCACTGAACAGAGATCTGGACTGTTAATGCATGGAATGAATTCCAGTTATACCCTTGTACCCCAACCTGTATGTTAATGACTAGAAATCTGCTGCCTGACTGCACAATCCTATGCATGTCTTCTCAGAAGCATGCACTACTGAGTTCAGTGGGACGTATTCCCCAGTAATGTATACCAGTACTACTGCAGCCTAACGCTAATTAAAGGCTGCCTGGGCTGCATTCCAAATGTAGATTTCAGCAGTACTGAGTTTTACTGGTTTTTGTTTGATCCTTTCAATGGGAGCGGTGAATGCTTGCTTGTTTACTTGCCAAACCTAAGCTTTATATTGTAACATAAAATGTATTTAAAAGTATTATCTATCTTTGGATATATATAATATTGTTCATAAATATACTCAGATTCTGAATATGGAGCAACAAACTGCTGTGCTCTGAGGTACATAAAATATATATTTTTCAATTGAGGAAAACTGGGAGCAGGAGGGAAACTTGAAACTGAAGCGCATAAATATTACGATAAATAATGGGAAAGTATTATTACTTTGGTTGGCATAGCTGTCATAAGGGCTAGGGAAGTATGGAGTGGCATATCCTCTGCAATGTTAGAAATCTGCCAGGCGCTTTTTGTAACTGGCACGGGTCCAGTTGTGACATCGTGGAGATCTCTGGTTGCCAAGTTGGCGACTGACATCTCCATCTGGTTGGCCTGTCCAGCTTTCTTAAGCAGGTAAGCAGAAGAGTTTATTTATTGCATTTATATCCCACCTTTTTCTCCAAGGAGTACATAGTTCATCCCCCTCCTCAGTTAATCCCTACAACAATCCTGTGATGTATGTTAAGTGACTGTGACTGGCGCAAGGTCACCCAGTAAGCTTCATGACTGAGTGGGAATTTGAACTCTGATCTCCCAGCTCCCTAGTCGTGTGACACTCTAATAACAAATTCCATTGTGCTAGGAGATGGCAGTTGGTATAATCAGTCTTTCCTGTCTCCGCCTCTCCCTCCAGCCCTTGTGAGTAGCATGGACTATATCACACAGAGCTGCAGTGCAAAAGGGGAATTGCACTGCAGAACCCATTTTGCACTTTGTTATACCAGAAACTAGAGCTGGTGAAATAGTCTGGATGACAGCTAGAGTGCAAGTAGGGAAAGACATGCTGTGAAGTTGACTGAACATACCGTATATGAGAGGATAACCATGCCTACTGTGGGGAGTGAGTGCAGTGAAGCAGGCCGCCTTGTCTATCTCCATTGCATTCTCAAGTAGCCATCCAGCAGACCTTTCTTGGATTGTCCAGGGTCTGTTAATGTTTTAGATTGTATAGAAGTTCTAATTTGTGACTTATTTATAAGGCACTTTGTTGTGGAAACAAGCAACTATACCCTCAATATTGATGCCACATCTATATTTGCTGCAGTCTCCAGGGAGGAGTCCAGTGCACCATCTGCTGCACCATCTTAGAATATGCTTCCACTGATGCGGTCTAATGATGTGGACAAGGTGCTTGCCATGATGCAGCCAACAACATGTTCCCTTGCAGCTCTTGGCTTATTAAAACGTCCCGAAAAGAAAGACCAGGTGGATCCAGGATGCAGTCAATGTGTCATAGTTGGAGGGAGTGGTCCTAGTCACCTTGAAAGAGGTGAGTCAACCACTCATGGGGCGGACCTGGACCCATTGGTTTGTGACAATTGCCACAGTGTTGCAAAGTCTTTCAGAGTGGTCATTAGGAGATTTGTGGTGAGATGTGGTCCATATGCTAATGGTATTTACCAGGAGCTCTATTTCTCTGTAAAATCAGAATCATGAGAGGCTGTGTGCTGGACTTGGCCTTGATGCGTGTGGCCTGGCCTGGGCTTGATGTATGCTAGATGAATGCCAGTAGACTGACGACAGCGCTGTTGGTGTAGTGCTTCCTGAGTCCAGATTATTGTTCAATTTCCTGTTTTGGATGGGGTCATACTCCACCCTGAAAGGCAAGTTCATGTCTAGGGTTGCTCCTGGATCTATCTCTGTTACTTAAGGCCTAGGTGATAGCGGTCTAGGGTGGTAAGATAACCATTTCTGGTCTGATAACATGTACTGTAGATTGGATTACATGTAGATTATATTAAGACTTCTGAATGCCTTTCCTAAGTGTAAGAATAATGTTAATGTGGGGTGAGGGACAATCCAAAGTCATTTACTGTTCACTTTTGTTGAAGAGAGCTAGAGAATAATAAATCACTATTTATTAAATTTGTATATCACCTATCATCTGATGATCACAGGGTGGTTCGCAATAGAAAAATACAAAATGGGAATACAGAATGCATAACCCCCCCCCCAAAAAAACCCAATACCCCCCTCCGAATAGCTCTTTCCCTATTTTCTTGTACACCAGCATCACCTGCTGCATCGAGGTGGTGTAGGTAAAAAGTGTGATGTGTGTGAGTCCTTGTGCCAGATTTCTGCATCCAGAAGCTGTGATCTCCATAAACAGCAACTATTCCTAGATCAAGACCAACACATGTAGTTCCTATCAGATGATTAAACTTTGTGAAAGGTAGCAGCACTACCACCTGTTCAGGGGATAAGGGACCAAATGCAATTGCCTGTCTCTCCATCAACAGTAAATCAGTACTTCCTGTCAGATCAACAGACAAATGTAGAAAGTGTATGCAGAAGTGTGGTGTCTCTGTCTCGCTCTCTCTTTATATGTGTGTGTATCTTGGTTGGCACCAAAACGTCTGACAACTTACCTCGTTTCCATTAAGTTTCCTCAGTGACTCGTCATTCTTTATAATGTATTTGATAGTTCCAGGATTTTTAAAGAAATCCAATTCCTACAGTTCTTCCGCTTTTTTTAATAGAGAGCTACAACAATCAGTTGCATATCTGCTTGCTCCAGTCATGTTCTTAAACTGTATTCTCTTTGCACAGATGGCATTTTAGCTCGCAATAGATTGCATATAGTACAAAGGAGATAAGTCAAAATTGTTGTTATGACTTATTTATGGAGTCTCCAAAGTGATGTGCTGGCACACCACACCAACGTCAGACAATCCCCATGCTCATCAAGGCTTCCTGGCCCTTCAAATTATTAATACTTTTATTTGAGTTTTTTGTGGAATTGAGGGGGGTTCAATTTGGGAGGGGAGAATTTTCTTCTTTTTTGGTTTATGTTCATTTGTTTTTGGGTGTATGTAGATGTTTTGCCTGATTTTTAAGGTGAGGTTTGACCATCAACAGTTTTTCTCCTGTTTAGGGGCATTTCGTGATGCCTACAAAAGCTGCTTGGATTTCCTAATGTGCTTCCAAGACCCCTGATTCTATTCAGTTCTTTCCTAACATTTTATTTACAGCACATTTCTTTTATTATTATTTTTCAGTTGAGTTTTCTAAAATGAAACAACATTGCATATTCTGGTTAGTGTTAGTACTATGTGAAACCCGTTGGTCAGAATTCCATGTAGTTGCCATTCATAAAGGTATTTTGCATTAGAAATGTTACTTACAAGATTATTTTTAAAAAACAACAACCCCCTATTTTATAAAGAGAACTGATATAAATGAAGAGAGTACTGTTGCCCTTAGGTGCTGATTGCAGACTTTTCATATGCATTTGGTTGGCCACTGTGAGAACAGGATGCTGAACTAGATGGACCACTGGTTTCATTCTGTAGGTCTATTCTTATTATAGGTTAAATCTTGTAAGTAATGTTCACTTCAAGTTTTATAAACTCAAAGCAGATTACTTTATGCTACTAACTGGAAAATGTTTATTGCTGAAAAACAGCAACATTTAGTTTTATTTCTGATAATATGACTGGTCTCTTACTATTCTTCAACAGATAAAGCCTCCAAGTGATGTGTGAAATATTAATAAAGATGGGACCCAGAACCTTTATAAAGTTCTAAAATATTAGTAACTCTCTGCAGAGCCTAGGTGTCTCTTAATAAGAACCAACCCAATAGTTGTGTACTTTGGCATGTCTCTGGTTTTGCTTCAGAGCATGTAACCGAATTCCCAGACTTGGTTGAAGCAATATATTGCAGTTCATCTTCAAGCATTTGAGGGAGTGTATGTTATGATATTTTCTTTCTTTGGATTATACAATTAGACTTTTTTCAGGTGGAGAAATAGGTAGGTAAAAGGATCCTAATCTGAAATGTCTGCTGTGCAGTAAAATTAGTGTGTCGAGGACTCCCCCCCCCCCCGCTTGAGGAAATAAAGACACAATGTCAAGTTTTAAGTGGAGCACTAAAACCTACCATACTGTGATTTTTGAAAAATACAGTTTTGGTTACAACATGTTAAGAGAATATTCTGTGCATGTTAAAATGTACATCTTAAAACAGATTCCTAGATAACAATTGCAGTGTGTTAAACTTTCTCTTTCACTGTAGCTGGCAAGTGATTGTATTTTCAGATAGGAAATGCTGTGACTCTTCTTTCTGCTGCTCATTTGTAACCTTTTCAGTTTTATGCAGTCCTTGGGTAGTGGTTGGGCTTTCAGTGATTTCACAGATGAGTTCTTTGATTCTTTTAATAAACACTGGGCAAACCTAACTTAGGCTAGAGAAGTGTATGAATAGTGCAAGATGTTATATATTACTATAGTGAACATGCTTTCCTCTTTTTCCCCAAACTGAAACATTTTCTTGGTAAGCTCAGCTCTCCCAAGAAACATTTAATTATATTTTTCTATCACCTTTGTAGTATGTACTTATCCTCCCGAAGAAGAGCTTTAAATGAGGTGGAAGCGGGCAAGGTGGTACCTTGTGATGTTCTTGATTGACAATTCTTTTGCTTCCTGGTAGGTGGAGCCATTACGCTTAGTATAAGGACTCAGTTGTAGGCTGAAGGAAGAGGAAGACTACTGTTAAAAGAACTGCTGGTAAGTTTGCTTTTCATTTGTACGGATCACACAAAAGATAATGTGAAGGCTTTGCTGCATGTCAGATTGAAGACTGCTGAGTAAGGCCTTCCAGGAATCACGGCATACAGTAGGAAATCTAGAATGGATTGATCTGATGAACATATTGATGCAGTGAAATATTTTGTAGGAAAACACTTGGTATATTCTTAGGAAAGCACATGATGAGGCAGCAAGGCTTAAATGCAGGTAGAATAATTTGCCTATATACTTTACTATTTACTTATACCTTGAACATTATGAGTACTAAATTCTAAAGCAAGTCTATCAAAGCTTGTGTACATACACACAAAATTATATTGTATATTTATTGTATATTTAAAGTATATTTGCAGGAACAGTGTCTATGGCAGGCGAAAGATCCAAATACAGCTTTCTGTGTTGTATGATATAGTACAGAAACTTATGAACATAGTGTTCTATACTAAAAATAGACTGTATTGAGATCACAAGAGACTCTACACCCAACATTGTTGCATATTTATTTTATTTTCCTTATTTTAAGAATTTATGAACAGTTCTGTATAGAATATCTTAAGTGGTGAACAAGGTATATAAAAATGCATAAAATTAAACCAGTCAAACAAAATTACAAAGCATAATAAAAAATCTTTCTTTATACTGTAGATCTTTCTGACTGTAAACTACGGTAAAAAGGATAGTTCACATAAGGAAGGCACCACATGCCTTAAAGTGCAGGAAATGCTACCAGACTGAGTAGGCACCTCTCTAATAGTCAATGGGATAGAGTTCCGTAATGCTGATGCAGGCATGCTGAAGGCACACATTGAATATGTGGCATCACCAGTAAGGCCTAATCAGCCAAGTACAGAGACCAGATGAGGATATGGGGCAAGGCAATCTCTAAGAAACCTGGTCCTGAGTTGTTTAGGGATTTATGAACTGCAAGTGCTTCATATTAAGTGTGTGATACAGTTTTCTCAGGCACTCGGTGTAGCTCTTTGCATGGTCTGATAATGCCATCTTCCGATTTATCAGACATATGTTTGTTTCTTGCTCAAACTAAGATGTAATATGATGTGAGAGGCAAATCTTATCTCTGATTTAAATCAACTCTGAACTGTGGATGCAATCTGGCTTTATGAGTTTAGTTTAAAACAGACTCTATGCTTTCTCCCTAATATATTTATTTAGCTGCTATGTATAAGTTTATAGTTTTGGCATTGTAACTCTTGAGAAAGATGTCTTTTAACATAATGACATTAGTGAATTTTTTGTTTTTGTGTTTGTACTCTTGGTGTTTAAATTGATTGAATCTTACCTAAAGGGAATCTAAGATGAGGAAGACAAATATAGTATGCAGTCATCTAAGCTTGTAAGAATAAGTGGAAGTTTTCTATATTAGCTTTTTTGTTTTACAAATACTTAGCTAGTAGCTTTAACTGGACACTTTAGTAGGCTAGAACTAGAGAGTTGTATTACTAATCATGACTGTAATGCAGTTTCCACTCCCATTTTCATAAAATTTCATAGTGCTAGTCTTGGGGAACACAATATTAGCAATAGGATGCTTTTCAAGTACAGTATCTAAAAGATGATGTGCTAGTGTGCTGGAGTAAATACTGGTTGCGTTGTTAAAATCTAGAAAAGCATAACAACGTTTGTATAGTAATGGTCTAAAATCAGGATGCAAAGTTTCCCCAGTACTGTAATCCTGATAGCTCTAATATTTCTGTGCACATTTCATAAAAGCTTGGTGTAAAACAAAAAAGTAAACTACAAAACAAACTGGTTTCATTCAGATTTATTGTTTATTGAAGTAGTAACTACTTGAAGGAGTCCCAATTATGACAAATCACTCAGTAAGAGAGTAGTGGCATCTGTAAAATCAGTGTCCAGTTTTCAAGCTACTAATGTTGGACACATTTTATGATAATCTGTTAATGCCCAGATACTACCTTTTCTGTAAGCTTTTCTGTCAGTGGTTATGGCTGTCCGTACATAATTTATAACCAGATGCCAGAAAATACTATATCCTATGCTTACTACATCCCTCTCTAACATTTCAGAGGATTTTCAATTTAGGACCTTCCAACCAGTTTTGAGCCATCTCCTAAACCCTCCAGAACAGATCTGTGGGATACGTAGGAACAGATGGCGGGGTGGGGAGAGAGCTGGAAGCCGTGTTGCACTAGTGTAAGCCATTGTGCTGGGTTTGCTAATGCTGGGTAGTTGAATCTAGCCTTCTGATTAGCCTTTTTTCATGGTCAAATTTTCTTAAATTTTGAGAGATAAATCAAAATTTCTGAGTCCCTCGGGGTATGTCATCCTTGTTCCTTGCATTTACCTTCTTATTTTCTTTATTTCTAATTTTAACAAAAAGTTATAAATACTGTGAATGTCTTGAAGGTTTCGGATTATTAAAAAAAGTCATATTGTGCTGCAGTGGGTGTCCTTTGTATCAGAAATGTATGAGGATGAGTAGAGGGGACATTGATCTACCAGTTGGACTTCTGGATAAACTGGATATATTATATATTGAAAAGTGATATAAACAAAAAAATAAATTTCTACCACTAAACAAATAATGTGATCTGATAGGGTTCTTCCTTGGATCATTAATCTTTGTGTTTTGTTTTGTTTTTGATTTTGGTGGTTTTTGGAAGAAATGTATGCAGATGGGCCTAAAGTTTTGGCTGTGTTTAGATGTCAGCTTTATTATGGCTGATGTAGTTCTGTGGCAGGAATATTGGTGAGGGTGTTCATAGGAAATGTACCAACTATACTGATATTGTCCACATCTGTATGGACTACTAGTGGTTACTACAGGGCTTGATTGAGCCCCTGTGTAGTTTAAGGGTGTCAGGCATGCTGAATCAATAGTTTTCATAATCAAAAGTGGTTAACCCATTCCTGCCTAAAATCCTGTTCATATCTCTTATTTGAGAAAACGGTACAGGGTATCAAGAGCATTGCTACACACCTCTCGTGGCTGTTACAACTTGTCCATTCATCTCTCTCCCCCCACCCCCATATTTTAATGCAAGAAGTTCTGTCTGGCTTTTGCCTTGATGTGGAAGAATACAGTATCTGACAAGTTTGTATTGGCCAGGTTGTCCCTTAGGTTCAGTTCACATATAACTTTTATAAACCATAGTTTGTTAGACTAATAAAGTGTCATGCCTGTGCATAACCAAAGTCAAATATTGGTTAGATATGCTGGTTTGTAGTCTGTTTCCCAATTTGGATGTAACAGGAAACTGGTTTAACAAAATCTAAATGTATAGAACGGCAGAATAGGAGAAGGCACAGTTTTCATAGTATTCATTCTAATGAACCATAAGTTACTAGCTCATATTTGAACTGAGCCTGTACTATAAGTAGTACATTTTAATGTGATTTTGTATGACACTTTATTTTATTTATTGAATTTATATCCCACCCTTCCTCCTAAAGGAATTTCTATGAGGTTTCAGTCATGTTCTTAAAATGGTATATTCTATTGAGATTGTTTCTGGAAATTGCTTTAGTATCTCAAATAGACAGAGAATTATGGCATTGCTTTACAGTATGATCACATCTTACGCCTGTTTAACTTGTGTGATTTCATCCTTGTGTGTTTGAAGTCTTGCCGGTTGAAATTGTGCAAATTAAATCCATGCAAGTCTTTCTGACTTGCTTACTGTGAGGGTATCCAAACTTTCATGAGATCGCCATGGATTTAACCAGTTGTAAGTTAGCCTGATTTCATGTTGTAAAGTCCATTGTACTTCTTTGCAGATACTTACTTCTCTGTCTGACATTGAGAAAATAACTTATACCAATTTACTGAGATCATTAGAAGTGGAGTATAACATGAAAACCCTTCAGTTTCTGTAAATTACCATTAAAATGAATTATTTGTGTACAGATAAATAGAGTGGAAAATATGAGACAGAAGTCATGATAAAGTTGTGGTATGCATACTATGAAACTTACACTGTTGTACTTTTTTCTAAACTCCAAATATTGAAAATATTTCAGGCTTGTCATACTATGATAACTTGCACTTGCATTCAGTATCCAGTATAAATTCAACATCTCTTGACTGCTAAAAATTCCATATTTAATGTCGCATATTAGAAAAAAAATATAATCATTTGTTAACAAATGTCTTAAACTTACCTATAAGGAATGCAACTATGAGGTCTTCACAAAACTTGAAAGGAAAAAATCTCCCCTCAGTAACACTTTTTAATAAGCAGAAGGCCTGCCTTCACACTTGTGGAAGAAAATGGGTCTACTCTCCTCCATGTATCCTTAGAGCTCAGTCGCCTCCCCACTTTCCCAAGTGTAGAGGGCTTGCCATTGGTAGAAATCCTTTCCTATCAAGCCCTCAGAATTGGCATTCTGTGGTCACTGAGCATTTTCAGTTTTCCTGGGACTGCTTTAGTTTTTAGGGGTTTTGTCTCCTGAATTTCTTTTTCTAAATAATTACTTGTACTTCTGCAAACTTTTCCTGAGCATTTGGATATATTTTTGTTTTTCAGTAGCTACATATCTGACACTGCCTACATGGAAAAGGAAAAAGATGCAAAAAGGAGGCAAAAAGAAAGGGGGAAGAAAAAACAGCCTTGAATAGGGAAGGAGGGGAGTAAAATAAAATAAAATGGAGTAGCCACGATAGGATAGGAAAAGAAAAGTGGTGCATGTGTATTTGGGTAATGATTCTGGTTGGTGGTGAGGAAGGATATGTTCAGCAGACAGAAAAAAGTTTGCATTCTGTAAATGAATAGGAGTTTTGCCTTCTGGTAAAGGGTGTTCTGTTGGAACAGAAAACTGGGTTCAAAAGAGTAGTTTTGTAGCTTAGCCCCCTCCGCTGCCTTGTACCTATTTCATTTTGTGTGGTGCCCTCAGCACTTGCTCAGAATGTGGATGTTTCCACAGGTCCAAAATGGTTGGGGAATTCTGGCTTTTGTTAGTTACTTATTGTGGCTTATGATTTCTAATAGCTTTCCTTTTTAACAGGTGTAAATTTCTAGACCATAGGCTGGCAACGTCCAGCCCATGGGCTGGATGTGGCCCACGAGGGCCATTTATCTGGCCCATGGGCTGCCCGTGAACCAAGCCGCCTGCTCTACAAGTCCCCCGCACGCTGCTGTAAACAGGTGCAGCGCGGGGACTCACCAAGCAGTGCTGGAAATCGCGTCTGCGGCTGCACAGACGCTGGAAATCACATCTGCGCAGCCGCAGAAGCTGCAGACATGCGCAGAAGCGATTTCTGGCGTTCCGGACATGGGCATCGCGGCACCGGAAATCGCTTCTGCGCAGCCGTGGACTTGCACAGAAGCCATTTCCGGTGTTCCGGACATGGGCAGTGCAGCACTGGAAATTGCTTCTGCGCATGTGCGGTCCATGTCCAGTCCACAGACGAGAGTCTGTGCAAATGCTCCGGCCCACGGTCAGAAAACATTGTCTATGCCTGTTCTAGACTATGCTAATTGGAAGGAGTGTGCAACCAATTGGTTGTGTATTATAATCAGACTGCGAATTATTCTAATTACTTTGCATATGTTCTTCTCTACAAGTGGTGGAAATTATGTAAGCAGCCAAAATACAGGTTGAAGCCTCATGTTTAGGTGGTATAGAGAAGTAGTTGTTTTATGCAGGGATAACCAATGTGATAACTTCCAGATGATGTACTTCAACTCCTGTCAGCCCCAACCAGCATGGAAAGTGGTCAGGAATGATGGAAACTGTAGTCTAATAAGAAGTTGGCTAAAATGCATTGGGATTTTAAAATTGATTTAGGATTTACAGCATAAAAACCAGCACCTTAAATTGTGCCTAGATTACTGTAGAAAACCAGCATTGATTATTGCTTGTAAGGATTAACTGAGCAGGGGTGAACCATGTCCTCCTTGGAGAGAGAAATGGGATATAAATGCAAGAAATCCGCTCCACTTCCTAGTCGGGCAGAGTTGCGGTGGACCACGTGGCCACCCACTCCCCTCCGGGAGCGGGGACGTTGCTCCGCGCCGCCCAGGGAGATCCCGGCCACATCATCATAGGAATTTTTCCACTTGGCAGATTGGCTCAGGCCATTTGGTTTTCGCCTACCTCGTAGCAATCGTCACAACCTGGCATCCAGAGATCTCCACATGGTTGCAATTGGACCCGCACCAGTTGCAAAATGCACCTGAAGCATGACTTAATACATCTAAGTGGTCAAAAGTTGTACTATTTTGACTAAATGTAAAATTTCTTTTGTTTTTTAACAACAGAAGTTTGTGTTGGCAACTTTGTCTTTAAAGAAGCTTATATATTTTCACTTGAAGTTCAGTCTACAGGAGATGGAATGGGAGTAAAGCACTGAGATTCTTATTTGAAAACACTAAGTTGTCAAACATTGCAGGTGGTTTTTTATGGCAGATTGTGCGCAACTATAATTAGTGTTCCTTAAAGGCTGATGTCTTCATGCCTCAGAACCTAAGGATGGTGATCACATAAGGTGATACATATTTTCTTTTTGGTCACATTGTCTAGTAAAAGACTTTTAGAATCTTCTGTAATATCAAAATACTTACTTTGGTCTAGGCATGCTTTATTATGATACAATATTCTGGCATTCAGGGTAGTTCAAAGCAGGTACATATGAGAATGCATTCTGTGTGAAGACTGGGCCGAAGTGCCATCCTGCCTCATGATCGAGTTGGTTTTCAAGGAGCAGATTGTAGTAATGGGTGAGCATTTGTGTTGTGTCACTTTCTGTGTGATTATAGCTGTTTGCTTGTGTGTGTGCGTGTGCACGTGCGCACAAATTGGTAGCAGATTGGGTACTGGGGGCACTTTTTTTACAGTGGCTCTGCTCCTACATACAGGACCATATCTCCAATGCTCATCATTATCTATATGAAACCACTGCATGTGGTCATTCAGAGTTTTGGGGCAAAGTATCATACAGTACACTGATGAGATCCAGCTCTCCTTCTCCATAACATCTGAGTAAAGAGAGACTGTGCATTTTCTAGATTACTGTCTAAGATCAGTGGTGGAGTGTGAATATGGGCCAGCTGTGCTGGAACCCTGGGAAGACAGAGGCACTGTGGGTTGGTTGTTCCTATGCCTGGGAGATTGGCCAGTTGTCTGTCCTGTATGTGGTTGGACTCCTGCTGGTGAAAAAACAGGTTTGGGGGTACTTTTGCTTATATTTGTCTCTGAAGGCTCAGGTAAGAGTGCCTTTTACCAGCTACAGCTGGTATGCCAACTATGGTTCATTGTTAGACAGGGATAATCTGGCTGTGGTGATTCATGCATTGCTAACCTCAATATGTGATTATTGCAATGTTCTCTCTGTGTGGCTACTCTTGGGCCTGATCCAGAGGTTCCAGCTGGCGCAAAACACTGTGGCTAAATGGGCACATACTATTGCTAGCACATAACCCCGGTGCGTAAAAGTTTACATTGGCTGCCCAAATGCTACTAGGCCAGGTTCAGGGTTTTTGAAACTTAATACAATGCCCTTTACAAGATTGGTCCCTGCAAGCACTGATGCTTTAGATCCCTGTCCACAAGGAGCTGTGCATTAAGTATTGTGGGCCCAGTTTTTTGGCACTCCCTTCCAGTTGAGGTCAGACAGGCCCCCTTCCATCGAATCTGTAGCACTTACTGATGACTGTTTTATTGCAACAGGTTTTTTAACTGCATTCTGATTTTAGAGTTTTAACTCACTTTGAATCTTACAGTATTGGGTCTCCTGTAAACCATTTAGACAACTATAAGCACTATACAGTACAAATCATTGAAATAAATAAGAAGTAATTGTTAGAAGCGCTCAAATTGCTGTGTGTGTTATCTCAGTAAACCCACAATCATCCCATAATGAATGCCATATTTCTACCATATTTCAGATCAGAGACATGAAGCTCAAAGTATAGTTTTCCTCAGGTCACATAACTAGTTTCAGGCTGAAGTAAAATTTGCAACAGAACTTTGTATCTTAACTTCTCACTAAATAACAGTCAGTGGATAGAACATACACCATTACGTAGATGTACTGCTAGTTAAGTATTTAATGGTTTTTGTTTTTGTTTAAAAAACAATGAAGAATTGTTTTAAAAAATTGATTCAGCGAGCCTGTGATATTGAGAAGCATTAAGCCTAAAAATACCAACTTAATTTCAGGAATTGAAGTAGTAATATTCTGTGTATATTTCTGAAATGGCTTAATTATGTGGATGCTTTCAAAACAAGTATTTGCATTCCATTTTGCAAGCTTGCAGTTTCCAACCTTTTTGTTTTTGTCTGGAAGATTAAATACCTCTCTTGGTGGCAGTATCTGAATTCAGATGTTGTGCATGGGTTTTAAATCAAGAAGCTTGCAATTGCCTTGCTCCTCACTGAAATCAAGATAGCAAAAAAGGATTTATTGGGAAGTTTAATGACTAACTTTTAGTCTGTACTGCTGTCTATTGAAGAAAGTCAGGAAAGAATACTGAAGCTTTATGAGGTATTCACTGTAACTCAGAAGCATAAGTTGCTTGTGATGTATCTTTCTAGAAAGGCTGTGAGATAAGTTTACAAGTCTCTCCTGTTGAGTTCTTTAAAACACTTGTTTGGAATGAAACAAGGGTTTTACAGATTCTTGTTGCAAGACTAACTGGCCTTCATGGCTTTCAACAAAGCTTTCCTGGTGGGCTGCATAATAGTTTTATGGAACCACTATAGTAAAAAAAAAAAAGATAGTTTTGCTTTCCAAGCTGAAAATAGATATCTGTTCTGAAATGTTTGCTAAACTTTAAAGTTCGTTGATCACAGGGTAACCAGTGGACTCCAGTGGTTTAGACTGAGGAAAAGGAGTCTACCTTATTTTGTTTGCCCTAAGAGAGCTTCACATGTAATGTACAAATAAAAAGTGGGTTGGATGGGAATTGGTAGCCAGTGAAGAATATAGTATTAGTTCAGAAGTTATAATTTGATGTTTCTGGTCACAAGGTAAAATGTGGTATGCAGATTTGACTTCAAATAACAACTGTGATTGGTACTGATGCTAGCTAAGAATAGAGAAGATATGTACTGTAGATTGTTGCAGTTGCTGGTGTGCACAGATATAGTGGCATTTTGCAGCAAGGACAAATACTGAAACAATACATTTTCACTAAAATAAAATCCATGCCCATCAGAAGGAAAGCTGTGCCTGCATCATTTTGAAATGTTATTCCACTGATATGCTTCCACTTTGACTTTCTAGATGGCTCAATTTAATAGCTTGAATGGACTAGGTTATTTTTTCAGGAAATAGTTTGTCTACAGTGACTTGAACGTTGTGCCTCTTAAGTTAGGGTCTAGATCCCAATAATTACATAGAGTTTCTTCAGTGTCAGCATATGCACAGAACTGCAACTGTATGCCCTGATTCAGCAGTTGCTAGTGTATGAGGAACTTCTGAGATGTATATGGGCTGTACCTATTGTAAGGCACCTCTTGCCAGTTTCAAGGGAGGAAGCTCATGTATGTGCTCTCCAGTCATATGAGTGAATCAGATCCAATAATTTAAAATATGGTCACATGCCTATGCATGCATGAAAGCTATTGATGGGGTACCTAAGGGTCATAGAATGAAATGAAATATGTTTTAAGTTTTACAAAAAGTAAAGGTAGCTGTGTTGGCCTATAAGAAATATTCCAATACAATATAAGGGGAATCAGGCTGACCTAATAAATGTATCACTCTAATATGGACTTTGGAATATTATAGTTGGTGTCACAGGAACTAGTTGGAATATTTATGGAAACTGGCATACTTTGAAATTATAATTTCCCCTGCCTTTCCATTACCACCACCCTTAAATATGTAGAATATTTAAGAAAATTATATAAGCATTCTTTTCCGCTAGAGCTGTACTATTTCGTGCCATAGGTTACTGAACTGGGATTTTGGCCTTAATTTTTTTAAACACTTCCGTAAATAATGAATTTTAAAGGACAATGTTTAGAAGCAAAATGTTATCCAAAATATCTATATAATGAGATGTTACACCATGCATCCTTACATTGTAGTCCAGATGTGTGGTTTAACATAAATTTACTCAGCTTGTGATATGGAATTTGGTGTATGTCACTCTTGCCATTCGACACTCAATTTGGCCAATGAACCTAAGTCAGCTTTTTAAAATTTAAACTTTCATTCTGTGTCTCTCTCTTTTCTGTTTAGGTCTTCGCCCCTCCCCAACAACCTGGCTATAGGGTGGGACCACTCCCACTTTGCTGATGACGTCTTAGCTGGATCCATTGTGGGGAGGAGCAGCATCAGCAGTTCTGAGGGTGAGTAGAGGCTGCCAGGGTTTGGGCCTGGACTGTAGTGCCTCTCTTCCCCAGCTCTCATCCTTTGTCCTTAGTGCAATTACCCTAAGGCTGCTTCACAAGTGACACTTTTCTTAGATGGAAATAAATCTGCATGGGAAAAATGTACACACCATCCTACCTCTTCTGAAGTGTAGCACAAGTATGTGTGGTGTTGTCTGTAGGCAGGTTGGGAAGGTTGTGTCGATAGCGACTTTTCCAATCTGGGCGCTCACAGCAAGGTGAAACTTTGTGCAATGCTTCAGAAGCTATGGAGTTTCTCTGCATAGTGGAAAATGTCATGTGTGAACAAAGTTTGAGCCTCTGTCTCCTGTTTGGAGGTAGGATGGGCCATCATTTTGTCATCTATTTTTTTGGGTTGAGCATCCAGGGAATAGTTTAAAGATTTCTGTCGCATGGGATGAATAAATTCTATGACTCTCCAAGACTCTAAAGTCTTGTCATTTGAAAGTTGGGAGGAATTGTAGACAGCTGCTGTATTTGATAAAATGAATCAAATGCAATTGTAGTACACCAAAATATGAATGGGGGCAGGGGATAAAATTAAAATAGAACTGCAAATAGCATTATACATGCTTCGAACAATCGGGGGGTCACAAGTAAATGTTGAACTATAGTTTGGAGATTAGAAAAAGATGCTGGAGATAGGGGAAATAGCATGAATATACTCAAGTGATTCCTACTTAAGTATTTTGTTTATTCAAGAATTAGTTTATTTTCATTCCTGTGGTTTAGCACTTGATCAGTCATACCTCCTTTTTCCAACCTCCTCAAGGGCTTTACTTCCTCAGTATTTTGCATAAGTAAAATAAAGTAGTCATGGTTCATAAGTGTATGAACTTGCAGCTAGGAGTAAGGTGTTGCCAAATACAAAAGGTTCCAGTTCAGTCCCCAGTATCTCCAGGTAGGACTGGGAATGTTCCCTGCCTGAAACCCTGAGAGCTGCTGCCAGTTAATGTAGACAATATCGAGCTAAGTGAACCAATAGTCTGACTCAATATAAGGCAGCTTCCTATGTTCTTATGTTCTTCATACTTTAATTGTGAATCCTATACATGAAGAGAAATTTGCCATTTTGAAGCGATCAGACTTTGGTCTGGCATTTACCAATTTGAAGATTGAGTGGCAGTGCTGTCTTAAAGATTATCTGTGTAACAATTTAGGCACAGTTCCACACAGAGCCTTCTTAGCTGATTCTCATTTACTGACAGAGAAATACTTTCTTCCACGTGGGAGAAACTTCAGCTATGTCAATGGTTATGCAGAAGACCACTCATCACAGTGGGTGATATGGATCGTGTATAAAGTTATATGGCAACAATACCCAACCTGGTAATGGCTGGCATTTCCAAACAATTGGGGCAATATGTTTGATGAATGGCCTCTAAATGTTATGGCTGTTACTTGTTCTTTAGCAGCCTGTCACGGGGATGGAGAACAGTAATGCAAGGAATAACCCTGAACATATTCTGGAAGTGATTTAACTTTTAGGATGGTGTTTTAATAATTCTGAGATGCCAGTTCTCATAATTAGTGGCTTGCTTTAGGCCATAGGATGTATAAATTGTATAAATAAGCTGCTTTAAGACTGCTTTTTTGAGAAATGTTAGACTATTTATATATATGGAAATATGTCGTATGATGATTCCTGTGATTTTTAACATACTTAAGAGCAACAGTTTCTAATTGGTTTTTCTCATGAGATTGGTTATGGTAGTAAACAGTGATATAGAGCCTGTTCACCCCCTTTCAGAGACATAAAGAACGAATTGGGTCCGAACTACATTTGAAATTGGTCATGTGTTTAAGCAAGTGTGCATAAAACTGGTTGCTTTTTATTGTTATGGAAAAGCAGCATCAGGACTCCAATTCAGAACATGCTCTCAGATCACGGAACTTGTCTGCTGAAAATCACCTCTTAGCCGACTTCTGCTTGCTTTTTAAACCAATGCCTACAGCAGTCTTGGAAGCATCAATACCTTGCTTCTGAAACAGTTATGAAGACTATTTAAAGCTCCAAGCAAATAAGTGCTGGTTTTGACAATCAGAACTGCACCATGGCAGCTTTAGCTGCAACTTTTTACCTTCCATATCATAGCAAAGCCAGTTCATGCTACACCCATCAATGTAGTTTTACCTGCCTTGTGTGATCCCCAAACTGTGGTCCTCCAGATGTTTTGGCCTACAACTCCCATGATCCCTAGCTAACAGGACCAGTGATCGGGGAAGATGGGGATTGTAGTCCAAAACATCTGGAGGGCCGAAGTTTGGGGATGCCTGGTTTAGACATTGATCTAATTCACATGTCACAGTCAGCTACGGCTATAAATGATAACCCATGGTTTAATGTGAAGCTTGATTTTTTATTCTGAATTGTTTTATTTAATGTTTTAATGTGGTATAAACTGCTTTGAGATTTTTTTCTTTAAAATATAAAGTTGTATAGAAATGAAACTAATAATAACAATTGAATATTTCTTCATTTTTCAAAAAAGGCACCTAGTCATTCCATTGTGGCAATCATAACCTACATTTAAGGTGTCATTTGTTGATTACCTTATTTACCTGAGTTTCTAACACTGCTGAACACAGATTAAAAACCCTGCACTGGAAAAATAGTAAGCATACCAGCAGTCCTTCTCTCATTTTACAATTTTCAAATTATGGTGCATATGTTTTATATAGATCTAGAGAGGTAATTGTTGCATGGGAGAAATAACTCTAAAAATCTTGTCACAATCTTGAAGGATTTAAACTTGTTTTTCTTAAAAAATAAATAAAATACTAACCCAGTGTTATTGGGATTCTAGTGGATGTAAAGAAAACAATTTGGTAAGCTTCCCCCCCCTGAATGAGTTCCAAATCTAATAATGATAATAATGATAATGATAATGATAATAATAATAATAATAATAATAATAATAATATTTTATTTATACCCCGCCCTCCCCAGCCAAATCCGGGCTCAGAGCGGCTAACACCAAATATAAAACAACTGATTAAAATACAACTCAACAACAAGACTACATACATCAAAATTAAATTAAAAATGCAGCTTCATATAAAAGGGAAAAAGAAAGGGAAAATGGGGGAGGGAATCAGTTTGGCTCCAGGCCAAATGCCAGGCGGAACAACTCTGTCTTACAGGCCCTGCGGAAAGAAATCAGGTCCTGCAGGGGACAGAGCGTTCCACCAGGTCGGGGCCAGTATTGAGAAGGCCCTGGGTCTAGTAGAGGCTAATCTGATTTCCTTTGGGCCTGGGACCTCTAAGGCATTACTGTTTATGGATTAAGGTCCTTCACAGGGCATACCGGGAGAGACGGTCCCGTAAGTACGAGGGTCCTAGGCCATAAAGGGCTTTAAAGGTCAAAACCAGCACCTTAAATCTGACGCTGTACTCCACCGGGAGCCAGTGCAGCTGGAAGAGCACTGGGTGAATATGCTCCATGGCAGCAGAGCAGGAAAAAGTAGCATTAGGTATTAAATAGCAGATAAAACAGAAAATGAGTCTGCAATGATACTTAACTTATAAATGCAAATCATAGTTCACTTAAAACAGGGGTGTGATACCGTCTTCTTTCTTGGTGGGTGGGGTGTCATATGCTGGTAGTGGATGAGACCAAAGACAGCCGTGGGTAGGGTAAGAGCTGAAAGTGGTGAGACCGCCACTGATTTCAGATGGTTTGCTCTCCCTCTCCACTCAGTGGGCTAGTGGAGGAAATGCATTGTCTTGTCAGCAGTCTGAACTCCTCACTTCCAGAGGGATTTTGAAATCATACCATATGTCCCTAGGTCTCCAGAGTACCTACTCCTAAAACTGCAAAAAATATTAATGTGGTGCCTAAGCTAACAAAGCTGCTAAGCAACCTGTCTTAAGACTGTTGTTGTCTGAGACAAGCACCACCACTTAGGCCTATTTTCAGTTACTTCAGTCAAAAGGATAAAGACTTTAAATACCAGCATCTTAAACTTTGTTCAGAAATAAAATAAAAAAATTCCTTCAGTAGCACCTTAAAGACCAACTAAGTTTTTATTTTGGTATGAGCTTTCGTGTGCATGCACACTTCTTCAGATACAGTGAAATGGAAGTTTCCAGGCACTTATGTAGAGAAGGGGTGGGGAGGGGTGGGGATGGGGAGGGGGGATCACTCAGAAGGGTGGTGGAAATGGGTGATTGACTGACTGATAGCTGTTGATGACCGCAAACGACTGCAAATGGTTTTGCATGAAAAAGCAAGGGTTGAGATGGCTGAAGATCGCTTATCATGTATAATGAGATAAGAACCCGATATCTCTGTTCAAACCAGGTCCCTCCATGGTTTTGAGCTTGGTGATAAGTTGCAATTCAGCAACTTCTCTTTCCAGTCTATTTCTGAAATTCTTTTGTAGTAAGACAGCTACTTTGAGATCTTGTATAGAATGTCCTGGGAGATTGAAGTGTTCTCCTACTGGTTTTTCTGTCTTCTGGTTACTGATGTCAGATTTATGTCCATTTATCCTTTGGCGTAGGGTTTGGCCTGTTTGTCCAATATAGAGAGCTGAAGGGCACTGTTGGCATTTGATGGCATACACAATGTTAGAGGATGAGCAATTAAATAGTCCTGAGATGGTATGTTGGATGTTGTTGGGGCCAGTAATGGTGTTGTCTGGGTGTATGTGGCAGCAAAGTTGGCATCTGGGTTTATTGCAGGCTCTGGTACCAGTGTCCATGTTAAGTCTGGTGGTTGTATTATTGTGGGTGAGGAGTTGTTTAAGATTGGGTGGCTGTCTGTAGGCAATGAAAGGTCTTCCTCCCAGAGCTTGAGAAAGGGAGCGGTCATTGTCCAGGAGAGGCTGTAGATCTCTGATGATGCGTTGTACTGTTTTAGCTTGGGAGCTGTATGTGATGACTAGTGGTGTTCTGTTATTTTCTTTTTTGGGTCTTTTTTGGGTTCTTTTTTCTGTTATTTTCTTTTTTGTTCAGAAATAAATAGGAAACCACATGTCAAGGGCTGAAACTGAAGAGTTAAAGGTGTGTAGAAGAGTTAGCGGGGCCAGAGGCTGGTCCAGGGGAAGGGGGTAGTGATTTATGGGGTTTTGTGCCTCCTGTGAGGCAGCAGCCAGAGGATGGGAGGAGTCTGAGCAGTCGGAGATAGAGGAGGAGGTGCATGATGTGAGGCTGGAGCTAGAGCTGAAGGAAAGACAGTATGCACCAGGAGCTGACAGAGAGACTGTGCATGAAGGGAGGGAGCTGGCAGAATCCTCGCTGTGACACACCCCACCCCATCCCCCGGCTGTCAGCCTCTGCTGTCATCATTGTCCCACTGTCGTCATCTCCAACCAGGAAGGGCTTGAAGAGGCAGGCACAGCAACAACTTCCATGTAGGGGAAGTTGCTATTGCACAGTCACACAAGGGTACTTAAGTTTGCTGCTGTTTTTCCAACAGTCTAGCTCGGGGCACAAGCCTGGGGAGGGGTGCCAGCTACGTGTGTGCGTATTTAGTGCACCTACTGTAAGTTCATGCTTTATCAATAAAGAATTAAACTACTAGCAATTTGTCCTCATTGGGTGGTGTTTGCTCATGACACCACAGAAGCAATGTCAAAACTGGTAATCTTCCCTGCTGATAGTATAAATTAGCCAGAGTAGTGTAGTGGTTAGAGTGATGCACTAGATGGGCCTTTGTTTAATATTCCCTTAGTCAAGAAGATCACTTGGTGCTTTGGGGCTAGTCGCTATCACTTGCAGAGTGATTCTGTGGCTGAAATGGGACACATGCATGTCACCCAGAGTTCCATGAAGAAAGAATGAGATGTAAATGTAATAAATAAATAAATAAATAAATAAATAATGTAACTTTAGTGTATTTCACCAACTGTAAGTATCCAAGTAACGCTAAAAAAGGCAGGCCCACATATAGCCAGTTACAGTATTTAAATTGGATGTTACCAGGAGTGCAGTCAGCTGTGATCAGGCTGTGTGTGTTCAGTAAGGGCTGAAAAAGGCACAACAGCTTAAGCAATTGTGCTATTGAAAGGGGCAGGCTGTGAGAAATGAATGTAAAGCACACTTGACAATACTACATAAATAGTAAATAGTACAGTCATACCTTGGATTGCGAATGCTGCAGGTTATGGACCGCGCCAAACCCGGAAGTACCGGAACAGGTTACTTCCAGGTTTCAGCGCTTGCAGAAGCGCAAAATGACGTCATGTGCAGAAGCGTCGAATTGCATCACGTGCATGCGCAGACGCAGCGGTGCAGGTTGAGAACGCTGCGGGTTGCGAACGTGCCTCCTGCACGGATCACGTTTGCAACCCGAGGTATATTGTTAATTGCATGCTTTGGGTTGAGTTGGAAATGCACTGCACCTTTATTTGTTTAAGCCCACTAACTCCTGACTTGGAGGGAAAAAGATGCTATTTTCTAAATAGCAGACTTTAGGGCTAGAGTGACCTGGGTTCAAATAACCACTCACCTATGAAGTTTACTGAATGACTTTTGGCCTGACATACTCTAAGCCTAACCAACCTCAGAGTTTTAGAATAAAAAGGAGGCCATATATGTTACCTCAAGCTCCTTGATGATAAAAAAGCAGGATAAATATATAATTAATATACTTGTTTGGAAGATCTGCCCACATCACCTGAGGTTTTCAGTCTGATCTTAAGTTTGAGAGTACATCACATTTAAATTTAGTAGAGCTTACTCCCAAGTAAGTTTGTGATGTGATGAAAGCCTTATATGAAGAGTCAAGTTAATTTCATGAGATCTAGGATTTGTGTGTTTGAGAGGATATGCTATACCAGAGCAATTCCAGGAGGTAAAATAAAATAATAATAAAATACCATAGCACTTGTATTTTAATGCTATCCACCTTGGGAATGTAGCAGGATATAAATGAAATATTAGACTAGTGACTGTTCTGCTGTCCACTAAAGCCTGCTTACCGGTTTGACAGGCAGGAGCAGTTGCGGCTTAGTGTAGTTGGTGGGGAGAGAATCTGTTTACTCTTGTGTGGCTGATGGGCATTTCTGTTCCATTGGCTGCATGGAGCTCTGGGAAAGCCTGGTAATGTGAGTTGTTTGACTGCAAGCCAGAATGGTAGGATTGACCTGGCAGAAAAAAGGCATTGGCCTTAGTCTTGCCCCACCTCCTTTTACTCGGTCAGAGTATCGGAATACCCCATTAAAGGGGTCTAAGGGGAAGGAAGACAGGAGTGCCTGGCGTGCTATGGTCCATGGGGTCACGAAGAGTCAGACGCGGCTAAACAACAACAACAACAAGGGGAAGGATTCTATCCAAATGCCCAGAGGGGAGCTAATGGGCCATAGAATTCCCCAAATGGGGCTTTGTAGGGATTGCCTAGAATTAATGCATGTCATAGGGTGATCCTAAACCAAGAATCGAACCTGAAGGAATAATCACCCAGCAAATGGGTGGGTTGGTTGGGAAACACATCCAATGCCTATGCCAAAACCTACTGACATCTGTAATCAATGAAATTCTGGCCATTTTGATCCCAAGATATTCTCCTGCCATTACTATTCATTTCCAACACACCAACCCAGATGACCCTGAGCACACTTTGCCTGGGAATGCAACCATTTTTCTTTCTTCACCATTCTGTTCTGCAGCTAGAGAAGCAACATGATACCACAGCCCATATTTTTACCATAATTTTAATTGCTTCAAGACTCTTTTCACTGGCAGATTGATGTCTCTTGCAACTTCTAGTTCTTCCCTTAATTTGTCTATCAATACACACTGCATTTGTAGTGTTCATACCACTGTTGACACATTCCTGTGCATTTTGACCGTAATAGCTGTTTAATACAATGCATACTATATCAAATGGATATCATTTTTCAATCTTATGCACTTAAGCAGTCCCACTTTAGGTCATCTGAAACAATTTGGCATTATTTGCACAGCTCGATATCTTAAATTAGAAGGTTCTCGTGTGTGTCTTTCTTGCATGCAGTAAGTGTGCCTATCTTAAGCTTTACTTGAAACTTCTTTTCATTATGTATAAAACCATTTAACTTGGTTACCTTGAGAAGAATAAAGAACACAGAATGGACTTTACAGAACAAGGCTTTAGATCTTTAGACAAGTCATTTGCAAATACCAAATAAATAACTCACTGTAGGCATCTAAGTTTGAGCTTCTGCCAAGTAACTTGGGAGACTTGCCATTTTTTGCTTAGCTTCCGTTAAATTAGTGCTGGTTGGTAGTTAGCACAGATGGGTGTGTACGTATGGAAGAATGTAACCTGTTATGTCAGTGTTGGTATGTGAGAACATGCCTTATACTTGACCTGTGTAAGCAAGGCCTATAATTTTTCAGACTTGTCTCAACAGGAAAGCTGTTAAGGGGGTTAAACTAACTCAAGTGAGAGTGGACTGTAGGAGTTTTCTGCTTCGGAAAGCAGAATTACAGTGGTACCTTAGGTTACAGACGCTTCAGATTACAGACGCTTCAGGTTACAGACTCCACTAACCCAGAAATAGTACCTCGGGTTAAGAACTTTGCTTCAGGATGAGAACAGAAATCGTGCGGTGGCAGCAGGGCCCCATTAGCTAAAAGTGGTACCTCAGGTTAAAAACAGTTTCAGGTTAAGAACGGACCTCCAGAACGAATTAAGTTCTCAACCCAAGGTACCACTGTACTTTGGTTGGAACTAATTTTAAATGTTTTTAAAGAACCAGCCTTAGGTGGTGAAAAATCAACAAGTATGCAAAATATGGGGAAAAAAGATTAGTGGGCAACAGCTACACAGTTCTAACTTCTGAATATTGTAGAGGAAGCTACTTAGTGTTGTCATATTCAGTTATCAGTTGTTTTATCCCTTATTTTGGAAATAAGAGTCAAAGGCCCTTTAAAGTACAGTACAGAGTATTTACCATATGCTTAACTTGTTCTAGAGTTTAAAATAGATCTAAAGTCTGTTTTAATAAAGTTGTTTCAATTCTCATTTCTTTTCATAATACCATGTATTAATTTTATTATGAGTATTACATGTGTATCTAGTCTTCAATTGAATTATCTCTTGCTTGCCACCGTTGGCATTCAAAATTTCTAATATGTTTTAGAACCACCTCTATAGCAACTATCAATGGATTTTATTGGTGAGACATATCATTTGATAACTTTTGTTTTATGATTCTTTCTTATGCAAATTTAGTAATTCCAGGTTGACATCTCATTGAGTAAGCAGTGTCTTCTGATTCTTAAGCAAAATAATTGTAACAGGTGAAGAATTTGTTTGAGGGCTGTACCATTTATTTTGTGGCATCTGCTTACTAAACACAATGCGTTCCCTGGAAATTGTTTGTTAGGTGAGGGTTCACATAGGAAGTGGACAACTCAGGATGTTTGGATATCTGAATCTGCAGAGTGTATAGCGAGGTTTGGGCATAATATACAGATAAATGAATTTTCACATTGCAAGTGGGTAGATACCGTAGTGGGACCTGCGTGTAATTGAATAAATTATGACAGTGAACTGTGGTCAATCTGCCTCCTTTGATGTCTATCTGTAGAATATAATTTTAGATTTTACATTTTCACATATGCATTTTTATTATAGTGAAGTATGTTAAGCAGCACTTATGCCAACTTTGTCTGAAGACTGAACTCCTTAGCAACTAATCTTTTCTGGTTTCTGTCTTTCTTAGCAATCAGTAAATGGCAGCTACTATCAAAACGTAGTGTGAGCAAATTCTTGCAAATTAGGTTTGAAGTACAGTATAGGTTCAGTTGCCCTATTCTTTGACTTGGAGTTGTCGTGCTTAGTATATGTGAAGTTGCAGGATCCTGTGTGTGTTTTGTGCGTATATGTGTGTGTGGCTTCAATTGTAATGAGCTGCATAGACTGGGGAATGATAAAAGGTATGCTCAAATATGTTTTGCATATTATACTTTCAAAATCTATGTTCTTGAGGTAATATACCTAGCAAGATTTTGAAGAGAGTACTTAGTACTATTAAGTGACCTTAAAACCATCTTTTCAAGCTTTAGTTAGGGATTTTTGGAGATTTCTTAGTTTTTATTGGCCACACTTGAATGCCACATTTTTTTCTTTTAAAGGTCAGATGTGTAGACCTTTCTGAGAGTAACTGAGATTCCAATGTATTTTTAATCTAAATTTTTGATTCTCCAACTATAGTTTTCGATCAGGAATATAGAAAGCTGCCCTATACCAAGTCAACCATTGTTCCATCTAACTCAGGATTGGCTACACAGACTGGCAGCGGGTCTCCAGGCTTTCAGATGGTTCTCTTCTAGTGTACCTGGAGACACTGCAGATTGAACTTGGGACCGTCTGTGCATTAAAAGCAAAATGCTCTACCACTGAGTTACAGATCTGGTTTTGTTTTAACTTCTTGGTATCTTAATTTTGCACTTAATGCATGGGTTGTTGGGTTTTTCAAATGATCTCACAGGGTGGTACAAAGGGAGGTGAAGAATCAGACATTCCCAAATTACTGTTTCCTGAACATACATGTAAATCCTACTGTCTGTTGGCAGTCAATTTAAAATGTTTACTCCTATAACTGAGAATTAATACTATCTGGTACTCTTTACTTAAGTAAGCTGCTCCTGTGGGCCTGTTAGTTTAAAAACTGATTTTTATTTCTACATATGAGATAGGGAAAGGAACCGAATTGTAGAGCAAACTGCTTTGCATAGTTGCTTTTTGAACAGCATTTAGTTTACTTAGGAGGCAATCCTAATTGATGAAGTTACCTGATGGGCAGGGTTTAGGACAGACTTGGCCCTTCCCTGATCTCAGAATGTCTTGTTGTGTGGGGGGGTGGGGGGTTTCTACTGGCTGGCTTCACCTATAGCAGGCAGACTGGAAAGGTCAGCATTGACAAGAGTAATGTTGGTCTCACTTCACTGGCAGGGCTGGGAGGTGTGGCTGGGGAAACCCAGTGTTTAAATAATAAAATTATTATGAACATTGTTTATTAACTCAATCTAAACCCTACCTCCAGACCATTGTAAATGGATTTGGATTGCTCTGCCCATTTACTTACTTGAGTTTGCAGATTTCAAAGATATCTAAATTACTTGAAAGAGTTAAGCACTGATTGGTTTTGAAAGTATATTTTTACTAACTGACATGCATATATGATTTTAACAGTGATTTTCTACTTCAGTGTAAATATATTACAGTACATGGGCTTGTTAGGAAAAAAAGTTGATCGTGTAGATTTTTAATTGATTATACAAGTAAGATTAATAGATTGAATTACATAAATATGCATATGGATACAAATTGTTTTGAAAACCATTGCTTCTTCGTATTTTAGATGATGAACTTGTGTGGCACTGTAGGTGCCATCATATGCAGCCCTAGGTCACACAATTCTTTTTTTTAATGCTTTATTGTTTAAAAAAAGTTACATAGGTATAACATAAATATAGAATACAATATTTCAATTCACCAAAGAATATAGAATCAAACACAAAATTACTTATTCGCAATGTGAACAGTATATAACAAAAGTATTTCTTCCTTTTTTCTTTCCTCTTGGGTACTTCCCATCCTTATTATACAATATCATATTCTTTCTGTGCCACGGATTGACATTACTGTATAGATTTTCTATTTTCTTTTCCTAGTTTTTTTCTATTCTCATCTTTATTTTTCTCAAACGTCATTCTATTTCTGCTAATAAAGAATTATTTGGGTAATATATTTTTAGATACTTTTTGTAAACACTCCATTCTTTCGATACCTTTTGTGTTGGTGCTCCCCTTACTGAGTTGGTTAGTTTTGCCAGCTGTAGATATTCCAGCATAAGCATTTGCCATTCCGTTATTGTGGGCAAGTTCTCGCTTTTCCACTTCCTTGCCACTAAAATCCTGGCCGCTGTCATTGCATAAAGCAGTAGAGATTTTGTTTCTTTTTTAATTTCTGGTTACACAACTCTTAAGCCAAACCATGGAGTAGTAGAAACCTACATGTTCCAGGACCAATATTGTGGCTGTAGCACTCCTCTCCTGCTGGTGCTCTGTGCAGCTATGCCTATACTTCTGAACCTAGGCTCTTGGTTTGTCATTAAGTCAAAAACAGTGGGTGCACTCGAGAAGAGTTAAGATGACTCGCTCCAGCTCTTCACTGTTGGGCTCTTCCTGTCCCCACCCATACCACATATTTCATGGCAGTGTGAACGAAGTTAGAGAGAAGTTGATACTTGACATGATAATAGTAGGAGTGATGGCAACCAGGGATTGGGAGATAAATTGGATTTAGGTGATACATGAAGCGATTATATAAAAAAGGGGAAGCAATCTTAAGAGATTTGCATGGTGAAGAAGGTGGACTGGATGTGGGTGGGGAAGGGAGAATAGAAATGAAGCTATTATCTGAAGAGCAGGTACTGTGTGGGCTCTTCAGTAAGGAAATTGAAGCCATCTGCTGCAATCTTTCTATTACCCTCTCATTCTCCATCAGCCTTTCTTAATGAGGAATAGGAAGGTAAAGAGGCAATACTTTTTCTGCAACCCCACTTCATTAGAGTTAGTGGACCTACTTCTGAATAGACCTGTATGGTTCCTTGGTTTAAGAGGATGGGGAACAGATTGTACATTTAACATAGAATATCACCAATTTTTCATGCTGACTCTAGGGCACAAGTGCAGGAAAGATTTTGAATAGAGAGGACCCACTGAGGATTAGTACAGTGAATGGATGGGTGGGATAATGGGACAACAGAGTCAAGAGATTCAGGGTAGGCAGAAGTTGAAGTAGGGAAAGATAGTAGTAGTACATAAAGTACTAATGCATGAATAGATGAGACAAGAGAAGGGAGAATATGCTTTCAACAGAAGTCAAATAACTTTTAAATATAAATAAATATTATTATTAATAATAATTATTTAGCTTATTATTTCATTTGGGAAGGTGCTGGCTTGAATATGCCCTGATCATAAGCAGTGGTTCCCAATCCCTCCTGTCCTGTCCTAGGAGAGTGGCAAGCAAGAAGAGAGCATTCCTAGCTTGGGCACCACTGCTTAAATACGTGAAATGTTATGGCATGCAAAATATAGTGAAATAAATGAGAGCACCATCTTTTAAGAACACATTTGCAAACCACGACTTTTGTGAATATTTGTATTAAATTTGAAAATCTGTTTAATTAGGAAACTCTAATCAAGCTGACAATGGTAGCGGGAGAACAGAATGCAAAGAAGAAGTGGGTCTTGAGTTTGGAACCTTTGTCCCACAGGTTTAGTATAATGGAATTTTCCAGTGTTCCCAACAGAAGGTCTCTGTATGGTACAAAGTTGAACACAATTACTGGGAAGTATCTACCTCCATGACATCATCGTGGAGGCAGGCTTCAAGGAGCAGGCCTGAGTTGTAGTCTTCAGAAAGAATAAATGACACTTTTCTTTATCAGCTCTTACTCTTTTTGAAGTTAGTGACCAGAGCATTGCAAAGTGTTCAAACTGTTTTTTCTAGTTGGCTCCAGCCATTTTAGACACCGTTGATGCATGTCAAATTAAGTGTTTTTTACTCTTGGATTATTCCATATCAAGTGATCCAACTTTTTTGCCTCAAGTCATCCACTTTTCTGAATATTTTGTACACTTGTTGAATGATCAAAACTAAGTTTAAATCAAACATTTTAATTTTTCATGTCATCCCATTTTTGCATGATAGAATTAGCACTTTGAAAGAATTCTTGTTAGTACTTTATCTCATGAACATTTAGTTTTTAGTTTTGATGTATCTCAATCCTGAGCTGAGCTTTTAAAGGCTTTTGTGCAAGGCCGAAATTGTCAATTTTTTGAAATTTCAAACCCTCATAACTCGAAAGTGGGAAAAGTTTTAGATTTAAACTTAGTTTTGATCATTCAACAAGTGTACAAAATATTAATAAAATTGGATGACATGAGGTAAAAAGGTTGCATCGCTTGATATGGACCCTCGTATTTATTCGGTCATTTTGGCACTTATTAACAGTTTGAAGAAAGCCCTTTTAAGCTCTTCCTTCTGTTGGGATTAGGCCGCCTTAAATTTGCTATCTGTAGATAGGATCTTGTGACATTAAATCCATGTGTGTACCAACTTGTTAAAGGGAACAAGATTCGGTATAGATCTTTAGGGAGACTTCAATGGTTGTCTATATTTATTAGGACTGTGCTGAATTTTTGCCCACATAAATGTTCTGATTGCAAGGGGATGGAAGTTAGTCTCATGAAACCCCTGTACCATTTCAGGTCCTGCTTGTTTGATGTTCATGAGTAAACAAACAAACCCCTGTGTTACAAAATATGACTCAGCAATATTGAAAGCAGCACGATGGCCAGAAACAATTACAGTATAGAAAACTTTATGGAATAATGCAAAACATCAAAACTATCAAATTGAAGTCTCGGAAAGTCCTTGAATAAGTCACGGTGCCAGACTTTTACCCAGTGGAGATCCGGTAAAGTCTGTCATCGTGACTTATTCAAGGACTTTCTGAGACTTCAGTTTGATAATTTTGATGTTTTGCATTATTCCATAAAGTTTTCTATACTGTAATTGTTTCTGGCCATCGTGTTGCTTTCGATATTGCTGTTTGATGTTCATAGCAGCTGCAATTTAGTTTGCCTTAAATTGACGGCCTGTCAGGCATGACATTGACTGTGTGGCAACATGATACTGATATTTAGGTTTGTAAAAGTGAATTCAGAATGAGGACAGTGCTTCATTTTCCAGCCTCAAAGAGGAGACCTGGTTTCTTAGCTTTCCTTGTTGATGGACTTTTGGAAAAGTCCAGATGATATAGTTGAAGAACCTAAAGAGGTGCTGATATTTATTCCCGTGTCTAGTAAGAATGGATTCTCAGACAAGTAATTTTGGATGGTTTTGTAAATTTGAAAAAGTTGGAACTTAGGTAAGATTTCACTCGACAGATACTAATTTTTTAAAAATTCTATCTGAATTTCTCTTACTGCTTTTCTTCCATTCCCTTTCTCTCTATGGTTTAGCATTCTTCCCCATTCTTTCTCCCTTCTCTATGGTCAGATTTATTGTGGGGGGTTAGAAGGGGTACTGCTGTACCAGACACAGAGGCAGCAGGGACCCCAGTCTCTGAACTTTTAAGTCTCTAGGGTTTGTGAAATGAGTTACAAAGTAAAATGTGTGCTATTCTAACCAGTTGTTTTGCGACAAATGAGGTATTTCCTGCCTTTCAGTGTTTTTAACTAGTGTGGACTAGATGACCCTTGAAGTACATTCCATCTGTTATTCTATGGTTCTGTGTAGTGAAGTCACAGTTGTAGGTATATTCATGTCAAAAGTTCAAATCCTGTTTGTTCAAAGCAAATGGTGACTCAGCACTGGTCAGTGTGCCAATACAATTCCTATAGTCCAGGGTTTGCCAGTCTTTGGGGGCCCTTGGGCATACTTTATTTGTAAACTGGAGATACACCTGTGGGCACCATAACCATACACAAGCATACCCTCCTTCCCCAAGCAGTCTGACTTGGAAAAAAAAATTGTTAACTTTTTAAATGCCAAATTGCACGGCCAGTGATCTTCCTTGAGAGTGCAGCTGGGGACATAAGCTGGGGACCTTCCATTCCAAGCTATAATCTTCATGAAGATCACGTCATCCTAGCGGAAATTAATTAACTGCAGGTGGGGATTTTTGGAAACAGAAATTCAACAGGTCTTTCCTGGTATGAAAATACAATTGTGGGAAAAGTTTCAGCAATTGACATTGTCTGTTGGACATACTACTCTTTTGTAGTTCCTGGTTTATTTTGGGGACTTCTATCCCATAGTTGAAGAGGGCACAAAAATGACACAGTGCATATATTGTGTCCTCTTGTGGGTACCTCTCTATGGTATGCATTCATTTTTATTTGCTTGGTAGTTGATTCCTTTTATTTGCTCTGTCTTTATCACAGACAGCACTGGTTGTGAATACATGATTCTGCTGCTTGGCAGTTAAATGCCTGTCAAAAACTAGTGGTCATCACTCTAATGTTCTCATTTTCCCCAAACTTCTAGGCTCTTGCTTTCCTCATGTACATGTCTTAATTTCCTTTCAGCATTCACAGTATTGTCATCTGTCACAATGTGTACTCTGATCTGGGGCTACCTCAGAGTAGCTGGAGATTACAAGTGGTTCAGAATGTTGTTTCCAGGGTATTGACAATAGTAGGGCATTTGGAATATAAAATACCAGTTTTTGCAACCATTTAGTGGTTCAGTGCTGACCCAGTTTAGTGTTGCTTTTGCACTTTAAAACCCTACAACTCTCTGGGTCCAGGACATTTCAAGGGCTGCCTTCTCCCATAAGAATCTCAGTAAACCTTAAGAGATTTCTCCAGGCTTACCTGAGGCAAGGTTGTTACACAGGAAAGGGCCTTTTAAACATCAGTATCAAGTTTATTCACATCTCTTCCTTTGAAAGTCAACTTTTCTCCATTCTTGTTTTTAGGATTTAGGCAAATATGGTCTCCTTGAGCAGGTTTTGGGGGGGGATGTTTATTTCTAACAATCAGTATATTCCTTTGGTCCTAAATTGTTGGTGGCTCTGTTTGTTTTATTAGCAATTTGTTTGCTGAAGCAAATTGTATTCATTTACATTGCTGTTCTTGCCCATTTTGTTTACAATCTCATGCAGGGCAAAAAGGTTGAGTGTTTTTCATTGCCCCCCTTTGCACATATGCAGAAATTGAAATGCTTCCTTCATCCTATTTTTTTAATTGAGTAAGGTACTTAGTAAATTAATACTCTGACTTAATAGTTATGTCAGCTAAATGAAAAAACATATTCTTCTGGTCATCATTGTGTTCTGTATCCTTCCCCCTGTACCTGGGGACCCACTTCTGCTCAGCCCTTTTGCCTCCACTCCTTTTTGTCCATTGTGTCCATATGCCATATGCCCACTTTACTGAACAGGAAATCTGGGTGCTGTCTTATGAATAAAGAAAATCTCTGGTGCAGCTGCACATGAGGCAAATTTCCCCCTGCTGATCAGTAGCTGGGCTAATCAGAACCAATAAAAAGTAGATTGCATATTCTTTCCCATTCATCCTAAAAGTAGATGTTGCTGCCAAGCCCCTCATGAATTAACAAGCTTGCACCTCAACTTCTCAGCTCCTAAATTTCTTTATGTTCCGTATAAATGGAGTGACAAGGATGTAAGTGACTAGATTTGTTGCTTTTGGCTATTGCTCAAAGTGGAGGGTAGTTCCTAGCAAATTCTGGTATTTTACAATAGAAGGACGATGAGTCTGTTTATACTTGAAACACTGAAAACAGTTCTGAATCAGGAAGAAAACTGAAGCTGCTGTTGGATGAGGAGTTTTGTTCCCACTACAGTTGTGAGAAGATGCTGATCCAGAGTTCTACCTTTGACTGAAACTATTTGCAGTTTCAAAAACTTATAATTATCTGCCAGGATTTTATTTTATTAATCTTCATTTTTCACCCTTCCCCTCACACATCACCCCTCTCTCCCTCCCTTTGTTAGTCTTGAAATACTGTAGCCCTGAAACTGTACTGTATGATTTCCAAGCCAATTTTTCAACTTCATAAAATTAAATCTTCCAATGGATTTCTAGTATTCAGAGATATCTTGCTTCTTAGATTGCACCAAAGATCCCTACAGTATTGCATCCTGTTCTCAACTGTGGCCAGCTATTTGAGTCGAATAATTTGGCTTTCATGGTTTCATTTAAAGAGGCATCTCTCACTATAAGTCTCTAAAAGGGAAAAAGTGTAAGGTGTAGCATCCCCCTTCTGTTCACTTGAGGTAGGGTTTTTTCTTCATGTATCCTTCCACTTATCCTTGTTCTTAGCTCCTTTGCACTGCTCAAATGGCAGGGAAATCCTTCATGGCTGAGAACTATATTGATCTTAAATGCAGCTCCTTGAGTCCATTCTCCTCTGCTCTCCTGAGACATCCAGATTTCCTTCCCCTAGAAGCCAGATTTTTCCGCAGGTCAAAATAACTTGGCTACTTTCTGAGCCAGGGTAGTTTTATTCCCAAACCCAGGCTAGAACTGGTGACTGGGAGTGGCCATCGAGACCACATAACACTGGTCTTGAAAGACCTACATTGGCTCCCAGTACGTTTCCGAGCACAATTCAAAGTGTTGGTGCTGACCTTTAAAGCCCGAAACAGCCCCGGCCCAGTATACCTGAAGGAGCATCTCCACCCCCATCGTTCTGCCCAGACACTAAGGTCCGGGGCAGAGGGCCTTCTCGGTAGTGGCACCCACCCTGTGGAATGCCCTCCCATCAGATGTCAAAGAGAAAAACAACTACCAGACTTTTAGAAGACACCTGAATGCAGCCCTGTTTAGGGAAGCTTTTAATATTTAATAGATTATTTTAATATTCTGTTGGAAGCCGCCCAGAGTAGCTGGGGAAATCCAGCCAGATGGGTGGGGTATAAATAATAAATTTTTATTATTATTATTGAACCCTGACTGCAGTGGTCCAAATAATTCATATCATCCAAAACAACCTCGAGTTAGGTTGCCACCACATAGTTTAGTACCATACTAAGTGTATCTTATGTAAGACTACACCCCTGCCATTGCATGAGGGTCAACACAAGTGTTTACCTTTTCATTGCTATTAGAATACTATTAGTACTTTTGAATACTTTTGGCTGAGAATAAGAGCTTCAAGTGAACTTGACAAAAGCAAACATGTTAATGGGTGATTTAATTGTTGATTACTTACAAAAATATATACTGGTAGTCCTTTTTTGCAAAAAAAAAAAAATCTATACCACCAGTATTTAAGAAAAATTGTTGCCAGGAAGGAGTTTGATTTTTAAACTAGCTAACCACTCTGGGTAATGTTGAAAGATCTTTGATATTTGGGAATAGACACATTGTTCCTTCTTCAGAACTTCTTTCTGTTGCATTAGAACTCATCACATCCAGCTAAGGCTCAAATTGAGGAATCCATATTTAATAATTGTTTTGCACCCTCAGCCAAATTCTTACATCAATGTTTAGAGTGGTTCACTGTTATATAAGCACTAACTAGCCTGCCTTTGGTAAGTTATAATTCTGATTATCTCTGCTCTTATTTGTATTGCATTGAGGATAGTGAAATGCCACGCTTAATACTACCTTTCATTCATATATAAGCAAAACATACTTTAATGGATTGGTTTAAAGTCAATAGTAAATAATAAGCTTCAATAGTAAATATTTCAAGTATTGCTTTTTAATTGCTGCTTTAGGAACTTTCTGCTTCACTCAATCCAGTCCTCATGTGCCCCCAAAGTCTGCTTCTGAGGGTGCTCCAAAACACTCAGGCACATTTTAAGAGGGCACATGGAGTTGCAAGGGGAAGGGGAGGAAGAAGTCCCATCGTGCAAGAGGATGTGCTTGTACTATGTTTGATTTTGCCCTTAGTACAGGGGACGCAGGTGGCGCTGTGGATTAAAACCACAGAGCCTAGGGCTTGCTGATCAGAAGGTCGGCGGTTCGAATCCCTGCGACGGGGTGAGTTCCCATTGCTCGGTCCCAGCTCCTGCCAACCTAGCAGTTCGAAAGCACGTCAAAGTGCAAGTAGATAAATAGGGACCGCTACAGCGTGAAGGTAAACAGCGTTTCCGTGTGCTGCTTTGGTTCGCCAGAAGCGGCTTTGTCATGCTGGCCACATGACCTGGAAGCTGTACGCCGGCTCCCTCAGCCAATAATGGGAGATGAGCGCGCAACCCCAGAGTCGGTCATGACTGGACCTAATGGTCAGGGATCCCTTTACCTTTTCAGAAGTAGATCTTTGGGATCAGAGCATTGACAAAGTGAGCAATTGGACCACTTTGAGCATGGAACCAAACATTGTACAAATGGGCGCCAGGAGGGTGAGAGAAACATTTAGGTATGAGAAGAACATTTTCACTCTCCCTGTCCGTTTGGTGGTTTTCTTCTGCAGACCCTCACCACCACCACCAGCTGCTCTTCCTCTTAGACCAGATTAGACTCCCACTCTCAACTTGCATAGGAGATGAGAAGCTGTGCTTGGCAGAGAGATTTGCCTCAGTGGCTGGGTACCTACTTTGCATATATCCCAGGTTTTATCCCTGGAACCTGCCGTTAAAAGCATCAGGTATCTGGTATTTTGTCTGAAGCTTGGAGGGTAATACTAATCAGATGGGACAAAAGACTCACCAAAAGGCAGCTTTATATGTTTTAAGGAAATTGTATACAGTTTTATGATGAAAATAAGGTGATGCAAGTGGGTTTTACTGCAAGTTTTGCACAGTGAGCCCCTTCTCTGTGGTGTGATCCTAGCTTTCCAGGATGTTTTTAATGCTTGTGTTCATTCATTTACCTGGTTGATGGGGACTCTAAACCACAATTCAGTTAAGTAAAATTTCTGTTTTCTCTCACACAAAAGTAAAGATTAAGATGTGTTCTTCGTCTACCCCTTTCCTTGTACATTAGGCAGGTGATGCATGCACAAAACTCTTCTGGTGACTGGAGGGAAGAACGGAATATTTTTTGGTGATTTAATGAGCACAAGTAAATAGGCAGATTCAACAACTGCCTTTTCCTCTGATCAATGTGTGAAATATTAAAAGAAAGAAAAAACCCAATGCAAATTCTGAAGAAAACTGCAGTTCACTGGTCCTATGTAGCAGGAAGGGACTGTGGATGGGTGATAGGCATTTATGGCATGCCTGCAGTGTAATGCACACTGTAAACTGTACATCAGGCTTTTGAGTGATTTACAAGAACCCCACAGTGTTGTCTAGGGGTGTTGGGTGCCTTTGCAGGTTGGGGGTTGGAGAGAGTAGCTTGCAACAATTATGCATTGTTATTCAGTGCTTTTATCCACACATTTCCGTTAGGATATACAACAAACCAGCAGTAGTATTCACTCTTATACCTCTACTAGCTGGCCCTGCCACGCATTGCTGTGGGTTATTTGTGTGATTTCCCCTACCCTGTTCCGATCCATGATGTTTCCCTGTGTTTTCCCCCACTCCTCCCCTCACCCCCCCCCGGCTTATTCCTGTGATTGCCCCCTCATCCCTGTGAATCCCCCAACTCTGTCCTGATCCATGATCTATTATGCCCCCTCTTTCCCCCACCCCCGGCTTATTCCTGTGATTCCCCCCCCTCTCCTCCCCACTTACCCCTGTGATTTCCCTCCTCTCCTCCGTCCAACCCCCCCCCCGGGTTATCCCTGTGACACGTTCATTTTGCACACAATCATTCCCCCAATGCGCATGTTCTGTAAAATTTTGCCCTGTCCCAACCCTGACTCCCCTACCCACGTGTGTTATGTGAAATAACATTTATTCTACCCAAAGGCACGACCCTGTGAAAGGCCCATATTCAGTTGATTCTATGCTGCAGCCTCTTCTCCCCCCCCCCCCCGCAGGCCCCTAAATCCACTCAGCCTAGTCTGCAAAGCAGAGGCGAGATACTGTGGAGAGGGCAGGTTTCATCCCTGTGTCTCCCCCCACCCTGTTCTGACCCATTACCTATCCCTGCCCCCTATTCGGCCCTCCCACCCCCAGGCAGGCCCCTACCTCCACTTGGCAATGTTGGGCCTTGTTGCTGCAAAAGGCCTGTTTTCAGTTGGTTGCTGTGGAATTTTGTGGTGTCACCTGGTGGCGCGGCTTTCGAGGCAGCAGTGAGCGATCTGCCTTTCTGTTGGATGCTGCTGGAGTCTTCAGAGCTTCTGCTGGTGACGTCTAATTTGGGCACCACTTTTTGTGTTTAATCATTATTTTAGGCATGAAAGGTTTGATTTGGGGGGGGGGATTATGCCAGATCCCTCACTGTTGGACATGGAACGTTGTGGCCAGATTTGAGATTTGTTACATTACAGTTCAGCGGTTATGGAGAAAGGCTGTGACCTCTGCGCACGCAATGCCTATATGGAGGTTGAAACTCTGATTGAGTGTAGCTCTCAGCCTGTTATTGTCAAAGGTGCTTCTCAGCCAAAGGACTGCACACGGCAGATAGTCAACTTTATTGTCAAAGATAGCACTTACAATTGCTTCTACAGCTCTGGATACCTACATGCACCAATCTAGTGTCTACACAGCTATTCCCAGATTGGCACTCTTTTAGTGGAAAACGTGGAAGAAGAAAAATAGAGGAGGTATAGGTTCGGCTTTACGCAGCCAACCCTTCTTGTGAGTCCTTGCAGGAGTACTCCTGCCCTCGAGTGTGGCCCATCTGGGGTTTGATTTCCCAGATTAGGATCCCTGCCTGGTTGAGGCAGGTACAAATAGTGCAGGGCAACATGGTCGAGTAGGAAGAGGATGATGGACCAAACACTGCTGAGGCTTCCAACAGTTGGATCTGGTGTTGTATGTGGGTGAAGGTCTGGTGGGGGAAATTGTTCTTTTGGGGGTTATTCCTTTGGGGTTATTTCTCATTGTAAGAAGGTTTACTGTTTGAGAGTTGTTGGGGGGGGTTTCTGTTTGAGGAGGTTTTCCTATTCAAATAAAAATATCATTTCCCTCATACATTGACTACCAAAGATCCTTTAAAGAAGCTGCAGAGTTAATTGGCAAAACAGCTTCATGGAGCAGTTACCCCAACTGGGGACTACTCCCCCTCAACCAGCTTATGTACCTTCCCCTGATGGGCTGTGCACATGCAGCCAGAGATTACGCCTACATGGAAACTTTCTCTGCTCATCCCTTTTCAGTCCCCTCTTGGTCCTGGGAGGCAGTGATATAGGAGAAGATGGGGAAGCACCCGGTCCTTCACTTGCCTGACCTGCCTCTTCCTCTGATCCCTCCTTTGCTCCTCCCTCCAGCTCTGAAGTTATAAAGATTTTTTTTATGTGAGCCTTCATTACCTTAATAAAGAATACCCTTCTTCATTCAATTTTGTTTATATCATCTTTGCTCCCCCCCCCCAATTAATGGTCTCCAGCTGGATCACACTAGTAGCTCTATTTTCTTTTTGCACTGTTTCATGTATGATGAGTTGTATGCATAAAGGATTGAGGAGTTCACAGGGAATTTTAATTCCAAAGAACAGTCTCTAACTGATCTTATGGTGCTTATACTTGAACAGAATAGTACAGTGCAAATGTAGAATTACAATTTACTAGGCAATTTGCATTGTGTCACCTGTGGCTTCAGTCAACATGGTTTTTTATCTTGCTGTATATGTTAATCAGCTTACCAGTATCAGGATGTTTTACCATGAATAGAGCCTTTGATCACTGTTACTATTTTGGTTTCAGATATACCTTTCCTTCATCTCTATGTGTACAAATGTTTGACAACTCAAGATTGCACTTCATGCATCTGATGAAGTGTACAGTGATCTTGAAAACCTATGCCTTAATAAATTTGCTAGTCTTTAAGGTGCCCCAAGACTTGATTAATTTTGTTAAAAACGGCTCCTTAAATGTTCTATATTTTTATTCGTACATTAAGAAATACACCATGTGTGTAATAATAGATTGATACATGCAATACTTATTCACCACTTTCATTTTGGTGATTTGTGTTAGATCATAATTATACACATGTCCCAAAGTCCATCTCCCCGCAAAGTATCACATTACCTATCTTCTTGGGTGTTCACAACTTGTTCGTATATCTGCAGAGACAATTAGTGGAGGAGAGTGATGCTTGGTGTGAGTCTACCAAGGTGGTGGTAGTATTGATGTAATTCCCTAGACAAGAATATATACACCATTGTGATGTTTGTGAATCAATCCAAAATAAGTGGCAGGCTACTTACATTTACTAGTGTGCATTAGAATTAGTACTTTGTGAAAAAATGCACATTATAAGTATGAGGAGAAGCAAGCCACTTTAATGTATCCTTCAATATGTTTAGCTGTAAAAGGTAAGTGACCCGTAAGTTTTGACAGGGGTGAAACTAGACTCATTCTCACCCAGGACAAAGACCCAGTCTCTCTCTCTCTCCCTCTCCCCCTCTCTCTCTCTCCCTCCCCCCCCCTCTCTCTCTCTCTCTCACACACACACACACGAGGCTGGGGGCCTCAGTGGCACCTCTCTAGAGGCTCTACCCAGGGCCAAAAACCTGGCTCATCCCCCCCCCCGCTACAACTGAGTTTTGAGTGTGCTGCTTGAGTTTTTATTATTATTATTCTCTCACCATTTATTCACTCCTGTTTTCCAGTTGTCATTATTAAAGCTTTTTGTTTGTGTAGCTTCCTTTTTCCCCAAGGTAATTTTAAAAATACCCGTATATTCCGGCGTATAAGATGACCCCCAACTTTTCCAGTTAAAATATAGAGTTTGGGATATACTCGCAGTATAAGAAATACGACCCGGCATATAAGATGACCCCCGACTTTTGAAAAGATTTTCCTGGGTTAAAAAGTAGTCTTATTGCTCTTCTACTTAAAGCTGAAACTTCCTGAAGTTTGTGTTGCTCAACAAAGTACAGTGGTACCTCGGTTTATGAACACAATTGGTTCCGGAAGTCTGTTCATAAACTGAAGCGTTCATAAACTGAAGCGAGCTTTCCCATTGAAAATAATGGAAAATGAATTAATCCGTTCCAGACAGTCCGCGGAGTACTTAAACTGAAGCATTCATAAACTGAAGCGAACTTTCCCATTGAAAGTAATGGAAAGTGGATTAATCCGTTCCAGACGGGTCCACGGAGTACTTAAACTGAAGCGTTCATAAACTGAAGCATGGGTGTAATTGGTTCCGGAAGTCTGTTCCTAAACTGAAGCGTTCATAAACTGAAACGAACTTTCCCATTGAAAGTAATGGAAAGTGAATTAATCCGTTCCAGATGGGTCCGCGGCGTTCGTAAACAGAAAATTCATAAACCGAGGTGTTCATAAACCGAGGTTCCACTGTAGTACTATGCAATATACTGTAAGTATAATTGATACTACATTATGGGTGAAGTTTTAACAATTCCCAGTTCAGACCCATTTCCAAGGCAGGAATTGTGGTTTGTTTTTCTTGCACACTAGTGAAGCAAAGCTGGCACAACTGATGCATGACATGCAAACAGTGTATCTCATAAAAACAAGTTGATAGCACATATTTTGATGGCTGTAAGGCCTGTGAATTCAGAATTTTAAATATACTTCCAGATAAGTAATGTTAACATTTTTGGTTGGGTTGTGCACAACTTTTTTCCCTTTTAAACACTATCATGTTTAGTTTCTCGTGTGTGTGTGTGTGTGTGTGTGTGTGTGTGTGTGTGTGTGTGTGTGTGTTGTTGGATGCACACTCTCCCTTGATGGTTACTACTGAATTATTTTAGTAATAAATTTCACATAAATGAATTCCCTTCTTGCAATTGTTTGTAATAACCCCCTATATCTATTATGGGAAATATTTATGAATCTCCTATAATTGGATATCTCTAACTTAAAACAAAGTAAATCATGATTGTGTTCCCTTCCTCATCTTCTGTCAACCTATGCAAGCCAGTGACTGCCTCCTTGTGCCTGCCCTCAGAACAGCTTTTGAATTTGGCATGGTAGATGATTGAAATGCAGTACCTTCCACATAGGTGGAGAATTGACAGAGACCTTTTTCAGAACCTTTTGTAAGTGATGAAGAGATTGACAGTTCTGCTGTTTCCCATATACTGGTGAATATGAGAGTACCACAGTCAATATTCTACCCACTCCCAGTTTACATATTCTTGTCTTACTTGCAAAATGGTATGAAGTCTTAACTTTGAAGAGAGAATGGGGGAGCTGCTTTAGTTCCTTATATACCTAATCTTCAATTCTGACAGTTGGATTAAATATGGCGCTAATAGCAGGTTTATGCTACTATTCAGTGATAAAGTGTCAGTTTGTGACATGTATTCTTCCCATCTCATCTTTTGTAGTCATATTGGGTTTGTAATGTATGTCTCTTATCTTACATTGATCTCTCTCTGTCGCTGGTATTTTTGGCTGATACGAATAAAAGTGGGCAAGATTAAGGTTTCTTCCTCTCCTGGATAAATTAAAATCCCACCCCCACTTGCAGTGTAGCAATGCAGCATTGACTAAGAATTGACCAGGCTGCTACATTCTCAGTGCTAGTCGCTCCTATTCTACTTCCCCCTATACCTGTATTTATACCCTATCATATGAAATTCAGAAAACTGTATCATGTTTCCTGGAATCCAGGTGATACCATTCAATTTTGCTACTCAACTGGCTTTGTGCACTTTCCCTGAAAGTATACATAGTGGTTTTCTGAGTCATTGATATTACTAATGTGCAGTACCCCTGGAAATCTGCCACACTGAGCAGTTAGCTATCTTACCTCACCAGGTGAGATTGTGCTGCTTAGAAATTTTAGTTTGTTAAAGATCATGAAAATTAATAAAATTAGTTTTACACTGACAACATCATGAGTCGAAACAAAATAAAAATACTCCTTCCAGTAGCACCTTAGAGACCAACTAAGTTTTCATTGGTATGAGCTTTCATGTGTATGCAATTCAGATACATTATGAGTGTTCAACATGTGACAGGGTGGGGTTAGGGCTCAAAAATATATCAAATTCCTAGCTAAATATTAGATGTTGACTTCTAGAAATCTTACGCTTCTGCTTGCAGTGGTGTCCAAACTTTTTTCAAAGAGGGCCAGATTTGATGAAGGGCCATGAGGGCTGACCAAAGTTGTTGACCTTTTTTTAGGGTTGGAGTTGTTGAGGTTTTTTAGGATTTTACCCCAGGAAATAAACTGCCCCAGGGGCCGGATTAAACTGACTGTCGGGCCGGATTAGGCCCCCAAAACAGACTTTGGACATGCCTGGCTTAGAGGGTCTGCCTTATTCCCTTTGTAGCTTGTTTGGGAGGGGCTAGGATAGAAATTCTCATTCTTTCCTCTGGCAGTTCAAGTAAGTATACATGCTTCCCAGTTGTCTTACTTTGTCCTCAACAACTACTTGTTGTTGTTTAGTTGTGTCCGACTCTTTGTGACCCCATGGGCCAGAGCACGCCAGGCACTCCTGTCTTCCACTGCCTCCCACAGTTTAGTCAAACTCATGTTTGTAGCTTCAAGAACACTGTCCAGCCATCTCGTCCTCTGTCGTCCCCTTCTCCTAGTGCCCTCCATCTTTCCCAACATCAGGGTCTTTTCATGAGGTTTAGATTAAGCTGAGAGTGACTGCCCAACTTCATCTGGTGAGCTTCATAGATAAGCAGGGATTTGAACATAGGAGTGTATGGTCTAAATTCATCATTTAGTATTATAGGATAAGAGAGTCCTTCTAATGGATCAGTAACTGGTTAAAGAGCAGAATCCTGAGAGGAGGAAAGGAACAGTTTTCACAATGGGAAGGATCTGCCAAGTCAGTATTGGCAAATGTGCCTTTTAACTTGTTCATAGATGACCTGGAGCTAGGAGTGAGAAGTGAGGTAGTCAAGTTTTCTGATGACAAGAAGTCATCAAAAGTGTAACTATAAAAGTGTAAAGTGATATGCATTGGGGCAGAAAATCCTAACTCTGCATATATGTTAATGTGATCTGAACTGTTAGGTACAGGTAGGTAGCCGTGTTGGTCTGAGTCGAAGCAAAATAAAAAAATTCCTTCAGTAGCACCTTAAAGACCAACTAAGTTTTTTCTGAAGAAGTGTGCATGCACACGAAAGCTCATACCAAAATATAAACTTAGTTGGTCTTTAAGGTGAACTGTTAGGGTTTGACCAGGAAAGGCATATTGAGATTGTCTTTGATAGCTCAGTGAAAATGTTGATCCAGTTGGTGGAGCTGCAAGAAAGGCAAATTCCTTGTTCCTGGATCATTAAGAAAGGATTGAAAATAAAACTGCCAATATCATAATGCTGTTATATAAATGTAAATAAAACAATCTGCCAGTTTGTCATGTATGTTGTTGTATAAAACCTTGATCCTGTCCCTAAAAATCGAGAGCATTTTTTTACAAGTCCAACTACAATTTGAAGATCATGTAAAAGTTCAGTGTAGTTCTTTTTTTTATCTCAAACCAGTTCATCCATTTGGGATGTTATACATATTGTGTGTCCAAGATAATCTCTCTTTAAAATCTAATTAACTATCCTTTTGATATCCTGAAAATCCTTTTGGGTATTTTGCATTCCTGTAGGGATGCCTGTCTGGCTGACTGCTTCAGCTGGGTAATCATTTTTCTTGTTTATCCCTAATCCTTTTAATATTTCCTTCCTGCTCATGTGTATAACTGTACAGTACTTCTATTGTTTGGCATCTATTTCAATGACAACTGCAAGGGACTGCCAAGTGGAAGAAAGGTGTTTTGTGTTTTAGTGTGGATTTAACAAGGGATATAAAATAAAAAGAACAACTGTTTTCAGCACAGTGACCACAAAGAATACCAGGCATAATTTGAGTTGAACTCTTTGCATGTCTGACAGTGCAATCCTATACATGTTTACTTAAGTGTAAGTGCTACTATGTTCAATGAGACTTACTTCCAAGGAAGCATGCATAGGATTGTATTCTGAGTAAGACAAATTACGTACTGTAATAAAGGAGTTATTTCAAAAAATCTTGCTTTGTTTTGAAATAAGTGTTTTTCAACTCTCCCATGGATGTTCTCATGCCTTATTTGTTTAGTTTCCAGGCATCAGAGGGGGAAAACATTCAAAAGAATAATTTCACTTAGATAAGATTATATAGAAGCAATCAGAAACACTGGAAAACAGCATTGCTTTAGCTGAATTAGACTTCTGTGCAAAATTTCATCAGTTTTGAAAGAATAAAACTTGATTTTGTGTTTGGTTTTAGAGAATAAAAGGTAATATATGTTATAAAATAGTGGTAATTTTCAAATACTGTATATTATGTATGTTAGCATTTCAGAATTGGTCAAAAAGCTTTATTGATATGGGGACAGTATATTTATTAGGCCAAACAAATGGTCACAAAATAGTATGCCACATACAAGCTTTCAAGTTTCACTGAATTTTTCATTAGGTGCTAGATGGTAAAAAATACAGAGGTAGTTGGAGAGAGAAAGGAAATTTGTTGCATCAAGCCATCCATGTCTGCGTCTGATAAGTGTTTTAAGATGGAGTGTTGGGAAAGGTAGCAGGCATTCAAAAAGGGCCTTTTAGGTGCTTTGTAGAATTCAGGTTGTACCTGGGCCTTGGAGAAACACATGATGACTGATTCCCCACTCTCTGCAAATACAACAGTCAACTGCAAATACAGTTTTATTTCCATCCTTCAAGTGAAATAGGATTCCTCTGACTAGGTGGAGTAACTATGCACCTTGTCAGTTACATTGCTATTGTAAACTTGCTTGAAATCAGTAGCTAGTGTGCATTTTCTGAAATAGTGACTTGTATATATTATTATTATTTGGGTGGTAGTTTATGCACATTGATCAGCTGGTTTACTTGCCCTTTCCAGAAGAGCTGTGATGTATGAGTTCAGAGTTGTAATATTACGCTTCTTGGGTGAGTAATTATTTGTGCAAGTAATTTGGCTATTGATTATGGGAATCAACTAAATAAACAAATATCTCTAAAGTCAACTAATTCATAATGGGAAGCACATGTCCTCTGGTAGCTTTACACATTCACTCATCCTGTAGTCCCAAACATACTTAATCTGGTAGTCATGTTGAACTTTTTTCTAGATGTAGACATAAATATGGCACTGGTATATAGAGAGATTTCTAGCCTGCCCAGTTTTGTAATCTTCAGATATGGTTGCAATAGATTAATAGCTATGCAGCATTGGATGTCAGGGTCAATGTCCCTGGTAATAATAATCATCATCATCATCATAACTTCTTTTTTTTGGTAGACCTGGGATGAAATTTGTAGGCATACTAGCACCTCCTGAGGAAGTGGAGCCTATCAGTTTTCAGCCAGAGGACAAACAGTTGAACATATATTATACTATTTCTCAGATACACAGACTTAAAGATATTTAACATTGAGCTTTACTCAAATGCAAGTAGGGCTAGAATGGGGTAGGGGCATAAGGAAAGGCCTTAACTAATAACTGACACACCAGGCAGAAACAAAAATGCAACAGCAAGAGGGATAGAAGGGCTTGGATTTTAGAAAGGGATTGGTCAGGATTTTTTTTAAAAATATATTGTTTTACTGTAAACAAAATGATCAATTATATCTTGCACATATGACCCATGACTTAGAACATTGAGATAACAAAAGTTTTGATGAAATATAAAACATAAAAATAAAAACAACCTAAAGCATCCATTCAGCAATGGAGTCCTTCAGATAACTGAGCATTTCAAGAACAGTTAAGTGGCAGTGGTTTTCCTATCACGGAATGGTATTGGGGTTGACAATTGCTTTTCTTATTGTCTGTATATGAATAACAAAATACAACCACCACTCCATAGCTCTTCAGTGTTGTTCTTCTTAGCAGAGTCAACCTGATTCTCCTCCAGAAGATTAGGTGTGCTTTGTCTTCTGCAGCAAAGAAACCAGAACCTTTTGGTGCCTTAAAGACTAACACATTTATTGTGGCAAAAACATTTGAGGAAGTGGGCATCATTTTGAAAGCATATGCTGTAATGAACTTGCAACTTCAACTTGCAAAAGAACACTGAAACAACTTCTAATATGTTGATTCGGGGCAGAGAACCTATGGTCCTCTTGTTGTTGCTGGGGTCAAACTTGTATCATTCCAGACAATGACTGTGCTGCCTGGGACTGAAGGGAGTTAAGAGTCTGAACACTGGGAAGGCCACAAATTTCTGACCCTTGCATTAAGGAAACGTTCCCTCCAAAAGTGTTGTGATTATAGAGCCCTGGTTGAAAGCTACAGCTTTCAGATACAAAAGATGCCACCCTCCCAAGATGCCAAGGGAAGAGCCTGGCATTTCCCTTTTATGGGTAGCTTGAGGGGAGGTTGAGAAATTTACCACTTTTGGCCAGAAAGAAAAAGGGACCTGAAACAGGAATGAAATTCTGTGAGCAGCACAACTAACCTCAGTATATAATAATGGAATGGAAAATGGCCAGAAAGTTCAAAACCATTATATTAAATTTTAAAAGGGCCATTTATAACAAATGTGAGTATTAGAACGTTGAACAATAAAATGGTGATGTGGGTGGTCCAGTTTATGGAAATTTAGATAGTATTTAAACATAGAATAATGATCTGATATCCCAGGGTGTGTATGGGCACTGTACTCAAAGAGTCAGGGTCTAAATAGGTAAAAGAGAAGTCTTGCTCAAGAAACAATTAAGAACCTCTGCTTAATCACTTTTAAATTGTTAACCTGGGCTTCATTTGGAGGAACTGTGCGATATAAATGGAATAAAATAATAAATGGGTGAAGACTTTGAGGAGTGGATTGCTACAGATTTGAAAACTAACAAATACACTTGATTTAAAGGCCAGAAGCAGGCATCTAGGGCAATATTTGCAATACATATTCACTATTCACATAGCTTATACCCTTCGTTTCTGCATTCAGTGCTCGGCATCTTACACTATACAGTAAATGTAAAGTCAGCTTACACTATAAATGCATACTGTAATTAAGATTTTTAAATCACAAAAGTAACTACTGAAGAAAAGAAAACTATCAAAGCTGAATATGTGTTGCACCATACCTAAACCACTGCATTCAGGAATATATCTGAAGAACTATGTCAGATGAAGAGGAAGAACAATTTACAAATTAGAAAGTAACAAGTTGCTTGAACCCTATGGCAGTCTTGGTGAAGAAATGTGAAATTGTTGATTTACTAACTATGGATTGTGTGGTCCTACTGTAAAATTCATTGGAAATATAAAGCTTAATTTGAACATAAAAATGTAATTTGAAAAAGATAATGGCCACATTGTTACATCCCATGAAAATCACAGTTCTTAAGAAAAGATTTCCTCTAATCTTTGTATGCCTCTGTTATTCATGAAAAGGAGATCGCTATGTTCATGAAAAAGAGATCACTATGGGGGACGCGGGTGGCGCTGTGGGTTAAACCACAGAGGCTAGGGCTTGCCCATCAGAAGGTCGGCGGTTCGAATCCGCGTAACGGGGTGAGCTCCCGTTGCTCAGTCCCAGCTCCTGCCAACCTAGCAGTTCGAAAGCACGTCAAAGTGCAAATAGATAAATAGGAACCGCTACAGTGGGAAGGTAAACAGTGTTTCCGTGTGCTGCCCTGGTTCACCAGAAGTGGCTATGTCATGCTGGCCATATGACCTGGAAGCTGTACGCTGGCTCCCTTGGCCAATAATGCAAGATGAGTGCCGCAACCCCAGAGTCATTCACGACTGGACCTAATGGTCAGCGGTCCCTTTACCTTTACCTTTATGTTGTTCTGTTAAATATGCAATATATTATCTTGAAACCTGCTTACCTGGAAAACGTTTAGGGGTTCAGATGGGATGGAAGGGTAGGGGCAGTGTTTCAGTATTTGGGTCTCTGGTTGTTAAAGGATTTAGTGAATGATGTCACCTTGAATTGGGCCCCTAAATGATCTGGCAACCAGTGCAACTGTTGCGAAACTGGGTTTATATGTTACCTAATAGAACCCCAGTAATCTGGCCACTGCATTTTAGACCAATTGACATTTCTTTCTTCAATGGCAGCCACACTTACCACGCCACAACAACCCAATTGGAAGTTACCTAAGTGGCCAAGTCACTTCTTACTGAAAGCTTGAGTACCAACTGGACCTGTAAAAAGAAACTCCTAGCCACTCCTACCCTAGAGACTGTAAATATGGGGAAGTAAATGTCAGATTGGGTTGAACAGAAATAAAAGCAGAAAGTACCACACATGGACCTTCTGGGAATAAAGCAAAAAAGCATGCTGCAGACAGTTATTGAGGAAAGATGCTAGTGTTTGCTTATACTCATCCAGTCTGATCCATTGGCATCGGCAGGTTTCTCCAGAAGGACACTAGTATAACCAGCTATACTTTTCATATACTTCAACAACACAGTTTCTTGATGTGATAGCGTGAATCATACTACTGATTTTATACCATGCATACCCCCCTAGCATGTATAACAATCAACACTGCTCTATATGTTAGTACTGAAGAAAATGAGTATACCCAGAAACGAATGGAGAACAAGTCAGATTAAGTGGACATTCTGTCCTTAACCATAAATTCATTATACCTAAGCACCTAATCCCTAAAAACTTTTTTTACTTCTGTCTCCTAAACTTAAGGCTGTACCCAGTTCATTGACAAATTTGATTACATAAAAGCTTTATAAGGGCTGCAAGTGCATAAGGTAATGGTTATCCAATGTTGCCATTTGTCTTATCTCAAGACAATGAAGTGTGCTTCCGGAGGTGACGTCAAGCTGCTGCATCAGCAGTACCGAAGTGACCTCCCCAGGGCAGAAGCCTGAACAATGTATATGGTGGTCCTGGGCTGCCCTGACGACAAGACCTCCCTCTCTGCCTCACTGATGTAGTCCAAAGGAAAGCAGAGCAATACGTCTGGCACCAGCTTGGCTGCTAGGAAGGAGTTGCTGGAAGGAGGCATACAAAGTGCCATTCAACCATCTTGGGGACTCCATTCCAGATTTGTGTAGGGTTTACTCAGCCTTTTCTTTCTCCTGAATATATCGCACAAGGCAGTGGAGGTTTAGAATCAGAGATTTCCTTCTGTTAGATGGGCTATCTTCCCAGCTTGATGAGCCCCATCTGCCCCTCACTTCCTTCTACAGCATGTGCAGAAACTGCCTTCTTGATCATTGGACCTACTATTGGTCTTGTTTTTGGGTACCCTCATCTGGTTTAGCCAGCTTGTTGAAGCCATTTCTGGGACTTCTAGGAGCAACAGGTGAGAGCTCCACAGGTGTGGAGGTTGGGGACCAAAGGTGGACAGTCTACCCCAGAAGGAAGACAACATGTCCACTCCAGAGGTTACCCCTCTGTTAGCACCCCATACTTCCAATGGTTATCTGTAGGATTTTAATATATTGTGCCATATAGTTTGATCACTTTTCAGCAGAACCAGCCCACCAATGGGATGAGGAGAAACAACTTGCCTCAAGTGGTGGAAGCACAAGAGTCTGTGCCCCACTGCCACCAGTAACAAAGCACTCCCTTCTCACTGGTGAAAGGGAGGCATTCTGGCTTGTAGAGTTGCCATCAATCTTCCTCACCTCTGGGGCAGAAAAGACAAGTGACAACGCTTTGAGGAGTGCCTTGGTGAGAGCCAGGGTGAGGAATTTAGCAAGAGCCAAATGTTCCTGCACACAGCGCTGCTGCTCATCTCCAAGTTAAGAGAGACGGGGGAAATACAGTGACAGTGGAATTGGGCAGTACAGCAGGGAGCAAAATATTACCACTTTTCAGGCATGCCTAGGTTTCAGTGATTGAGATTAATGGTGTCTTAGAATGGTAAATCTGCCAGGAGGATTATTATCCCACCCCCCCTTGTAAAGCTACCGGTACCATAATCAATGTACTTGTACCAGGATGTTTGTGTATGTGTACATGCGTGCCTGAGTAAAAAACTTAGAATGATGAAAATGTGTGCCTGCTGTGTACTTCATGCCTATGATGAAACAAGTAAGGTAAAGGGACCCCTGACCATTAGGTCCAGTCGTGACCGACTTTGGGGTTGTGGCGCTCATCTCACGTTATTGGCCGAGGGAGCTGGTGTACAGCTTCCAGGTCATGCGGCCAGCATGACAAAGTCACTTCTGGCGAACCAGAGCAGCACACGGAAATGCCGTTTACCTTCCCGCTGTAGCTATCTACTTGCACTTTTGACATGCTTTCGAAATGCTAGGTTGGCAGGAGGTGGGACCGAGCAACGGGCGCTCACCCCGTCGCAGGGATTCGAACCGCCGACCTTCTGATTGGCAAGCCCTAGGCTCTGTGGTTTAACCCGCAGCACCACCCACGTCCCGCCAAGTACTTGGAAGCAAGTACTTGGCAGTAAAAGTCTTTCTTTAATTTTTAAGGCAGAGCTTTCCAAACTTCTGTATCACGACACATTAGTATGTTGACTTAAGTGTGTAGATATATCATGCGAACGCTCCCTGTGCTCCTCCCAGGGCTGGAAAGGGGTTAGTTTAACCTCTAGTTTGCTAGTAAAACTGAATTACTGTGTTGTGAAATGTATGTCTAAAAAGTGTGTCACCAACATAAAAAGTTTGGAAAGATCTGCTTTAAGGTGTCATGGGTCTTTTTTGTCCATTTTTCTGTTACCTGCAATGGCAGATTTTGGCAAAAACAGGTGACACCCCTTTGGGGGGAATGGACATAGCTCCATCAACACAGTTTCTAGCGATACCTCCTCTGTATGGTATGAATGTCCGAAGCTTTAAATTAACAGGACAACATATTACTGACATCCACACACTGTCTTGTTTTCAGAAGAAAAGCCTGACTGCTCCAAGGCCCGTTGTGAAGTACAGTTTTCTCCTCGCTGTCCAGAAGATTCTATTTTGATTGAAGGGTATGCGCCACCTGGTGAATGCTGCCCTCTACCTAGCCGCTGCGTGTGCAACCCTACAGGGTGCTTGAGGAAAGTTTGCCAACCAGGCTATTTGAATATATTGGTTTCTAAAGCATCAGGCAAGCCGGGGGAATGCTGTGACTTCTATGAATGTAAACCAGGTAATGTGTACCTTTAACCCTCCCCCCAGCCCAATTACCTCAGTGTTTATGCATATTAACCTAGAGCTGACTATCGAAAATGAACTCCCTTCGTGTGTCTCTTTTCCTGTCACTGTCTCTATCACTGCACTATCAGAGAAAATTTCACCCCAGCCAAACTCTTTCCTATCTTACAAGCTATTCAAAACAGGAACACTGATGGAATAACATATGCAAAGAAATGTGAGGCAGGTGCTACAAAACTGATTTCTCTGACTCCTTGTGTTAACAAGCTAGGTAACATAATTGTTTGATAATCATGTGCAAGCTTTCAGTCCAGTGGCAGTTAGTGTTCACTAATGATGATGATAAAACCATTTGGTGGAAAGCAGTGCATGATGAAAGCTAGACTATAACTATTTTATGATCTGTGAACTGATCTCTCTTGTCTGACAGAATAACATCTCCTCTAGTGTACAAGATGTAGAGATGAATGTTTGGAATTGAACCTGTTTTGGAAACTGACAGAGAACTGAAAAATAGACCATCATGCACCTTCTCTTTCATTGGTTGTTTACGCATAAAAATAAGGGGCATTCCCAGACTGATTGAAATCAAGTCTCCTCAAGGGCAAATCCAGCTGACTTCAAAGGGACTGTCCAGTATGTGTTTTGGGATTGCAATCACCATCTAGACAGATTGAGACATCCATAAATGGGCACATACTGAATATATTGTGGCTATTATTATTTTACTTTTGTTGTTTCCGCAAGGGGACAATGACAATAAAGATATCTTATCTAATTTATTATATGTCCTTCACTCTGATGTCTCAACAATTTAAAATACAAAATTAAAAACTTAAAATTACAAAAAGAGAGCAAAAAATAGGGTGGATCTGGTATTGGGGTCCCAAATGGTGTCTGGGCTTGAGAGGAAGCTATACAGATACATAGATAATTTGTCCCTCCCTGTACTGAAACCTTGGCTAGATTGGAATACAACTTTCATTGATTGGATAAATGGAAGCACAAGCACCTCATCACTAGCAGTTCCTTTTATAGAAGGAAAGTACTGGTGGTAGTGCTAAGTGCAAATGCCGTGCGTGAAATTCACTCACTTACCTTTTGTGACTGTTTATCAGCCTCTGTGAATATTTGCAGGGAATGTAAACATACACAGAGGAAAGGAAGGAGGGATGCATGTGCACCTATTTACTTATTATGATTTTTTATTTCTCACCTTTCGGGGTAGAAGTATAAGGTGGCTTATAAGTGACATAAGTCTTTATAAGTGGCCTATAAGGTTTTTTAAACCCACAATAAACAATATCAGGATCCTTCCCCAGGGCAGTTGATGTTGGGGGCAAAGAATAGTCTAGGTGGAAACCACAGCACAACCTCCTTCATTGATAAAGGATATGACACAGACAACCTACCTCTTCCCTGTGCACACACACACATGGAAATTTACCATTGTGGATTACTGAAATTATGTCCTGTCCCTTTGCTTTCTAAACTGCTGCTGTCAGTAATTCAGCTGTCGCAAACAAACACAGCATGCTGGCTGCATTGGTTGTGTTTCACTTGGAACAGCCAGTTGGTGTGATGGCTGGCTGCTAACTAAAAGGGAATTGGATATCTAGCCACCATGAGGGAGAACTACTAGTAAGTTCTGCAATACCAATGCAGCCCCTGCAAAGCACCTAGCCTACTGTGCCAGAAATGGCCGCTCCCAAGTCTTCTGGCAACTGAGCTGCCTTTTATAAATTGTATACCACTGGTTGGCAAGTCACTTAACAACATTCCATTTTGAAATAATAACATTAATGTTATAATGCCTCTGTCTCCAGGATAAAATTTATGGTCACCACTTTTGGCTGGAATGGTTGGAAGCTGCCCCACCTATGAGTATGTCTTGCCTCGATGTTTTGGCATATTATATAAAAACAACATACACTCTCTTCTTAATTCCAATGCACATATTCCAGAAATGTGTAACAAGACTCAAAATGGGGTTTAAAGATTGCACATATCAGTTGTACTTGCTTCAGAGTTAATATGCAAATATCAGAATTACATGTTATATTAATGCATGGAAGCAGGCATAATTACCCTCCCCACCTACTTGATATGTGATAAACCTTTGAGAATTTAGGTTTGGGGACTGTTGGTTGGCATATGTCCTTGTCTGCATTTGCAATCCTCCAGAAGCTGGTGTTGAAGTATTATGGTTGGCATTCAGTGACCTTTGTACCATATTATTCTATCTACAGTGGAACCTCGGTTTATGAACACCTCGGTTTATGAATTTTCAGTTTATGAACGCCGCGGACCCATCTGGAACGGATTAATTCACTTTCCATTACTTTTAATGGGAAAGTTCGCTTCAGTTTATGAACGCTTCAGTTTATGAACAGACTTCCGGAACCAATTACACCCATGTTTCAGTTTATGAACGCTTCAGTTTAAGTACTCCGCGGACCCGTCTGGAACGGATTAATCCACTTTCCATTACTTTCAATGGGAAAGTTCGCTTCAGTTTATGAACGGTTACTCCGCGGACCGTCTGGAACGGATTAATCCACTTTCCATTACTTTCAATGGGAAAGTTCGCTTCAGTTTATGAACGCTTCAGTTTATGAACAGACTTCCGGAACCAATTGTGTTCATAAACCGAGGTACCACTGTATCTGTCTGTCTATCTAATCCTTGTACACTGCCCAATAACCAAAGTTCTTTGGGTAGTTTACAGTGAACATTAAAACTACAAGAAGGAACGATTTATGAAATCTAAAAGAGAATTAAAAAGCACAATACAGGTCCAAAAACAAGCAGAGAATAGCAGTACAGTACTGTAAAATATCTAAGAAATACTAAAATGCTTCTAAAAAGCCTGAGAAAATGATAATGTATTCACCTGGTGACAAAAGGACTTAAGTGTAGGTGCCAGGTGAGCATCTCTGTGGGGAGCATTCTGTAGGCCCTCTGTTTAGTAGCTGTCTGCCTCACCTCATTTGGCAAGGGCACCTGAGGATTGCTTTATTTTTTCTGGCCATATATAAATGGAAGGAGACACTCCTCCAGGTCCCCTGTGAAATAATTGGACTCTTTATTGTCATTTTTTCTAAAGTAATGCGAGTTCTAATCAATTTTTAAATATATTTTTCTTCCAACAGTGTTCAGCATAGACTGTAGCACAGTAGAATGTCCTCCTGTCCAGCAAGTTGCTTGCCCCTTGGATAGCTATGAAACTCAAGTCAGGCTGACAGCTGATGGATGTTGTACTCTCCCTACCAGGTTTGTTATACATTTGATACAAGACTTTTAACAGTCACTGCATTTAAGGTTTCTACTTAAGAACTCAAAGCAGTTGTGATACAAATACCAAAGGAGTACTGAGCATCACTGTTGCTCAGTCTAGATGATTTTACATAACAGTTGAATTCTTATTGAAGATTTGGGAGGTGTATGTTATGCAATTGCTGTGTGAAAGTGTTAATGACTAAAATGGAATTAGTAACTGCTTTGACTTCTGAAATAAGATATAGGAGAAGAATTAGTGACTGAATCTTTTCTTTAACTAAAACCTTTGGGGGTGGGATTTGACATGTTTCTCATTCATGTAAAAATAGGAGTAATTTTAGCTCGCAGTTCTCATGTTTTTATTAGCCTTAACTTAGTAACTTATTTAGAAAAGCTGTACAGAAATAGCATATTTTATAGATGGGAACAACACAAGGAGAGAACTAGATGTCCTACAGTTTTATTTCCAAACACAAGGAGCGAACTTAATGTCACGTAGCCTTTTTTTTTAATGTACCTATTTGGTTATATAGAAGTATAAGATTAAACTTGGTTGCATAGAGGATGCCCCTGAATCTTGGGATATGATGGTACCAATAAAGACCTCCTGGTAAGAGGCTGTACATCTTTTTCAGATTCAATCTTGCAACAATAATTTATGACCTAACCCAGGCACCCCCAAAGTTCGGCCCTCCAGATGTTTTGGACTACAATTCCCATCATCCCTGACCACTGGTCCTGTTAGCTAGGAATCATGGGAGTTGTACGCCAAAACATCTGGAGGGCCGCAGTTTGGGGATGCCTGACCTAACCTCAAATCTTGACTACAGTAATGTGGTATATATGAACTATAGGGCATTTCTGGGTTCTCTAACTTGATATTGTAAGACGAAGCAGATCCTGAGAGTGTCCCAGCAACTGCTTCACAAAGGTTCCACATATCTTATCCAAATACTACCATTCCTGTCATGTGTTCAGCAACCAAGAACCGTCACGTGCCGAGGACCTGGAATCTAATCCCACTGTAGATAATTCTCTGGTCCAAGAAATTACCTGATGTGGCAAGATAAAAGAGTCTAAAAACAGCACAAAATATAACAGTAAATGAGTTTAGAAATTATTCTGCTATATAGTATTTAGGAACTTGTGACACGGGGACTGAAATCATACATTTCACTGGATATCTAACATTGATTGCTGTCTTGTTCTTAAACATTCTTACGTATCTTGATTTCAAACAGTATAATCATTTAGTTGTGGAAAGAGTGACAGCAGGACAGGAAATTTGTTCTCTGAAATAGTTTTAAAGCTGTCTTACAGTATTAATGTTGCAGTAGAATTTCAGATACTCCTCAATCCAGAGTAATTACTTTCATTCTTATAACTATAAGTAAAAGTTCTTGGTAAACTACCGATGGCAATGCATTCAGAAGTCCTAGTACAAAATGCATGCTTACCCATGTCCCAGACTGATGCATAGAAAATGTTGCATTTTATGTCAACTGACTTAAGTGGTTATTTTAATCCTCTTCCTCAGTGCATTTCTGTTAGTTTATTCCAATCTTTAATCTCCACTTACTTGTTTTGATTATCACATTCGCTTCTCTACTGCTTCTTTTTGTTAGGTTCACAATTTTTAAGTGAGCAGTGTGTTAAGCATATACTAATAATTCCTGATAGAAGTTTTTAGCTTCTTTAATAATCACTCTTGCTTCCTAGCCATTTATGAAAACAGAAGGGAAAATTATTAGTACTCAATGTCTAGAGTCTCATCATACATTGTGCTTCCATTTCTTCTTGGTATGAAGTGTATATTCATTTTATTCCTCCTTTTTCTGTATAGTCATAGCTAACCAGCTAAATAATTGGTAGTAGTGTTAGGTTTATGCTGAAAAAGCAAGAAACACCACAAAACAATTCCTCTATCATTACAGTATCTGTATAGTCAGAATAATAAGGCCTAAAGGACTCTTCCATCCTACCAACAAAAAAATCTTCTGACAATTATTGAGAACAGTTATTGTTCATTTTATTTATTCTGTGTGCTAGGCTTGGTGAGATGGTTTACCCATGGTTGCACATCCCAGCCCTACTCTTGCCAAAAGGGTGAGCCGTTTTGGTGACATTGCACCTCAGTAACTGCTTGATTTCAAGTAGTCTGCCAGGGTAGGTTCCAGGCTTGTTGCTCCCATCCTTCTCTCAAATGGCTGTGGGAAGAGAGAGTACACTCTGCACTCTGCTCTTCAGTACTCCTTAGATGTCGTAAGTGTCAGATAAGGGGAAACATTTCCATAGAAAGGGGAGACAGCATTAAAAAAATCCTTATTCTGCCCCTGCTAATCTATTTGTCTGTCCTATTTATGTTGTATATCACTTGGTGCTTTTGTTCTTGACCTATTTTGATAAAAAATATTATATTTCATTACACTTAACAAGTTGGATGTGCTTCAATTTATTTATTTTAGCAATTGAATTCTAACCTTCATCAAAAGATCTCAGGGCAGATAACAAGATTAAAAACACACCCAAAAATGAATAAAAACACAATATACTAATTAGTTTAATCTCATCAAAATAGCTTCACTGTACTACAGAGGTCACACATTTTATTACCCACTGGCCTGACAAAAGCTGGCACTGAAGGAATTAAAAATTACTCACAGGACTTGTGGAGAGCTGTTCAAATTTATTTTCTTAAATCTAACTACTGTATATTATAGTCTGAAGGCACAGGAGACCAGCACCTTGCTGAAGCTAAGCAATTCTAGATCTGTTCATTGCCTGAATATGGGACTGTAATAATAATAGCCATGAAGGTGTGGCAGAAATTTAAGAAATTCATAAATATTATTTTCATGCTTTCTGTAAGTTAATAATAAATACAAAATGCTATTCTGTTGAATGTTCCTGTATACTTAGTGATTTGATCTTAATCTAAGCCCAAATACAGATTCACCCTTGTTGATTAGCAACCAATAAAAACATGGAACAAATAAAGCAGTAAACATTCCAGATAATACAACATTGAGTAATGAAATCTGATTTGCCACCCTCCCCACTTTTGACATAACTAACTAATCTCTCTTAAAAAGAAAGTGCTAATTTTGTTCAGTAGGAGCATATTGTGAGAGAGACTATATGAAGGGATGGGTGACCATTGTTTGCCTCAAAACTATTGGGGATTTGTAGTCTTTGTGACTGCTCACAAACCAGTGAGGGATTTTCAAGAGCTTCCATTGTAAACCACATTGACATTTTTTTAATGATATGTATAGCAATACAGGCAGCGACCATTTTGTGCGTGTCCAGTTGACGCATGGCTGCCAAAGCACAAGTCCTTTTGGACCCGGAAGAGGACAGAACAGGGTGGAGAGGGCTTAGGCACACTCCACCAATGTGCACAGGGGTAAGGAACGGAATTTATGTACAAAACGGTTGCTGCTTTATATACATATTTTTATAAATAAAAATAAAGTTGCTGTGAGTTATTTCTCTTGTATAAAGCAACTAGCAAATGCAAATAATAATCTTAAACACGACGGTATGGTTAGAGATACCATCTTATTCTGTGTGGGAATAGTTTGGGCCTCATGGCACAGATCTCTCAGCCCTATCAGTACAGGATACTTTAAACTGTTTGGGAGAGGGGGTTATAGATTAATTAGGAATAGAGCAAGTACCTTTCTTCTGACCCTGAATTGGTCAGGACCCTAATAAGATTATAGTATACAGGGTAAGTTGGGGTGCTGAGTGTCAGGGATGCACAGAAACTAGCTTTTCTGCATTGCTTGGGAGTTGCCCAAGCAATTAAAAGTCCCTGTCTTATTGGAGGCAATACTGATTTATTTAGGTGGTAAAATGGCATTTTTCTACTAAATGAGGGAGGGGGGAATCTGCTGCCACAGTTAAATTCTCTTCCCCTGTGCTGAAATTTTTCAAACAGTCCCCCTCTACCCCACATATATTTTCAGCAATTTTCAGTATGTTCGTAGTTAATATGGTACCCTTCAGATGTTGTTAGGCTTCAGCTCCCATCAGCCCCAACTAGCAAAGATACTGATCAGGGGTGGTGGGAGGTTACCACATTGGTTACCCCTATCTAATACATAAGTATATGATGTTTTATTCTTAAAGGATGATTCCATATTCTTTCCTCACTTCAACTCTCCTCTGGATGGCTATCTCGGGGATTAGCATTCATGATGTTAAAAATAATTTGCAAATATTTTCCGTGCCGCCGTCTCTTTAAAGAGAGGTTTTTTCATCCTTTTGTATATCTCAGAAACCTCCTAAGTACTCATTGTAGATAGATTAGAGCTTTGGACTTGTTTGGACAGTTTAAGGTTTATTATCCATATGTGTTTGAAAAGCTATTGACCAGAAAATGTCTGGGGTGGGCTGTTGTTCACTTTACATGAATGAGGCTGAAATGAATTGTATAAGTAAACTTTAAATGTTGATGGTTGAGTTTGCGACACTGTCCTTGGACCTCTGAAAGATTTATACAGATCTTAATTACTCATGTCACCTTATGTTACATTTCCATGCCATTTCAAATTAAATGTCACATCACAGTTAAGAGAATGAGTTGCTAGAGATAGTGTTAGTAATATTTAAGCAGTTTTGTAGTATAGAATGCTCCTTCATTATTATCTTGATGATTCTCCCAAAAAACCCCGTGGGGTACAGTGGTACCTCAGGTTACAGACTCCGCTAACCCAGAAATAGTACCTCGGGTTAAGAACTTTGCTTCAGGATGAGAACAGAAATCGTGCAGCGGCAGCGGAAGGCCCCATTAGCTAAAGTGGTACCTCAGGTTAAGAACAGTTTCAGGTTAAGAACAGACCTCCAGAACGAATTAAGGTCTTAACCCGAGGTACAATGGTTTTTATGGAATTAGTGACTTTTCAACAGACCTACCTCTGCTTGGGATGTATGTAAGATTTGGAACGCCTGTCTTCTGATCAAAGCCAAGCATTGTCCATTGGAACAAGTGTTAAATCTCATTTACTGTGTTGTGTTTTAAATAGTCATGTTGTCTTTTATTATGTAACTGCAGAAAACCAACTTGCTATCACCAGCTGTTTCCCCCCATGTTTGTGCTTTCCCTCCCTCATATGTTGCCTCACTTATTTATGGAGCTTTCAATGCTTCGGTTTCAGGTGCGAATGTCTCTCTGGTTTATGTGGTGTTCCAAAATGCGAGGCAGGCTACATCCCCCAAATAGTGTCACGTGGAGACGGAACACCTGGCAAGTGCTGTGATGTCTTTGAATGTGTCAATGGTATGTTACGTTCTCTGTATTTGGGCTGAACATTTTGAGGAGTTTGGTTTATGACTAATTTAGATACGTTGTCCAATATGGGGCACAAGTAGAAACTATATATAAGTTTCCATAGGACAATATTCCTCCTGAAAACTTGTAGGGTATTAAAACTTAACCTTATTTAGTAGGGATATGTGCATACTGGGTATGATAGGGTACTTCTATGAAATAATTATTTTTCAGAAAAAAAGAAGCATACAATACAACAATACGAAAGCCATTTTAAATATTCCATAGCCATAGATTAATTTAAAACTCCTTGAATACACTACCAGAACCTTCGACGATGACACTGAAAAGCCCCAGTGAATGCTCAGAGATAGCCAGATAACTCTCTAGATTCTGGCTCACAAATTTAGGAAAGAATTGGGATTTAGGAAAAATTTAGGAAAAAAATCTCAGTTAACTACTGAGATTTACTGCTAGATGTCAGCATTACCTGTTATGCATTACTTTCTACTGGGATTGCTAACCTATGACCCTCCAGATGTTTTTAAATTCCACCTCTCATCAGCTTCACCTAGCATGCCCAGTTGCCAGGGATGATGAGACTTATAGTCCAGCAACATCTGGAGGGGCACAGTTTAGCTATCCCTGACCTACTAGTTCCCAAAATATCAATAATAAACAATAAGTATCGACAAAACTACTATAAATGTTCAGTCTGTGCATCTCAGTATTAGATTAATTAAATAGTAGTTTAAATTTAATTAAATCTGGGACAGATGGCAAGAGCAAAAACAAATCAGTTTAAAACAAAATAAAACCATTTGAATGAAGTATTTAAGAAAGATACGAAACGAGGGTTTGGGAAACAAATATCACAATTGGAGAGAGATCTGTTGGACTGTAATGTTAAAGTGCTGTCTAAAATGTATAAGATATTATTGGATTAGGAGACAAAGGATGAGCAAGTAAAATCTTCAATGATACATTGGGCAATAGATATTGATATGAACCCTGATTTAGATGTACGTAATTCTAAGTTAAACCATGGCTTAGGGCAGTAGCAGCAGGATGAGGGGAGAGCAAAGCTGCCACAATTTTTGCTGTGAGAGCCGACATGCTTGCTCGTTTATGCTTAGCCAGGGTTTGACTTAGCGTTAAGGGTGAACAGGCCTCTCTAGAATTATAATCTCTAGAATTTTTGATGTTTTCTACCATCTCTCTTTATAATGTTACATTTCATATCTTTGAGTTCATAGGGACACGTGCTATTTTAATTACTCTTTGAGATGATGCTGTGTAATTATAACATGTAAACCAAGTAAACATTAATATACTTTTCCTAAGTACCAGGCAAGATGCAGGTATTCTAGTGAAGCATCTTTTGTTTGCTTGATATAAAAAAACACATCAAAGATCACAAACAAAATGATATGATAGAATAATAACTCTCATTGTAAGAATTATGTTACAAAAAGCACCACTGCTGAAATAATGTTTACTATACAAATAACAACTCAAACTAATAAATGTATAGTATGCTACTGGGCTATAGATCTAACAACGGTGAAGTTATGCCTGTAAAAGGCAAACTCAATTAAGGATTATTATTTTATTCTTTCTTTCTCTCTTTTCCTGAAATTTCTGTTCATGCTATATACCGCTCCTTAATGAATGTTACTGTGCAAATATGTGTTTTAAAATCAGTATCCTTTAGGGGTTCAATATCCAAAGTCATAAGGTTATAAATATAGCAGAGGTTCTTTATTTAAAGTTAGATCTTCTGGCTTCTGGCCAGATGCAGCCCACTCACAATCCCTTCCATCCTGTGCCTACTCCTTGCCCCCACCCACTGGTTACCAATGGAAAAGGTGTGCTTCACTTGAAGTAGCGGCTCCTGAAGCACCCTCGATCATCTTTTCATTTTGAAGAGCAAGAGATTGGGAAGCAAGCTGAGTACCTCATAGTGGTGGTTCCTGAAACTTCACACATACACATAAACACACACCCCTGGGTCAGAGGGAAATCCATGCTCCAAATAATGATAAAGAGAATGAAGTGAGCATACTCTGTAGGAGACCTAGGTGCTTTGCAATTCTAGATTTCCCCCCTGTTTTCTGGCAGAGAAGGAAGCACTGAGGGAAAGAGTAGATGAGGGCAAAGCAGGGCTTGATTTCTGGTCTCAAGTTTATCTGTAATCACGTTTTCTGATCTAGAAAGCGACCCTGAAAGTCTCCCAAGTTTGTGTGGACTGGCTGCTGCTGTTCAGTGATGGTATCAATGCACCCAGGCTAGAGCAGGAGATGGCAGTGTGATCCTTCCCTTGTGGGAAGGGTGGATATGATCTTAGGAGGTGTGATGGTGGTGATCTTGAGAAAAAGAATGAGAGATGATGATGATTTTGAGAGAAATTGTGTGGGAGGTTCTAGCTCACTCACTTTTGGTTCTGGCCCTGTCCAGCACTAGCATGCAGCTCTGAACAAATTACCCAAGAGGAAATGTGGGCTTTCACCCAGTGGTGGTGGTACCTGTTTTGAAAAGACAAAAGAAGTTGTTTGACGGTAATTACAGTATTATGATGACTATTTGGGCTGGCAGTGTAGCATCAGGTAAAATAAAATTCACCCTGCAGAATTGGAAGGACTATAGCTAAGTGGTAGAGCATCTGTGTTGCATACAAAAGGTCCCTCCTTCAATCCTCAGGTAGGGACTCCTGCCTGAAACTTTGGAGAGTCACTGCCAGTGAATGTAGACCATAATGAGCTAGATGAACCAGTGGTCTGAGGTAACTTCCTGTAGTGTTACAGAATAAAACACATTATTTATGTGGAATTTAGCAGCTACTAACGATCATAGCTGCAAAAGCAGATTTAAGATAGGTTAGGTAGGACATTTAGGCAACAGATATCCCACGAGTATGCTACATGGCTTAGTGAAGGAAAAAGAACTTCCTGCTGATAATCTGCTGAATTAAATACAAAAATGTCATCCAGGGTTCATAGCAATCAAAAAGACGCTGCAGTCACCTTTTGTCTGCAAAGAAATGTCTGCACTTTTTTGTTTTCCTAATGTGTTCTGACTTCTAAAACGGTTGGAGTAAGATGATCTTGCTCTTAACAGACTTTAATCACCTTTTAAAAACATTATCTGAGTTCCAGTAACTTTCCAGACGTAGTGCAGTTTCTGTTAATTAATCCAATAGTGTACCCTCAAATATTCTCTGTTTCTGTTCATTGCACTGAAATAACTCCCTTCAATGTCAATACAAATAGCTAAATCCTAAGAAACCCCAGGCATATATGAAAGCCAGGATGGTCCAATGGACAGAAAAGAATTGCCAGACAACATAGATATGTTAACTCCTGACCCGGAGATACTTGGGCTGCTTTGATCCACCTGCTGTTCCTAAGCTCCAGGTACATCTGGGGTTTGCTTGAGCTGAAAGAGGCACAGGCAGCAGTGTAGTGTAGAAGTTGCAAAAAGGTGCACTGATGTTTCACTGCAAACATAGACTCTTCTGAAATCATTAAGATTCAACAAATCATTATGAGGCATTCTAAATTGAAAGGCTGTGAGACAAAGGACTATTTGTCACACCCCAATACCCATAATGTTTAGCTATATATCAGCTACCTTTCTGTTAACCGAGTGAATGGGGGTTGTGGTTTGTTTTTAATATAATCAGAGTGAAAGACTGCATGATTTGCATGCAGAAAATGCTAGGTTCAATACTAGTCTGAAATCTAGAGAGCCATTGCCATTCGGTGTAAGTACCAAGTTAGACCAATGGTCTGACTCCATAATGAGAAAGCTTTATTTACTCATACAGAATCTTAGGATTCAGCTATACAGCTGCAAATAAAACGTTTTAAGTGCAGTATACAATGTAAAAATAGATGGTGATGATGAACCTTATGGAAAATTCAATGTATTTTTAAAAACGCTTTAAAAATGCATTTTCAGAATGTTTTTAATATGTGAGTAGATTCCAACTTAGTGTTTTCAAAGTGCTAGGTATACATTATCACAGTAGTACTTGCAGCAACTCTGTGAGATCGATCCGTATTGTTTTTTCCTTTATTGCCAGTGAAGAAGCTAAGCCTGAAAGAGTGTGTTACTAGCTCAAAGCCACCTTGAATTGGAGACGTCTGTGTCACTGCACATTCTGTGGTTTAATGTTGTTTAATGTCCATGTGCCCTTTGGAAAATTTAAATAGCAGTCATTGAATCCCTCAATTAGGATTGTAGGATTGGACCACAACCGGGAGGGAGAGCTTAATGCTTCCCCTGGGTCAGTCACAACAAATTTTCATTAAGAGGGAATTTCCTGTTGGGCTAGGTGGGAGTTGCCTTCCCAATGTAAATAAATTCAAAAGGGCATTTTTTTGGTCAGGGCTACAGTGCAGGCACAGGGAAAGGCTCCCCCCTCACTTCCTGGTTGGGGGCCCTGGTGCTGCTCTTTACAATTTTAAAGGTATACATGCAACATTACAGCAGGTGTTTAATGTTGCATCTAATTTGGCCTGAAGCTGCTGTGGTATGTTAGCTTCCCTTAAGAATAGACAATATTTAAACATTCTTAGGCAATTTATCCTTGAGATGAATCAGTAAAATAATTCATTTTCATGTGCCACTCTTGAATATGAATGTTTCCAGGATAATTGATAAAAAATAAAATAAAAATTAGGGTAGTGGAACCAATCAACCAATAATTAGCAATACAGTGGTACCTCGGCTTACGAAGGCGATCCGTTCCACGGCGCTCTTCGGAAGTCTAATCCTTCGGAAGTCGAAGCGTCCATTTTGCACATGCGCAAAGCGTGATTTTGCGCATGCAGTGAAAATACTTCCAGGTTTGCGGACTTCATAAGTTGAAACCTTCGAAAGTCGAGGCATTTGTAAGTCGAGGTACCACTGTATGTTTCAACAGAGCCTTTTTCCTGGCATAAGTGTTTGTAGTACATAAAGGTAGAATGGGGTTTGGCATATAAATTGGGCTCAGATAAAAGGGCAGGAGTGCTGCCAAATAACTCTGTGCAATGTGGAGGCTTGCCATGACATTTGATCCAATGAAGGAAATTTATCCCAAATTTATATGTGTGAAACCAGCATAGTCATGAGCATTTTTTAAAAAATACATCTTTATTGAAATTCTCCTGCAAAGTATATAAACAAATAAAATGTAAAATGAACAGCAACAGTCCTATTTCATTAAACAAAAGAAAACATGGGCTGGGTGTTCACCAGCAAACTCTGGTAGCAGAACTAAAACAAGAGAGATAAATATCACCCTACGGCCTCACAGTAAAGAGGCTGTATATAGAACTTTTTGTTTCTGCACCCTGAATGTCTTCCGACTTTTTTTAAAAGGCCTAGCCCAGGTGCGATGAAGCTGAGGCTAAGTTCAGAATAAGTGGCTCTTTCCTTGATAGATGGATGGAGTAGCTGGAGTATACCAGTAGTCCTTCTGTCACTTTCATTCTTTTTTATAATTGTAGATGTAGAACATGCCCTAGAACAGGCACCCCCAAACTGCGGCCCTCCAGATGTTTTGGCCTACAACTCCCATGATCCCTAGCTAACAGGACCAGTGGTCGGGGAAGATGGGAACTGTAGTCCAAAACATCTGGAGGGCCGAAGTTTGGGGATGCCTGCCCTAGAATATGCAGCTGCCATCCAGAAAAAAAATACCCTACAAGCTTAAGTCCCCCCTGAAAACTGTTCCTGAACGTTGGGGGACCCTTCAGAACAAAATAGGATGTATCATGGAGGACTACAGTAGGTGAAGGTAGGATTAGCAAAAATCACGTTCCGCAGCTTTCACAAGTAGGAGCACTTTCAGCTGAGCTGAGGCACTTTCAGCCTGGTATATATTGAGTAAACTGTGAAACGTTTCAGAAACAAAAATCCAGATTTTTTTTTTATACCAAGGAGTAGATAGTCATATATCTGAGAATTTCATGAGTTAAGTCACTATGCTTTTTATAGCCAAGCACCTTCATGAAAAGTTATTTTGTTGTTGTTGTTGTTGCTATTTTCAGAAGTGAAGCCAGCTTGTATATTTAATAGTGTGGAATATTATGATGGAGATATGTTTCGAATGGATGCCTGCCGGTTTTGTCGATGCCAAGGTGGTGTGTCTATTTGTTTCTCGGCACAGTGTGGTGAACTACATTGTGACAGATACTATGTACCAGAAGGAGAATGCTGTCCAGTATGTGAAGGTAATTATTATTAATAATTTATTAATATTATTATTGCTCTGGTGCTATTTGAATTTGATTTAAAAGTACAGTTGACTCACAACTTGCATGCATTTAACTTCAGCTTACCATGTTTGGTGGCCAGCCAGCTGCGATTGCACAAATTAAATGCATGCAAGGTGGAGAGCTTGAAAGCTCTCAGGCTTGCTTACTGAGCACTGGGAAGGTCTCATGAGATCTCACAGGACCATCTGAGATCTTGTGAAACCTCTAGAGCCCAGTAAGCAAACCAGAGAGTTTAAAACTGCTATCTGGGCTGGTTTTCCCTGTCACAGAAAGCACTTTTAAGCTCTCTGCCTTGCTTACTGGGCTCTGGGAAAGTCTCAAATGGGCCCTGGGATCTCACTGAAGTCTCCCAGAGTCCAGTAAGCAAGGCTCCACCGGGGGCAAGGCCCTCTCAGCACACTGGCTTCAGGAAGGTTGGCAAAGTCACATGGATGTGGTTCTGGGCTTGTTCTAGCTATACACGGTTTCAGCTTTACATGCAGCCCCTGGAAGCTAACCCCTGCACAAGTTGTGAGTCGTCATAGATTTTAGGATTATTTAATGTGTTGAAGCGATAGCTCAAAATTCCTGGCAAAAGAACCTTGAAATTGGGACGGCTGCTCTGGATGCCATTCACTTCCTTGATACCCCAAGAGTTTTATAAATAATCTGAATTATCTCTAGTGCTTATATATCTTCTGCAAATGTATTATTTATGTCAGTTTTCCTTATTAAAAGAGAGTCCAATTCATAAAGTAAAAATATAATTCACAGTTGATAACATTTGGGAAAGATAAATTACATTTTTGACACTTTTAAAGCTGTGCAGCCTTGCTGTTGTAATGAATATCAGTGTGGTTTTGTAATAAATTATTTTTAATCCTGTGTTGATATTCTCTCAGAATGTTCAAAATGCTATATTATCAACAAAACATATGTATTAAAACACTACAAATAAACTGAACCATTTTGATGTGGTTTGGGGGTTGTTGTTTTTAGATTCCATTTCTCCCGTTAGTAACCCTGCTGGGTGTTACGCTAATGGCCAGATTCAAGCACACGGTGACCGCTGGAGGGAAGATGACTGCACTTTCTGCCAATGTATCAATGGAGAATCTCACTGTGTTGCCACAGCCTGTGGACAGAGCTGCTTGAATCCTGTAAAAGTGCCTGGGGAATGCTGTCCAATGTGTGAAGGTAAGACATGGAGAATGCAAAATAAGATTTTAAGAATTGGCATAAAAACTTTTCTAGTGTTAATTTTCGATACAGTGCTGGAGTTACTGTTAACATTCAGAGGAGCTTCTCTAGTATGTGACCTCAGCCAGGCATGGATTATATAGGTAGTGAACATGATGACCGTAACTTCAGGTAGCCAAATTAGAGCAACTAGGTGCCAACTTTCCTGAGGGCACATGAAGCCTTCCCATTTCCCACACTGCATAGGAGGAAGAAGGAACACATCTTTATCAGTCAGAAATTTTCACTGCTTTATCATATTTGCTGGTAGTTTTGTTGCCCACCAGTGTTTTGTGCTCTGTTCTAGATGCAGATTCAGGTCCCCATCCCTACTGCTTTGCAATCAGCCATTGAAATTCAGCTAGTTTCTGACTGGGTACATTGCCTCCCTTGCCCTGACAAGGGGGGCATGTTTGTTTTCCCTTCTGTTATGCACCCATCTTCTGAATACCATCAGATCAGGTTTGACTATGTGATAATAGTAGTGAAAGCAAACAAAGCCCTCCCATTGCCCTCACTCTGAATTGGGGGGGGGGGAGGGAGAGGATACATTTCTGTTGCCCAGGTAACTGGGTGATTCTTTCTGTAATTCTTCCCAAGCTTTCCTGGCAGCTTTGACACTTTCTTGCAGGAATACAAATGCCATGAAAAGGGGCTGTATTTCATAGTGGGGGACAGTGAACATTTTCATGAATCTACTTCCCATTGCAACTTAGTAGTTGTTTGAGTACTGTTGATTAGGAGTGAAAAAATGAGAAGGTGCCAAGTATCTGAAGATGTTCCATTTTCTGAAACATTGGAAAGTATTTCTCTCAAAAAACACGTCCTGTTTTCTGTTCAGTACTATCATCACTAATATTATTAGCTTTGGATGATAGATCTAATGGATTTGCAACAAGACTGAATTGGCTTCAAAACAACATTGTTTCTGAAAGAAATGAATTTTATTTCAGGCTCCCCACTATAAAATATATTTTAAAAATTTAGGCTTCTGAAAATAAGAATATGAGAACCAAAAATATGCTCCCCCCCCCATTTTTTAAGGTTTTTTGTGGTTTTAGATACTTTCAGAGCACTAGCTCTGCAGCTGTTCAGAATTCTAAGAGGCCAAATTTGTGATAGGTTAGCTTAACAACAAGCCACACTCCTGATTGACTTTCCTTTTTTGATGCCCATGGTGACTCACAGAGAGCCAGGCCTTTGGCTAGATACCTCAGGTGAAATTTATTTATTTTTTAACCTGAATTCCATGGTGAAGAGCACTCTCACTTGTGGCAGTTTGCCATGATTTCAAATTATCAGTCTTGGAACCTTTTTCAGAAAAAGGACACACAATGCTTGAACCATACATAGCTATGGGAGTCCATTGGTTTAGACATTGTTTTGGGAAAGTATTCCTGAACTGATATGCATCTTGTGAAGTTGGTGAATCTGTGCTTTCCTTCATATAAAAAGCTGAGAAGGTGGAGGTATGTTGAAAAAAGAGAAAAGAGAGATGAATGCAACTCTGTTCCAGGCTTGTCCATACTCATGTCTGCTCTGTTGGGAGAGTATTCATGTTTCTTCCTTTGCCTCTATTGTTGCTGTAGAATATCACCTCCTTTGTGAATTCTTTGCTTTTATTTCTTCTGTAAAGTTTTAATTAAAGGACCAAACCAAGCAATGCAGCCTTAAAACCACTTTGTTGTTTCTGCATTAGGAATTTGGGCACCAGGAAGGAAATTCTCTAGCACTGAACTTGGAGCTGGTATTTTTCATGTAATGAACTCGGGGAAAAGAAAAGCTGTCTGGAATGCTAGCTATGAGGATGGAAAACATTTAGTCACCCTTGGAATGATATGAATGTTTTTCCAGGAAGCTTAAGTAAACGCATATTATGCAGCTCAGGAGGCAGCATTTAACTTTTTTTGGAAGACAGACAATGTTCCACAAAGAACATGGAAGTTTAAAAAGTTAATTAAGGAACAGGTTTGTCAGGGGCAAAACAGACTGTTCTGTTTGATTAATCAGTTAACCTTGCAGCTGCACACTTTTTTTGCACATGAGCATATCTTTATAACATTTTAATAAACTATAATATAGGCATTTTAATTAATCATTTGCCCCTGTGGCTTAGATAGAAAGATGCCCTGCATAAGAGAAGAGAAACTTCCACATGCATATAAGGAAGTCCCCAAACTTTTGCTTATTTCCTATCTCCTCCCCGAATCACACCCTCGTTGTTCTGAAGGCTCCCCAAGCTTCCAGGGGTTGTTCAGGGGCAGTGGGGGAAAGGAATTGAGCTAGGAAGGAAGAGGTAAGGAAGCTCCATTCTATGAGCAGAACACTGTGTGTGGAAGTTAAGATTCAAGAAACTTAACTAACTTTCTCTTGCCTTCTCTGTCATATGAATTTAACAAAAAGGTGTCCACAACAAGTCCAGCTCCTTTGAGGACCATAACACTTAAAGATTTTTGGTTTATGTTGATGGACTATCATGTTCTGGAATGGGGTGGCTGTTCTACCCTTCCTATCCTTTGGCAGACAGCATGAGTAGATCTTAGAAATTGTTCACCTAAGTATGTATTGTCTGCTAAATCTTTTCCTGCATGTTTTGTTTCGTTTTTATTTTAGAATTCATTGCCAAATCTGAATTCTTTTGGATATTCATGAATGTTTTATAACGCAAAGCATATACGCCGATCATTTAGCAATTTCAATAATTTTATAGACTACTAAAACTTTATTTATCCTCAGTGCCCTAATAAGCAATCATTGGGCAATGTAGGCAGATAAAAATTAATTAACAAAGCAGTCCTTATTATAGAAGACAGAGTATATTGAATTATTAGATTGTTTTAACTAAAATCTATGCTAATGAGAGTAGAAGTTATTTGAAAAACCACTAATTAGAGGTGCCCCCTTCTTAATGCCATCTCTCTCATTGTGACACACCATGATCTAGATGATGTGGACAGATTATTTGAGGTAATTCTAATATGCACCTTACATTTTGAAACTTTTAAACACATTCTTCTAAACTTGAAATGAGATGACTCATAAATGGAAAGTACTCAGCAGAGAAATTATTTAGTAGTTGTAGGTAATACAGCTCATGTTCATTAAAAAAAGTATTTGCATTGTGTTTCATGATCAAAAGAATCTGAATACAGAAGGCATTTAAAGAGAAGTTGGGTATTTTCTAGTGGCTAGCTGTCCCAACTCTTCTCCCATTCATGACACCTCAGTAACTGACTTATCCTTCATAAGGCTCTTTCTACTGCTGCCTTCATTTTTTCTGTGAGTACTTATAGTATACACAGGGACCTACAAATATACCGGTAGTTGCCATTTCACTAGTGTAGTTCTTGTAGGACCAGTGGAGAAAAACCTCCTGTGTTCTCTGCGATTTTGTGATCAAATAAGAGGATTGAGTTGGTTTTTAAGGGCAGTGTTCCACATCTTCTGACCAAGAGTAATACAGTAATGTGAAACCAAGACTTTGCAGGCAATAATAATGTAGCATGTTGTATTGTCTTTACCAAATATTTTGTGTTTGGACACCTTGCACAATTTCAGCTATAATGACATCATGAATTTGGTGATCTGTAGACAAACTGTTTACAGCAGACGGTTACCGTATACCAGGGAAACACTGAAAATAGAGCTGAAACTTTACATTGCGCATTCTTTTAATTCTTCATGAACTAAAAAAATAAAATTGCCCAGTGGTTACAGACACATATGCAGCTGGGTTCGTGGAGTCAGTTGTTAAAATGGCATCACATTGGGTGTTTATTCTGACAACTAAACTTTTCAATATTATTTAGCTAGTTCAGCATTAAACTTTAGTCTGTCAATGTTATTTTCTTGATAGACTTTCTTTATGCAGGTGTATATAGTTTGTTAAATACCACAGTGTTATTCCACATAAATTCCTATGAATTAATGGCTGTCTGTTGCAATTACATTTATCCTATATAATAAAGTGCAAGTGTTTCTGTGTCCTATCCCTGTGTCCGCACTACTGTGCATGTGCCCCACGGACACAGGGATTGGACGCAGAGACTTGACTCTCTTGCGCGCGCACACACACACACGCTCTCCCCACCCCTCTGCCTACCGTTTCCCTCGCAGTCCTCAGAAGAATCACGGCCTTCTCCTCGGCGCCAGCTAGGCGACGAAGCGGCGGCTGTGGGAGGGGCCGGCCGGCCCCCCCACGTGCCGCCGCCAAAAAAGTCAGATGTTCTAGCGCCCGTTTATTAAACGGGCTGAATGACACTAGTCTTTAAATATAATTGTAATCAGTAATATTAGCAGCAGCCTTCTTTACCATTTCCATCCCTTTAAAAAAATCTTTCTACAGTTTAGAGTCACATCTAAAATATACAGAGACGGAATGTTATTTTCCCATCCATTGTCTCGTCATCTGTGCACTCAGTCTTTCTTTTGCAGTTTGTCAAGGGCAGCAGTGAAAGGCTAACCTAGGTCACATGACCATGTGTGCTTTTTCAAGCTTAACTGTTTGCCTATTCAAATAGCTAGAAGCCTGGCAGTAGCTGAACTAGCTTTATTTGTTGAGTCTTGTTCAGTGAAGTGAAAAGAGCTGATTTCCCCCTCCCTTTTTTTGTAACTGCATTTTTTTGGGGGGGAGGGGACTGAAATTATTTCTTTTGTCCTCTTTTGCAGCTTATTGAAACTCAGGCATCCATATAAAATTACTCTATCTTGGGGTTTACCTTTGTGGATAGGAAAAGTTAGTTATTGATAAGCTTGTTCTGAGATTTTTTTTGAGATTTATAGAATTGGAATCTGTATGGGAGTAGCTGCAGCATTAAAAAAAAAACACCGCACATATGAATGACTACCAGCAATTGTTTCTGCCAAGCATTACAGACGTTCTAACACATTATTCAAGAAAAAACTGCTATCTTTCAGGAGTATGCAAAAGAAACCATTGTAGTTTACAAGGGTTGAAAGAAGTAATTGAGAATAACAGCATAGCATTGTAAATGTATAAATAAAATATTTAAAATTAATTTTCAGGTCACTTCTCAACATCCAACAAAGACTGAAATAAATATTTCAATATTTCCTGAACACCATGTTAAAATTACAATAGGCTTTTAACACAAGAGCATAAGAAGAGCCTGTTGGGTTAGGCCAATGGCTGCATCCTGTTCTCATTGTTGCCACCCATTCTTGAGGGAAACCCACAAGAACACTCCTTTGGGTACAGCATAACCATCATGACTAGTAGTCATTTATAGCTTTATCTGCCATGAATTTGTTTAATTCTCTTTTCAAGCCATCCATGTTGGTGGTTATCACTGCCTCTTGTGGGAGTGAGTTCCATAGTTTAACTATGTGCTGCATGAAAATGTATGTTATTGTATCTGCCCTTAATTGTCCAACATTCCGTTCCATCTGATGTTCATGAATTCTAGTGTTACGACCCAGCAGGCTCTTCTTATATCCTTATAGAAAAGGATATCCATTCTCTAGCTGCATCCCATGAATAATTTTATGAATAATAAAACTTTTGTCTTAGTTAAATACTAAGCTATGCATATTCAGGTAGGATTGTTCCTCAAGTTTTCTGAAGGATCTCCTTATCAAACATTGTGATTTTTCACTGAGACACACATATTGGACATGTGGCATAGCACCTGCTACCGTGTTTCTCCAAAAATAAGACACCGTCTTATATTTATTTTTCCTCAAAAAAACCCACGGTGGCTTATTTTCAGGGGATATCTTATTTTTTTAATTAAGTATGGTACAGTTTAACCTACAAGGTTAAAATGCCTATCACTATGGCTTATTTTTGGGGTATGGCTTATTTTCGGAGAAACACGGTAGATAAAAAGTATATTGACCCCCAAGGCCCTGTTAACAATTTGATTTTTTTTCTTACCTAAAGTTTCAAAACTTTATTCAGATGTACAGGGAGCTGTTTTGCTAGCATCTAGCTTCATCTAACATGTATTATAATCCAATTTTGCAATAATTGGTTTACATAAATGAAGATTTTAAAAATGTGAACTCTTCTCAGCTTAACATAATTTCTGAAATCACAAATACAAAATAATGATTTAGCTCATTTCAACATTGCTGTCTGGACTATACATTTTCTGTGTGGAGTCAGTCTACTTACGTTGTGCCTAACAAAATGAAATTTCAAACTCATTTAAAATCTATTGGGACTACTATGACATTAGAAATAAGATATTTGCACCATTCCAATGGTTTTCTTTTACAATAATTGCACAGAGCACAGCAAACCATGAGAGCTTTTTTGAGTGATAATAGTTTCACTAATAATTGCCTTTGCTGGCCTCACTTTGTTATGCCTCTGTGATAGATCTAATAGAATTCTCAAGCCCATCTAAATTGTTTGCAGCATTTATCAGTTCAATGAACCAAATCTGTTTTGGCACTGGCATTGGTCCTTGCAGAATCTGAGGATTCCAAATACCAATAGCTCATATTTTTGTTTTGTTCTTTAAATATGTAAGGCGTTCTACATTTCTCTCAAAAATCATCTGTTTTCTTATTACTGACAAATCCTTGCCAGCATTTTTTTCATTGCATTCATAGGAAATTATGCACATAGAATGTATGAATTTAATGGTGTTAACAAAAGGCCAGTTTGAGACCTGAGTCATGTGCATTTTAAAAAACATGTTGAAAAGTGTATACAGATGTTTTTCAAACTTGACAAAGCATATCTGTATTGTGTGTTCACATAGTATATTTTATGTATTCACAAAAATAGTGAGAAATTGCCACTAAAATATCTTGCAAATACTATGCAATATAAAATATGTACATTTCTGTGTCTGGTGGTCTAGAAATTTATCATATGAACTAGAAAACTAATTTGAAATTAAGAATAATGGTCTGGTTCGAATGAACTTCTGTATGTGTAGAGTATTTGTGGTGGCAAAACAAGATTGCATTTCCTTGCCCACTAGGCAAGCTTAGCACATCATATATTCATCTATGAATATAACATTTGCGTATGTACTGTCTAGTGTGCATACTCTTCAGTGTAATTGACAAGTCACAGAAAGTTGAGATACAAGCATGTGGTTCAAATTTACGGATGTTGAGTTTTATCTTTGTACACTTTAAGTAAACATTGGATCCAACACATTGGAATCTGGGAGTCTCATTGCAGTGAACTGGTCCAATAAAAGCTACTGTTTTGCTGCTAATACTTAAGTTCCAGTTAATCTTTTAAAGGAGTTGAGCAGGCTATGATTGCCACAAGCTCATTTGCATAATATGTGAAATTAATTATTTTGTTTATGTTTACTGAAAGATGGATTCTGGTGAGACAGGTCTTATCTTTGGGATATGTTTGGTTGCAGGCTGAAACTATGAGTCACTGAACAAATATGATAGGCTCCCCACTGCAGACAATGGTTTTAGTACCTAGCCATACCATGTTTGTTGCACAAAGCAACAGTTAGCACCTTGAGCAAAATTATGGCAAAGATAAAGTCAGATCCTGTTGGGGCAGGAACTGGGGGAGGCAGAGCAAGTGCAACAAATCTCATTTTCAGATTTCAAAGCAGATAGCTAATGGGGTCTGAGCAATTAAATGCTGTTCTGCTACAAATGTAGTCAACTTTTTCTAGTTGGCTAGAGCCGACAATGGCCAAATTTTAACACATTAATGACTCTTAGATCTTAACATGTGCATATTTTAAAATAAATTATTCCTTTCTTTCCATTAGAGCCAACATACATCACTATAGGTCCACCCACATGTTATCCTCTGGTGAATTGCACATTAACTGAGATGGATTGTATTTATGACTTCAGAGTAGACCAAAATGGTTGCCGCATCTGCCAGTGCAAAACTAGTAAGTATACAGTTGATGCTGAAGAGCCTATGTTGACCAAAATCATTTTCAAAACATTATTAGCAACTTTGCATTCTTTTTTCCGTCTTCAGTACTATCTCATGCGAAATATACCATGTTCTCTTTTCCACACACACACACACAAAAAGAAACTAACGGTGGGGGAATACCTTTTTGAAAAATCTATGCAACTGAAATAAATTTCCAGGTATATATATATTTGATATGAGTTTGGTCAGTCATATTTTTTCACCCTGCAGATAAAGGTCAGTATGGCTCTATAAACTGTTTGGTAGCATTTGAATGGTCATCCACCATTTTTCAAAGGTGTTTGTGATCCTTATTTACTGATGTAAAACAGTTCAGTTAGCCTGTCTGTGCCCATGAAAATGGGGAGAGGGGAGAGAGCGCTGTTCACACATTACATACATCACTCTGTTCATCCCAAGGGAGTCAACAGCACTCTCCCCTATTGCAATTTCCAGCAACTGGTATTCAGAAGGATTTCCCCTCCAGCTGTGGAGGCAGAACATAGCCATTGATAGCCCTGTCCCTCGTGAATGTCTGGGTTTACTGTACTAGACTCTTGATTAACTCCTCTCAACCAGGCTTTCTTCTGACATGGTTTTGGGATGAGGGAAGATAAAATTCCACCTTAGATCTGAATGTGTGAAGCCACAAGCTGACATCCAGTGGTCTTCATGCACAAGCAGAAGTCAACTCACACATTGCTGGATTTCAGACATGTGCTCTAAGGAGTGTTTTTTGGTGGGATTGCAAATTTGATGCTAGGGGTCAAGTCCTAATAAAGAGAAAGGAGGGGAAGGGTTAACAGGGAAGCATTATGTGGTTGTTTTAGTTGGACATGTTTAAAGAAAGCTTAAGGTTGAGTTCTAGTGCATAATGGGAACTAAGGGGATGTGCCAAAGACTTCATGGAAGAGGTCAGTTTTGAGAGGATTTTGAAGGAAGTATGACAATGATTGTATTAGCCATAAGCTGTAACTTTATCAGCAGTGCCTTTTCAAGGGGTTAAGAATGATGAGTGAGAGCTGATTTGTGATAGCACTTTTGCAGATTGAAATAAACAAAAGCTAAAAACATAGACAGATATATAGCTATAATTATAGACAAGTTTAAATATAATTGCACTTAGGAGTTTAGTCCTGCATTTTCCTTCTTTCCAACCCTGACAGTGTTTTTGACAAACTGTCATTTAGAGGCTTCAGACTACAGGGAATGCAATTTGCTGTTCTTTTCAATTGCCCCTCTCTTCTGTCTGGTCAGTCCAGGGGATGGTGAACCATTTCTCACTGGTGGACCAGATCCATATCCATATCCAATTTCACAGATGTCCCGGCCTATGACATCAGGAGATGCTGCACTTTAAAGCCCTGAGTGTTTTGAATGTAATGCACAGCTGGGCACTGTTGCAAACAGTCCTATGCTACTCTTTGAATTTCAGAAAACCAGCTAGTTTTGAAGAGGAAGAGTTTTGAAGAGGAATGTAGAGAAGTTTGTGAAAGAGGTTTTAAATAGTCCTGCACTGTTCTTTAAACTTCCAGAGGTTTAACGGTTTTAAACACCAGCGGTTCAAGGAGCAGCACAGGGTTGTTTACAGAAGGGAAACTGCTTCCCACTCCTGGAGCAGGGCATGCTCTCACTGCCAATCAGCTGATGAATGAGGGAAATGGCCTCATGGGACAGATTGGAACCCACAGCAGGCTCAGTGTGGCCTGCATGATATCCACTCCTGCTCTTAAGTGTTTTCTAAAAATCAGGGAGATTTTATTCTTCTTGAGCAATCCTGTTCCCCCCATCCTTGGTATCCCTGCTTCTCTGGGTTCCCCCCAGACCCAGAAATTCTACTTCTCAGCCACTTGCTTAGCACCATGACTAGTCCTGTTGTTTCCTCCACCTTCATTCTCATGGGTTCCTCTCAAGGCTAATGTTCCTGTTAATTTAAGGGAAAGCTATGACGGATTTCACTAATAACAAAACTTTAATTTGTTTTGTTTTGTTTGTACTTAAAAACAGTGATGATAAAAGGCAACAAAGCACAGGCTAGCAATTTTTTCTATGTTAAGTTGCTATTCAAACTACACTTTGCTTATGGTAGCTTAATACTTAACCTGCGATTCTCAAAAAACCTTTAGAAATAAATATACAAGTTGGGGGGGGGATATCCACTAGCATTTCTACCTATGATGCATTTCTTTTAAACAACTAATTGTTGTTAGCAAAATGTACTGTAATGTGTATCAGTTATAACATTATAGAGTTGATCTAGTTGAACATGATCTGTATTTTTACCTCCACCAAGTGAAAAAATCATTCCTGGAACTTCCAGCCACCACCAGCGCTGTTCGGCGGGGTTCGCCTCAAGCTCCGAGGCAACCCGGCTCTGCGAGGGGGGGAGGCATGATAGCGATGTGCCACCCCAAAAGAGCCCCAGATTGTGCATTCTGGGGACGAAGGGCTCAGCAGCGCCCCGTTTCTGCGACTCCTCAACTCCCCGGTAAGCCTTAGAGCCCCGGAGAGAGTTTGAGTGGTAGTCGCGGGGGCCATCATGAGCGAAATCGTCACCCTCGCAAAGTGAAGCTACATGCCAGCAGCGGAGAGCGGTGGATTCCTTCCATTTTTCAAGTAAGGACTTTAAATTGGAACCTGTCAGCAAAAAGCTGTATTTTGGAAAAATAAATAAATCAAGAATTGGTTACAGGGGGTGATTTAAAAAGGAAGTCGATTGCCCCCTTTTGAGAGACTGTGATGCAATGAGCTAACCCTAAGCTGATAAAGTGGGGTGCTTTGAATTTACTAGAAAGTGGACCTAAAAACCCTCCTCTGTAGCAGGCACAATTATGGTATTTTTAAAAGAAAGTCCCTCTGGAGGCTGGACCCGGGTTCCCGGACGGGTCAGTGAATGGTGTTCAGAATATGGCAATAATAAAGAATTTGCTTTAAAAGTATTGAAAATATTGATTAAGACTCTAGAAACTATTTGGGGGAAATGTTTTTAAAGGAAGAATATACCCAGTTTTGACTTAAAAATGGCGATAGAGAAGATGGAATTTGATCCCTGCCATTTCCGGACTCATATGAAATTTGAGATACCCAAGATGGCTGTAGCCACAACAATATCATCACAAGACCTGGCTTGGCAAATGATTTTTGTGGTACTCTTGGAAATTAAACAGGAACTGGATGAGAATAACAAGCAGCTGAGAGAGACTAGTAAATTGTGGAGAAAAAGGAGTGATTGTCATAATGCAGGAAATGGACTTGAGAAAGAAATGAACAAAGAAGAAATGCAATATGTGCAAACACAAATATTGGAAGAAGAGGAAAAAGACGAAGGATACAATGTTCCACAAGTGAGAGTTGTGAAACAGGACTTTGGTTGGATACAAGGAGGCCTCCCAAAAGAAACTGTGTACAGTCGTACCTCGGGTTACGTCCACCTCGGTTTGCGAACAGTTCGGGTTACGAACTGCGCAAACCCGGAAGTGTTTTCGCCGCGCGCGCGTGCGCATAAGCCGCGTGCGCGCGATCGCGCGATTTGCGCATGCGCAAAATGGCGGCGCCCATCGCGCTCGGTTTGCGAACTATTCGGGTTACGAACTGCGATCCGGAACGGATCGCGTTCGTAACCCAAGGTATTACTGTATACTGCTGGACTCCTAGTGAGAGAGGGAGTCCAGGGTCTGTACTGTGAACTGGATAGAAAAAGGGGGGGAAATGAAGTTGGACTGGAACTTGACAATGCAAAGGACTGGTTTAGATCCACAGAATCAAAGAACAACGCAAAGACAGTGGAAGTGGGTTGGGCAACAGGCGTAGTATCGAAGAGACGACAGAAGATGTGGAAACAAATTTGGTGGGCTTGGTGGGAAAGGGTGGGAATGGGGTGATTTATAAAGGGATATTATAATGGATGGATTTAAACGGTCTGAAACTGGTTTGACATTAGGAATTCACTGAAATGTCTGGGAAATTTGGCTCTGGCAAAAGGGGGGGATGGATTTAAATATTGATAGTTTAAAAAGGAGAATAGAATCTTAAGATTTGAATTATAAATACATTTCTGGTAAAAATATTAAGCTAGGGGAAGAAATATAAGATAAAATAATGGGAAAGTGGAAAGGATTAGATTTGGATAGTGGAGTAATAAAAAGGATAAAATTGTAATGTGTAATGTAGAAAAATTAAGTGTAAGTCATAATAAGGTTTAAGATAGCAATTGTGAACATTGCCTATATGGTTATTATAAGGGACCCAGAGTGGGGGGAGTCGGGGAGGTCTAAAATGACATTGTTATGATAAATGATATAAATAAGATGGGTTTTTTCTCTTTTTACTTTTTTTGTCTTTTTTCTTTTTTCGGTTTTTTGTATGTTTTTGTTTTATGGAAAACCAATAAAAATCTTTTTTTAAAAAAATCAGTCCTGAGTGTGGAGCTCCCTGAAGCACTACTTCTATATACTTCAGTTTCAGTAGGCTTTGTTGTCCCTGCTGCCACCTGCATATGGGAATTAATGCATCAGTTGGTCCCCAAGAGACATGGACAATGAAGGAGCTGCTGCAGTGACCTGCAACACCTATGCCATGTTTGTCTTCCTGCCCGAGAATTTGCAAAACTACACCTGCAGCAAGTGCAAGCTGGTTCCCTTGCTGGACGTGAGGAGAAGCATTATATGTAAAGGATGTGTACACTTGTGAAGAGATCTGTGACTTGGAACTTGGAAGGCAGATTGAGAGTTTCCCAGAAGGTGGAAGAAGTAACAAGGGGGTCATCTCTCTCGGACACGATCCTCACCAATAGGGAGGAACTGATCGATGAAGTGAAAGTACATGGGAACCTTAGGAGGAAGTGATGGTGTTCTCTTGGGTTTCATAATACAGAGGCAAGGGAAAGCTGAATGTAGTTGGACATGCACTCTGGATTTTAAGACTGATGATTTCAGAAAGCTTAAGAAGCTACTGAGTGAGATCCCATGGTCAGAAATACTCAAAGAAAATGGGAGTTCAAGGTGAATGGGAGTTTCTTATTGAAGGTGAAATATTGAAGGCACAAATGCAGACAATTCCAACAAGAAAAAATGGTGAGAGGCACCTAAAGAAACCAGTGTGGCTATAAGGATGAGCTGAGATGTTAAGAAGGGCATGTATAAGAAATGGAATAAAGGAGAAATCACAAAGGAGGAGTATACACAAGTAGCCAATTGTTGCAGGGAGAAAGTCAGGAGCTAAGAATGAGCTCAGGCTTTCAAGAGAGGTTAAAAATAATAATAACTGTTTCTTCAGACATGTTCAAAGCAAGAGGAAGAACAAGCAAGTGGCAGGTCCTCTGTGTGGAGAAGATGGATAAGTGCTATTGGGTGACAGAGAGAAGATGGAACTGCTCAACACCTACTTTGCCTCTGTCATCATGCAAAAGGAAAACAGTGCCCCACCTGGTGATAACAGAATAAATGATACAAGGAAAGAGGTGTAGACCAAGATAAGAAAAGAGAGTGATGAGGGAATACGTAGAGAGTGATGAGGGAATACGTAGCTGCTTTAAATGAATTCAGATCTCCAGGGCCTGATGAGCTGCACCCAAGGATACTCAAAGGAGCTTGTGGATGTAATCTCAGAACCTTTTGTCTATAATCATTGAGAATTGTTGGAGAACTGGTGAGGTCCCTGTGGATTGGAGGTCTGCAATTGTTGACCCCATTTTCAAAAAGCCGGGGGAGAAGACCCAGGTAACTACTGACCGGTCAGCTTGACATTGATACGAGGAAAGGTCCCAGAACATATAATTAAATAGTCAATTTGTGAGCACTTGGAAAAGGAGGCTGTGATTACCCCAGCATGGGTTTCTCAAAAACAAGTCATGCCAGATGAATCTCATTTGGTTTGATTTGGTTTGGTTTTTTGATTAAGTTACAAGCTTGTTGGATCAGGGGAATGCTGTGGACATAATGTACAGTATCTGTGAACGTGCAGTGTTCTCGTGTTTTCTTCTGTACATTTGAATTGACTATCAGGTTGTCAGCTTTCACAAATTCATATGCAATGGGGTTTGGGATCTTAAGTTCCCAAAGAGGAGGTGTTGTTTCAATTTTTGATAGGCCTTCTGAGGTAGTAGTAGGTGGCACATTGCTGAGAGTACACGCTGAAGATATCATGTTCAGGTTGTTGCAAAACCTTGCCTGTTTGTTTGCTTGTTCGCTTGCTTGTTTATATTGCATACTCTGAGAAGTTTAGAATGGTTTACATTGAGTTTCCAGGTTATCTCCCTTAACAATCAATTATTAGGCTGAGACTTGCTTACCGTAGCTTTAACAGTGTAGCAGCAGCATGTGCCTATTCCCTCTGAACTGAGTTTGTACCTACTATTTTTTCTGTCCCCAAGTAATATGGTACAACATACAAGTTGGGCTTCCCTTTTACATGTGTGGTAAAAGGGAAGTAAATTGGAATAAGAAAAGCAGCATCTCTTTGTTGGGTGAGTTTTGAGAACAAGTAGCTCAAAGATCTGCTTGCTTTCATAAACAATATCCAATAAGTGGGTTGCTATTTGTGTTCCTCAGCTTTTAGTCAAGTTGTATTAGTTTCCACTAAGTGTCACTGTACTAAGAATATTCTTTCTTTACTGCTTTGCCTGGCCATCTTTTGAATGGGAATAGGAAAGATCAAGAATAAAGGAGGGGAGATAGAATGTGGTAAAAGGATTCAGCCAGAAGAAAGTCAAATAAAAAAATGAGGCAAAATAGCAAAAATAATTTACTTAATTAATACTTGGCCTTTTGGCCTAGGATGAAATATCCAATCCAGGCCTAAAACAATGGAGAAGCTATGCAGTCCTAAAGCAGTTGGCATAAAATATATTGGGGTAGATCTGGAAAAGCCCACAGAAGGGGGCTGGCCAGCTGCTGATTTTACCATTCTTCTTCTCCACCAGGAAAGCCTGTGAAAAACTGCTCCTGATGGTTGGAGGGTCCTACTGAATAGTGTGGGCTATTCACTTGTGGAAGTTGCCTCTGCCCAATCTGGGGGATTCCCTTTAACTTCCCATGCTGCGGCCCACTACTTCAGCCACAGCACACACACACACACCAGCCTTTTGAACAGGGTTTTCAGTGGGTTGCCAGGGAAAGGAGGGGGTAGGAAAGTATGTAGTTATTTATTTATTTTAAATATGTATAATTATGCCTTATATTATACTAAATTATAATATATTTTAGGAGTCACCTTCTGTAGACTTTTCTTTGGATCCAACCCAGTAACAATAAACTATGCAAATATAAAACACTAGTTTTAAAAGTGGCAAAAACTATGTAATGCATCAGAAGTCAGTTAACAAAGTGCCCTCTATAATAAAAGTACCCATCAAAAAAGAGAACGGGTACCTCATAAATGTTTCTCAAAGTTTGAAAAGTAGCACCATTTTGGGAAAACAATTCTGACCAAGAACTTACTTGATTCAGCAGATGCTGTCCAAAATATGGGGAGAATTGAATATGTTTCTTTCAGATCATTGACTTACTTTTTTATATATAAGTGCTCCAGAAATACACTAGGAATATGGCAGTACACTTGCAACCAACGAAAAACACAGGATACTGTTCTTACATTCCTAAATCTCATTGCTGAGTTTTGAATGACTATTTCTTGTCTTGCCTGAGCACTTGAAAAGACCCATTCCATTTCCTCCAGGCTAGGTGGAACGTGAAACTTTTTTCCATCACTTTCTTGGTTTTCAAAAGCAATGGAGGCCACTAGCTGCCTGTGGAGCTGAAGGAAGCCTCCTCTTTCTCTTGGGTCCCAAGCTTCAATAGACAGTCTTTGAAGTAAGTGGTCCAGGATTTTCATTGTGTATGAAGAATCTGTGTGCAGGCACAAATGGCTAATCCCACATTATGTATTTGGTAAAAATATTTTTTTTATTACCACACATCCAAATTACCAAGAGCAATTTGGGAAGGTGATTTTGCCTCTGCTGTAATGCGTAATAATGCTGTTTTATGAATATATGAATTTATACTAACTTGCAAGATCCACATATAGTTATGAACTGTATTTGGAAGAAGTGGTCTGAAGGATCTTAATTTGACTTTAATGTTATTGGAACATAATTTGCCATTAATATTACTGGAAGTTTTGCATGTCAGGTGTTGCATAGTACTTTGGAAAAGCCACACAGTTTTCTTTGTGACATCTGTATTAATGGATTATATATCATACATGCTGTTACTGTGATTACTTTTCAAGATACTATTCGAAGCTGTGAACCTGCTGCTTGGAGTCATCCAGCAAAACTGGTTCACAGTTCAAGATAATAGCATGGACGTATTTTTAATGCAATATATCCTTGGCCTTATTGAATTCATTGCCATAAGATATGGTGATGGACATTAGCCTATGTGTCTTCTAAAAAAAGGATTAGAAAAATCATCAATCACTATAATGATAGTTTAAAATGGCATTTTCATTTTCAAATGTCTTGTACCTCTGATTACCATATTCTGCAAAAAGAGGGTTGTTAACTCAGTGGCATCTGACTGGTGCTGGATAATCACTGATCTCATTCAGAAAATTAGTTCTTCTGTTCAGGAGATCTGAGTGTATCCTTACTGTATTCTACTGTATGAGATTAACAACATTGACTTTTAGAATCCTTTTGAACTATGCGGTTACTACCCTATTAAGAAAGTTTCTCAATGTTTTATTTTGTCATAATGGTTTGATCCATTGTTTCATCCATTCTCAGATACATCCCATTTTTATTATCTGTTCATTTTCACCTCTTGACTTCCTTTGCTATTGCCTTTGCCTTGCATTTCCTTATATTGTGGATCGCTCCTTTATGCCTTATAGTGCAATACTGTTTACTCAAAAGTAAGACCTCTTGTATTCAGTGGGACTTGCTCCAAGGTAGTGGACCTAGGATTGCAACCTTAGTAGCTGTAAAATACTTGCGTATTATTTAAGTTGCTCTTACAAAGTAAGGTAAAAGTAAAAGTTTTCAGTAGTACATTATTAGTCACTCACAACTGTTTGCATCTGTTTGCTTGTACATATCATGTGAGCTCCCCCTAGTGGTTGAAGGAAAGAATATATATTCAATTTGAAGAAGCTTTATCGTATACGTAATTTTCTGGAGTAGGTATGAGTGTGTTCAACCTTTGGGGTCTGTCTAGCTTCTTTTCAGTAAAGCCCTTCTCCTTGGTGGTTAATCTGAGTACCTGTTTCTCCCTTGGTCTAACCACCTACCACTTTTTCTTTCCCTCAACATTTTTCTTGTTTATTTGCACAGACTTGGTATAGTCTAAAGACAAGACGAAGTCTATGCATTTGGCCAAGAAAATAGAAGATCAGTATCCTTCCTTATCATTGGTTCTACCACCCATACCAACTGCCTCCGTCCTTTTGTCCATTCAGAGGAAAAGATGTCTGGGCCTCTCACCCCTTCTGGGATAGGCAACAACTCCAAGTAGAGGGCAACAGCAATTCCAGAGCATGTTCTCTTCCTCCTCTCAGTTCAAATACAAAAAGCATAGTTCTGACACCACCCTACCACCAGTGGGAAGTCATATTCTAAAGTACTGGGATAGGTGGTGGTCCACAACATTGGGCTGCTGGGTGCTGCAAAGTTCTACAGCTGCAATTCATTTCCATGCCTCCTCACAAGTTTTTTTCCATCTCTGGTCTCTAGGGATCCCCAAAAGAGGAGCAGCATTCTCTTTAAATGCTCCTGCACTGTACTGCAGCCACTTGGGCTAACCCAAATGCATTTATCAAGCACTATATATTGTGAACCGCCCTGAAATCTTTTGATGAAGGGTGGTATATAAATCTAATAAATAAAATAAGGTGGACTTCTTTGCTGTAGCTGAGACATTTTGGGGGAATTGTTTCCTACAACATACTGTCCCTAACAGGTAGCCAGCCTTTTATCAATGTCCTACCCTACATGGGTCAGCTTGGGTATGTCCCACATGATGTCATGATACACACGAGAAAAGATACCATTGGTACTTACCTGTGAAGGTTCTTTTTCATACATATAACATGATACCAGGAAATCACCCTATTTTGGTTACACTGGCTGCCTAACTCCTTCTGTTAAAATTTCTGCACTTACCAGTTTTTCCCACATCCCAGTTTTCTCTAGGCAGGGACTGTTGCATATTTGCCCTTTTCTGTTTGCTGTTTGCTTCTTGCTTCTTGTATACACGGCTTATCTGTGTACAATTGGCTGTATGCACAACAAAGCACCAGAAGCCTCTTCAAATTGAGCAGCAATTCCTGCCTTCAACCACTTGGTGGAGGACACATCCCACCTAATTTCATGATATGCATGAAAAATAACACTTCACAGGTAAGTACCGGTACTAACGGCCGCACTTCTTAGTATTATTCTGAATCCTGTGGATATATTCTAGACAAAAATATGTTTTAATGTAAATTTCAACAGCAAGTGGTTTGGAAATCTGTAGAGGCTTCTTTGGTGTGAGGATTCTATAGCCATTTCAGAATTGCAAGGCCTAATTCTGAATGCATTACATGAAACTCCTGCTGATTTAACCTTTAACATAATTAGTGTAATTGGTGTATATGTAGGCAAGTTCCCTACTTGCAATCTAGGGTAGCCATTTCTATGTAGTTTAGGGCAAAACCCATGTACCAAAAGCTTTTATTTGGTGGTCTTTTGCAACAGATTCCAGTTCTGAGGATGCAGCATAATTTTTAAACTGAACTGCAGCTTGCAATTTATGTGTGGAAGCTGCAGTAGAGAATATATGTTGGGGGGGGGACTCTTAACTGAATGGAGAGGTCCATTATGATTAAATGTTGTATTTGGACTACAACTACTGTCTTCATCTATTGCTTCCAGAAAATGCAAATTCATTTTGCAGCTAGTTCTGTTGGCTCCCTCCTGTGCTTTCTTAAACATTTGCCTAACTAGTAGTCTACACAAAGGTGAACTGCATCAAAATGAAATGTTCTTGCTGATGGTTCCAGTCAGGCAGCTATGACCTATTCCAAAATACCATACTCTAAGGTGTGTTATGGGGGGGGGAGTATTCTTCATGTGGCTGTATTTTATTTTGGATATGAATAACTGTTAGTGTTTTTTGCTAAGTTTCATGTGTTCTTCACAGGAGAAGAGCTGTGTGCCGACCTCATGTCAGATTGTTCCTTGGATTGTGCCTTTGGCTTCCAGACTGATGTCCACAACTGTAAGACCTGCCAGTGCCGCCCACGACCTAAGAAATGCAAGCCCATAGTATGTGACAAGTACTGTCCATTTGGATACTTGTACGTATTCTTACTTTAAAAACATACTTGATCACAATCCATAAACAAATAATACTGTGTAAAGCCCGCTAACATTGTTCTATGTATTATAGGAAAACATGTAGCATGCAGTGTATAAAAAAATTCCTTCAGTAGCACCTTAAAGACCAACTAAGTTTTTATTTAGGTATGAGCTTTCGTGTGCATGCACTCTGCCTCAGATACACACGAAAGCTCATACCAAAATAAAAACTTCGCATGCACACGAAAGCTCATACCAAAATAAAAACTTAGTTGGTCTTTAAGGTGCTACTGAAGGAATTTTTTTATTTTGTTTCGACTCAGACCAACACGGCTAACTACCTGTAACATGCAGAGTATGTAATAGACTCAGACGCACATATCAACACGGATAACTTTGAATGTATATACATTTACAAATGCTTTTGATTAGCTAGAAATGGCAAAAAAATATGTTACAAAAAGAGAAAATTAGAACTTGAGAAGTATTTTCTTACTATCTCTTCCACCTCCTGTGGTCAGCTGAAATTGATGTGTGGATTACTGAACAGTTGTTTGAGGAGCACTACTGAAGCGCCATCACAAGAAATACTTCATGTGAATTCAGCCAGAAGAAAAACCTCTGCCAAATTCTGCTTAGCAAAGTACCCCTAATACCCCTTCTTAATGATATTTGGTCTTCACTGAGCACGTTCATCTCATCCATCAGCCTAGGGGTGGGTATGTCCACCTGTTTTGACTATGCTCACCCATGACATGTGGCCCCTGGACATTTGGCCATGAGGGAATGTCATGTTGTGGCTGAAAAAGATTCTTTACCCCTGTTTTACAATATTCCAGCCACAATAAATAAATTTTTATGTATGTATGTATGAATGAATGTATTTCAAAACCAGAAAAAAGGGAAAAAACATAATACAAACTTTAAATTCAAAAATTCAAACATAGAGTTCATTTTCTAACATAGGTCTATTACATAAATGGCCTCTATTGAAATAAAAATGTGGATCATTACTCTAAACTTCTCTTTACTATATATGAATGCAGTTAGCAAAATTATATTCTAAATAATATTATAAATGTTATATTATAAATTCCCACAAACCCCCCTCCCCCTCACCTGTGTGGTCTCAGTTTTACTTCTTCCATCTTGTTCACACAGGTGAGGGGGAGGGGGGTTTGCGGGAATTTATAATATAACATTTATAATATTATTTAGAATATAATTTTGCTAACTGCATTCATATATAGTTCAATTATTTCGATTTTGTAATTGTCCAGTTAATTCTATTATTCTTTTCTTACTTACCCCAGTGCATTTTACACATTATCTATTATTATTTCAATTCCAGAACAATATTTTTTCATGTATTCCTTCACTCCATCCCATTCTTTGATTATTTTAAATAAAAAGCAAATCAGAATTTATAGGTGTTTTTATATGACACCAAAACAGTTGTTCCTAAGTGATGTTATAAACAGGACCTTGCTTCAAGCCATCTCACAATACGAACAAAAGGCTTAAATTTCTTTCACAAGGTTTTTTTCTTTTTGTTTCACTCCCTGTGAGAACAGAATTATAATTAAATAACTTTCAACATTTTGCATTTCAGGAAAAAAATGTAATTACAAATGTTTAGCCTGCTTTTTAAAGTATAACTAATCAAAGTATATATCTTTTAAAATTGTGTAGGAAGAACAAACATGGATGTGAAATTTGCCGCTGTAAAAAATGCCCAGAACTTTCATGTGGTAAGATTTGTCCAATGGGCTACCAGCAAAACAATCAAGGATGCCTTGTCTGCAAATGTACAGGTAGACTCAACTCCTTCAGAGCTGTTTCTTTTCAACCCATTTTATATTACAGTAATGTGTCTTGAAAGCGAGTCCCATCTAATAATAATCATCATCAATTAATAGGGATTTGAAAATGAAAAACTTGAACAAGCAGATTGAATTATTGCTTATTTTATTCAATCCAAAAAAACCCTGTATAGTATCATATTCTTAAAAGTTTTTTATGCCTACAGTTAAAAGATAGGTGTCAATTATTTGAAAAACGGCCAATTATTTGTAATGGATGCATTATGCACTCTTATTCAGAGCATCTTTGTAGACATAGAGCTCTTAAGTGCATGTGTTTCCCTGGAAAGATCTAATTGGCATTCAGAGGAATGGACACATGGATCTTCATTTCTCTTGAACTGAACACGGAAGCCCTTGTGATGTGAGCATCACTCAAGGAAAGGAGCAGGAGCAGGATATTGGTCCTTAGTGTAAGATACCAGTTCTCAGTAGGAAACAATGGTATAAAACAGATCTGTACAACCCTACAGCCCTTTAATACCTAGCATACTACCACTATTTATTGATTTATTGATTTATACATACCCCGCCCATCTGGCTGGGTTTCCCCAACCTTTCTGGGCTGCTGTTGACTAAGTAGATGTTAAACAGAAGGAGACGAGGCAATGAGTAACTTGTTCTCCAGACTTCAATACCCAAAATAGTTGGGAAATGTTCACAATCTTCAGTTAGATCGCTGACCCATGCATTCTAAAAGATAGTATTGTCTTTCACAGAGCCTGCTTTTGGTAGATACATACAGGAGAATACTACTTCATGAATGCAGTGTTTGAATATTCTTCTGTTCTCAGCTTTTGAAAAAAATAAACCTACAGATCACTTTCTAGTTCTTTGAGTTTGTTCCCATTAACTATTAAATGTTCTGTATGTGTGCCCTTCAGCATTCTGCTGTTGGAAGCATACGGTATTAGAAATCTATGCTATACATAGCCTCTCAGTCTGAACATTTTACTAAGTTGCTACAACAAATACAAGAGAAGATTTAGCTGTTGGTTGTTATTACCGCCCTATTGATGCACTGGTTGTTGTTGTTTTTTAAAAAACAAACTTGTACAGAGATACCAGCTTCTGTAATGCCACCAGCGAAGGCAGGTTCTTGCTTGTCAGTGGATGGGCACCGTCATGAAAATGAAGAAAGCTGGCATGATGGCTGCCGTGAATGCTACTGTCATAATGGACGGGAGATGTGTGCTTTGATCACCTGCTCTGTACCAAACTGTGGCAATCCCACCATACATCCAGGACAATGTTGCCCAACATGTCCAGGTACTATTTTGTGTTCCCTATTGGTCTATAAAACACACCTTGCTTTCTATCTGCATCTCCTCCTTTTGGAGGAAAATTGGACAGTAAAGACAAAGTATTTTGTCTCCACATAATTCTGCCGTGGCCTTTGTAAATTAACAATTGACACTAAGTTTATATATCACAAGTGTTCAGTTTTAGCCATAAAATATATTGCCTACAATTTTTTCTTAGTATTGTTAGCATTTTAATTTAATGCAGACAAATACAGTCTTGGGAGCAGAAGGAAAGAGGTATACTTCAACATTTAGCAGTTTTTATTTCCAATAAAGGGGGAAGGGAGTAGAATTCTCTAAATCTTAGATGCACTTACTGTGAGGCAGACAGCATAATATTTCTCAAATTCTGCCCAGTTGCTGCCAACCTGTCAGTGACTTTTGAATCCAATTTATTACAGTTGAGTTAGTATTTTTTTTCTTACTGCATATGTTCACCTATTTCATACTCTATGCACAGAGTTCACCCTGATGTGGCAAGGAAACTAACCCAAACATCACTACAAACTATTGCTTTTTCTTGAATCGTAACAGAGTCTGAATAACTGTGTGTATGTGTACCTAAAGCAATGATGGCTAACTGCAACTCTCATTATACTTGACCATTGGAGCACAGGAATACAAATTTGTATTCAAGCCCAGAATTTAGGTCAGGGTTTGAATACTAATCTGTATATTTCATTTTCATGCTGTGTTCATTTTCAAATGTCTACCTTGCAAGCAGCTATCAGGTGTGCCAAAAGCACATTAAGCATTATGGGGGACAATTTTGAAGTGTTGGGTTTAGTGAGGTTTCTGTGCTCTGTTTTGAGATTATAAGTAGCATGCAAGAGTCTAGTTGCAGCCCACTGTGGTTTTATAGTGAAAGTAAAAAAGAAGTAGCATGAAAAATTATGGACAAAACTAGATCACTGAAGATGAGAGGGTTAGACTTTCTAGGAAACATGGTTATTCTGTGTGACCTGACTCAGAAATCAGAAGTAAGTAAGGAATCTACTATTACCCTCCTTGCATCTAAAAGTATTGTACAGTACAGTATTGAAACACTTGACCCAGGGAAAGGGGGAAATGGTGTGAGAAAGCTCAGTCGATTTTTATGTCAAGGATTGATTTGTAGGTTTTAAATTTAGCCCTGTTTTGATCTTTTGTTTTGCCCGGAAGCTACTTTGGATGGGCATTTGTCCAGAAACATGATCTTAAAAAGACATTTTCTTAATAGTCATTTACTGTTGTGATCTTGACATGTTGCTAATAATTCTCTCACACTTTGAAGGTCAGTTGTGTAAGGGAAAAGGACCGAGGACAGCTATGTTATTGGTATTCTGAAGTTGTTGTGAGACTGGTAGCCATGGTAACATTCTGTGCCTTGTTTTACATTTATTTATATGGAATGTTCATTACTGGTGATTTGTAGTTAGTTTAAATTTCCTTGGCTCTGGCACATATGAGATAGCATGCAGAAAAATAGTGTTACTCAATCGCACTGCTGGTGAAATACAGGAAACTGGGTTTTTAACATAATAATGTTGTACTATATATATATTTTTACATGTTATTTGTGCATAAACAAGTTCATAAATCTATTATTGCAAAACTTAATGTGTTGCTTAAATTCCGCAGTCTAATTTTCTGTTACTTTGTTTTGGGGTTCTTTTCCCCCTCAGATGAATCCCTTGTGCAGAAGCCGGAACTCAGTAGTCCAACCATCTGCTATGTTCCAGGAGGAGAGTATTTTTTGGAAGGGGATACGTGGAATATTGATACTTGTACACAGTGCACATGTCATAATGCACGAGTTTTGTGTGACACGGAAGTCTGCCCACCTCTTCTTTGTCGGAACCCCTCCCGTACTCAGGACTCATGTTGTCCTCAGTGCCCAGGTTAGCATTACCTTCCAGCTTTCAGCATACACTCCCCAGTTGTTTGTTCTCTCTGTGCAGGATGCTGCTCTAAAATATGATACTTAATCCCTGTTAAAGTGTGCAAGAAGTAAGCTAAACTGACAATTATTGAACAAAAGTCTGTTTAGTAGGGCTGAAAGCTCTCATACAAATAGCATAACCTGTGGCTAACAGGAAATATGAGAGCCAGCATGCAGATATTCAGTCATAAACCAAGACTTTTATAAAACAAGAATTACTGAAAAGTTATTGGCTTATTTAGACCTTCATATACTGTGATGCAGAACTTTTACTATGGGTTGTTCTGGAACCTACATTCTGACAAACTGAATTTCCATTAGTATATTTGTACAATTCGTTATTTGAAAGCACAGTGCTAATACTAGATTATATCCAAGAATGTTGCCTCCTTTATACAAGGACTTCGACTTGCTCAACAGAACTTCTCTTCACCCTCCCTGTGCACCCCACCCCCTGATCTGCTCTAGGTGGTTGGGGGTGCATGGTGGGAGGGGAGGTTCAATTGTGCAAGCAAAAGTCCTTGCATGAACAGGAAAGGTTCATTGGATACAACCCACTATTTATAACTCTTTAATCAAAACAGGTATTAAAATCTGTTTTCCTGAAAAAGTGTTGTAAACAGCATGAGTGATGGGCTTCTTAATCCAGCAAAAGTTCACTTCAGACTTTTTTTTAAAAAAAGTTTTAATTTTAATTAAATTTCAACTTTAAATACAAATAAAATGAAATTACGGATGAATTTTCTGATAGTTTTATGAGGTTATATCCACGTCTTCAGTCCCTCTTCTGCCCCAACTGGGCTAACAGGACGACTGGAGCACCTCCTGCTTCAATAAACAATGGATCTGCGGCAGAGGTTTTTAATCCTCTTTTATTACTTCAAGCGATTTACAGAATATATACATAGGCTGTTACAAACAGCTCTCACTGCAAACACACAGCATAACAGAGAGCCAGAGATACTCACAACAGCTACAGAGCAATATAACAATACCACGCCTTACTAAATTAGCTGAGTCAGGAAGGCAATTTACTGAAGGAACAGTTCCCGCCCACTTCTCTCTCTGGAGACTTTCTGATTCTCACATTGGGAGGGGTGAAAATGCTAACATACTCCCCCTTTTCAAACCGACCATTGAGAGAACTTTAACACAACTGTAATTTAACACAACTGTAATTTCTTAACATACACATCCAGTTGTTCCTTGTTCACAGCTTTAGTTAAAGCATCGGCAGGAATTTCTTTCCCTGGCATATAAGTAACTTTAACAACTCCTTCTTGAATACATTCTCTGGCGCGGTGCATTTTAATCTGTAAATGTTTTGTTTTCTGCTTGCACCCTTCTGATTGGATCAACGCTATGCAGGCTTTGTTGTCCTGATAAACTGGAATTGGACACGAAACCTTTATTCTCATATCTTGACATAGCTGCAATAACCACTCTACATTCATAAGTGATAGAGTTAGAGCATTGAGTTCTGCTTCACATGAACTCGTGCTCACTGTTGCTTGCTTCTTACAATTCCAATCAAACAAGCACTGATTGTACAGATAACACACGCCTGATGTACTCCTTCCATCCATTGAGTCACTGCCAAAACTGGCGTCTGCATAGATTTCAAGACCTCCTGATTTTTGGCTTGAAAGTCTTAATCGATAATGCATAGTGCCCTTTAAATATCTAACTATGCGTTTTAAAGCTTTCCAGTCAGATACTGTGGGCTGATTAGCATATCTACTGAGCAAATTCACACCAATGGCAATGTCTGGCCTGGTACACCTTGCTACAAAACTGAGCTTGCCTAACACACTCCGGAACAATGTGGTGTCAGAAAATGCCTCAGCATTTGTGTCATGCTGGAAACCTGTGACCATAGGGGTATCTACAGCATTTGCATCAGTCAGGTTTAACTTTTTCAGCAATTCATTGATTTTGCATGTTTGGTGCAGCAAAACATCACCTTTCTCATTTCTCTCTACTTCCAGAGAGAGATAATTACTGACTTCCCCTAGATCTTTCATGTCGAAATGCTTCTGCAATTTCCCAAGAGTGCTTTTGTAAATATTAATATCTTTCCACAGAAATAAGATATCATCAACGAAGCAAATACAAAATAGCTTTTGTTGATTACACTCTTTCACAAAAACACAAGAATCAGCCTTTCCTTGTTGGAATCCTAAAGAAAACAGCACTTCAGTTAGTTTAGTGTGCCAGCAACGAGCACTTTGCTTCAAACCATATAGGGATTTTTTTAACTTGCACACCATTCCCTTTTTGACTTGCACTCCATCTGGTGGCAGCATATAAATATTCTCATCAAGAATTCCGTACAAAAATGCAGTATTTACGTCATGATGCGATATAGTCATGCCTTCTTCAGCAGCAAGTTTCATTAAGAGTCTAACACTCTCAAATCTGACTGTTGGTGAGTACGTCTCATGGTAATCCTGGTCAGGTATCTGAGAAAAACCACGTGCCACTAGCCTGGCTTTATATCTGGCAACTTTACCATGCTGGTCCGTTTTTACTTTGAAAATCCACCTGCTGTCTACAAATTTCATACCTGGTTCTCTTGGAACCAATTCCCATGTCTCATTTTGTTTCAGGGATTTTAACTCAGATTTCATGGCATTAAGCCAAGGTTCAGCATCCTTTGCGGACAAGTTTTGAACCTCTTTGCAGCTGGCTGGTTCAAACACTGTATCTGAGTCGCTAGTAATGACAGCTTTTGCAAACTCTTTGGAAAATCGCTTTGGCGGTCTTCCCTTGGTGGCTCTTTCGGACCTGCGCAAAATTCTCAGATCCTCTGGGTCCATTTCCTCCTTGGGAGAATGGTGACCCATTGTAAACAAAGGTTCTACATTTACATCAGTGTCTGATTCATCTGTCTGTTTAACTGAGGCTTTTGCACTCTGATAGTCTGTGTCAGTGTCAGATTCCTCACTAACGCTAGATTCATTAGCAGTAACAGGATCTGCCTCTTTCTTTTCTGGCTTTGTGTCATCATCACCAGAAATGGGGTAGCACTGAAAAATACCAACTTTGTCCCATTTTGGGTTACAATCCATACTTCTGGTCAACCTAATTGTTTTTGTGTCTGTCATTAGCACACGGTATGAACCTTTCTCGTACCCTAGAAAGATGCCATGTTGACCACATTTACTCAGTTTGTCATTTTGCAAAGTATGCACCCATACTTCTGAACCAAAAATTTTCAAATGCTTCACAAATGGTTTTTTCCTGAACAGCATTTCATATGGGGTGCAACCAATGGCTGATTGATATCTTCTGTTATAAACATAAGTAAAACACGATAAAGCTTCCCCCCAAAAGGGATTGGGTAGGCCTGAATCGTGCAACAGAGTTTTAATACCTTGTTGCAAGGTTTGGTTTACTCTTTCACACAAACCATTCATCCATGGAGATCTGGGTGTGGCAGTCATGTGCTCTATACCCTGTTCAGCAAGAAAGCTCTCAAATTGCTCTGAACAAAACTCTCCACCTTTGTCACTGTAAAAGTGACGCACCTGCTCATTGTGCACATTTTTTAGCCATGCACAAAACTGTTTGAACCTTAAAAAGGCTTCAGACTTTTTCTGCAGTACATAAACCCAAACATATTTGGAATAAGAATCAATCAGAACCATGAAGTAACGTGAGTTGCCTCTAGAGAGCGCTAGAGGTCCAACCAAATCTGCATGCACCATCTCAAAAGGTTTTTTTACTTCCCTCCCAGACTTTCTACCTTTGGGAGCTTGTCTAATCTTATTCTCTGCACAAGAAACACATTTCATGTGGTAAGGACACTTTTGGACTTTCATGCCCTCAACCATATTTTGCATTTTTGCCACTGCTTGGAAATGCAAATGACCAAACAAACGGTGATAATCATGAATACAGTGGTTATGCATTTTCTCATTCTTATCTACTGATATGTTACAGCATGCCTTTTCAGTTTCTCTAGTTGCTTTAGCAGCTGCACCTGTAGCAAAAGGCAATACATATAAACCATCAACACACTTGGCATAAAGAATGAGTTTGTTATCTCGAAGAATTTCGCACCGAGAGTTTTCAAACACCACTTTAAATCCTAGAGCATCTAACTGAGAATACTTAGGAGATTATCCTGCAAATGAGGAGCATACATAACATTGCTAACTGTTGCATTTAGGCTCTGCAAAAACACAGTACCCTGAGCCAAACTCTTAATTGACGACCCATCTGCTTGATGAATGGCTCCTCCCTGTTTCTCCAGATGAACAAAGAGGTCTTTATTATTGGCAACATGCCGGGTTGCTCCTGAGTCGACAATGAAAACAGAACGTTTGAGTTTTTTAGAGCAACGTGAGACCAAAGCTTTTGATGCAGCTGGTCCTTGGGGTTTTCGGCCTCCTCCCCCTCTGCCTTTGAAGTTGTCCTTTTGCTTTAAAGTCTTCCTACATCGATTCCTGTAATGCCCAAATTCACCACAAGAGTAGCAGCGTAGAGTTTTAAGAGCTTTAGCAGAAGTTTCACTTTCTCCTGCCGAAGGCTTGAAAACACTCTCAATAACTTTGCCTCGATTCTCTCTTGCAGTTTGTCTGCGATCCCATTCATTCATGAGCACAGCAGATACATGATCCTCTGTTAAACGATCATTAGGCAATGTGGATAGCTGAGTAGCAACTGCATCATACGACTCATCTAGGCTATTTATCATGAGCATTGCAAAAACAGCCTCTGACAAATTCAAGTCTCGCTGGGCAAGGTCCTGTCTGAGACGTTTTAATTGAGCCAGGTGGCTGGGCAAATTGCCATCTTTCTGCAGCTCCAGCCTACATAGTTTCTTAAAAAATAACACAGTTGAGCCTGCATTTTGACGTAGATGCATATCTTTAAGTTTATTCCAAACAGCCTTTGCAGTCTCCTCATTCTCTAAATTGACCAACAAATGGTCTGAGACACTCAAAACAATTGTCCCCCTGGCTCTCATGTCTGCCTCATGCCAGGCTGCCCAATCATCATCAGTCTCATCGGGGGCATCATCCTCTATGGTATGATAAAGCTTTTCTCTTTGTAAAAGTGCCTTCATTTTAACTTGCCAGGTAGGGTACGTTTCTGGCGTCAGGAGAGGAAAAGACAGGGCCATTTGGCTGATATGTGCAGAAGCCATGTCTGCGTTTTAAATTAACAGCAAGACACTTCCCTTCGTGCAACACAAAAAGCCTTGACTCTCCCAGCAACTTCACTCCCCCTTTCAGCACAATTAATTTAGGCAAACTGGAAAAGTGTCTCTTGTCCTTTTGGCAGCTTTAAGCATGCCTCTCTGTAAATCAGCTTGAAATTAAACAGCTTACGACTTGGCAATGTGCAGCATCAGAACTCCGTCCAGCCAACAGCAGCAACAGCTCATCCAGGCCTGGAGACGATGTACAGCATCAGAGGAAAACTGGATCAGCAGAACCGTCCTCCCTCTCAGCAGCCAAGCAACACAGCAAAGCACGCGTCCACTGCGCAACTCATGCATCCGCAGAAACCATCCTCTGCTACCATATGATAGTTTTATGAGGTTATATCCACGTCTTCAGTCCCTCTTCTGCCCCAACTGGGCTAACAGGACGACTGGAGCACCTCCTGCTTCAATAAACAATGGATCTGCGGCAGAGGTTTTTAATCCTCTTTTATTACTTCAAGCGATTTACAGAATATATACATAGGCTGTTACAAACAGCTCTCACTGCAAACACACAGCATAACAGAGAGCCAGAGATACTCACAACAGCTACAGAGCAATATAACAATACCACGCCTTACTAAATTAGCTGAGTCAGGAAGGCAATTTACTGAAGGAACAGTTCCCGCCCACTTCTCTCTCTGGAGACTTTCTGATTCTCACATTGGGAGGGGTGAAAATGCTAACATTTTCTGTACTGCCAAGTTGCTCCTTTGGCCTTGTGAGACCCACTACTGTTGATTAAGCATGCCCCAGAAGTAGTGCAGCCTTTGTATTCAGGGAATGTATGTGTGGATCAACTTCCTGGGCATGACTCAATTAACAGCTAGCTGTACTTTCTCATAATGCTATCTCAAAGTTATACCTCTTTTTCTCCAAATGCAAGTCTATAGTGATATAAGAATGAGGGAACTGTGTGATAGGTAATGTTGCCAAAATTCAGAAATCTTTCATGGCTTGTATGTACTTTGTATCACAAAGAACTGTGCAGATAAGCCTTTAAATAAAAATTACACTATGAAAGATAGGAGAGCAACTGTTGAAAACTAAATTGCTTACCAAAGTCATTTTCTAGATTTTCCCTGAGTGGACTGGAGGACATTCATTTAACAGGATGACTTCTCCCACTGGTTTGGATAGGCAGGGCCTTGCAAGTCTTGATTGCTCATTTGCATGCTTATATTTTTAGATGAGCCAGTTCAGCCTTCCTTGTCAAGCAACGAGAGCATGCCCAGCTACTGCAAAAATGATGATGGTGATATTTTCCTGACTGCTGAATCCTGGAAGCCCAATGTTTGTACCAGTTGCATTTGCATGGATGGTGAAATCAGCTGCTATTCTGAGTCTTGCCCTCCAGTATCTTGTGACAGACCTGTTTTGAGAAAGGGACAGTGTTGTCCTTACTGTATAGGTAAGTTCTGAAAAGGGGAAAGAAGGATGTGATAGGAGGGCTTTTTCAGTTTCTCCATATCCTGGTGTCTTCTCAATTTTTACCTTATTTGACTTCTATGCTGTATTTCTGGTGTATCCTGCTGTTTCTGCTGAGAACAGTGATACTATTTTTATTAATACTATTAGCAGATATATTTTATGTATGTCATCTTCTAACATGAAAGCATTTCATAGGATTGAGAATGTGCTGTTGCAATTTGGGCCAAAATAGGTTCTTATTTTTATCGGTCCAGGATCCAGCCATAATGAGTCATGCCTTGCTCCCACTAAAAGTAGTGGAACTTGACTTAACCAAAAAACTGTATTTCATTGGTGTCAATGGAGCTGAAGGGTGCAACTAGACATTAAGGGGTGTTTGTTTGTTTGTTTGTTTGTTTGTTTGTTTGTTTTTAATGCAGTGACATTATCCTTTAATCTCTTATTTTAAACTTTATTTTAGTAAGGATAAGGAATATCTGCTGCAAAAAGATTATCTTTAGTTATTAAGAGGACCCTCTTCTGCCTAGAAACAGATTTAAATTATAATAACTCTTGCCCCCACCCCAGCATACAAAGAATTACATATGCAAACACTCCTATTTTTGACAGCACTGCACGTTGAAACAATGTTTTTGATCCCACTCATCCTGGCACAGTCCATGGTTCCATACCATGCATTTGGCTTCCATTTGTTGTCAACAGCAAAAAATTACCGTGCAGAAGAGAGACCAGGTGCACATAAAAGTGCCTCCCTCAGCAATGAACCTTGGGAACAGCCAGTGTTTTACATGCTTTCAATATGGCAGACTTATATTCAAAAGACCAAGATTCTGAACATATTTTTTAACAGATAGGTGAAGGTTGTGGCTGGGTGCTTGATGGAATTTTTTAACGTCAAGACTCCAGGACAGCCTTCCCCAACCTAGTGCCATCCACAAGTTTTAAATTAAATCTCCCATCACCTTTGACCATTGGCCATGCTGAGGCAGATGGCATTTGTAGTCCAAAATATCTAGGGGTCATTTGGCTGATATTTTAAGCCCACCACACCTGTAATAAGCCTCAGGTTATTGTGTTTCTTCAACACCCCTCTTCCACTGGGGTCTCCCCACACTACATAGAAGTCAATACCCAAATCATGCCATCCTAGTTGTTCACTATAGAGTAATCCCCTAAACGTGGATACTGAAATATTTCCTCAGCAATTTCTGAATAGGGAAGATCCTAGAAATAATCCAGTAACCCAGAAATGTATGAACCATGATATGAGGATAAAATGGAGGAATCATGTGCACCCCAGCAAGCATCTTGTAGAAAAGTTAGAATTAAAATGTAGCAAATAGAAAACATTGTAAGTAATAATTCATAAAGTTACTAAAGTCACTGATCTTAGCAATTTAGGGTTGTGACTGCAGGGAAGCGAAGGGCAAGACAATTGTGTCTGATGCTGTCTCACAATGGCTGTGAGACCGTATTGGCATCCATTGCCCACTTCTTGCCCTCAGAACATACCATTCCCGCCAGAGGGGAACCTTACATAATACTGCTCAGCAGCCAGTGGGATGCCGGAAGATCACCTAAGCCAAATATCCCAGCCCAGAATAAGAGGGGTTTTGGTTTCATGCATCTCTGCTTGAGTTTCTGAAACTCTTAAAATATAGTTTCATTAAGCATAGAAATACAGTATATAGTTTTTATTTTGAATTTCGTTGGAAACCAAGAGAAAAAAGAACTGTGGACTTATTTTACTTAAGGTAGCTTAAGTAAAACCAGTTTTGGCTTTAGCATAATGGCTCTATTAATATTTCCCCCCCAGTACATTTAAGTCTTTCCACTGCTTATCAGGTTATATCTGCTTATCAGGTATAAGGCAGACTGTTATTACCATTTCACAGAGGGGGAATTAATGCAGAGAAAGGAAACTAACCTAATGACTTCAAACTAACTGAGCAAAGGTTTTAACTCTGATTTTGCTGGTTAGTATTGATACTTCAGTCACAGCACCACATTAAATAGATATGTTATCTATTTTATAAACTGAAAATTGTTAACACAAAAAAATGTTTTGATTTCTCACTAACTGGAAAAGTTGAAGAAAACAATTCAGATCTCAGAAGATCTGCAAAATTTATTTGATTCCTTTCTCCTCATAACAGAATTTCAGTACCTGCTATATATTAATTTGATTAGCAGTAAACAGATGCTTCCAGTCAAGAGCAGAATGTCAATCTGCCACGCAACGACAACAACAAATCATCTAGTCCCAAGGCAGGGCCCTATAATCAGTTGTTTCCCTTTTTCAATTACTCTGAAATGGCTTTCTAAACTCTCAATTGTGGCAATATTATTTTAACAGAAGACACATCATCAAAGAAGGCAGTGTGTCACTTTAATGGGAAAACATATGCAGATGAAGAGCGTTGGGATATTGATAGCTGCACACACTGCTATTGTCTGCAGGGTCAGACCCTTTGCTCCACAGTCAGCTGCCCTCCTCTTCCTTGTGTGGAGCCCATCAACGTGGAAGGAAGTTGCTGTCCCATGTGTCCAGGTAAGTTATGTTCATATTCATGTTAAGAGTTTATCAGGAATTTTGCACATGCATAAAATAGTTAATCACTTAGCCTAGACAAGCAAATACTATGGTATGCACATCCAGGATTCCAAGACCTACTGGTAACCAAACTGTCTTCTTTAAGACCTTCCCAACAACTATCTTACAATCTAAGCTACTGTGTTGAGAAAGATAAGACGAAACCACTGGTATCATTTAGACCAGGCATCCCCAACCTGCAGCCCTCCAGATGTTTTGGCCTACAACTCCCATGATCCCTAGCTAACAGGACCAGTGGTCAGGGATGATGGGAATTGCAGTCCAAAACATCTGGAGGGCCGAAGGTTGGGGATGTCTGATTTAGACTGAGGATTAAGTAAACATTGTGTTTCAGATATAATATATCTTGAATCAGGATTTGGAATACAGCAAATGAATATTTTCCTGTTTTCTCTCAGAACAACTAATTCAGCCATTCAAATATGCTTTAATTAACAGAAATTCCTTATTTATTTATTTATTTATTTATTTATTTATTTTAATCTAACTCAGTTTTTACAGTATTTTATTTGGCCTATTTCAGATGTTAAGTAAACTATGATTTAACATTAGATAGCCATAGGTTCACACACACGCCTACCCATTTTGTCCTCTCAGGCATAACTGTTTGAAAATAAGCTGTAGTTGAACCACAATTTGCCCTTTTTGGATATAACAATAAATTACAGCTACTGTTAAAGAGGAAGCAACTTTTTCGAATCTCCTCCATGAAGCAGTACTCGAAGAAGAGAGAAGAGCACATGAGCCTAAGTTTGTGCCTTTTTCCAGTATGATACACTTAAAACAGCCCTTTGTTTAAATGATTTTATTTTTTATTACTCAAAAATTACCTTCTTGATCATGTTCAGGAACAACAAATGTGCCAGAAAATATCAAGAAAAACATTAATGAAGTATCAAAAGGTATCTCAAACACTTCTTAGTTTTACTTTGGCCTCACGATAGAAGTAGTAGGTGGGCAGGATAGAGTAAAACATTAAGATGTAAGAAATGCATCTTAATGGGATGAAGCTTAATGGCTATAAGTTCCTTTGACAATTTTCTTTTTTTAATAGAAATGTATGTACCTGAACCTACCAACATTCCAATTGAGAAGACAAATCATAGAGGAGATAATGAACTGCAAGCACCAGTTTGGCCTACACACAGTGAAAATGACATTGTTCATATCCACAGAGGTAAATTGTATTTCATGTCATGAATCAGAGGCTGCTTAGGAAGTTCTCCCCCCCCCCCTCAAAATCACTTTTTGGAGTCTTTTAAAAAATGTTTATCTAAGAGAACCAGGTTTCACTACAGAGCCTAAGTCCAGTATCTACCGCCATACTACTCTTCTTTTTTCTTCTTCTCTTTTTACATCCAACTACTTACGAGTTACTGCTTATATTGATACTAGCATTGTATGTTTAGTCTACATTCACCCACATCACCTATTGTAGGTGTCTTTGCAATCAACCTCATATCTCACATTTGTCTTATAACAATAAGACAATAGGAATAGCCTCATGAAACGTGGTTTCACTTGATGGCAGCAGGGATAGCTCAGGATTCCATGGCTCCTGAGATTGCTGTGCCTTGCTTTCTGTTTGCCATTGTATGGAGAACGCTGCTGCTAGTAGCTTCTGCCTACTGTTTGGGCAGGTGCATTGAGGCATCCCTCACTGGGGGGGGGGCCTTCCCTGCCAACAGTGTGGTCACAATGTTGTGTAAAATGGTAAACTCAAGATGAAAGTCAACTCAAAAGGCTGAGCAGTGCACCTGTGGCTCTCCAGATGTTGGACTCGCAAATTCTGTCCACCTCAGCCAACACTGCCAGTAGTCAGGGAATTAGGAGCTGTAGTCCCAATAATATTTGGAGGGCCAAAGGTTACCCACCCCTGAGGAAGAAGAGGTGATCCTTCAGGTATGTTGGATTCAAACATTATGGACTTTACCAGAATCAGTTCCCTTCCATGTCTTAAATAGGATGTTTTAGTGCCATGGAAATATTTCATGCATTCTACTGTAATTTTATAGTATTCTTTCACTTTGTTGTTACATGTCATATTGTTATGTAAGATAATGCCCCGAAAATGGAGGGGTATTCCGTTAAAGGATTCTGGGGGCATGGCCCTGCCCGAAGCCTAGGGAGGTTAGACCCTATGGCACACCCCTATCGGTGACCCCGGGGGGAGTTCCTTGTCAATATGCATCACTGGGCTCCTTGGCTGGTGGTTAACCCTTCCCGGACTTCCAGCACACGGGCTGGGGTTGGATATAGCCAGTTAGGGTACAATGCCTAAGCCAATACTGCTCAACATCCATAACCAATAAAGTTGTGGCCTTTTACGCCCATTAACCTTAATTGAAGTGTATTGTGTCATCATTTCCACCGGGGGGGGGGGGGGCGACACTGCCACGCCATACATGTCCAAGGTAACTCGATGGGGTAAAGTGTAGAATTCTTGTTACTCAGGGTAGCATATGGTGTCTTGTCTTGGGATTTTAAAAATAGTGGCATGGTGGAGCTACTCTTATTAGGGGTGTTATTTAATTGTTCATTACCAACATGCTTATTCACACCTTTCAGATATGGGTCATCTTCAGGGGGATTATAGAGAAACCAGAGGATCGCAACCAAGTGCAGAGGCATCTCTTAGTTCTCTTGCCTGGGTGACAGTGCCCATCATGACAGCTCTCGTTCTTATAATAGCACTTCTACTTATCAATCAGAAAAAGCAGTGGATACCAGTATCCTGCTACAGAGCACCAACAAAGGTAAATAGAGTTTTATTTAGGCATTAAACCATCTGTCTTTTACTGCATTTGGTATAAACATGATTTCTTGAACTGGCTAAGATAGTTGAACAAAAATTGAAAAGGGATGGCAGAAAGCTCCAAAAAGGCAGGAGGGCAAATACTAATGTCTGTCTGGCTGTTCCCTTTGAACATGTTTTAGATTACACCCCAGATTGTATAGGATCTAGTTCAAATAAAATCTACAGCAGGCACCCCCAAACTCTGCCCGCCAGATGTTTTGGGACTACAATTCCCATCATCCTTGACCACCTGTCCTGTTAGCTAGGGATGATGGGAGTTGTAGTCCCAAAACATCTGGAGGGCCAAATTTGGGGGTGCCTGATCTAGAGCCCCCCCAGTAGGTTCAAGGTCTGAAACATCAACGCTTGCCTGGGCCTTGATAGATAAAGAAATGCAGATGCAGCCTTTGTTAAATAAAGCTTTCCCTTCTGCCCTTAATATTACTTGTCATAGGTAGCAGAGAGACCTTCCTTTGTGGCCAAAGGCTGCCTCAGGTACTTATTGAATCCTCTCTGCTTGCCATTATTCACAAGAGTAGGAGTACACTGTGAAGGATCTGAATGATGGACTCATGGAGCCCTTGATCACTTTTGTGCATGCAAATTAACTGAGTGTTCTTTTGCTATTTGGATTGTGTTCTCTAGCTTTTGATTCCAATCTTTATTGGGACCAACTATTATGGTTAACAGTGATGCTCACAATGCTAGAACTTGCATTCATAAAAATCACAGGGACTTGAGAAGCTGTTTGAACCCAAATCAGATCATTTGTCATCTTGTCCAATATTGTCTACTCTATTCTGATCTTTGGGGTTTTATCTGCTACACAACTCTTTTAAATGGAGATCCTTAGGATTGAACCTGGGTTGGTTTTTTTACATGCAAAGCATGAGCTAATTTGTTGGCAGGAGGTTCAGGCCACAGCTCAGTGATAAAGCATGCTCTTTGCATGCAAAAGTCCCAGATTCACTGACCCCTCCAGGTAGGGTGGGGAAATTCCTGTGTGAACTTTTGGTTAACATCTCCCAGTCATTATGGATAATACTGAGCTAGTTGGGCTAGCCAGCTTCCTAAGTTAAATAAATCACTGTTCTGCACAGCACATAATTGACTTATGAAATGCTCTACCAAATGATGTGGCAAGGGCTACTAGCTCGTGTGGCTTTTCATCTGTCCTGACTTACTATCCTGTGCCTTTCTATATTCCAACAGCCTTCTTGTCTAAACAATCAATTGGTGTACGTAGACTGCAAGAAAGGAACAATGGTTCAGGTGGACAGTTCTCAGAGGATGCTCAGAATTGCTGACCCAGACTCAAGATACAGTGGATTCTACAGCATGCAAAAACAGAACAACTTACAGGCAGATAATTTCTATCAGACAGTGTGAGAAGTTGCACCCTTACAAAGAAGTTAAGAAGAAACAAAGACTGAGTCTGCTATTAAAATAAAACTAGAATTGTGCACTTGCTTAGTGGATTGTATTGGATTTGTGACTTCATGTACAGCTCTAAGACCTTACTGGGATGGGCTCTGACTCCTGCAATGTGCCAGAACAAGCATTCCCATTTCTCCTTGCGATAACTGACCAAGTGTTTTCTTAGAACCAAAGTTTTAAAACTTGTTAAGATGTTTTGCTTGTAACATAGTAATAGAGATTGTTTGGAAAGGGGAAATTGGGGTTGAGTTTGAGTGGTAATAACAGGAAGCCTCAAAGAAGAAAAGCTGGTCAGCTTGACTTGGAGTCAAACAATATAAGAATATAGCTTTTTTCCTATCACTCCAAAATAGAATTTATTGCAGTGAAGTATAAGCATAACCATACCTGAACTTAAATAACCAAGTCTGGGTTTTTTTTCCAGCTGTGCTACAAAAATATAGAACCTGTCACATCACAGGTGTGGTATAGCTGCAACTATGTTTTTCTACCTGATCAGAAGCTGCAAGAGCTAATGACATAGTGAGGGAAACATTAAAGCAGAAATACAAAGGGTGAATTATTGAAGCTGTGTACAATTATACCTTGTGCTGCTTTTTGTTTTTCCTTTTGATGCTGTTTGTCAAGGTTTTTTTTTTTTTTGCAATCAGCAAGTGGCTAAGGCCTGTATAATTCCTGATATGAGCACTGGATCTTTTGACAACAGTAGTGGTGAGGGAGAGAAAGGAAGGGAAAGTTATAAACACCATCTGATTCCAGAGCTTGTGTGTGCGTGTTTTGTGTGTGTGTGTGTGTGTGTGTGTCTTTTTTTCCTTTTACCATTCTGCATCAATTTCAGGTGGTTCAAAGTTTTTCATTGGAGGAAAAGAAATAGATTTGTTGGATGAAGATCTTGCTCAGATTATTATTTTTTAAATCATGTTAAGGGTTTTTTTCTGTTACTGATTATGCAGACCAGAAACAACTTCCATGCTAGGAAGCTGCTTAATTTTAATTGTATATTACTCAAGCACCTTTTTGGAAGCTCAGAAAGAAAGGAGATCATGCTTCTTTAAAACTTTAGCTTTATAGAAATATTTATGTAAATATAGTTATGCTGGAAACAAAGCATTTGTATGTCTGTGTGTGTGTATATGTGTGTATGTGTATCCATACATCTGTGGTGTATACATACACACATATACACACTATATATGTGTATATATATATACAGTATGTATATATACAGTATATATATGGTATTTATATATACAGTATATATCAGTATAATTTTGTATTTTCCCCTGTTGAATGTATTTTTAACTGAGATTTTACCCAGAACAGAAACACAGGCATTCCACATTTTTGCTTAATCATTTGTGTTTAGGAAAGACGAGATGAGAGTATCTCATTCTACCTAGTTTTATTTGATTTGAAAGTGTGAGTATGCAAGTGTGTGTGCACGCGTGCCCTTGTGTTTGCATATGTGTACAGTATGTGCACAATTTTAGCAGTAAGCATTGCTCTTGCTACTTGCTACATTTCAGGGTGTGTTCCTTTTTCTTTTCCTGCATGGCCTTAAAAAGGCTGTTAATTCAATGCATTGGCTAGATACACTGATAACATACAGGCAGCACTCATCAGTTCCACAACTTAACTGCATCAGCATTTGGAGATATTTGAAAACAGTTGTTTGAAACAACTACTGGAGTACAGTCTACAACTAGCTGGAAGTTTGTTGCAGCTTGACTCGTAACTTTTAACTGTATCATACAACATTAACTTTTCCAAATATGTCTTGGCACTTTTATACTAACTGCCCATTTGTGTATGCCTCTTTCTTTTACAGTTGCTTGTCATAAGACACAGATACCCAGTATGCTTAATGTGAAAAGAAAATGTATTTTTTGTAAAGGAACTCTCAAGTATTGTTGTAAATACTTGGTCAGAGGTTACTGAACTTTAAAACTGAAAAACCTAATTTATTATATGACCTAATTTATTAATCCGAAGATTAACAAATGTCTTGTTTTAGAATATCAAAAAAGTGTTCTAGCTGTTTGCATCAAAGAGAAAAATAGGTGTATCATAAAGGCTCAACATTTTTTCTGTTTATAAATTCAGTTTCCAAAAAACAAAGAAAAAATGTAGTTCCCCCCCCCCCCCCGGGCATTTTATACTCATATGACAACACTGAAACAAATGTTACTCTCCAGTTATTACCCAGATTCTGTCAAGATAAATCATCCATTCCTTTCATAAGAGTAAGCAGTCGTTATCCAGAAATTGTAAATGCTTGCTTTTATTTTACAATCAAGGCCATATTCTGAGAAATATTAGCAGGATATAGGACATGGTGTAAAATGTTTTATTATTATTATTTTATTATTATTATTTTATTATTATTATTATTTTGAAGATATTATTTATCCTATGTGCTGTATCCATTACATTCTTTTACTTTGGTTCCTGTTTTGCTCTTGTAAGAGAAATGCAGATCTAATTTTCTGGAAAAAATAAATAGATGCATATGTGGCACTTGGAGTGCACTGCAATTCGGCAGATTGCTTGTTTACTTTTTAAAATGTAAGACGGTTTCTTGTAATTTGGCTCTTGGCAGCACAATAAAAATTAACTTGATGAACTTTTCATAAATTTCTAATTGATTTCTTCTCTGTTATGTTTAACATCTTTTAGTGTTTTATTGTTTGTTACATTGTGGCAAAAAAGGTATACAAGTGGAACCTGCTGCCACAATGTTGCAGTGTAGAGTACGCCTGTTCACAATTCCAGCAAACAGTGTCCTCTGCTAGGATATTCCAATTTCCTGACTGAGTTTTCTGTTTTCTTTTCTTTCCTCCAACAGTCGACATTTTGTGTCCACTAAGCATGCTCAGTCCATATTGGGATGTTGGGGGGAGGATTTCTCCCCTTTATTTTTGAAGAATTGTACCAAACATTTCACCAAAGCTTAAGCATTCATATCCTTAACATAATCCTTAACTGTGACATATGCAGAACTTTCTATCGTCACTCTTAATTCTGTTGGTATGCCACTAATACTGATGTATGACAAAAATGTTTGCTTGACCAGGCACTGCAGCAGTTGTTAAAGAGATTGAGAGCATTTGAGTACAAAAATGGGAAGGGGGTGGCCTGGGGGACAGCAAGTATCTTTATGTAACCAATAGGACTCAATTGCCAGTGTTGTCACTGTATGTGGGGACATTTGGGCCCAGGAGCCAAATGCAGCACTCCAGACCTCCCTGCCTGGCCCTTGAAACTCCCCTTATGTCACATCACCTCCAAATCCACGCCCCTTACCAGTCTTGCTTTGCACCCTCCTTGAGTGCTTTTACCTGGCTGGAATGTTTCCTTGAACTCTGATGGTGCTTCTTTATGGTCTGGATGGAGGCCAAAAAGGGATGTGAGAGTGCAAAGAAACTAGAGGGCTCTACTGTCATGAACTGGTTGGACGCAGAAGAATGGTGGGAGAAACCAGGTGGAGAACCACCAAGGGAAGAAGACTCGAGACCAGGGAGCAGTGATGGGACGATGCTGGAGATGAGGGAGGAGAATGGGAAGAGGAGGTGTCAGAAGTTGAAGAGGGAACAGGGCTTAGGGAGCTAAGAGTGGCAGAAAGAAGTCCAGAATCAGATGCAGAAGCTGAAGGAGGCGAGAACGAGTCAGAGATGAGTCAGGCTGCTGAAGAGTCACAGGTATCTCCCCCTCCTGCTGCAACAAGCTCCACACACCCTCAATCTCCCAGAACCAGGAAAGGCATGAAAAGGGTGGAGGAGCGATTGGCTACACACAGACACAGGCACTACTTTCTTGGGAAAAGCCCTGGAGTGGAGTGGACTTGTTGACAGCTGTGGTGAGACGGGGACTTTCAGTCTCAGGAACTGATTCATGGGGTAAGACCTACTAGGGAGGAGCAGCTATGCTCGTTAGGCCCGACACTTGGCCTAGTCTCTGCAGATTGTGCTTTTGCTGATAAAGAGTTTACTCCAACTCTGAACTCTGATTTACTGCCAGGTCGCTCTTTGGCATGTACAAAGGTAAAAACCTGCATTTATTCCTCTGTCCACCACTGATATGGGCCCCTCATAAAGGACTGTGGTCCTCAAAAATAAAAAGGTTCTCTACCCCTGCTCTACACACAGAACCAGCTCCTGGTTATGGTTCCACAGCATGTAGAAACAGGAGCCAACTATTGCTTCAAATTGGGCCACTTCAGATTTACTGGGCTTAAGTACCTGAAAGAAACACATATACAGTAATGGGCAAAGTACAGTGGTACCTTGGTTCCCAACAGCTTAGTTTACGAACAACAAATAAGTTGGAGTTCTAGTTGTGAGTTAAACCGAAAGGCAAGATACCAAGAACTCTGGCCAGAAATTTCAATGTAAGGAATAAAACCTACTCACGAGTTGCAGTCAAATAAAGGTATGTATTCTAGTAAGAACAGATTTAAACAGAACACAAAAAAGCTTCAAGTTCACAGGAGCATATGTAGCTTCAAATAGGTGTTGTACCTTAGAATTCACAAAACAACTCTTTCGTGAACAATACTGGGGTCTTGCCCTGAATCAACTCGGCACTCCAGCTCTATATAAAACGACCCTTTAGAACACTTTTGGAATCGGCTTGATAGTTATTTTTATTGATACCTTTTGTGTCTTTTCATTGTAATGTACCATTATATATACTTCCCCTGAATCTACTCAGCACTCCAGCTCTCTATAAAACGACCCTTTAGAACACTTTTGGAATTGGCTTGATAGTTATTTAAAAAATTCCTTCAGTAGCACCTTAAAGACCAACTAAGTTTTTATTTTGGTATAAGCTTTCGTGTGCATGCACACTTCTTCAGATACGCTGAAATAGGAGTTGATAGTTATTGTTATTGTTTATTGATATCTTTTGTGTATTTTCATTGTAATGTACCATTATATATACACATTTTATATATGAAGCCGAAGTGCCGAGTCAATTCAGGGGAAAAACCCAGAGTGCTGAGTCGATTCAGGGCAAGACCCCAGTATTGTTCACGAAAGAGTTGTTTTTTATATAAAGCTGAAGTGCCGAGTCGATTCAGGGGGGAAAACCCAGGACAGGGCCCTGTTTCGATATGGACGCCTTCGTCAGCTGGTAATATCAAATAATACATAGATTACATCACAATTCTAAATTGGCATGGCTTAAATTTTGCAGTGTGTTTTGTTTGTTTAGTCGTTTAGTCGTGTCCGACTCTTCGTGACCAAATTTTGCAGTATAACATAGCATTTTATGGCATTTGGTTCCTTACCTAATTTATGAAGTCGTGTTGATTTTTGAAATGAAATTCTATGCTTTTCAAATATCGTGTCTGAAAATGATAATAATGCATGCTTTAAGTCAAAATGAAAATGGTTAATTATTGATTATAAGGCACCATCAAACAGCCAATCAGAAGTTGTGCCTTGATTTTTGAACATTTTGGAAGTTGAGTGGACTTCCAGAATGGATTGAGTTCAAGAACCAAGGTACCATTGTACTAGATAGCAGAAATGCCACTTACAACTTCGAGTTAACATTTTTACTAGCTCACCAAAAATGTATTAAAGCTGTCCATACTGGTGCCTAAAGGCATTCCACAAGCAGGGAGCCACCACTGAAAAGCCTGTTCTTGTGTCACCACTTTCCACACTACACTCTAAGGGTGCATGTGAAGGGCCTTGGAAAGGGAACACAGGCTCCAAGTTGGTTCATGAGGGGAGAGGCAGTCCTTGAGGTATTGGGGTTCTGAGCCACATAAGGCTTTTTAAGTCAAAACCAGCACTATGAATTGAGCCGAAAAGGTAATTGGTATCTAGATTAGTCATACCATAATTGGTTTTTATATGTTCAGACCATCGTTCCCTGGTCAGCAATTTGGCCATTGAATTCTGCACCAGCTGCAGTTTCCAAACCATCTTCAAAGGCAGCCCCACATATAATGCATTGCAGTAATCTAACCAGGGCCTAGACAACAAATGTTAAACTGTGCTTGTCCATGCAGGGTGCCCGGTGGAAGGCACCTCACTGCAAGGCTTGAGCTTTGAGCAACAGTAGTGGATCAAAAAGTCCTTCAGAGGTAGTGTAACCCAATCCAGAGCAGACAAAATCCACTCCATTCACTCAGGAACGACTCCTTACCATTGCCTTAGTCTTGTATGGATTAAGGTCAGGTTTGGGGCTCTCATCCAGCCCATTTACAGCAGCAAGACACCTATCTGCCTTGCACACCCACTCCTACACCCACATATGTCAAGAAGCAGAACTGCATATGACTATGCATATAAAGGTGCAAGCCCTATCAAGTTATTATGGCAGCTGAGGCATAAAATCCCACAAGCACCTCTCCTCCCTCCTTGGCACTAAAATAAAAATAAATAGTTAATGAATTGCTGCTTTCCCATGACACCCTTAATCAGTTGTGTGAGGTAGTGCCTCTCTGCTTGGTAGGGAAGGTCCTATCCATTATCCTGGAAGGCACTAAGGCACCCATGGACTCTATGCTCAGATATATATATTTTTAGATGCTTCCCATCCAATAGGAAAGCTGTTCTGTACATGTTCACAGTCACTCACTGAGAAGCAAAATGCCTTTGTTTTTTTGGGGGGGAGGGGGGAAGTGCAAACATTTTGGAAGAAATCCATGAAGTTCATCCCCAGCACTCATTTTAGGATTTAAGTGATGCTTAAAAGCCTTACTGAAATCAAGATACGCTATGTCCACAGCATTCCCCTGATCCACCAAGCTTGTAGATCTGCTTCCAAGAAGCCTCTCTCCTAGCTTAAGATCAGCATATCTTGAATGCAGAGGAATGAATGAAAATGCAGTCACTATTATTTAGAGCTTGCTTTTTTGAGTTTGTCAGTGAATATTTTTTTTTTTTTTTGGTTTTTGGTTGGAATCCTTTAGAGTGGGGAAGAGCATTTTTGACCATTAAAAGTTAAACTGATTTGTAGGGGCATGAAAACTGCATGGCATTGGAAGCAAGTGTATCTCACATTTTAAAAAGTTGTGTGTACTATGTTTAGAGTTCTGGCACTGGTCAGTGAAATCGATACATGCATTTTAAAACTTACATGGAACAACTAAATTTCTAAATAAGAGTTATGGAGTAAACCTTGTTCGCTCTTGTCATAATTGTGTGCTCTTGCCTGGAAGATGTCGGTAGATGCGCAAAAATAATCCATCCCCCCTTATTTTAGAGAAAGTGTGGAGACAGCAGCACTCTGCACATGTGCAATGGCACCCTTTCCTTTAAAAAGTGCCGCACACTCACTTCCTATGAAAACATGACAGCAGCTAACAACTGCAGCCCAACCCACCCCAAATGCGGCGGCCCCTGGTGTAACTCTTCTTGTTTAAATCCAATTCAAAATCTGTTGTTCTAATTGAAGCAGGTAGTGATAGGTAGCAATGGAGGCGGAATACGGTTCGCACCGGGCACAGGTGTGGTTTACGGCGGCACTTGGCTAGCTCTTAACTTCAAAGAGGCTGCAATTCTAGAGGAGGGTGGATAAACTCAGGGAGCAAAGCCGCGGCCAACAATGCGGGGCTGGCTTCCGGGTCACCCAACTACTGCCTATCGCGAAGCTTCCCAAACCAAGAGGCCAAGATCTCAATGTTGTCGGTGCAAGCGATGGGCGGCCGCGGCCTCCCTCCTTAACGGGGCGCCCCTCCGCCCGGGCAAACCGGGAGCGCGCGCTGCGGAGTGCCGGGGCGGAGGCGAGGCGGCGAGCACGCGCAGGCCGGGCCCGGCCGGCCTCTCTCCTCTCAGTCGCTGCGTCGTCGGCTATGGCGGCGGCGGCGGCCTCGCAACGGGACCCTGCCGGGGACTGGCAGGACTTCTCGGGCTTCCAGCCCCCGGCTGAGGAGAGCGGCTGCCCGGAGGCCCCGGCGGCGTGTCGGGAAGGCGGCTCTTGGGGCGGCGGCGGAGGAGGAGGAGGCAACGACCTGGCGGCCCAGCTGCCGCTCTGCTTCCAGGCGCCGCCGCCGCCGAGCTGCGCCGAAGGGGAAGCGCGGGTCCCGCCGCGGCCTCTCAGCGACCAGAGCGCGCTGCACGAAGACGAGTGAGTGCCCGGGCCGGGCTGGGGACCCTTCCTTCGGGGGAGGGGGTGTGCGTGACGGGTCCGCCCCCCTAGCCCGGTGTCGCCTTTTCGGGACGGGGTGCACAGTTGGAGGGGGCAAATATTAACGCCCTGGGGGAGCGTCGGCCCTGAGAGGCTTCTCCCCGCGAAGAGCTGCTGGTTGGGGATGAATGGGCTGCTGGGAGCGCAGAATCGCCCCCTCGAGGAGACGGAAGGGAGCTCCGCCTCCCTCTGCATTCCCCAGCACTGCGCGGTCCCCGAGGCCCTTGAGGAAGATGTCGGAATGCAACAGTAGAATTGGTTGGGCAGCATTCGGCGAGCTCGGCGGCCTTGCCTTTTGCTCGTCAGGGTGGGTTGCTCGGAAGCTCAGAGTGGTTTCCTGTAGGTATCGTGCCAGCTTGCGTGTGCCGAGGGTTGGACTAGATGACCCGCGGGGTCCCTTCCAACTCTGCCATTCTATGAAGCTTCTTTAGTACGTCAGGACTCGGCCACGCACGCAGGCAAGCTTTTTCTAGTCCCCCCAGAACCGGCTTCCAGTTTAGAGCGGGGACTTCTCTGTCTGGTGGAAGGAGAACTATTTGTGGGCAGAAAACTGCTCTTCGGTTTATTTAAGGAGAGGCCCTTTACAAAACCGTCCAGTCCCAGAAGACGTGTTGGCTCTGTATGTTTACTCGCTGCATTCAATGGGGCTTATTCTTGGTCAAAATATTGCAGCCTCAGGCACGGGAAGCTTCCATACAGACATGATTTGTCGCTTCTAAACCATAATATTTGAGAAGGAGCTTGTCAGTGCTCTTAAAACATCTTGCTCACTAGAGGTTTCTCTTTAAAGTCTGTGGAACTTTGACTTCATCTTTTATGTTGTTTACTTCTTAGCAAGCACAAGTTTGTCATCTGCTCTGATTTGTGTTCCAATACAGTTAATCCTCTCAGATTAGATTCTCTGTTTATGAACACATATTCTCTGGGTTGCCCCAAAAGTAATACGCCTTTGAGGAATATCTTCAGAGCCCTCGTGAACCCAGACAACACAGTCCAGTTACTGAAGACAAAAAACAAGTCAGCTATTTGTGTTGCTGACTTGCTGGTGAGCTTCCCAGAGAAATATGATTTGACCACTGTTACAGACAAGAGTGCTGGACTAGATACAGTCTAACCAAGCAAGGCAATTGTTAGATTCTTGCCTCTGTGCATGCAAAACTGATTGCTGCTGTTATTCACGTATCTATGTTAATACCATGGGACCCAGGTGGCGCTGTGATTAAACCACTGAGCCTAGGGCTTGCTGATCAGAAGGTCGGCGTTTCAAATCCCTGTGACGGGGTGAGCTCCCGTTGCTTGGTCCCAGCTCCTGCTAACCTAGCAGTTCGAAAGCACATCCAAATGCAAGTAGATAAATAGGAACTGCTACAGCGGGAAGGTAAACGGCGTTTCCATGTGCTTCTCTGGTTTGCCAGAAGCGGCTTTGTCATGCTGGCCACATGACCTGGAAGCTATATGCCAGCTCCCTCGGCCAATAATGCGAGATGAGCGCGCAACCCCAGAGTCGGTCACAACTGGACCTAATGGTCAGGGGTCCCTTTACCTTTACCTTTATGTTAATACCATAGGGACGTGGGTGGTGCTGTGGTCTAAACCACAGAGCCTAGGGCTTGCCGATCAGAAGGTCTGTGGTTTGAATCCCTGCGACGGGGTGAGCTCCCGTTGTTTGGTCCCAGCTCCTGCCAACCTAGCAGTTTGAAAGCACGTCAAAGTGCAAGTAGATAAATAGGTACCGCTCCGGCGGGAAGGTAAACGGTGTTTCTGTGCACTGCTCTGGTTTCGCCAGAAGCGGCTTAGTCATGCTGGCCGCATGACCTGGAAGCTGTCTCCGGACAAGCGCCGGCTCCCTCGGCCTATAGAGCGAGATGAGTACCACAACCCCAGAGTCATCCGCGACTGGACCTAATGGTTAGGGGTACCTTTACCTTTATGTTATTACCTTAAAAGTAATCACTCCATCCCAGCAACGGAAATCCACATGCAGAAGCAAATATACTTCCATGGACACATAGGCATTACAAATGTGCATCATGAAATCCATCTGGGTCCCATTGAACTGGCTGGATATGGCTCTTTATTTACCTAAGGGTGGGGGGTAGGAATGAGTATTACCATCTGGGCCACAGCTTACAAGTAAGGGTGGGTTGGGGCAGGCACCCCCAAACTGTGGCCCCCCAGATGTTTTGGCCTACAACTCCCATGATCCCTAGCTAAGAGGATCAGTGGTCAGGGATGATGGGAATTGTAGTCCAAAACATCTGGAGGGCCGCAGTTTGGGGGTGCCTGGGTTAGGGCCATCCCATCTTATTTGAGAGATTCATTTTTATTGTTATGTATGTAGTTCCAAAATGTTTGATTTTGGAACCAATGTGGGATTCACCTGGTTAATGCATTTTTAAAACCACAGTGTTGCTCAGTATATTTGTCAGATTCAATATAGTAGTTGGTGTAGAGCTTGAAGGCTAAAATATAATTTCTTTATTTCCCCTCCTCAGAATTTGGAATGCTCTGACAGATAATTACGGTAATGTAATGCCAGTTGACTGGAAGTCTTCACACACTAGAGCACTGCATTTGCCAACACTGAATCTTTCTGAAAAGGGAGTAAGTACACGCCTACAATACTTTCTGAACAGCTTTCTCTAGAATGCTTTATGCTGTGGCACATAACCACAATGTCATTGCATCATTTGTCAAATGAAGGAACTTTTGACATAAAATTCTCAACATTCTGTTTCCATCTTGAGGTTGCCTCTTAAAAAATATATCTGCCAAATTTCTATGATTAGAAATTAGAGTCAATGTATTTACCTCTTTGCCCTTGGTCTTTTGACACTTGAGTTGTATATTTTCAGCACCCATCCTTTTTTTCTTTTTTCTTTGTACTGTGGATGAGCAGTGGGTTATGTAAGTTCTATTTTAGTTAGTGGCAGCTTGTTTTTATTTGTTCATCGCTTTTTTGAAAAATCTTAAAGCGACTTACAACATATTAACATACTGAACCGTGTATATATATGTCCATGCACATAAACCATACCTTATTTAGTGTATGTCCAAATCGGAAAATCACTTCTTTGGTTACAGCTAAAAGCAATTTTGCCTCTAATTTTGGGCTAAAGTTGTTGTTCTGACCTAGTTGTTTTGTTTTGCTTCCACTGCTTTGCAGTGCAATCCTATCCATGTTTACTGAAAAGTAAGTTTGTTGGAGTTGTGGGGTCAGTGGGTTTAGGATTGCCTTTGGTTTAAAGCAGGCATCTCCAAACTTCGGCCCTCCAGTTGTTTTGGACTACAATTCCCATCATCCCTGGCCACTGGTCCTGTTAGCTAGGGATCATGGGAGTTGTAGGCCAAAAATCTGGAGGGCCGCAGTTTGGGGATGCCTGGTTTAAAGTGATCACATATTTCTTGGAAGGATTTAGGATCCAAAAACAATAGTTCGGATTTGGCACATAATGTCTTGATGCTTTTTATAATGATTTTATTACTCCTTTTTTGTTATATAGGTTAATGACAACATGAACCTTGACTTATCAGATGATGAAGAGCTGAGAGAGCAACTAGACATGCATTCTATTATAGTTTCCTGCATCAATGAAGAACCGCTCTTCACAGCTGAGCAGGTAAAGAATGGAAAGCACCCATGCATCTTTGATAACTGCACCTTGTTATTAAGCTTATTATCTCTCTAATGGAAGAAATACTAAATACACTTGGGAGACAAACTATAGGAATGCAGGAAGGTAACCCAAAGTCCAGCCTTTGCTATCATATTGTAATTTTGTTTGGATTTACAAGTATGCTTGCTTCCCATAAAAAGACACAAATGAAATATCAGGAGAAGATTTGCCTCATATGACAATATTTTATATTCAAGGGAAATGCTTAGAAAGTTATCGTTAAGTTTTGAAAACCAGCCCTGAATGTTACGTTGTGTCTTTGATATTCCATAACTCTGTGTTTGTGTGTTTACTTTGAAAGGTGATTGAAGAAATAGAGGAAATGATGCAGGAATCTCCAGATCCAGATGATGAAGAAACACCAACCCAGTCAGACCGCTTGTCCTTACTGTCCCAGGAAATTCAAACGCTTAAGAGATCTAGTACAAACCACAATTATGAAGAACGTAAGGAATCCTTCTGCTGTATTTTGCCTTTGATTTCCTCCTCTTACAAACTGTTCGCTGTTTGAAAGAGCATTTCACTTCTATACAGGCAGTTAGGCATGATTTCCATTAGATGCCTTAATTGCATGATTTGTCTGAAGAGGTCAGAACAATAAGTCATATGAAGCCAAGGAGTTGTTTCTGATCTGTCAAAAGAAAACATTTTCCAGAACACTTTCCTGCATTTTGTCAGGATTCTTTTTGCTTTGTTTGGAACTTGCCTGATTATGGAATAGTTTGCAATGAGCTGGGATTCTTCTGAAGACCTTTATGCTCCAATGTACTGCAATGCCATCTTCACATAACAGGGTTTTGGCTGCAAAGGCTAATGGCTGCATGGCACTGATCTCCATCTGGATATAATAAATATTATAAGGAAACTTTTTAAAGCAAATCCCAGTTTGTGTAACATACAGAAGTTTGCCTCATTTACCCAAAGGTTATATCCCCCCCAAAGTATATTCCATTATAGAATGTTGAATATCTGATTTACCATGTTTCGATTTATGATGTTTGCCTATCTTTCTCTTGGTAGTTTTGCTATCATGTTGTCCACAGATAAGGCCAAGTGGAAGTGGAAGCAGACTGTATTGGGTTATGTACATGTCTGTAATTCTCTGTAGAAATAAAGTCTTGAGGAATTTTAGTTATCCAGGATAACTAAATGTTTTTCTGCCCCATCCTGATAGGAGGCTTTCTCCTCCTATAGGCAGCTATTGAGTAAGACAAATGTACATGTTGTCCTTAAAACTGGTGACACCTCTTGAAAATAGCATTTCAGTTCTTCTGGTTAATAGTCAGGGATTGTGCAAGTAGTCCAACAACACTTGGAAGGTGATAGTTTGTCCGCCCCTGATATGCACCGTCATATATGAAGTGAGTTGCAGTTGCAGAAGAGTGTTTCATCATAAGTTCATAGATTTGGCAGCTATTGCTCTTTGGGTGCATTTGTTAGGAGCAAAGTATTGGATCCATGCTGCTTTTGATATGCATTATTATACGCAACATAATTTTTTGCTCTGTTTCGAAAGCAGGTGTGAAAAATCTATCTGTGACAGAATTAAATGATCTGTTAGAAGAGATTGAGACCGCTATCAAGGACTACTCTGAGGAGCTAGTACAGCAGTTGGCACTACGAGATGAGCTGGAATTTGAGAAGGAAGTAAAGAACAGCTTCATCTCTGTCCTTATTGAAGTACAAAACAAACAAAGAGAACAGAAGGAAATGGCAAAGAAGAAAAAGAAACTGAAAAATGGCAGTCCTCAGAATGGCAAACAAGAGAGGGGTCATATGCCTGGAACAGTAAGAATATTGTCCTTTGTGTCTGTATATATAAACCACATTAGAATTTTAATTCTAGTTGATCACTTTCTATCTACGTCTTACTTCTTAAAGTATATAGAGCTCCTGTCTTTCTGGTTGCCATTATTGGGGAAACTCATAGCTTCTGATTGGCAACCATGACTTCATCAAACTGTAACAGTTATACATTTACAGTGGGTTCTATTCAACATAGTACTAATCCTTGCAATAGTACAACAATTTAGTAGTCAAATACAGAGAAGTTGTACTCCTTATGGATAAACACTGCACTTACTCTGTTCTAGGGAATGCACACATGCTTTGTTTTACCTGCTTGAGCAACTTGTAAGGAGTAAAGAGGAATGATACTGCCCTGGAAATTCAGAAAGTGATGGAAACCTTTCAATCTAAAATTTAGAATTCCGAAGTCTTGGTAGTAATTTTTCATTAGAGTGATTACAGAAATGGAACAGAAGTTAAGTTGTGCACAAGGATGCAGAACTATTGGACAGATTTCAGTAACTGTCATTGCAATAGCATACATACCCTTTGTCATATAAAGTTTTCCACATACCCCATCTCCTTTCATTAGCCTTCTTTTTTCTCTATTCTGTATGTCTTCTATGTCCTACTCAAGCCTCTGTCTCCTCCAGTTGCTCAGGAATCACATGTCATTTTGCCTGTGTTGTCATCAGCATGCAGAGGCCCCTCAAAACACTTTCCCAGGTACACTACGACTTAAAGATGCTGGCATCCTTTTAATGTCAGGGACTTTGGGGGACCAGAAAGATCCTGCCACAGATTTTAGTAAGATCTGTGCTTAGTAGGATTGTGCTGTAGTGTCAAGTAAGCTTTGCCTTGAGGCATTATACTTTCATTTTAAAAAAAGCAAAAAGAAACAAGAAAAAACTAGGGAGTAAGTGTTTAATGAAAGATATTTATGAAGGACTTCATGTATAAATAATGTTGCCATAAAAAGGACAGAGCACTTTTAATAGTAAATGCATAAATAACAGCATTAATAGACTCTGTATTGCCAGGAGATTGGTTAGTCATAAGCTTTGTTAATGTTAGGAGGAATAGGAACATGTACCATAAAGTGACTGTGATTTTAAAGGTCAGTCGGCTCCAGAGAGAAGTATACAGATGCTCAAACATCATGTGGTAGAGCATCAAGGAGTTTCTAGTTGAACCCTAGTGATGCTTCTGAGGCATAGTCTTTTTCTCTGCTTTTGTTCACATGTATCATATGTACCATTTATGTGTGATGCAGTCTGCATGTCTTTTTACTTGAGTACAGTATCCAAGTTCAAAAAGTGGTCCTAATGGCAAGTGGTACAAAGGATGAGAGAGGTTCTGCCATTGCACAGGGCCTTGTGGCCTGCTTATCTTTGAGAGGGGCTTGAGGAGATGCAGAAGGACAGCCGTGAGCTGCCCCTAAATGCCACCCTCCCTTTTGCAACCTCTTTATGCTGCTCTTTGTAGGAAAAAGGTCTGTTGGTATGCAACTCCTCTTTCTGCTCCCCTCTTTAGCTGAGGCAAGAGTAGTTTTGAGATGGGTGCTCTTTGCAATGGAAGGATTTCCAGCTGCAGTCTGGCTGCAAAGGATGCTGGAACTAAAAATGCTCTACGAGATGGAGAACATCTGGTATACAAAACAATTGGGTTTGGCACAAGCGGGGGCGGGACTTTTTCAGCTTGAGGGCCACATTCCATTAGAGGGTGGAGCTGGAGGTGAAACGATTAATATAAATGTTATATTTGTATAGTAAGCTAGTTTTTAATCACATTTGCATACCCTTCTCTATCCTCCATTAGGAAAAGCAGGAGGAATTATCAGTGCTCAAGTGTACATTTCAGCTAAACACATGGGATGCGAAGCAGGGCCAGTGTGTGGTGTGGCCTAGGGAAAGTTCCAACTGCCAAATAGAGAGGCCTGAGATTTCCCACCTGTGGGTCGTAAAATAGAAACTAAGCTGATGTGTTAAGCAAATTCAATGGTCCCGGTGCACCTGCACAGTTTTGGGCTGCGCACATGCCACTGCGTGAGAATAATGCTTGGCATTCACCAGTCAAAGAAGATGGTTGGTTTTATTCATGTTGCAATCATCAATTACTTTTTTGTGTCAGTGGGGAGGTCAAAACAGAGAAAGGTAGAATACAAACAAGTGACTGCCACTGTCGTCAAAGCATGTTAGGGGATACACATGCAGACCTTACCCAGTACCAATCTTCTCCACGTACATTCACATGTGCTATACACACAGCACCCTTTTAAATGCAAAGGGATCCAGTCAAGAAGGTGACTTACCTGCGGGACTTGTTTTTACGTGTGACATGCTCATTGGGACAACTGAGTATAAGTTTTTTATATCTTAGGTTTTAAGTCTTCTTCTTTATTCGACATGCTGCATATTAATTTAATGGTTGGTGTAAGTAAAGTAAAAGAATAGCTACTATAGCAAGGGTGAGCAACTGGATCTATCCAGAGGGCCAGATCTAGAAGTACGTAGTGAACCCTCCACAGGTTAGTTTGACAGGTGGGCAAACATCAGGTGTCTGAAGCTTTAGGCTGTGGCTGCAAACAAGTCTGTTCTATGACATTTAGCATCTCACATAATTCATGTAGAAGACACTTTGGTATCAGGCCTGTGTTTATAAAATTGTACCGATGGTCCTATTTCTAAATTCTATAGTTTTCTTTTGCTAAAGAACTAAATATTGAAAAAGTAGGTTTTTCTCTGCTTAAACTGCAGTTGCATTTATTCATTCCTAACAGCTTGTCTCTGTCATTTACCTTGCTTGCATCTTTAGTAAATCCTAACTAATAGCTTTTAAATTTTTCTGTTCTCCCTTCCCTTTTCCCTCCTGCCATGTTCTTGCTCCCTATAGCGCTTCAGCATGGAAGGGATCTCAAATGTTATTCAGAATGGCTTCCGTCAAACGTTTGGAAACTCAGGTGGAGAAAAACAGGTGCTGGGCTATCCTCTGACGCTTTGGTTTTTTTCCTTGTGCTATCCTTTCTGTCTTTATATAAATCAAGGCCTTAAAAAGCTGGCAGCGGTAGCATTTTCAGACTACAAGTGATTACTGGAGGGCGGAGGCGATATTAGCATGCTTACTCGCGTCTTCTCTGCCTTCAAGGCTATGATTTGTTTGCAAAGGTTTTCTTTCCTTGGTAGTTAAAGAGCAGACAAGCCTTGATATGCACAGAAAAATTGCAGCAAATGAACAATTTCCCTCTAGGGTTCATTTAACCTCTGAAAATAAAATATAGGCATCAGCATAATACATACTTGGAATGAACTGCATGCATAAGAAATCAGCAGTAGAAGGTCATGTCAGCTTAAATACTTCAGCACAAGAAGAAAGAAATGCACGAAAATAGTATACAGTATAGTAAATAAGTCTAGCAACTTCCAATATGTTTAAAGCCTCTTTATTATGGATTCTAAAGCATCACGTATTTCCTTGGACAATTTTTTTATTTTATTTTAAGCAAATATATGTGTAATGCGCAATCTGAAGAGAAATTAAACACCATAAATAATTCAATACTTTTTTTCTCTCCAAACAATTTATTATTATTATGTTTTATATCCCAATGTCAGATTGCTAGACTGTAATATAGTATTAAAAAGGTATGTCTATACAATCTTACCATAATCAGGGGGTGGACTAGATGACCCTAGGGGTACCTTCCAACTCTACAGTTATGTGGTTTTATTGAAGATGTGTGTATATAGAGTAGTGTTCAAAAACTGCCACTGTATAGTATTGACACAAATGACCTGTAAGTACTAGGTGTGTATGTGATTTTGGCTGGCTTTTATTTGTTTTAGATAAGACCCACAGCTACTGCTGCTATGCAAATTTTCATGAGGATCAAATTGTTTAAAAGACAAGACACACCTTTTTTTTTACTAAACACTCTCATTTTAAAAATCTCAAATAGAACATGTACTTCTATATTTGTACAGGCTTTAAATATAGGTAACAAAAATAATTCTGAGATGGTATAAGACAAGGTACCGTAACTTCCTATGTATGTATTTCATAGTCTGTAGTTATCTTTTTAACAATATTAAAATCATTGGACAGCTTCTCTTTGCGGTTAGCACCACTTAGCATAAACACTGGAGTGAGTAGTGACAATAGGATTAGGAGAGGGTAACATCTAATTTTGAGCAGCCCTCATCTTGGAGAGTCCTGAAGAGAGGCTGGGAACATTAGGGTTGAGAACTCTTTAAATCCTGGGTGCCTAAAGAATATGGAAGATAGAAGAGCAGTGTGGTGCTGATAAAAACAAGGTTGGATGTTCAATCCCTGTATGGGGCAGCTGCATACAATCATAGAGTTGGAAGGGAACCTGAGGATCATCTAGTCCAACCCCTGCAATGTCGGAGCACACAGCTGTCCCTTACGGGGATCGAACTCGCAACCTTGGCGTCCACCACACTTTAATTAACTGAGCTGGATGGCCCTCCCAACTATAATTCTATTGGGTCAGGTTGGATAGCTCAGTTGGTTAGAGTGGTTTGCAATCTACTAAGTCCAGAAGAAGGCCATGGAGCTGAAAGGATTGAGCTGGGGTCTTTTGGACTTCTGTGTATGTTGCCAGTGTCCCCAGTGGAGCCCATTCCGAGCAATCCCTACCAGTGCTTCCGTGGTATTCCTTATACTAGACGAATACAATCCGTTTGCACACTGAGCTCCTGCAGATGCATAGATCTCTGTTCAACTTGGTGCTTGCAAATTAAGTCCTTCTGTTGAAATAAATGCCCAACTTATTGGCAGAGAACTCTGTGGGTGCAAAAGCCCACCATGTACTACTTATCAGTCTCCGAACTGGAGCAAAGTTTGTATCAACTTTCGGTGTGCATAGAGTTTTGAAAGGAGGGGCTGTGTGACATTTGCTGAGCATGGTTTTGGGTCTCCAATATTGTTTGCTGTCGGAACCTTTAACATTGTTTTAGAAGTTCATCGAAAGGTATATTTACTATGCACATTAATTGGGCACTGCCTCAGTGTATCTGAAGAAGTGTGCATGCACACAAAAGCTCATACCAATGACAAACTTAGTTGGTCTCTAAGGTGCTACTGGAAGGAATTTTTTTATTTTGTTTCAACTACAGCAGACCAACACGGCTACCTACCTGTAACTGCCTCTGTAGTTTGCAAAATAAGTATTTTACTAGTTTGATAGCTCTCTATCCCAGATACAGAGATGCTAACATGCATATTTCTTTTTCTAGAATTTTAAAATGCATATTGCTTCTTTTCAGACTAAGGTATTCTGCCTCAGGCAGCAGCTTCTCAAGTCATTTAGGTTTCAGTCCTGAACACACTTACAGGGGAATAAGTGGTTGAACATAGCAGGACTTGCATATAGCTCAGTCAGTAGAGCATGAGACTCTTTATCTCAGAGGTATGGGTTTGAGCTCCACATTGGGCAAAAGAGTCCTGCATTGCAGGGGGTTGGGCAAGATAACCCTCGTGGTCCCTTCCACCTCTACAGTGCTATGATTCTGTGAATAAACTTGTATAGGATTATGCTATTTATTATATTCTTACCATGGGGAGGAATACTCTGTGTATGTTGCCATGGGCAAAAAGTCAATTGGTTTCAATGGTTGAAAGAGTTTTAAAATGTTATTTGCATGGGTACAGCTCTGCATATTGCTTTGTGACCTATTGGCAAGGAGGGCTTCTTTATTTCAGAAATCCCAGTGAGTTCAGTTTTGGGTTTGAGACTCTACAAAAAAAACCCAATGAATGCCAAATTTGAAATTATGAAGCAAAAAGATATTGCCAGTAAAAGTTTCAAAAGAAACACGTTCAGTTTTCTGAAATCTGTCTATTTATTCAAACCAATGTGAACTAAATTCAGATGTGGATAATGTAAGCCCATGTATTGGGAACAACTGTGTTTAAAGTTGAAATACATATCTGGAAAGACTTGAGTAGTGTCTGCCATAAGACATTACTACTGCTGCTGCTGCTACTATTTTCATTACTATTACTACTACTACAAACTTCTGTGTGGCAATAATTAAACATGCCACCAAAGGAAAAATGCTGAAGAACTAGAGACAGAATGCTGATTGAAAGCAGCTTGCTTCGTCAGCAGCACAAAGCAGCTGCAGTGGAAAAGAATATCTAGCTTCAGAGATGCCTTTCCAAGCAAAATGGGCTATGCCCACAAAGTGAAAGCAAATAAGGGTTGTTCAATACAATTGGGCAGCGATTTCACTCATCCAAACATATTTGGGTGTGTTCCTTGGTCCGGATGCTGGTCAGTTGGTTACACTGACTCGTTTCACAATTCATGCAGCAAGGCATTCCATGGAGTCACCTCCACCCCCCCCACAGTATATTAATGATGGAAAGATCGAGCAGACAATTCCTGAACATAATATAGTAACTATTCTTTATTATTGGCATTTAAAAGATCTGTGGGTTTACATTTGGTTGTCCAGGTTATCAAATGCAAAAATAAAATGTTGTGTGTACTATCCCATTATAACTACCTTACAGTGCAGAAAACTTCTAAAAGGAAGAGTTTGGCTAACTACAATGTGTCATATCCAACAGTGTCCATTGGCATAAGGAATCTGTCAGAACGAAGAATGAGAGAGCGAAACAATTTTCGGCATTTTGTCTCCATCAAATCTTCTTTGCGGAATCACCAGAAATTGTTTCTGTCCTCATTCTGCAAACAAATTATTTCCATCAGTGAGGGAATAGACACCCTTGGATGCTACCTTGTAAACAGTATTTATGGAATTTAAGATAAATTTTGACACACTGCATTGACACACATCATTTTGTTGCTTTCTAGAATAAATTCCATTGGCTTCAGTGTGTTTAGATAGAATTTAACAGATCTGGTTTGTACATTATGAGATATATTTATCACATGACTGTAAACTTAAGTTGTGCCCAGAATCACTGATGCTATTTAGTAATCATTGCATTCATTTGGCAGTACCTGACAACAGTTATTCCTTACGAGAAGAAAAGTGGACCTCCATCAGTTGAAGATCTCCAGACATTAACAAAAAGTAAGTATGTAACAGTGACTACTTTAAAAAGTCAAATTCTATATTATTTTTTCAGATGTCCAGAAGAGTCAGTTGGGTTGCACATCTCCCAGTGTATCATTGGAGGAAAATTGCATTAGAAGGCCAAGCAAGCAAGCATTTTATGTTCTAAAATTTGAAATAACTAAAAAATGCCTGGAGTTGATCAGCAGCCATATGCTTGTTCATGTTACCCAGAGAGGTCACTTACTGCCCTATGGCACGTAGATCAAATGAATGACTTACTGTATTTAAAATGTTGTACCCTTCCTGCATCTTTCAGTGAAATCAGTGTTATTCCCCAGCTCAGATATGCATTAATATTCTGAAATTGGTAGAACTAACTTCTACTGTTTAGCTTTAAACAGCCAGGAAGTTCAGGTACATAATACGATTAGCCAAATTTCTTCAGGTTCGTTGTCTGCATCACAAGGTAGCAGTAACTTACAAGTAAATAATAGTTGTCCGATTCTCCTGAAACATTTCTTCTCCAGATTGTTTTTCCCTATCAAGTACTTGGGAAGAGTCACAGCCATAGTAATGAAGAACTATCCCTTTCTCCATTCATAAGCAGTTCAGAGTTTTGTCTAAAGAGTTAACGGTATTGTTTTCCACTGTCTAGCTGTGACTTTATTCTTGACTCAGTAACAGACTTCCTGACTCTCCCTGCTAACACTGTGTGGCAGGCCTCAAAACATTTATTTAGAGCACTAGACTCTTAGCTGTTGGTATACAAATATTTCAGAACGAAACAGTAAATGTGCTACAATCAAGTATAATTCTACATATTTACTCTTAAATATTAAGGAGGTTGGGATATGTCCTTCATAAAAGGTGCCCATTATTTGACTCCTCTGTCTAGTGAACTTTTAATTATAAAATGATTGGTTTTAAAAAAAGAAATCAGAGAAGGCTGGCTGATGTGGATAGTTTGGCAACACTTGAGTTGTAAACTTCCCGCAAGAGAAATTTTTGTTCCCTGTGCATTTTTGTATAGAATTTAAGAAAGCCACCTTTTTGGTTAGCGGCAAGATGCATTATCAAAGAATCAGTGTCCCTATTTGTAAATAGTCCAGATACTGTAAACAGCAGGCTTTTTGCCATTATTGGACGGTCTGAATAAATTGTATTGAATGATTTAACAGAGTAACTGTGCTTAGATTCAGAATGCTATATTATGTTTAAAGTTTTTGAATTCATTCAAAAAATACTTTCAGAGGCTTATGTCTTAACCAACTTTTTTTTAATCTTCCAAATTCTTAAACACATTTTTGAATTCGTCACACCACACAAGTGCTTCTGACTCTTTGAGCAGCTTCCTAGTTGCAGCTTGCTTTCTTGGAAAATGGAGGCACTTGCCTACTCAAGTTCTTACTGCATTTGTAGTGGGTTCAGTGTTCCATAGCCATGAGTTAAAACCCTGTAGGCATGAATGTCTTTTACATTCCAAGAGTTCTTTCTTAAAAAGTAAGTGGTGGTTTGAACAACCAAAGTGGATAATGGCTACTATTGTAGAAGGATCTTAGGAACCATCTTTTTGGCACCACATATAAATCCTTCTTATTCTTTTATGAAGGCACTAAATGATTAATTGCAGATATTAATCTGTTTGTTTTTCAACTGAGGCTTCTAGAAATTGACAAAAGGTTGTGTTTGATCTCAACACATTGAATTTTATATTTCAGTAAGCAGAAAACATGTCCAAAAAGTTCCATTAAGATAGTTTTTCTTCTAGGGTAGATTCTCATCTCTCCCTCTCCAGCAGAAAATCCAGATACAGCGCTGAACATTGATTCACATATATTGATCCGAAAGGGAAATAGTAAAATTATCCTTGCCACTTGGCAGGTTGGCACAAGTGGCCAGTTTACCAAATTACCAGCATCTGTTGCTTTCTAGACCTGTTGTGGGCAGGGGTTGCTTTGAATGCACTTGAGAAATAATTATTTTGGTGCATTGAGGACAAAGCAGCCATGAAGTGAGCTATCTACCACTTGCTGACCATGGAGCACAACGCTAAAGACGCCAGCTTCCAATGCTGCAGCTAGGCACCCCTGCCCTTGTACCCTGAGAACTTGGGGGACATTTGTGGGGTGGCCAGGCAAGTAGTGCTATCATGGAAAATGAACCCTATTATTAAAAATTAATAGAGCAGTCCACTTTGTTGGGGGGACATACATTTGATTAAAGCTATGGTTGTTTAATGTTCTTATCCATGGCTGACTTGGATGAAAGTAGGGGGGAGAAATAATGTGCACAATAACCTTCAGTACAGTTGCTCTAATGAAGGGTTTCTAAACAGTTGTCACTGCACTTCTTTTAGTTAGTCGACTACATGCCTGTGAAAATACAGTTAAAAATCACACCCTCTCTAGCATAGTGCATTGCAATTACAACAGGCAGAAAAATCATTAAATGGTCCGCCAAGACCCTCTGCAATTTTCCAGTAGTTTGTGTTAAAAAGGTTTGGGAAGCACTGCTCTAAATGTCATGTTTATATTGACTAAGTTGGTGATTCTTCCACTGATCATCTTCTCCACGTTTTACAGTTCTTCATGCCATGAAAGAAGACAGTGAGAAAGTGCCAAGCTTATTAACAGACTACATTTTGAAGGGTGAGCTAGTCATGCATCTTTTTTATTTTTAATGTTAATTTGTAGAGAGTGAAATATTTCTACATTTCAAGACGTTTATCCATTCACACTTTTGGCCAATAATTTCATAAAGCCTTTTCATTACTAATTTTAATTGGTGTCTGTTACAGTGTTTTAAAAAATTGTTTTATGTAATATAATTATTGTGAGCTGCCCTGGGGTCCCTTTAGAGAGGAAGGGTGTGAGTTGTGAATTTGAAATAGTATATAAATCAAAACACTTGGCTGGCTTCACGAATGGAGCAGGTGAAGACCCATAGAGGGAGAGAGCTCTGAGATGTGGAGATTAAACATTGGATGCAGAGACTTAAAAGTCATTTGCCTGTGTTTTGGAAATGGTTCAAAGGGCAACACTCCCTTGTGAGTGTTGCTGGAAGAAACACTTCCTCACACCAGTATTTTATACGGGTTGTAAACAGCTTGCCACATGGAAAAGCTACTCTCATGAAATATGCCAGCACTAAAAGCTATGTTGTTCATGTCTTCATGAGACCTATGCAATGTTTGAGAAGGTTCTAGAGAATTATTACATATTCCTCATTAACTGTTTACCTGGTCTTCTTCTAGAAGCTGAGAGAAAAGCAGTGTTCTGTTCTACCTGTGCAGTGTTTCAAAGTGGTATTTTAAACTCTCCACCTTGCGTATGTTTAATTTGTGTGTGGGCTGGCGACCAAGCACATAAATCGGCAATCACACAAGTTAAATGCGTGCAAGTTATGAGTCAACTGTGAAGAAACCTTTCCGTAGTATGAGGATTTTTTAGAAAATGATTTCTAAGGTTAGTTCTAAGCCAAGTTGCAGGGAACCAGGCAGAGGGCCGTCTCGGTGGTGGCGCCCGCCCTGTGGAACGCCTTCCCATCAGATGTCAAAGAGAAAAACAGCTACCAGATTTTTAGAAGACATCTGAAGGCAGCCCTGTTTAGGGAGGCTTTAAATGTTTAATAGATTATTTTATTTCATTTTTCTGTTGGAAGCCGCCCAGAGTGGCTGGGGAAACCCAGCCAGATGGGCAGGGTATAAATAATAATAAATTATTATTATTATTATTATTATTAGGGTGATAACTTGCAGCTGAATAAAAAACAACAACCCATTAAGCCGGTTTTTAGAAAATCCATTTTGTCTTTATCATTTGACTTGTCAAAAAAAACAAGTACAACAATGCAATGCTGTTCACATACCTGGTGCAATATAGGCAGTAGGCGGTATACTGAAAACCAATGGCAAAAAGCAGCAGCAGCAGAGGAACCACAAAGAAAATTGCTTAAAGCTCTGGCATGCAACAAGGTTGGAAAGGAAAAGGGTTACACACCTCTTTTCCCATGTCAAGCTTTGTGTAAAAAGTGTTGAACATTCACATGATTGCCCAAACATCTAGGTTTCTCCTAGCAAGAGGGAGAAATTGCTCACCTTCCTGGTTGAGTACACTGTTGCAGATTCAGCCAAGAATCCCATTAGGTTGACTTATGGGTGGAAAAGAACACACGAGAACGTTTGTGCGCTATCAAAGAATATATATATATATTTGGTGTGGTTTTGACCTTTGGGTTTTTGTTTCCAATCTTTTGAATTAAAACGGGATTTTAACACTACTTTTATTACCTGCAGGGTAAAGGTTTTCTTAATAAAACACTGTTTTAAGATTAGCACAAAATGTTCATGGTACTGAAGAAATATGCACTTTTTCCTCTTTTGATAACCTTAAAACCTTACTTCTTCATTTGCTTTTGTGTTGTGCTAGCATTGGTTTGAAAGCTGGATTGCTCTGAGGTTTGTGTCTTTTAGCTCTGAAGCAGGAATGAGGAATATGTAAAGGACATGTCTTGACTCCCGCTGTAATCTGTCAGTGGAGAGAGTACACTTTGCATCGGAGTTATTCTTTCATTGTTGCTGCATAGAGTATCTGAGAGATCTGCTAGATATCCAGTACAATTACTTTTTAAAAGAATTATTCTGTGTCACCCAAGACATGACCTTCTATTTAACTCATTTCTGTAAGTAATTAGTTGATGGTAGTGTGTGTTCCTTTATGGATTTGTTTTGTTTGTGTGATGGGGGAATGAGGTCCATATTCATTATGCATAGCAATTGCTTCCTGTGAATTTGGTAACGCTTTTAGAATAGAGATCTCAGCATTCTAGTTTTATTAGCTCATAACTGACACTGTTTGGGGCCGAGCCAATCCAAAAATACCTATATGCATATATCTTTGTTCTTTTCCAGTTTTGTGCCCTACATGAAGAGAGCTGTGTTTGGTGAAAGGCAGCCAGGCTAATTCCTGTGACAAAGGTTGTTCAAAGCCTTTCAGTTTGGCCCTGTGTTCTCATGTATTTACTATTTTCATTGCCTGCTTGGACTCTTGAATCCTGGAGTGAGTCCTCCAGAGTATGTAGAATTCATCCATATTTTTTTTCCACTCAAGTGTGATGTATTTGAGCAGAGAACAAATGCTGTACAGTTTTATCCACATGCATTGTTTTGGCTTTTTAAACAGTATTTTTTACAAACACACACGGCATGTAATTATCCTCCACAACAATCTGAGTCTGTGGAAGAACAAGAAACTTTAGTGTAAATAAAAACCTATTACATTAAATGGAACTTTAATAATATCTGCAATAGGTTATTGCATTAAATGTGTAAAATGGCTCAAAAGCTGAACCTGCACTGCAAAATTCGACTGAAGTTCTTAATTGGAGACTCTAGAATAGTGATATGGGAACTAGCACTGAACTTTTTTTTTTTAATGTAAGAGTTAAAAAGAAGTATTGTTGTGTGTAGTGTTACTGTTTACCGATTCTCATCCATTTTTCAGCACTCTGCAGAAGTCAAAAGAGGTAGGGTATCATTTTTCCATTACTGGTTGGCTCGCTTAATGAGATTACAATTCATCAGGAAGTTACTCTCCGCAAGCCCCATGGAAATGAATGGGATGTGTGAAAGACCACAGTCAGCCTTGCATGGGAAATCTTCCTGATTGATTGGTTTCAAATTATTGTCTCATTAATATTGTGCTCAGTATTTTAATTATTTAAATTAATGTAGTTGAATATGGATATCTTGCTGCTATTGTGCTTTTTAGTCCACATGTTAAATGTTTGGTCATAGTATAACATTTTATATGCTGCAGTATATTAATGAACATTTTTAAAAAGACGCTGTTGTCCTGTTGTTATTTGGATTTATTTATGTATCGCAGCACAATGTCTGCCCACTGCACTTCTTTTGCTTACGGTGCATAACATACTAGCTCCTCTCAAAGGTGGGACTTTGGCAATAGCAACAGAATAGAAATCTCACCAAGTTTTCAAGTGTCTCAGCAGCTACAAAGGATCCTTAAAACTGCAGACAGGAAAGAGCAATAGCTTAAGAGATGAGCGTGCTAAAAAAACTGGCTGTAAAAAAGCATTCACTTCAGGATTGTTTATCCTGTGCAACTTGCTGCAGCCTTCTGTTTCCTGAAATATCAAGAATGTGACCCAATACACAAGTTATCTGATGGTGTATCTAATACTAAAACAGGTAGTTACCCTGTTCCTAGGAACACCTATGCAGGTTCAATCTTTCATCCTTTATCAAACGTAGCCACATCACAGCAGCTCCAATGTATACTCTGGGTAGAGGTAAAGAAAGAAATATAGTCTGAGGGTTGGCAGAAGGAAATTCTTTTTATCAAGGGTATCCTATCTTTATGGACTTCTGCTAATCTCAGATTCATTTTGCAGCTGAGAAGATTTCACGTTATCTCTCTCTCTGAACAGGAAGTTATGACTTTTCCTCTGGGATGCTAATCTCTCCACAGCGATATATATCTTTGCCACCTCCAGATCAAATTCCTCCATGCACAGGATATTTCATGACAGCTGGAAATAGCAGCTAGTTGAGAGGGTAGCAGCTTGCGTGCTTAGCAACAGTGTTTGTGATGGATTTTAACCTGCAGTTTCCAAGTTCTACTGACTTTCAGTTTATATATAGATGTGGTACACCTGGGCACAAACCATCCGGTAAGTTTCCATATACCCTCCAGAAGTAATGAAAATTAATTCAGGGTGTGTATGTCCCATACTCCTCAGTGTGGCGCCATTGTGTACAGTGATTTTGGTACAGAAAATAATAATAATAATACTGAAGCCCTGTCCATTGCATATTAAGCATATCTATCTAAATTTATTTATGACATGTTACAGAGGCCAATGGCTGCTTGCCAGCAAAGCTGGTTTGAAAGAGACTAACTCTGATTACTGGATGTAGAATGTTGCATTCTTTTTCAAAAAGTCAAATCACTAGGCCAAGGACCAGAAAACAATATTGACACAGTATTAACAGATGGGAACAATAGACAATGGACTGTTTAAGGCAATTAAACCAGTAGAACAAAAATAAATAACAAAAATAAACATGTATTGCTATAGTTATAATTGTCATTATAATTAGCGTTAGTAGGGATTTCTCCCCTAAATTATCTTGCTAAATTTGTATATGCTTTTAGTTTAAGGTTATATTTAGTATCTGAGAAAATCATAGATGCAGCTTCTTATAAATCCCTTTTCACCTATCAGATGGAGGTGACTTTGCAGATGGAGGTTGCAAATTCACCTAGTATGAGGTGCCAGTATCTTCAATTAGATACTTCTCTTTTTCACCTCACTATTTTGTATATAGAATTTTTGCTGCTAATCTTATATAGATTGGTGGTGTCTGTCCTGTATTTTGGTAGTTGTGTTGTATTTGCACAATGCGTCTCATCCTGATTTTGGCCCGTTTCCTCACCCCTGCCCCAGTAAACCGCCCCCCCAATTCAATGTCATTCAGGAGACGCTCCCAACCCTCTGGAGATGGTTTGAGGGGGGGAATGCAAGTCCCCTTCAGATTATTCTTCTGCTTGTTATTCTCAGGATCCAGCCCACTGATTTTCGTTGACGCTCCATTTAAAAAGGTCATAGTCGGGTCTTCTTTCTGTTTCTTGCATAGTCTAGAAAAGCAGGCTGCATGAGACAGCAACAGACGTCTAACTTTATGGACATTTCAGTCTACTTACTGTGGCAGTTTTAAAAGAAGAATTGGCCATATTATCTGTGAGGGGCTGTTTAAATCAAATAAATCCTGTCATTGCAGAGGACTGGTGATCTTCAAGGTCTCTTCTAGTTGTACTATTCTACATTTAGGTCAATACCACATGTTTACGTGTATGAATGGAAGACTTGGAGATGTTAAAGCAGTGATGGGCAACCTTTTGAGCTTGGTGTATCAAAATTCGCCAAAAAACCGAGCATAACTCGGGTGGTGTGACACTTCGAGAGAAAAACCATAATTTTGCAATATTTATAGTTTAAATAACAAAAATGTATAATTGTAATATATAACTGTAGTTAATAAACCAAAAACTAATTATTTAACTTACCTGCTTAGTGACTTCTTTGTTCATCTGTCAGTCGGTTTCTTTTGTTGGTCTTGATATTATTTAACTTGTGTGGGGTGCTGTGAACTAAGATAAGTGAGGGGGAGGTAGAATTCTTTAACTAACCTGCCTATTAGTGACTTTTTTGTTGCTGAATTTCATTGGCTAAACCTTCAATTGAAGGTTGGTATTTTGTACGCTTTGGGGGTGTGTGTGCAAAAGTTGCTTTGATTTTTTTGGGGGGGTGCCCCAAAGCTGCTGAGCTTTTTTTGGGGGGGGGAAAGAGAACAGAAATAAATGACGAATAATACCTTCCCTGGAACTAACACGCAGCACCGACATCACTGTCTGCCAAAGTGCCAAAAAAACAGCACAGAAAGGGTTAAAAAGCAAACGTGTCACGTCTGACACGCGTCATAGGTTCGCCACCACACTGACTCTAAATCCAATCCTAGAAGTTAAAACTAAAAAAAAAAAAATCCTTTTTTTGTACAGTATGTCTAAATGCTTAACAATGCCTGACCTTTTTTCCATTGCTATGGGGCCAGATCAAATATAAATTAACACTATTGACTTTTTAGCTTTAGAGCTTAAGCCTCTATGGCAGAGGCCCAATATTTTAAAAATGGTGAATAGGTATTGATTTGAGGAAGATTATATCACAGATCTCATTAAAAAGCTGCATTCAGTAATGGGGCTGATTGAAATTTCAAATTTTATTCTTTCCCCCTGTATCAGAGATAAGGGTATTTCCTCTTTGCCCTTCATTTTGAGGTAAAACATCTGTGTCACTAACATCTACAGACAAGGCTGTGGTCTCACTGTTTTCTTTGTGTGTTCCTGCTTGCTGGTGGTGGTGGGGATGTGTATGCAAACCAGCTAATCTAACTCCTCCTTCTCCTTTAGTCCACACCACGGAAACCAAGCAAATATCTTTCCCCCACTCTGGTTGCTTTGAGCATGGATCAGCCCAAATAACATCCTAAAGAATGTGAATCTTAGCATAATGACAAATGAACTTTGGAATGATTGACAGTCACCCAATTAAAGCTTACAATTATTTGAGGCATACACTGTAAAAGAAAGAAAAAAGTATTTGAAATTGTAGTTTTTAATTTAAAAGATCATGTTGTAAAACAAAGATACTGAGAAAAAGGGGAAAATATGTTGATTTGTGGAAGTCAGTTGTAGTTCACCATACCCAAGCAGTGTGATGTATCAGCAGAGTTTGAGAAGCCCCAGCAGGGTCTTCAGAGATTTCGTTTCCCCAGCAGATAGCTTATTCCAGAGTCTCCAGTTTAAGGAAAAACTCCTCTCCCATACAGTTCAAAGTAACAAAGTGTTTGTTGTCCCCAGACACAAGACAAAGCTAGACACTACTATCTACAATATATAGTTCTTTTGGTCTTTGGAGTAAAGACACATAAGTACAGAAAGATCCATAAACACTATCACCATGCTAGCTAATGCTGTTGTGTTAAAACCTACCACCTCTTCCCCTGACTCTCACAGATTCAGAGTCAGACCCTGACAGCAAACAGGACAGGACATGGCGAGACATAATGAAATGGATATCCTAGAGACTATTATACCCCGCCCTCTACATGTAGGCATATTTCTTGAACCATTGGGAGGGTGAATGACTAGGCCTTACTGGTGTTGCTATGGTAACCCAGCACCTGGCACCTTTTCTCGGAACTTCCAGGCATGGGGGATGTGCACCTCAATACATGAGCCCAAGCACTGTGCACTTTTACCCATTGTTCACATTACACCAACAATTGGTCATTAATTCATTAATATCCGTCTTCCATGCAGCTGAAAGCAGAATATATAAACTTTCCTGTTGTTGTTTAGTCATTTAGTCGTGTGCGACTCTTCGTGACCCCATGGACTAGAGCACGCCAGGCACTCCTGTCTTGCACTGCCTCCCGCACAATTTGGTCAAACTCATGTTGGTAGCTTTGAGAACACTGTCCAACCATCTTGTCCTCTGACGTCCCCTTCTCCTTGTGCCCTCAGTCTTTCCCAACATCAGGGTCTTTTCCAGGGAGTCTTCTCTTCTCATGAGGTGGCCAAAGTATTGGAGCCTCAGCTTCACGATCTGTCCTTCCAGTGAGCACTCAGGGCTGATTTCCTTCAGAATGGATAGGTTTGATCTTCTTGCAGTCCATGGGACTCTCAAGAGTCTCCTCCAGCACCATAATTCAAAAGCATCAATCCTTCGGCAATCAGCCTTCTTTATGGTCCAGCTCTCACTTCCAAACATCACTACTGGGAAAACCATAACTTTAACTATACGGAACTTTGTCGGCAAGGTGATGTCTCTGCTTTTTAAGATGCTGTCTAGGTTTGTCTTTGCTTTTCCCCCCAAGAAGCAGGCATCTCTTAATTTTGTGACTGCTGTCACCATCTGTAGTGATCATGGAACCCAAGAAAGTAAAGTCTCTCACTGCTTCCATTTCTTCCCCTTGTATTTGCCAGGAGGTGATGGGACCAGTGGCCATGATCTTGGGTTTTTTTTGATGTTGAGCTTCAGACCATATTTTGCGCTCTCCTCTTTCACCCTCATTAAAAGGTTCTTTAATTCCTCCTCACTTTCTGCCATCAAGGTTGCGTCATCTGCGTATCTGAGGTTGTTGATATTTCTTCCGGCTTGGGATTCATCCAGTCCAGCCTTTCACATGATGAATTCTGCATATAAGTTAAATAAGCAGGGAGAAAACTTTCCTAGCAACCTCCAATCCAGACACGGTCTAGGCCCAGGGCTGCTTAGGTTCAAAGTTCAAAAGCAAATAGTGTTCAAGTGTAACATCTTATTTCTGAATCAGGCCTTAACCTAGTATTTTGAAGATGGAAAATTTTGCCTCTATAATTCCATTAGCAGTGATCTGCACACCCCCACATCCCGAACATATTTAAACACAACCGCATGGTGGCAGTGTTCACTTACAGCATCTGTTCCTAGCACTCAGGCGAATTAGAGAAAATGTGCCCAGAAAGTAATGCTTACCACCAGCTGAGGTTCCTTGTGCTGGATTTCTGTAGCTGATAACCCCACAGACAAATCACAACTGTGACTCCTCAAAAGAAAGTCTGTCATTTTATATGGCATATTAGTCAACTGCAGCCTTTTTAAACTAAATGTGTTCTTATACAAAATGTTAATAGGATGGCTTACATTAGGATGAACTGTGCAGCTTTGATCTACTTAGGCCACCTTTCCAAATAAACCCTAGTCACATGGCGTGCCATTCCAATTGAGAAGCAGGTTGTATTTTCAATATGGTGGCTGGCAACCTTGAAGTGCTACTGGGAGCTTGTAGTCAACTTTGAAACTACTGTGAGGTGTGCTTTTGTTTTCACACAAAAAGCTACATATTACAGAGATGTGGTTAGTGCAAAAATCTTCCCCTTTTGTGTTTTAACAACGGAAGGGAGATCATAAGGGGATCGTACCTATTCTCAGGTTCTAGGGGCTTCTCCTCTGGCCCTACAAGACAACTGAATACGGTCATATCTCGGTTTAAGTAAGCCTCGGTTTGAGTATTTGCAGTTTAAGTACTCTGCGGACCTGTCTGGAACGGATTAATCCACTTTCCATTACTTTCAATGGGAAACTTCGCTTCAGGTTAAGTACGCTTCAGTTTAAGTACTCCACAGACCGTCTGGAACGGATTAATCCACTTTCCATTACTTTCAATGGGAAAGTTTGCTTCAGGTTAAGTACAGACTTCCGGAACCAATTGTGTTTGGAAACCGAGGTACAACTGTATATATTGTGGGCTTTCCAAAATCTTGCACTGGATGCTGGTTGCACAGACAAGCAGCACCTGGCACGCAAATATGCACTGAGCGACTCCAAATTTGGAGAGAACTTTGGGCTGTTCACCATTCCAAATATCAGAGCTTTATCAACCACTGTTTCTGCTCCCAGGCACCCTCAAAGCCTACTTTTTAAATAAACAAAGTTTTAAAATATTGGGGTGTCTACATCAAGTCTATTTTCAGACTCCAGGGTTCCCCCACATGTCTCACCATACTAACATTTTAATAGTTGGGAGTGTGAGTCACTTGATGACGGAGTCCTCTGTGCCCAAGAAGATAGCTGGTTCTGTTGCAGTTTAGGCAGTCTTACTTCATTCTCATGCAAGGTTCATAAAACACGTTTGGTTTATTCCAATGGCAATGCCAAACACAAAGACACATCTCAAAAGCAGGGCAGCAAAGGAATGCCTCAATATATGTTTGTGAAGCTGAATAAAAAAACATATATCTGAATTGAGATTTTTACCAAGACACAGAATGGAAAAGGAATTCTATCATGATGGTCTAAAACAAAAATAATACTTTAGAAAGTCTATTTGGGGGGGGGGGTCAGGTGCAGCCAAATCCCTGGCATGTTTACTCCCAACAGACCAAATGTGATTAATAGGATTAATTCCCGAGTAACTGTGCTCAGGATTTCAACATGTCAGACCAATCCTAACTTGAAAGTAAATCCTGCTTTGCTTGCCAGAGCGTACTCCCAAGTAAGGGATCATAGGACTGCAGTTTGTTAGTATACTTCAGAATTTTTTCTAGAGATAGGGAAGCGCTCAACAAGGTCTTATCAAGCAGGAAATGGACATTTAGTACCTAATGTTTGCTAGTTTCCCACTGACACAAACCTACAGGGTTACAGAAACTGCAGCAGCAAGATTTAGCTCAGCTGCAACTTGTCAGACCCCCTGTAAACATCTCTGGACTCCACCACTTCCTCTCCTGCCTAGCTCTTCCTTTGATCCTTCTCTGCTACCACTACCAGCAGATCTAGTCCAGAGATCAGTGGAAGCCAGAAAACCAACACAAGAGGCTGGAGGAAATAAGCTATGCCAATATGGTAAACCCATCACCAGTGTTGGTACAGTTTCTCAATTTTTTTTGGGGGGGGGGGTCTTAATAAGTCTGTTTTGTTTCCTTGGAAGTTCCAGGAGGAGAGCACAGCACACCAGAACCCACACGCTACACAAAGTTTAGTCACAAACTTTCTTTATACAATGCTAAACACGTTTCACACCATTATCCATTTAAAAGAGATGTAGATAGATACCACATTGCACCCTTGCAGCCACTGGGTACTATTTGCAATGGGAGTTGTTTTATCAGGCTGAGTGTTTATATCCAAAAATCAAACAACCGACCACCTACCTACCTACGGTATTTATAGAATTCAAATATCTGGTTATGTAGATTAGAAAGATTTTTTTGGGGGGGGGGAGGGAGAAAACGCTTTTGTTGGCATGAATTACGTAGCACAGAATTTTGATTTAAAAACAAAACAAAACTTTAGTGCAATATATAAACTAGTCTATCCTCTGGTTCTTTTACTACACAATGACGGTAATAGAATCACTATCTGGATTAGCACAATAATTTCCCCAAGTGTACTACAGTCACCTTACAAGACAACAGAAGTCCCTCTCTTTACAACCTTAAGAATATGCCCGTTAAGCAAAATGGTATCGTAGAAACATAGAATTGGAAGGTACCCTGAGGATCATCTAGTCCAACCCCCGACAATGCAAAAATATGCAGCTGACCCATACGAGGATCAAACCTGCAACCTTGGTGTTAGCACCATGCTCTAACCGACTGAGCTATTGGTGGATGCTGAAAGCTTGCCTGAAATGTCTGTGAACATGCTACCTGTACTGAGTTGGAGTTGGGAAGGGAAATGTAAGAGACCAGGCTGATGTAGCAGAACTGCCTCTTTGTTCCTAATAAGCTGAGTGGATCGCTGTTTGCTCCTCCTATGTAGTTTTGCATTTTTATGATACTTAAATAATGAAATATAGACCCTGCTGAGATACCTTAAGACTGCTGGGAAGCCAGGCCATATACACAGCACACTAATAGCCAAAAACACAGAGACGGGTTATGACAAATAGATACTTCTAATGCCATCACTCTAAATATTCTGGCAAGCCAGCAAAGTTATCTGGATTCAGCATGTACTTTATGCCAAAATGCAAGCAAACCTCACAGTGGAGAGCTGCTTGTATCACCCATGGGAGCAGAATGTGTGCAATTGCCTTGGACATCTGAAGCCCAGCTGGAGATTAAGAAAAGCAGAAGAGAAGTAGACCACTGTACTTCAACAGCTTCTACTTTTGTTCCAAACAAACGTTGCCTTGCCAGACCTGACTGCAGTCTGGACCAATGTAATGGGGAGGGGGAGCAGCTGTACAAAATCCACCCAGCCAGGACGTTCAGCAAACCCTGACAGCAATTGCCTAAATGGCTTGGCTGTATCTTCATAAACAGAATTTTAAAGGGAAAATTTGTCCTTCCCCTGCCACATTACGGAGTTAATCTAACTTCCTGTCTGGACTCTGTAACAGTTGAGTGTTTTCCCACCTCAGCTCCTTATAACGTTCTGCGGCTGACAGGGAAATGGGCATCCCAAAACTTGGAGCAAGTTGTAGCACAAGCCCTGAATTTCTTGTAAGGGTGAGTTCTCCACAAAGATACTGTGCAGCCATCCGTCTTGTCCTTTCCCCTCTGTGCAACACACACTGCACACTGCAAATATAAATGCACTGGAATTTAGTCTCCGAGCAATGCAACAACGAATTAGCTGGTCTCTAAGGTGCTGCTGGAAGGAATTTTTTTTATTTTGTTTCGACTACGTCAGACCAACACGGCTACCTACCTGTAACTAGTGAGTGGCAGGTGTAAATGCTTTATGAAAGTTGACCATTTTTAGGTATGTAGGCTAAATCAGTTATGAGTAGCAGTTCATTTAATTCAGAAAAATAAGCCCAGCTGATTTTGACCTAGCACTGCAATGTTTAGAGAAGTGAAGCAAGAAAAAAAGGAGCATCAACCATGACTGAGGAATCAATCCAATGAGCTATTCTGCCTCTGGTAAATATTGTGCAAATGCCTTGTCACTGCTATCCATTTACAGAAACAAAAACAAAAAGCCTATTGTCAGTTTCTGTATATCAAATACTAGATTAGACCTGTGAAACCTGTAAAATATATACAAAATATAATTATCACCAGAGCTATGTATTTTCTAACCTTCAAAATAAACCACAAAGGGGTGTGTGTGTGTGTGTGTGTGCGTGTGCGTGTGTGTGTGTGTGTGTGTGTGTGTGTGTGTGTGTGTGTGTGTGTGTAGGCCTATAATTTCAGTGTCAGTACTACTACTGAGTTTGTCTCTTCTAAATACTTACTGGTATACTTCCTATTCCAACACATGCCACTTACAAACACATGATCATGCATAAAGCATTTCTTCCCACTGTTTGCAGAAAAAGACAGAATATACAGAGCTGTACATTATTTAAATTAGAAAACACAATGATGGAGGCAATGAATATCAGTACGTGTAACTGAAAACCAAAACGGCTGTGAGCTACGAAAGGATATATACACGTGTGGGGAAGGGCATTCTTATCTTATTGTTAAAAACACTGAAGACTGTAAGGATGATCTACGAATCAAATATGTTTCTCCAGCAAAGTCAAAAAGGTGGGGTCATCATTGACCAACATATGATTGCAATAGAACTTGCCACAGTTAGGAACATGAAAATGAGAGTCCAGGTGAGGTATGGAGATTTCACACCACTGAATCAACTCTTGAGTTTGCATCCACTGGGATCTCTCAATAAAAAACCCAGAGTGTGTCAATTCCAGGCTATCCTTCACACTGCATGTGATGCTGACCTGCAGGTCCCATCTAGTCGCTTGTCGAGTTGGCTGAGAGAAGCTTTTCCCATATGACTGTTTAGCTGGCAAAGATACCTACAAAACAAAAGGCAGCTTCTTGGGTAAAGAAGTCAGAAGAAATCTCAACAACCATGTAATAGAAAGCTGAAATGGCGGAAGTCTTGTATGTGTCAAGAAACTAAGGAAGACACATGATGCCTGAGGCAGAAAGACTTTAAAGTGGGTGAGAAATCTGCCCCTCCATATGTTGTTGCACAAGAACTCCCATAATCCCTGCCCATAAACCATGTTATAATAGAGCTGGTGATTTCTACCACTAGAGAAGGCCACTTTCAGGTCAGGAGCCCCATCCTTGGGCAACCCAGCAAGACAATCAGAGCACAACCAAATATGCCCAGTTATTGTCACTAGAGAAGCTGGCTAGTTTCCACACAGGAAGGGTACTTCTGTTGCCTTCTCCCATGGTGGAAAGAGAAAAATATAATGAAACAATGATCTCTTCCTCATTAAATAATATTTCCTTCTCCAACCCAGTTTGATAACCTGGTGTTGCTTCTATTTTTAATCCTTTTTCTTCTCTCTTTCTTTCCCAGGATAAAAAGAGTGTAATTTTATCTGGATTGCGTTCACAGCAGCCTGATGACATTGTTCAAAAGGAAGATTATGGCAAAGGATTTACAATAGCATAATGAGATTATTTCTCTCCTTTACTAATGTCATGTTATCCTCTTAGAGTAAAAAGGCTAAGTTCTAGAATTAAAATTAAAAGTTATTACTATTATGAAAATGAATATCAGAAAATTGCCCTGCTCTCTAGGAAATGGAAAAATAATTAAGCCAAAGACAAGCAGTTAGCTGAGAATGAAATACTTCTCATCATTGATCATATGCTTGCATCAAGGTCTTTGTACTTTTATAGAATTAGGATGCATCCAATGGAACACTGAAAGCAAATATACCAGCAGCACATTCCTTCGCAGTGGTATAGGTGTTTCACCCAAGAAAGGCGTGGCAGGTGACCACATGAGAATAGATCTTTTCAGTGAAGGCCCCTGTTTGTGGAGCTTCATCTCAGGAAAACAATCCCTGCAACCAGGAAGCATTTTTGACAGCTTCCATATGGGAATCAAAATATTTAAATCATCCTTTAGAACTCTTCTTAAAATTTCTACTATGGCAGAATAGGTAAAATGGAAGGGCAGAATAAAAATGGAATACATTTTTTAAAAGTAGATTATACCTCATGCAAAATTCTGCTTCTCTTTGCTATACTTGGAGTAAAGTCCAATGTACCTGGTTGAGTTCTTCTGCTGGTCCTGCTTTCCTCAACCTGCCTGTCCTAGTTTCTCATTCCTACCATTCTGGCAAATTCAGAACCGGACTGTACTCACTGCTCCTCATGGAACTTTGAATTGCAGGATAAAGTCAATTTCCCTCCCATAGTTCTTTTGAAGCTTTTTCCAGCACAGCATAGCGGAATCTTGAGTCAGCTGATCGTGGGTAACCAGTCAAGCTCAGCCACCCAGAAATCAATTTAGTTACTTTTGTTGCTCTGTTGCTTTGAAAGCTTTGCAGGGTTTGCACAGGTACTTCTTCCTTGAAGACTCTTCATTTGCTGCTCTGCTAGTCATACAGTCCCGCTACACGTGGTGGGCATTTGGTTCTCCAGGTGGTGCAATAAGCATTTTGGTTCTATTTCAGCCCATTTTAGGTCTTTACAAAACTAATCATCCATTTTTGCTTCCAGTATTTTATTTACATCTTTCCAGTTCCATATCACACATTGGCTATGGGTGCACATATTAACTGATGGTTCTATGCAAAAGAGTTCTATGCTCAAAAGTCTCCATTCTCCCATGCTCTTGGCCGTGCTGCATTGGGAGCAACAACCCACAAATCTTGGTTTGTCATGTAATCTGGGTTCGTGGTCTTCCCAAACATCAGAACCACTCTTCTGGACAGAGCGAGGGGAAGAGCCATTTTTAGAACACTTCCCAAATTTGCCAGCATCGCAAGACTACAAGCTGTGACAAAATCCTGCTGACAGCTTTCATTCAAAGGATGGATTCCTTTTGTAGATGACCACTGCAGAACCACGGACACATTTCCATTCTTCACTAGTGGCACTGAATCAGGACACTGCTTTGCAGAAAATGGATTAATAAATTCATTTCCATCTGGACGTTCTTGGAACTTACCACTGCTTTTGTGCCTTGTGTCTTTTGCTAAAGCTCCAGAAACCTGTGCAGAGAGAGCTTGTTGAACAAACAGGGAGGGAGAAATGCCTTTTGAAGGGATGTATTTCCTTCCTTGCTGCTCTCCCCCCCTTCCTTTTTGCCTATTTAATCAACCTCAGCAAGAGCATCAATCTCCTTCAAACACCTGCTGGTGCCAGTCAAATCCTTCCCATTATTTCCTTCTCCAGTTTCAAATGCGATCGAAGCTGCTTGTGTGTTCGTTACACATACTTTCTGCACAAATGAGAAAAGCATTTTAAGTGATAAGCAGTGTTTTCATCTGCATTACTTCGCACTACATAAATCAGCCCTGCAAGCGTTATGGTCAATGTAGAATTTGAAGTGGAGATCTATCCTCTTTTAAGTTCATTTATTTATCTATTTGATGAAAAGTACTGTACAAAGATAGGGGACCCAGGTGGTGCTGTGGTTAAACCACTGAGCCTAGGGCTTGCTGACCAGAAGGTCGGCGGTTCGAATCCCTGTGACGGGGTGAGCTCCCGTTGCTTGGTCCCAGCTCCTGCCAACCTAGCAGTTCGAAAGCACGTCAAAATGCAAGTAGATAAATAGGAACCGCTACAGCGGGAAGGTAAACGGCGTTTCCATGTGCTGCTCTGGTTTGCCAGAAGCAGCTTTGTCATGCTGGCCACATGACCTGGAAGCTATACGCCGGCTCCCTCGGCCAATAATGCGAGATGAGCGCGCAACCCCAGAGTCGGTCACGACTGGACCTAATGGTCAGGGGTCCCTTTACCTTTACCTTACTGTACAAAGATAAGAGCCACACCCAAGCATCAGCTGTGCTTTCCCCGCCCTTCTCTGAAATAAGTATGTTCTCCTTAAACAAAACAAAAAAATGCTGCCTAGCATTAAACTCTCCTTATATCCCACTTTGTTTATATCCCATTTATTGTTTTAAATAAATGGAGTACGAAAAACATAAAAATAATGGACAGAGACGTCAGCCACAGAAGTGTTCTAGCCTGACAAATGCAAAAACAGTGGATGTTAAAGGCAGTTGTCATATATGTACAGCCTTCTTTATGAGCGACCTACTCATTTGGCTGTGCCAGACTTTTGGGTACTCACAATAACATTGGTTAGTTTGGATCCCAAGCTTCTGTGCTATGGTGTGTACACATTGAAGACTCACTCACATTAAGAAAATTTAAAAAGTAACATTCAAAATGTGGAGTCAAGTCATGTAGCAAAACCTCACTTAGCATATTCTTAAAAAAATAAATAAATTCATGATTACTGACCTACATTCAAATCAGGATTGAAACTAGACAGATGTGCAAAAAAAACCCCGCTTAAACCTATCTCGATTTGAAATTATTCTTATCATCAAATAAGAATAAAATTTAGAACGAAAAACAAACTGTACACCAACCTTTCAAAGAGGAAGAATCAGCAGTATTTTAGTCCAGATGTAACATAGCAGTGAATGCGGTAGGAGGGAAAAAGGCTCCAGTTACAAATATATCCTTCAAAGAAAGGAGAGATCAGCTTATCAACCAGGAGAACCCTTGGATCAACTTTGCAACCGAAAACAATCTTACATCATTCTAGTAACTGGTTTTCATGTAACGTCAGCACATGGAAGAGTTTTGAAGTCTCTGCCATCTGTATCACATTACATATTTTCATAGTTCACATACAAATAATTTCATTTTAAAGAGCTCATTTTAAAACCTTGCCAAACGTTAAGACTTCTTTTATAAAATGTAGTGGTCTTTTTCTAAGGAAGCATTCTTTTACTGGCCCATGTATGTATGATATTCAGTGCAGTCAACCTTCCTACATTTATCTATCTTAACAACAATCGATCATACATAGAAACAAAACAAAAACAAAACTAGCTTTGGCTTTTTAAAAACCAAAAATAAGGCCATCTATTGCGCAGCCAGGGAACTTGCTGTCCTCCAGATCCTGTTAAGGCTCCAACTCTTCTAAATCCCATAGACACAGGCTCAAATAATGCATGATAACACATGCACTTTAGAGATAAACTACAACATTTTGGTGTAGCTGCATGTAGTTATGCTTGCATGTAACAATAGGAATTTTAAATCTTTGAGTGCTAGTCCCTAGCCAGTCACAACAGCACCACCTACATACAAAACGAAGGTATAATCAAGGTTGGGGGAACCCAAAGACTTACTGAAGTAAAAAAAGATACGTAGGAAGGAAGCAGGTGGAAAACCCAAGAGGGAGTGGGAAGGGGAGTAGTCTGGAATTCTGAATAGAAGCCTTCAACAGTGCAACATTTTAATGCAGGGCTGCATTTGTTTGTACTATTTGGTGGGCACCTCGAAATACCTAAAAGCTAGTCTCAACTGATCACTGCATTCTGCAGTTGTGGGCCTCCCACAGATACCATCAATACAGTCATACCTCAGTTTAAGTACGCTTTGGTTCATAGCTGCCAAGTACCCTGTTTCCCCCAGGAAACCCCCACATTTTCTTACTGTTTCCCGCAGGTGTCCCGAATAGCAAAATACCCCGTATTCCCGAGCTCTTGCGGGCGGCCATGTTCTTCTGGTGCCGCGCCGACACCGGAAGTCGTTTCTACACACTTCTGGACATGCATAGAAGTGACTTCCGATGCCACTGTGACCATTTCCAAAATGTCCGCAGCACCAGAAGTCGCTTCTACGCATGTCCGGAAGTGCGTAGAAGCGACTTCCGGAGCCGCGGCGCTGCTGATCTCGGATTTTTCAATCCGGAACTTGGCACCTATGCTTCGGTTTGAGTACTTTCAGTTTAAGTACTCCGCAGACCCGTCTGGAACGGATTAATCCACTTTCCATTACTTTCAATGGGAAAGTTTGCTTCAGGTTAAGTACGCTTCAGGTTAAGTACAGACTTCCGGAACCAATTGTGTACTTAAACCAAGGTACCACTGTACAGGAATTGGGCCTTTAAGCACTGGAATTCCCTCCTCTTGAACAGTAGAAAGGTGCCATCTCTGTTGTCTTTACTGAAGAGCTTCCTTTTTCAACAAGCATTTTAAGCAGAGGTCTTTTCCAGTCTGCACCTGTACTCAGTTTTTAAAATAGCTGGTTTAAGTGCATTATCGCTTGTGTGTGTGCCACCCTGAGCTCCTTTGGGAAGAAGGGGTGGGATATAAATCTAATGAACAGTAATAGTAATGATAACAGTAGCTTTTCTAATGTGCCCTATTGGAAATGGATGGATACCATTTTCACTAAATGATCATTTAGAACGTTCACATAATCATTTTGCTGGTAAGGATTTTGCACCAGCATATAGAATTCAGGGGTGGCTTTTGTTTTCCCTTGCCATAGCAGCAGCCTGAAATTAATCCAGCACAAGCCAAGCAAAGGAACTGGAGTGTGATATTCCTAAGGCTGTAGACATGCTGTAAACAACTTCTGAAGGTCATCTGCAGTTCATCTATCTAGCTTTCTTTCTCTTTATCATCATGACAGACTTAGGCACTGTTTCTATGAATGTCTTGTTATCCAACGGCTGTGTTTTTTCTGCTTGTCAGTGACACTTTTCCCCATTCTGATTCCAAAGGGTTGATGACACATGTCGCCAGAGCCATGTCTTATTACGACTGTAATCAGGAGTTCTGGGCACAAATTTATTCAGAGCAAGGCAATATTGCAGTCTTTAAAGAGAGAACCTCCTACTTATTTGCAGTAGCACCATCATGATCCACAAGCCATTCCGCTGGTGTTTTTAATCTTTAAACTTGTCAAGCTTATTGTGCTGGGGGTTGAGCAGCAGCCCAGCCTAACAGAGGTAAAGGAGAGTAAGCAGAGCAGCCTGCTCTTGGGTTGTTTTTTTTTTAATTGCTTTTCAGAAACTGGAAATGATGTTGTGCCTGCAGTAAAAAACAACAACTACAGTGCTCCCAAATTGCCATGTTTCCTTGAAAAGGGGAAAACTAAAGCTGGAAATACTTTTTGAACATTCAAAAATGCTTCACATTGTCTCTTGTGCATGCATTTGATCACTATGATCCCCTGATCTGTGTGCTCTGCAAGGCTGGACATTTTCTAGAGAAAAGAGTGCCTGAGCAGGCAGGGTGTTCTGGCAGGGTGTGCTAGGTATACAAGCCTTATGTCCATTCATTCCTCAAATGTGTTAGAGCTATACATAAGCTAGGCACCAAATGGCTCCTTAAACCAGGGTTACAGTCACCAAAACAGAATGTCTGGTTGCCATTTTGGGGCCAGGCGGCTCAAAAGTACCATACAGTGGTACCTCTACTTACGAATAACTCTACTTACGAATGTTTCTACTTACGAATGGAGCTCCATCCGCCATCTTGGATGCGGTTTAGATAGGATTTTTTCTACTTATGAATTTTTAGATAGGGTTGCTTCGACTTACGAATTTTTTCTCCCAATGCATTCCTATGGGATTTTACTTACAATTTTTTTCGACTTACGAATGTGCGTTCGGAACGCATTAAATTCGTAAGTAGAGGTACCACTGTATTTTTACAAAGAACTCATAACCCACCTACTGTTAGCAACCAGAAACATCATAACCAGACACTGGAAAGACCTGTCAGGAGCAAACATGGACCAATGGTATCAAGTAGTATGGGAAACAGCCCTACTAGAAAAACTAACCAGTAAGCTGAAAATGACACGGGGACAAACAGAAGAAGACACCTTCACCCCAATATGGTTCCCCTTCATCACTTACACAGCCCAACAAGACAATGACAAAAACCCACCGTCAGCATACAAATCAATATGGTTAAACTAATCAAAACACCCACCCACCCCACTCACACAAGAAACCAAAGACCACCACAGCCATCCACAAATGAACAATCACACCCTACACCAACCCCTGACCTCTCTCACCAACAAAGGAGCACAAGCGAAAAACAGAGAACCTGCACAAACAACGCTGACACTGAACCCCTGCATATATCAAGGAAAACAGAAACATAGATACATAGCCCATTCCCCCACCCCGCCCACCACTTCCCCCCCTTCTTCCTAATGTCTCAACAAGCAAGATTGATGTGTAACAATGGAAAAAAATATGAGACACTGCATTACCTTTGTAAACCAAGAAAATCCTCAATACATTTTTTTAAAAGAAAGTACCATATTTTTCAATATGACTTTTGGGTTCTTGAAATTTGTGCTGACTGTGCAGATAAAATATCACAGATAGAATTTTTTAAAAAATGTGTTGCTAGTAGGTGAATACAGGCAAGATCCAATGATTCCTGGAATTCCTAGGATTCCAGATGATGGAGAGGTCAGGTGCCATCCTGGCACCCGGGCATCTTCACTTGCTCGCAAGTGGCCGATAGCTAGGTGCAAAATGAGTCTGGGACATTTCAAACATTGCCTCTGGCCCTCCAGATATTGCTGAACCATGCTTGCTTTGGCTGATGGGAGTTGCATTTCATCAACATCTAGAGGGATGAAGGATCCTCACAGCTACCCTAAAAGGCCTCCATGTCATGTACTGGCCAAGGGCAGACCTACCTAAGGCCATGCTAGAGGCAACAGGGGCAGGCTGTTTTTCATGTGTCTGTCATGTTCAAACGGTGGAGACTTAACCTATACAGCAAGTTTTGCACAGGAGAACTGGGCAGTGAGAAAGGTACCAGAAGAAATGGGACGTGGGGAGGCATGGCAGGTGAAGAGAAAGGGCTCAACTCTCCTCAGTCACACAACCTATTGAAAGTTAAAGCTACACTCACTGACTCTTCCCGTCACCCCATCACTTTGTAAGTGAATGGAGCAAACAAACAAGAGCCCTTCACATCTAACCTGGTCCTTAAGTTTCAAAGATGGAATTGTAGCAGATGCTTTCAAACCTTTTGTCTTGGCTCTGCCAAGTACAAAGCACCCATGAAGATCTGTAATGATAGAGTTGTAGCCGATGGTCACAATATGGTCTGACATTTCGTGTTTGCAAGTGAAGAACCCCTTTTTGTATATTTAATGGAATCTGTTTCAAGGAGGGGAATACACGGAATTAACACCTTATCGCTACTGCAGTTTTATCATTAACTTTTACATTCGTTTGCATTTGACACAGTGACTCTCAAAGCAACTTTTCCTCAAGGGAAAAGTTGCAAAAAAAACCACCAACCCACCCACAATTCAATCTTGTGCTAATAATTTATATGACAAGCTTTTGGCTAGAAGGCATTCACTGCTGTTGTTTCTTAACTGCCACTCATGTGCCAGAAGGCTGTTTGTGGACTCGAGAGCCTTGCTCCCAAAGGATATCAGTAGAAGTTCTGTGTCTTTATAAACTGTCAGGAGCAGAAGTCAGGCAAACTCCATGTAGAATTATTATAAACTCAAAGTCCTTGTTTTGAACAACTCTGCTATCTCTCACCTATACAAATGTGTATATTTACATAGCACAAACTGCAGGAAACTTTAGTTAGCTTGTGAATGCAATTTGGGATGGGGGACATGCAACATTTCCAGCATTCTAAAGTATGTTTCAAGTACTGTAAAGCCAACTTTTGCATACGTTTCAGCCTCATTTTTATTCCAACCTTACTAAAAAAGAAAGATTATTATAAAAAGAATAAAGACCTGTTTTTAACATGCTTACCTAGCTTTTTGGTTGAGCACAATTCTGGTTCAGTTGTGGGTTTTTTTGCTTCTTTTGTGTTCTATATTATTTGACTTGTGAGGGCTGGCATCCCTTTTTTCCAGTGAGTAGTCTTCAGTGTTTTTACAGCAGCAATTACTACAGAAACTACAGCTCTTGCACTTCTTATCTTGGAAGGATGAACAAAACAAAACAAACTGAAAAGAATACTACAATGAATGGCAAAATGATGAAATAGGTCTGTTTACTACAGCACAAAGAACAATGTGAAAAGGAAGACAAGTTTAAATATTGTTGCATAAGAAAGGGATGAAAATAATACAAGGATGAGAATAAGTAAAATGATAGGCTGGAACATCTGGGAAGGTAAATACAAAGACAAGATAATGCTATGTTAATGAAGCAGCAAACTTAGCATTTCAAGTGAAAAAAAAGAAAGAACCACACTTGAGTCTTAGTCTTGTGAACTGGGTGTGTGCAGTACAGCTGAGTACTGCATGGGACAATGAGGCAAGCAGTCTAAGGAAGCTCTTTCCACCTTGGTGCTGGTCCTCCAAAACATGACTAGAGTGAGAAACTAGGGTGATGCCAGCAGATTCCAGGAACCCTCTTTATTGTGAGATTTTGTGGGAGAACTGTGAGTTTGTTTGGCCCTGAAGCAGAGCAAGGGTGGATGTGTGCAGTCTTGGAGCTGAGAGAGTAGGTGTGTCAGGAGGAGAAGGGTATCAGTCTATATTTATTAGTAACTTGCATTAATGTAACAGTTGTATATGCAACACTGTTGCTGTTGAATTGTATTAAATTGTATTGTTGTTAAATTGCCTCTTGCTGTTGTTTTTGGTTTCTGTACAGCGCTTAGAGATATTTTTATATACTGTATTAAGCGCTACAGAAATGGCCTGACCAAAAAAAAACAAAAAAACCCAAAACAAATATGTACAAGGTCACCTTGAAGCTAGCTGTGTAAAATGACTGTTGTGAAATGCCTGCTAACCAATTCCAGTGGATCAACCCAAGTTTCAGCATTGTAAGAGAGGAACAAAATGTATCTCAATGTATCTGTACAATTTGTAACAGGAAGTCCTTTCAGCTATGGATAGGAAGAGATAAGTGGATTTTGTAAGATGGGGAAGAACAACATCAGAACCCTAGAAAGTACTGGTTAAAATTCAGTATCCATCTTCCATACATCTTCATGGCACATAATTCTATATAACCCGGTAACTTCTTTGCATCTCAAATGATAATTATTCAAACATTCTGCCCCTAAGCCAGGCATCTGATCATTTCTGCCATGTTACTTTCTCAATTTTAATGTGCACCTGGGGGCTCCCTAAAGCCTGAGCTGGCCATGATTTTAACAAGTGGCATATTTCAAAATATGATCCACTCCGCCAGAATAAACTGCAGCAGAACCTTTGGCTGACACTTTTATTATGGGACCACTTCCTCTTTACTGTTCACTGTATTACCTCCTTACCACCTCTGCATGTTCACTTCCAAGAGAGAGAGAGAAAGAGAGATGGCTGGGTGACAGGAAGGAAGTGTCTGGTATTTCTCCTTCATGCTGCCTTCATTTGTCCCCGGTGAGTCCAAAGGAAGGGGCAAGCAGAGGGAGAAGCAGAAGATGGGAACAGGGGGCTCTTGGCAATGGACTTTCTGAAGAGGTGTGGGCAGTTGGCAAGTCATGCCAACCCATACCAGCCCTGTGTGGTGCTAGTAATCCAATAATTAGGGCTACGCTACAAACTTCAAACGAAGAAAGCCACAGCAAATTTAAACAATGTGCCTTTCGTGATATATAAGAATGTAAGGAAAATACAACACCTTGTGCTGAAAGTTTTTACCTAGGCATCTTATGAAGTAAAAGTCTACCTGACTCACTGACAAAGGTTCATCTGTACTTCGATCATCTGAAGACTTTGGAACTTCTAGTGTGTCAATAAAGACCTGGAGCTCTTTTCTAAATGCCTTCATCTGGGCATTTATTCGGTAAAGAAGTTCGTGCTCCCGTATCCTACTGCCATCATCTTCATCATCCATAAGTCCAAACAGGTCCCCATTCGCCACATAAATTCTTGCCTCTGTTATTATGGTGCTTGTGTCCGAAATCAGGCGGTCAATCGTTTTGCCCAGGCGTTCCGCTTCACAGCGGATGTCCTTCATTTGCTGCCGGTCTGTGAAGCTTTTCTGCCACCCTGCTGGTGCTGGGTAGAAGGATCTAGTGGGGGTCAAGCAACGGATGTTGCGGACCTCCTCTGAGTCACTCTCCCCACCGATGGGACCTTCCCTCTTGCGGTGTGGAGGACGAGAATCATCATCACTTTCTTTCTTCCCCGCATCGCTTTCAGCATCACTGTCCCTGGGGCTGCCCCGGATCCCTAGATGAGAGGCCAGGTCATAGCGCTGCATGTTGGACATCAAGACTCGGTTCTCATACTGAAGTTGCATGACCTTACCACTCAGTTCATTGATCTGCATGCGGGCAGCTTTGAGCTCTTCCTGGAGCGCTTCTGTCTTGGCGCTGTCGTGATGCCTTGAACTGTCGTGAGCCCCAGTCTTGTATTTGTATTTGTTCAGCTCTGCTGTGATGCGCTTGTTTTGTTCTTCTACATCAGCCAAGTTTCTTCTCAGCAGCTCCGTTTCATCTTCAACTAGCTGCAGGTGCTGCCGTAACTCAGAGAGTGATTCATTCTGCTCCCCCATGAGCGGGTTGGCTGCCCCTGAGAAATCATCTCCTCTCAAGTCATCAAGCTCTGCTTTCAGCCCTCTGTTTTCTACTTCCAGCTCCACTATTTTCCTTCCCAGAATATTGGCTTCCTCCTCTACTAACCTCAGACGAAGCTTGAGTTCTGATTCTCTTGTGGTAGGTGGGCCTCCAGCCTCCCCTTTTGGTAAGGGACTGTCTAGATCACCATAAAATGACCGATATTTTTGTAGTTCATGTTCAAATCTGTCCTTTTCCTTGTCTATTTTGGCCAACTTTTTCCTCATCAGGGTAGCTTCTTCTTTGATGAACTGCAACTGGCATTTCAGATCTTCATTGTCCTCCTTAGAAAAAGGAAAGAAGATCCAACAGTTACTAGACAAATGAGGTCACCATTTGGCAATTCAGCAAATGAAAATTCCAGATCATAGAATAATAGCCCCAGTGAACTCCATGAAGGTATGATTCCATTTTATATACATTTCAAATATCAAACAAAAGCAAAATGTGCCACTAAACCTATTTTGAAAATCATTACTCCATGTTTTGAACCATTACACCTCAAAACCTCTACTCAGTAGTAGGTTTTACTCTCTACCAAGGGCTATTTCACACATTACACAGAAATAATCTGCCAACCATTTGTCAATATACTATCAACAGGATGCTGCAACCTATCTTAACTCCCCTAACAGTACACCTGTATGACAGACACACTTGTGTTTATTGCATTCACAGGTTATGTTTTAAGTACTGTACGTATAAGGGTTCACCTAAAAACAAGTGATGTGTGAAGTGGCCCTGAGTTTAGTCATAAGAATTGTTAAGATTCTGAAAGGTGAAAATCTCTCTGACCAAGAGATAAAGGACACCAATATAGCAATATAACATGGTTTGTGCCATCTTTTCAAGTAAAATATTGCTGTTTCCCTTATTTTTCCAAGTATCATTGTAGTAGCCATTCAAGAGTAGCCCAGACTTTAAATTTCAGGAGTACAGATGGTAGGAACTTCTCTATAATTAGCTTCTATATAGTTTCAAATGGATTGATAGGTATAGATAACAAAATAAATTAATCTGTAACACAACTGAGCTTAACACCATTCAGCTGTGTGCAACAGAGTTACCGGTATACTTGGAGAAGACCCAGGGACAATTCCATTTGTTTCAATGGGTTAACACTGTATATGACTCTGGTAAACACAACCCAATATATTAAAATATACTGCTATAGTTATTAAAACTGCATTTAAAATTTTGGTCTACAGGCTATTAAATGAGCGCCATAAAAATAGTCAGCGTTTTCCAATTATGTTGACTAAGGAAAGGCTTGCACCAATGAATTTTTTATTTCATAGCCATAAGGTTTACTGGGTTGTGCCATGGGACAGACAGAAGTATTTGAGGTTACCTCAGTGGGTGTCTGCTGTGATTTTTTTTCTGATTTTTGCAAGTCTTTGCTCCCTCTTCTTTTCATGGATTGCTATAAAAGAAAGATAAGGTATAGTATGTATTTTTATTTGTTTCTGAAAAACAGTCATGTATCTCCAACTAATACACAACAATATATACCAATACAATAAAATAGTTCTCTCCCAGATCATGTTTATCATGGTTCTATAAGAAGACCTAAGGATGCAATAAATGAACTCATTTCCCCTCACAAAATAGGAAGGTATGTTTATTTCTTTGGAGGTCTTAGCATGGTTTAAAAGAAAGCAGTTTAACAGAATATTTTTTAAAATCTCAAAACAAGAAAAGTAGGAAATAAAACCTCAGCATTACACTTACACACACACACACACACAGACACACAAACTCACATCATCATCATCATCATAACTTATTTTTTATACCCCGCACTCTGGGCGGCTTCCAACAAATGATTAAAAATACATTAAAACATCAGTCATTAAAAACTTCCATAAACAGGGCTACCTTCAGATGTCTTCTAAACGTCAAGATAGTTGCATTATTATTTTTTTGACATCTGATGGGAGGGTGTTCCACACCACCATATTGGTTTAAAGGTTGAAACACATTTAAGGGCTGGGGGTATGAAATTTTTTTCACTACTTACCAAAAGGAAAACAAAGAAAGTGGCAAGCAAACTTCCCAGAAGGGGAGTTGCAAATATAAAGTGCCACAACGGGAAAGGCCTGCCGCCAACCACCTCAGCTCAAAGGGTGGCAAAACCAGAGCAAGGCCTCCAAAGCTGAACTTAACACCCAGGTGCTTTCAAGTGGAGGCAGTGGTCCTACAAGTAGCCTGGCCCTAAGCTGTTTGGGGATTTACAGGTCAAGAGTAGCACTTTGAACTGTGTTTGGAAACAGACCAAGAACCAGTTTGACTGATAAGGAATTGGCAAAATATGTCGTTTTTAAAACAAAGGCAGCCCCATGTAGAGAGCATTACAAACTAAACAAGATGCTGCCAGTACATAAATAACTGTGGCCAGATGCAAAACTTTCGGTTTCTTTGCAGGCAAGAGGTAGACAAGGCAACCTTTGGATACTGTCATCCCCTACAGTTCTATATCTTTGAGTTGAAGAATGCTGTGTTCCTGCTGCCCCAGTATGCCCTACAGCTTTGTGAGGCCCAGTGTTCTGTGAAAAACATTTCATGACAAGTTTAATATCCTCGGTTGCCTGCCTGATGTTTTTAGGTTTGCAAAAAGCAAAGCATTTTTATCCTTTCTTCAAATTTCAACAGAAATTAAAGGCAGTTTCAACAAGCAATGTACTGTATTAACAGTTCAGTCGAAACAAAACAGGACTTGTATACCACTCTTCTCCCTCTATAAATATGGAATACACAAACTTCATATTGCTTTCAACAGCATATTAAAGTTGATGAAAATTCAGAGGAAAAACAAATAGTCAACCCACAACTCGATTTAGCCATGGTACTTGAATTGGATTTAAGGGTGGGCCTCTATATGTCCGCATCATAATCATGTGATCCTGGTTTTTTTAAAGTGGCAAAAGTTTTCATCTTTACTGGCAGCGATCCCCAGTTGTCCATAATCACTGCAAGTAATTGGAAGATGGCAGGCTAGCATTCTAAATGGTAGCCCAGCTAAGAATTCAAATGGAAGTAGAAAAAAGCACCAGTGGTTCTCCCTCCTAGTGGTTGGATGGGCTCTTCCTTATATTCACCAGGGAGGCAAAAAGCTCTGCTTTCCTGTTTCTTACATGCACACTTTTTGGGGAGCGGGGGAAGCAATGGGTTGTATCCAATGCTGCACACACATACAACTGCTGGCACAATGGACTTTAAATTCGCCTGCTTTCCCTCCAAATCTGCTTTGGAGGGTGACCCAACACTCCACAGCTGATTTTGAGCACAAACAGAGGCCCGGGGGGGGGGGATAGAAGAGGAACATGAGCCTATGTATCACACACACACCTTCCTGTTCAGTGCAATGCTAGGTGCTGTTTTTTCTCATCTTTTGTGCTGTTATAGGGTTGAGATCCATTTACCCCCTTTTACATTCAAGCTACATGTTCTCCGGTTGTTTTAATTATGCTAAATAATATAGTGCTAGAGTGAGTGGGGAACTAACCAACTTGTGTTAAGTTTTCATGAAAATCCTCCTGCTCAGACTCTGCATCTTTCAAATGAAAGTCAACCACATCGAATCATAGAATTGTAGACTGGAAGGGACCTTGAGGATCATCTAGTCCAACTTTCTGCAATGCAGCAACATGCAGCTGTCTCATATGGGGATTGAACCTGCAACCTTGGCGTTATCAGCACCATGCTCTAACCAACTGAGCTGTGTTAAATCTACCTCCCTCCACCAATATCAGGAAGGCCTACTTTCCTGGTATACTGTCATTTTTACAACCATCGTACTAAATCACATTATTGTAATCTAAACTGCTGGCATCTATTCCAATTAAAGGCAGAGTCAAACCAAAGGCATAGTCATATGCTTCTGGTAATTAGGTTTCTAGGGCAGACACTATCAATCATGCTTTAAATTAATATAAGTATCCATTTATTATGAGCAACCTGAATGGTAGCAGGTGCAGAGCAAATATTTCCAAGGCATGATGGTCAGTCACCTGAAAACTAGAACAAGGAATTTATTGGATATGCAAGTTTCAACTGAAATTATATTTCAAGGTTCCCTATCTGACAAATGTGGTGAATTTAGTATTTGCATACAAACACCTGCTTGGGCAACACACAAACAGCAAAACAAAATCAGTTCAATCCATCGAAAGTCTCAACTGGCACCAAAAGGATGTTAGGAAAGATGCCAGGCAGACCTCACAGAGCATTCCATGGAAGCAACACCTGAATATACAGAACCACAACTGAAAAGACCTTCTTCTCTTGTCACCATCCTTTGAGACTCTGCAAAGGGCAGAACCAAAGAAGGGTCTCAGAATAAGATCTAAGGGTCCAGGTCAGTTTACAGCAGGAAAGGTGTTCCAGATGTTATTGGGGCCCTGAGCCAGAAAAAGCTTTATAGGTCAAAACCAGCACTTTGAATTGGCTCGGAAGCATACATGTAGCCAGGACAGAACAGCATAAATTACTGTAACCAAATTTTCCCTGTACATTCCATAGACATGATAAAAACAAACCTAACTATTGTGCTAATCATTATTAGCAGCAGTACGAGCAGAAATAAGAGAGGTTCATAATTTGGAGCAGTTATTAGCACTTGTAACCCAATCCCTGCATACATTCAGATATTACATTTTTTGGTGTATAATACACACAGATCTACACCCTGTTGCCTAACTAATACCAACTACTGAGGCGTTATGTCACCCAGAAATTACCTGTAATACACCAAGCTATTGAAAAGAGTCTCATTTATTTTCTTCCGATAACCTGAGTGTCAAGATATTAATCAATGGTATCACCATCTATCTTCTTTCAGTAATCTCTGCCTAGTTTGTCTTACAAGCAGAGATACAGCAAACTTCTTTCTTCTCTGGCTCCTTATTCCATTACAGGAAGCTACAAAATAGTTCTTCCTGGTATGGAAACCAGGGACTATTCAATTTTTTTTACCAATGAAATGTTCTCTACACCAACATACATAATTCCAGTGAGAGCTTGCCCAAAGGTATTTCTGCAGTCAATTTAGATTGACAACTAAAGATGTAAGCCAATGCAAACACTCCCTTTCACAGTGTGGGTGCCAGTGAATGATCTAGAGACCCTTTTGTAATGAGGCACAATGCAACTGGACCACACCAGCACAATGTAGGCCAAATTTTAACAACTCTTAATATAGCCATTTGAGCACCTCATTAGCAGCTTCATTATCCAAATACAAACCAGTAAATAGTTCAGTAAACCTGAAAGGCTATGTGGATTTACCTATCACTAATTAATAACACAGGTAGGTATAATGAAGCACGACAGTAAGAAATAATTTTGGGCTAGTAATATTTGAACTGGGTGTTTCAGTTCACTATCACAAATCTCATAGAACTCATGCAGGTCGTTGGATACACCTACAAAGAAGATTGGATTATGGCCTATAGTTTTGTGTTCTCTAAACTCAATGGGCGTGTGAGCGGTTGAACTAGCAGCTTTGTTTGGCTTTACTTTTTCTAAAAATCCAGTAGCACAGACAGGCTTTATTTTAAGGTAAGTAGAGTCCTATTAGATCAGATCAAGTGTCTATCCAGTTCAGCCTATCAGATACCTATGAGAATTTCATCGACAAAACAAGAGCACAAGAGCACTCTCAATAGCATTCAAGAATAAAGGTACAGTGGTGCTTCGACTTACGAATTTAATCCGTTCCGAAGGCATCTTCGTAGGTCAAAAAATTCGTAAGCTGAAGCAACCCCATCTAAACATTTGTAAGTCGAAAAAACCCTATCTAAAACCGCTGAGGTTTCCATTCGGATGTCGAAAAAATCTTAAGCGCGTGGCCATTTGCCCCATTCGTAAGTCGAAAAATTCGGTTGTTGAGTCATTCGAAAGTCGAGGTACCACTGTATCTCATTTCAAAGGCAGGTACAGGGAATGCTTTTCAGCAAACAAATACATAGTAACTAACAAATACAAATCTCAAACCTTTCTACTCATCCATGAAAACCAACAATTCACAGAAGGCAAAAACTGACTAAGAGCAAAGGAACGAAAGGGGCAGCCATTTTTAATTCTAGGAAATGTTTACCGTTTCCCTCATTTGTGTTCTCATTTCTAATAAGAAAATTATTCATTGCGTTTTAGGATCCTTACTTAGTCAAGCGTTCTGAGAATCTCTGACGTCCTGCTCCATTAAGTACATACACTACTATTTCAACCATTATAAAATTCAGGGTAGAATAAAAACTCATTTCCCCAAAAGTAAATACTAACCTCTTTCATCCTGTCAAGTTCGTTCTGCAGAGCCTGTTTAGCAATCTCTACTTCTATCAGCTGCTGCCTTAACTTTTCATTTTCATCTTCTGTGGTGGTACGTTTTTCTTCCACGTTTTCCAACTCATGGTGAAGTCTCACTGAAACGTCTTTTGCAACCTAATGGAACAGAATTTTAAAATGTAAAGTCAACATTTTTGTGGCGAAGATAATTATGGGTTGTATATAGTGCTGTTTTTTTCTAAAACAATGTTTAGGGGTACTCTCATTTTGACTCAAGAAAACCACAATTTTATAGTTCAAATCGGAGAAAAGAAATACAGTAAATGGACAAAAGTACAAAGATTCACAAAATGTTTAGGGGTATACTGTACATACCCCTGCATCCCCCCAGAAAAAAGCACTGGTTGTATACAATGTTAGTCATAGACACATGTAAATTAATAGGCATAACTCACTTAGGTCAATTGATGCAATGGGTCTACTCTTAAGTTTCATACAACCCTATGATCATGTGATGTTTATAATCCTGTTTTCAGCCAACGAAAACATAGCTGATTAGTGTATTCTAGAGCCAGAATGGCATTCTGATTAGTTTTGTCTCCAATCCAATTCCATTAGAAGTCGCCACTGATTTTAAAAACATGAGCGCCTTCATTACAAATATTTAGACACCAGTGTGGTGTAGTGGTTAAGAGCGGTAGACTCCTAATCTGGGGAACCGGGTTCGCATCTCCGCTCCTCCACATGCAGCTGGTGGGTGACCTTGGGCTAGTCACACTTCTCTGAAGTCTCTCAGCCCCAACTACCTCACAGGGTGTCTGTTGTGTGGAGGAAGGGAAAGGAGAATGTTAGCCGCTTTGAGACTCCTTCGGGTAGTGATAAAGCGGGATATCAAATCCAAAACTCTTAGACACCAGGCAAAAAGTCTTCTCCCAGGCCTTTGGCTAATTAAATACTTTATATGACCTTTTAAACTCTGGGGGGGTATTCTTTTTGTTGGCTACTGTGGTATGCATTTTTTTTTTTTATTGTAAACCATCCTGTAATCCTTGGGTGAAGGGTTTCACAGAAATTTTAATTTTAATTATTTATTTATATTATAAAGGCTCAGTTCACATGCACTCTAGCTTATTCCTGATGATTTCCAGACAGTGTAACTCTAAGCACTGGTAGTATCCCATGATTACAGGACTTAGGTAGTACTTGTACATGGAATTTCTAGGTCAAAGTTGGACTTTAACATGGGAGTCTCACTTGCTTTTTCAGCCGAAAAACCTCTTTACAACCAGAACTGTACACCTTATAATTAGTTGATTAATCAAGTTCCAGTAACACTTTAGTAAATAAATCATGGGTAGCAATTTTATTTGGTGAGTACAGATTTTCACTGGTTGCTCTGAGAAGGGCAAACATTTCTTTCCATCACAATATGCAGTAGAGGCTCAGCTGAAGAGAGGTCAAGTGAGCAGCGCAGCCTCATCACGCTTTCCACAGAGCTCAATGGAACAATTGTCAAAGCAACAGAGTGTAACGTACCTGGGAATTTACTCTCAGATAACTGGAAAAGGGGTAAATATCTGAAAGTGAGCTATCTAGAAAGTGAGTTTTGAGAGTCAGGATCTAGGTCATCAAATTACTGGCTCTCAGAACCACAAAACAAATCAGATCTCTGCTTTCCATTGAACGACTTGAGCCTACGATGCTTTCATAGTCTATCTGTACTTCCCCCTCACTGCCTTCCCACCTATTTGCCAGCTTCTGGTCCTGTTTACCTTCAGGTCTTGCTCCAAGCTTCGCAGAAGTTCTCCGTCAATCTCCCCGGTCTGTGCATAGCGGAGCCTCTTGCGCTCTGCCTTTCGAAGGCGGTATTGAAGGATCCTGCAGTTTTTGTTGGCCCTCTCCAATTCGTGGCGCATTTCTTGCAGCTGGCAGGCATCCTCTTCAAAGAAGCTGTCCCTCATCTCATCCATTTCAGTCCTCAGCTCATCTATCTCATTCTGGCACCCGTTCAGAAAGGACAGTCGGAAATGCACCATGCAATGCAAGTTCACATTAATAAAATGAAAGGAAAAATGGGACTTAAGTTGATCTTCACTTAAAACAACAACAACAACAACCAGAAGCATCAATCACTATCTTATGTCTGCCCTTCAAACATCACTTGCATGGCATGTATACCAAGAGGTAATGGGTGATAAAATCATGGGTGGATAAGAGTTATGCAGTGTGGGAAGAACTTGGTTCCCAGCAGGAGTGGGGAACAGAGGGTCAAATATGGCCCTCCAGGCCTCTTTATAGCTGGCCCTCAGGCCTCACCCCCTTTCATCAGGCCATGCCCTCGCTGGCCCTGCTCCACCCCCTTTTCAAGCGGCTTTCCCTTGCTGGGATGGGATGTGTCAATGGTCTTTTTCTTGCCTGGATGTGTGTGTGTGTGTGTGTGTGTGTGTGTGTGTGTAAAGCTGTGCTTCCCAAACTTGGGTCCTGAGCTGTTTTTGGACTACAACTCCCATCATCCCTAGCTAGCAGGACCAGTGACTAGGGATCATGGGAACAGCCAGAGACCCAAGTTTGGGAAACATTGGTGTAGAGCAACTTCTGATAAGTGACTCCTGTAAAAAGGCAAGAGTCATATCCATTGTCCCACCCATTTTGCCCCTGACCACACCCTCTGGTGTCATGCAGCTCCTGGAAGTTTATCCAACGCTTAGACTGAAAAAGGTTCCCCACAATTTTGTGTACTGAGTCTTCACTTTCTCAACACACCATAGCCATAGCTAGTCAGTCATGGCTTGCAACTCCGCTGAACATTTTACCACTAAGTATAAAAGTGTAGATATACTCTTAAGACATGCCTGGAATGCAAGACCCTTCCCTCACGGATGAGACAAACTGTAGAGGGAATGTGATCTGAAAAGAGTAATTGTTATGTTAAGCATTCTCCCTTAACATTCAGAATAAAGTATATCATGAAGGCACAAGTGCATGCAGCAAACAGGATGGATGGCTTCCTCTGCTGGATGAAAAGCCAGGGCCTTACCATTGCACAGCATGTCAGCCATGCATGTTTGAGAGTGTCTGAAGGGAAAACACGTATGTGACATGTGAAAAGCATGCCACAGGGAGTGATTATGAGGCAAGGCACACATGGCTGCCTATATAGTGCTTTTCCCCATCTGTGGGCTATCATCAGGTCTGAAATGGCCAGGGCTAGTTTCCTCTGGCAGCTTTTCCAGGGAACTCAACTTTTCGGAGGTGGAAGTTCCCCACATTTTACCAAGGGAAGAGAACAGGAAGCTGCACTGTTAAGAACTAGAATGGAATATAATGGTTTTCCTTTTTGGTGGCAGACAAAAACGACTCGCATTTGTACCCCCCCCCAAAGGACGGAGACCTGCTCCCCCCTCCCTTTTCTTGCACCTGCTGCTAAGATGGGGGTTATCTGTTCTCTATCACTTCGCCTCCTACAAGCCGGGTTGACTGACAGAAGAGAGAGCGCAGAATAAAGGGCTCCCCTCCCGGCTGGGCCACACCCGCCTTCCTCCTTCCTCCCCCCTCCTTCTGCTCACCTTGAGGGCCTCGTTCTCCTCCTGCAGCTTCTCCATCTCCTCCTGCAGCTGCTGCTGCCCAGGGTTCAGGCTGAGGGCGCCTTCGGGGCCCGGGGCTCGGCCGCTGCCCTCTTCGGACCCAGCCAGCGCCATTGGAGACGGGGTCGAGGCGGCGGGAGGAGCAGGCTGGGGATGCTCCTCCGCTGAGGCGCTGCCGTCGCCCTGGTTGCTTTGCATCTGGGCCGCCCTGCACGGCACCGGCCTCTTTCTGGGATGGAAGGCGGGGCGGGGCGCTCACTTGGCGGGCATCCTTCCTCCCAGGAGCTCGTGCCGCCACCGCTGCTGCTGCCTGTTTGGCCGCTTCCCTGCGCCACAAGAAGATGGAGGAGCCGGCGCTGCCTCCTTCCCTGCCTCGCTTTGCAGAGAGAGACCTGCCGGCTTCCCCCCGGACTTGGGCGGCGGCTGAGCAAGCGCAAAGCCAGCCGCCCGCCCTCCGTCTGGGGGGCTGCCGGGAGCCCCGAGCTCGGCGCCTTCGAGAGGCGCGGCCTGCCTGTCAAGCCGGAGTTCCCCGCCCACTGCCTTTCCCAGGCTGGGTGGGAAGGAGGGAGACGGGAGGAAGGGCTGGTGCTTGGCCAGTTGCTGCTCGTTTCGGCGGAGGCGCCCCTCGGACAAAGAGCGCTGCCTCCGCTCAGGGGCTGCTCCAGGGCTGAGAGAAGCACGACTGAGGGGTTCTTGTCTTCTGGATCCACATGTTCTTCCACAGTGGGGATATAGGTTTCTGCGCAGGAGTTGATCATGGTGAGGGTTTGCCAAGCGTGCCTTCCTCTTAGCACGTTTCTCCCTTGCGTTCTGAGTTCGAGCTTCTTCAGTCTATGACACCTTTGGTAAAGGCTGTTCTCCAATTGGAGCGCTCGCAGGCCATTGTTTCCCAGTTGTCAGTGTTTATATTACATTCTTAAAGATTTGCCCTCAGACAGTCTTTAAACCTATTTTGCTGACCACCAGCATTATGCTTTCCATTTTTATGTTTGGAATAGGGTACAACATGATCACTCCAACGAAGTTGATGTTGAAGAATCATTGCTTCAACACTGGTGATCTTTGATTCTTCCAGTACACTGATATTAGTTTGCTTGTCTTCCCATGTAATGTGTTTAAAATTTTGGAGACACCATTGATGGAATCTTTCGAGTAATTGGAGATGGCATTTATAAGTGGTCCATGTTTCACAAGCATATAGTAATGTTGGCAGTACAATAGCTTTGTAAACAAGCATTTTGGTTTCCCTGCAAATGTCTCTGCACTTCAATCGGGAGAAAGCTGCACTTGCAGAGCTCAGGCAATGCTGGATTTCGGCATCATTGTTGGCCCTTGTGGAAAGATAACTGCCTAGGTAGGAGAAGTGATCAACATTTTCCAACGTTACCCCATTGAGTTGGATTTGTGGCGCTGCAGGGGGGTTATTTTGTACTTGTTGGTGCAGCACTTTGGTTTTTTGGATGTTCAGTTATAGGCCAAGCTTTTCGTAAGCTTCTGCAAAGATATTTAGGGTGGTTTGGAGGTCATCCTCTGAGCGTGCACACAATACGTTGTCATCAGCATACTGAAGCTCTATGACGGAAGTTACGGTAACTTTACTCTTTGCTCTCAGCCTCAGAGCTTTTCATCTGTTCAATATATGATTTCTACTCTGGTGGGGAGTTTCCCTTCGACAAAGTGTAGAATCATGGCAATGAAAATAATGAATAGAGTTGGGGCAATTACACAACCCTGTTTAACACCTGATCCCACTGTGAATGGTTCACTTTGAGAGCCATTGTTATCTGCGATTGTTGCTGTCATATTATCATGAAGGAGCCAAATGATGTTTACAAATTTATTTGGGCAGCCAATTTTCAGAAGGACAGTCCACAGGGCATTACGATTTACAGTGTCGGAAGTCTTAGGTCAATAAACGCCATATACAGGGGTTGGTTTAGCTCTCTGCATTTTTCTTGAAGCTGTTGAGCAGTGAAAATCATGTCCACTGTCCCCCTAGAAGGCCGAAAACCATTTTGGAATTCAGGAAGGGTCACCTCAGATATTGTTACAAGATGGTTTGCTAAGATCCTTGCAAGAACTTTGCCGGCCGCAGCTAATAGAGAGATGCCTTGATAGTTTCCACAATCAGTTCTGTCACCTTTTTTTAAAGAGATTGATAATTTTGGCATCTCGAAAGTCTGCTAGGATTTCTTCTCTTTCCCAGATTTTTTTGATGAGCTTGTGAAGTTTTTGTGTAAGTTCAATTCTGCCCACTTTGAAGATTTTGGCAGGTATCCCATCAGGTCCACTGGCTTTGTTGTTTTTCATTTGGTTAATAGCTGTACACAACTCTTCCAGATTTAGAAATACTGCAAGCTCATCTCTAACTTGTTTTTGCAGAATTTGTGAGAGGACCTCAGCAGCCATGGGGGAGTTGCGGTTAAGGAGATGTTGGTAATGTTCTTTCCAGCACAGTGCAATAGCTTCTTTATCTTTTAGAAGTGTGATACCGTCTGCTGAGCTTAGGGGGCATATGCCATGATTTGCTTTGTGGCTTTAAAGAAACTCTGTGCATCATGAGTGTCAGCTAAGTGCTGGATCTCTTGAGCTTTTTTTATCCACCAGGTGTTTTTCAGTTCTCTGGTTCTTCTTTGAACATCAGCCTTAGCGTTGGCATAGGTTTTTTTCCTTAGTGGCACAGTTTCTATCTCTTTGCCAGATCTGAAAGGCCTTCCTTTTCTTGTCAATCATGCGTTCAATCTCACTGTCATTCTCATCAAACCAGTCCTGGTGTTTCTTGGTTTGGTATTCCATAGTTTGTTCATAGGCTGCAATAATGGATGTTTTTATCTTTGTCCAGTGTTCCTCGATGTTATCAGGGAATTCTGAAAGCAGATGGTCCTTACGAGTCGTTTGGAAGCAATCCCGCTTAATGGGGTCTTGAAGGGCTTGAGTGTTCATTTTGCGCCTTGGTTTCCTTCCTTGAAGCCTGCGTTGAGGTATAATCTTGATAGCCATTGTGGAGCTTATTAGTTGGTGATCTGTCCAGCAGTTGTCGGCACTCGTCATAGCTCTGGTAAGGAGTACATCATGGCGTTCTTTAGCACGGACAAGGTGCCTACAGGGAAGATGGCGCAGGGCGAAGCTGCTCCATGAGGCTTCCCGAGGTGGAAAGTTTCAGGGCTCTCTTCCAAGCCAGAGACAATCACCTGCAGAGCTTGCTTTGAAATCTCTGCAGCCAAGTCATGCTTTGATCTCACCCTCCATCATCATCATCATCACTAGCACCATCGTACCTCTCCTGCTGCTGAAGGAGCTCTGACCAGAAGCCCGCTCATTGGATGTTTGCTTCCTTTGTTGTAAGGCTGGGCAGATCAAAATCCAAGCTAAGAGGGCAGCTTTTCTAATGCTGGTTTTCTCATAATAGAATCAGAATTGTAGAGTTGGAAGGGACTTAAAGGGTCATCTATTCCAACCCGGTGCAATGCAGGAATTGCAAAAGCATCCATGAGAGATACCCCACCCAGCCTCATTCAAACCACTTGGCCCAAAGTAGTTCTCCAATCCAGAAGTATTAGAGCTGGTCAGTGAGGGTGGATCCACACAGGAGTTTTAAAGTGTGATATGCAGCCCCCACCCCTTTAACCACATGCCCGTTAAAATACATGGTGCTTGTTCTTCCGTAACTCTGTACCCCTGTATATTTGAGTCTTGTTTTTTATATACCGTAGTTGGATCTGGGCCTTAGAAATGGTTTTTGTTTGTTTGTTTTTTGATCAAGCAGTTTACCGTATTACTTTTCTAAATGAATAATAGTTTTCACAGAAAAAAATAATCACATGCTTGTTTAACAGTAAAAAGGGTTAATGTGTCAATTTCCAGCACTTTTCAACTGTGGCCATTTTTATTGGAGGGGTTTGACATTTGGCTTATAATACAGTGTTTGTTACCGTTTGGCGGTATTTATTCAAAACATTTTTGTCTTTGGGGGAAGACTTCTTATTGTGAGTACAGTAAAGATAGTGTACAAGCCTGGCTGAAGCTCTTCGTTGCCCCCAGAGAGAGAGGGAGGGAGGGAGGCTAATTTAGGGACCAAGCAGGATTTGGTAAAGTGAACTGACAATCGGAGGGCTGCAGAAAATGCTAAAAGACTCTAGAGGGCACTCTGATCTAAAGAATAAGTTGAAGGGGTCTAGAATTGTAGAGCTGGAAGGGTTCTCAAGAGTAATCTATTCCCTTCTCCAAGTGTGGAACTCTGCTTTAAGGTACACATGCTTTTCCAAATGAAAAGCCATTTTCTGTTATTCTGGTCCATTCAGAAGTTCGCGAACCATTTCTGATGTCGGCACAAGAAGTCTACTCATACAGTTTATCAAAAATGTGAGTGCACGTTCATTGTTGTTTCCAAGTCTGAAAATATTCCCCATGTCCTATTGCTATGTTGACATTGTTAAAACAAGTTAAGCTTATATTCGTTTGTTGTTGTTTTCTCTTTCTGTCCTCCCCACAGAAGAGGATTTGTGTTGGTAAGGAAGGCTAGAAATAAACCCTAGGTTGCCCGTGAACAGAATGCAGAGATGAGGATAGGCAGCAAATGCAGTCCTGGTCAAAACATTGACAGTGAATGGGAAAGGCGATCAAAAGACTCACTGGCCATGATTGTTACAATGGCAGTTGGCTTTGGAAAAGGAGGTGCAGAAGGCTGCCATGTTGCCACGTTCTGCCCCCCCAACTTGTTGGTAGTGCTGCCAAACTAGTCAAAACTGTGTTCAGGTGTGACTCAAAGAACATTTAAGATGCTTGGAACCAAGTTTTGCCTGCAGGCATATGGGCATCAATGCTCCCTGCCTTCCAGCTTCAATAACCTGTCTATACCAAAGCCTAAAAGGGCATCATGGCTCATAGCAACATAGCCCAGTATGAGGGGGGATTTTCCAATGAATAATTTAGCTTGTTGAACAAGATTATTAGTGTCTTTCTAATCACTAAAAGGTTAATGGCTTCTGAGCACTCCAGTAAGACACCATTAGTCGTGTACCTTTTGGAGTAAAAGCTCTCGCATACTGTACAAAGGCTGCACTATTGGTTTGGTTATAAAATGTTATATTTGCTTTATATTGGCGAAAAGCTGGTTGCTTCAAATTGCCAGCCAGTATGATATGCCAAAAATGGAGTTTCTACACAAAATGCTTATATCCTGTCTGTGACATAATGATGCATCTATTGAGCTGTGATGAAATAATGCCTTGTGATGAAATTCATATTCTTTACCACATGGCCTAAATGCCTGCGTTCTATAAACAATTCTTTTGGCAAGCACGCAAAAGAACCAGGGGCAACCCAATGCTAAGCCAAACCTCAGTTTGCTTTCCCAGAAACTGCACTGCTGATTCCTTTCCTATCGTGTTGGAAGAGGGGGGGGGGAAGGTGGATGCCCAAAAGGTGGATGTCATTTTTCCAGAATACGAATATTAAGGGCTATTCATGTAGCTTGTTCAACAAGCGAACTCTGTCGTTATGTAACTTGAAGAGAAGAAGGGAAGAAGAGTTTGGATTTGATATCCCGCTTTATCACTACCCTAAGGAGTCTCAAAGCGGCTAATAATCTTCTTTCCCTTCCTCCCCCACAACAAACACTCTGTGAGGCGGGTGGGGCTGAGAGACTTCAGAGAAGTGTGACTAGCCCAAGGTCACCCAGCAGCTGCATGTGGAGGAGTGGAGACGCGAACCTGGTTCCCCAGATTACGAGTCTACCGCTCTTAACCACTACACCACACTGGCTCTCTTGAGGGTGCTTAATATTTCAATCTCTTTTACAAAACACCAAAATCTCTAATTTTGGTGGTATAGTGTGACATATCCACGATGGGAGCTTAACCTTGAGGCTGCTCAACCTGCAGAAGTAAAAACTAAAAAAAAGACAAATTATTGCAAAGAAAGTCAAATTTGCAGCTGTACAGTATCAGAGACAAACAATTAAGCAAATTCCCCCCCCCAATAGACATGATAGAATCTTAAACCTACTTCATTCTGTACAGCACTGCTACAGCTTTGAGGAGAAAGAAAATGGCCACAACCCAGACTGGGGAATTATAGTCCCCAAAAGTTCCCCAAAGCAGCAGCTGCAGCTAGGGATAGATGAGGAAGGTATGATGATATCCCTTCCCTCGCACAGAAGCTAGGAGGTGGGGGATATAGTTGTCCTCTTAGACCTGGCCCTGAGAGCTTCCCATGGATCTTTTGTCACAAAAAGAATGGCACCCCCACAGATCTATGGGGGCAGCCATGTCTATTGCCATATACTGTGTGTGCAGGTGACAGGACCAGAAAGGTATTCTTTTTAGTGCTGTACAAATACTTGCTACCCAAATCTGCAGGGCCATGCATCCCTCTGCTTTGCCTGCAACTTTGGGATGGGGGTGTTGTTTTCTGCTCCTTTTGTATGGGCAGTGCAAATTGGCAAGAACTTTTTAAATAAAAAAGAATGGGGAGGGCTGTGTTTACCTTATCTGAGTGTGCAAAGTGGCTGCAGGAGTCTTTATTTTTATTTAAACACTGTGCAAGTAAAAACATTATGCATGCTCACAGCAGTACCTAGCTCTCCAGACAGGCTTCTAGCTTAGCAGCACCCCCAGGGATGCCCATGTGACAATGTGCCCCCCCCCCATGAAATAATTATCCAAACATAATTTGCACCCCATCCTTTTTGAGGGCATATTTGGTTACTCCACCCCTCAAATGGTTGGGTGGAAAGGTTGTGCAATGCACTAGTTAATTCCCACCCCCTTAAATGTACAGAAACAAGGAATAATTTCATGGTTGGTCTAAGATAAATTTTCCTTTCATGAACACCAATCTGTTGTTATATGCAACTCGTTTGTGGAAGTCTTGGGTAAAATATTATTATGTTATATTAGCAGTAGAAGTCCTATACCTGAAGAAGCGTCTCCACCCCCATCATTCAGCCTGGACACTGAGGTCCAGCTCCGAGGGTCTTCTGGCAGTTCCCTCACTGCGAGAAGTGACGTTATAGGGAACCAGGCAGAGGGCCTTCTCAGCAGTGGCACCCTCCTTGTGGAATGCCCTCCCATCAGATGTCAAGAAGTTGGATTCCGAATGCCTTTGTACTCGGACGTTTTGGCTCCCGGACACCACAAACCCGGGAGTGTTTTGGTTTGCGAATGTTCTTTGGAACCTGAATGTCTTTGGAACCTGATTCCTGCAGCCAATCAGAAGCCGTGCTTTGGTTTCTGAACGTTTTGGAAGTCAAACGGACTTCCGGAACGGATTCCGTTTGACTCCTGAGGTACAACTGCACAACCTTTAAAGACATCTGAAGGCAGTCCTGTATTGGAAAGGTTTTAATGTTTGATGTTTTATGGTGTTTTTATATGTGCTGGAAGCTGTCAAGATGGCTGGGGTATTATTATTGTTGTTATTATTAAGAAATTCATTCAGAACAATTTATGGCTGTGTGTCTCTATGCACTTAATGATTGTGGGCACCTTGTGTTTTCATATTATGAGCCTGATTTTTAACTACTACATAATTTTTCTCAAACTGACCTCCATTTTTTTATGCTGCAGTTTTACATGCTGAAGTGACCATCTGCATACTTTAGCCCCAGGTAAATGACAAAGCCCCAGGGTCTTTGTCTAGTCACAGATTGGCGATCACCAGTATTAATAGATAGGATTAGCAAATGCAAGCAGGCCAGCAGGCTGCAAAGCTGCTACTTGTCTCCTTAGATTCCCCTCTGCCTTATCAGTCTCGGGGCTCCATCGAAAGAGAGCGTTCAGAGGTTTCAGGACGGCAGAGTTCGGTTTCTTTCTCTTTGCACCAGGACTTGGGGAAAGGGCAAGTTCTGGGTAAGAAACTACAGAAAATGTCTTTCCAGAGTTCCCCTCAGGCACCATGGAGAAACAACAATATCACTTTTTTGAACAAAGACGTTCCTGTCTCAGAACAAGGAGAGACGATCATTGGCTTCTATCTACTGGCTCTGGGTATGTATATGGATTTATGGATTAAGCATGACTGCAAAATTCAGAGGGACTCCTGTTGATCTTAATTGGTTGCAACTCTTATTGAAACAGAACAGTGGTGCATTTTTACTAAAGAAAAAATTGAAACACCTGGAAGCGGGGAGGGGAAGACAATATTGTTAAGTCCAGTCCAGGTAAAATGAAATACTGGACTTTAACTGGATTAGGTCCCATTCATTTCAAAAGGATTAAAGTGGCTTGAATCCAAATACTTGGGGTTAACCAGCCTACATATAATCCAAGCTGCTCCTCTGCTAAAGTGCAGTTGAAGATTCTTTGGCAAAGAAATAAAACGGATGGGAGAAGAATCATGTGCAGAAATAGATGACCTCATATTATCCTAGCAAAATACTGCTGTCACTTATTTACTGTTCCAATACTCTACCTCTTGCTAACTAAAAGATGTATTTGCTTTGCATGCTAAAAATAATTCAATTTATTAAAGTTTGTGTGTGATGTATGTAGCTGATAATTTCCAGGGCGATTAATGTTTGTCTGTTGCAGCAAAAATAAAAATATTGTGGAACATTAAAAGACAAGTTACAGGTAGGTAGCCGTGTTGGTCTGAGTCGAAGAAAAATAAAAAAAATTCCTTCAGTAGCACCTTAAAGACCAACTAAGTTTTTATTTTGGTATGAGCTTTCGTGTGCATGCACACTTCTTCGGATACCTGGATACCTTTCGTGTGCATGCACACTTCTTCAGATACCTCAGGTATCTGAAGAAGTGTGCATGCACACGAAAGCTCATACCAAAATAAAAACTTAGTTGGTCTTTAAGGTGCTACTGAAGGAATTAAAAGACAAATTATGCCATTTGCCCTAATAAATTTGTAAGACTTTATTAAACTGTGTACCCAGACATTTGGGTACAGAAATTTGAACATACTGGCACCGCTGTGCTTACTTAATAATAAAACAGCAGTGCTGCATTCCCCCCCCCCTTTAAGATACTGACCCTATAATATAACAAGCTGGTGAATAGCTGAGGCCTATCATAGGAATATCACTGTTCTTATAGACCCAATATTTTAGAGAGTCCTAGTGTCAATATTTTAAACATGGTTAAATAAGCGAGACACTATCAAGAATAAGAGCAGAATCTTCTTAATTCTTAATTTTTAATGCACTCGATATTCCGAAGTTGCTAGATAATGTTCTATATCGGTATTAGTGAATTAAACATGTGTTTTCTAAGGCAACAGTCAAAATTATCGATGAAGTTTCTCCTACAATTTTAACACGGGAGGACAGCTGGTTGTATTGTTCTTTTCTTTTCTACTTTTTCTTTTTTACTTTAGTTGATTAGAACTTTGTTTTACAAATGAATACAGTAATTCAAAACTGAAGTGTTTCTTTTCTGATATAGGAATGCTTTATTAAAATTAATTCACACAGAGAATGTGAATACCCATTGCCCTAACCCAGAGCTTTCCAAACTTTTTATGTTGGTGACACACTTTTCAGACATACATCATTTCACGACACAGTTATTCAGTTTTACTAGCAAACTGGAGGTTAAACTAACCCCTTTCCAGCCCTGGGAGGAGCATGGGGAACGTTCGCTTGACAGACATACACACTGCAACTGACACACTAAAGTGTCATGGCAAACAGTTTGGAACGCTCTCTCCTAACCTCACCTCTCACCTGTGTTTAGCAGAAGGAGCACCTCCAACACAATGTAGTGTGTTGTAAACCATCCAAGATGTTGGCCTTACTATGGTAGGAATAGATGAAACTGTCAACTTCCATTTTCTCTCATTTTCACATTTTTCCACTCTTCAGCTCTCCCTATCTCTGCATCAGTTTGTGAAATTAAAAGTCCCCATGAGACCTGATCAACATTTCACTGCAAATTTCTCCCAATATTCACCTTATGTATGCAATTTTGCCCAATACATTTCTGTATGCAATATGTATAATGCATTTTTGTAAACTATTTTCACTAATATATACATTTTATGCACATTTCTACAATATATGCATTTTTGAAAACAGTTTTTGATTGGAGAGCTCCATTGCCAGATTCAGAGCTTGAAATACATTTGTGTAAACCATTTGGAGGTTTTGATGATTAAGTGGTATATAAATCCTGTTAAATAGATAAATAAGAAGAAGATTCTAATACATCAATGGCAGAATTTTATAGGAGGTGCTCCCTAATGTTTAATCACCACTGACAACCACCTCTTAGTTTAAAACCTTTCTTTTTGTAATCATCAGCTGCTAAGTAATTAGGGCTTTGAGTGTCATTAGTGCACTATGTTTGTTTAAATGTGCTTAATTGTTGTTCTAGCATATAACCAGTACTTACTGAAGTAACGATGTTCCCTGATTTGTCTTAACTGGAGTTTGGGAAGTTTGCTTGTCTTACATTGCACAGCCGCAATCTTCATCTTCTTCAGTATGGATGGGCATGTGGGAAACATAATGAACTAGAAAGTCATAAAACATGAACACAAAATTAAACCTGAAAGTCTGTATCTGCTGATCATTTGTATACGTGTCACTTCCTCTTTAAACAAAAAACAAAGCAGACTTGTGGAGAAAGAAGAGAAAACCAGACTCGTAAAAGAGGGCTAGACAAATTCATGGAGGATAAAGCTATCAGAGACTATAAGCCACAGTGACTATCTTCTCCCTGCAGCGTTGGAGGCAGTAAGGCTCTGAATGCCACTTTCTGGGAATCCCAAGTGGGGAGAGCGCTCTTGTGCTCAGGTCCTGCTAGTGGGCTTCTCAAAGGCATCTTGTTGGCCGCAGTAAGAACAGGATGCTGGACTAAATGGGCATTTGGTTTGATCCTACCGGGCTTCCCTTGTGTTCTTAAAATTAACATCAGATATACTCAAGGATGCCCAATTCAAAAAAGAAAAGAAAATTGGTTACATGTCCAGTGGGTTGAAAGCCTCTTGATAAACAGATGGTCCCCATCCGCAGATTGATGTTGCAGAGTAAGGGTGGGGAACCCCCAGCCTGGGTGCAGGATGTTGCAGCCCTCCAGGCCTCCTCACACAGCCCTTCCGTGTCCATGCCACAGTCCTCACTGGCCCTGCTCTGTGCCCTCTTGAGTGCTTCCCCCTGGCTGGAATGGGTCTTTGATCTGCAATGAGGCCTCTTTGCTTGCCCTGCTGAAAAAAGATGCCCATGGAAACCTCTATCTTTTTTATGGCTAGAATGTAGCCCACTGTACAAAGGTAAGAGCCCTTCCCATGGCTTCATGTACTTTTCCCTCTGATCTGCCCCACTATGAGCTCTCCCTCCTCTGATCTCTCCCACCAATGTGGCCTCCAAAGGCTTCTGCATGATGGAATCTGGCACTCAAATGGACAAAGGTCCCTCAACCCTATGGTGAAACTTTCTAAATCCTGCCTTTCCCAAGTCTCTTTGACCCGTCAAGCAATGCTTCTTGAAGAAACTACTTTTGCTAGTATGGCCACCTTATCCATCAGTCTACCAATATTATTTTCCTATGTCTGTGTTATATTTAGCCTGTGAAGAAGTTACATGCATTTATTTTAATGGTATGCTCCTATCTCCTCTATAGGGTTTCCTGGTCAGGGGCATCCCAGACCTTGATATTTCAGGGCCAAATCTGAGCCTTTAGGGGATTTCCCTGGTGATCTCATTAAGCATGACACAGTCACTGAGAAGATATCATTCAAACAAAAAACACAAAATCTAAAATTAGAGCAGAAACCTTAGCTAAAGCCAGTGGTATCAGGTCCAGCTGAAGAGAGGGGACAATTCCTTCTTACCTGTTTAGGGAACCTGAGTAGAAAACATGCAATCTAACCTGCTTGCTTCTGGGCAGAAGGGTTTAAGTGCCCTCAGACCAGGTGGCAACTCATGAGAAAGTTTTTGTTGGGAGAAGGTAGTCTGGTGTGGTGATTTTTTATGGGGGCATTCACATTCAGGAGGACAGAGCACAGACCGATGCAATTCTAAGCATCCTTCCAAGGACCCCATTGAACATCATAGGACTTAGTTCTCAGTAGATAATGGTTAGGATTGTGCTGTTGGTAAGGCTTGACTATGGATCCTTCACAAACTTATCCATAGCTCATTGTCAACTGTTCTTGTGAACAGCTGGTGTTAACAATGCAATTGGCAGGAAGTACTGCGTGCATTTAATATCCTTCTGACCTCACCAACACGTAAGCTATTATACAGTTTGCTACCCTTTAAGGTACCACAACACATGATTGCGTGTTCAGTAAAAAGCAAATAAAAGACTTTTAAGAAGAACACACAGCCCCATTCCTCACTTATGTTCAGCTGATTTCAGCACTACAAGATTCCAGTGTAGAAGCCGCGATAATTCTAATGTTGTGGTTTGTGCTGTGAAGTGTTTCCTACTTGACAAGTGCTGCTTTTTGCAGCTTTTCGTTCTGAGCATTTTATTTAATTTTCCAGGTTGGATGTCTTGGTTTGGGAACAGCATTGTAATTTTTGTACTCTATAGACAGCGGGCTACCCTTCAGCCCACGGACTACTTGACATTTAACCTAGCTGTATCTGATGCCAGTGTGTCTGTCTTTGGTTATTCCCGCGGGATCATTGAAATCTTCAACGTATTCAGAGATGATGGATTTCTGATCACATCCATATGGACTTGCCAGGTAAGAACTAAATTTATGTGGCTCGGCCAGTCATGAAACATAAATATATAATCCATGGCCTAGTACAGACACAATGCTGGAAATACATTCCCTCTTCACCTCTCCAGAGCAAATTCAACCACCTTTCTTCCCTTGTCACTTTAATCATGGATTGGTGTTACATCTACACCAATGCTAACCATGTCCTGCATCTTATTCATTAATTGGAAGCTGGTTTACAAACTGGTTAAGTGGTTAGGGCAGATAGAATGTTACACCAGTGCTGCACAAGTTGTGAATCACTAAACCGAATGCCTCTCACCAACTACATACAAGTATCCAGCATTCAGTAAACTTCCCATTTATTTTTTCTCCCTGATGTGGAATACAAAAACAAGGGGGGTCATCAAGTACTTGGCAGGTCATGATATATGTCAGTGAGGCTCTGTTGGGTCCACTCTGTGCTAAATCAAGATCAATGTGGGAAAGAGAGGGGTGGATTTACTCCAGCACTTACAAGTGCTTCCTTTTGGTAGAAAAAACAGTTGGAGCTGTTCCAGCTAAAAAAATAAATTTAAAAAGGTGCAATGAAAAATCATTGACATCTCTGCTCAAATCTTGGGAGACCAGCGGGAGATAATGCAACTTTTGGACATCCAGATGACACTGGTGTTCAGGGGGCCACTGCAGTACCTGAACATTGGCCTTCAATTTTCAGCTATAGATAGCATGTAATCTCCCCCCCCCATGGGAAAGTTGTCAGTTGGCTGCAATCCTGTGCCCAGTTAAGCTACAGGACTGCACACAGTTAGGCAGCTTAAATCCCACTGATCCCAAATCAAATCAAATCAATCAAATATCCAGTAAGATTTAGGCAATTGAATTGAGTGCAGGTTTGCACTCTCTTTTGTAACTGAGCTGAATTTGGGATTACACTTTCCTTTGGATTATTCATTTTATAGTCAACTTCTGGCTCCATTTTGCCTGTAAAAACTGAGGGATAGTGTTTCCGAGACCATTTAGCCGGTAATGGAAATCCAAATTGGGCTACATTTTGGGCAGAGATGCTGAAACAAATGCCCCTTTATTCAATTTTCATGCAAAAATGTTGGTCAAGTGACTGTGTAAATATTTTATTAAAACAAATGCATGTCCATAACAGAGCTTTAAACAGAACATATGAAGAACGTTGTTCATTTTTAAATTAAAGAAGAAATGTTTTTGCCAACATTTCTTAAAAGAGTAGCATGAGTTAACTGCCACCTAATTTGTTGAGAGGTATGCCAGATATATCAGGTGACAGAAAAATTATGTCTTTCTGCTGTCAGTGTTTGTTTGGCTGTCATTTTGACTAGAACTCTGGCTTCACAAAACAAACTTTTGCCAACAACAACATTCCATTTTTAATTATTTTTCTAACCTGCAAAGAGGAAACTAAAATTCTGTTAACAGACTTCAGAACATGCAGTCACAGTATGCTATCATATTTCCATGAAATGACCAATACTGAAATCATTGGAAACATTTCGAAGGAAAATAAACCACACCAGAATTGTGTTTGCAAACTCTAATATAAGGAGATGTTACTGAGGGTGAGGTGAAATGTGAATAAGTAAGTTTTTGAAGATCAAGGGTTGAATAAGCGATTCTACACAATAGAACGTTACACCATGAACACCCAATGTAGGCTGGGAAACAGGATGGTGAGCTAAATATGAATAATAATAAAAATAATATCCCTGATAGATCAGCCCAATGGCCTACTTTCGTACCCTGTTTCCCACAGCTGAAAACCAGATGCCTTCAAGCTGGACATGAGAGCAATAGCTCTCTCACACTGCTATCTTCCAGCAACTGGTATCCTGGAAGAGGCGTGTTGCCATCATGAATAGTGGCCATGGATCACCTTCTTATTCTCTTTGAATTTGTCTACTTTTCTTCTACAGCCATCTAAGTTGATGGGCTGTCCCCACATATTGTGGTAGCAAATTCCATCATTTAATGATGAGGTGTGAAGAAGTACTTGCCATTTGTCTTCCCTAAATCTTGAGCTTCGCTGGGTTCAGATGTTATGAGGGATAAAAACTTCTTTCTATTCTCACCATGCACAATTCATTTTTATACACCTCTAATTTCATACACCTCTATCGTGTGTGTCCTTCCACCTTACTTTCTGAGCTAAAAGTCTCCAAGCAATGTAATCTTTTCAAATAGGGGAGTTCCTCCAGGTGTATCTGAAGTGTGCATGCACACGAAAGCTCATACCAATGACCAACTTAGTTTGTCTCTAAGGTGCTACTGGAAGGAATTTTTTAAATTTTGTTTCAGTCCAGGCCCCTGATCATCCTGGCCGCACCTTTCCGTCTCTACAATAATCCTTTTTGAGATGTGATCACTTGAACTGTACCTATTCTTCAAGCGTTGCCACACCACAGATTTGTATGAAGGCATTACAATATTGGCAGTTATATTTTGCCAATCCCTTTCCTAATGATTCCTACCATGTAATTTGCCAGTTTCATGGCTGTTACAGACTATATTTTCACTGAGAGAGCCACAACTATCCCAAGTTCTCTGGTCAGTTACCAGTTAGTGATTTTTGCTGCAATGTGCATCTCTTTACTCTCAGTTCCATTGAACCACATTTGCCATTTTATTGTCCGTATATCTCGTTTGGAGAAATCCTTTCAAAGCTCTTTGTAACCCTGTTTTTTTGTTTTGTTTTACAATCCCTGAATAATTCAATGCCCCTGCAAACTTGCCACCTCACTGCTCACTGCCTTTGCTCTGATCTAACAAGGCTCTTCTTTTGGCACCCTGCAGGATCTGGCCAGGGCTGTCTCCAGAAAACAAAGATCAAATATTTAGTAGAGTCTAAGGTCCCCTTAAACTCAGCGGGGAAATTACCGTACTTCCGAGTAAACCTGCACAGGATTAGGCTGCATGGCTAAATATTCCTTCAGAATGGGAACAGATGCTCTATTAGTACTGAGTTCAGAATATAGAGCTGGAAAGGATTCTGTCTGGTACGGAATAGAGAAGTACCTATGGGTACAGTGTTTCTGAGTATGTTCAGTGTTTTCCCCCATAAAGGAAATCAGCTGTTGCTTTTAAAATGGATCTCACTAATGAATTTATTTAATATAGCAGTGTTAAGACATGCCATAGAAAGAGGTCTGTGGCCACAATAAATGAAAAATGAAAAAAAAAATGTAGGGAATAGTGTTGCCTTAAAATCCATCTACATCTGACCTGGATTGTGGCCTAATTTGTTTACCGCGGCAGGAACGCTCATGATTCAATACATTCTGTACACCTTAACTACTGTACAGTGAACAGCAAGGAACACCGACTAACATACACATGGATTTACAAACTGCTGTTCCAGCAACAAGCATTGAGGATTAAATTCCATCTGAGCCAATATAATTCTAGCCAGTTGGCAGCCCAAGAGAGATGGGGAAGATAGGAAGGGAGCCAGGACCATCTGCTGTAGCCAGAGGACTAGGAATAATGGGAACATTTGAGGTTTTAAAAGGCTCTTAAGATCACCAAAGAAGATCAGACAGGAGGGCCAGGAGCTCTAGTGTGCAGTACAAGGTTTGTTTCTGCTGCGATTAGTAAACTGTTGTAGGTTGCTATGTTTTGCATTTAGGGGTTGTGGGTTTTTAGTGGGATTTTATTGCATTGCTTTTGTCTTGTTTGATTCTACTGCAAACTGCTCTGTGGTTTGTGCAAAGGGCAATATACAAATCAACTTAATAAAGAAAAACCCGGGAGAATAAAAAAGGTCTTCATTTGGTGCTGGAAATATGTTGGATAAAGTTCCAGATGAGTCTCCAAGGGGCGGCTATTCCATAGCCGAGGTGCTACCATCAAGAAGTCCTTTTCCTTAGTCACTGCTCACTTCACTTGGAGGGGAACATAGACCACAGCCTCTAAGGCAAACATGCGTATATAAGAGAAGGTAATCATTCAGGTAATCTGGTTCCAAGAAATTAAGGTCTCTGTAACCTTTAGACGAGCACTTTAAATTGAACCCGCGGACAGATTGGAGGCCTATGGAGCTGAAGAAACATTGGCAGTGAAAGACAAAGTCCTAGCTAACAATATTGTAGCCTGCATTGAACCACCTGCAGTTTCTAGACTTTTTTAAAAAAGGCAACACCACCCACAATGCATTGCTGTAGTCTAAATAGGAGGTTACCAGAGCATGGGTAACTGTGGCCAGGCTTTCTCCATCTTGCTGGATGGTGGCAGCTGGTGTATTAGCCGAAGCTAATAGAAGTGCTCTATTTATCTCCTCAGTCCACCCTGCTAGCATGCGTCAAAACTGACCCAGCGGTCCTCAAGAAACAGTTCATTCCCTGGACGTGTTTAACCTTTTGCTTTGGCAGAGGCTGCCAACATGGATTAATTAGTCGTGTCAGCTGCAAGGGAACTGACTGAAACTCAGACTGAGTTTTTAAAAATCCCCCAAAGCATCAAAATGCACACAGGCTACAATCCTAAACGCTCATACTAGGGAGCAGCCTCACATAATATTGTGGGACTTACATCTGAGTAAGCAACGTGTTTTAGAGTTGCGCTCACAGTGATGTTGCTGTTCCGCGTACGTCTCATCTGGTGAGTCTTCTCATATCGTGAGTTACCAAAACACATTTGTTCGTGAAAGTAGTGTTCCGTGAGCAGCGTTGGGGATTCCGGTGGACCATATCACTCCTAATAGAGAACTCAGGCGGTGAGCAGCAACCATAGCTGCCAAGTCTCCCGTTTTTCCCGGGAAACCCCCGTTTTTCCAGCTGTCCCCAGCTGAAAAAAACGGATTTTTTTGTTTCCCCCCGGTTTATTCTGGTGCGGCGGCCATTTTGGAACTGGGCGGAGCATGCTCAGAAGCGACTTTTGATGCTGCTCAGCCCAGTTCCAAAATGGCTGCAGCACGACTTCTGGTGCGGCGGCCATTTTGGAACTGGGCACAGCAGCATCAAACGTCACTTCTGAGCATGCTCCGCCCAGTTCCAAAGTGGCCACCGTGCTACTTCCGGCATGCTACTTCCGGTCCAGTCCCTTATTTTTCAGAGAGGAACTTGGCAGGTATGGCAGCAACAGGACTATTGCCAAAAAGGAGCCACTGGGAAACAAGAGGGAAGTATCATTGGTTGGCATCCATATGTCCTGGGAGACAATGGAGGAGTGCACCTTTGGAGGTGAAGTCAAACTTCTGGAAGGTTGCAGCACCTGCTGTGGCTGTAGAGACCAATATGGGGGTGACATGTTTTGTTGCAGCTGGGGCAGAGGTAGGTGTCTGGTTGTGCTGCTACAGATGCATCGTGGTGTTTCTTCTCTCTGCGCTCCTCCCAGTGGCTATTCCTTCTATGGTCACTGCTACATGACCTGACTGTCAGTCTCCAGGCACTGCGGTTCTCTGCAAGGGATTCCCACACGGCAGGGTTGATGTTACCAGGCTTCATGTCACGTTTGCAGGCATCTTTGTAGTGCAGAGTTGGTCTGCCAATGGGCCTCATGCCTGAAGCCAGCTCCCCATAGAGTACGTTCCATGTGATTGAAGATCTTCATTGAAAGCTTTCCAAAAGTACAAATTTCAAATTAAAGCTGTTTTTTTATTATTATCGTGAATTATGTAGGTTCACCTTCAAATGCATCAGTTTTCTCTTCCATGCCTACCTATAACATTGCATGGATGGGACGAAGGATAACACTGCATGGATGGGATGAAGAGTCTGACCCCTGGATAAAAAATAATCCGTTTTTAAAGTGCCACGGGAATATTTGTTGGTATTGCTACAGCAGCCTAACCCGGATACCCCTCTGGAAATTGTTAAATGGAATGGTGGTTGAGAATTAGGCTCTCAGGCTTAATTAAGTAGTAGCTGAAGCACAGGTATTCCTGGGGATTCATGCCTATATATAGTTCATCATTCCTGACATTTGTATAAGATGGAAATAAATAACAACCAAACCATAGACCTGACAGCCCTTAAGAGCATTAACAGATAAAGCAGGTGGTAAAAGTGCTGAGGAGACACGCTGTTTAAGCTCACCTCAGCATCATGGTTAATTAACAATGGAGTCTCTTTAAAATAAACTCACGGAGCAAAACCAAAAGCTGAAAGGGTGGAGAGAGCTTTTCCCCTACTAATATTTCCTGTTGCCCACTACTGTATAGGACAGGTGGTTGTGGGGGGAGATTCCCTCCCCAAAAATCTGCATTACAACTTCTGATATTGTCAATCTTAAAAAAGAATATTTGCTGCTGTGTGACTACCATGCCTGGATCTTTCAGTGTCTGAAGGACCTGGATCTATAGTTGCCAGTCATATGGGAAAGGTATGGCTAGAGCTATGTTGGAAGAGGGAGATCTTCAAAAGGTGCCCAAAAGACAATAGAGATGGCACCTGTCTTAACACTAAACAGAAAGGAATTCCTGTGGGTTGATTCCTTCACCTCCTGATAAAATGGTATCTGCAGGAGCCCCCTGCAGTGAGGCGATGTGTCTGGGTCCCAAGCATTTTATACATTGACTAGTAGGAACTCTTTGGGATTTCAGATAGGAGTGTGTCCTCTAAAAGGCAAGGACTTCCTATGGTTATCAACTTTTAGGGAGAAGTGTTCCTGTCTATTAAACCTCTGCTGAGCATACAGGAATTTAGCAAGTGAAGCTTTTCTCACCCCTTATATTCATACCAGAAAAAGCTTAATCTTTATTTCTGTGTGTCAGGCTTTTGTTACATGCACCAGAGTTGGGAGAATAAATGAATTTGCTGTCTGAAGCGGGAGTCCCCCAAAACTTTCATTCCGTATTTAGCAGCTCAGCCTTGTACATCTTTACCAGGAAGTAATTGCTTTTGAGTTAAACAGGAATTACCCTCAAGCAAAGGCACATTGAGATATAGATAGAGGGTACTCTGGGCATATTACAGATTAAAATATGGGACCCTTCCTTTTCTTCATGTCTTAGCATGCAGACAATCAGTGAGCAAAAATTTGTTACTCTCTAAATTGCTGACAACAGTATTGATGTAATTGTTGGATAGGAAGCAAAACTGACAATCTGCTAATATTTTCTAATTGGTAAGAAGAAGAGCTGACAGAGTCAATACTGAGATTGGCTAAACATCCTTGATGTTTAGTAAAGTTGTCAGAGTTAATTTGCCAGCTTTGAGGCCTGAGCGGTTATTTTATTCCACACTTCAGTAAGTATAATAACTTCTCAAAAGCCCAACAAATAATATTCCCGTCACCAATGTAGGTTGTTGGTGTAATGTTTGAATAGTCCCAATTTGTTAATGGAATATTATTTGTAGGATTTTTAAGCAGTTATTGTATAAATGGAAGAAGAGAACTACACAGACCAAATGAGTAAATAAGCTAGTCAAATAAGCTAAATGAGTTTTGGGCTTATGCTCTCCCTCTTCTGTTCATGCTCAGCACTTAGAAAAATTTACAGCAAATGATAGTTCTTTGCCATTTAAAGTCATAGTCTGTTATTGTCTTCAAACCATAGTTTTCTGTAAACCAAGAATTTGATTTTTCTGTAAGCCAAGAATTTGGATTTTGAAGATTCACTACTGGCTAAAACTCATTTTTTCCCCTGTTGGGTTGGCACCCCTAACCCTTCTGGACTCCTTCCAATCCAAATGGAAAGCCACACTGTATGAAAAGCTAAGAGATTTGGGGTTCTCGCCTCAGGCTTTGTTAGCTGTAGGATACGAGAAAGCAAGAGCAATCATTCACCAACGAGTTTGGGATGTGGAACTCCAACGTCATGTGAGCGAGATGAATAAACATCCAGCTATAAAGGACAATGGGAGAGGATTCTCCCCAGCAAAGTATTTGATAAAATTACAAATACCTAAATATAGACGGGCATTTACCCTTGCCAGATTTAATGTATTGCCATCTGCCTTATTGCAGGGAAGATTCACAGGTAAACCATATGCGGAACGAGTCTGTCCCTGCGGCCTGCTGGAGGTAGAATCTGCCTCTCACGTTTTATTACGCTGCCGTTTTTATAATGACGTATGCCAGGCTTTCATTTCCCCGGTCATACAAAATTCTTTAAACAAATTCCAATGTCTTAAACTCCCTGTAGAAGATATGGACCCTGAGATTACTCTAAAAGTGGCCAAATTCTGTGCAGCAGCCATAAAGCTCAGAGAACAAGCGGTGCTACCGCAATGAATAAGACCCCAAATGGTAATCTTTAGGCTATATTTTAGTGTCCCAGTTCCAATTTATACATTTTAAATGCTGCTGTGCTGTATACATATATATGTGTGTATTGATCCTGCTGTGTAAATTTTAGTGTATTATCTTTGTGTTTTATGATTTTTATGATTCCTCTCATTTTGTAAGCTGGTCTGTGACCGTAAGAATAAATTCAAAGTTCAAACCATAGTTTTCTGTAAACCAAGAATGATTGCTGTGGAAGGCAAGAGCTCACAAAACACAATGTTCTTCAAGAATTGTTCTTGGAACAGCAAACCATGGTTTGCCATTAAGTTTTAATGTGCTCATTGCATTATTTGAAAATCCCTATTGATAAAATAGCTTAGCTACAATGATCCACACTTGTCTGCCAATGTCCCGGTTGGACAACTGTAAAGATAACTCAGAGGTTTCAGAATTTAGCTCAGATTTGGCTGCCAGAATTCTGTCATGTGGGTAATTATAGAACTACTTAAGAGTATTTCAATGACTGCCTATTCATTTCAGGTCACACTTCAAGGTGCTGCTGCCTACCTTTACAGTTATAAATAGAGCCCTGTAAACCCTGCCTCCTCCCATACTATCCTGCCCTTGCATTAAGGTCTTCTCTAAGTACTGTCACTTTTTGAAGTGTCTTATGCTTGCATGTAGGAAAAGACCTTTACTGCAGTGCTCTGACGGACTGGCATTGACCTTACAGTCCTTTGGGCACAAGGTTTAGACCAGGGGTCAGCAAACTTTTTCAGCAGGGGGCCAGTTCACTGTCCCTCAGACCTTGTGGGGGGCCCGACTATATTTTGGAAAAAAAATGAACGAATTCCTATGCCCCACAAATAACTCAGAGATGCATTTTAAATAAAAGGAGATATTCTACTCATGTAAAAACACCAGGCAGGCCCCACAAATAACCCAGAGATGCATTTTAAATAAAAGGACACATTCTACTCATGTAAAAACATGCTGATTCCCGGACCGTCCGCGGGCCGGATTTAGAAGGTGATTGGGCCGCATTCGGCCCCCGGGCCTTAGTTTGGGGACCACTGGTTTAGACATAATTCTTTGCCCAATGATTAGAAAGTGGCTACATATATTTGGTTTTTCAGTTTCTGTCTCTTAGTTTTATTATGGTTTGTTTTCATTTTTAGGATACTTTATAACTTGTTTTTATTGCATTGTGTTATTGTTGCCCTGCTGTCCATTTGGATGTACATGTTCTTGGAGTTGCGTACTATTTCATTACCCCTATTCTTGTGGTTTTAACACCAGCTTGACAATGACGTGCAATTGTTTAGTAGGTGAATCGTTCCCTGACATAGGGAGTTTCAGCTGCTTAGTTCTTTTGGCTACAGTCCATCCAAAGTTAAGCGCTTTGCAAGCCCCACTGACTTAACTGAGCCTCTTCCACTGAAATCAATGGCATACTTCGATTGACTGCTTCATACTCTTTCTCCGTACAGAATGTTAAATTTACTTTTATTCTTTATTTTGCATTTCAGTAATTCAGGAGCTTAGGAGAGTGGTGTCTAAAGCATGTGTTTGCTTGTTCATTTAATGTACTCCTCAACCACATGATTAATCCCTGATTTTCAGATACCTACATGTTCACTAATCATATGGATGATAATTCTCCCTGACATTCAATATTTCACTGATTTCTAAGATGCTTGTATGCCCTAAAGAACATATGAGCTCACTGGCACCATCCCAATATTTGTTATTGCTCCTGGCATTCTGAAAGTTAGATGTGGGAACAACCCAATTACTATTTGTTTTTCCAGGTTGATGGATTTCTGACGCTGCTGTTTGGTCTTGCTAGCATTAACACACTCACGGTGATTAGCATTACTCGCTATATAAAAGGATGCCATCCAGACAGAGGTAAGGTATTTTGGACAACACAAACTGCATGGCTTTGTGTTATGAAGGCTTGATATCGTGTCTCACAGGTATTCCTTTCTTACAATAGGCCAAACTTGCCCCAATTTAAATGTTTTTAAAAGAAAACTGGAATATTCCCTTCACCCTGATTCTAGAGAATCTCTTATAGACACATTGTTCTAATTTGAGTGTAACAATAAACCATGGTTTATTATAAAGGTAGCAAGCTGCAGTGAACCTTAAACTTGTGCACACTCACCCTTTTCTCCTTTAGCAGGGCCAGGAGAAGTTCAGAAGTTTTTTGCTTCCACTCAAGACTAATTACAGTTAAGCCTTGTGTCCAAACCTGGACAAAATGCAGTTAGTCTTCACTATAGTTTATGATGCTTTCTTGTTTCAACTGACCATTGTTAAGATTAACCACAGGTTAGGGTTCTGGCAACACTGCTAATCTGTGGTTCATTGAAATCTGCAGCAAAGCCTCCCAACCTAAGGGCTGCAATCCCAATATTTCCATCAAAGGTAAGGAATCTACCGGGATTCCTGGTCGCACAAATGTACCAGTGCCATTTTTCTTTATTATGACTGTGTGCCTTAAGTGTACAATAGCAAAATGAGTTAAGCACCAAACTTCTGCTGTGTATTTCAGGGCATTGTATCAACAATAGCAACATCAATGTGGCCCTTTTTCTTATATGGATAGCAGCTTTCTTCTGGTCAGTAGCTCCAGTCCTGGGATGGGGCAGTTACACAGGTAATTAATTTCTCTCTAGGATAAGGTCTTTGTGGGAATTTCTCTCTAAAGTATTTGTGGGAATCTGGAAACACAGCAACCAATATCTACAATGAGCAATTTAAATAAAGTATTATTTTTACACTATTTTAGTCTAATAGTGCTGGAATCTAGGACAGTTTTCTAGATCTAAGCATTCTAGATGTAGGCATCACCATTTTACAATTTAGACTGCAACCCTTTATGCACTTTCCCGAGTGTAAGCCCTATTGGCCTGACTTCTGAGTCCAATAGACATATTTAGGATTGCATCACTAATTTTAAATTTTTTAGTCTTCAAAATCCCAAACTAGATCTCACTGAAGGAGTCATAAATCTATCCTGAAAATCCATATGGATTTTTAAAATTCTAACTTAGCATTTTGCATTGCTCAGTGGGAACTATTTCAAAGGAACTCCTGTTGGTGGGGGGATCACTTTGTCAGCACTGTCCATAGGCGCACTATAGCACTACTGTGATTGTGCATCTTTCATGCCTCATCCACTCAAGAACAACTATCTCCAAAGGAGGCTGGGAATTTCTTACCTTGTGCATTTTTACACCCCCACAACAGTGTATGGCTGTTTCATTATTGCCACTTTTGGTGGTGGTGCAACCAAACCAGTTGCCATTTGTGTGCTAAAAAGGGCAGGTTGCAGGTGGTTGCTTATTAAAGGTAAAGGTAAAGGTACTCCTGACTGTTAGGTCCCGTCACGGACGACTCTGGGGTTGCATGCTCATCTCGCTCTATAGGCCGAGGGAGCCAGCGTTTGTCCGCAGACAGCTTCCGGGTCATGTGGCCAGCATGACAAAGCTGCTTCTGGCGAACCAGAGCAGCGCACAGAAACACCGTTTACCTTCCCGCCAGAGTGGTACAAATTTATCTACTTGCACTTGACATGCTTTCGGACTGCTAGGTGGGCAGGAGCTGGGACCGAACAATGGGAGCTCACCCGCCGACCTTCTGATTGGCAAGCCCTAGGCTCTGTGGTTTTAGACCACAGCGCTACCCGCGTCCCTAAGTAATAAGTGGTTGCTTATTACTCTGGTGGAAAGCTAAACTAAAGTGAAGATTACAGCAATAACTCTGCTGTAAGTCTTGGACTTCATTGAGACATTTCAATTTTCTTTTCCACCTGGAATTCTAAAGAGAAATTAATCTTGATGAATTTTAAAACTGGAAAATCACAGCAAGCTGTTTAATTTTTTTTTGGAAAAAACGAATGACTAACCAAGTTCTTTTGCTTCCTAGATCGCATGTATGGAACATGTGAAATAGACTGGGCAAAAGCTAACTTCTCAACCATCTACAAGTCTTATATAGTGTCCATTTTCATCTGCTGTTTCTTCCTGCCTGTGTCTGTCATGGTTTTTGCTTACGTGTCCATCATCAATACTGTCAAGTCGAGCCATGCATTAGGCGGAGCAGGTGACCCAACTGATAGGCAGAGGCGAATGGAACGAAGCGTCACAAGGGTCAGTCTGGGCTTTTCTTTAGTCTGCATTGGGTGGAAACACTTTTAAAAGCCAAAGGCTGCATTTCCTTCAGAGAAGTAGTCAGAGCAGCATACAAGGGGTGGGTGGAGTTGAGGCCAGTGGTGGATGAAGCTAAAGTCAAAAGCGGGACGGACACTGCTTTTCTCTCCCTGCCACCCCCTTCCCTCTCAAACACACATGCACACAGTGTGTCTGAAAACAAACCATGCATTTAAAGCACACGACTTCCCCCAAAAGAATCCTGAAACTGTAATTTGTTGAGGGTGCTGGGAAATGCAGCGCTTGTGAGGGGCAAACAAAATTTTCTAATATAAAACACTTGCAAAGCATAGACAACCTTAAAATGTGAGGTAGCTAGGAGGCAGATAATTCTAGAGGATTGAAACATATTTATTAGGTCTGTGGGTCAATGAGGCAATTGGAAATACGATCCAGGTCTCCCAGTTTTCCAGGACCACCTTCTTTACAGGGATCCCCTTGGGCAAGAAAGTGGAAACTGGCAAGTCTCGTTTTCTCTCCTCTAGGTCTCCATAGTCATTTGCACAGCCTTTATCACAGCCTGGTCCCCATACGCGGTCATCTCCATGTGGTCCGCCTATGGTTACTCTGTGCCCAATTTAACCAGCATCCTTGCCAGCCTTTTTGCGAAATCTGCCAGCTTCTACAACCCCATCATCTACTTTGGAATGAGCTCCAAATTCCGGAAGGACATCCTCATCTTGCTGCACTGTGCCAAAGAGATCAAGGACCCTGTGAAGCTCAAGCGGTTCAAGAACCTCAAGCAGAAACAGGAGAATTCGCCTTCTCAGAGAGAGGAGAAATACGCGCCAGAAGTTCAGCCTGCACTGAGTCCTGATTCTGGTGTGGGGAGTCGTTCTAACACCCCGCCCCCCGTCAACAGGGAGGTGTATTTGGGTGCTTTTGATACCCCATCCAACAACCCTGATATCGAATGCGACAGGCTGTGACCCGGCTGTTCAAAACGTGCAGCCGGTGAACACAACCCATAGGATACTGCTGCCCCAATTCCTTTCACCCCTGCCCTTTCCTCTAGCACTTAACATGACATACCAGCTCGACTTCCAATGAAGCAGGACACATAAAACCAGCACTAAAAGCATGTGCGGTACATACGGGAGACTCATAAAAATTGCTGCGTGGCCAATTAAATATAAAGGTGGGCAGCACACCTAGCCTGAGCAGGGATTCATTTCCCCCTCTGCAGCTGCAAGTGAAAGATGTTTTTGTGGAAAATCCATTCACTGGCATGTTAAAAAAAACAGAAACAAAATCACCAATATTTTCTCCACCTAAATAATATAATTCAGAAGTTACATATCTTTTTGGCTGGTTTTATTTCTTGCTTAAAATCCTGGCTTTATTCACTTTGCCCCCAGTCCTCACAACGGTGCATTTACTCAGGGGCCGGTCAGGAAATAGCACTGCAATGCTGCTCCACAGTCAGCCACCAGAGGGTGGATAATCTTTTAACATACTCCCTGTGGGAGACTAAACATTTCAGGTCCCAGGTGCTGCCTACTGGAGAGCAACCAACACCCTTGTTCTTAAATCTGAAGGCTGCCGCTGAGCCCCTAGAGCCGAAGTCCTGAGTCTTTAATCGCAGGTGCAGTTAGTTCATTTTAGACGCCGAACTTAATGGTCTTATGGGGGAAAGCCCTCTTTAGATGGTAACATGTATCAATTCACTTACTTCCGAACGCTGCCTGCCAGCGGGGAGGAAGGGCCTCCCTGTTCCTCTTCTGAATGGGACCCTTGGACTTCTTTCCCTAAAGCCCCACTTTGACAGAACCTCAGGCCACAGGTGAGGTGTAATAAACCGCCCTCCACGCCATATTGACGACCCGGTGCTTTTCATGCCTTGTTGCTATTGCTACCGTGTTTTCCCGCCTGAATTAAGAAGTACAAAGGACACCTTTGCCCTGCTAATTGTGGGTAATATGTAGAGGAGGCAGATCGAAGCGAGGAAATGGCGTCCCTCTTTGTCCTCACCTAGCTTTACTGTTTTATAATTATATCTATATACTGCCACTTCTAAAAAAAAAAACCATCACAGCAGTTTACAACCATTGCACATACAACCATATAATACAAACCATTTTTTCTATTAAAAGAAAAAGAAAAATCAGAAATCAACTAACTACCACAGGATGATTTTTTCTTAATTGCCAACACAAGCTTCATGGCAAAACCAGAACAGATCAAACCAAACCAAGAAATGAGTTTAATATGTAGCAGGCAGGTATGTACCTTGTTTTGTCTTAAATAATTGCAGGTGCAGAAGAACCTAATTCTTACTGGGAAGACACGCTTCTATTTTTAAACAAGGCTCCAAAAATACATGGGAGTGGGGGAGACTCTTCTGATAATTGGTGGGGGGCAGGTGACACCCATGGTTTGCCATCCCAGTAAGAATGAGGCTCCTTTATAATCATTTGAGGAATAGCAAGTTATGCAGCTGCATGCTGTGTCCCTATTTTGGCCCCCATAGAATTATCTCTAAACCTCCTGCCAGGCAGGACAAGACCCTAATATTAATAAAAGAGAGAGATTGGGATTTGTATTGTTTATCTCTCCACTGAAAAGGGGGGGGGTTGCTCACGCAGAAAATCCCCAGCAAATAGGCATACTTAATTTTTGGGAAACAAAGAAATTTCACAGGAGAGGTCTTATATTTATACAAAGGTGCTAAGGCTACCTACCAGTAAGTAGGAACAGCTGTTGTAGTTAGGAGTAAGTCTGGGGCATACAAATTTTGGGGGGTACCTAGGATCTCTCTATGGTCAGCATTTGAGGGGTTTACTTGCCATTCTATCTGAGAGCCCTTAAAATGCCAGTGACTGCTTCATTATATAAAAAAGAGAGAGAGCTCTTTGTGTTTTTAAAATGATTTGGCATGGATTTCAGGCCCTGGTGCAGCATTTTCAACATGGATATGAAGAACTTTCTTTCTCATTTGGCTTTTTATACAAAGACTGCCATGACAACAGCACATGAGTGGGCACATGTGATAAAGATCTGTGCTCTGGAATATTCTTTTTTCATGTGCCCATAGAATCGTGTTTGTACATTTGACCACCAAATGTGGTGTGTATGTGGGGGTGGGGGTGTCGTTATCATTTTAAAAACTTGGGGAATTTTACACTCACCAGCATGAAGGGAGGGGGCAGGGGGAGAGCCTAATGTGTCTTTGCAAAAGCTACGTTTTTCTATTTGTATTCCTTGGGATGGTTACAAAAAAACCTTCCTTTCCTCCCTCGGCATGTTTGTTTTGAGATTATCATCTCTAATTTCAATTTTAAAACAAATAAACTTTATAAGCAATAAGAAAGAGGACTATGATGTCTTTCATGGCTATAGACGAACTGAGGGCATATTCATTTTAAGGAGAAAATAAGAGATTTTCTTCTTGAGGGACTTCATTACCGTGACTAATGAAAAGCTAATACATATAGTGTGTTTCGTCCTGGGTTCATTTCAGAAGCAAAATGAACCAAATGATGCCAATAGCCAAGTCTTTTCCTTTTCCTTGGAAGCTGAAGCAGGATGAGGAGGCCATAGGGTGGCTAAAAAAATGACCCTGTCACTCCCTCCTGATGTTCAACACAATGCTTCACATAATATGTCTGTGACAGATTATCCTTTTAGTTGCCCACCTGTTGGTCTAGCAGCAAAAGCTGTCTTTCCCCCTTGTTTCTTTGTATGGAGAATGCCACCAGATCTGTGCCTCATTCTTTGCATGTGAGGCATTGTTTCCATAGGGCCAAAGGCCACAGTCCCTGGCTAGACCAGTCAGATCCATAATAACCATAACGAAGGACGCGGGTGGCGCTGTGGATTAAACCACAGAGCCTTGGGCTTGCCGATCAGAAGGTCGGTGGTTCGAATCCCCACGATGGGATGAGCTCCCGTTGCTTGGTCCCAGATCCTGTCAACCTAGCAGTTCAAAAGCATGCCAAAAAGTGCAAGTACATAAATAGGTACCGCTCTGGTGGGAAGGTAAACAGCGATTCTGTGCACTGCTCTGCTTTTGCCAGAAGCGGCTTAGTCATGCTGGCCACATGACCCGGTAAAAACCGTCTGTGGACAAACGCCGGCTCCCTCGGCCTGTAAAGCAAGGTGAGCACCACAACCCCAGAGTCGTCCGTGACTGGACTTAACTGTCAGGGGTCCTTTAAGGCCTCATCACAGTCCAGGGGGGGGGGCAACTGTACTTCTTAAAATAGATGCTGTCAAACAGGAGTATTTTTCAAATCCCCTTCCTTCCCTTCTTCCTTCCTTCCACTATTTATACAAGTATGAAATCCATACCTATCGTTTTTTGATCATATATTGTATCAATCATAAAGTGTGCAGGCTCCTAAACACAACTTTGCCACTCATCTAACAGCAGACAGAAAAGTTCTTTTGGAGTTGTTTAGAGGCAGCTAATCCTGCACTACATGCTCAGTGCTATCATGCTCAAAGGCTGGTCACCAGCCCTCAGTTGTGTATACCAAGGTGCTAGATGAAGATTTTGAAAGGCAATTGTTGTTTAGTCGTTTAGTCGTGTCCGACTCTTCGTGACCCCATGGACCATAGCACGCCAGGCACTCCTGTCTTCTACTGCCTCCCGCAGTTTGGTCAAACTCATGTTGGTAGCTTCGAGAACACTGTCCAACCATCTCATCCTCTGTCATCCCCTTCTCCTTGTGCCCTCAATCTTTCCCAACACCAGGGTCTTTTCCAGGGAGTCTTCTCTTCTCATGAGGTGGCCAAAGGCAATAGGTGGCATAAAGGGCTAAATATGGAGTGGCTTTTAAACCAACGTGGAGAAGTACAGCCATTATCAAGACAGAAAGCAGAAGAGATGCAAAACACATTTTTGTTGGGGGGGGCAACAACAATGATGGGGTGAACTCTCCCACCCCTGGCCAGTGAGCTCGCTATCTCATCTTGACAAGTGGTTCAGGTATGTGGAATGACATGGTGTTTATACAATTATTTCTGACCTCCGAGAAGATACACAGAGATACCGGTAGAAAATGAGGACTAGAATTAGATCCTGGCAAGGACAGCAATATATAAAATAGCAGTAGGACCCATCCAGACTGCGGCTTTATTGTAGACGTATGTAGCAACATGTTGCTGATTGCATTAATAGTGCATTTGAAATACATTTATACCAGATCATCCACACCCCACTTTATCAGTTGTTCTGCAATGCTTCCCAATGTTCCCACATTATTGCATCAACACTTATCCACACCATCAATACCTATCCATTTTATTGTTCCTGCCATCACCAATTCCTCCCTTTCCCTCTCTAACAGCAATTAAGTTGTGCTGTGTCTCCATGCCACCATTGCTTAATTTGCATACTTTTTACATTTTTTTAATGTTGGGGCTGTGATTTCTGTGCTAAACGCTGTTCATTTGCGGTGGGGGGACACACAGGGCTGGTGTTCTCCACAGTGCTGATGTGGTTAATTTTGGAAGTCCTGCCAGTAGTTTGACTGGATTCATTTCTTCTTTAAAAGTGGGTCAACATGTGTGCAAAGCATGATGTTTAAACTATAGGATGGCTGATTCAGATACCCTGGCATCTGGGGATAAGCCCAGCATGTACTAAATGGTCACAGCAGGCTCAGGAACCAGAACAGACCTCTATGCTCTGTTCATCCCACTTAAAACCATTTCAAACCAATCACAATTATCCTAGGCTTTTGCTAACCAGGCGTGGGACAATTTGACTTTCTCAGCAAGATACTTGAAAACAAATAATCCAATTAATGAAAGAAGCAGAGTGTAAAAGTGCTTTGGAGTATTTGGGAACAGGGCAGATAATTGGTCAGCGGCACCTCCCTCCTGGAAAGAATCTCTGAACAATGGCTGCTTGAGAAGCCCTCCTTGTTTAACTTAACAGTGCGGCTGGTGTTTGACCTCCACAAAAGCCAAAGCTGTGACATTTCACTGGCAATCCAAAGAGAGAGAGAGAGAACAAAGATGGACACCACATTGATGTGCTGGGCTATAATTAAACTTCAGGAATGGCATTCCTTTCAATTCAACAGTGCACTCACAGCAATGGTTTATGTAACATTTCCCTAGCTATTCAGGCCAACTGCTGTTAGTGAATAATCAAAAAAGGTCATCTGTTAAGAAATGCAGCTTTTGTTTCTAAGGTGGGAAGGAGAAGGAGGTTATGAACCACAACTTCAGCTCATCTATGTTACAGACCCAACTTTCTTACAAGGATTTGTAGTAATGGTGGTGGTTAATTTAGTATTTTTAATTCCAATTCTGCTATTTTTAATTCAACTCTGTCACTTTTTGGAAGCCAGACACCTCTTTGTCCCATCTGGACCAAGGAAATAGATGGGTTTTGGATCAGCTTCCCTTAGAATGTTGCTCCAAGCATGACCCTCGCTGTGCAAAAAAAAAGTCTTGTGATTAAGATGCCTTGTGACTGGCTTAATCTTAACTGGTGCTCAGAAATTAATTCTTTAGCCATTTTCCTTGCAGAAAGAGGCCTAAAGCCATTGACCTTCTCCGTGGAGACTTCATGTGAGGTATAATGACTTTTGTTTTTAACTGAGTTCCCTAAATCAATGCAAACGATGAGGGTCACTAGTTATTTTAATTAACATGTCTGCAACTCTTTCCACTAAATTATCTTTTCCCCAGCCAGATTAGATGGGTGTTATTTGAGTTTCCTCACCTACAAACATAGTTGCAAACTTTAATTGGTTTAGTCAGTAGATTAGTAAATGCAACATTTACTTGGGCTCAGGGAACACCTGCTACTCTCTAAGTGCTGGGGCTAAAAAAAGGTGCAGATCTGATCTGTTCCCTGGATGGGAGACTATTGGGAGGTAAGGTAATTGTGGAATATTAATATAAAACATGAAAGAAAAGGAGTAAGATTAACAATGGGCTTAGTTTTTCAGCATTTAAGGTGGTAAATAGAAAGGTGAAACATTTGCCATGAGCACCTTTGAGGACTCAGCCATACTTCCTATTGCCTGCTACTTTCCCTTGAGAAAAACTTATATTTTGTGTTCAATCAGAGCAAATGGCAGTTCGAGTTTTCTCTGGACTGAGGTTTGTTCCAATTTAGCACTAAAGAGCAGGTTTCCCCTGAGATCTGTTGGATCAAAGCACTGCTTAGTCCAACATCCTGTTTCTCACAGAGCCTTATATGATGTTCACAAGCAGGGCATGAGGGCAATAGCCTGACACCATATTTGTCCCAATCTTTCTAAAGTCCTCAGCCCTATTCAACATCAGTAGGGTGATTATAATTGCATTGACAAGTTGCTTTTACCCTAAGCACTGTATATGGGCCTTCCTTCCACCCACAAGTGCATATATGGAGTAATACTTCACTTCTGATTTAATATACGGTCACAAGGACGTCAGGGGAGTTTTCCTAGCCCTTCTCAGAATAAAGGTGCTTCTTTCAATAAGTCTTGGTGTGCCTTGCCAGAATGTCTGTGGCTTGCTGAAAAAGTCACTGCATGGTTCCCCTATCCAGCCGAGATGTTAATTGGCCTTATAATGTTGTGACAAGGTTGTCTGCTCAGCTGTATAGAAAATCAGCAGGAGTCCGGGTTAAGTAGGGGAAACTCTCCTGACTTCTCCTGATTGATTTAACAGGTTTGTTTGTTGTCCTTTTTTTAAATAATACAACCCAAGAAAAGATTTATCAAGTCATTAGATCTCATTCCTTGAGGGAGCTGAACAATTCATATTGCAACAAAGCACACAAGGTATGACCCAACAAACCATCAAAATTAAAGTTTTATATCATGTTTAGCAGAGGAGGAACACAGGGGAGCACAACGCCAGTACTTTTTTTTGCAGCAAGAGTGACACTGTCATCTGCTGAAACAGCATTATTGCCCCTAAGTGCTGTAAACGTAGTGGATTAGAGGATAGGTTTGTCCTGGCACATGATTCCTTCATTAGGTAGGCTAATCTCAGACAGTGGGCATGGGGTGGGAACAGCCATAGAGCCATCCTCCCACCAGCAACATTGCTGCTACCTGGACAGGACAGGACTGGTAAGTGTCATGATTATACCAGCAAGAGGACCAGATTCCCAGTGCTGGTTCTACAGGTGCCGCCCCAACCTTAACCCCCATCCCTACAGGGGAGAAGCTGTGCTGGAGGCAGCAAAGGTCAATCCACCTTCACACCAATTGGAATCCTTAAAGCTGTTCCTGATTCCTCTCTAGACATCCCTGCCTCGCCAACACGTCCTGGTGTGTATACAAACAAACAGATCTGACATTAGTTAAGCTGTGCTGATGTGGACAGCTGGCTGGGTGGGAGGGTGAGTGAGCTGTGAAACAAACCAGTGGAGCAGGGGATAATTTCTAAGGTGGTAACGTGAAACACCCTTAGGCTAGGCCTAGGTTTTTACAGCTCCTCCAAAAAGCCTCCGAAGACACACTAGCTGTGTGTACCTGTCCAGGGTTTGAGAGCTATGGACTGTTGACCGCCATTGACAAACTAAACTGGTAGAGCTCATCATAGCACTCCTCTAAGAATGGCTTCTCTGCAGTGCCATTGTCCTTATGAATGGGGCAAGGTGGAGATGAGGTTAAGGGTGTGGGAGGGATTTCCAATTATACAGAAGCAACTTGGAAGACTTCACATTAATGCTGTTTAGAAGATCTCCCGGGGTTCATATGAGGTGGTGATAGCAGAGGGGCTGAATTAACTAAGCATGAACAAATTATGCTCACTTAATATAGAGACGTTGAACCTTTGTGCCCAAGATGGCTGATTCACCATACTGTACTCTCAGTGAACCCGTGCAGGAAAAATACAGCTCTGGTTAAGGCTTCATACTAATGGACTGGAGTCCATTAAAGTCCATAATAAATGTTGTTGGTTTTTAAGGGGCAACAGCGAAACCGGATGCCATCATCTGCCCAAGCTGCACTAAAACATGTCTCTCCTGCATTGGTCTCTACAGCCACAGCAGGCGCTGTAACTCTCTAGTGGTTTGGCTTCACCCCTGATGGTGCCCTCTTCCATTGTTTCTCGAGACAGACAGATGCCAACTGGCATTATATGGTCTAATATTTAGGGAAATTTTGATTGTGGTTTATTCTGTCCTAGCCCAGAGAGGATTGAGCATGGTGACACCATTGTGTCACCACTGGGCCTCTGTTTCTCCATAGTTTGGCTGTGCATTTATCAGAATGATCTAACAGAGGACTTACCTGGTAAGACACTGCCCAGAGGCCGGTGTCAGAGCAGGATGGTCAGGGACATATTTAGAAGGCATTATCTCTCTAACAAGATTTGGACAGCTATGTTCAGCATTTTAGACCTAACAAAGGAACAGGTATTTTCAAAGTGAGCTTTCAAAGAAGGCTTTTAAACTCTTTTTGATCTCTCTAAGTATCTTAAAGGGAATTTAAACTGAGAATGGGAGACATTCTTTGTTCATGTGCCACTCCATATTATTAGCTTTGTAAACAGATGCTGGGCCTCATTCATGTCGCTCACACTAACGATTTGGCTTCATTGCCCGTTCTCATATTTTCTGACTTACTTTTGATTATGTGCAACTTGTCAGGGCAAGATGGCTACTTATTTGGGGCTAATGTTTGCGTGGACACTTAGCAACGTAGCTGCTTCTCTTAATAAACCACTTAAAGTGAAATAAGAAAGTTCATTCAGAGTTTCATCTCCCTTGTTCTCCTCTGCAGGCACTTGTGTTACCCCCTCTCTGAACAGACAACGGCCATGAAGAATGGGACACAAGCCAGGGAAGGATGTGGGAGAGGGGAATTGCCCCAAATCAGGCTTGGATTCAAACCTAAGGAAGTTAATGAAAGGAACATTTTCCACCCCTCCATCCCCAACCTTCCAGGAAGGCTGTTAGAAATATTTGTCCTGGTTTATCGGACTGCACTATCGTAGCTTTATTCCCGGAAACAGCCTATCATCACCAAGATTGTGTTACAATAGTGGAGGGCATGTCCTACCTTCAGCACATTATATAAGGGCACAGTAAGTTTCACACGCCATTCCATCCACTATGCAGTGCGACCGTTAAACGGAGAGAAAACACAAAAAGCCCTCAACATCTTCCCCACTTTTATCTGTTAGGAATTATTCAGGCTTTCCCACTTCACAAAGGTTCGAGCTATTCTGAGCTCAGGAGGGCCACCCAAAATGAAAGCAAGGCACACACTTGGCAATATTGATGAGATCTTGAAAGAAGGAGCCTCCAGTGTCGAGTTTTGCTTTTGATTGTGCCAACCATTCATTAAGATCTCAAGCTGGTTCCTCAAACAACACTTGGCCTGTATGTACTCTCGACTAGAAACAGCCAGTATTTCAAGCGCAGTTTATGTGATCAGCTCGGACACTATTTCTCCCATGAGAGCCATGTTATAAAACCGTGATCATAAAACCATTACAGACAACCTACGTGGGTTGTCCATGGCATATAGTATAGCTCTCAGAAAAATAAATCCCTTTTCCGTATCGGTTAGGAAAACTACGGTCGGTTGCATTCTCAGCTGAAGTGTGTGGGTTTTAGGAGGAGTGGGGGAGATGTGGCTTCTTTTGAAGGGCTCCAGCTATCTCAAAATCAGGAGAGAGAAATAAATTAATCTGCCATTTGATGACATGGGCAGTTCTGGCTGCAGAAACTATTTGGAAATGCAAAAGTGCCAGTGCTGTACTGCAGTTCCAGCGTATTCCCTCCAGGAAAAAAAAGAAAATCTGCATTTTGTTTAATCCCTAGAGAACTGAATGAAGTAGCCAGGGACAAACACACCACAGAGAGGATCTGTTCAGTTTCATGGAAGCAGGCACTAAGTAGTTGTTGCTGGCACTGCCTACCTGCTTTGACAGGCTGGTGCCACACGGAATCTCAGCAGAAGCCCTGTAGGAAAAGTTTTGAGGAGCAGTACAACGGAGGCCATTATTGGAATTATATTTCATAAGCCTAGTTTACAGCAAAGGGCAAAGCAAACTGTAAAAGTCACTCAGATTCAGCTGTGAACCACAAAACCTCTTCTTAGCTTTGTGTTCTTCCACTTTGGTTCAACACCATGGGAAGCACCAGCAACTGATTAACTGCCTGAGCACTACGTAAGATTACTTAAGGCAGAAGGACCCCATATTTTAGAGGACCTGCACTATGTAACTCCTTGTGGTTGTATGATTGTGCAATGCTTGGTTAGCAAATATTTTTATACCACTGGCAGGGCCGGCCCAAGAGATCTTGCTGCCTGAAGCAAAGCAGCAAGTGGCACCCTCCCCTCCAAGACAAGGAGCAGAGTACCTGTGTGCAGCCAAGTTATTTTGGCACCTGAGACAGACCATCCCACCAGTCCCTCCTTAACATTAAAAATGCAGCAATAATAAATCAAGCCAAAATCAGCTGTGTAAGTCAGCCACCTCGCTGTGTATAATGGTAGGAGAGGGAGGGGGGCAGAGAGAGAGAGAGAGAATGAATAGCTATTGCTCAGTGGGAAATAATATAGTAAGATCAAATCTTAGTTTTGAAGTCCTGATTGAAGACCGCTGAATGTTCCCTTAGTTGGTTAGACGAAAGATTGGTCAACTCTTTAGAAATTTCTTTTTTAAAAAATTAAAAGGTTTTCTTTGTTTACAAAAGAACGACTGGTCTCTTTTTTCAGGCTGTACAATATTTCTTACAAATCAGTTACATTTGTTGTGAGACATTAGTGTTTAGTACAGTATAAGGTTGGGGAAGAAGGGGGGGGGAGAGGAGGGGTGGTGTGGTGAGGCATATTCTTTTGTGCAGTGTGCCTGTGGGGTTTTGTGTCAGTAGTGAGAGGTATTGGGGGGCAGAGTATGGTTGGCAACAGTGGGGTTTGTTTGCATTTGTGAGTGTGGAAGAGCTTGTTAGGTCAGGTAAGCCAGATTGATTTGCATGCTGTTGGTGGATTCTTCTTGTTGTCTTGTTGGGCCGTGTATGTGATAAAGGGAGCCATATTGGGGTGAAGGCGTCCTCTTCTATTTGTCCCTGTGTGAGTTTCACTTTATTGGTTAGCTTTTCTAGTAAGGCCGTTTCCCATGCAATTTGATAACATTGCTCCATGTTTACTCCTGACATGTCTCTCCAGTTTCTGGCTATGAGGCTTCTGGCTGCTGAGAGTAGTTGGGTTATAAGCTCTGTATAATGTGAGTGGTCATTATGATCTTGGAAGATGTTCAGTAGGGCCATTTCCGGGGTAGGTTCTAATACCTGTTTAGTTATTTTGCATATCTCTTGTAGGACTGCTGTCCAGAAGGATTGGATGTTAGGGCATTCCCACGACATGTGGAGGTATGTGCCTATGGAGGTGCAGCCTCTCCATCATCTTGGAGAGGTTCCTGGGTGTATCAGCACCAGTTTCCATGGTGTTAAGCACCACCTACAGGTGAGTTTCAGAGTGAGTTTCCTTATTTGGCTGCTATGGACTTAAAGGGAGGTTTACGCCACATTCTAGTCCATTGGGTGAGCTTAATTTGTCAGACACTAATTAACTACTTTTGAAACTGAGGGGAGGTCCACAAGCAGTTCATCATAAGGTAAGGTAAAGGACCCTGGGTGGTTAGGTCCAGTCAAAGGCGACTACGGGGTTGTGGCGCTCATCTTGCTTTCAGGCCGGCGTTTGTCCACAGAGAGCTTTCAATATGTCATGAGGATTACTAACCAATGAAAAATGTAACAAAACACACACAAGCTGTTGGATATGCCTAAAGTATTTTTTTGGATTCTGGTAAGAGGTCAACAGGTTGCCAGCCAGGTGTCAATGGGGACATCAGCATCCACCAGGACATCCTCTGGTGCCTACAAAAGATCTCAGTAAATATCCCCACAAATTACCACAATGCGGGAGAAACTGTTTGTTCCTCCTGCTCAGTTCCTATTTGCAGTGGCTTGGACTCTCTTACACTGAACATGTTCTGCCCCTCATTTAATGTTCCTTTCCCTTTTCGTGCTCTTTTAGATATGGCAGCTATTTTGTCTTATACCACATTCCATAGAGCAGCTATTTTGTGACTGACACCTATGTTGCTTTCCACATGTGACCACTGGCCAAAAACAAAAAACCTGGGAACCTTTGCTTCTGTTTTCTTACACTCTGTTATCCCTTGTTTGTTTTGTATAAAATAAGCTTATTTACATTTGATTTGGCACCCTTAAGAGGATTCCACACCCTGGCCTAGGCAAATTTAGGATCAAATGCAATCTGGCATCATTTTACACCTTGTTTGTCAAAACAAGGTTTCTAAAGGATTAACTGAGGAAAATGTTTCACCCATCAATGCAGATGGTTAGTAAAGTTTTGCTTGAAGCCCATATAAAAAGCAGGCAACACCCAGCCTGACTTCTCTCTCCACAGTGGCCTCTGAAGTTGGCACCCTCATTCTAAGCTGCAAACGGTTTAACAAGACGCTTGTGGTCTATAAAGAACACAAACTTCCTCAGAAGCAAAAAAGACCCCAGAACACCAACACCACCCCAACTCTACCCTATGGTATTTCCTGATTCCAAATTTAATGGGCACCATTCAAATTTGGACTCTTGCTGTCAATGGTAATTAAGTTACAACATGGAATTTGTGGGCATTTCAAGTTCTAAATACAGTACAAAGTCCAGCATCATCTAGGGGAAAGCAGCTTCTCCAGAACACACTTGATTCAGTAGGTCATTGCTTGCTCTGCAATTTTCAGTGCCCCAGTTTTCTATACCGAAAGTAGATGACCTCTCTAACTGTCAGGGAAATAGCTAAAATACAGTATGTGACCATAGCTATCCTGCTTTGGTCAATGCTCCAAAATTGGCTGGCCAGTCTGGCTCATTTTGCATATACTATAAACGGCTTGGGCAGCCCACACTTTATCATTCATCCTGGCCTGGTCAGTACTACACTTAACAAATTTCTTCATAGCAAAGTATCTCATTATACAGGTTATAGAAAAAGTGCAATATTTCTTACATGTTGTGAGTTTACTCATCTGTCATGGACACGCCAGTCAAGAAGCTAGAAAAGAATTTTATTGTCTCTCTAAAAACCAGAATGGAAAAGCAGCAGCAGGAAACACCTAACTCCGTCCAGATAAGTCCAGTGTCGTCTTGCGATAACTAGACTATATAATGGCACCATCATTTATAAAACAATAACTTTTATATCACACAATATCCCTGCCATCTTTTACCCTTTTGTCATATCTATTTAAAACTTTCTGCAGATTTTTGTTCGCATGTGTGTGAAAGAGAGAGAGACAGAGAGGATCCTGACCTTGCATAATTGTACTGTGTCTGATTCATAACGCCATGCAGATGCATCACATGGAGTTACAACCTAGTCTTTGCCATAGGAATCTCTGCTGTTGTTTTTCTAACCTCACATCCCAGACAGCTTTCATGCACTTTTTAATCTCCTGCTAAAGCAGAAAGAAAGACAGTCACACCTCCTTCCAGCCAGTTCAACTATAGCCATGACACATGTCCCAGCCCTTGCCTGCTATAGCCTGCTAGTCTCAAATATGGCAGGGAGGAGGTTAACTGGACAGCAGAGGGAATGAGCTGAAGGGGGTGCAGTTTGCTTTATTTCCTGCCTTATCAGGAGTTTTTTAAAAACACATATGGACACTGTCCAAATTATGAGGTTGCAACCCTACAAACCCGCTGCCTTGTGGAACATAGAAGAAACGGCTAAGGAGTAAATCCTACACAAATCCAGACTGGAGTCCCTAAGGTGGCATCTTGTACTCCTCCTATCAGGGTGCTTGGGCTCAGCTAATCACAGAGCTGGGCTTACTTTTTATTATTATTTTTTTTCTTTTTGCAGTCACCATAACAGAGTTTTATAGGAGTCTAGGTGGGGAAATGCTTTGTGGGGGGCAGATCAGACTGCTAATGTGGGGGTTAGATTCCCATGCTTTAAACTATTTTTAGGGTGTGCGTGTGTGTTTATTTCAATTTTGTAATAAGAATTATTATTTTAAAAAAATACAGACTAAAATACACCACAACCTAGTCATACAAGTTCATTTCAAGATTAGAACAAATTTTATCTAAATCTGTTGACCAAATCAGCATTTCAGTCCAAGTTAAACCAAATTTTGAGGGATTTGGCTACCAGCCCTACAAACCTTCCTGAGAGGATGTCCCATTAAACTTATATGCACTTACTTTTGACTAAAAGTGCATGCAATTGCACTGTTAAACATGTGCAAAACGTAACCGGCAAAATCAACAGAATACTCCAGTGCTGAACTCTGGCAGAGCCCTTATATTTTTAAACAAGAAACACCATCCATGGTAGCAGTCATGGTTGAGGCGACTTGCTAAGTATACTCTAAGCCTCAGAGTCTAAGCATATAAATCTCCATCCTCAAGTATTGCTCGAGGCTGCAAAACAACCCAAAAACACACACACACACACACACACACAGAGAGAGAGAGAGAGATTGGTACAATTGTAGGGTTGGGAAAGACTTTCAGTTTTCTGACCCAGACTCCTTCACCAAAGTCAGCCAGAACAAACAAGTCTTTAGCGGTGGACACCAAAGTCACTCTTGTTCCAATGAGTCACATTTGACTCCTGCAGCCATGGAGTGTGGTAGACTGGGAAGAGGCAAGAATGTGCCAGCTGCTACTTCCTAACAGAAATGATAGAGAGGAAGCTCAACAGAAGTGACACTAGACTGGTCTATGCTGAATTGATGCTCTAGATGCATTTTCACTTTCTCAAAGCCAGTTATATTGGCACCATCATTTTTTATAAGGGGACTAGCTGGCCCTGCCACACATTGCTGTGGCTCAGTCTGTTAAATGGAGGCTCAGAGTCCCCCTTCAGACTCCGCTCACCTTCAGAGTCCCACTGTTTTACGCGTATCTCTGTGATTCCCCCCCACCCTGTGCTGATCCATGACGTATCCCGCCCCCTCCTCCCCACACCCCTGGCTTATCCCTGTGATTCCCCCCACCATGTCCCAACCCATGACGTATCCCGTCCCCTCCTCCCCCCAACCCCCACCCAGGCAACTCAGTACCTCCATTCAGCCTAGTCTGTAAAGGCTTTGGCCTAGTATGTAAACAGGAGCCAAGGTGCTGTTGAGAGGGAAAGTTTTATAGGTGCAGTACCAGTGTAGCCACCACTAGAAGGTGCTGGTTTGCAACCTGGTTTTCCCAGCATGTACTTTCATCTGATTTGTGAGTTCTGGAACACGTGGAATTTGGGGTTTTACCTGGCCCAGGTGTGACATCTGTCTTTAAAAACGGTATGGGCTTGCTCTCGTAGTCACATTTGACTTTGTGTCAAAATTTGAACGCAATCGGTCAAGCGGTTTTGTTAAACATTGGAGATGAACACACACACACACACACACACACACAGTGGAACCTCGGTTTATGAACACCTCGGTTTATGAATTTTCGGTTTACGAATGCCGCAGACCCATCTGGAATGGATTAATTCACTTTCCATTACTTTAAATGGGAAAGTTTGCTTCAGTTTATTAACGCTTCAGTTTATGAACAGACTTTCGGAACAAATTGTGTTCATAAACAGAGGCACCACTGTGTATATGTGTGTGTGTGTCTACACACACACACACACACACACACACACGTATGTGTGTATTGGAGGCTGCAATGCTTTCCCAAATACCAGTTGCTGGAAACCCCAGGAGGGGAGATGGTTCTTGGTTCCCTGTTCTGCTCGCTGGTTTCCCCCAGGCATCTGGTTGACCACTGAGACCAGGATGCTGAACTACATGGGCCATTGGCCTGGTCCAGCAGGCTCTTATTATGTACTTATGCTACTGTTAGGCAGCACTGCTGCAACTGGGCAGGTCTGTCCCTCTTGCTATAGACATGTTGTCATGAAAGCACAATCCACAGCTTCCAGGTCATGTGGCCAGCATGACAAAGCAGCTTCTGGCGAACCAGAGCAGCACACGGAAACGCGGTTTACCTTCCCGCCTATTTATCTACTTGCACTTTGACGTGCTTTCGAACTTCTAGGTTGGCAGGAGCTGGGACCGAGCAACGGGAGCTCACCCCGTCGCAGGGATTCGAACCACCGACCTTCTGATCGGCAAGCCCTAGGCTCAGTGGTTTAACCCACAGCGCCGCCAGCACCACTATTCTTTTACATACAAGGTGCTGATTCCTGTCTTTTGTACAGAAGTAAGTTTCAAAGAACATGAGACGAACACAGGAGCAGCAGAAGCTCCCTTCTATTGAGTCAGACCAATGGGCCATCCAGCTCAGCATTGTCGACATTGACTGGTAGCAGATCTCCAGAGTTTGTGGCAGGGAGCCTTTCCTAGCCCTGCCTGGAGAAAGCAGGGGTTGAACATGCACTGCAGATGCTCTCTAACCGCTGACCTATGGCCCTTCACCACAGAGTGGAATGAACAAAATGTGTGCAGCTTTATCCCTCTAGTGTGGCAAGAAAACTCTTTGAAACGCCAGTGGCTTCACACCATTGTTTTAAGGGAATGAGGGAAATGATGAATGATGGCCACTCCTTGTGGCAAGAAGAGTTACAAAGTACAATTCCTGCCTAGGCAAAATAAGGATCCAATTTCATGGACTGGAGGAGAGTGTTGGGGAGGAAAAATTCACCTTTCCTCCCCAACACCTGAAATAGCACCTGTAATTCAAAGGTGTGCTCTGGGATATACTGTATATAGGAGATTTTTAAAAAGTAAAATAATGTATCCTGATACTATGTGTTGATATGACATTGAAATCTCATAATAACGAGAAATATAGATGTTTCTGAAACATACTCGGAGAGAGAAGGGAAACAGCATCGCCACCAGCTCTGGTGAGAAGCCCTCTGATTTCTCCCTCCCTGCCATCCCATGCAGCACAAGGAGAGAAGGGATTGGTTCCATTGGTTCACCTGAGACCAGCAGCGTCTCCTTCTTGAACTGTTTCTATTCCAGCTTCTCATTACTGTTATGGTCCTGGGTCAGGAGTCAATTGGAGGAAGTCCTCCAAAGACAGTAGCCCTGAGGAGGAGATGGAGATGATCCCTGGTCTGCAGTCACCAGAGCTTGGATTTCCTTCCCTGAATCCTGAGGAGGCACTTCCTCCACCAGGCTATGCTGGTTGGTCCACAAACTGCTTGAGACAACTTGCATGCTCTGCCTGAGCTGCAGGATCACTAAGTGTGGTCCTGAAACCCCCATCTAGGTACCTCTCCAAGGTGCTGAGGTTTGCCTGGGCCCAGCCCTATGGATCAGAGCAATTTTAATGACTTTGTAAGTAAGAATTGGGGTCCGAGTTTGCTTTCTTCCTCCTCCTTACTAATAACCTTTCCTTTTGTGCCATGTCTTTTAGATTCTAAGCTTGAACACAAAGACTTATTATTGCTCATTGCAAGAGACCATGAAGACGAAACTGAACAGGGATGGAGAACCTGTCACTCTCCAGATGATGTTGTTAAACTCCCATCAGCCACAGACAGCATGGCCAATAGTCAGGCATGAATTCATATAAGTTCTGCATCCCTGGCAAAAATGACAGTCTATTTTTCTAGTCACCCTTGTGAGCCCTTGTGAATGGAAGAGGAACAGCTTCAGGGTGATCTCCATGGAACCTAATGAGGCAGATAAGACAGGTGAATTTATACCTCGTAGTATATCGCTGCTCTTGACATCAACCCCAAAAAAGGTCCTAACTCTACAATTGGGTCTATATTAACTGTTCAAAGAAGGGCTAACTTGTCTGAGAAAACTGTTCTTTCTTGTGTGCATGCTCTGTTTGTTTATGATTTCATAGAATCAGAATTGGAGAGTTGGAAGGAACCATGAGAATTATCTAGTCCAATTCTCTGCAATGCAGGAATTTTTTGCCCGTCACACAGGACTCGAACCCACAACCCTGAGATTAAGAGTCATGTGCCACCAAGAGATCTAAAGATGATTAGATTCTAATCAGTATTCTGTTTGTTAATCCCTCTCCTACCAAGGAGGTTGCAAAGTATCAATTTCAGGAGTGGTAAAATAAATGTACACACAGACGCACGCACCCTGAGTAGAACCAAAATAGAGACAAGCGGTTTTTACTTTTCCTCAAGGTTTGACACTCTGGATAAAACAGCACATGCCAATTTAGTTTCCACAATATAAAAATCCCCACAAGAGGAAAAGGAGGGGGGAAGTGGGAGGGAAAAGAAATTTAAAAGAGCACCGCCTAATTCAGCAACTACATCAGTCTAAGGAGCTCTGTGTTTGTGGAGAGAGAGAGAGAGAGAGAGAGTTTAGTGTGTCTTTCAAACTACTGCGAGCTTGACGGGAATATTTGATGAGAAAGGAAAAAGATGCCTTGGATTCTTTCTCTTGCTCATTTCTGATTCTTTAGAATAATATTGTCTGAAGTTTGTGCTGCAGAATATCTTGGAAAAAATAACCCAGGCATACTGGTTGAAGACAAGGAGTTTTCTCTTTGAAAATTCACACACCTCCGGCAAGGTAATACTGATTGTTTCCCTATGTATGATTCATTTATAGATCTAAGTTTGGAAGGGAGAGAGGAAGCACATAATTCTATATTTTGGATAATTCAATGCTTTGCATGTTAGGGGAATGCCCTGAGGGTAAGAAGTGTCTTTAAAATGAAATTGTGATACAAATACCATCATTTCTATGCATTATTTATATGCCCACAAAGTGCATGCACACACACACACACACACACACACACACACACCTACAAAACTTTGATAAATCCATCATTTAAGTACTTTTGCAGGCAAGTAATGTGTAATTTTGTTTAGTCCTTTCAGAACCATATTCATTCCCCCCCAGTAGGTTTCCTCTCATTTTTCTTTCCACATTTAAGAACTACCACCACTAGTTTACAATTGCACAAATATTGAGCTAACTTTGGGCACTGATATATTTTCCTCCTTGCTGGGGGTTCCAATTGTCTCACTGGTTGTTATATAAGTTTATGCGGAAAAAGAGGGTTGATAATGCAATGATTCCAGTGCCTTACACACGCATCTCTCTGCCTCTCCTTTCACCCCTGTGCTCCCCGCCCTGCCCCCAATATCCTTTTGTGTTGAATGGCTGCTATGCTAGTAAGACTTTAAAGAGGAATAGCATTATCAAGCCTGTCACAGCAGCTCACCTTCTCCCAGAGAGATTGGATTCTTGATAAGTCTCTGCAATGTGATTTGTGTCGGGCCAGTAGCAACATGTACCAATCACCCCAAGCGAAAATTCAGAGAAAGAAAGGTTTTATTTTTAAAAAAGTTGGGTGGTGGTTTTTTTTGGGTAATTCTAGTACTTTTGGATTGATAAAGAAATCACACATTGGGCATGGGTTCTTGGGGAGTTGTCCTTTCTTTTTTTCTGCCTTTCATTAATTAGAAAACAAAACAGATCCTTCAGAATCTGGCAAATCAGAAAGCAGCTAAAATCCCATCATTCATTAGCATGTCAAACTGCCCCAAAAGGAATTCAGTCAATGTCACAAGATTTTCAAAAGGGATTTTACAGCAAACAGAATCAGACAGCTTCCATTTCGCCATGCCATGGATACAAACAATTTAAAAAAAGAAAGTGTGTTTGTATATCAAACAAAGAGTGAGTTCCTGCAATCCTTATTGGTGTGTGTGTGGGGTGGTGGGCAGGGGAGGGTATAATTAGGTGAAAGGAAATACAGATAGTTTTATTGCTGAAATTGCCCCAAAGACAACATCATAACACAGGGCTGTTTTCTGAATGCTGATTGCTACCAGACTCTGAACAGACATGTTTCTCATTTCATTTTAATGTAATCTGACAAATTGCTTGGCAGAAGTGAGGGTTCTGGGAGAAAAAGGGCAATGCATTGAGACGTCTTATTTTTTTATTTAATAAGCATGCATAAAAGGAAACAAATGGAGGAAACATCACTATCAAGATGATTTAATGTGACCCTGATGATGGGCTGAAATGAGGGTTGGGAGGAGGACATGGTGTCCAAAATGGGGCAGGGGAAGAGTCGTGTAGGGATTTTGCCATTTGCAAGTGCGCCTGCAGAGATCTGGTCATAACTGATGTGGCAGAGTGAGACACCAACCCTCTATGAGGAGTTTGGCCAGTTTGAAGCAGCCAGAGGGAGGACCACATTGCTGCTTATCAAAACTCTGCCCAAACAGAACATTTCAGTCAGTAGCTGCTATCGTTGAGCCTATTTAGAGTTGTTGGGAAAGTGGGGGGATTGCCTCCTTACTTTCCTCTTTCTCCTGGACAATTGTTGCCACACTTTAATGTTGCTGTTGGTATTTGGAAAGTTTGCCACCAGTTGCATTCATCAATGGCTTGAAGTGGATCAATTTCTGTTGTACTGAGAGTAGATGTAAAGCAATTTTGCTGGGATTAAAATAACTTTCCTTTTGAAGGGCCCTTCATGCCATGAGGTGGGGACTTGGGAACCCCTCATTGGCTGCTCTTCCTTCATTATATTGGTGGCAGCCTCATCAAAGAATTTGAGAAGGCTGTTCTGGTTCTCCTGATGGGAGTTGTAGTCCATCACAGAAGGGTCCAGGTTGAGGAAGGCTGGTTTAGGTTTTTTGCCAGGTGAAAGTACAAATTTTTGCTACAAACTCTTTGAAATGTCTGCAAAAAGATGTGGGCCAGGCAAAAACAGTTTTGAATTTCAGTTTTGTCAGGTTCTGGACATACTGGCCAGTGCTTTAAAAGCCAAGTTGGGCTATAAAAGTACATTTAAAAAAAGACTCCATTAAGTTTGTTAATTAAACTTCTTTAACTGAATTACTTAATTAACCTCTCTTTTTTGGTTCAGTACACTGCTCAGATTTATTTGCTTTTTTAAAATCTGGTTTTTAGGACTTTATTGACTATTGCTAACTGTATATTATTGTTTTTATGTAATATGCCTTGAGATTTTTACCAAATTACACAGTAATAATAAAATAATAATAACAAAATAATAATAACATAATAATAATAATAATAATAATAATAATAATACCAATTTATTGTTTATACCCTGCCCACCTGGCTGAGTTTCTCTTGGCGGCTTCCAACAGAACAGAACATTAAAATACAACAATCTATTAAACATTAAAAGCTTCCCTAATCTGGGCTGCCTTCAGATGTCTTCTAAAAGTCTGGTAGTTGTTTTTCTCTTTGACATCTGGTGGGAGGGTGTTCCACAGGGCGAGTGCCACTACCAAGAAGGTCCTCTGCCTGGTTTCTTGTAGTAAGGGAACCGCCAGAAGACCCTCAGCCCTGGACCTCAGTGTCTGGGCAGAATGATGGGGGTGGAGACGCTCCTTCAGGTATACTGGACCGAGGCCGTTTAGGGCTATAAAGTAAAGTATACACTTTTAATAACTATACCTTATCATATACATGTAATAATAACTTTGGTCCTGGAGGGGATAGACTAGTGTCTTGAGTTGTCTCTTGCTAATGGCTGCTGGGGAGACTGGGTTGGGGGTGCCAGTGGTAAATGCATATGGAATCTGCCTTGGGGATGTAGTCAACATAGCACTAAGAGTATCCCCCATCCAGAGAGCCCTAGGATTAATGTAAACAGTTAGCATGTGGGTAATTGCACTTGTGCCAGCACTTGCATCTCCTTGCCAAGCAATCAGGAGAATTTTACCTGATTAGAAAGAGAGGTGTGATAGAATGCTCCGCACCATTTGGAAGGGAAATTCAGGCAAACAGCTTTCCATGTTCAACATTTATTCCATGCACAATGGCATAAATTATCACCTGCCAATGAATGTCCATATTCAACCCTAATCTCAGGTGTGTAAGGGCTTGTGGTTGCTCAAAGCTACACTTTTGTCCATCATTTCTTCACATAAAGACAAGCTATAAGGATAAGCACAGCAGTAATGAGCTCCATCTTAAATTAAGCCTATACCATTTTCAGACGATGGAAGTGTTACCCAGTTCAAATCATGTGTTCCTAATACATTTTCAGACTGCTTCTATGCTCCGTATTGCGTTCTCAACTGTGCATCATATGTCTTCTATATAAACATATCAATGCAATGTTGCCACCAGGACACATTCCTACTCTTGAAAATCAGTTCAATTATGCTTACAAACGAAACATTGGCAGGTATGGATTTTTTTAAAAGAAGAAAAATGCCATGTATGGTTTGTAGTTGCGTTCAGAACCTATTCCTTACTCATCCAATTTATCAGAATGTTTCTATACCTTACTTCTGATACCAATAACTATTGAGAGCTATGGTTGTATAGTAGTTAGTGTTGCACTAAGACTGGGAGAGTAGGGCTCAAACCCTCTCCCAGCCATGAAACTCGCTGGGTGACTCTCGGCCAGTCAGTGTCTCTTAGCTTAACCTTCCTCACAGTGTGGCAGATTCACAAGACAAGCTATTAAAACGAAGAGCTTAGAACTGCCCTTCTTGCCCTAGGCTGCAATCGCCATATAACCTCAAGGTTATTTTTTGTAGGTTTAATGCTTCTTAAATGTTATTTTCAAACCTGCAAAAAGCAAGCTATGCTGCACTTTTTGGGAAACCTCAAAGGACGTGTTCACACCTTGGCATCAATGCATTCCAAGATTTTCACTGATTGTTAACACTTCCACTGAGGAGCCCTTTTTTGCACAATGCTGAATATATTGGGCACAATCCAACGTATGCTGTTCCCACACAAATTCCACTGGAAAAAATGTGGTACTTGTGGGAGCAATAGCTGGGAGATTAGGCTCACTTATTGTTACTGGCAACGCCAAGCGCAGGCATTCCACTCTTCTGATTTGGCATCCAGTTAGTCTAATGAGCTATTAATATCATACATTCTAGATGTTTTATGTTTTTGGTTAAAAATATATGGGCAAAGAAACTTTCCCATTCATCATGGGATGTTTTTGAAGGAATCAATATATATATCTAGCACCTGCCACCCCTTTCTTGATGCTTCATATAGCCGGCATGTGCTGTTTGTTTTCTGGGATACAGTTCTCAATGCGAGAGGCATAACCTTTTCACAGGTGGATGGTTGTGAAAACTGATGCTGAGCTGAGTTTTTCAGTTTGGCCAGTCACCAGCTGAGCTTATCACATTCCAAGCATCTGTGTAGGTGGCCAGTTATTATCCCACCAACATGGAGAGAGCTGTGTGTCGTTACAAGGGCAGTGGACAAGAGAGGGAGGTCTGCTGCTTTGTTTGATGAGGGTTTAGTAAACATTGAGTTCTCACACTCCCATAGGACCTTCCACCAAACCTCCTGAAGGTTGAGAAAGTGTGTGTGTGTGTGTGTGTGTGTGTGTGTGTGTGTGTGTGTGTGTAGAGAGAGAGAGAGAGAGATTTAGCATCATCTAGTAAGCTGGAGCACTATTATGAATGAAAGTTTCATTTCCTGGCTCAGTTAGTTACCTTGGGTAAATAACTCATGTTATACAATTGATACCGTAGCATGAGCTCTTCCATTTCCTAGAGCACCTGTGTGCTCATTTCTGATATACAAAAATCAAGGATATAATTCTTGCTTAACATGGACACCCACACCCACACATGCCAGCTAGAAGACATGCCAAGCGGAGGGGAAGGTGATGTTATTTCAGGAGGCTGGAAAGCTGTCATAAAATCTGATTGGTGGCATGCCCGGGGGGGGGGGGGGAGAGAAGGGCCTAATATATAAAAGTATGCCTGACTCTTTAAACAGAAACATCAGAAACTGATACCCTAATCTATCTGCCAATGCCCCAGTTTATCAATCTACCGGTACAGACTATTCAGTTTTCACTTAGCTTTTTACAAAATAGTTGACATCTCCCGAGGGCCAGTCCCTAACATTTTGCTGCCTGAGATAAAGTACAGAAAACCATCAGTCTGACACAGTGGCAATGCACCCACTAGGCGGCAGCAAGTTAGCTTGAGATGGTAGCAAGCAAGCCACATGGCACCCACAGCTCTGTCATCTTCTAACTCATCACCACCACTCTCTTGTCTGCCCCCAGCATCTGAGGCACTTGGCAGGGACAGCCCTGGTTCTATCCTGTGGGTTCTTTTTTTTTCCAGCACCTCCTGATTGGCTCAGGCTTCCTGGGTCACACCCTGTGACATCATGCATCTATAGCCAGCAAACTGTCATTTAACTGAGATGGCTCAGCCCTTTGCACTCTGATGCAAAGGAATATGACAGGTGACCAAAATCTCTGGGAATCAGCAGCAACCATGACTTGCACCCTACGTCAGCTAAAGAGCCCATTCCAAATCAATGTCATACCACAAGCTGTGATTTCTAAAAAGTTCTGAAAAAAATGAAAGTATAGCAAAATGTTCAAAAGTCTTTTTTTGTTTGTTTTGTTTTATGCAGATTCTTAAAGGCCATCAAAAACATTACAGTAAAAATTAACTAACCAAAGGTGTGAATGTAGAGGGCAGCAAGATCAAGAACTTGATTATGGCATAAAGCTACATTTATTCATACATTTTTAATGATTGTTGTTTAGTCGTTTAGTCGTGTCCGACTCTTCGTGACCCCATGGACCATAGCACGCCAGGCACTCCTGTCTTGCACTGCCTCCCGCAGTTTGGTCAAACTCATGTTCGTAGCTTCGAGAACACTGTCCAACCATCTTGTCCTCTGTCGTCCCCTTCTCCTTGTGCCCTCCATCTTTCCCAGCATCAAGGTCTTTTCCAAGGATTCTTCTCTTCTCATGAGGTGGCCAAAGTATTGGAGCCTCAGCTTCACGATCTGTCCTTCCAGGGAGCACTCAGGGCTGATTTCCTTAAGAATGGATAGGTTTGATCTTCTAGCAGTCCATGGGACTCTCAAGAGTCTCCTCCAGCACCATAATTCAAAAGCATCAATTCTTCGGCGATCAGCCTTCTTTATGGTCCAGCTCTCACTTCCATATATCACTACTGGGAAAACCATAGCTTTAACTATACGGACCTTTGTCGGCAAGGTGATGTCTCTGCTTTTTAAGATGCTGTCTAGGTTTGTCATTGCTTTTCTCCCAAGAAGCAGGCGTCTTTTAATTTCGTGACTGCTGTCACCATCTGCAGTGATCAAGGAGCCCAAGAAAGTAAAATCTCTCACTGCCTCCATTTCTTCCCCTTCTATTTGCCAGGAGGTGATGGGACCAGTGGCCATGATCTTGGTATTTTTAATGATAGCCTGTTTCAAATCATGAATCGGACTAGTTATCCATCCTTGCTATAAATGGTTAATGGTAGTTGCTTGTAATTTTTAGAAAGATCCCGTCCTGGCTGCATTTCCGTGGCAATTCCCATTTCTACCTTGCCATCCTAATTATTAGTTTGCACCCATGTTTGCAGTGATAAATTATCTGGGAGTTTTAAGGGACCAGAGAAGGAACCTGTTTGACTTGATTCCTGCCAATGCTGTTCAAATATCCCTATAGTACAACTCTGTGCATATTTACCTGGATGTAAACAGTCACGGTTTTCCCCAAAGAACTCTGGGATCTGTAGTTTGGTGGAGTGCCGAGAATTGTTAGGAGACCCTTATTCCTTTCACAAATGAACCTGAGTGGTTTATTAAGCCCAGTGCTTTTTTCTAAAAAATGTTTAGGGGGAACTGAAACAGAGAGAATAATTAGCCTTGGGTGACACAATGTATCCACTCACTCTGCTTCCCCAAGTTTTCTAGGAATGGGAGACTGTGAGAACAGTGCTTAGAATACATGACTAGAGAGGTACACAACTACAGGTCCCAGAGTTTCATGTGGCCACAGCTGACTGAACGACAGTGCCATTCTATGAATCAGTAGTGAGGATCTTTCCAGAATGGCTGCCAGACATTTCCAGAACAAAAGAGAAGGAAAACAGATGGAAGTACTGGTAGTACAGGAAATGAGGAGGAGCAGGGCATTTTTTCAGCTGGAACTGAACCAGGGAGGTGTTCATGGTGAGATCCAGCACTCTTTTTCTAGAAACATAGCACTGAGGAAGAGGATTTCCTTTGCTATTTTTTCACACCAATACATAGATCCCACCATTCTGTGTTATCTGAACATAGCTGCTGATCCAGAGCCATTTCTGAAGAGCAGCTTGTTGTTCCCGGCCTCTGCTCCGCTTCTCCCCTCACTACCAGCTGCTGCTTAGGGCCCCATAAAGCCTGAGGCACATCCTAGATGGGAGCCTCCCTAGCTTCATGTTCATCCATCTAACTGGATGCATATGCAACAAGTATGAGCAAATATCATATCACCCTGGTTCATGGAAGAGGCTCCATTAATAAATCTGAATTTAGCACAAAACAGGTGAACCCAGACAGATCATTTTTGTTCAGCCAGTTAAAGAGACAATTATAGTGTATGATTAGCTCTATCAAGGGGAGACTGAATAAACAGCACAGAGTTATATGAAATTCTGCTCTTAAGCCCTTCTCTTCAGAGGGATGTCAAGCTCTGTGCGGACATGTAAGAAAAATTCATAAAATCAACCCTGGGGTGTTTTCTTTTTTTTCCAAGGAGCAAAAAGTCTTAGACATGAATTCTTTGCTCCCCTAGACTAAATATGTACCTCCAGGGGAAAGTTGGCACTGTGAAATCATTCCTAGGTTGCAAAAAAGTACAATGCAAGTACAAGGCTTTGCTTTCTTTCATGGCCAGAGATAAATCTAATAACTATACATTCATTTCTGTATTTGGTGCCTTTCTATACTGCGTTTTGAGCAAAAATGGCTAGAAATGTGACATTTTAGATTTCAGCCAATGAAAACGGTAGCCTGAGACAGGTGTTCCACTTGCATGGCGAGAATCACATGACAGAACAGTGGGGCTGAGTTAGTGAGATCCACCCCTTCTGTTGCACTTCCGCCACCTTGCCTTACCACCCTCCGAGTATTGGAGAGCAAACAGGTCTGCAGTGGGGGATCCGGTGCCTTTGGAGAGTCTTCCTGTGCAATGTAGAGCCCAAATAGTGTATAGTTCTAAATCACAATGGATAATACAACAGGTTCCCCAATACAGGCATTTTCCTGGACAGCGGTGGGATGTGGACTAGGATGTGGGAGAAGTGGCAGAACTACTGGGAAGTCCCCCTCATCATGTGAGCAGGGAAACCCCTAGAGTTGCTATCGAATTAGAGTAATACATTTGCCATGGATCCATTGGACATGTCTGTATCATACACTTAGAATTAGTTGAAAGCTGCATCCCTGCGATTTCCACCCATTAGTCCTGCTCTTTGGAACTACAGAGAGCAAGCCTGCTCCAGCCCTTCAGTTATTTGAAGACGGCCATCAGCTACCCTTAATATTCTCTTTCCCCAGGCTAAACATACCCAACTCCTTCAATCATTCCTCATAAGATGCGACTTCCAGATCCTTTTACCATCCCAACCACCCCTCCCGCTTCAGCTGGTCAATGTCCTTAAAATGTAGAACCTAGAACTGTGGCCTGAACAGCTCTTTAACTGGTTTAATCATTCTTCCTTCTCCCTGGGACCTGTAGTTGTGTACCTCTCTAGTCATGTATTCTAAGCACCGTTCTCACTGGTCTCCCATTCCTAGAATACTTGGGGGAAGCAGAGCGAGTGGATACATTGTGTGACCAAAGGCCAATTATTCTCCCTCTGCCTCAGTTCCCCATTTGTAAAATTGGAATCATAACATACAGGGTAATTGCAAGAGCAACCTTAAAATATTTTATATGCAAATGAAAAGGAGTAGTGCGGTAGTTTGCAGGATCAAAGGAAAATTACGCTAATAATAATAATAATAATAATAATAATAACCTCATGCATTTAGCATTCTGAACGCATGGAAGACTAGTCATTTAACTGCTTCGAATTAATGTGCACTTCTCCTCCTGACTATCTAGGCGAGAATTATTGGAAGCATGCAAGTTCCTATGATGGAGGTGTGTGAGTGATGCTTGAATAAAAGTATAAACATTCCACAGGTGTCGGCCAGTTGGATGGAAGCTGAATGCCTGCAGGGGCTGGAGGAGGAGTTAATCATCCTAAGGAGATTTCACATTTCCGCCATTTAGAAGTTTGCTATGTGGAGCCATAAGTTCAGTGTCAGGTGTTCCTATGAAATCCTATAGCAGAGCCCATGCTCAGGGCAACGCTTGAAAACAGCTGACACTCTGAATGAGTGTTTGTGACACTTTCACGGCAGTGCTTTAACAATGGCTCTTTTCATGTGCAGCCCAGGCTGGAGCCGATTCAGCTTCAGTCAGTGCACCCTGATTAAGGATGGAATACTGGTGTCATTTAGCAGTCAACAGTGTGATAAGGCCCAGGACAGACCAACCACACAAGCAATAGCAATAGGGTACCCAACTTCATACCCTCCAGATGTTTTTGGCTACAGCTCCATCATCCCTGGCTATTGAGAATTGTAGTCCACAACATCTGGAGGGACCACACTGACTACGCCTGAAACAGAGGGTGCCTTTAAATAGAAGACTGTCTTCTGACAGCCCTTTAAGATAGAGGGCAGTACTGGCTAAAGCAGGAAGCATTGCAACCCTACAACTTGAATTGAGGGAACACCTCCAAGTAGTAGCCAGCAGCATGCAATCCTTGCTTACAAAATGCAAGCTTGCTATACTAATGTTTAGTATTTACTAGTGATACGTGTGCGTTCTACTTTGTTCCCGTCTTTTCTTCTTTTATAGAGCTCCCAAGCCGAGCTCTGCTTATATTCACAGATACAAAACTACGTCTGGCAAACTGCTTTTCTCTACCTTGGAAGCAGATGTGTAGGACTAACTTCTAAGAGGAAGACGATCAGGTCCCAAAAAATGGGATCTATACAGTAGGCAAATGTATACCTTTTTAATGGACCAACTAATTATTCAGCAGCTGCACACTTTCAAACCTTGCAACTGAAAGTTCAGCTGAAAACTCACACCTTGTTTGAATGGTGTATTTTCTTTTGCCATTCCAATTTTATAGGCTATGAAATTTGACACACTAAGCCACCTTCTCTGGCCAAGCTGTAACTGAATCAACAATCCTGATAATTTCTTGGCTCTCTGAGCCTACAAAACCACATGCCAAATCAACCATTGAGTCTCTAAGGTGTCATAGGAGATTATGCCCAACGGTCTGGTCATGTAAGCCACAGCATTGAGAAATAGAATCCAAAAGGGCGACTTATTTCCTTGTACAGTGGTACCTCTACTTACGAATTTAATGTGTTCCGAACGCACATTTGTAAGTCGAATCCCATAGCAATGCATTGAGAGAAAAAATTCATAAGTAGAAGCAACCCTATCTAAAAATTCGTAAGTAGAAAAAATCCTATCTAAACCGCATCCAAGATGGCGGACAGAGCTCCATTCGTAAGTAGAAACATTCGTAAGTAGAGTTATTCGTAAGTAGAGGTACCACTGTACCAGCAAAGCGGTCCATTGTCACAACAGCACTCAACAGTGGTAAAAGCCCCCATGCCATAGATTCAATGGCTGCCCTAATCATTTAATTATTTTTCTTTCCTAGAAAGATGCTCGGACTGGCAGGCTGTATAGTTTGCAGGCCATAATTGCCTAATTTTCCTCTTTGGAATCAGAGAGACTGTTGTCTTGTTCAAGTGTTAAACAAACCTCCTCTGTCTTGGTGAGCTTTTCCTTTATTGTACTGTTTCAGCATCATTTAGTATAGTTCCAACTAAAGGAAACTGCTCATCTTAAATGTTTGCACATTTTGTTCTGCCTAAGCCATATAATAGCCACACAGGTATAAAGGCTCCAATATCACATCTTGTGACCCTCCAAACCAACTGCAGCCAATCATTCATGCTTGGCAAACCTCTTGGGACTGCAAAAACAGGAATTATTAAGCGCCTGGCAGACTGCAGTGTGGAAGTTGTGGCTGTATCACTAGCTGTGCAGGTCTGCTGTAATCAAAACATATGTTAATCTACCTCTCATTCACCTATTCCCATACTAGGCATTCTCTGAATCCCATATAAAACTATATTTAACTTCCAGCCCTGCATGCAAAGCTGAGAGTGTTTCCAATAAGCCACTTCCTCCAACTATTTTTAAAATGACCATAGTCCGCTACTGTTTATTATGCTATTACTGAAGCAACATCATCACCAGTCTAGAGAGAGAGAGAGAGAGAAGAAAAACATCTGTATCTGTAGAAAAGACTGGGCAAACTTACTCCTGAAGAAGATTAGTGACAGTAAACCGCTTACATTGCCCAGGATAATCACATTGTGCCCATAAAGAATTTCTGTTTGCACATGTAATCCACAGGTGGAAATAAAATTCTGAAAACCAGCACTTCCATTTAAAAACATAAGATTAGCCATGGCCAAACTGCTTGTGAGATTAAACAATCCACTGGTAGAAGATCTTTAATCTTCCAGCGCCTTCAAAGTGCATTCTAAAAGCCAGACTATCAATAACATAATTTAAAAGGAAGACATTCTGGGGCTTAGGTGTGATTTCAAAACATCTATTTTCTTTAAAATGTTACAACTTTCCCAATATTAGGAAAAGACGGTTGCTTTAAAAATAAAATCTCTTTTCAAAGAGATATCTGATTGTGTGATCAGTGTGTTCAAAGTGACCACCTTTCCAGGTTTTAGGGCAGTTTCAGCTAAGTGGGCTTGTGGGTCATCGATGCTATAAATCAGAACTCCCGTCCTGTCGCACATCTTCAGGGTGCCCCAAATCAGCTACAATAAGTCAAAATCTCCACAAAAGCCTCTCTTCTACCAGGTATGCTTGCTGTTTGGGTGCCAATACTGATACTCTGGTGTGATAGAAGCAATATGAAGCAAGTAAGGAGGTAAAAAAAAGCCTTTTGTTGGGTCCCAGGATTTATCGACATAAGGCTTTGGAATGGTTGTATGGTTCTCTAGATGGAATTACAGATTGGTTGTGTTTTTCCCACACCTATGTCCTTCCAAAAAGCATTCATCACTGACTTCAACCTTAGAATGTTGATGCTGCTGCTACTATTATTATTTAGTATTTAAATCCAACAAAAAGAAAACAACATGTTTAAAAAAACAGCATGTATCATAGCCATTCAATGAAAAATACAGTAATTAAAAAAATGTCCCTCTGATAAATGTGTCAGTTTTTAAAATAAATAAGCAAACGTTGGAAGGAACTAGGGTACTCTGAAAGGACTTCAAGAAACATAACCTTAATCTACTCAAACAATGATAAACCAAACCACAGATAAATGGTAAGAAAATGAGATTTTTAAACTAAGTGAGGAAGTATTGGATTTTGTTTTATTTTACTTTACAGTGAACCTGATTAAAATTCCAAGACTCTCATCATGAAGTCAAGAACAACAATTGCAACAATATTTGGTAAGTAACCAAATAAGGGGCATACTTTCATATTTTACCACCTCTGCTTTGTTTGCTTGCTTATATATAGCCCAACCTATCCCACAGATTCAGGTTGGGTGAAACCACTTTCATCAGAAAAGACAGATGAGCCACTGCCTCCAAACGAGTTTAAAATCTAAGATAATTTGATATACAAGGTTTGGAGTAACAAAGGTAGATTGTAATAGTACTGATGTTTCATCTGGAGAATTTTAAAACTGGTATAAACAATAGGAGGCTGCAATCCTATACACCAGGGGTATTGGAATGATGGGACTCCAACTCCTATCATCCCTGAATTTTGGCTGCAGTGCCTAGGACTGATGGAAGTTGGGGTTCAAGGATTTCTGGAGGACATCATGTTGGCTATCCGTTATATGCACACATCCTGGGAGTAAGCAGCACGGAACTAAGGGATGCTTATCTCTGTGTACACACACATAGGATTGCACTGTACATTCCAGAAAACCCTTCAATGTCATGCAAACTGATGCTGCAAATGTCTGCTTCCCTCACATTGTCCAACGTGCTCTGTTTCAGCTCTGTTGCTGACTTGTATCTATGCCACCAAAGAAGCCACGAAGAAGAAAAAGTCCAAACTGTGTAAGTGAAAAAAGCAATGCACCTGCCTGATGGAAGATGGGAGCTTTGAACCTCAACCTTGTGTGAGAATAGGGAGAGGCTTCATGTATGGTATTCACTGCACATCTTGGGGGCACACCAGAGCTCTTCTGCTTAAAGCAAGTTACCAAAACGGGTTGTATCACACAGCTTTAAATACATAAGTAAGCAAAGTGCTGCTTGATCAGGACAAAGGGCCGTCTAGTCCAGAATCCTGACTTACTCTTCTTTGCCTACAAATGTACACCACTTAAGTACTAAAAAGAAAGAACAAGCAGCTGCTGACGTAAGACTTCTGTGTTAATTGCATGGTTTCAATGCTACCAAGAGCATCAATATTAAAAATAACATTCCATTTGTGCCTTCACAGATGTTCCTCAGATCGACTGTGACATCAAAGCTGCAAAGATAATCAACCCTGAATTTATCGCTAAGTGTCCCTCTGGATGTCAGGATGTCAAATATCGTGTCTACGGCACTGATATCTACGCTTCTTTTTCCAGTATATGTGGCGCTGCTATTCACAGGTCAGCAGAGTTGTCCTTCAGTCTAAGACAGTGCACAGAACCCCAGGGAAATATGATTGTTGCTTCAGTGGTAGAAACTCACAAGGTGTGAGCAAATAATTCTACAAGCTTAGCAGTTCCACAGTCACTTCAAACTAATCATCCCTTCTCTCCCTTTAACTTTACTGCACTTGATAGCTAACCAGGTATATATTGTAGCACATTTATTTTGGGCTAACAACCTTTTAGGGGTAACAGCAAGCACTCTGTAGAGAGCTCACAGTGGCAGGATGAGCTTGGCTTTCTCACAAAAGGTGTGCATACCTTTCGGTTGAATACTGGCATGAACGTCAGTCTTGCTTCTCCTTCAGACAAACTTTAGCTTTAGCTTTACCTTTCATCAGTTTATCTCATTTGTTATTTTAAGTGGAATTTCTGTAAAACTGGAAAAGTTTAAATGCAAAACTATTATTATTATTATTATTATTATTATTATTATTAACATTTGTATACCGCCCTTTATACAGGGCAGTTCACAACATAAAATTACAAAATATCAACACAAACCAAATGAAAAAGCAAAAGCAATAAACACATTTAAAAGGCCATAGATTGTTTAATTAGGCAAAGGTCTAGTTATAGAGAATTATTTTTGCTTGATGCCTAAAGATATATAACAAAGGCACCAGGTGAACATCCCTAGGGGGGGGAGCATTCCAGAAGAGGGAAGCCACTCCAGAAATGGGTGGTTCTTTTGTTGTCACCGTCTGGACCTCATGGAGGGGCCTTACATAGAACGGCCTCAGATGAAGATTGCACTTCTGACTCTGTTCATATGGGGGGGGGGTCCCCTTGAGGTATTGTGGTCCTGAGCCATTCAAGATTTTATAGGTCAAAACCAACACTTTGAATGGAGCCTAGAAGCTAACTGACTACTAGTGCAGGCAGGCCAGGATTGCTGTAATATGCTCAAACTGTCTTTCTGCAGTGAGCAACCTGCTGAATTCTGCACCAGCTGAAGTTTCTGAACTGTCTTCAGAGGCAGCCCCATGTAAACCACTGTTAGTGGAAGGAGGTGTATTGACAAGCATCACAGGAGCCAGTCAAACAATGGAACCACAGTGATGGATTCCATGTTTGGGCCTTGGTTGGTCGGTATGTGCTGTGGGTAGAACTCGTTGATCTTAATTTGGAAACTGAAATCTTTTTCTTGCGCATCAGGGTAGATTAAGCATGTGGAAGTGATTCACATCAGAGGTTTAGACTAGGTACATTCCACCTAAGAATTATCCTTAGTCCTGTAATTATAAAGTAGCTTGCCAAATGGCTTTAGTGCTGCACTGTGGAGTTAATGAGCACCAGAAAGCACATCTCAGTGTGTCAGAGACAGAGGTGAACCTAGTTTTAAAAAAACAAAACCACAAACAAGAACAAGAACAAGAACTATCTGCTGGGTTAGAACAAGTCCAGTTCTGAGAGGAGTCTGGAGAAAATGTGTAAGGCACCTGGAATTTTGCACCTGTGTGGGTTAGGCTTGCCATTCAAAAGCCTTTCAGCATTCTAGGGTGTTTCTGAACTGAATGCCTTATTTTTGCAGTGGTACAATTGACAAGTCTGGAGGGAAAATCCTGGTTCAAAAGGTTGCTGGACAATCTGGCTACAAGGGTAGTTTCTCCAATGGGATCCGATCGTTGTCTTTACCACGGTGGCGGGAGTCCTTCATTGTTTCAGGTATTTTTATACCTAATCTCTTTGTTTCACTGTCATACTTTGAAAACTAATAATCAGATGATCTGATTATTGATACTGAAGCATTGATACCCATATAATAATACTGGCCCCATCTGCACAATACAATTAAAGCATTATCATACCACTTTACACAGCCATGGCTTTCCCCAAAGAATTATGGGAAATATAGTCTGTTAAGAGTGCTGAGAGTTGTTAAGAGACCCCTATCCTCCTCACACAGCTACAATTCACAGAGACCGCTGGGAAGAGGAATTGACTGTTAAACCATTCTGGAAACATAGCTCTACGATGAGGAAACTCTCAGCATCCTTAACTATAGTCCCCAGGATTATTTGGGGTAGTCATGACTGTTATCAGTGATATAATAGTGTTTTAAATGATTAATGCAGATATGGTTTAAGTCTTCAGGGGTTATCTGGAATAATTTTGCTTTGGGGTATTCTTTCAAATAATTCAGACAAGCCAGAGATTGAAACCAGTCTGAATCACTTGGAATTCTTCCCCTCCACTCAATAATTCACTGCAAATACAAAAATTGCAGTAAGTCATCTGTGAATGACATCTAAACAGCAAGCCAAGCTAAGCTTGAGCAGTTGAGCTGCATCTATTGCAACTGAGCTCATTTTCTACAAGCCAAAATAGTGGCATTTCAAAGTTTCAAACAAAACCATACTGGCAGTGTTTCCACTTAGCAAACAATTAGGAGTGTGGGATTTGCCTGCTTGGTGAATCAGGATCTGTACAAAGGCCCATAGAAAACAAAGAATTGGGTCGAGGAAACCAAGCTAGGAAGCAGGATATTGTGAAGCGTGAAGAAGAGAGGCAAGTTCACAGGATTCAAATGATGAGGACACTAGGAGGTATGCAAATTGGCTGGTACTCACTTTCAGAGTATTGAAATGTGCTGGCTTATGTGCAAACAAATGACTCCATTCAGATCAATGAGAACTCCCTGCTAAAGTAACACAATCTGTTCTGGATGTCTTTGGGGAAGTTATGGACATTATATTCATCTTAGTTTTCCATGCAGCAATTAAAGTATGCATTAAAAAATGATCAAAACTAACTATATTGCCAATTATAGGTAGGTAGCCGTGTTGGTCTGAGTCGAAACAAAATAAAAAAATTCCTTCAGTAGCACCTTAAAAACCAACTAAGTTTTTATTTTGGTATGAGCTTTCATGTGCATGCACACTTCGTCAGATACCAATTGTTTCTTTTTATTGCCAATTGTTCCTTTTTTAAAAAAGTATTTACACATTTAGGGTTAAAACGAAAAACCAAGGACTAGATGCTGCATGGCAAGCCAATCTAATTCACTTCCTCTTTGTTTGATTAATTACATGCTTAGTCTTGGGCATCTTGTAGTTTTATCACACATCAGCCTGAATTTCAGAGTTTTGTATACTTAAGCCCCTTGAAATTAAGGTGCTTGATAGTGCATTCCTATACATGCCTACTCAGATGTAAGCCACATTGAGTTCAGTGGGATTTACTCCTATTGGGTATATTTCTTTATTTAATTGATTTAACAAAATTTACATACCACTTGATTTCAGTAAAACATCTAAGCAGTATACACGAGGGATTAAAATTGTAAGATAAAATTCAGTTAAAACAAATATTTAAAAATAGTTAAAATTAACAATAACAGTGATTTAAACACATCTACATGTCTGGCTAGGTCTGGCATATGATTGCTTGTTGCTATAAAGGTTCTTAAAACATTTACTTACTGCTGTAAATGTTAAAAACATTTACCGTTTCTAAAAATGTTGCTTTGCAATGTAGTTTGAGGTGGGAAATGTCAAAAGAGGTAACATATGATGTGGCACAATGAAAGGTTTATGGTTTGTACCAGACTATAACTGTCACGATCTCCCATATGTGGTTTAAATGTGAACTCAAATGTAGCTTACACACACATTGAATTCTTTCACTATTATCATGATAAATAATGGGCTTTAAAAAACAATCTGTAATGAAACGGAACTCGATTAAAAATTATGTATGTGGTAAATAAGGGGAACCACCTAGAGGCGTGGGGTTTTTTTTTTGTGAGGTACTTGCATCCATGACATAAATCTTTGTTAATTCAGTGGAATGAGTTTTGTTATGTTAGCCTTGCAAACAACAACCACCACCTCAGGAGATATGAATGGCAAAGCAATGTGAAGTTGCTTGTTCTTTAATATTAAAGCAGTTTTACCCATAAAAGGTACTAGGCCACCCACATGTTCTTTTGTACCACAGAGCAGCTGGCATGGCAGATCTTGCAGTGAATAATTGAAAGCCCTGGGGGAAATTGCAAAGGTCTAATTACCTGAAGGTTTATTTAAGAACTTATATTATGCTAAATATGTATATCCTATACTGCATTGGATATGTGCTGTAGATCTACTGGATTAAAATGTGTTTGCTTAATTCCAAGGTCATGTACTCGCTCCGATTTGGCTTTTCTGTTTGTTTTCCACAGAGGGCAAACCCAAAAAAGGTGTGCAGTACCCATCAACACTTGAATATTCATCATCCCCAAACACACCTGTTAAAGGCAAGTGTAAGATTTTCTTCTGGGAGTGTGTGTGTATTGTGTTCTTCCATATACAGCTCCACCTGCACTATACATTTAAAACAGCATCTAACTGCTTTAAGTAGTCATTGTTTCCCCAAAGAATCCAGAGTACTCAAGTTTGTTAAGTGCGCTGAGAGTTATTAAGAGGCCCGGTTCCCCTCACAGAGCTACAATCCACAATTCAAGGTCAGTCCCTCTTCCCAATGAACTCTAGGAATCGTAGATCTGTGAAAAGAAGAGAGGCATCCTAACAGCTCTACGATTCCAAGTTACACATGACTTGTTGCCATAACAAGAGGTGGAATGGGGCCTTTGTGCTATGAAACATGGATGCAGCGTTTTTGTTTTGTGTGTGTGTTTTAAATGTTACTTTGCTGAAAGTATTTAGTACCTATACACAACCACACTCTACAATGCAGTGAGGAGTGCAAATCTCAGCATCTTCTGTCAGTGTAGACAAGATGGATGTAGATGGACCGATGGTCTGATTCTGTATAAGGCAGCTTCCCATGTTCCTATATTTTGTGCAAAATTAGGAGGAATTCGCATTTATTGCGAGAAATTTCTGGTATTCTGCACCAGTAATAATTGCTTGAGAAAACTGAAAAGGTCATTTTTAAAAAGTTTTCTACCTTGAGAGATAATTATATTATTTTTCTATTGTTTAGGTTTGGTATTATTCTAATTCATTTTTGGAAGTGAGCAACAGACACACAAACATTTTTTAGGGCAATTTCCAGGCCTCACACAGTTTGTCACATCAACACTAACAAGCTTTACACTCCAGCTGAGAAAAGTGTGACATTGATGCAGAACAATGGAGGCTGGTCCACTAGCATGCATGGATAACTGTCCCACCAATCATAGCCTGCCCTCAGTCAGCCCCATCTTCCTGCCTACCTACCTACTTATAACCAGTCCAGGGATTGGTGCTGCCTGTCACCTGCCTCCTCCTCTTTAGCCTCAGTGTTCCCCCTTGGCAGAACTCAGCATGAGAGAGGATGGGGATAAAACTAGAATTTGTTGACTCTGCCTGTCATTGGCTCTGGTTCCACCAGTGGCGTAGCTTGTTGCTCAGGCACCCAGGAGAGAAAACCGCCCATTGGGTGGGGCGAGCTGGGGCAGGGCACGCTGCACGGAGTCTCGCCACCGCCTCCCCCTCAGTTGTAGGGCAGCTGAGGGAGAGGCGGCGGGCAGACACAAGCCCCACGCTGCCGTTTCGGGAGTGACTACAGGCCCTGCGGTTAGTGCCGCCTCCCATGGTGTTGCGCCCAGAGCCCCCTGCCCCCCAGCTACACCTCTGGGCTCCAACTACTGCTGTGCTCTCTGCTTTCTGCCCCACTAGTTACAATGGGTACCAGCTACTTTGTTTGTTTAGTCGTTTAGTCGTGTCCGACTCTTCGTGACCCCATGGACCATAGCACGCCAGGCACTCCTGTCTTCCACTGCCTCCCGTAGTTTGGTCAAACTCATGTTCGTAGCTTCGAGAACACTGTCCAACCATCTTGTCCTCTGTCGTCCCCTTCTCCTAGTGCCCTCAATCTTTCCCAACATCAGGGTCTTTTCCAATGATCTTCTCACCAGCTACTACTGATGCAGAATATAATCAAGAGAAAGGAGGGGGAGGGAAGGAGAGGTTTCATATGCCCACCCTACAGAGGGCCACAGCTTAAATCACTTTTGTTCTAACACAGGCGGCAAAACTGGATTTTTTTTTTACTTTCCTCATTATCTTTGAATCATAATTTCCCTCAAAGTGGCAATCATGATAAGTCACTGCAGAACTGTGGTGGGTAATTTGTAGTTTCCTTTGGACATGTAATTAATTCTATATCACCTCAGATCAAATCATTTACATGTAAATCAAGTTTCTCATTATGCAGTAAAATGTGCATTCCAGTCAGAATTCCTAAGCTGTTTTAAACCAGAAACATTGTTACTTATTTGTATTTTTAAAAAGCAGCAAAACCTTCACCCATAAGTGTTTCAAATAAACATCTTTTTGCCACTTTCCTCCACAGGGTAATATTAACCCATGTCACATAAGCAAGATTTGGCCCGTCACTAACTAGAGTCCATGACAATCCCAGTTCTCTCGGGTATTAGTGGGCTTTACTGTTGTGCCTGGTTCACACATAATGCTACACATTTTTTTAATGCCATGGCTTAGTATTACTTGTGAATCTGCCCAGCTTCTTAATTATAGTTTGTTTATGGCTAACAAACCATGATCTTAACTCATAGGGGTTTGGGGTGGCTTATGAACATTGGTTTGTTGTAACTATGACTTGGTGTTATGTACAAACCAGGCCATGGTTCACAGACCTTGCAAAAGTTCACAAAACATGACTTGCAACTGTACTTGTAGGGACTGGGAGCAAAGGCTGCCATATGAGACTCAGCAACACCATGTCAAGTGTCCAATAAAGCTGATAGCAACCACCACACACAAGCACCCCCCAAAAATGTGCAGCTGACGCTAAATTCACAGCATCTATAGTTTTGCATCTCTGCAAATAGCAGATAGCCTTTTCTTTGATATTAATTCACTATATTTCTATACTAATACAGGAGGTTCACAACGGAAAGAGTATCGGACAACTGCAGTGCCATTGCAAACTACACAAGGTGCATTTACAACAGCAAAAGCTGCTATCAGGACAACTGAATATGTCAGCACAACTCCAAAGCCAACAACAACCCCAACTACAGGCACTACAACCATCACTACCCAGACGACTACTGGTGCAGCTACAAAACCTCCAGTTGTGATGCACAAGGTCAGGGACATAGGTGAGCAGAATGGCAGAGGTCACAGTGGCTTAACAATGTATTTGTGCTGTAACAGGAGTGAAGAAACCAACCTGTGGGTCTAGTTAGGCCTCCCCAAGCTGTCACCTGTAGCAGGACAAGTAAAATCTCAGCCCAGCTAAATTCAAAAGGAAGACTCTAGAGTGTGTTCAAGCCATTTTGTGAATTCATAAAACTCTGAAGTCAAGCAAAGGCTGCAAAGGATTGAATTTATAATTTACCTGATGCCATAGGATGTCAGCTTGGTCGACAGTTGGGTGGCCATACCAGGCAGCAAGTCAGTATGCCAAGTTCAACGTCTGGGGGTCAGTTCACACAACCAAAGTCCAAAATCCAAAGGTCAGGAAACAAGGTTCATGGTCAAGCCAAGTCCAAAGTCTAGTAGTCAGGATACAATACAGAGTCAAACCCGAAGCACAGTCCTGTGGCAGTCCAGAAACACCCAAATCAAGGCCCATCAACATGGGCAGTTGACCAAACACAGCCCCCTCAGCTCTGCTTCCCTTTTGTCATCTCCACGCTGATTGCAGCACCTGGGCTTGATGAGGCAGGTGACCCTCACCTGTTCCAAGCCTACTCCAGCTGAGGAATCACACCCCTCCTCCCAGAGCTAGGCAGCCCCACCTGCTGGCCAAGTAGGGAGCTGGGCTGTGGGCCCTTGCCTGTCTCAGCCTTCTAGAGCGCCACTCCCGCTGCTCCCTACACCTCAGAGCTCGCTGTGTTCATGGGGACAGGGGCCCCCCTGGCTCTGGTGATGGGTCTTGCTGCTCTGGTTCCTGTGCATTGACCCCCCCTCCCCACCCTCCCCACCCCCTGCTCTTACAATTTAAAGAAGGATCGTCATCTGCAAAGAACAGTGCACTTTGACCATTTCGCCTCATCCTCTGTTTTGCATACTGATTTTTCTCCTTTTCCATTTGCTATAGTGAGGGCTTCTCTGGTTTGTTCTTAGGTTCTAGCAACGTCCATCCAGCTTACTCCTCAGTAGCAGCTGTAGCATCAAGTAAGTACAGAGGCAGTACATTGCATTACCAAGACCGCAATCCTGAGCAGCCCACAGAAGCTTATGTCTGATTACACACCACGGGAATGTCTTTAAATGGCCGTTGTTCTACCAAGGAAAAAGTAGCTTAACTTCAATCATCCCTGTTTCATAAGATGTTCTCCATACCTTCCATCCATGCCATAGAACTACAGTTCCCAAGGTTCCCTGGAAAAAGATAATGACTGTTCAACTAGTTTGAATCTTTCTTGTGACCAGACCCATCTCTACCATAACAGGGATGGGGAACTTTTTTGGACTTCCATGTGCTGTTGGACTCCAACTCCTATTAAGCCACACTTGCTGGGACTGATGGGAGTTGGAGTCAAACATCTGGAGGGGCACAAGTTCCCCATTCCTGCTAAGTAATCTATCTCTCTCTGTAATTATTGTTTCATAAATCCTATATTTAATCTCAGTTGGTAGAGCCTGAGAATCTTAATCTCAGGGTTATGGGTTCCGAGCACAATTCAAAGTGTTGGTGCTGACCTTTAAAGCCCTAAACCAGGCATAGGCAAACTCGACCCTCCAGATGTTTTGGGACTACAATTCCCATGATTCCTAGCTAACAGGACCAGTGGTCAGGGATGATGGGAATTGTAGTTGCAAAACATCTGGAGGGCCAGGTTTGCCTATGCCTGCCCTAAACAGCCTCAGCCCAGTATACCTGAAGGCGTGTCTCCACCCCCATCGTTCTACCTGGACACAGAGGTCCTTCCACCAGATGTCAAAGAAATAACCAACTATATGACATTTAGAAGATATCTGAAGGCAGACCTGTTTAGGGAAATTTTTAATGATTGATGTTTTAATGTATTTTTAATCTTTCATTGGAAGCCGTCCAAAGCGGCTGAGGAAAGCCAGCCAGAAGGGCGAGGTAGAAATAAATTATTATTATTATTATTATTATTATTATTATTATTATTATTATTATGGGTTTGAGTCTCACGTTGGGCAAAAGATTCTTGCATTGCAAGGGGTTGGACTAGATGACCCATGTGCTTCTATGTTAAAAACTAAAGGATTAGGACAAGAGTCTCTTACCAGCTATAAAAATATCAATTTTTTTTTTTAAAAGTCTTTAAAAATAGTTTTGGGAACCGCAAATAACATTTTCTGTTTTAATGCATATTTTAGGGCAGGTTCAAGCTGTACAAGGAAGAACCCAGAATCAAGGTATGTCCTAACTTAAATAGATATATATTTTCCTCATTTAAAATAAGTTTAGTTTAAACTAATCACATTTACTAATTACAATTTATGTTCAAGTTTATTTGTTGACCAGTAAAATATTTTTTAAAGCATTCAGAGGCAGTTCCAGCCATGCAAGTAACAGAAATATCGCTCGACCTAATACAGGTAAAACCATCATACGATTTTAAAAATGTTTTCCGGTTATGAAAAGCAGCAACTAGAGCCCACTCTTCAAGACGTTTTCTTGGAAGTAAGTTTCCCTGAGTTACCTACAATTACTACTTAGGAAATACACCTAAGAAATACTGGATACAATTTAGCCCAAGTTAAGAATTTTAATTCCCTGTTATTCCAGTAGAAGATATTGAAACACATGCTCACCTCTCCCTGTGAAATCGCTGGGATTTGAAATAAGATTTGGCTGGATTGCAGCCATTCTGATTTTGCAGCATTTCTGTATTGTTCTTATTTACTAAATTTATATACCACCCTATACCCACAGGCCTGTAGTGGTCTGCTAGTTATCCTCCAGAGTTCAAACTACTTGAGTCAAGTTATTTTGTAGGAGTCGAAATCCATAAACCCATTTATATCACCAGAGCAGTTCTAATAAAGTGAACAGGACTGACCAGATTAAATCATGTCTAGATTGCAACCCAAGCCCAGGAGACGCCAATTGACTTCCGTGTGACATTATGATAGCATTTCAGGCCGTAAATGCTCAGGACCAGAGAGCCCATCCTATTAAAATTTGCTGAAGCTAAACTGTCTTGACGGAAAGGGAAGTCCCTAATAATACTACCCCCATTTTAAAACTGGTGGCTCTCAGGTAATGAAATAGACTCACTAGAATTATGCCTCTGTGTATTAAAGTTGACCCTTTTGACAAACCACACAGGTCTTCAACGGCAAGAGCCAGTTGTCTCATTCCGGAAGCCTTCCACCTCTCCTTCCAATCTGGGTAAGCTTCAAACCAAGGCAGATTTTGACACCTACATTTCTCTGGGCTTGTTAGTCTGAACCAGAAGCACCACTTCCTCTCACCTCATACGCAAAAAAAATCTATTGTTTTCAACAGAGCAGTGCTTGAGTCATCTGAGTATTCTTTTACATCCAGTTCCCTATGTCTGGTGCTCATGATACCAAACTGATTCCCCTTAAAGGAGGGAGCGCCTTGTGATTGGATTTCTAAGCACCTCCCACCTCCCGGCGTGGGCAGGGTTATGCCCTGCTCCACTCCGGTTGGTCGTTTTGCAGTCGCTTGTACCCTAAAGCCAATCGCTTGGCTTGGGGGGTGACTGCGAAACCGTATTTAAGCCCTGCACGTTGTTTGCTAGTTCTGTTTGCCTTTGCACAGCTGATCCCCCGCCCACCCACCCTTTATTTAGGTCCGTCTGGCCTTGCTATGGACTTCATTGGTTGCCTGTTTTGTAATGATGGTGGTGGTGGTGGTGGTGATGATGATGATGATAATAATAATTTATTATTTATACCCCTCCCATTTGACTGGGTTTCCCCAGCCACTCTGGGCGGCTTCCAACAGAATATTAAAATACAATAATCTATTAAACATCAAAAGCTTCCCTAAACAGGGCTGCCTTCAGATGTCTTCTAAATGTCATATAGTTGTTTATTTCTTTGACATCTGGTGGGAGGGCATTCCACAGGGCGGGCGCCACTACCGAGAAGGCCCTCTGCCTGGTTCCCTGTAACTTGGCTTCTAGCAGCGAGGGAACCGCCAGAAGGGCCTCGGGGCTGGACCTCAGTGTCCGGGCAGAACGATGGGGGTGGAGACACTCCTTCAGGTATACTGGACCGACGCCAGTAACTGGGGCCTGGTAGGAATTTTTCCATCTGGGAAAATGGCGGGGCCATTTGGCTTTCGCCTACCACCGTAGCAATCGTCACAACTTTGTAAGGTTAGGCAGTTAGGCATTGGATCAGCAATGGTGGAGAGGTGAGGTGCCCGCCCCCCATGTTCAAGGGTATTGCATTAAAGGAATCTAGGGGTTGGCCTGGGTCTTCGCGGAGGGGGCTAGGGCTATACCAGGACCCCACAGGGACACCGGGGATGAGCGCCTGTCAGGACTCTCTGGCGGTGCTCCCTCTGGCGGTATTCACCCTTTATCGGATTCCCCGTGAAAGTGGGTAGGAGTCTGATATAGTTTGGATGGTGCCAGTGACTAAGCCAATACCAGTCACATTCTCTATTCAATAAAATTGTGGCCTAAATTTTGCCCAATAACTTAAACTAAAATCTCGTGTCACTGTGTTTCAATTTTTGACGGTGCTGGGGGGTCTCGAATCACAACCAACAATTTGCTTTATTTTTCAGGCAGCTTCCTATATGCAGAATAAACTTTAGTCCTGATTAAAGTATTGTTCCTAAGGGCCTGTTGTTTTATTGCAGATCTGTACTGCAACATATTCTTGATGTGATCATAGTGCATTAGTAGTGGGTTTAGCCTGCTTTGGTCTGTTCTGCAGTGTTTCCCAAAGCTATCTATCACATTATTGCTATCCGGAGGGGCTGCATTGCAATAAATGCAGGACAAAAATAAATCAGAACATTTCTGGTATAAAAGTTATGGGATTTCAACAGGAAGTGGCAAGATATGCTGTGATTGGAAATGAAGCAAAGAGGGGGGGGGGAAACATTTGCAGGTGCAAACAGTATTGAAAAGGGAGGCCACATATGACTGCCCCAATAGCATCATTAGCACAAATCACCCATCTCACATCGCAGTATCTGCCCAAACACTGGAAATTGAGGCTGACAAAAAAACAACAGCACAAAAGGCAAATTCCATAGTGCACCAGCCCATTCTTTTAGAAACAACCAGTAAAAGAAATGGGACAAGCCAAAGTCCCAGGCAAGAGCTGGCTTGTCCCTTTTTTGTTGTTGGAACAAACAGTATGAAGAAAGCCACATAAGTACCCTCCTCAAAAGTTCATATCAAAACTCAAAACAATTTCATTTGTTTCTGGCACAGAATGTCTCTTAACTCTATATTTCACCTAAGGAAGGATCTGTCATGCTCTATTTATGCTGCTTCTTACATATACTTCTGCTTATTCTGACATATACTTTATTTTACAAAGGGTCTCACCTAAAGGATCAGCATTTGTTCTGTTAACTTCAGATTGGTTTGGGTTAGTGCTTTGCTTTTGCTTCTTTTACTTCTAAGTAATTACTGTTTTTCCCCTCTTGTGTGTGGAAGCTATAGAAACAGACTTGTGGAAACTGGGATCAAGCCTTTTTGACACAGGTAGTATTACGCAACATTTCCTAATCACCAACTCTGTCATTTTAAGGCTTTCGATTGGAGCTGCATCTTTCCCTGCCTCATAGGGCCAAATTAGCACACCTAATTGCAATACCTAATTAAGTCCACAGGGTAGAAGCTCCCCCAATTGCTGCATTAGGAAGAAATTACAAGGCCCTTTTTACATGAGAAGCATTTGCATGCTATATGCAAGAAATCTACCCGTATGATCATCACACACATTATAAACTTCCACAGAAATGTTGTGAGCACTCTCTCTTTTGCAATTCAGAGTTTGGGTTTCCAACTGATTGCCATTTGTGCCAATCCAGTGGTGAGGAGTGGGTTTTTGCAGGGAAAGCTTCAGAGCAAAACTCAGACATGGAGCTTTAAAGTGTGGACCATGCCTGGAAAGTGTGGAGGGAAGGTAAGGGTTGACAAGCCCTGACAGGAGCAAATGGAATGTAGGAAAAGAAAATTGCGTTTTAGAAAATAGTCTATATTAAGCTATGGCAAGAGAGGCAATTTGTTTTCATATTTAGGTCTGCATCTGTGTGCTATAAAAAAAGAAGACTTTCTAAAAAATCAGAAAGCAGATAGTCACAGCTGAAACGTGATCAGAAGGTTGGAATGATGAATCTGCAGGTTGAGGGGTTAAAGTTATGGAGGATCCTGCCATATGTACATGAAACAGAAAGGGATTTTTAACTTAATCTGTCCAAAAGCAGATTCATCACATGAATCTTGCAGGTTATGTAAGTCATTACAGTGGTACCTCGGTTTAAGTACACAATTGGTTCTGGAAGTCTGTACTTAACCTGAAGCGTACTTAACCTGAAGCAAACTTTCCCATTGAAAGTAATGGAAAGTGGATTGATCCGTTCCAGACGGGTCCGCTGAGTACTTAAACTGAAAGTACTCAAACTGAGGCGTACTTAAACCGAGGTATGACTGTATGTTGCAGTTACTGAGTACTGGTGCATGTGAACACACCCTTAGTCCTAGTCCATAATGTTTTAGCTATGCTTTGCCCTCTCTTGTTTGCTTAAGTGGGAGAGTTGTTGTGCGAGGATGGGCTTGCATAGGCAATGCATTCCTATACACAGGTCAGAACAGCCGAAAGGTTTACATTTCCAAGTTGAATCACAGCACATGTATCAGGATGTTAAGAGATTACCATCAACAGAAAGTAAAAACAGCCTAAATGTTCAGGTGGATGTCTGGATATCTATTTGCAGGCAAGATTATTCATCACACAGCTTGAGGTGAGAAAAGGGAAATTTTCCAAGGGAGCAGAATACAATAAAAAAAAAAAATTAGCCCAGTGATTAAGTTTGATGCATGCTGATTATCACTTCAAAGAGAATTATTTTTAGTTTGTATGTGACAAGTATTGCCTGAGTGGAGATTTAATGAGCCTGGACAGCTGTGACAACTCAGTGGTGAAAAAGCTTAATTGGCTTGCAGTGAAGCACCAAGGCAGAGTGAGGGACTATTCCCAGGACTGACAATTCCAAGGGCTGACAATACAGTCTTCAAGCCAGCCTGGGAACCTAGAAGGGCTCCCTTCTCAATTAGCTCTCAGTGATACATGATGGGTGGCATTTTTATTAAAAAGAACTATATAATTATCTAATTGCATTCAAGCAGTGGCCTGAAAGCCAGGCTGCAAAGGAAGCAGCCAAACAATGGCCTCGGCTGCAAAGTCAGAATGAGAATGCACCCCCGACTCTTTTCCAGCCGTGAATCGGCACCAAATTCAAAAAGCACCAATCCAGCCACGGAAAGGAAGAATAGGAGTGCAGCTAGAGCACACTCTCAATGCCTTCTTTTCCGTTTTACCTCGTGGATTTACCTGTCCAGCGCCTGGTATCATATGACACCTAGTGATGGATGGGTGAGGAGGGTAAAGGGCACAGATTGAGCCAAGCCATACTGTGAGGGGAAGATTTCCAACTGCTGATCTAATTCTCAGCTTTCTAGAGGTGCAACGTTCAATTAAAGATCAACACCACATGGACCATGTTGAGTTGTTCATGTTTCAAAATGACCAATCTGCAGGAAGCAGTGGAAGACAGGAGTGCCTGGCGTGCTCTGGGGTCACGAAGAGTCAGACATGTAGGATGACACAGTGCGGTTCACACATGAAGCATAAACACAGTCTAATGTGCGGAACAGTGCCTTGTTAGCATTTTGTGGTGTGCCCCAAAGTGCAAGAATACCTGGCGGTAATTTACAGTTCATTGTGGCGAGACAAGAACTCCTTTCTGTTTCCTCATGGCACATGTAATTATCACACCTCTTATATCAGCAAGTAGGGCTCGGTATTTTAATCAGTAGGTGAATCAACCACACTTATAACAGCCTCAGTTGTATGTGGTGCATATTTTATTATTTATACCCTGCCCATCTGGCTGGGTTTCCTCAGTCACCCTGGGTGATTCACAGCACACGTGTCAGAACATACTAAAACATCAAACATTTAAAACTTCCCTAAACAGGGCTGCCTTCAGATGTCTTCTAAAAGTCAAATAGTTGTTTATTTCCTTGACATGTGAAGGGAAGGTTTTCCACAGGGAGGGTGCCACTACCGAGAAGGCCCTCAAAAATATGATGTCATAATCTCATGTCCTTTGTATTTAATAACCAACTGTGTCATTATTGATCATTCCAGGTTTCAGTTCCAAGGAAGACGTGGTCCCCAAACCTCTGGAACCAGTTTCACAGGGAAACCCAAGTATGTGCACCTGAGCAGTCATTATATATATATATATATATATATATATATATATATATATATAATTATACAGTAAGGTTTCTTTTTCCTGACCCAATAAAAAATTCTATTTAAAGTGACACTTTATCCTAATTTAGGGGTTGAACTGCTGCAGGCCTCCCCATGTTGTTGGACTACAGTTCCAATATCCATGAACATTGATTATGCTGGTTGGAGCTGATGTGATTTAGATTCCCCATTCCTGTCTTAAAGTACAAACACAATTGGAGAAAATGCTCCCTGGTGTAGGGAAGCGTGGAGGTTTTTCTGCCAGGCAAATCAGAATGAGGGTTAGTTTATATGCAAGAGTAGGCGGTTTTTTTTTTGCAATCTATATATATATAAATGTAAAAAAGGTGAAACTGTGGGCTCCACTTTTCTCCGAAACCACTTGACCGATTGTCCTGGAATTTGGACACAATGGTCCATGCCACTACCCGAGTGTTTGCACAACCTCGGATTGCTCACATCTCATACCTGCGCAGGTTAAAACCTACTTTTCCACAAACTAAAACAGCGCCCTCAAGTGGTGTTATTCCCACATCTCCTCCTCCACCTCCTCCCCCCTCCCCATGGAGTCTAGCCCACACCCACAAACCCCGCCTCCGCCAGACTCAGGGGGATCTGAAGGGGGCTATTACCCTCCATCTGACAGACTAACGCACAGCAACGCGTGCAGGGCCAGCTAGTATATCATAAGAACAGTGCCATTTTAATAGAAAGAGAGGTGCCAGAACTCATGCCTCCCTCATTGTTTTAGAATGGCAATGGCATCCACCTGAGAGGTGCCAGAACTGATTTCTCCATTAGGCCAATGGCCCTTCTAGTCCAGCATCCTGTTCTCACAGTGGCCAACTAGATGCCCAGGGGAAGCTCACAAGCAGGACTCAAGCACAGGCGTATGCTACCTGCAACTGATATTCAGAAGCACGCAACTCCAGCTGTGGAGGGAGAGCATAGCCATCATGGGCCACAAGCATGTTGATCCTCTCTCCCTGCCCCAGAGGCATTAATTTCATTCTCAAAACTTGCCCTCCAATTTCTTGCTCTTAATGCCATCAATATCAATATTAGATTATGGCTACTCAGGGACAAAATTTATGAATCACCTTTAAATAGCTGCAGGAAAGTGGTAATTTTCCTCCTAAAATAGCAAGGTGGGTGTATCTGCCTCACCAGATTTTATCACAGTTCTCCGCAAATAATTGCTGGATCTTGTAATGAAAGGAATGCCATGTAGGACCCAGGAAAAATCTCAGCACACAGTATAAATCCTGGTTACAGGTAGGTAGCCGTGTTGGTCTGGGTCGAAGTAAAATAAAAAAATTCCTTCAGTAGCACCTTAAAGTTAGTTGGTCTTTAAGGTGCTACTGAAGGATTTTTTTTATTTTAGTATAAATCCTGATTTGGAGTAAGGAAGTTGGAACACACTCGGAACAAGACCACTTACAAAGGGTTTTGTAAAGGGCAGGGGGAATTTTTACAAGCCTGGCACCTCCACAGTGAAGTATACCTTTATTGGCACACCTGTCTTGGTGGGAGCAGTTTCAAAGAAAACCATACAAGAAGCTTGACTAGGAAAAAAACCCATTAATTGCCATTTAAGCTCATCCAAATGTTGATCCCTTTCAAGGAAATGAGAGTTTTCTCAGCAGCTTAGAGCAAAAGAAGAATAGACTGCTGTTTCTTGAAGACACTCCTTGCAGGTCAGAATGAATAAATTTGGTTATTTTAAATTAAAAAAAAATAGAGAGAAGAGGTTCCTTTAGCTTTGGGTGTTTGTCTACTGTTCTGGGAGCCAAAATAGCAAGATGAGTGAGGACACGTGCATTTAAAAGACTACAATCAAGTTTTTAAATATCCAGACTGGAGAGGCAGATCTGAAAGCCACAAAGGAGATTATCATTCTTTGAATTACTTCCATGTCTGGCAAAATAGCAATTCCCACTTCAATAAAGGAGGAGATTTTTGTTCCAGCACTAATTAAAGAACACTTTTTGTGTATGTGTGGGAGGGGATTGTTGTTTTTTTAATAGCTATACAAATCAGAATGCAGGAATGGAGAATACAACCACAATGCACACAAAAATGCAGGAAGGAAAGAGAGGCACTCAGTGTGGTAAAACTTTCATGTGGTAAAACTGCTGCTGGGCTGTACCACTTGAGACTTGGTGAGAGGGGGGTAGAACAGTTGAATGCTCCTTCCTATAAAACACACAGTGCATATAGAAAATTAGCAGAGAGGAAAAAATTCTACTGTTGCTAACTCACAACATGCTCATCTTATAGACGCAAGGAAAATTTTGTTTATTAGTTTGGGTTTGTTCTGTGGAGACGCAATGAATTATTCAACCTCACACCAGCATCCTGAAGTAGCTCAGTCCGCATGAGTCACATATAAATAACTGCTTGTCTAAAGTGCCTCTGAAGTCCAAGTCTTGCAAAGTTGTCAAATCTTACACAATCATTTAATGACATGATTTGAATATGACTGCTCCTGATGTATTCAAATAGCCCACATGAGAGCTCAACCCTATTATACATCTTCTGAGAAGTTGGTCTCAAATGGGATTTAGTCCCATTTAGTGTGCACTATACGACTGTATCCTTAGTGTATTTGGGGACTCCTAAAAGTGCCTTCTGAGCTAAGCTTTTCTTTAGAAGGTTTGTGTGATTTCAAGGTGGCCTGTATCAGCTGATATAGCAGAAGTAGAAGGAAGAATCATAGAATTATAGAGTTGGAAGGAACCCTGAGGATCATCTAGCTCAACCCCTTGCAATGCAGGAATATTGCAGTTGTCCCATGCAGGGATTGAACCTGCAACCTTGGCAGATTGGGAACCACTGGTAGATATGGATGCAGTCTGCAGTAGATCGTTAAGGGTTTCTGACTTCTGATTGTCAAACCAAAGCAACAGCCAAACAACTTTCCCCACCTAGATTAGCCTGCTGAAATGAAGTAAGTGGACCAGGAGAAGAGAACTTTTGGGTTTAAGGACTGTAAACTTGGTTCAGTTCTGGTAATAAAAATACATTTCAAATCTCATACTGCGCTCCAAGGCACCATGTTCATTAATCATGTGTGTCTTTTTCTACTCAATTCTGGTTGGTGAAATTTTGAGGTATTTTTTTGGGGGGGGGGGAGAAAAGTAGATTAAACAGTCCTGAAGTTTGCCCAGCTCTGTGGATGGAACGTTTACAGAAACAGAATTATTTCTGAACAGAAACAGAAACACTAGTTCTTTTCTACTTGCCAGGTAGGGTTATTGTTATCTATGTCAAGTGAAGCTTTGTAATCTTTGGTAAATTCTGTGAATGATTGAGTACATGCTCTGTTATCATGGTCCGTGGTGTGTTTTTGTATTTAGATGTCATACAGGAAAAACACGAAATATATGCAAAAGGACTTCCAATGTTACTGTAATCTATACTCTTTTTTTCAGATTGCAAAGTTGATTTATCCTTCTTGATAGATGGCAGCTGGAGCATTGGTAAGCGCCGCTTTCAGATCCAAAAACAGTTCCTCAAAGATGTTGCTCAAGCCCTGGATGTGGGCCCAGCTGGTCCTCTTATGGGCATCATCCAGTATGGGTAAGAGAGTATTACGTATTTTCATAACATTTGTGCTGTCTAACATTCATCTCCATATCTGTAGCAACACCACAGGAACTTCCTGTGGCGAACTACTTAATACACCCCCCCCCCTACAAATTGAAGCAGATAAGTATCCCATATTACTAGATCTTAAGTTAGGATCTTGTTAGCTTATTTGATATATCCTATGATGGTCAAAATCCAGTCTTAATCTCCATTGTCAGAAAAAGATTTCCAAGTATAGAGATTCTTGATTGTTCCACAACCTTTCTGCAGATCACATGAATGGAGTGTGTAGCCCACAATTTGAGAACTTCTCTAATAGCCCATACTTCAGGGATTATGTGAGTCCAGCAACACTGGGGGAGACCACAGGTTTCCCACCCCTCACCCATCAAGGGCAGTTGCCCCACCTACAAACTTTTTTTTGTCAAATAATTGATTTTTAAAAGCAGCCACAAATGTAAGTTTCGTGTTTAGTCGTTTAGTCGTGTCCGACTCTTCGTGACCCCATGGACCATAGCATGCCAGGCACTCCTGTCTTGCACTGCCTCCCGTAGTTTGGTCAAACTCATGTTCGTAGCTTCGAGAACACTGTCCAACCATCTTGTCCTCTGTCGTCCCCTTCTCCTAGTGCCCTCAATCTTTCCCAACATCAGGGTCTTTTCCAAGGATTCTTCTCTTCTCATGAGGTGGCCAAAGTATTGGAGCCTCAGCTTCACGATCTGTCCTTCCAGGGAGCACTCAGGGCTGATTTCCTTAAGAATTGATAGGTTTGATCTTCTAGCAGTCCATGGGACTCTCAAGAGTCTCCTCCAGCACCATAATTCAAAAGCATCAATTCTTCGGCGATCAGCCTTCTTTATGGTCCAGCTCTCACTTCCATACATCACTACTGGGAAAACCATAGCTTTAACTATACGGACCTTTGTCGGCAAGGTGATGTCTCTGCTTTTTAAGATGCTGTCTAGGTTTGTCATTGCTTTTCTCCCAAGAAGCAGGCGTCTTTTAATTTCGTGACTGCTGTCACCATCTGCAGTGATCAAGGAGCCCAAGAAAGTAAAATCTCTCACTGCCTCCATTTCTTCCCCTTCTATTTGCCAGGAGGTGATGGGACCAGTGGCCATGATCTTGGTATTTTTTGATGTTCAGCTTCAGACCATATTTTGCGCTCTCCTCTTTCACCCTCATTAAAAGGTTCTTTAATTCCTCCTCACTTTCTGCCATCAAGGTTGTGTCATCTGCATATCTGAGGTTGTTGATATTTCTTCCGGCAATCTTAATTCCTGCTTGGGATTCATCTAGTCCAGCCTTTCGCATGATGAATTCTGCATATAAGTTAAATAAGCAGGGAGACAATATACAACCTTGTATATTGTCTCCCTGCTTATTTAACTTATAAATAAATTTCGTGTATGGCATGTTTACACATTTCCATGAAAACACAGGAAATATTCATGCACATTGGTTCCTTATTGAAAGAAATTACTATAAATTACAACTAGTATCGTTAATGTGTTAGGAGTTAATGCCATATTGTGTATGACCTTCCTTTCCTGGAACGAAATTGCTCCATTTTTATTTTGCGAATAGTGATGACCCTTCGACTGAATTTAACTTGAAGACCTATACAAACTCTAAGGATCTGCAAAATGCCATAGAGAAAATACTACAAAAAGGAGGATTATCCAATGTTGGTATGTATCCTGGACAATATATCCACAGCTAATGAGTTTAAGAATCAAAAGATGTTGGTATGCTAGATATTCTAGGCAGATTGAGGTCAAGACCACAAACTGTCCTCACACATTTCTCGTTCCTCTTCCTCTAGTTTGGAAAATACATTGTCTTCTAGAAAATCATGATTTAATATCTGAAAGTTTTCTCTGAATAGCTTGTCCCTTTCACAGTGCAGATATAGCAGATTGGTGAGACACCAACCACCATAGAGTTCCAAACAGAAATTAAAATACCCAATACCTTAGTCTGTGCTTTTTTTTCTTTAAAAAATGTTTAGGGGTACTCTCATTTTCCTACTCATATTGAAATACTGCCCTTAAATGAGGCCAAACTTACCGCAGATTCACAAAATGTTTAGGGGTATGTGTACCCCTGCGTACCCCCAGAAAAAGAAACACTGACCTTAGTTCAGTATCCCTTATTGCAAATCTATTCCCTCTTTCGGCTTTTAAAACATATCAGGCAGAAGTTAGAGACACATTTGACCAAGGAAGGAAGGAAGGCAGACACACACATACACACAAGAAGATTCCACAGCAGGTTCCATTATTGGACGAGGGATCGCATGCAGATGTGGGATGTGAATGCCCAAATGAGATTTGCACCAGCTTTGTTATGCACATTTGGATGTGAGGCAACCCTTTGACATCACATGGCTCTGGTGGGGGCATATACCATATGTCCATTTCCATGTGGATAGAAAAATGTATCCTCAACCAGTGACTTAGGTTCTAAGAGATTTTAACACTCATTTTCATTGTTTTACTCAGCAAGTTATGACTTTTACTCCCCCCTCCCCATCTTCCTGCAGGCAGAGCGCTGTCCTTTGTTAACAAAAACTTCTTTGAGGATGCTAATGGGAACAGAGGTGGTGCACCCAATGTTGCTATAGTGATGGTGGATGGGTGGCCTACTGATAAAGTGGAAGAGGCCTCTCGGCTGGCAAGGGAATCTGGCATCAACATTTTCTTTGTCACCATTGAAGGACCAGATGAAAATGAAAAGCAGAATGTTATTGAAACAAACTTTGTGGACAAGGTAAGGGGTACATTGGGATGCATCAAGGAAGAGGCAAGATTTCTTGATTCTGAAGGAAAGTGGGATCCGAACTCTTCATCACATGTAGGCGAGTCAATATAAAAGTGAGACATCCTTGCCAGGCCCAACACCCACAAGTGTGAGTGAGCCAACTGGCTACCACTCTGTTCCAACAACGTCCAGCTATAGCTATAAAGTTCTATCTTTGAAATATTCACATGCTACAACAGCTACCATATTGAGACTCAATACAGCAAAGGTTTACAAGATCCCCGGTATAAACAGGATGCAACTATGTACACTTAGTTCTTCAGTGGAGTCACACAGGGCAGATTATGAAGGTTCAGCGAGTGGGACTGCAAGACCCAAGCAATCAACTCACTTCAAAGCCTCAATCAAGTTAGATCATGTTTACTGAACGTTGTGTACTCTTGCCTCCAGTTTTCCTCCAAAACACACAAAAGTTCTGGATACACTTCAGTTAGAACTCATTCTCACAAGCTATGTAGTCTAGGTCAGGTTCTCAGGACAAAATGCCTCTTCAACTGTGTGGTGTTAGTCTGGCATGCATGTAGTCTTTCCTGGAAGGTTGGCAAATGAGCCCAAGTTCAGGAAGCAAAGTGGACTTTGAGAACTGTCCTTCAGAATACATCTCTCCCCCTCCCCCTCTGGACACCATTTCAGATACTTTTGTGCACTTTCCACTGTGTCTGTGCCATGAAATACATTTCCTACAAACTTCAAAGCCCCTTAATGCCTTCAACTTGGGAAGCCTCCAGACTGAATTGGACTGGCTGATGGTCTCGATTTCCTTTAGGTTTGAATGGGGGAAGAGCCACAGTAAGCCTCTGTGCAACTGCCAGGCTGGGAAGGTAGAATGAGGCAAGAAGCCCTGTGTTCATACATAGTGACTTAATGGTAGCTGTATCTTAGAAAATGGAAATAACTTCAAGACATGAGAGCAAACACGCCTGCAATGAATGTTAAGCCTGTTGACAGAAGTAGAGTCAATTCAGATGCTAGTTTTGCAATGTGGCAGGTACTTGAGTAACAGGTATAAACGCAACGGTCTACCATTTAGCTGCCTTTAAGCTGGATGTAGACCTCAACATGTAAGAAACGATAAGGGTGGGTGTTATTCAGCTGTGTTTTCTACCAGTCTGATGCAATGCCAATTTGTCTCATAAAAACGGTTCATACATAGGGGCAGAGCTGTCGTAAGGTGAAATCAACGACTGAGAGTAATAAGTTGCCTCCATGAATTTTGATGTAACTGCTCTTGAAGTTCATTGCTTTTGTTTTCCCTCTTTCAGGCTGTGTGCAGGACCAATGGGTACTACTCCATCCACGTGCCCAGTTGGTTTAGCTTACACAAAGTAGTGCAGCAGTTAGTGAAGCGAGTCTGTGACTCTGATCGCCTGGCATGCAGCAAGACCTGCCTCAATGCAGCGGATATTGGATTTGTCATTGACGGGTCCAGCAGCGTTGGCACTGGCAACTTCCGCACCCTCCTCCAATTTGTCGCTAACATCAGCAAGGAATTCGAGATTTCCGATACAGACACCCGCATTGGAGCTGTGCAGTACACCTACGAACAGAGGCTGGAGTTTGGCTTTGACAAGCACAGAACGAAGCAGGATGTCCTAAACGCTATCAAGAGAATCAACTATTGGAGCGGAGGAACCAGCACCGGAGCAGCCATCAACTACGCCTTTGATCAGCTCTTCAGCAAATCCAAACCAAACAAGAGGAAGATAATGATTCTTATTACAGATGGCAGATCCTACGATGATGTCCGAGGGCCGGCTGCAGCAGCACATCAGAATGGTAAGCCAGAAGGCCCTATAAACACCTATTTCAGGGGTAGGCAACCTGTAGCCCTCCAGATGTCACTAAACTACAACTCCCATAATTCCCGACCACAGCTTATACTGGCTGGGGGTGATGGGATTTGGAGTCCCACAACATCTGGAAAGCATTGAAGAACAGAAGAGTCCTGTTCCATTAGACTAAGGCCCATCTACTCCAGAACCCCTCATTTATTTTTTTTAAAAAAGCTTTGCATAAAGCACCCAAACAATGGGGCTCTGGATCTAGAATATGGCACCTAAGTTTTGCAAGCCAGAAGTCCAAGTTTGGTAAAAATAAAAAAAATAAAAAAATAAAGTAGTGTATTTGTCTAGTCTTGGTAAACATTAAGCCCTTCAATTTTTGAAACACGGGAAGGACATGTAGGGGTCATTCAACAAGGCAATAGGAAATGGGGATCAACAAGTCTGGGGATTGGAATGCTTCATTTATTTAAGTTTAAACACCTCGCCACTTCTGATGATATTTTTGGGCCCTTATTAGAATATTACCGTACAGTACTTTGAATGCAATGTTGTTTCAAATAAGGCATTAACCTCATTATGCACTCATGTTTCTCACTTCAGGAGTCATAGCCTATTCAGTAGGAATTGCATGGGCTGCCCAAGATGAGCTGGAAGCCATTGCTACTGACCCCGACAAAGAACACTCCTTCTTTGTGGACGAGTTTGACAGCCTCTACAGATTCGTTCCTAGAATCATCCAGAATATTTGTACCGAGTTTAATTCGCAACCACGGAACTGAAATCAGCAGCAGGCTCCAGGAATCACTACATGAGCAAATGTCCAGCAAGCAATGCCAGCCAGGAGGCTCAAAGGCATCTGTGGCTAAGAGCCAATGTCAGCTCTATTCTCCATGCATGGCAATAATGGGTGTAGACTGATCAATCTCCCCCCCCCACCCTTGCTGGTTTCAAAACTGATTCAATAGAGGAGCTGGCTACAGCCCTTGGTTAGATAATTCACTTGACTCAAATCTATAGTTTGGAGTTAATTTCCACATAGAATAGGTCTAAGGCTGTAACCCAGAGGCACTGGACTTAGTGGGCATGACAGAGATGGCATTTGTTGGGTACCACCCCATTTCAACTCTCCAGTGATGCAGAGGGGAGTAAATGGCTAACCAACAGCTGGCTTTAAAATACTCCATGGTGCTTTGGAACCTGGCCTTTAATTAAGAGTTGTTGGCAGACACACGAGGACAGGAAGCAAGCAAAGGACAAGAGACTACAACAAGCAGGGCAGATGAGAATTTGGAAACAGGATTTGGTTCTAGGGAAAAATAATTCAGTGTCAACAAAGATGGAGTGTGGCACTCACACCAGCTGTCCACAATTCCTTTGTTGGCCATAATAGCACAAGTGTTGAAAGAATAGTTTGGGGCAAATTGAAGCTTACAGATTGTTTAATTACACATCACAGAATGTTCATCTGAAGTTAGTTGCAATGCAGACCAGGCAGACAGAGTCTGTAACCTGGCACCAAAAGAGCAAGGCAGTAAATTATATATATGGTTCCTACCAGTTTCCTTCCTGTCTTCATGAACAAGCTCAGAGAGGACCTTCCCACATGCCTAGTTCAGTGACATCATATTCCTTCCATCTCTTCAGATTCTAAAATCAAGCCTCAGCCTAAGAGGGAATCTGCAGTTTTTACAGATGCTTCTAGGATTGGTGCTGTGATGTGTTACAAAATGCATCAGTGGCAATCTATTATTTTTTTCTATATCTCATGAGCCAGAGTATTTATCATTGGACACCAGCATCAAATGCCCTCTGCTGATTTTACAACTTTCACAATTAACGGACCCTGTCAATTCTCTTTGATTGTAATATACAGCTATTAGCACTCAGGTCCAAGAATAGTTTTACCAGCAATTTGGTCCTGAAGCAGGCTTTTGGTGTGTTGCATAAGATGTCAAATAGACGTTTGTTCCTACTCTCTGCTTCCTGTTTTTTAACCAGCTGCTACTCCACAAGAGAGCTTGTTCTCTTACCCCATGACTGCTAAGTTTACTCAGGAGCCTTTGGCTTCCCATATGTCAGGAAAATTCCTGACATGTCCAGGTTTTCGGGTGTAAAATTGGCGTCATCCAAATTGGCGTCATCCAAATTGCCAGCAAAATGTCAAAGAAACCCCAGATGTATGGCACAGCAGCGTAAACAACCCCAAAAGCTTAAAATCACTATTTTGGTGGGAGGTTTCTCCCCCCCAAAAGCCCAACAATTTTGGGGTCTTCCTGAAAAAAGCTCAACACCTTTGCGGGTGCCAGAAATTTTACTTTTTGAAATATGGCAACCCTAGTGTTTACTGTCTAGTAGTGGATCACACCTATGTGCTTGTTGACAGGACTTAGCCTTTAAAGAATTTGTTGTGAGTCAAAATATCAGTATTGAGGAGCATTTGGCTTTCTAGATGGACCACAGCTCCCATCAACCTTGAGTATTGACCATGCTGGTTGGGGTTGATGGGAGATGAAGCTCAGCGGCAGCTGAAGGGTCCAAGGTTCCCTACCGATTGTGTATCTGCTAGTTTTATCTTTCATGTTTTTCATCAGTTTTCCTAGAACAGATGTTAGGCTTTTTGGCTTGTAAATTCCTAGATTTCCTCCCCCACAAGTGGTGGTGTGTTGCCTATTTCCCAGAGGCCTCTTACATATTATTACATAAGAGCAGCACTATCACATCTGAGTTCTTTTAAGAACTCTTGGGTGTCTACACCATCCAGGCTTGGAGATTTATTTTTAAATCACCATTAGGACTTAGAACTTTATTATCTCATCATCATAATTTGCCTCGCCTCCCTGAAAAAGTCAGTTTGCACATGGTATTTCTCCGCATCTTCTGCAACAAAGACAAGTGCAAAGAATGCAGCTGAATGCAAACATTTGCAAAGGATTTGTGGATGAAACATGAGTTTGTAAATATTATTTTAACTTTCCCCTCTCTGCACATGCACCTACTTTAAAGAGCTTTTTTAAAAAATAACTTGCTCTACCCTTTTGCAATAAAAGTTACAAAAAGGGTGTCCTAGATCTCATTTGCTTTGGAGGTAAAAGCTTACACAAACCCAATAAAACTTTTTTTTTCTAACTTCTGAAACTAAAGCCTGCTTATGGATTTTTCTCCTTGTAAAGAAGGCATGAGTAGACCCTTTTTGCTTCCTAGGGTTGTGAACATAAGAAGCTGCCTTGTGCTTCATCAGACCCATTAGTTCACGTTGTTCAGTCTGGCTTTCCCAAGCTCTCCAGGGTTGCAGCCAGGGTCTTTTGCAGCAATACTACTGAAAATCCTAAATGGGAGGGAGACTTTCAGTAAGCCAAGCATGTGTTCCACTCCAAGCTTGGACCCTCCTCAAACATCCAGACTGGTCCATTCTTAAATAGCTTGTGTTATAATTCCAACTACAGAATTATTCTACATTGCATTAGTGCTGAAAGTTTTACAGTGGGATTAAAGTAATGGCTGAACAAGCCTGCACTGAGTTTAGAGACTGCGTTCCAATAGCATATTCTCAAGCTTACTTGTGTGCCAGGATTCAACCCCAACATGTTTTCATGGGCCTTAACCTGGTGCAGTGTATGAAAGTGCCTTCAAATGTGTTTACTCTCAGCAGTACTTTATTTACTTGCAGTACCTATGGTCCACATGCATGAAGCGTTAGGGAAAGGGCTTCCAAAGTGCTATTTCTAGATGGGTGAATTGAGCCCAAGTCATTCCCGCTCCCCCAAATTAAATACTGTGCACCACTGAAACTATATGTTGCCTCCAGCATTATGCCTCCATGCTCCATTATGCCTCCATGCTATATGAAAGTTCTGTCAGCATAAAGATTTCTGCTTGTGCAATGTAGCATCCCCTCCCCCCCTCGTTCTAGGGATTCCCCCAACCCTCTGGAGACGTGGGGCACAAGTGGGGCAGGAGAGGAGAGAGGGGAGTTGTGTTGCACAAGAGGAAATCCTTACACTGATGGGGTCTTAAATGATCACCCTGATAAGCTAGCTCACATGCAAGACAGCAACATTATCCACTCACCTGAGCCTATGAGTGTGCCACCGACAAAACTTGCAAATTTCCTCATATCACTTCCAACACAAAGACGGACAGAGCCCTTCAGCTGCCAGAAAAATCATGATATGCTAGCAAGGGTTAACCAAGTGTACAAGAATTAGGGTCATCCTAAGTAAACTCCCTTCTATAATCAACACACTTTTAGACCTAAGAGGCTGAACTCATACAAGCTACACGCATTGGCATTCATGGAGAACCAAAGAGGGCTATAGGAGTGATTGTAAGTTTCACAGACACTAAAATGCAGCAGGAAACAGAGAGACCTTAAACACTTTTCTTCCTTCCTTTGTAAGTTTATCCCTACAAATAATTGGCAGGGACAGGACCATCTTGGCTTCACATACCTCATGCTATAAGGGGAGAAACACACAGGGCTCTACATAGTTTTGTTTTTTGGGGGGAAACAACATAGAAATTATTTGCACTTCATAATCAGTGTGAAATCTCCTATTCACTTCAGTATTAAAGTGCAATATAGAGCAACCCAAGACATTCCTTTTTATTTTATTTTATTTTATTTTTAGTTTTTTTTATAGTTTTTTCCTATATGCTATCAGTATTTGTTGATGGGTCAGGCAAGTTACAAACACCAGGATTTTCCGTTTTAGCAATTAATTCCAAGAGAATGGAATTGTCTACTTATTGTATTACATCACATTTTCTCTTGTGACAAGGCAGAACATGTTTGTTTTTTAAGGGAGAACCACCATTTTGACTCTCTTATCCAGCAGCCCTCAATGCAAACTGCAATCTGTGCTGTACTTAGCAGATTCTTAATTAATTTAGCCTGCATAATGCATGCTGCATAAATAAAAACTATTTGATTTTATTTAAATAATAATAATAATACAGTACTCCCTTGTTCTGCCTAATACCCAACTTAGAGTTCTAGAGAATTCAAATACTTACTACTTTAAGATATTCTGTTTGGTAATGATTAAAAGGGTTTTTTAATTTAAAAGTGCTTATAAACTGCTTAATGTTTTAAAAAATCTAAGTGGTGTACCACATAACAATAAAATAAAAACAAACAAAAACAGGAATTCAAAGACAGCTTTTGATTTTTTTCTTTTCCAGTGGACTAAAATGGCTACCTCTGAGTTTTCTGAAGTAAAAATGTAATTCATAAAGTCTGTGAAGCAAATGATGACATATAGAGAGGCTTTTTTCACCCTATGACTTGTATTTTCGGAGAGGTTCCATAAACTATAATATACATTTAGAACACACACAAAGATGTTGAAAAATAGTATTTATTAGCACCCAATTTACATAAATACATAGTACAAAGGACATTTATTTGCTGCGGTAATATTTAGTAAAGCTGCTCTGTATAGTGTTACTTCAGGAAGGTCCATTTGATTTTACTCAACATAGAATGCAGGTACTGTACACAGAAATTCACTTTGCATCTCTGCAGTGCCACTGCCTTCATTAGTACCTCAGCATTGCCTCATTTATGTGAGGTATTAACAGAAGTTATTTTTGTCTTTAATAATGAGAACAACTTTTTCAACCACTAGAACAAATTTACTCAAAATCTTCCACCAACTGGTTTGCTGTTCTTTACTTTTAAAGGCAGTTAAATATTAAAAGACTGAAAAACAAACAAAACCAGGTATGACTGATGCTTTTGCAAATTATCTGGTTTTGAGAAAAAGAGCGAAATATTGAAATTGGTTCTTCAAACACACATTGCTCTGCTGCTAATGATTTTTGAACATTTGGGGATGAAATAATGGTCTCTCAGAGGAAAGCGACAACTCTAGAGTACAAAGCGTCTTTTTCTGGTAAGAAATTCGTGCCTAAACTGTACTACGAACACTGCTTTCTCCATTAATGCTAAATCTTCCTAAAGCAGTGAAAACAATGGCAACACTGATTCACACCCCTAGATAACTTATTTTGGTCAAAATTTGGAAGAATCAATATATCACATTGTAACTTTAAAACTTCCACATCAATTCTAAGGTAGCAATCCTATATTTACTGACTTGGGAGTAAACCCCTTTGAACGCAGTGGGGCTTACCTCTAAGTATGCATGCATACGATTGCACTGTAGATATTTCTCACCAAAATGACTATTCTGTATACAAGCAAAAAGGCTGGTTGTATTTAACCAAAGAGTACTGTCACATGCTCATTGAGGAACATCCCTCCATCATTTACTACAAGAACTATTCTCGGTTGATCTATGAACAATATGCAATTTATTACCCATGATAAAGACAGAAACCATGAGGACAGTTCAGCATGACTGTTCTTGGAAAGATTGACTAGACTAAGCAACCAGCCATACTCTGTGGTGCAATTGACCATTCATGCATCAGAAAATGGATAGTACACACCTCACACTGGTCCTAATTTAATCCATTCCACACATGCATTCTGTAGCCTATTCATATTTCAGCTATTCCCATATACACACATATCTTGCTGCCATTCCCAACATGATAAAAGCGTCAAATGTTATGATCCCTAGTAACCAGATGGAACATTCCCATGAAACAAAACACTATGCAAGTGCAGAAGGATGCCTACTTCCGTTACGTTTCCACATCCCTTTTCAAAATTGGTTCCAATTTAAGTTCAACTGTATTTAAGCAATGGAAGCAAGGTATAGTTTACCTTGTCAGGAATGAAGAACACACCTTGCGCTTCCAGGCTACCATCAGCAGCCTCTACTTTAAAGATGAAAGTGGGACTTTAAAATACAAGCGTTTAAAGAACAAACAGTAAAAATAAAATTCAAGTTTCTTCAGTGTTTGGAAGAGAAGGAAAAAGCACTGCAGGAGGACAAAAGCCAGTGGTGGCCTAGCAATTTTGCTAACATCTAGCATGGAGGCATGTATAAAAAGAAAACAGCTGGCCAACATGGGGGAAATACAAACTAGCCTATTAAAATAAATGGAGATGATCTAGCAAGACATTCAACAAAGTTTAACACAAGTTTTCAGACTAAAATAAAATGTGTTGGACCCAGAGTTGCATGCAGCAACATGCAGATCTAACCCACCTCTGCACTGACTGTGTTTAGTCAGTAAGACAAAGTATTCTAATATAGTTTCCTTTCCCTTCAAAAGAACTGCTATTGGTAAATCTGCCCAGCACACATTACTGTGAATATTGTTGTCAATCTTTGTTTTCAGCTTGCAGAGTTTCAGAAAGCCAAGAACACAGTACAAGAGACCCTTTGAGTTAATTTGGGCTGCCCAGTTACAAGATGTTGCATATTTTGTCTGGTTTCAAAAGCTGTCCTGTGCTTTATATAAAATGGCACAGATGCTGCACCACTAAAATCTGTGTTTATCGTGGACATCTGACTATCGCAGGAAATATTTTGGAAGGTGTCCACCTAGAAGCCAACTTATATTAGAATACCAGTTCCAAAAGGAGCAAGAAAAATGGTTCAGTCTGAAACCTCAAATTATTCCTTATATAATTTGGTTGGTTTTCATTAAGTTATCCATGTAAGCAATGGTGTGTTTTACTTGGCAAAAAGCTGTGTAACATTTCTGGGTACTGGGACAAATATGCCGCAGAACTCACATCAAATTAGGATCTCTCCATTCAAACTGAGTGCAAAAAAGTTAGAATTCTCAGACCTCATGCACTCAGAACCTAAAGACAATTATGAAACACTTAACTTCTATGTAAACTTCAGTGTGTGTCCAATACATGAACAGCAGAAAGCATATCTGCTGATCAACTGCAGTGTGGATTTATCAATCTATGCATTAAAAGCTTATTGGGGGAAATTGAACTTTTAAAATGTTATGGTATTCACTATGCTGCAGAAGATTCTGATTTTTAAAACTGCTCCCCCCCCCAAGACTACTGAAATAGCCAACATTTTCATCACTGCTTAGGCCAAATGTATTGCTCTGTCTTCCTTTGGACCATATCAGCAATGCCGAGGGGGGTCTTGTTGTCTGGGCAGCCCAGGCTTGTGCCCTAGGGAGGTCACTTCAGTGCTCCTAATGCAGCGGTTTGCCTTCACCCCTGGAGGTGCACTCCATTGAGTATATTCCGTGCCAGGGGTGGGGGAACTTTTGCAGCCCTTCCGAGCAACATGCAAGTGGTGTGCAGGGCCAGGAGATAAAAAGTGGAAGGAGCAACAAAGGTAAATTTCATCAAAGGTAATTTTGCCTCACCCTCCTCTACATCCTGCATCCAGAAAAGAAAGAGGCGTTATCAGAGTTCAAGCACATATTCCTGCTAGGCAAAGCAGGAAGAGCGAGAGCTGGGGAGAGTTCCCATGGCCAGGGAGCATGCCATAACTCTGTTCTAAGCTCACAACCTGTCAAATTCATTGCGATGCAGATTCTAAGCAAGGGTTCAAAAAAGGTGCTTAGGCTCTAAAACAGGCACCCCCAAACTTTGGCCCTCCAGATGTTTTGGACTACAATTCCCATCATCCCTGACCACTGGTCCTGTTAGCTAGGGATCATGGGAGTTGTAGGCCAAAACATCTGGAGGGCCGCAGTTTGGGGATGCCTGCTCTAAAAGTAAACAATGTAAGATTTGTCTTAATAAAGCACCTATGAAGTTAAGCTGTTCAATCTTTAATGCATTTGACTTCAAAGTCATTCGTAACTATGCATCTGAATTACGGTAGATAAATACATCGTGTCTGTATAAATTAAAGTAAGTCCGAGGCTTCCATACAGAGAATTCAATATGAGGATATCCTAATTGAGAAACTGGAGAGATTATTATTTAAGTAGCTCTGCTTTGGTTAAAGATCTTAAGGTCAATCAAAGCCTAAGAGCAGCATCTGGTACAACCTTCCTGGACCCTTTACACTTCATTTGAAGCTGCCTTATACCGAGTCTGCCGATAATAACTGGTAGCAGCTCTCTGGTGACTTTCCCAGTCCAGATTCTTCAGATTATTGAATCTGGGGCTTTGTGACAGAGATATGTGCCCATTCAGAATGTCAGTGAGGAAAGCTCTGCACACCAAGAACCCTGCCTGTGGAAAATCTAGGTCTCAAGAAGAGTTGTAGCCCAGCCTTATTCTTGAATATTTCTACATGCAGGGTTTCTTTATGTGGGGTAACAATGAAATATTCCATTTCCTACTTGCATTATGAAAAGATACATGACCAGAAGGACTATACCACATACCTTTTCTGTCTGTGTGCAGTGCTTCTTATGTTTTTAAACTTCAGCATTTTCCTACATTTTTCACCGTATCTAAATCAGGGGTGGCCAACTATTGGCCTTCCAGATGTTGTTGAACTCCTGACTCCCAACAATTCCCGCCACTATATAGCCAATGGTCAGGGATGATGGGAGCTGTAGTCTCTTGGGATGAAGCACTGTTTCCCTCCCACCCACATGTGTGGGAACATTTTAAGCACCCGTTTGTGGTTTATAACAAACTGTTTCATCCAACTGTGGCTTGCATCCATGTTTTGAACAAACCAGTGTTTCTCATATCCTCCTCTTGTTTACAAAGGAAGGAGGAAAGGGAGGGGAAGTTATGCTATGGTGTGTTCTTGTAACAAATCAGAGAAGGTACCTGTGCATTGCTGGTTCACAAGTTTCTTCTAGAATTAAGCTCATGCATGCAGGTTCACCGCTCAACAATCGCAGCATCAGATAACAGGCATATGTACAATCAGAGATCAAACCCACAGGCAGAACTTTGATATCTCTGGACATGATCTTAACATTCGAATGAAGGCAGCTCACTCGGCCAGCTGCAATAGGGTCATGTAAAGGCAAAAGGGGAAAGGAAAGAATGTGGTCTGGAGGTTAACCAAATGCTTATAAATCCACAATGGTAGTGCAACCCAATACTTGCAGGTAAACAGAACAGGTCAGTCAAGGTTAGAAAGGGTCTTTTTCATCTCTAACTGAAGATAGCATTTTGAAGAAGTTATATTTGTGCACAGTACAATGCAGTCTATAGTACACAAGCAGAGAAGACTGACAGACACTAACAGAGTCTAGAGAAGAACACAAATATACAGAGTCCACAAACCTCGTGGTAAGGCTACATTTTTTGTCAAAAGGCACCTCAGCCTCTAGCTATTTGCCTATTTTTAAAGTCGCTTCGCTTGGATCAGGAACTCACTAAGCAGGACTGAACAACTTCCAATCCACATTTGAATAGCAACTTTTTTCTTACATTCATAATTTAATCAAAATGGGAGTCTCCAAAACAAGCATGCTGGTCTATTAGTTGTATGTACAGCAATTTAAACATCAGCAACTACGTATTATATTGCTTAAGCAAAAAGCACAATAACCATACCTTTTATCCTTTGTACGAAACAAAGTCTGGAGAATTTTTAATACTAAAACATTAAAATTACCCATAGAATCTTCCCTTAAGACACATTTAATACATACTGTTTACAATTTCTCTTTCTATATATATATATCTATATATATATATATATATATATATATATATATATGTACACACACAATATACACAACTTTATGTATTTGTTTTTCTAAATAAATCTTTGCAATATCCTTTTAAAAATAAGATCACAGAGAGAAGGGATACATACACAGAAGTCACATATAGATAAGTACTGTATGTTTGATGCAGATGGTCTTTCTGCTTTGACTAAAAATTGGGGTTTAAGGAAAGCTGAACATTTTGAGATATATTGGTAATTTTTTTGATTCCATTTGATTTTTTTTTATTTCATTTGATTCCATGTTGCACATCAGAATCTGCAAGAGTGGAAACATCTACCAATAGGTATGCCACATATTTTTAGTACCAAATGCAGAAAACATGTTCAAACCTAAGGCTGGTAATGTAATGACGGAGAATAAATGATTTCTTTTCTGGATTGGTGTAGCTTAAGTAGTTATTTTTTTAAAAAATATTGAAGGCATATTTTTATGAATTCCAAATTTCACCAAAAACCAATTCCAACCCATTGTGTCAGCTGGGGCAGTTGGGAATTGTAGTTCAAATATCTGGAGGGCACCAAATTGGTGAAGGCTGCTACACACACACACACACACACACACACACACACACACACACCATGAAAACAGCTTCCTGCTGCTGTGGAGTTTGTGAATTTGGCAACCACGTTGGCCAACTCTACACCCTTTTCCTGCCAATCACCACCCTATTACAAGGGTCAGTACCAAGCAGAAAATCTCGACACAGGCCCCACCCACATGGTTGATTAAATAACTCTCACACTAGATATATATACACACACTATTCTTAGCAGCCAAAGACTGAATCACAGAGAGGTCACTTCTATGCATGAGTGTGTGAGTAAGATTTGGAGAGGGGAGGGGTATCCAAGCAGGTTTATTCAAGATAATGAAAATTATTAGGATGCCATTAACATGCATTTCAACCGTAAGGCTATTAAAGCCTACACAGATATCATTTATTGTTTACTGAAAAGGGAAGAGTTTCATAAGTTTATTGAGCTCAACTATGAATGGAAGAGTTATCAACATCTGAATTACCGGTATGCCTCATCCCTGTTGTAAACTGTGGTGCCAGTCACTTGCTAACAAATTCTTTCAAAGGCTTAAAATAAAACATACATTTTAAAGCATTTGTTAATATCTGCTTTAATACAATTTAGGGAAACTGCATTAATGTTCTTAAATATTTGATGTTTAAACCCAATCCACCTAACGTAACAGCCAGCAGGCTGAGACAAATCGAGCCTTATTCTCCTGTACACCATTCAACCGCACAATACGTAAAAAGAAAAGAAAATGAGAAGAAATAATATTTATATGATATTTCTAAGAGTTACATCATCAAATTCAGGCTTATTTTACAGAAATATATGGGTAAGGGGGAAAAACAGGCAGAAAAGTTTATATCTACCCACACCCTGCAGAAATTGAGTTTTCTGCTTCCTTATTGCCCACACTGGACTGCACATATTGTCTACAGAGGATCTCATTTTGCCCAAGGCCGGCCTGGACAAATACTGACACCTTCAAAAATAAAAACGGTTCTTCTGTATGGACCATTTGAAACAGAGGGTTTCCCAGTTCTCAGCACTAGCTGAGCTCATATAAGCCAAGGAACCCCCTAATTTAGAAAAGAGCACCCTGAAAGAAAAGAAAAATAACCCTAGACCATTTGCTAACATTCACTGAATTAAAGGGCATGAAGAGGAGGCTCTTGCCCATGTCATTTGTACAGCTTGTTGTATATATGTATATATATACACACACGGCAGCTAGAGAGGAAGAGAAATATTGCGTCATACAAAGACTTTAGCAAGCGCATCTGCTCCAGCACTGGCGATATAACATTTCGTGGGATGGAATGCTACATCATGAATGGATTCGTCGTGTTTCTTGCGATGAGCCGTAAACTCCTGAATGCAGGTCTTGCTTTCAAGGTTCCATAAGCGTATTGAACAGTCGTGGCCTAGGTTAGGCAAAGAAGAGGGAAAACATTTAGATTTGCAGTTATGTTTAATTAAGAGGAGATTAAGATCGAATGTGGGATGTACTTACTGCCGGACATCAAGTACAAGCCATTAGGATCAACAGCGAGACTTGTGACTGCATCCAAGTGGGCCACCATGGAATGGATCAATTTTCCTTTGAAATTGAAGATTATTTTTTTTTAAAAGCAACTTGTCATCAGTTAATACAATACAGAGCTTTAACAGAACTTATGGGAAATAATACTGATATCCAGCGTACTAGCAACTATTCTCACTGAAACAGAGGATCTTTGAATATGAGCATAGCCCCTTCCCTTTGGAAAGTGATCACGTGACTGTGTCCCTGTGAGTTGGTCACTTTCACTTTCACTGTTATTTCCTAGAACTCTGCTTCCCAAACTTGGTACCTGGTTCAAGTCCCTCCCCACAGTTAAAAAAGTGAAAGCAGCATTCACTTTCACACTAAAAAAGCCCCAAAGGGCTCTATCCAACACTGCAGCTCCACTTGCACAATATTTTTGTGCATGCATGTGTTCCTCTCTTGTTCCCTCCAGCCCCCTGCACACCCTCAGAATCAGCTCTGGGGGCCTGGAGCAGATTTTAGGGGCAAGAGTGGAACTCTGCTCCTGCAGCATTAGGTACAGCCTAAACCAGGGGCGTAGCGAGGCGCTGCGACACCCGGGGCAGCAAATTGCCATGCACCCGGTTGGGTGCCGCGCAGCTATGTAACGACGCATGCGCCACTATGTAACGCCGCATGCGCGGGATGCTGCGCATGTGTCGTTACATGGTGGGGTATCACTGCCATGTAACAATGCAGCGTGGGATGCTGCGCATGCGTCGTTACGTGGAGGGGTATCGTTGCCACCCCGCGCCTCCAAAGCCGCGCGCCTCCAGCTACAAACTCCAGGGAAAAAGCCCACTCAGCGCACCCGCCACGCTGAGCAGGCTTTTTACCTGCAATTTGTAGCTGGAGCGAGGCGCATGGCTTTGGAGGCACCAATCGCGGGGCGGGGCGCGGCCCCAAGTGACACCCCCTCCAGGGCGGTGCCCGGGGCGTACCACCCCCGCCCCCGCTTGCTCCGCCCCTGGCCTAGACAGGTTTTTACTCATTAGCTCCCACAGAAATAAGCAGGCATCTTCCTTACAGCTGCCATACAGATCATTGCTGCTCTGCATCCCACTTCCCTACTTTGCCCAGTCAATCAGGGATGGAACAGGTTGTTTCAGGGTAATGGTTTTACTTGGACAGGCGACATCCCAGCGCACCCTTATTCACTCTTTTGTGATGTCACTGCCCATATAGTAATGGGGGTGGGAGAATTAACAATGCACTGGGTCACACTACTCTGATGGAGAAAAGGTAGAATGCATTCATCATAGTGCATGAGTTTTTACAAGGCGCACTTCCGCATTTTTCACAGCAGATTGGTGTGTCCTGGCACATATCTTTGAAATCCCTATCCTGAATAATGTTACTATCAATTGAAGTAAACTGCAGAAGGGTGGATTCTCACATAATCAGATACAAAATGTATAATTACCACCCATCATTTGTGCTCAATACTTGCAAATAAATCCTTCAACATTCCCCTTTAAAATGGAAGCAAAGACCCAATCCTGCCTTAGTTGCCATATCCATATATTATGCAGAGATAAAGCAGAGATTTATAAAAGTGCTTTTATATAGTATGTTAATCATTCATTTTTTGTTTTGTTTTGTTCCAAGTGCAAAGCAAAACCTACCCTGAGCTCAGTTTGCTACATCAAAGAAAAGGTAGCTCAATTCATGGAAAACAGTCTGAACTCCTGGGCAGCTTAGATATGAGCTTTTGAAAGCAAACCTCACAAGGCTGAAGTTATCTAGTGGTTCAGGTTTAACAAAGTTGCTTGTATTAACTCTGCCTACTGATCCTTTGCCAAACTAAGCAGGAAACACCTAGACCAAAATTTCTAGAATTAAGAGTTCATTAACACGGCGCCTAGCTTTGGAAAATGATGCATTGTGTGTGTTTTTGTTTTAAGCACATAATTAAGATACCAATCGAAATGACTGCAGGTTTTCTAACAGTTATGATTTACATATTTTCCTTCACTATGGGTGAACATGGAGAACATGGAGCTTTAAGAACAAGGGCAAAGAGTCTAAGTGCTCCTCTTTCAGATATTTAGAAGGGAACACACGCACCAAGACAAACACACACAAGCATCTATAAGCTTTGACAGCAATTCCATCTTGTGCAGTGTGGAAATTTGGGATGCATAAATTTCCCTCCATTATCCTGTGGACCATCCACTTTTCTGTAGCAAAGACAAACATCAGGATTGGCTGGGAAGGATGTTAAAGCTGTAACTCAAATGCTGAGACACACCATTTCCTTTTGCACAGCCAATAAGCCTTTACAGTGGTACCTTGGTTTGCAACCGCTTTGGATTACAACCGTTTTGGATTACAACCACGTCAAACCCGGAAGTGCGTGTCCCTCTTTTTGGATTACAATCCTTTTTTTATTAGAACCCTTTTTTTTGGGGGGGGAGGCCCCATTGGCGAAAGCACACTTTGGGTTACAACCTGTTTTGGTCTACAACCGGACCTCCGGAACGGATTATGGTTGTAAACCAAGGTACCACTGTATTCCTGTCATCTGTTTTACAAGTCATAGAACTTTCAAACCTCAATTTCAAAATTTCTCTCTAAATGGGTAGATGTTAAGACTTCAGACAATTTCATGATATTTTTATTTTTTATGTTAGGACCTACTGAGGGAAGAATTGTGCTTACCTGTGTTATTGTCATAGAATTTGATGTGTCTATCCTCATGGGCTGTGATACTAATTGGAAGAGTTGGATGGCTGATTACTTTGTTTATTTGGCAAGAAGAGGTGACAGCTAAAGGAATGAACAAGTGCAAACACAGAAAAATTATTTCATTCACATAAGCAAGTGGTTTTTAACCAGTGTGCTGTGGCACCCTGGGGTGCCTTGAATGATCAGGGGTGCTGCAGGCAACACTGGCCTCTGTCCTTCTTTCCTTCCCTCCCTCCCTCGCTCCCTCCCTCTGATGGCATCTTGCGTCTCTGCCTGCCAAATATTTGCACAGCTGTTTGTTGCAGCAGCCCTGGCTACAAGCTCCCCAGGTGCCTCTGGGGCTGGCCAGGGGGTGTTTCCCAGGCCGCTATGGGGCAGTGTGAGGAGGCACCTCTCTTTGGGCCAGGGTGGAAACTCAAAGACCAAGGGCAGCGGCTGCAGCTGCCCAGAGAACAGCCCCAAGGAGAGGGGAGCAGAGAGGAGGCACTCCACAAGGGAGGGTATTCGAAAAAGGTTGAGGGACTACTGGCTCTGCAGGCAAGGGGTGACATAACTGGGCTCCTGAGCTCCACAGGGATGCTGCAAAAAGAATGTGGTTAGTCAAGGAAACCATGGACCCAAAAAGGTTGAAAACCTCTGACATAAGCTATTGGAAAAACTAACGACCTAATTTAGCAGGCCAATCTGGTGCAAAAATCCAAACATGTTCAGTCCACTCAATCTACTTGTACCTTACTATGCACATTCAATATACTGTCAACCTGCTTCTCAAACTAAGCTACGCACACTTTTTTCCTCCTAAAAAGTAAGAGGAAATGCCTGTGCGTCTTATGGAGCGAATGCGTGGTCCCTGGAGCCAACTTGCCCAGGGGCGAAAGGCAGATAGCCCCCTTTGCAAAAGAAGCTTCCTCAAATATTTAATAGGGGGCAAAGGCACCTAGGCCTCTAGGAATTGGCTGCTATGCCTAGGACAATTCAAGAAAGCAAAATATTTTTTTTCTTGTTTTCCTACTCTAAAAACTAGGTGCGTCCTATGGTCAGGTGCATCCTATGGAGCGAAAAATATGGTAATTCAGGAATGCCATACAGTTGCATAGAGGATGGTTAAAACCTAATCTTTAAGGAAGTCCATATAAGGAAGCATGGCAAGTGGATGATGAGGGTCAGGGAGGATAAGAGAGCTAATCTGCTATTTCTTCATATTTGTTCTTTCAGAATTGTTTCCCCTGTATGCATTAGAGTCCCATGTGGACTGATGCCAGCAGTCCATCAAAGACGATTAGGTGCAAACATTGGTATCCTAAATGGAAGTACACTTCATTGAATTCCCTTCTATGCATGATGGTCTCAAACTTTATCAATATAAACACAAACAATGAAAACACATAGAAATAACCCCTTTGGATACATACTAGTATCTGCATTGGACTCCAAGGTAAGGATGCGTTGTCTTGTTTCCATATTATATATGCTTGTGTGGCCACTATTAAAGGATGCTACCATGTGGCTTGGGTCACTGCTCACAATGTCCACAGAGGATGGAATCCCCATCTCTAAAAAAAAAACAGAAGAGTGTTAGGAAGCTTGGTCCATTAGACACTACCTGAAAGCAGCCACATTCATTCATTTTCTTGGCACTAATCTAGAAGTCATTTCTAATTTTCCAGCCAAGTTGGTAAAAGCAATAAATATGGTTTCTCAAGTGTCCAAACAGATGTGTGAGTGTTGGAATATTAGAACTCTGTTTCAGTAATGAGTCAATCAATCCTCAAACCCGTTACATTTACATAGGTATCAGCACCTGCTGTAACCCGAGATGTCCTGCGCACCCACCATGCGCAAGACGAAAAGAGCAGAGTAGCAAGAACTAGTATACTGACTAATGCACCACAAATGTCATATGTATTAATATTGGGTGGGCAAGTACAAAGGTGATGGGAAGGCAGAAGGGCTCTAGGTAGACAAGAAAAAGAGTCTAGGTCAGAGCTTTGGAAACTTTTCACGTTATGACACACTTTTTAGACATACATAATTTTGCAACACAGTAATTCAGTTTTACTAGCAAACCAGAGATTAAACGAACCCCTTTCCAGTCCTGGGAGGAGCATGGGGAACATTCGCGCAACACACCGCAGCCGACACCCTAACGTGTTTGACACAGTTTGGAAAGCTCGGGTCTAGGTTATAGCAACTCTGCTGCAAGGCCCATGTCCTCTAGCAGAATCTCTCAGGAAATCTGGTAAACTATGCACCACACATCATAGGGCGGTGACCTGAATGGAAACAGGCATTTTCCATTGGCAGGAGAAAAAAAATGGAGAGAGGAGATGCCTGCCTCCCAGAATGCTATGGTCTTCCCAGAGGTGTAACGGGGGGTTCCTTCCCATAGGAGGGGAACGATAACCGTCTCGGGGGGCCCAAAAGCTGCCAACCAGTGAATGGATTCCGACCGACGCAAATCAGGCACATTCTCATATTGCCCCTGACTATGGAATGCCTTTCATTCTTCCATATGCAAAGCCGTTGTCAACTGTTTCAGACATCTTGTGAAGCCTTGCTTTTTTGTCCAGGCTTTCCCTGAAGCCAAAATATTTCTTAAGCATGAACCTAGAATCTAACGATCAATAAGTGTTCACTGCTCTCTAGTGTGTGTGCTACAATAATAGTTGTACATTTTTTTCCATTTTTAAACTTCTAATGCATTGCCTCAGGTGGAAAACAGCAAGATTCAAATATAGTGGTTTGCTATGTAAACTTACTATTGCATTATTGCTTAAAAAATGAATCTCTCATTATAATGCCACAAATATAGCAATCAACATGTTCTATTAACAGTGGCTACTTTATATATTAAAAAAACACAGTTGTGAGATTCTGCAACACACACATCCTTCAAAACAAATGCAACCAGCAAGTGGGGTTTTGATTCTCACCTCATGCTTTCCCAGTAGTGATGCTGGGAATCCACTAAAACTCCATGGCATACTAAAATAAACCTACCTGTATTGCACAATTATGTCAGTGCGGTTATAAACAGAAGCATGGATTCTTAAAAGCGAAGTCCCTTTTGATAGTGTTACAATCCAGGAGATTTATTAAATACCTTGATTATCATTAAATATGCTCAGAGCTGGAGAGATCTCCAAAGCTTTCCATAAACGGATAGTGCCATCTGCTGAACAGGAGAGCAAGTGCTGGTGTGCTCCACTGTAAACCAAGCCCCACACTGCATCCGTGTGGCCTACAAATGCACCTCTTAAGACTGAAGGATCTGTGGGATGAAAAAAATGCACAATGCAAGAGGAAATGGGATTTCTTTATAATTATTGTGTGCTGTAAAGATGCTCTAATGCCAGTTACCTGTTTACAAACCCTCTAGTCCTTCCTTAACTGCAGAATTCCTGACAACACTGATTGGTGACTCAGTCTACCTCCAAAGCAATAATGCACCATGGCCTTCTTCCATATCTTTTTTCCTGTTACTGGGATCCTAAGCCAAGATTGCTTCCAAATTACAGAACTATCTCGTGTGATCTCTTTCATTCACCCAGTTCAAGCTGCATTTTGTTTCTGAATAGAACCATTTTTCCTTTTTCATAGTGAGCTGCACTGCATTCAACAAGTAGCTGTACACTTTTAATGTGTTCCCTTGCCCCCCCCAAAAGAGAAACCTGTAAAAAAGGGGGGGCACTTACCATAGGAATCATAAGGGTCAATATTTGGGTTTGTAGTATTCCAGCCCTGAATGAGGCCATCTGTTCCCCCGCTATAACACTGCTCACCAGTATTACTCATCACCACACAAAGCACAGGACTGCTGCAAGAGGAAGCAATACTGATTTAGTGGAGTTTTATTTCAAATATTTTCATTTCTATACCGCTTTAAATTTTTAAGAAGAAAAAAATCTCAAAGTGGTTTACAACACATTAAAAAACGAATAAAACAATCCACAATAAAACATTACTGAAGAAAATGAAATATGAAGTATACCTTCAAAGCAACATCATTAACAGGAAACATTTTTCCTCCTTCCCCCTGGCATGCATTCCTCCTCTACATGATCCCCTCGACAAGGTATTTACGGAACTGCCATAACGGGGCCTATGAGGTCATAAGATACAGGGCTATGGCAGCGGATCACACCCCCATCAGCAGCCCATGGCGCTATCTGCCACGGCTGCCACCCACCTGCAGAGCGCCACTTTCACTCTTGCTGCTTGTGGTAAGTAAAACAGTATTTGCTTCTGCAGGGAAATGGCCAGCAGCACTCAAATAGGCTGCCTCCCAAGTGCTGGGTCTTCACCTCGCTCTGAGCAAAGCATTGTGGGCGAGGTGGCCTCACGAGAGCACAGCTCTGCTGCAACTGCAGGAAATACTGTTTAACATTAAGAATTTAAGCAGTATGCGCCAACACTGCAAGAAAGCACTGGAGGTAGTGAAGCTGCTCTCCAGGGCCATGTCACGCACAATGCCTGGCGCTGCGAAGAACTCTTCAATGAGATGGCCTTGGAAACGCTGGTGGTGCTCATGCTGATCGTTCAGGGGGAGGAAACTGGCAGCAACCCACCTCAGGGGGGGGGCACATTGTCATGGGATGGCTCTGGCCATAACCTCGCTTTTTAGTCCGTTCTCAGCCACTTTTAAATTGTCCCTTCCCTATCCCTGCTGCACACTTATCAACCTCTTTGGCTATTCCTCTCCCATTCACACGCTGAAGACATGTGAAGAAAGTCCCTCTTGGTAAGTAAGTGTTATATCTGTGCCCTGCGTGGTACATAGCAAAACACTAGCACCACACAAGTGAAAGGCGGAAGGAGAAAAAAGCAAAAGAAAAGAAAAGAAAAGAAAAAGGCTAATGCAATCTGCCTCACCAGAGGCTGAACTGCAGTTCGGATTGCACCATCACACTGCCAGGCTGCAGCTTTTATCAACCCCACCCCTTTTGGAAGGAAGAGTTCACTAGCATACTAGAGGAGTAGTGAGCTGAGCCACAAGATGAAGAAACCACATGACCATTTGATAGGCTGAGTCAACACACTGTTTATCCCATAAAAGGAGAACTCTGTCAAGTGCTGCAGCTTTATTCTCTGATAACAGAAAGAAGTTTCTGAATGTTTACTTACTTGTGTGCCCTGAAAGTGTAGATAGGTTCAACATCAAGAGAGGCACTCCTAAACAAAAATAAAAAGCAGAATCACAGGTTCAGAAAATATTTGGAAAGGCATGAAAAAGTTAGCTTCCAGGTTGGCCTAAACCAGGCATAGGCAAACTACCCGCAGCATTCTAATGAATATTCACAGAACCAAGCAATTCTTGTTGCAGCAATGGCTGCCCCCTTTTCTTTTCTTTTTTTGCTGTAAATACCAACTGATCCTTCCTAAGATTCTTGAGATATAGAAGAATACTGAAGACTATGAGTAAATTCCCTTTTCTTATAATGGCAACAAGTTATTACTTAAATAGGACCTTTATTTGCTTTTATATAATTTGATATGATACACGATCACATATATACATATACACGCGCCATTTATAAGACTTATAAATGTTTATAACTGGCATGCATTTTGGAAGAGAAACAATATTCCTTAACCCAATAACTGAGTCAGCAGGTAATATTTATCCTGGAGAGGATTAATCAGGCCTAAACTAGTCATTATGTTGCTACCATGTTTCTACAAAGATTAGTCTAAAAAATTTAATCTCCACATAACTTTTAACAATCACAATCTTACTTTTTTGCTGGAGATGTTTTCTGTAAATTCCACATTTTTAATGTACGGTCTTCAGATGCCGTAACTAACACAGGTTCAACTGGATGGAAAGCAAGACCTCTTATTCCATCAAAATGACTCCTTAAGGTGAATTTGGGGTTCCAGGTCTTCCTCAGTGCATCTTTATTGTTTGCTATCTGTGGTAATAAAAACAACCGCTTCGGTTTAGCCAATGTGAGGCGGGGAAATATCAAAACAGACATTTCATTTTCCTGCTATCAAATGCAGAGTTCGGACCATGTGGCAGAAAAAGAAAAAACAGAGATGCAACTGTTTTTTCCTATTAAAGTTAACCCTCCAGTCATTAAAGTCAACAACAACAACAAAAACCGTCAAGAGCTGTACAACCTGTATCTCTTCATTCTAACAGTGTTGCCTGCAAAACAGCGTGAGATGGAACATTGAGGGGACAAGCATTCTCTTTTAAGCAATACACAGCAGCCTTATGAACAGTTGGCAGCTGTATCAATAGACTTCAAACTCTGCCCCTCATTTCCCTGTTCCCCTCTTCTCATCAATTTCTCTTTGGTCTGAATTATTATGCTTGCCTCCCCTTTCCCATAAAAGCTTATGTATATTCTTGGATGTCGGCATACTTTCTGCCCTCCTCCCTATTTCATCCACACAAGAGGTGGCTTCTTTAAATATCTGCAAAAATAGCTTCATTCTTATTCCTTCTTTAAAACACGCTTCACCGTTTATTTCATATATATTCCACTTTTTCAAAATCACTACATTAAAATACCAGATGAAAACTGTAATAAAAGCACAGCATGGATCAGCAAAATACAATGCAATCATTAATCAATAATGAACAGCTGGCAAAATAAGTCTGAACACTGCTCCTGAAAAAGCCCTGTCTCAAGGCAACACCAATGCTGGTGAGATAGAAAGGAAGGCCTCGGCTGATGACAAGTTGATAAATTCATATGGAAAGTAACCCATTCAGTGCCTCTGAAAAGCAATAAATGGTCAGCAATAAATCATTTATCTTGGCCATGCATTAGAAAGAGCAGCCACTTCCAATTTTAAAATAACCACTGCCACATCAGAGTATTGTCCTGTAAAAGAACATCCTCTACTTAAGGCAGCTTTAGGTAGTTCAGGGATCAGCACAGCATAGACATCATTTGTAGGGCTGTAAGCAGATTATACTTATGAGAATAAATTGCTAAAGAGATAAATGGCAGAGCGCCCTTGTGAATGCAAGCTTTCACATATCCTTATTGGGATAATTACATGGTTGCATGTTTTATTAATCTTACATGTTAAATTGTGATTCCCCCCCAAAAAAAACTATGCATTGTACAGGAATGCAACATTGCGTGTCGATGACCCATCACCCACATGGAGTAAATAAGACACAAGGACACGTGATTTTAGGTTAATGGGTAAATAAAGGCCACAACTTTATTAGTTATAGCATGTGAGTGGTATTGGCTTAGGCATTGGATGGGAACGCAACACATGACTCCATCCTACTGGTGTGGAGACACTTAAAGGTTAACAAACAGTGGGAGGAGCTTGTTGATGCAAATACAACTGGAAGCTTCCGCTGACGTCACCGGGATCCTCTTAACCGCCGGATCCTCTTAACGGGATACCCCTAGGAGGTAGGTGATGGCCTTAACCTGACCTCCAACACACAACACAGATACATCACATATTGAATAATCCAATGCCTAACCGCCAATACCAAAAGTTGTGACGGATTGCTATGAGGTAGGCGAAAAAACATGAATCTCCAGATATCTTTTCGCTGGACGTGGGCCTTCATGTTCATATGCTGTGAATGCACCTCTCCACTTCTGTGGACAGACAAGGTCGGCGCAGGCTCACTCTTATTGACTTTGTCCACTATTATGGGGCCAAAGAGATCACGGAAGCAACAGAGGGAGTGAAGAAGGCCGTAGCAGCCACTGGCCATGCTTATGTGTCACAGTGAGCCAGACTTTCGGGCTTATCATGACTTTCAGAGCACCATGCATCACTCCTACCTTAAGGAAATGTCCTTGTAACAATCCTATAGGTAGATCAAAAGGACCATAGCTCAGTGGTAAAGCACATGCTTTCCACAGAGAAGGTCCAAGCCCCAGCATCTCCATTAGGGCTGGGAAAGACTCTGGTCCAAAACCCTGGAGAGCCTCTGCCAGTCAGTGTAGACAGGACTGGGCTAGATGGAACAATGACTCATTATAAGGCAGGTTCTTCCTATTTTCCTATCACAATTTTTACCTGTTGAAAAATAGAGGCAACAGTGACAAACTAGCACTTACATCGTACGTCAGAGAATCTGCCTCATTGGCTACTGTAAGGCCTGCCAATTCCCCAAGACCAAGCTCATTTTCAAGGGCCTCATCTGCTCCCATAATGAAAGACTTTCCAGATGAAGGAGGGAATGTTAAAGCTTCCACTGAAAGAGAAGAAATGAAAGTTAAGTACTCCATACAATCAGAAGCTTGGAATAAGCAGTTCAATTGAAATTCAGTGCAGTAAGCTCTTTACAAAACAAAGTGAAATTAACATGCGCAAATCAGCACCAGCAGAATCCAATTTTTGCCAGAAATAAAGTTCTTGAATACACATACCTCGGAAGCTGATTTCTTCAGAATTGTTAAGCACTAAAAAAGGAAATACTGTTTGGCTGATTGCACTAGTATTTGTGCAAGAGACTTCCAGGGTCTATTGGTTCATTACAAAGGAAAACGGTGCTATGGATTTGACTCTTGCTTGCCCACTCCTCTCCCACCTGATTCCTTCAAGTGTTTTGTAGTTCTAGGGAAGGATATATATTTTTGAATTTACGTATTTGCCAACCTGGGCTCCTTTGAAGGAAGGCAAGGTGTAAAAAATTAATACATACATAAATAAAGGTGAAAAGTAATTTGGATTTTTATATATAAAAAAGAATACTGAAACAAAACAAAATCACAACTGACATTCATTTTTTTGTTAATGGAAATTAGTAACTCAAAAGAAAGAAGAACCCAATTATAATTTTTTCTTAGCAGAGCTTTTTCAGTAGTGGTGCACCCTCTGCAGTTTGCTTTGTTGTTGTTGTTGTTGTTTAATAAATTCGGCCTTTTTCGGCAGCAGCAGCGCGTGGGGGGGCCGGCTGGCCCCTCCCACGACCGCCGCTTCGTCGGGGCACTCCGCTGAGCCCAGCTGGCCAGCGGGCGCCCAGGAGAAGGCTGCGATTCTTCGGCCTCTTTCTGTGGCAGCGGCGCGGGGTGCGGCGGCTGGCCCCTCCCACAGCCGCTGCTTTGTCGGGCGCTCCGCTGAGCGCAGCTGGCGCCCAGGAGAAGGCCGCGATTCTTCTGAGGACTGCGAGGGAAACTGTAGGCAGAGGGGTGGGGGGTGGGGAGAGCGCGCGCATGTGTGCCTCAAGTCTCTGCATCCAATCCCTGTGTCCGTGGGGCACATGCGCAGTAGCGCGGACACAGGGACTGGACGCAGAGACACTTGCACTTTATTATATAGGATTACTGCTACAAAGTATCTGTTATTCCTATCTGATCTTATGCAACTGTCTCCTGTTTTGTGCGTTTTATAATTTTGTATTTTATGTTTTATTTTAAATTTACAATATACTTTGCAAGTGGGGAGATATAAATATTTTAACAAATTATTTCCACACAGCAAAATTTTAGGGCATTCTTGGCACAACACTGGTGCCAGATCCAATACAAATATGTACAGTGGGGCAGGAGGAGAAAGCAAGTGTCAGGAGATGGCAAAGGAGAATCCTTTGCACTTTCTCTGGTTTTAAGGGGAAGAAAAGTAATCTTGGGATAGTAAGAAGAAATGAATGGCATCCGTAGAATTGATTTGAGAGGTGGAACATCCTTGCATAACACTCAGAACTCAGGGACAGCCAATGAAATGTTGGAAGACACAAGAAAGAACTTAGAATCATAGGACTGTAGAGTTGAAAGGGTCATTTAGTCCAACCCCCTGCAATGGAGAAATATTTTGCCCAATGTGGGGCTTGAACCCACAACCTTGAGATTAGGAGTCTCATGCTCTACAGAACTATGCTCTATCTCATAGTGCATAGTTGAACTCGTCTGGGAACTGGGAGGAGCCGCTGAGACCACTTAACACCAGTCTTGAAAAGCCTTGAAAGGCCACCAGTCCCAGTACATTTCTGTGCACAATTCAAAGTGTTGGTGCTGACCTTTAAAGCCCTAAATCAGGGGTCCCCGAACTACGGCCCCTGGGCCGGATGTGGCCCAATCGGCCTCCCAATCCGGCCCGCGACGACCCCCGCCGCCCGCTGCCGCCGCCCGCTCTTACGGCACAGCGCAGCGACGATCTTAAAAATCGGCAAAAAATCGCCGAAAATCCTTTGTGCGCATGCGTATGGGCCTCTCCCGACCCAGAAGAGGTCATTTCCGATGCACTTCCGGGTTGGGGGAGGCCCATACGCATGCGCACAAGCGATTTTCGGCGATTTTTCCCGACCGTGTGCGTGTGCGCATGCGCACGGGCGCGCACTCCCCCGCCCTCCGGCCCGCTGCGCGCGCACTCCCCTGCCCTCCGGCCCGCCGCGCGGTAAGTCTGGGGACCCCTGCCCTAAATGGTCTTGGCCCTGTATACCTGAAGGAGCATCTCCACCTCCATCGTTCGGCCCACCCTGTGGAATGCCCTCCTTTCAGATGTCAAGGAGATGAGAAATTATATGACTTTTAGGAAACATCTGAAGACAGGCCTGTATAGTGAAGCTGTTTAAGGTGTAATGTTTTATTATGTTTTTATATATGCTGGAAGTCGCCCAGAGTGGCTGGGGCAACCCAGTCAGATGGACGGGGTACAAATAAATTATTATTATTATTATTATTATTATTATTATTATTATTATTATTATTATTATTATTATTAAACTATGGAACCCACTCCTATAAGAGCCAGGGGTGGCCACTCTAATTCTGATGACTTGAAAAGATTAGACAAGTTCATAGAGGAAAAGGCTATCAGTGACTACTAGCCACAGAGGCTAAGTTTCACCACACCCTCTGCATACCAGTTGCATCGCAGGTAGGATGAGTGCTGTGCTCAGGTTCTGCTTGTAAGCATCCTTTGGAGCATCTGGTTGGCCACTGTGAGACCGGAGTGCTGGACTAGATGGGCCTGATCCAAGTTCACTCTTATGTTTTCAGGTAGTCCCATTGATTCCAATGGGAGAATGAAATATTCAGCCCAAAATTCAATGGGGCTGAAAAGGGGGTGGGTCACATTCATACCGGTAATATTTTCATAAAAATAAAAATATTGCATTCTGAATGCTAGGAAAATGCAACACAGTAAAAACAGCACATGGCAGCGGGCGGGGGGGGGGGTCACCTGTAAAAGCACTAAATCTTGCCATAAAGTTTGTCAAAACATCAAACACCCATTCAAAAATTGAAGGTAGCCTTCAGCCCAATTGTGTGAAGGTCAAAGCAATGCTGAGACTGAAAGCTCAAGACACCCAGGGGGTTCATTTATCCAACTGAGCAATCGTGGAAAAGCTACCACCTAGGTCTTTCTAGCAGTGAACCCAACGTGGGATGGAAAAAAAATGTTCCAAGCAAAAGGAGATTTCCCCCCACTTGTCAAAGTGTTGTTAAGTAACATTTTGTCTTTCAAAGCATATATTTTAAGCATGTGGGGGCTGTTGATCGTTCTGTTGCACTTGTTCTATGTAGTGTGTTACATCCACTTCTTAAAATGCAGCCAGCAGAAGCTGTTTTAATCAGACTAGTAGCCATTACATGACAAATACATATTTTCTATTTATAAATATGCCTAGACAGCAATTTTGAACAGAGGAAGTTGGATCCAGTTCACGACTAGAGTTGGCTTTGCAATTGGCAACTGAGAGATTTCAGGGCCAGTATCTGGCAGCGTTCAAGTTGGAGGCACTATTATCTCTGAGGCAGAATCAGCTGCAACTTCTGCAACTGCACTGCAGCCTCTCAAAAAGTGTCACCCACAATAACAGAAATGGAAAGCCCCCATGGGGACATGCCGGTCTACACAAATGGTACCTTCATTTGAATGCTGGTCAGGAGATACTCATCAAGTGTAAACTGCCCCTTAAACTTAGCAAGGTTAAGTTTAACATGAAATCAAAAGGGTTTTCTTGGAAGACATGTTAAAGAAAACCAATTTTTTAGCTTGTTGACAGTGGAATGGTGACGTTTTTATATAAGCCAAGGGGAACTGTCTTCAGGTTTTCAGGACTTGCCTAATTTTCCCTCCAATATCTATCAACTAGAGACTGGTGCAAAAGATAAGCCCTTAGAATTAAAGTCTTCTGAATCCAAACATTTATTCTGAGCACCAAAACTTATGTAAGCTCACAGTCCTTCCACACAAAAATCTATTCCTGGCTGCTTGCTTCTCTTCACCCACCCACCCGCCTTCCTTCCTTTCTTCTAATATACTCCTTGCCTCCAATTTTCTTCATTCAAGCAGGATAACTTAAGGAGGTCATTTTGTTGCCATTACTAGTCAGAATCCTTGTCACTCTGCTTCTAATCATCCAGAGCTTCCAGTAGATCCAGATCTACCACCAATCCACTCCTGCTTTATGTATTGGTAAGGTGCATTAAGCATTGGTTCTATAATTCGCCATGTGCTTGAAAAATTGCTAGCAAAGTTAAAATTTTCAGGACATAGTAGTCTTGGGATTTTCCCAGGGCACTTTACTCAGAAGAATTATCATGCACAACAGCAGATTTGCAAGCAAGGAAGTTTGCTAGTATGTATACAAAGAAAGGATGGTGCATTTAATCAACTGATTAGTTGGAGTACCTGGTTAAGAACATTTGATCAGCTAAAAAGATGCCCCCAAATATTCGGACAACAGATTGGGGGAGATTTCTTTTTAAAGAGAAATGTATAGCATATGTATTTGTAATACAAATAATTATAAAAGATACAGGTAGGAAGCTCCATCCTGTGATTTCCCCTTTGTTTTCACAAAGGAAGGATTATTACTTCTTGTAAGTTACAGGTAGGTAGCCATGTTGGTCTGACGTAGTCAAAAGAAAATCTTTCCAGTAGCACCTTAGAGACCAACTTAGTTGGTCTCTAAGGTGCTACTGGAAGGATACTTCTTGTAAGGTTATGCTTGCTACAACACACATCATCTAAAAATCATCTTCACTTCAGAACACATATACAAAGCTGACAGAATAATAGGCAAAAGCTCAAGTATCAACTAGTTCAGATTCCTTTAATTCAGGAGTAGGGACCCTTTTTGGCCAAAAATGTCAGGTTGTTATTTTCCCCAGCCATCAGACCTGTCAGGCCTGAATGCTACAATGATGTCAGGTGACTGCAGAGGCCTTCAGAAGCACCTTTCAAAGCCCTATTTTGCAAGCACCACTTGATCAACCCATCAAAGGTGCCTGCAAAACACCCTTTCAATTTAGGGCCCCAAAGGGTGTCGTTTGGCCAAAATGGAGAGGTCTGGCAGGCCTCGCTTTTCTCAAGCAATAGCTCTAATGCACCCCCTACACACACACACACACACACACACACACACACACACACACACACAGAGCCCTCACCTTCATCTGTTCTATTGATTTCTTGTTCAATAAGCCGTGAAGTACTGGATCTGGTGAGAGACATGGCTGACTGTTGTAATCCAGGCAGATCATCAACATCTCTCAAGTTAGCAAGCATATCTTGTAGTTTTGACCTGTTGGGCCCTGGCCAAAAACAACAAAATGTGGGGAAAAGGTTTTGCAAACATTAATAAAAGTAGTGTTACTATTAACTAACATGTTGCACCAACAATAATGACAATGAGTGCTATTTATAGCAAAAGAAAAAGATGAACTTGAGTCAAATAATGATTCCTACTTCCACCAGTAACTAAATTTATGGCATGAAATGAAGTGCTTTAAGAAGGAAGTGATGAAAACTGAGGTTTTGCACACACAATTCTGTTCACTGCATGGACTTGCTTGAGAAATGTAAAATGCATCCAAGTGACAGCAAATAAAACAAAAATCAATTTTATTTTTCCAAAGACTGTAACACTTGTGAATTAATTTTTTTGCACAAATTTTCAAACTTTCACAAAATTGTGCAGGACTGTGACTGTGCCACAATCTAAACAATGACAGTTACTTTTTAAAAAATTGAAAAACAAAAACAATCAAGCAAGAGTCGCTGGTTTTGTTCTTCCTGAAACTACATGTGGTGAAAACCCAATGCCCTTCTCAAAACTTACCTGCATTTTGCTCCATCATTTTCCCACATCCCTGTTTTGACTGTTTTATATAGGACTGAGGCTGAAACATATCTTCGGTAGTTTTTCCTGTTGTAAGTTTAATTAAGAATGGGAAAATATCTTACCCACAGTCCATAACCGTTTTTCCTAATCTACTAAATAATACAACTATTTCTAGTCACCTTAAAGTGTATTCTAAGACAGGTCTGAACTTAGCACACTTCACAAGGACTTTTTTACAACAGCCTTGCAAAATCACAGCACTTTCCTCAAATTATTCGGTCTAAATCCTGCCATAATAATAACAACAATTTGTAACGACTGGTATTTGTTTCAGACAAACAATTCAGAATTTTGCAAGACTATAACAGAAGTGCTTGTCTGCAAATATACAAAATTCTATAGGTGTGCACATTCATTAAAAGTTATATATGCTTTACAGCTGAACATTCATGCCCCTAGATTTCCACTTTTAACCTTTCTGTCACCAAATAATACTGATTTATCACAGTTACAAACTATTCTAGATTATGTATAACTGATGCATCTTCCAAGAGTGTTGGCCCTGAGCAGATGCTTAATTTCTGTAATGGCAAAAAGCTACTTGATTTCATTTAATTAAGATTCATAACCAGTTATTTTTCATATCAGGGAAAGCTGGGAGAGGGGAAAGCAAATTCCATTCTTTCATCCATTACTCTTGTTTAAACATTTAGCTCTTTAGTTCAGAAAGAATAGTGGCATGGTTTTAAAACCCAATTCGCTTATACACATAATAATTTCCAGTCAAAACAAATGTTTCATCTCAAATTTAAAAATTTATTTATTTTCTGCTAGGTGTGCCACTCTACTGAGCACCACCTTCATGCAGTCCTGTGTTTTAGTTTTATCTCATCCTGATCAACAGTTTGCTACTCACCAAATGAAACACATTCCACCAACCATGATCTGCCTGGCATTTGGCAGCCCCCACCTCAGTTCTTGTAGTCTCAGGTAGGGAGCAAAAAATAGTTTTAAAATGAGAGCCTCTGGCAGGCTACACTAGGGACTAACCTACACTGGTAGGTTATAACGTTAAAAATGTGTTATAAAAATGTGACACTAGGGGGCGCTGCAGAGCTGCGAGTAGCCGGCAATGGAAAAATGGATTGATTGCTATATAACGTTATTTTTAATTAATGGTTTTACAGATCAATGTAGCTCCAGCCTATGTTGCTAGTGGGCTGGATTCAGCATGCCGAGTTGCAGAGGCCCATGCTCTAATGCAAAGTGCCATAAACTCCTGTGGTCTATGCTACCTATGATATTCAGACCACGTATCCATCCATGTTCTATGCATGAGTCTCAACATTTAACAAGCTTGTAGTGAGTCCCAAATTCTGAGATTTTTTTGGGTGGCGAGGAATGTATGGAAAAGGGGAAAGCAATTTGTCAAACCTCACAATGGGGAATCTAGTAAAGAACTTGAATTACTAGATCCTGTAGCAATGACTAAGGCAAGAGCATATCCCCTTACTATGGGCTAACACTGATGAACAGGAGAATGAATACCCCTGAAGTAGGCCTTAGGATCAGTGGATAGGACTTCATTCAGCCAGAGTAAATCCTGTCTCAGTCTCCTTAGCTCAGGCACCCCCAAACTGCGGCCCTCCAGATGTTTTGGCCTACAACTCCCATGATCCCTAGCTAACAGGACCAGTGGTCGGGGAAGATGGGAATTGTAGTCCAAAACATCTGGAGGGCCGAAGTTTGGGGATGCCTGCCTTAGCTGAACTGGGTGGGCTGGCAGAAGCCTTAGGGTTTGAAAACAAAACAGAATGTGGCAGGCTGCCAGGAGATCTGGACATTGTCCCAGAAAAGTGGCTAACCCTTAAATTATGTTTTGGAGCAGGAATACACAATGTACAGCATTTTGAAAGAATGGTTTGCAAGGTGACTGGGACAAGTTACTTGCGTTATTGCTGCTGAAGCATTTCTCCATAACCAAAAAACTTAATAAATAGGATTATCCACTTCCATCTTTTCAATACTCATATATAGAATACAGGGAATCAATGAAGTGGTTATGCTTCAGTAAAGCACTCTCAAAAAATTCAAGGAGGGAGACCTGCATCTAGGGGAAATACAGGTAATTTGCCAGGTATCATATTTTAGAGTTTACCATAGTAAACACAGAAGAAATAGCTGCTGTAAAGAGGACTTTCTCTCAGGTTTGTAAATGCATAATGAATGAGTATTCCAATTTGAGCAACAAAATAGAGGAATATACCAAGTATATTCACCCAAATTTCAGACTCTATCATGCCTTTTGCCATTAGGCCCACAAGTAATCACTAAATACATTTTAACACTACCAAAATTTGGTACTGTGATCCAATCATAATCTTTTTAGCTGAAAAATTATCTATTCTATTATCTTAACAGTGCTAACACCACAAGGCTGCACAGACCAAAAGCCTCTGCAACATGCTGAAAGCTAGCATTTAGCAAAGTCCTCCCCAAGAATAATGGGGAAAGCTAATACTGTAATTTTAAAATCAATTTTGCAAAGACTAACATTAAAAATTAAGCATCTTACATTTTATTTTGTAAATCTTGATTTCTGTGTGCATTTGTTCCATATAATTGCTACCCAAATTTTCAGAATACAACTGCTGTTTATGACATATAAACCTAGGGTTTCCATATTAAACATCCAAAAGGGTTGCATTGCACATTTTGAGCGCACATCTTCTACGTAATGGATTTATATTGTAAGAGATGTAACACAGAAAGGAAGTATGACACACAGGGCTAGAAATTAAACTTCAAATACTGATCCAATTGTTTGCCTGGTATAAAAATAGCACTCAACCAAATTAGGTGAAGTTTGATGAGGACTTACTGACATTACTAAAAGCCTGTTAAGATTCCCCCTCCCCTCCCCCATTTCGAGCCCTGCATTCAAATTATGAGGATAGCATGAATTGCATGTAGCAAACATTACATAGAAACAAGGGTAGAAATTAATTTGCTTTTATCTTTCACTTCTAGTTAAGAGGATGTCCAGACCAAAGATTCAGTTATCTGTCTGCTTGTCTCATGAGCTGCTCTTTACAGGTTTCCAGTACATCCATATCCTCTCCTCCTCCCAGAACTATATCATTTCTTTTTTTAAAAAAACAACTACTGCTAAATATATGCACTGTACACCCTCCTATATACACACCCTAACTTCTCAGGTGTGCTGGGGGGCGGGGGGAAATGAGGTATTTCCACTGGATGGCAAAGTTTATAACTTCATACAAAGCTGTTTGCTTTGTTTGGAAGGAGTTGTCTCAGGGCTGCCAAAGGGAAATAAACAGTTGAATGTACCGAGTGATGGGATCAGGTTAGTCCAAAAACATTTTTCAGTCTCCCTCAGTTACAAAAGCATTTTGCCAGGTAGCATTGGGGAAGGCTGTTCAGTAAAAACAAATGCAAACCCAAATCCTTGGGTACATGGAAATAGCTGAATGGTTCTCCTGAACCAAGTTGCATTGCCCACTGTAAATGACAGGGTGCACGCACAGACTAAACTAACTTCAAAAATTAGATGGAATGATTAGCAATCATTTACTGAAGCATTAAGTTCCGCACAAAGATTCCCAGAAATACAAACCAGGAGAGATCAGACAATCAACTACAGCCTCTATGGTCTCTAAGTCAGGCAAAAATGGACTGGTTTGGACAAACCTTAACAAGAAGTGTTTTATGGTAGCCAAAAATTAAATATTTAATATTTTAAAAGCATTCCCCCCCATACTTTATCCAAATGGATAAAAGCAATGACCCCAACACCTCTGGATTTTAAGTATCATTAATTTCCACCCCTGGTAACTGTGAACAGGAAAGCAGTCAGGAGCAGCAAAGTAAAAGAGTAAGTAGTTTGAGGAAAACATTGAAAGAAAGATAGTATTGGTGAAGTGAAAAGAGGCAGGAATTTATGAATTTTAAGGTGCAATGTTTTCCACTTACTCTTCACCCCCTTTTTCCCCTTGCGCTCCTTTTTGTATTGTTCCTTCAGTTTGGTTATTACTCCCTGGTCCACATTCCAGGCTTCAGGCATGAGACACTGGTCTTCCTTTTCTAGACAAAGTAAAACAAATGAAACATCCTCTTTATGTCATTTATTTATTTGATACTGAAGAAGGCAGCAGCTGCTGATCTATAAGTAATTTGTTTATTTTGCACTGAAGGCGGCAGAGGTTGCTGATCTATACGTTTGGGGTTTTTTGTAAGGCAACAATAAACAGTGCTGCAGTTGAAGGCCAAACTAGATGCAAAAGGTATGTGCTTCTTTTCGCATGTTCACCTTGTTCATATGGGTGAGGAAGGGGGAGTGTTGTTTAGCAGAGCAACAGGAGAAGAGCCTTGAACGCTTCCCCACTCAATGCCATGCCTTCCCTCAGTGTTGTTCCAGCTCCTTTTCTCTGTTCTCGGCTCACTGCTGTTATCAGAGTCAGAAATAGGATAAAAGCTGCTAGAGCAACTGACTGCAGAGAGTGGGGGGAAAGTTCAGTGCCCCCCCCTCGCTGCACAGCTTGTACTGTTAAAAATAAGATCCACCCACCCCTCTCCGCTTTACATGTGGACTGAGCCAAAATATGAAAGCTGGCTCCACCACAGCTCATTTGATCCCAAGTGCCCTTCTACTTCACTTGTTCAGAAGTCTTCAAAAAAGTAATTGGGGGTTGGTGTTAGTAATAGCCACTTTCTGATCCCAACCCTTTATTCATTCTGAGTGAAAATACTTCATTTTTAATGTAATTGGTAATCACTTCAAACATTTCCTCTTTCAGTCTTCACTGTCTATGTTACTTGAGTCTTTGAATACCCACTTACTTTTGACTGGGTCTCTCTAATGTTGCACAACATAGATAAAAATAAATTACTTAGATTATTTAGTAAGAAAATAATGGTGTTCAAGAGCTGTAAGAATAACCTGGTCTCATTCATACAGTTCAAATTATGACATTTTACACCAGCTATAGATAGCAGAAGGCACACAACCCAGTGGTCCTGTACAGCTCATGGTTCCACAAACCACACTTTACACCAAGGCTTAATATTAGGCTGCATCAAAATGACAAGCACCTCCCAACTAGTGTAACATGAGAAAGCAAGTGGAATGAAGGTACTTTAAGCCCAGAGGTATCATCTAATATTAGGTTCGTTTAATAACCGATTTGGAGAGTGCCACATTACTGATCCTGCAAGTCAATTCAGAGCAGCAAAGTCTACCACAGGACTTGGCACATTTTCATATGTCATGCTGGTGTCGCATAAGCCAAGTGAGCATGCTTAACACTTGCAAAGGATTCCATCTGAAAGCACACTTCAATGTACGTTCTGTAATGACATGTAACACAGCATTTTGGGAACTGTTTTCCAAGTGCAGTCTGAACTTCAGAATAATTTTGCAACTTGCCATCTGCTTATACAAAATTGTCTGTATCACAATGAAGCCAACATGGAGCATTGTAACATCATCATTATCATCATCATCATTAAAATTTCTATACCACCCTTCACCCAAGGATCACAGGGCAGTTTACATAATAAAAACACAAAAATGCATAACATAATAACAAAAACCAACACCCCCTCCCAATTATTATTATTCTTTATTCTCATCAGCAGGAAGCCAATAAAAAGGTATAGATTGTTTGTGTTTCATGTCCCTGGTGCCAACCACCTGACTGTGTTCGTGTCAGGTGCCCAACACTGCTGCTACCCCTGTAGATCTTATGAAATGGCATTCCACCTGTTGCTACCTTTTTGGGAGGGTCACAAGGAAAAGGGAGCTGCTATAATTACACATAACCCCAGATATTGTGTAGAAATTGAATTCTGACCTGTCCTAACATGTTTTTACCTCTGGTTATACATCACCTGTGATAACACATTTAAAAATCCATTCAAGTGGCTTTTTGAAAAGTAACCCGTTCCAGCGTTTCGTTTTGTTTTTAAAGTCTGTTTGTCACAGGAGGCAAATCTTGCTCTAATAAACTACCGTATACAGATGACTCAGATGTTTTCTTTCTTCCATTTCTGAATACTGATGCACAACAGTATCCAGCTCTCAGATTTCACGTCCATAGCATATGCATACTTACCTAGGATTAAGCCCCACAGAATTTGGTGGGACTTCCTCCAGGTAAAGCATGCATGTGATTGGGCTGCCAGAGTCAGTGGAGCATAAGGTGTGATGGATTCAACCTATGCCATTTGAACAGGTGTGGGAGAAAGAAAAACAAAACATAGCCAGATGTGGACAGGATGGAGCAGAGGAAGTTCAGCAAATGGCGGTTACAAAGGCTGGGAAACTAAGCAAAAAGTGATCGTCAGGAAGCAAGTAGCTAATAAAGTAGGAACAGGTGCAGAGTTTACAACAACAATGCCGGATAAGAAGGACCAAACCATCATGACTGCAACAGAAACTGGCTAAGAGTGAAGCAACTGGAGTATCAGACAGGGAGGATAGCTCCCAAGTAAAGAAACGTCTCCCTCTCTCTCTCTCTCTCTCTCACACACACACACACACACACACACACACACACACTGCCTCAGAGGAACAGTAAATATGGATAAGTATGAGTTTATAAAGGATTACAAGAATATCTGCAGGAAATGGGTTAGTATGATGGACTCTTCAGAAACAGATTGTAAAGGCAAAGGCACCATTTCAATCCCGTTTCAAATTATTTGTATTTGGCCACTCTGGAAGAAGTGAAATGCCATCAAGGATGCCATCAAGGAAGTGCCAAGTAAAAATAATGTATATAACAACTGACATGTAAGGAGATAGGAGACAGATATTCTGCATTTTAGACACCTGCTGAAAACTTCTCTTATTACTCTGGTCTTCCCCAGTTGTATTTTGAGTTTGCAGAGTTACAATCTACAAAAGAAGCTGAATTATGCTTCATAGCTTTGATTTGATTGATCTTATATTATTTATTCTTGTGTCCTCTTGTTCACCACTCACAGATATTCTATATTAAGCATTTTATACATTCTTAAAAATAAATCTTGGTCTAGTAGGCAAAGGGAGTACGGAGAATGAAAGTGAACGCAACATATGAAACTGGCTTCAGAAGGAATGGGAAGCCCCGACACTGTATGTCAGACTCCCATCTTGCCACTTTGCCCTGACACAGGCTCAAATTGTCTGCCATTTTATTCTATTTTTTTACTCTATCATTTCACTACTTGAAGTCATGAAGCCAATGCCAAAGCAGAGTCTGTGGGGCTTATTCTGGCCCAAGGGCTTTAACGCTGAGAAGTATCAAGAAGTGGAGTTGGTCTATGTCTTGGTCGTTTCTTATGTAATGAGATTGGACCAAGAGTTGTTTCACTCTTGGACAACCAATGAAACACATAAAGTCATGATAGCGTTCTCCTACTGGGTTACCTCTATAGCCAGTTTCCGTAGCATTGCATGGCTAAGACACTGTATCTTGTCATGTTCCTAAGGAGTTAGAAGGTTTTGTATAATGTTTTAGTGGCATCCCAAAAGAATAGCCAATTTCCTTACAGAATAGAGTTTTAAAAGTTACACCTTACAACTAACTCAAACTATTAATAGAAAATAATAGCTTCAATAAAGTTATTTATTCTATCTAGATAAAATATAAAGGTGGGGAGGATCTGGCAGGACTTGGGTCACCCCAGAGCTACAGCAGCATATCCTTAACAATATTACAACCGCTATAATTTTTTTCCCATTTAACCAAGTTCCTGCATTTCTGAAGAATTCCTTTCTACTTCCTTACCCCAGTCTGTGCCGTCTCCTGAACTTCTTGACTCTCCATCTCCTTCATCGGATGTAGCCAAGAAATCAAACTCCTTCAAGGCCTCTTCAGTATCTCTGTCTTCACTGCTATCTGATATCACCCTTTTCCTCACAATCTATGAAGGACAGAAAATGAAATTAAACATTTTTGTCTATGTTATTTCTACATATCCCTGCACTCTAGCAGGGGGAGGGGGGTGAACAGAAGAGTAGAATATATACATCACTGTTCATTTTAGATCTAACTTAAATACTAATGTACTATATAATCTGTAGGACACTAGGAAATTTAATCTAATTTAATCAAAGCCATGTGTAATTTGTACTTGCATCATACAAATGTAGAGGAGGAGGCCAAGCTAGGCTTCTTTTAATTGGACAGGAGGTAGCAATACAGTACTAGAATACTATTTATCAGACTGACTTGCAAAAATGTGCCACGATTAAATCCTTGCACTTGCTCACACATAAGGATTGGAATATATGCCATATCATGATTTTTAAGATCCCATAACAGAAAGTCTTGTTCTATGATTAAGAGTTCTCAGCCCACCGTTGAAGTGTCCATGATTGTTCTCTCTCTTCCATCAATATCATCATCTTCGTCCTCATCACTAAATTCTGCTGCAGCATTTTCAAGGAATTTAAATGTCTCTAGCAGCGAAGCAGAGTCTGTCAAATCTGGTTTCCTAGATAAAAATTAAAATAGCAGCAAAGGGTTATTTTGTCTGTTTTTCTATCTTCATTATGTTTAACAAAGCCAAACACACCTAAAAATATAAGGGAAATGATATCATTCTCCACTGGATCTGCATTTTCTTTTTTATATATAAATGTTCTTATTTATTTTCATAATAAAACCAAACATTTACAACAATAAAAATTTGGCATCCATACACAGCATTGGTTTGAAAGAGTTTTATCATTAGTCCAAGCGATCTCTCTCTGTGTGCTACTGGAACTTCAGTTTCAAATTCATAAATGTATATTGTGGTGCACGACAAAAACTAGAATGAGTCTCATGGCACCATCAAGACTAAAAAAAATGACAGTACACACTCTTTTATAGACTACAGTCCACTCAATTCAATGCACAAAGAATAACTCTTGTTTTGAAGGTATACACACACAAGCAAAGGAAAAAACTGCAAATGTTTTGAGTTAAATTACAGTGAAATATAAATTGTATATTCCGATTATTCAATTAAAACTTAAATGTATGCAAAATATGCAGTGATACTTCACCACAGCAGCAATTGGTTGATTACTCAACAATTAATGTGTTTCATTACCACTTAACTCCAGCTTTCCCTATTTTCTTTTACGTGTGTGTGTCTGTGTCTGTGTACATACATACACATACACACTCCTCAGTCTACTTAGGATTGCAGTTCAAGCAACTGGAGTTCACAAAAGCTTGTGACATAATGAATTTGTTAGTCTTGAATAAGACTTAAACAGCTATTCCCATGAAAAATGACGATGAAGGGGCCTTTTATTACATTCTGGGCTGGATCCAGAGATCGCATGAGCAGAGTCCACTGGTGCCCCTAAAAATGTGCTTAGGAAGTTAGAATTCCCTCTTCCTCTTTCTGTGAATAGCAGCCTCCACTATGTTGTCAGCTCTTCCGTCTGCAGAAGGCTACCTCTTGATCCAAACTCTTTAAATTTATTTACCACACTTCATTTAACATGGACTCCACTTGAGTAAATACTGTGAAAAGTGAAACTTTGAAATTATCCACATTTAGAAGAAAACACACGCACACAGCACCACACACAGCACCACAAGCACTTTTGAATGTGAGCATATATGAATCCACAACATTTCAACAGCCTAGCCAACTACTACTAATCAGCAATATCACAATTCTCACATTGATACCTGAAATTGTCTTCTTTTTTCTTGAGATTAGAAAGTAATGTCTTCACTGATATAGTTCGGTGCTTAAACCTCAAGTTTCTAGATTACTACTTGGGACAGTGGTGGGGGAGTGTTGTTTTTTTAAAAAAAGAAGAAGAAGCAGAACTTGCTGGGTTTCAAGATTCTCAACACACGGTGAGGGGGACCTTCTTGGACAAGAATAAAATAAATGAAGCTGCAACTACAGCTCCCCAAACACCTAGCTTTACTAATACTTTCTGCAGGTTTTCCTAAAGAAGCTAATTGCTGTTTTCTTCATTCACTTGGTAACTATTAAATACATTTTCTCTTATCCAGATAGTTGTATTATTTCTTTGTCTAAAACTATGAAGAAAGTTGAGAATATAACACTGCTGGATCCAGAGTTTGTTATTTTGTTCTTAAATGTGCACAGTTTCAAGCTACAAGCCTCTCTAATGTAACCCGTCACTTGATTCCAATTACTAGTTAAACACTAAAATGAGAGAGGATTTGTTATTATTTCTATGCTGCATTTTCATTTAAAATCTAGCCTCAAGCATACTAGGAGGCTGTGTGGGTAACCAAGGCAGTGCAGACAAGCAATTTTTCATTATGTAACAAAAGGCAGTAAAACAAGGAAAATGGGCCAGGTCATAATTAATGCCATGTCAGTCAGGGTATAGAAAAAAGGAAAGGAAAGTTAGCAAGGCTACAATTTTTAAAATCTGAAATTTCAATTTAAAAAATCCCATGCATGTTTGTCAATATATTAATAGTGCAATCCTATGTGTGTTTATTCAGAAGTATTCAATGGAGCTGATGCTCAAAAGTGCATAAGATTGCAGCCCAATTTGTCTCAAAGGTTCTGGAAACATACATTCGGATTTAACTGTAAGCCACCCAGAGAACTTTGCTATTGTGTGTCCTATAAACGTCATAAAACAAGTTGCCTTCTGTTGTAGAAACATTACAAAACTGTATAACCTTTTTCAGAGATGTGGTGGCAGAAAATTCTTATAATAGCTGCCTGCCCCTAAGTTATGTCTACTTGGAACCTATGAATTGGATATAACATTTAAATGGGATTTATGCACATGCAACCCTACACACATAATATTAGGGGTAAGGATAATGCCGATGAGGCCCACATACATATGAAGTTGAGTTTAGGTAAAGATTTCTATGTGAACACAAGGCAGTCTATGGAAGTGATAGGTGCACACAAAGTGATCCTGTTCTCCACTTTATGCAGACTTTACACACTGGCAGGTATGCATAAATGGTGGACATGAAGCAACAGTAATCATTCTAACACTGTTAAAGCGAAAATCTTGCTAAAGAAATGATATTCACTGTCCCATACAAGTCTCAAGTGATGAACACATTCTGAATTCTTTTATAACACTGCCCAACAAATAATGCAAATATCACAATATTGATTAATGCAAAATTCTTTTAAAATGCTGCTAAAGTTTACTGCCCAGATAAACAGAAATATCACAATGTGCAGAACCTTAATACTGAAAATCAGATAACATCACACAGCAAAATCCAAGAAGTATCATAAGGTTTATCTTTTAAAAGTAATAACTATATGACATGTACACTTATTCTTCTATTACATACAGTACTTATGATTTACACAGAAAAGGGCTTGTTACATCTTTTCTATACACCTTCCTTAGGTCTTATCTCAAAAATTTTAAAAAGGATTTCAATTCTATAGTTTCTTTGTCAGATGAAGACTTGAGGTGGAGAGTAGAGACAGCACAACAGCAGAATCCCTAAAACATCAGAAAGGGCATGAATGTGGAAGAGACTCTGATACAGCTACAACTTTTATTATTTGTGCTTTAAATCAATTTATAAGCCTAAGTGCTCATTAATATTTCCAATAATGCTATGAACAAGCGCACCCTTTCTGGCATTCAGCTAATCGACTTTGTGATGTCACAAAGCCAAATCTAACTGTCGCATGATGTCATCACTAAGACCATTCCATGTGAGATCAGGAAACATGATCTTCACTTTGAATTGGCTTTCTGATGCTGCAATGCAGCTAAATCTGATTGGCTAAGTGATGTCATCTCATTTACAACATGATTCTTGACTGGCTTTTGGTCAGTCCCAGGAACATCAAGTGGCAGTAATAAGGAAAAAAAGCACTAAAATAGCAATATAGAACCCTAATGTTCTGCTCAAAGAAAGTGGCTTTCCTACTTCCTCCTGCCTGTGCAGCATCTTGTGACCTCAGAGCACACTTCATATCGTACAAGAATCTGCAGCTATTGGCCAGGGTGGATGAGATCAGCAGAAACCTATGTCACCCCTTGGGCAACTGGAAGTGTTTTCAGCTCATGCAAGTTATTTTGTTTTAGCTGAACCTCAGGCAGCAAATAACAGCCGGAAGTCTGGAACTGGGTCTTCAGAGTGGTAGCACCTACTCTTTGGAAACTGCCTCCCGTTACACAACAGAGAGACACTATCTTCTTCTGGAGCCTGTTGAAGACCTTCCTTTTTCAAGGTTTTAATCCCAGTCTGTATCAGATTTGAATTTTTTTATATATACAGAATTCATTTTTAATTAGTTTCATTGTTGAAGTTCTCATTGTGAAGGGTTCTGACATATTTATGGGAAGTGATTTATAAACAGAATCAAATAGATAAATGAAAATAATATATGCAAAGCGCTAGTCCTTGGGCATGTTAGTATGAACTGGAAAATACCTGGCACAACCCTAATCTTAAAATGTAAGCTTAAAAAAATCAGTCTCAGCTTTCTAGAACAGAAAACTTTAAAACTAACATTACTATTACTGCAAGATCCTTTAACAAGTTCTGGTATTTGGCTTCCGGGTTCAGCGCCAGCGTCGATCGGCGGGGTTTCGTCTCGTCTCCGAGACGGCCCGTCTCTGCTAGGAGTGGGGAGGGCAGCGAGAGCAACGCTGCGCCCCTTAGAACCTCGGGAAGGGCGTCCCGAGGGCAATTCGCTCGGCACAGACCCAATCCGGACTCCCCAACTCTTCGGTTAGCTCTAATAAGAGCTCTGGAGCGAGGAGGGTAGAAGTCGCGGGGGCCATTTTGAGCGGCAACGTTATTCTAGCAGGGAGAAGCTTCAAGCCGAAGGCGGAGAGCGCTGGATTCTTCCGAAAATAAAATGATTGGAAAAGACTGTAAGTAACCTCACGATTTGGATTATAAAACAATTTGGTCTGGGAGAGAGGGGAGAAAAGAGGAAGCCACCCCCCCCCCCACGGCAACAAAGAGACAGTAAATAGAAACCCGAAGCCATAAACAGAAGATTTGTAATTCAAAAGGATCCCTCAAAGGCATCAAAGAGAATATCCCCTTTGATGCAGGGTGAAAAGGGGAGAGAGACTGTGGTTTATGACTGCCCTGCAGCAATGAGGTAAAGCCTAAGAAAAACCTTTCTTTCCCTCGGGAGCCGGCAGCCTAGGCAATTCAGTGAGTTGATCAGGATTTATAAGTCAATTTTTACTTCACTTTGTATTTCTGGACTTTGTGGAATTTCTTTTTTGGCTTAAGTGCTTGTGAAATGTGAGTTCGAACTTTATTGTTAACAAGACTTGAAGAATGCAGCCAGCTTGTTAAAATGGAGTCGAGAAAATAAACTGTGATCATATTCCACCCCACGTGATAAGTTTTGACCTTGGCAGGACTGAAATATGTCAACAAAAAAGTGTTCCCCTGAGTTCCAGCGGTCTGTTTTGACCTTAATGTGGGAAACAAGAATAGAGTTATGTCAAGAGGAGACACGACGACAGGAGTTACAGCAGAAATTTCAGGAGGTGATGGCGGAATATGATTTTCTAGGAGATGAAGCTTTTGACACTGAAAAAGAGCAATGTGAGAATGACAATGATGGGGAAGGAAAAGATGAAGATGAGGACTGTGATGATTCAACACAAAATGAAACACACCATGAAAAAAATGATGACTCTACTCTACAAAAAGTTGGATGGAGTGCCCTGCCTTTGAGGGGGGCACGATTGGTATTATTGGAACTCCAGAACGCCCACAGGGAAGAAGGAAAAAATATGCAGAGAAGAGAAGAAATTCAGGGGTCCTGTATGGTGACCTGGATGGCAAGAGACTGTAAACAGGGGGTGGGGTGAAGGGAAAGTGATGTTGTGATTATAAGGATGGATTAACAGGTTTATAACTGGTCTGCTGATTTTGGAATTTGCTGGATTGGGGGGGGTGGAGCCGGTAATCGGGGATGTAAGGTTAAATTGAGAATAGTTATAGTTTTAAAAGTGAATGGATTTTGGAAAATGTGAAAATATGGAGGCTTATAGAGGGAGAAAAAAAAATTAGGCACGGGAAGAGAAAATGGGAGTTTGAATTTTCAGTGATTTGAATATTAGATGAAAATGTTAACAATTGATTTATAAGTTGTATAAGATACAAAGGTGTATTTTTATAAAGTAAGAAACTGTTGCAGATGATAAAAAAGGGATGAAAACCGGGGAAGGGGGGGAGGGGAAGCCCATAAAATATGGTTTTTCAACTATGAATGCAAGAAAAATTTTTCTGTTTTGTATTGTTTTTTTCTTTTTCTTTTTTTTCTTCGCCCTTTCTTTTTCCCCTTTTTTTCCTATTTCTATTTTTCTCTTTTTTTGGTATAACAATAGATGGTTGGATGGATGTCCTCCTGCGTACTGCCCTGGTTTGCTGGAGCTCCCTGGTGGCAGGGGGGGGCTTTGGGGTCAGGGGAGGGGGAGGAGGACAGAAATCCAAGCATAAAATGGACCATTTCTGACTGTTCACAAACATGGGATACTTCTGTGGCAGGGGAGGACCCATGTGGGTGGGTAGGAAGGAGGTGGAAAAGGGGTTTAAGTATGTACCGTTTTTTTGTTTTTTTGTATTTTGTAAAATTAATAAAAAGTATGTTAAAAAAAAAAAACAAGTTCTGGTATTTGTGTACATTCAGCTTTACCATGAACCACTTTGAAGGAATTCCAAGTTGGAGTTGAGTCAACTAACAACTTTTATCAATTACGAAACACATTAAAACGTTACAGTATGTCAATTTGCAAGACAGTTGAAAGGCGCATTTTCAAAAAAAGAAGCATTTATTGCTTGAAAAACACCGTAAACATATTACCCAATAAGATTTACAAATGTTTATAACAATGCTCCAAAGTCAATTTGAAAATCAGAAATTTTACATGGGCTGGGCTTTATTACTACACACTGTGCATCAGATAGCAGAACAATGCAATTCCCCCAACTTTTTACTTAACTTGCAAAGGAAAAGGTAACATCATTAAACTAAAGAAGCGGGTATTAAAATGAGAACTAATTGGTATCCCACGCAAGGCTACACCCGGTTTCATTTGTTTTTCTTCTGCCAAATATGTTAATGACAAAGTGCATCTTTTACATCCACGGCAAACACTGGAAATGCTAGATGTTAATACAAAGGTTAATTATTTTAGTGTCCCCTGCTGTGTTCAGTCATGCTGAGCTGTGGTACTTATCTTTTATAGCACCAGTGTGCTGATCTGAAGTAGTGAACCATTTCTTTCAGTAAACATTATGAAACATGTGTGAGTAAGATTATAACTGTCAAACTATCAAGATAATGTTTCCACTGATGGATTCAGTATCTTCCAGGATACATCCCAAGTCCACATGATGCTCTTGAGTGCAAAAGTTTTCACTGGGATCTGTACATTAGCAAATACATTGACTTGCATAAAATTTTCCATGGACAGAACAAGTAATTCTTCTTTAAGGAAGCATTATGACATTTTTACATCACCTTAGAAAGCAGCAGAATTAAAGAAATGCTCTTGAAAATGTTTTCTTGTCTTTTGTTATTTATCCTTGCTGATTTAGAACTACTCTCATAATAGTAAATAAGCACGCACTCTTATCAACAGAGTTGTCACCAAAGAAAAATAAAGAATTCCACAGGAGTGGATTCCCCTGAACCAAAAGTTCATATGAACAATTGAAGTCTTTTCTCCCTCCAGTTTCCGTCCAAATCTGCTCTAAGCCATCAGCAAAACTACTAACATACATTATGAAAGTGCACTCAATTGTTGTGTTTACAGTTTGGGATGCAAGAGGCATGTTACATCTCAGGACATGACACTTCTTTCAAGACTTGCATATTATCTGCATAGATGAACAGGCTACTCACAAACCTAACAATAGCCAAAACTGAGCTTGATGTAACCCACTAGAATACTAAAAAGAAAAAGAAAAAAAAGAGTCCACTAATTTTCCTAGACTAAGCAAATTTAGTTGCTTAGCTTACAAGGAACAGAATGAAAAATCCAGCAAATATATACACACAAAGTTGAAATGTAATAAACTGGTGCAGTATATGACACCACTGGAAAATGTACTTAAGCACATTATGTTCAAAAGCATAATTTGTACCACTGGAAGCAACCCACTGTCAAAAGCACTTACCCAATCATCACCTTTTCTTTAATCTCAGCATCTGTGCCATTCACCATTGATTCTTGGTTTTTGTCGTTTTCCCTGTCTGGACCATCACCTGAGAGACCCAGTAAAGTTCGTACCCGCTTTGACTTCACATCCAGTATGGTGTCAGTGTATCCCACCTCTTGCAGATATCTGTATATATAGAAACCATGCCAATTGCTTGTGAGCTGTCAGCAAAGATGTTACAGTCAATCGTCACAATCCACCCAAAATCAACCAATAGTTTGGGGTAAGAAGAAGAATGTAGCTGTGTGCTGACACAACAGGCTTAGAAATCTTCTTGTACCAGTTTCAGAGGGGATTGTCTCTTGCAGTACCAGTCTCTACAGCCCCCAAGAAAGGCAAAGAGCTCTGCTGTCTGCATATACACAATACTTTATTCATTATACTTGCCAAAAGAAACAAAAGTTCTCCATGTTCAACCCATTTTTTTATCATAAATACAGTTACTTTTATATAGGCAGCTCTTTATAAGAAATTTTTCACAATCAAAACCAATGCCTTACCAAAGCGTTCTTGGCCATTAGGCAATTTTGTAAGAACTTGTGTTCTCTTAACTGTCTATTCCACCAAACGGCATTTCCTTCTAGCTTCCCTTTTCAGATGAATACTGCCTTACAATAAAGTCAGGAATTGTTTAAATTTGTTTTTAATCTTTTTGCAATCCTTAAAACTTTTGAGCAAAAAGGTTTCAAACATTATTGCAATGACCACAAAGAATAAATATTGTCATGCTTCTGAATTCCCTCACCTGTCACCCAGCCCTGCTGGTCACTTCCAGTAAACTCAAGGCTCTTGGTGAAAGGAGTTCCAGTTCTCTCAATCTAGAACCAGAAGTTCCAAACAGGAACATTTAACATGGGGTTTTCAAGTGGGGAGGAATGGAATGAGCAGCCTTCCATACCCAATCCTTATTGCTATCAGGACAACCCAGAACTAATTTAAGAACCATCCATCAAGTGTGACACGCTTTAACCCCACCCTATTTTTCTCATCACAAGCTATTCAAGTTTTAATCAATACCTCATCCTGCCTTCGTTATAATTTTGCTATATATCCTCAGGGAAGAAGCAAAGCTCAGCAGTAGAGCATGTGTTTTGTCTGTAAAAAGGTCCAAGGTTTAGTCCCAGATAGGAAAGACCAGGGGGTAGGCAACCTAAGGCCCATGGGCCGGATGCGGCCCAATCGCCTTCTCAATCCGGCCCGCAGACGGTCTGGGAATCAGCATGTTTTTACATGAGTAGAATGTGTGCTTTTATTTAAAATGCATCTCTGGGTTATTTGTGGGGCATAGGAATTCGTTCATTTCTCCCCCCCCCCCCCACAATATAGTCCAGCCCACCACATGGTCTGAGGGACGGTGGACCGGCCCACAGCTGAAAAAGGTTGCTGACCCCTGAAAGACCCTCATCTGAAACCCGTTTTTAGGTCACTTACTGTCTGAGCAGCTGCCGTCCTTGTTTCCATATTAACTGACTAGTTGGCTGTGACTGAACTTCAGTTTCATTCCCTTCATCTGAAATATTAAAACCAATAGTTTTGAAACCCACTTTTCTTAAGCAGTCTTGTGCATTATAGCATGCTTAAAAAATAAAATAGTTACACTCTCTTAATTATTTACATCTGTAGAATAATACACATTTAATTCCTATATATCTGTGTTTTTGCAAGGACTTATACAACACAGGAGAACAAATGCAAACTGTACATAAGAATTCAGAGCAGGAACATAAAAAGTTGTGATAAGTTTAACAACAGTCTACCTTCTCCACCTATTCACAAAGCTTCATGTTCCCTCAAAAAGAGAAAGAAACCAAATTGCTTTCGGTAATGAGGAAATTTTGAAGCAATGGGTGCATATGCAGCATGCCAGCACAGGAGAATACTTAGCTAATAAGTATTTTCCTAATGTAACTTTCCTTAAATCTCCCACTAAGGACAGAAGGACCAGCAAACTGCTTGTTAAGAGCGTACAAGAATTAAAACTAACAATAAGAATCCTCCTTAACATTGTTTTATATATTATGGGTCTGGCAGCATACAGGCAGTTTCATTTTAAGCCAAGGGGGACAACAGCTAGCTATGGAGGCTAAGGTTAAATTTAGACAGACTTAATTGGAGAGAGAGAGGGAGAGGGAGAGGGAGAGAGAGATTTGCACGTGAAGAGGCAGAGGATGTGCAGGGCCAGTAGTCACACCCAACCCCCCTTACATACATATCAGACTAAGTCAATGCATTTCTCAAAATGGCAGCTTTTTCTCTTCTGCCCAGTCTCGTTTTCCTTTACACAAATCAATCCTTACCTGAATCATAGTTTGGAGGCTTCATGTCTCCCTGATTCAGCTCTGTGCCATATTTTAACTTGTGGTATTTAGCTCTTTAAAGGAAAAGAAAAGGAGTAAATTAGTGTGTGAAAACGCTACCTGTCCTTTAGAAAAAGGACATGAAAATATTTTGCTCCCACTTGTTTCTTCAGTGTAAAATACATGCATTTTTCCTAGAAATGCCTTCTCTAAATCATTCTTTTTTAAACATCAGAAGCATTATGAGCCTTTGCTGTTGTTTTTTTGTCATTCATATATGCTTGACATATGAATAACTATCAATGGGCAAATTAATCTCACAAGGCCGGCTTCTGCTGAAAGGACCAGTTTAGTTTGCCAAACCTGCAATCTAAAGACCTGAAAAATCCAATCCAGCTGTGCTCACCAAGTCTGCCAAACATGCAGGAGTTGCTGCCAAACCAAGAGACATAAACAAGCAACGCTGCCAGGAAAAGCACTGAGGCAGGAGCTCTCTCAAGAAGAAGCTTCTAATCTCGCACTGACCAGAAACATAACCCAAAAGGCTTACATACAAATATGGGTATTGGGTTTCTTTAGTATCGTACTTAAGGTATGAAAGTGAGTGAGACTGATTGTGGGCATGTATGACATCTAAAAAGATTGGTGTCTTTTAAGGGTTATTTATTGTTACATTTTAATCTCCTGACAATGTTATCACTGAAATATACGAGAGCAGCTTTGAAATGTACTAGAACAGATATAGTACTGTAACTTGCTGGAGTATCCTGGGAGCAGTGCTCTGCTCACAGAAACTCTGGATCCAACGCTATGCATAAAATTACTCACAAGACCAACAATACAGCCCAGAATCCAAAGAGCCATGCAGCTACTTCTTTGCTGTCATGGAAAGTGAACTTTTAAATTAAACAGTTCCCTCCAATGGAACTTGAAAATTACAGAGGCAGTTTATGACAGCATCACAATCTGCTGCTCCAAGTCAACATTTCTATGTGGTTAGCTCAAGTCCACAGGCTTGCTGAAAGTAGCTCTTTGAGTCACAAATTATAAAGAAATGTTTTTTTAAAAAACACTTCTACAAATTTTGTCCTTTATGAATCTTCAAAATGTTCAGTAAAAGCAGTCACCCTAAATGACCCCAAAGGAATTGGTCAATTTGAGAGTTCACACAAGCAATTTAAGTCTCCTGCCTGGAGACCATCTGAACATACTGCTAACTGTTTGCCTATCACAGAGGTGATGCCAGTTTCAGTTTGGAGGTAACCATAAAGCAGCAATTTTGGATATAAATGGGAATATAAACACTGGTTGGACAGTGTTCTCGAAGCTACCAACATGAGTTTGACCAAGCTGCGGGAGGCAGTGGAAGACAGGAGTGCCTGGCGTGCTCTGGTACATGGGGTCACGAAGAGTCGGACACGGCTAAATGACTAAATAACAACAACAAACCTAAACTAAATTATATTAGAGCATTCTGGGTTTAGGCATTAGAAAAGATAGAACACCAGTACCAAAGCTTGCATTTTCCTTGATTGCTGCAACTCAAAGCTTTCCACAACACAGAGATAGATCAGTCACCTAACGATCATGCAAAATGCAGAACTAGCCAACATCCTGAAAAATGGTGGGAGACAGGTGTTCACATCTCCGTTCATCCATGAAGCTCAGTAGGTGGCCTTGGCTAACTCTCAGCAGCTCCTACTTCAAAGGGTTGTGATGAGGGGGGGGAAGTGTGATACCCCATTTATGCCACCCAGAGCTTCTTAAAGAAAGGATGGGTCCAATAATCAAAATAAAGGTTGAATGAACCTGGCATATTCTGTGTGCATGTGTGTGTGTGTGTATGAGCAAGAGATTTTGGAAACTAACGTTAGTTTCCTCTTAATTCTTTTTTTAAAAAAAACCATTCTGAATCTTTCGCTTTGCTTTGCAAGTGCAATTTTTCTTAGGGCATTCCTAAGCACAGGATATTTCATATAGGAAAATCATGTGCACATGTGATAAGAGTATCTAATCCAGTAAAATCCAAGTTGTGTATATTGGCTCTGATCCTGCTAAGGTGCAGCCTGATCATATTCAGAGTTAGGTTTGCCCAAGGCTACTGAAGCAAATGAGTTTAAGTGTAACTAATTGTGAGTAGAATCTGACAGTTCATTGTGATTAAGGATGAAATCCTGAAGATATTTACTGTGAGATAAACCCCACTGAAATCAGTGGAATTTACTTCCAGCTAAATTAATGGAACATGTTAAGTCACATCTGATTTAAATCCCATTCAAAAGAACTTAATCACAACTAGCTAGTACAGGGTCTGTGATGTGGTCCTCCGTGTTCTCAAGCAAATCTCTACTAGATTTTTTTTTTCTTTAGGGGTCTAGATTTTACTCTATTTACACTGGAAGCAAATAATTAGATCCAGAGAAACACCCATGGAAGGGAGTTGATGGGAAAGCTGAGATCTACTCTCCTCCTCCATCTGGTATCCCCCTCCAAGCAGCCAAGAAAGCTTCTCCCAATGGTTATATGGTTCTGTTGAATGGGGAGGACTATGACATGACGAACTGAGGAAGGAACTGGGTATCTGAAAACTGGACGGAGCACATTCTGAAAGCTTCTGGGAGGCGGACATTTCTCTGAATCCAGCCCTAGTTTCTGGGAAGGAAGCAAAGTGCTCGACACTGGGCAAAAGATTCCTGCATTGTGGGAGGTTTGGACTAGATTCCCTTATGGTCCCTTCCAACTCTATGATTCTATTTTTTTCTGAGTTATTTCCCACATCACCTGACAGCTTGTGTGCTTTTTCAAGCCTTTTCTGGACTAGTAATTTTTTTTAAGTCTAATTATGCCCTAGGTCTTTTCCCAAACATAGTTCAGCTGCAAGTCAGCAATGAGCAGCTCAACTGACATCAATATAGCAGTTCAATTGATTTATTCTGATACAGGATGCCATTTGTCAACACTGTCTTATAAACAAGTGCACTGGTCAACTGTCTGGCTTAAATGCACATTAGTAATTTATTTGTTGACTTTCCCATCTTGACTTAGCCTGTTCTAATTTTATTGTGGATTTTAGCACATCTAACTTACATTGTGGAAATTAAAATAACTGAATGATTCCTTACATATCATATTTTCTGCATCTTCAGACTGACTATTCAGTACTTTCTTTTCTTCTCTAGTTTACCAGACATTTTTAAAATAACTTGACACATGGGTTCTGCTCCTTCTCTCTCATCAGGCCTCAAGGATGGGCAACAATATTAATATCTATAAAGTTAAGTATGGCTGAGGGTTTTTTTTTGCAAAATTATATTTTCTGCTGAACGGTTTGGAAAAGCCTGCACTTACCGGTAGCTACAGGCTGTTTTGTGGTGAAGGCATGAATAGGTCCAGAAGGTCAGTGTTGTTGCCTTTCCAAGACTGAGAAGCAGTTCCTATACTCACAGTTAACAATTCAGGGTTTAGAAAACTGGCACATACCTTTCCTGTTTAAGAGCATATTCCAGCATTTTTATTCTCCTCACTAGGTCCTTCTTCAAATTCTCTTGACCTTTTCTTTCCCCTTGAAGAAAGGCAATTTGGGCCTGAAAGAGACAATACTTTACATTGCAGTTTTCAAAGAAAAAAACCAACTTGCTTCTCCACAGACGTTCCAGGACAATTTTGCAATCTGAAAGTTAAGTCGCTCTTCAACATGTTAAATTGCAAAACAGAAGGTCTGCCCGCTTGTAACCAAGCAAGGAGCAGTACCTCAAGCAGTGGCAATGCACTTGCCACAGCAGACCTCACGTTCTCTAAGCCCTGCCACTTACCAAACTGACATGAATTTCCCTATATACTTTTTGCTGGGGAGGTTTGATGGCATTTGAAGCTTAAGTGGCAGGAGTTAATATTTTACTATTTTTAAAAGGAAAGGAAAGGAAACAAGGATTTATTCCCCCCCCCCCCAATATTGGAAGGAAGATGTAATACTTAATACAAATCAAAGATGTACCATAGGATACTTCTTTTCAGAGTAGGCTTAAAGGAAAGGTCTTCACATTATGCAGTCCCAATACTAAGAAAAAGCAACTGAGTCCTAGCACACAGAAAGGTAAAAGGTGGTATTATAATGCCACATGGTCAATAGTTTAGGCTGTGACACATTTAAAGTCTATGACTTATGCCTAAGACTCCTGTAGCTTACCCCTCAAAGAGCTACAATTCCCTGCACCCTTTACAAATTACCTTCCCAGAATAATTTGGGAGAAACCATATGCTTTAAATGCACTTCAGATGTATGGTGTGCCTGCGACCGTGATCACCATACATGCAAACGCACCATGGACTAAACCTTAAGCGTTGGTAAGGCAGTTATTGGCATGGGAAGACATGGTTTAACTGCAAAATGACAAGCAGCGCATCAGTGATAAGCAAGCTTCAAAGGCTTTCATAAACAGCCGTACTGGCAATAATGAAGCGAACTGTAAACCTGGTAATAAAACTTTAAAAAAATTTTTTTAAAAAAAATAGGAGGAGGAAAAGCCGCAAACTACAATATGGTAGGTTGGCCTAACCATCAAGTGTCTGGTTGCACACAAGATGCCTAAACCAAAATCAGACTTGAATATTTAGTATTTTAACAAAAGGAATGCAAATTGTATTTTGAAATGTACTAGGACTAACAGCCCCTTAAGGTTGTTTTGCAGCCACTCCCAAGGCTGTTCGCGACATTCCAGTTTATACACACACCCTAGAAACATCACCAACAGGTTTTGCAAAGGCTTCTTGGCTATAAGGTCATTGTTCAGTCAGTTGCAGCAATTCCTAAAGGCCTGGAAGTGGGGAAGGGATGGAGCAGAGATACTGAATTGCTTTAGTCATTGGGGGGGAGGGCAGGGGAGAGCATATTTTCTACATTTTTTCCAGTCCAACCTCATTCAATAATATCAAAGATAAAATACACCTTAGAATCTCTCTCAGCTCAATATCAGGGGACGAGGGTGGGGAGAGAAGAATAATGGATAGTAAGAATTTCAGAATTAAAAAATGTTTAAAGGGCAAAACAATCTAACAAAGTCTCGTTAAAATTTCAATTATTAAAGCATATGGCCCAAGCTTTAAGATCCAACATTCCTTATACAGTTAATAGAATCATAGAATTGTACAAGGGTCATCTGTCTAACCACTTGCAATGTAGGAATCACAACTAAAGGATCTCTGACAGATGGTCATCCAACCTCTGCTTAAAAACCTCAATTGAAGGAGTCTACTCCCTTCCAATGGAGTCTGTTCCACTGTCAAACAGCTCTTACAGTCAGAAAAATCTTCCTAATGTTTACTTGGGCTCTCCATTCTCATAGTTGGAATAAATTGGTTCAGTCCTGCCCTCTGGAGCAGGAGAAAACAAGCTTGCTCCATCTTCCATGTGACAGCACTTCAGATATTTGAAGAAGGCTATCATATCACCTCTCTCGTTTCCGAGCACAGTTCAAAGTGTTGGTGCTGACCTTTAAAGCCCTAAATGGCATCGGTCCAGTATACCTGAAGGAGCGTCTCCACCCCCATCGTTCTACCCGGACACTGAGGTCCAGTACCGAGGGCCTTCTGGCAGTTCCCTCATTGCGAGAAGCCAAGTTGCAGGGAACCAGGCAGAGGGCCTTCTCGGTGGTGGCGCCCACCCTGTGGAATGCCCTCCCATCAGATGTCAAAGAGAAAAACAGCTACCAGATTTTTAGAAGACATCCGAAGGCAGCCCTGTTTAAGGAGGCTTTTAATGTTTAATTGATTATTTTATTTCATTTTTCTGTTGGAAGCCGCCCAGAGTGGCTGGGGAAACCCAGCCAGATGGGCAGGGTATAAATAATAAATTCTTATTATTATTATTATTATTATCTCTATCTCCTCTTTTACAGGCTAAACCTATCTAACTCCCTCAACTGTTCCTCATGTAGTTTCCAGACCCTAGATAATCTTGGTCACCTTCCTTTGCACACAGTCTAGCTTGCCAATTGTTGGTATCCAGGGCCGTCTCAAGCATGTCAGGCGCCCTGGCGCCGTGGTGCGGAGATCGCTCTGGCGCCCCCGCCCTGGTGGGCGCCGTGCGGTGCCCCCCTGCCAGCCCAGCGGCCTGCCGCCCTGCACCACCCAGCCTACCCCTAGAGCCAGCCCTGTTGGTATCCAGCTGTCTAAAGAGACAATAGAGTGTGCCGCTGGAGAATCACAGCACCTGCAGAGACCAGGAACCTATAACTGCTGCCTCTCGTGTTGTTTTTGCTGTGTTAGCAGAAAGAACCAAAGTGATTCCATATTTAGCCAAATGCATACAGTACAGGCATTTGTGCACATGTACATACACACATGTGCACATACTATGCATTTAATTGTGCTCTAGACATTTAATCATTTCTGCAATAAATTTAGGGGGGGGGGGGAATCACATGACTGGAGTGCTATCAATGCTGTTTGCCAGCAGTGTGTTTATTATATATAGCCTGAAGGACTGTGGTATTATTAGAACAGGCGATGATTACAAAAACAAGAGAAGACAGAATAAATTGCGATCTAAAGAGTTGATGCAAAAGCTTCAAATACATTTGCATTTTAAGTCAATACATAAGATTTTGAACGATGCAGAGCACACTCTATTCCAATGCTTTTTATTGACAGCTTTGGCTTGGGTCAGGTAGTTGTGTGTGTGTTTTTTTTAAAGTGTCACATTAGAAAGAGGAAAAGTGCATTAAATTGCTCAGGTTATAGCATCTTTCCCATTTTGCATCTGTACAGTACTGGAATAGTTCTAAAGATGTTTTATCACTTACTGTCTGCCACCCTGTGCTCATTTGGGAGGAAGGGTGGGATATAAATTTAATAAATAAAATCAAATAAACAAAACATCACTAGCAAGTATATGCCAGAACAGCATTAAATCGCAAACTGATACAAGCCCCATTTTCAGTTGTGCTTAATCTGCTTATCTGAAGAAGTGTGTATGCACACGAAAGCTCATACCTATGACAAACTTAGTTGGTCTCTAAGGTGCTACTGGAAGGATTTTTTATTTTTATTTTGACTGAGTCAGACCAACACGGCTACCTACCTGTAGCTTAAAAACTGGTGGGTCTAGATAGGGGCATGCACCTCCATCAGACAGAAACCCCAATGTGAGCTAGCAATAAGAACAGGGACGCAGATTTGAAACTACCCTGGTGGATACATGTGTGGAAGGCTTATTCTAAGTGCAGCTTTCCCATGATGATCTCTTGGATCAACCAATGATTCTCCCACTAATCTAAGAGTGTAGTTTGCTATCTTTTGCAGAGCATTCAGAGCCACTCATACTAAAAGGGCTGTGGTCAATGAAGTGTTCAGGTTTAAATCTCCAGTTTTTATTGTATTCAATTCTAGTACATACAGTAGTCCTTTTCGTATGCTATTGCATACAAAATGCAGCTTTTGCACAGCACCTGCGCAAGGCATTTATATTGTTTGAAGGTTTATCTGGAAAGCAATTAACAGTCTGGGTTAGATCCAGAGTTCTCATGAGCAGGGATGGCCCAAGACATTATGCTGCCACAGGCGGAATAGGAAATTGCACCTCAACCCCACATCAAGGTGCAAGGCTGGCCAACTGACTTTGGCACCCGAGACAGAAAATGTCATTAAGTGCTTCTCCCTCTGAGTAAATACACAATAAAAATTAACCAGGTAACTAACCACCTCCTGCCCATTCATGACACCCAAAACCAGCTGCCTGAGGTAGCCATGCTCCTGGGACACTCTCAATGAAGGAAAGGGAAGGCCATTGTTACTGATTCCTCCTTTCCCCTACAGTGCTGCTCAGAAGGATTGTGTGACCCTCCAGAAAAGGATGGGATACACTGCTGGGGGAATCAATACAAATAATCTCCTCGCTTCATCCATTGGGAGCCTCTGCTGGATCTTCATCCCTTCCACAAATGGAAGAAGCCGTTCCATTAGTGGAGGGACAAGTCTGAATAAGGGTCAGTAAAAAATAATTCAATAATGGAAAGGATTACTACTTGACTGACCCTAATATGCATATTATAAGAAACAAAGACCATAAGGCAATTTGAGTTTTGAGTATATGTGCTGCTGTGCAAAGCACACACACACAAAATCTGCTTCATTTTTTAAAGCACAGGAAAGCATTAACCCTAATCTATCTTTGATAAATGTGTGCTGGTTTCCTACACCCACAGTTTATAAAAGGCTATTTTTTTCTCATATTTTTAAAATAATAAAAAACTAAATAAAGTTTAAGGTTGTAATTACAGTATCAATTTCTAGATACCTTAAGTACCTCTCAATGTTGGCCTGCCCATTGAAGGAAGTCAACTTTGAATTGATTTCTCATATATGCCTGCTGATTGAGGTGTGGCAGGTAGTAATCAAACAGAAGGCTTTTTGAATGATGGCAACTTGCTGGTGAAATTCTGCTGTCTTTTTTTGCCATGTGGAAAAAAGCTTTTTTTAAAAAAAAACATACAGTATTTATCCCTGAAAAATGGCAGTGCTTTTCCCTGGTGCTTTTAACATTTGTTGTGTTTACTCTGTTGTTTTGTATTTTATATGGATGGTTTACCTTATTTTGTAAGCTACTCTGTGAAAGAGTGGGGGATAAATGTATTAAGTAAATAAACAGGGCAATACTGTTTGCATGAGCCGTCTTCTGTTCTGCTTTCTAAGAGGAAGTAACCCTTTGCTTGATTGTGTACAGGAGCACACTGTTAGGAGTAAATCAGGCTCTCCTCCAGTAATAAATACACTATTCCAACATAGGGCTATAAACCTCTACAAAAAAACTCATTTTCTCGGCACCGAAGCAAAAGCAGCCATCAAGAGGATTTTTTTGAAGACATAAATTACCATTCACTTGTGACCAAAGACTGCTTAAACCAAGCAGTGTTCTCAAAAACCATCACTATTATGGTATGAGAATTTCCCACTCCCACAAACAGTGGGACAAACAGTACATCTGCATTTATAGTACCATCTGCCTGTAATCTACAGAGTGCTATTTCTAGAGGAGGAAAATTAACTTTCAGATGTCACCTTTCCAATCTGATGTACTTTCCCAAGGAGAAAATAAAATAAAATCTGCACAATTACAGTAGCAGTTGCTCCAGCAGAACCTTCCAATATTCTATCGCTAGTGTTAACTCTTATTTATTCCATTTCATTCTTGAACCATTAGCAGGTAGAGAAATTCTATGCAGTGCTCCGAAAGCAAGCCCACTTCAGTAGAACTTAATCCTAAATAAATGTGCATAGAATAGCATTTAGTTAAATGCTTTGACTTCAAAAGAATATCATTGAATGATGATGGCAGTAAATCAACCACAGCAATCCTGAAAGCTACTTCTGGTAATTTAGAAAATCCTATGGTACTTGGGATCTCCCAGAAATAAGCAGATCTCTAAGTCATCTGCCTCAAGTTTTAAAACTGATCATGTGACATGGGGGTCTGCCATTCCCCAGAAAATAGGAGTCTGTAGTCCTATGTGCCAAACAAGGTAGGAGATTCCTCTATAGCCCATTAATATTAAAAGCACTCAATTAAGTCTCACTTGCTCATGTAGAATACGTAATTGTGAAAGAGAAACACAGCATAAGCTGAAATATAGCATGTTAGATTTCTCTATTTGCATTAGGTGAAGGGATGTAGTTTAGTGGTAGGTACAGTATCTGCTATCCAGGTACCGGTAGGTCTGGGAGAGAACCCTGCCTCAAACCCCAGAGAGTTGAAGCTAGTCAGTATAGGCAATACTGAACTACATGGACCAAATGGTCTGACTCAGTAGGCAGTTTCCTATATTCCTATGTGCACATAATACAAAGAACACAAACATGGACGCACATGTCAGTCAAACCCTATTGTCACTGCCTGAAATGACACTACTCGCCTGCACAGGCAGTAAAATTTAATTTTCCACTGAACTAGATTATCCTGAATCTAGAATGACAGTTTTGAATACCAGAGAAGTGGCAGCTAGTCACAGAACTATTCCACAAATTGCATGTCACTTACTCTTCACAGGTGAGAAACATAATTTAACCTGATTTTTCACTTCTTAGTTCAATAGGAATATTTGATTTTTTTCTATTTCTACTTGCACACTTTCAATTGTAGGAAGGCAACTAAAAATATGAAGCTTACAACAGACAGACTAGGACTCTTAATTCTGCTACAATTATAGTACCTTGTAGGGCCTCGGGCTATGAAATTTTAACGAACACAATAACCCCATAAGAGAGTACACTTTACACTATTGTCACCTCTTATCTGTCTTGGTAATGTTGCAACAGAATCATACCCGTGGCTTTTCTGAAAGCAAATCCTATTGTGTACAATGGGGCTTACTCCTTGGTAAATGTATAAAGGACTGCACCTTTACAGCAAGCTTAACCAGTAGCACTGAGCAAACATGGAGGTACATTCCTCCACTTTTCAAAGCTCAAATAATCAGGATCACAATATGGGACGGAAAGTGTGGAGGGGATGCTCCTCAAATTTGCAGATGACACCAAACTGAGAGGGGTAGCCAATGCCACAGAAGATAGAATTGGGATTCAAGATGACCATAACAGATCGGAGAACTGGGCCGAAACTAGCAAAATGAATTTCAATAGGGACAAATGTAAGGTTCTACACTTAGGCAGGAAGAACCAGCTACACGAATATAAGATGGGGGACACCCGGCTTGCCAGTAGTACATGTGAAAAGAATCTATGGATTTTAGTAGACCACAAGCTTAACATCAGTTAATAGTGTGATGCATCAGCAAAAAGAGCTAATGTTATTCTAGGCTGCATCAACAAATGTATAGTGTCCTGATCGAGAGAAATAACTTTCCTGCTTTATTCTGCCTTGGTCAGACTATACATGGGAGTACTGCGTCCAGTTCTGGGTGTCATAATTTAAAAAGGATACTGACATGCTAGAATGTGTACAGAGGAGGGTGACCAAGATGATCAAACCAAGCTTTATGTGGAACAGTTGGGGGAATTGAGTATGCTTAGCCTGAGAGAAGATATGATAGCTATCTTCAAATATCTAAAGGACTGCCACACGGAGGATGGAACAAGCTTGTTTTCTCCTACTCCAGAGGCTAGGAAGCAATGAATTCAAGTTTATGACCCTTGGGCATAGCTGCCAAGTTATCCCTTTTTTACAGGGATTTTCCCTTATGCTGAATAGGCTTCCTCATGAGAAAAGTGAAAACTTGGCAGCTATGCCTTGGGGTCCCAACTCTACAATTCTATGATTCTATGAAAAAAAATCTAATAGATAAACAAACACTTAAACCAATCAGCAGCACAAACAAAATACAGTGAATGATGGAGAGAAAGGGTTTATAACCTTATTCTCTGCATATTCAAATGCTAGCTAGCACCTATACTAGCATTTATCTGCCCTGCTGGGTCAGATGAAAAGTCCAGCATCCTGTTCTGACAGTCTGCAAGTTCTCACAGTCTGCAAGAAGTCTGCAAGCAGGGCAGGACAGGACTCCAAGTGTGGTTGTATCATAGATTTGAAAATGGCATTATGACATGGGCAGTTTTATTTTCAATTCCTTTCTTAATTCTCTCTTTCCTGGCCAGTCACATATAAGCATATTGTATGTGAAGTTGCAATGTTTTGCCCCAATGTGGCTTATACTTGCTTACATGATTCACATTTGCCATTTCAATGCAAATCTGTTATTGATCCTTGATTGTTTTTCCAACCATCTCTGTGGCAACCTACCATCCGCTGTACAGCTAATGAGCATCTCAGAACTCATGCTATCTATGGATGATAGTGAAGTGCACTTTTTTTTTTGCTTCAAATGACACAACAACCTCTCATGTGGAATAATAGCAGAGACTATTCTACAATATTAGATAACCATGAACTGCTCAATCAGTCTTTGCTCAACCTGAAAAAAGGAGACACAGCAGAGATCAGTACCTTCACCAGGGACTTTATGCAGCCTATGACAAGTTAGGCTCGAAGATTTATAGGCAGCTCCCGTTTTGGACGCAACTGATACGTGCGCGATCATGCACAAGTGCACATATTCCGAACCCGGAAGTAACCCAGAAACGTCATAATGACATCACTGAAATATCACTAAAAGGGAGGAACAGGAACTGGGGAGGGGTGGCCTTTATGCAGGCTTTTCCGATGGGTTCCCAATTTCATACACAATGACCCAGAATGCAATCCCTGGATAAATGGGGAGTTGCCTATATTACCAATTCCAAGTTATGTTGGTAGCTTCTTGCACATTCTGGAATGCAGAAGGAATCTTCATCCTGTTGCACTTGTACATTTAAGGCTTTTAAAAACCCACTAAAAATTGAAATATCTCATAAAGGCCACAGTAATTGAACTACCCGCTGAGCAAAACTCCCACTGTAGCTGGTGTGTCTACTACAGAGCATGCTGTTTGGAGATCTTAAAGCCTTCTATCACAAGCGTCAGTGATTCTCCCCCACCTTCCTTCAACTTAGGGTCCAAAGGCTTGTCACAATATCCCAAGATGTTAAGAACATGCAGCAAACTCCACACCTTGCAGGTTTTGTCTAATTTTGCACATGTATGCCCATACTGACAGAACATGCATGTGTATATCCTTCCATTCCACTTCTTTACCAACTAGTCTGACATAAGATTTTTCACACATGGTACAAACACATCAATGAAGTGCTTCTGAAATGCTTGAGAATCCTAAACCTTGCTACAACTCCTTACAATAGGGAGCCCTGTTTCCATCATCCAAAGAAACTAAATGCCGCATCAGAAAAAAACCCTTACTGACCTCACACTTTCCCCATAATAAACCAACTGCCAAATTTGCATCTCATTCAGCCAACATATTGTGGCGCTTTGGTGCAACCATTTTTGCCAAAGAGTACAAAGTGGTATCTGTAAATGATTTTCCCTTTTCTGATTTAATCCACACAACACCCCTGTGAGGTAGGTTAGACAGAGAAGCAGTGACTGGCCCCAAGTCACCCAGTGAGCTTCATGGCCATGTGGGGATTTGAACCCAGGTCCTAGTCTGGCACTCTAACCACTACACCACTACTGGCCTCCATGAAAGATGGGTGAATGGGCACAGAGAAACACGGAGCAGGCCCTTGCCATTTGAATGAAATTGCCTTCAGCAGGTGAGGATATAAATACAATATTGCTCTATTTTACAGGGCTGTTTTAAGTACTTCTCAGACAATGTATGTGATGTGCTTTGAAAAATGTTCACACATATTGAGTCAACATTCCAAAGCAAAGTTGTTTTACATGCAGGACACATCAATTCTACACCGTATTGGTTAAAGATAACTAACAGACATCACACAAATCCCTGATAATTTCCTTCTCAAAAGGGTAGTAGCCTACTTGGGAGAGCAACTACCAGATCACATCCTCTCTCCTTTTCTATTCCCATGTGGAGCAAGGAGGCACATACACAACTCGTGTTCTGCTGGGACCAAAACTATATTATCGAGGCACCAAGCATCTGTGCATCCTGTAGGCAAGCCTGACCCAAGCTAACAGTTGTAGAAGAAAGCTCTCTTCTTAGCGGCCCCCTTCCCACCTAGCACTAACCAGGGCTTTGCTTCTTCAGAAGAAAGACCCCGCCAGCTTAGACAACAAGCTAGAAACCCTCCCCGCAAACCCCAGGCTGCGAGTGCGCGCTGACAATGATCATTCACGGCAAAGGCGCTCTGCATATGCTCAGAGGCACACTACTCCTCCACAGTTCCGAGGCTAAACCCTCCAACCGATGGGGAAGCACGGAGAAGAGAGAGATGGGGGGAGGGAGAGAAGAACAGCAGACACGTCCGGGCGGGGAAGGGGAAGGAAGAGACGCGCGTGTGGAGATGTTTGCATTCAGGCGCGGCGAGAAGAGGCGGCGGCCCGGACGAAGCGAAAGGCGAAGGGAAAGCGGCCGGACGGTACCTGCAGCTCCGCCCGCTCCGCCTCCCACTCGGCTCTCTCGGCCTCGAAGCGGCCCCACTCGTGCTGCAGGAAGTGCAGGATGCCCGGGACGCTGTACTGAGCCCGCGCCGCAGAGGCCGGAGCCGGGACCGCCGAGGAGCCTCCGGCCGCCGCCGCTACGGCTGCAGCCGCCGCCGCTGCCGCCTCCCCCGGCTCCAGCCCCTGCCCGGCCCCGCCCGGAGGCGGCGGCAGCAGCAGCGCGTTGTTGTTGTTGTTGTTGCTGAAGAAGACCCCGGGCCCCGCCTGCTCGTCCATGGCCGGAGCCGTCGTCGCGGCCCGAGGCCGCCACGCAGTCCCCACCGCCGAGCAGCCCCTGGAGCCGCCGCCGCTGACGACGCCGACCGACGACGCCCGCGCCCCGCTAGTCAGGCAGCCGCGTCTCAGTGGAAGCAGCAACAAACTGGGCGCGTCCTGCCCGCCGTCAGACGCCTGACAGCCGCCCCCGCCGGCTGCTACGGCGCGCGGCTAGGGACATGGCAGAGGGAGGGAAACGGGCGTTGAGACGGCGGGCCCGGGGCATGCTGGGAAATGGAGTCCGTTTTGTTTTCCGTCTCCGGTTTCTAAAATCGAGAGCGAGGTGGTAAAAGCGTCCGAAGGCTATTATATGCAGGTCTCAAGTCGCAAGTGGATTCTCCAACTGTCCTTCCGCACCGTTTTCTCTGCTCAGGATTAAATGGCTGTAAACAGGAAAGAGTTGACTGCGCATCATTCATGGTCGGGAAGGAAGGAAGCTATGCTGGTGAAAGCCCCGTCCCCAAATATCACTTAAAAGCTCTGAAGTTTCATTGAGGACTGACTGAACATGCTACTTCTGAATCGTCTACGGTCGGGTGTACTGGGTTTTTAAATATTTTAAATGCAAACACATATTTTAAAAAGGAAAAAAAGAGGCTACACGTGCACAAGCATGGCATCTTACAAAAGAAATTATCCAGACGCTTGTATTTGATCCCTGTTTACACAACCTATCGATACTCTAGGAGCCTCTTTGAAACTAAAATCAAGGCTGGTGCTATTAGGCAAAAAAAGAGGCGACTGCTACAAGCGATGAATGTTTGGCGCCGGCACAAAGGACACAAGGTCTCCCCTTTCCAGTACAGAATCTGATCAAACTGGGAATTGACTCATTCTACACCACTGGCAATAGCGGAAACAGTGTCCTCCACTGCAGGTGAAGGACTGGCCACCTAGCTGCGCACACACCTCTGTCCTTCATAAGCTGGCCCCTGGTCCCAGCACCTGACTCCCTGAGGTAGCTGCTTCTGCTTTTGTCTAATGGAGACATTGTTTGATTATTGATTCCTCTCTTCCCCTAGATCAGCGTTTCTCAACCGCTGTTCCGCGGCACACTAGTGTGCCGCGAGACGCTGGCTGGTGTGCCGCGACGTGCGGCGACGAGAGGGGCGATTTGCATTGTCACGTGCCTGGCGGCCACCGCTGACCCACCGGAAAGCAATATTTCTCCTCCTCTTTCCCAAAGCTCAGTGCAAACGAGCCTGGCGGCCGCCAATGCACAACACTGACCCACCGGAAAGCAATATTTGGCAAGTGTTTCTTACAGTCATAATTATAATATAGGGCGGCACAGAGTTAATTTTTTAAACTTTTTTAATGGTGGTGTGCCTCGTGATTTTTTTCACGGAACAAGTGTGCCGTGGCCCAAAAAAGGTTGAGAAACACTGCCCTAGATAAACAGAAGACATTTATTGCTAAGTCTATGTTGTTGTTGTTGTTTAGTCGTTTAGTCGTGTCCGACTCTTCGTGACCCCATGGACCATAGCACGCCAGGCACTCCTGTCTTGCACTGCCTCCCGCAGTTTGGTCAAACTCATGTTCGTAGCTTCGAGAACACTGTCCAACCATCTCGTCCTCTGTCGTCCCCTTCTCCTAGTGCCCTCAATCTTTCCCAACATCAGGGTCTTTTCCAAGGATTCTTCTCTTCTCATGAGGTGGCCAAAGTATTGGAGCCTCAGCTTCAGGATCTGTCCTTCCAGTGAGCACTCAGGGCTGATTTCCTTAAGAATGTATAGGTTTGATCGTCTTGCAGTCCATGGGACTCTCAAGAGTCTCCTCCAGCACCATAATTCAAAAGCATCAATTCTTCGGCGATCAGCCTTCTTTATGGTCCAGCTCTCACTTCCATACATCACTACTGGGAAAACCATAGCTTTAACTATACGGACCTTTGTAGGCAAGGCGATGTCTTTGCTTTTTAAGATGCTGTCTAGGTTTGTCATTGCTTTTCTCCCAAGAAGGAGGCGTCTTTTAATTTCGTGACTGCTGTCACCATCTGCAGTGATCAAGGAACCCAAGAAAGTAAAATCTCTCACTTCCTCCATTTCTTCCCCTTCTATTTGCCAGGAGGTGATAGGACCAGTGGCCATGATCTTGGTTTTTTTGATGTTGAGCTTCAGACCATATTTTGCGCTCTCCTCTTTCACCCTCATTAAAAGGTTCTTTAATTCCTCCTCACTTTCTGCCATCAAGGTTGTGTCATCTGCATATCTGAGGTTGTTGATATTTCTTCTGGCAATCTTAATTCCGGCTTGGGATTCATCTAGTCCAGCCTTTCGCATGATGAATTCTGCATATAAGTTAAATAAGCAGGGAGACAATATACAACCTTGTCGTACTCCTTTCCCAATTTTGAACCAATCAGTTGTTCCATATCCAATTCTAACTGTAGCTTCTTTGGCCCAGCCGCTTCATCAGCTCTGAATCTACTTGTACTTGTCCTCCACTCTTCCTCAGTAGCATGTTGGATGCCTTCCGACCTGAGGGGCTCATCTTCCAGCATCATAACTTTTATATGCCTGTTGTCTTTGTCCATGGAGTTTTCTTGGCAGGGATACTGGAGTGGCTTGCCAGTTCCTTCTCCAGGTGGACCATGTTTAGTCAAAACTCTCCACTATGACCTGTCCATCTTGGGTGGCCCTGCATGGCATAGCTCATAGCTTCTCTGAATTATTCAAGCCCCTTCGCCACGACAAGGCATTGATCCATGAAGGGGCTAAGTCTATAAATGATGCCTATGTATGAAAGTGAGAGCTGGACCATAAAGAAGGCTGATTGCTGAAAAATTGATGTTTTTGAATTATGGTACTGGAGGAGACTCTTGAGAGTCCCATGGACTGCAAGATCAGACCTATCCATTCTGAAGGAAATCAGCCCCGAGTGCTCACTGGAAGGACAGATCCTGAAGCTGAGGCTCCAATACTTTTGTTGTGTTTGCATCCACCTTTCCTCTAAGCTTCATGGTTCTCCTCCTCTTCCTCATTTTCTCCTCAGAAAACAACGCTGTGAGGTCAGTTAAGCTAAAACTGGGCCAATGTCACCCAATGAACTTCCTGACTGAGCAGGATTTTGTGCTTTGGTCTCCTAGTCCAACATTCTAACCACTAAACCACAGCCTGACCACGAAAGACCTTCACAATGCAGCCCAATCCAGACACTTTACTGAAAATCTTCACTAGTTATTTGTTCATTTCTTTGACTAAGAGAAGGTCTGGAGAACTAATCCTATGCAGAATTTCACATTCTTCTTTGATTAGATCAGCCACCCTTCAGGTTGTGGGTTAGTTCTTCATAGAACAGCTGTGAGATATTCTTAGGGTATTTTTATTTCTTTTATTCCTCTATATTGATTTCCTGGATTTGTCTCCTCGACTCCTCCTCCGCAGTACTGAGCTCCTCCTGCAGTACTGAGCTCACAGCAGTTTCAAAGCATCTAAAATTCGTTTGTGTTATTTAAACCTTGTTTGCAAGAAATACTGCATTTTAAAAAACTTGGTTGTATTCATAACAGCTATTCTGGTTTGCTTATCCTTTGTGTACCACCAGATATGAATACATTTTAAAAGTGTGCAAACTACATTTTAACTCCTCCTGTACTCCAGTGCAACTATTCTGAGTTCAGGATTCAAATTCCTGAAACAACCAGGCTCGCTTCTTGATGTGATAGTGGCCTTCTAGCTAAGCTTTGTTAAGGCAACCAAGGAAGTGGCTCTGTGCCTTTCTTTTAGCAATGCCTTTTAGCAGAGACTACTGGTCTGGAGCTCAGCTGAGGAAAAAGAAGAGACTTCCGGGGAGTAAACTGTAGACAGTGGTTAGACACCCGCATTCATTTGTCTCCTTTATTTTAAAATTTGGTCCTTCACTATTTATATGCTATATTGGGCAGATTTGAGTAGAAATAGACTTACCGCTAGATTGGACCACAGAGGTTTTGGGTCAGGAACATCTAACTCTAGAATCTAGATACTAAGATTAAGAATGACCATGCAACACTATTCCTGAAGATCGCAACAAGTTGCATATTATGGTGCAATCATTGTTAAACTGACCTGATTTTTTTGTGCCAACAAAGACACAGCTTAAGTCAGCCTCTCCCAGTCATCCAGTCCCACTTTATAGGGTGGTTTTACTGAGATAAATGGAAAACTGGAATTAGTAGACTAAAAACAAACAAAAAACTACAGCCTAAAAGTTAAAAACAAAATTAACTTCAAAGAGTTGCAATTATTACGTAATGATCACTTATTAAGAAAATATATGTTTTCATTTACTGTCACAGTTGGTTTGCTTAAGTACTGCAGTATGTGCTTTGCTGTCACAATTAGAGCTCTGACAAGCAGGGATTTTCAAGTAGGATAGGGTGTTCAGAAGTCTCAAGCCCTGCCCCCCCCATCCTACTTGAAGGAAGCTTGGTTAGGAAGCTTGCAGAGTCGGAATAATGTCTCATAATCAGAAGGAATAGACCAAAGCTATACACCAGAGATGGTGAAGGGCAGCGGATTACGCCTACCACTGTCATGAACCAGTCTCCTTCCAATAAGCTATTTTGGTATTAGGAGTTGCTGTGACAACCATATCCAGTCTTCTGTCTCCTACATGCATTCTTTGTGCAGTTTGGTTGCAATTCTATGCATATAAAAAAAGCCCTGCCAGCTGGCTTTCATACAAGCGCTGTTTGCATTCATCTCTTATCTTCATTGTGGGCCACAATGGTTCACATTTTTCATAGAACACTTTCAGTATGTTTAAAGTATGAAAATAGATTATCAGGCTAGTTGGGTAATAACAATTTCATCTTTAAAATTGTCAGGGATCTGTAAGTTTTGAGAATCATTAAAAATATATATGATCTGAAACAGGCTGGACTATATATATATATATATATATATATATATATATATATATATATATATATATATATAATCTTGTCCAGCCTGTTTTAGTTATGAAGATCATTCAGTAACTCCCCCACTATTACTGCAAACAGTTCAGGAATCTATGACAACAAAACAGCCCTACCCTTCAGAAAAATCCATAACTTGGAGGACTGATCTTACGTAATGTGCAAGGCCTGCAGACATTTCTCAACCAGAAGCATGAAAATGTTTCTAAGATCACACTAGATTATGGAAAGCTCAGACAACAGAGGCTTAGTGTTAGCAGAGAATGAACACCATCCACTGCCCGTTCACTTCACGATCTTGTACTAGCTTTACCAGAGGAAAGCAAGGCTCCTTTGTGAAGCAGAAGATTCTGTTGTTCAGTGAAACTGTTTTTGTTTCTGGTCCTTTTTTTAACAGAGGACATAGAAGTATTATGAAAATCAAGTTTATCTCCTTATAGAAAACGCTTTCTGTACTAGATAACAAGCTGCTGGTGTCAACTGTGTTTGTGTCATATAATTGGCAATAAACTTGTTGCCTAAGAGTACACCTCTTTTAGTAAAGAACCAAATAATGTGGGGGGAAAGAAACATAGGGTCTTGGCCTCTTGTTTGTCTTTCCATGGGTCATCTTGGTCTATAGTAGTCTTGACAGGAACATTTGGCAGAAATAAGTGCAATTTTGTCACATTTTCATTCTATTAAGTATTTTTCACAATGGAGTTTTGATTGCAATGTTGTGTGTATTTTTTGTAAATGATATCCACACATTATGCCCATTACAAAGAGGTATCTATCCACCATAGCATGCATCTGACAAAGTGGATTTTAGGTAATGCAATATTATACTACAATAAATGTGTTGGTCTTAAAAGATACCAAAGATGTCTTCTTGTTTTTGTAGCAAGACAAATATGGCTATCCCTGTCGAATCTGGCTATAGCCAGTGGTTCTTTTTTCTACATGACATAACAGGTTTGACAAATTGTGTATGTGCATGTTTAGTACAAAAATGCATTACCGCATCTGACTTTACTAGATAAATACTAATGTACACAAATTTCCTACTCTCCCCCTCAGGGACTCTGCTGGTGCCCCGCTGCCACCCCACACGCCTCCCTTACCTGTGTTGCTGGAAACCAGTGGCTTTTCTGCTAGCAGTGGAGAACTCAAAGCGACTGCCTCACCTGGCCTTATGGGCAGGCCTGCCCTTTCCCCCCTCACACATCAGTGAATTTGCCCAGGGAAAATAAATATATACGCAGCTTTTATAATCACATACTGAACCTGATATTTCTAGAAGTCTAAAAATAAAGGCCACCAAGTAATACACAAAACACTTAGTTACAGGAGATAGTTTAACACAGACTCAGATGCATGATCAAACTTATTCCATTTCATAAAAATCTATGTACATATAGATAATATTACGTCCCTTAAAATGCACAGATTTCAAGTTATAACACACACCTAGGAACATAAACCCCTAGTGGATAGCCATTGACAAACAATGCAAAAATACAGAGAGTGCTATTCAGTAACACAAAAGGAATGATATATTGCATGGTGATCGATTTTATGATTGGTTCCAACAAGAATAAATCAGAAAAAGCTAGTTTTAAGTTTAATTGTTGGAGTGGAATGTACTGTGGGTGGTGGTTGCCTGGCAGCTGCCTTTGCTTTGCTCGCCTGGCTTGCTCGCACTGCAGTTTCCAGCCGTATTTTCAATTCAGGGGCTGCTCCCATGACTGTCTTGAATGCATGAGGATAAAGGGGTCCAATCCGTGTTAGGTCTTGGAGGGCAAACTCATGAAGTTCTTTTGAGACCATAGATGCAGAAGAGAAAGCATTCTCATTCAGTAAATAAGAAATAAGGGTGGGAACAAGAAGCGCAAGCAGTGGGACTCCTATGGAGAGAAAAAAAGAACAGATTTAAAATTATGGACTTGAACTCAGAGCATCATGTTCATTTATTTCTGTTAAAAAAATAAAAACTCCAAAATCTCATTCCATTTCTGACTAATACAAATCCAAAAAGGAAAGTTGAAGAACTATTTTTAGGACCGCCTCGCAACTCCACACTGTGCTCAGTTCCAGAACAGCCAAATGTTTCCCTAAGGTACTGTGTTACCATGGGGGCAGATATAGGATAAAACTACATTTAGCAATAGAAGAAAAAGGACAGGTGGCATTTATTATATCTTCTTTTTGATTCTGTTGAATTATCATAGCATATCACAAAGCATGTAACCCGTATTATTACAGATTTGTTTGCCGTGTGCACTCTGAAGCACATGTGAACATTCTGCACTGAAAGAACCATCTTGGTTTTAAAAAATCAATAATGCACATCTGCTTCATCAATTGAAACAAATATGTTAGCTTTTTAGAGTTTGAGAGTTCCATGCCTATTGTAGATTCAGATTAGGGTGAATGGGATATATTGAATTGTATCTCCCATGAACAGAAGAGGGAGGAAAGTGAATTTCACACACCCTCCCCCATTTCTCCTGCAGCTGCCTGTGCTTCCTCCTACACTGTTCCTTGGAGTTAGTCAAATCTTCTGGAGCAGATATTTCTTGGCAGAGATGGAGACACACAGTGGGAAAGGAAGGCAGGTATTTTTTGCTGACTCACTCTTCCACTTATGGAAGCCTTCACTGGATCAAATAATCTACTGTGATTGAAGGGACACAATTGGATACAGTCCATAATCTATAAATTCATAACTTCCAAGACCTAATTTCTGTGGGGAAATGCCACATTCTAGGGTACTGTGCTCCAAACCTGGGACTACTTATTTTTCTTCATTAAAATTGAAGGTGATGTTACTTTTGGGAGTCCACTAGGTCTGTTAGCAATGACACTGATTGGACTAGGAAACTCCAGCATATCCTCAGTGTATTAATGACATGATTAGCAATCATGCTGTATGGCATTTAAAATTAAATACCAGGTGTAAGTTTAATCCTTCTCTCCCCAGCCACAGTCTATGAAACCATTCCTCCCACTGTGACAATTAGCTTTAGAAAAAGAACTATTACTGTACAATTTGAGTATTATTATTCAAGCTACTTACTATTCTGTTCTTCTCCAAGAGCTACCAGTGTTTCAAGAACTTTGATTCCTTCCTGAACTGCTAAAAGTTCCATTTTGTTGTTTGGGCGGTTGATCTCTACACTTTTCAGTTTCTCAACCATTATTGGTGCCAGTGAATGGATATATGGGGTTGAGAGGGCTCGATTGGTGTGTTGGAATACAGAAAGTAGAAGCTGGTAGCACTTGGCTTGAACCTAATCACAATAAAAAATATTGCTGTGTTAGTTTATAGTTGGTAGTGAAACCATCACAATGTTAATAATGGTTCCTGAAAGAAAAGTGAAAACAAGGCAATTCAAATGGTCAAGAAATACTGTTACTTGGTCATTATGTCCTCGGTCATTTCATCTGTTTAATAAACAGTATCTGTCATGGTACAAACTCTGGAACTACACAGAGTGCAAATAATTTGGGATAATTGATTTTGTTCCATATTTGAAAATCACAGTTCAAGACATGGTAAAACTTCATTTACTGCTGAGGATTCAGTTAGTAACACAGCAAGTTTTGTAAGAAAGCATAGCTAGTATAAAGTGAATCCCTGTCTTTTCGAGTAAGATGGTAGCTTAGGTTTGTTAAAATGTTACACCACATTAACCAATCTTGAACCAGAAGCCAAAACAGAAATGTTTTTTATGTTAATATATGGCTATACATAGGTTGAGTTGTGTAAATGAAGTCCCACTTGCAAACATCTTACATGCACGGGGGAATTAGACTACATGTAGGGGTTTTTTTAACTGCACAAATGGTAGCTTTAGGGAGAGTGAACTTTTAATTAATGCTGGGTCATTGGGGCAAAAATGGAATACTCACCCAAGGATCAGATGAGTTCAGTGCCATTTTGAATCTGTTCATGCAGCCATTCTGTAATGACTGCACTCCAATTATTTCTGTGCTTGCAGACCAAAGGAAAAGTGCAATAGCTGTAAGCATGCTGACTTCATCCACAATAGGCCTTGAGGCCTCTGAAAAAAATCCAGTAAAAACTGGCTGAGAGCTTATACTAAAACGGTTTTGAAATAGGCAAAATGAAACTGCTCAGTTACAAAGTAAGAAAATACTGGAAAATAAACATAATATTTCTGATTTAAATAGTAATGATATTTTATTGCACAACCCTTTCAGCCTAGTTTTTTTGTGGTTAAAACAACCACCACCCTATGATATAACATGGAAGTGGTTTGTACTTGATATGTTTCTGAAAAGCAGATCCACATGAGATTTTAAAAACTACATTCCACAGACATATGCAACATACAGAATGACTCACAATAACATAATTGTTAAAAATATTGATATATTTAATAATCCAGTATACCTGTTTGTTCTGATTTTTTATTGTTATTAAAAATATGCAACACACATTTATTTTGTCAAATTAGTCCCCTTTTGTTAATAAAAGAGCTGAATTGCTCATGTATCCTAATACTTATGCCGTATATGGAGAAGTTCAAACTCAACAAACATAGGGTTTTTAAGGCATTAAAGGAGGATGCTGGGCTCTACAAAGAAGCACTAATACATCAAAGAAGATTTGGACACCCCCATGTGCATCTTTATTCCTTTCTCTTTTAATTCTATAGATCTAACAGAAATAGCAATGTGATTATTGAAATAAGTACACCAGTTCTGGTTCCTATGAGAAGAACAAGAGTTTGGATTTGATATCCCACTTTATCACTACCCGAAGGAGTCTCAAAGGGGCTAACAATCTCCTCTCCCCTCCTCCCCCACAACAGACACCCTGTGAGGTGGGTGGGGCTGAGAGACTTCAGAGAAGTGTGACTAGCCCAAGGTCACCCAGCAGCTGCATGTGGAGGAGCGGGGACGCGAACCCAGTTCCCCAGATTATGAGTCTACCGCTCTTAACCACTACACCACACTGGCTTTCCCTTTTGCTTATTTTTTCAGTAGCTGTGTTTGTATGCAAATTACCTGGCTGAGAGTATTCCAAGATTGAGGCCAGGGTGCTGCGGATAAGATTTGTCCACTGTTTGTGTATTTCTTCATTCATTGTCATTGGAAGAGTTACAATATTTTTCAATCCTTGAAGTGCTGCGGAGACTGGCGGTGGGACATGGTTTCCTGTTGTTTTCACTGCAGTATCTTTTAACACTTGAGTTAATAGAAACAGGACTGTGGGCAAAATTGTCATGCATCCTGAAAGATAAAACATATTTACTTGCACACAAGTGTAAGAACAAAATGCTACACCATAGGCATGATCCATAGTGCTATATTCTATGTAGCATTTCACATGAGCAAGTACGGCCCACTGTTACACACAAAGCATATCTGAGTCATATAACAGAAAAGCCACTGTAGGCACACAGCTACCTGTGCACTCCAGAACCACTGGATTTTGTTTGTGTGTCCATCCCACACCACGTGTTAAAATACAACATTACACGTGATGCTTCCAATCTGTCCTGGCGCCTTGACTACCATTGTGGAATTAAAGGGAAAGAGAGGCTCATATCAAACCATAGAAGTAAGCATGATTACTATGTTCTACCTCTATTGTTGGAGGCAGCATGCTTCTGAATACCAGTTGATGGGAATCACAAATGGGGAGACTGCTACTGCTACTGCATTCAGCACCTGCTTGCAGGCTTCCTGTGGGCATCTATTTGCCCACTAGATGAACCTCTGACATGACTTCTCTTATGCACTCTATTGCTCTTTCACTTTCCTAGTGAAACTAAAGTATCCTATATACGTATGTCGTTTTGGAAGTAACTATGTCCTAATAGCAGTGACGCGGGTGGCACTGAGGGTTAAACCACAGAGCCTAGGGCTTGCCAATCAGAAGGTCGGCGGTTCGAATTCCCATGACAGGGTGAGCTCCCATTGCTCGGTCCCAGCTCCTGCCAACCTAGCAGTTTGAAAGCACGTCAAAGTGCAAGTAGATAAATAGGTACTGCTACACTGGGAAGGTAAACAGCATTTCCGTGTGCTGCTCTGGTTCGCCAGAAGCGACTTAGTCATGCTAGCCACATGACCTGGAAGCTGTACGCCGGCTCCCTCGGCCAATAATGTGAGATGAGCACCGCAACCCCAGAGTCGGTCATGACTAGACCTAATGGTCAGGGGTCGCTTTACCTTATGTCCTAATAGCTGCATTTCCTGATTGTGCATGGATATAATATTAATAGGGACCCAGGTGGCGCTGTGGTTAAACCACTGAGCCTAGGGCTTGCTGATCAGAAGGTCGGCGGTTCAAATTCCTGTGACGGGGTGAGCTCCCGTTGCTTGGTCCCAGCTCCTGCCAACCTAGCAGTTTGAAAGCACATCAAAATGCAAGTAGATAAATAGGAACCGCTATAGCGGGAAGGTAAACGGCGTTTCCATGTGCTGCTCTGGTTCGCCAGAAGCAGCTTTGTCATGCTGGCCACATGACCTGGAAGCTGTCTTCGGACAAACGCCGGCTCCCTCGGCCAATAATGCGAGATGAGCGCGCAACCCCAGAGTCCGTCACGACTGGACCTATTGGTCAGGGGTCCCTTTACCCTTTACCTTTATAATATTAAAATCTGACTCAAAGCTGCATATAATGTTTTCATTTACCAAGTAAGTTCTGGGTGCAGTTTATTGAAATGAATGCGTACAGATTTCAAGAATGTTCTACTGAAGCAAATCTCTGAAGTTTAAAGGTACTCCATAAACTGATGTGCAGTTGGGGTTAAAAAAAAAGGAATGGGAATTCTGTCCCTTCAAGGAACCACGGGGGAAGGGGGAAATTATACTGTGAATCGCCCTGAGATCTTCAGATGATGGGTGGTATACAAATTTAATAAGTAATAGATGTTTTGGACTACAACTCCCATCAGCCTCAGCCAGCACAGTGCTGGTTGGGAAAGGCTGCATTAGAGCCTGTTCTGCTTGTCTGTGCCACCATCATAAACATTTCTCCGAACACTTTCCACATTTTTAAAACAGGTTTCAACCTGTCATGCTTTCCTTTCACTATCCAGGATACACTTTCTGCAAAGCCTACTTGTCCATGCATCTTAAGAAAGATCTACTGCATTACCAGCTGGGGAACAGAGAGTGGGCAGGTCAGACAGAATTCCAATTGTGGCAGCTACAAGACGAGCACTTTCTTCTGGAAGCTGTTGGGTTCTGCTGGAGATATGACTCGGAGAATCTGACATTTTTGTGCTCAAATGTGGCATGTGCCGTACTAGGATAAACATTAGGAGCTCCATGGCAGCAAATACAAGAGATTTTCCTGGCACAAGACCCCCACTTTCTCCTCCTTCGCCCAACATGGTGCTTGTGTCTTTTTCTTTTACATCTTCTTCATCTACAAAATAAGAACATAAAAGGCAGTATGTGTTAAAAATGTGACTATCATACGGAATCCATAAATGCCAATGCAGAAAAGGATTCAAAATAATGCATAATAAATACTGAAAGTGTAAATATAGCCACATAGTATTACAACAATAAAATTGTTTAAAATGTATACATTAATATTTAGTAACTAGACAGCTTCTGTTTACTGTTAGAAACTGTGGGTAGAGAATCAAAGGTGCCACAATTCTGCTTATGCTATCAGCTAAACAACTGAAATAGTGTTAATGCTGTTTCCTTTTACTAATGTAAGGAAATATAGAAATATTTTGATTCTCTTGTGGCATTCAAATGCATGAAAGTATACTAAATGATTCAACTTAGTTTAGGTTTGTTAAGTGTGCAAAATAAAGAATATAAATAGGATGGAAAAGGATACAGTTTGAAATATCCTATCTTCACAAACAAAACTTTGTTCTAATATACCGTACTTCATTATTTCTGAAACCCAAAATTAAGGTAACATATCTTACTCAGAGTGTTTCTTTTTTCTTGTAGATGATCCTGAGCAGCTCTTATGATCTGCTGCACAACACCAGTAACTAGCAGTTGGACTGAAGGAGGATTGCAGGTCAAGAGAAGTCGATGCAGCACACTCAAAAGTTCAACACCAAGGAGCTAGCAAGGAAAAAAAAAGGTTTTTCCCCAAAGTTGCCTATGATCATGAGCTTTCATAATAAAGCTATCCTACATTGCTGTAATCCCTTATAATGTCTCATTTAATCTACATCTGAAAGACTTATTCTGAGCATTTCACCACTTTAAAGAAAGCACTCACCAAATGCATCATTCAGCCAAAGTTAAGCATTTTTATTTCCGATATGCTTAACTTCCTCAGCTAACTTGATTAGATTTTGCCCAAACATTTATTAGGTTCAAACCATTGCACCTGTTTCAGTGTGTCTGAGCTGGCATTTATTGAATAAAAGGTTGAAAGTACAAATTTGGTTCTGTTTTTTCTCATAATTAATATTTAAATTGAGAAAAATCAGGACAAAACATATTAGTCAATGTTAATCAATTAGTCAATTTCACAAACTTTTCCACTCCATGACCAATACATGAAACCTTCATTTAACTGATTGTTCCAGCAATCTGCTTTACTTCCTGCATAATCAGATGGCTATCCTAGCTTGCAGTTACAGACTTCAATAATAATACCTGATCCTCAGCAATGTGGGTTCTAGCACAAGGGGAATCCAATAAAGTGTGCAGAGCTTGTAAACAGGATGTAACATGTTCAACAGGCTCTTCTGGTCGTGGAGAGCAGAGAAACTGTATACTAACACCTGAAAAGCAAAGTATTTTAGATTTTAGACAAAACAGAAGAACATTGACTAGTAAAGGGTTTATTAAAAAAAACTATTATTGCATATTGCTGTGCATACACAAAACACTAGTTTTAATCATTTTTACATGAGATGACTGCGCACAATACTACTGCAGCCATCAGCAAGTCAAGAGTCTTAGGCTGAAACCCAAACACTTAGGCATCCCAAGTTCTGAAAGCTAGAATGCTTCTGTTTCTGGTGCTGTCACAAAGCTAGAGTCCATCAAAATGGGAAATATTGCTACCTGATGATATAAAGTAGTAGTACCACTACAGAATTCTGAAACAACAGCACAACGTATTACCCAAAATCAAATGCATTCGATCTTTGTTTATCTCTTGCAAAGGTTTGGTGGAAGGTGGTGTTCCTGGTGCTGGGTTTAACATAATGGATGTGGCACGTTTCTGTGGATTTGGTATTGCTGCTGACACATCTTCTGTTGATTCAGAAGCATTAAATCCTGTACTATTCAACCACAGTGCAATTGCGTGTAGAATTGGAGTCCATGAATTCCGGTAATGCAGTCTAGCTGTATCAATTGTCTCTGGAGTGTAGAATGCTCCACCTGTCAGGCAAAATATTACACTAGATTTCAGCATGGCGATGGAGGCAGAAAGGAACTGAGTAAAAAGTGCATTATCATTTTAAATATTTTGTTAATATCAACTACACCTTAGAATTTCTGCTAACATGCGTGTGCAAGCTAGGCCCAAACTCACATGCTTATAGAATTCTTCACATGGTGGCTTACTATCAGTGAAGTCAGTCTATCATTCTGACCGTCCCACTGCCAGAAGCATGGCACCCTGGGCTACCGTAGTTCACATATTACAATCCATCACTTGTTCATTTATCCCACCATTTCAGAGATGATTGCAAGAACCAAATTTACTGAAGAACACTATGTTTGAGGTTATGTAGGATGATATGAAAAATCTGTTTGATTTCATTCAGACATTAAAGGTTACTATTTGATTTGGCAAACATGAAAAAACAAACTCGAGATAGCTTCCAAACCATGGTCAGGGAAACCTTCCAACTCTGGCTCAAGAGCTACAGAGTTAAGAAAATTAGGCTTATGCTATGTGCCATGGGAATGTGCTGTTGTGTCTTTTCCTATAAATGACAGCAAAACAAGGGTATGGACAATGTTCAGCCTTCCCAAACTTTGTCTTTTAAAGTTTCTACCCACATGTCAAAACTATTATAATAACTGTATTCTAAACTAAATTAACAGCTTACCATCTGGAGGAAGTTGACTTGCAAATTCTGCTGGTAAAGTCAAAAGAGCATAATCTTTAAGTGCAGCTAACCAGAGGCGGCTGAGAGTAGGCAGCTCTGGTTGCACAAGTGTTATTAAACTGTCTGGCGGCAGTTCATCTACTGTGCTATAATCATCATCATCATCATCACCTCCATTCTTCACTGCTTTCTTTGGTTTAGTTTCTGCTTCTTTTTTAATCTTCATAGCTACTACATACACCTTTAGATAAAAATCCATGCAAAGTATTACAATCATATATAGACAACACAAATAAAGCTTCCCTGTGTGCCATTAAGTGTCATTAATGTAACCCATCCTTAAAATATATGTTTCACTTAAATCCCAGGCACGTTGCACTAATAAAACCCACACCTCTTGATATGGTCACCCAAATTGTATGTTGGAAAGATTAATTCTGCAGCACACTTTCAACCCCATTCTCAAACCCATAAGGTTTAACAAACCCTTTTAAAAAGAAGTATATATCCTCAAGGTGTTGAAAAGTCGTGATCAAGAGAATCACTTTTGTATATTTCAAAGTCCCTGGACAGAGTTCACCTAACGAGTCCTGACTGGAAGCCCTGTGCAAAGACTTCTGCTTGCACAATAGGGCTTTTGCCCCTCTCCTCCCCACTGTATGCTTCCCATGGCTTGGGATGTGTGTGTTGGAAGAACCCCTAGAATTGGCAAGCTGAAATGATTGTGCTAGTGGAACATTTGCCTTAGTGCAATATTGAATTCCTCCAACTGAATATATCCAGTTATAAACAATAAAAAGAGAACTTGGCTGATGGCCTCAGCAACTCTAGGAAATACCACAAAGTAACATGTTAATAAAGTGTCTTATGCAAATATAAAAACCAGCAGAAATACTTAATATAGTTAAAGTATTGTTTCAGCATTTTTTTTACCAGGAAAACTGATTTCATTACCTCCTTCCATTCATCCTGGCAAGTAGTTCACTGTTTTGTTGACATTGTTTTGCTTAGAGGCAAGGGAGGCTGAGATAAGTGACTTATCTAAGATCATACAACAAGTCTACACCTGAGCTAGAATGTTTCCAGTTCTGAATTCAACACTTCACATACTGGATCATGCTAGCTCACATATTATTTTATTTTTATATGCAATGAAATTCTATGTAATAAATCACTTTATGTCTTCATATGTTAACTTCTATGCAGACATTTCAAGTAGCAGCTAGAAACCTTTTCAAATAACCTCAAGATACATTGTCTTGCATTCAAAGTCTGAAGAATATTATTGGAATGTTTACAAACAGCAGCAAGCCAACCTGTATTATATACTCCATTGAGTTACTACATGTAGTTGTGTGTGTTCCATGCAATGTAACAAATAAACAATATATCAGATCAACTGATTTATTCATCTATTGCCTTCCAATCCACAGAAAAGCAAGACTAAGCAACTGCTTTTATATTATTATTTTTAAATATTTACCTCAGCCCAAGCTTTGAGTACTGCCAGTTTTTCCATAGTAGTAGCGCTCTCCCTGTAAAGCTGGCTGGAAGACCCCTTGCCTGTTTGCACTTTGTCCAGTGAAGAGACAAGGAGGTTGTGAACACGGCGAAGATCATTAAGGTCGCTTACTACGCCACTTCCAATCCAGGTGCTACACACCTAAAAATCAATATAAACAGCCAGCTTGCCTTTTAAGAAAGCATTCCTCCACACAGAGAACCAATCAGTCTTGGTCTAGGCTCAAAACTCCACCCAAATATTAAGACCAGAGTGTGAGCTAGAGCTAATTTCCATTTCTCAACCTAGCCCAACTCACCAAAATGTCCCAATCATAAAATGGGAAATTCCAATACAATTGAGGTAAGACAAATCTGCATTGATCAGAGCAGTTTTAAGGAAAAATTAAGAACTTTCAACACAGGAATATTTTCTGACAAATTGTTTTAAGAAACACTTTCATGGTTCTTTTTAATTACAAACATTAATGTGACTGCATTACACAATACTATCTGCAATTCACAACTGGCAAGGTACTATGGGGAACTGAGCCCAAGTGTACCAAATGTAATGAAGGCAAAGGGGGAAAATGGCCAAAAATATAGGCACAAAGTGAACAATAAACTGGGAGGAAATGAATTTTTTCGGCAGTTTTTAAAATGCTTTTTGAAAGTGTGGAGAAACAAAATGGTGAACAGGAGAAAAACAGTGCAACCAAACATGATGGGTGGACCGAGAAGGAACATGATACTGTGTAGATTCAAAGAAACATGAAGTAAACCAGAAAATAAGGCAAACCAGAAAGATCAGACAAAATATAAAACAGAAGTAAAAAGGAAGAAGACAACCAGAAAGACAAGCCTGAAGACAAATAACAAGGGAGCGTAAACACTTGGTGATTGTATTCAATTAAAGCGAGATGCAAACTAGTGCATCATGGGAGCAGCCTACTTCCAAAGCATCCCTTCCTTCCTTGATCAGATGGTGCATCCTAAGCACAGTTTACCTGCTAGCTAAAGGGAAATCCAGTGGTGCTTAATGATCTTCTTCCCTTTATATGACTGAACACAATAAAATAACTTGAAGTCAGATCATGAATTTGCTATATAACTGGATTCCTCATTTTCCTAATAAATCAAGGAATTGTATGCCTCCCCCATACAATCCCGTCCCCAGTGGGCATCCCTGAGTAGATCTTACCAGAAAATGCACATAGGGCAAATACAGCTCAACAATGCAGAGGGTTCACAACCCTTATCTGGCTAGAGATCAAAGGAAGGTGACTTATACCAGGTCAGCTCATTGCACATCGAAACCCAGTATTATCTATTCCGATTGGCAGATGGTTCTTCAGGTTCTTAGGCACAAGTCTTTCACATCACCTCCACAGACCCAGTGCAAGACATTGCACTATCTGAGACTGGCCCAGGGACCCTCTTCTCCTCTCCCACTGCCCCCCTTTTGCCTGCATTTCTGTTCCTGCTCCATGCTCCATTCCTCTCCTCCTCTACGTCTTCTGCTCTTGCACTCCTCGCCACTTCTTGCCCAACTAGCTTGCCCAACTGGCTCAACTCTGAAGAGCTGCAAAACCTAACTATTTACTGCAAAACCTTTAAAAATGCCAGTCCTAAGAGCCAGCATAGGCCTATCTTCATTCACAAGGAGATAAGATGCTTTCTTAATATGATGCACCCTCCCAGGAGTCTTACAATATCCAAAACTAAATGTTTGGATAGTATTCATTTCTCCTTCCACATGACACCTTTTTTTTCTAAAAGCAACCATGTTTTTCTTTGTACCTGGCAAGCTTTTGCTGTAATATCAGAAGGGGTGTCCTGTGAAAAAGCTGGCCTTAAAGCAGCTCCAACCTGTGAGAGAAAGAAAAATTGATGAAACCATGCCCTACACCCACTCTTGTAACAGGAATTTAGACACTGCATTAATTAACCTTTGCAGCTAATTAACCTTTGTTGTTGTTGTTGTTGTTTAGTCGTTTAGTCGTGTCCGACTCTTCGTGACCCCATGGACCATAGCACGCCAGGCACTCCTGTCTTGCACTGCCTCCCGCAATTTGGTCAAACTCATGTTCGTAGCTTCGAGAACACTGTCCAACCATCTTGTCCTCTGTCGTCCCCTTCTCCTAGTGCCCTCAATCTTTCCCAACATCAGGGTCTTTTCCAAGGATTCTTCTCTTCTCATGAGGTGGCCAAAGTATTGGAGCCTGAGCTAATAAATCAAGGAATTGTATGCCTCCCCCATACAATCCCGTCCCCAGTGGGCATCCCTGAGTAGATCTTACCAGAAGTAAGAGTAGATCTTACAATTAACCTTTGTAGCTGTCATAATTATATGACAGACACTATTAATCATTTTTTTCAGTGGAAAAAGACATCTAATTTTAGAAGCAAATGTGTCTCCAAAGAAGTCACATGTTTCGTTTTGCAATTTGCTATGGCAAATAATGCTGACTGTGGTAACATTATAAATCATGGAGAAAGGGAGTCAATTGCTCACCACCATTCAGGCTGACCTAGCCATGGCTACTGACTCAACTTCTATGACTTTCCAAATGCGAATTGGTAGGTTGAGAAGATTAAAACGGGGAGCTGTAAATCTTCACATATAATGAGCCTAGACCTGTATGAGAGCTTCATGCATGCCTACAGAGCACCTGTGACAAACAGGATCTTTTCATGCCCATCAAAAGCAAGATGATTCTCAGCTGGGATACATTTTGTTTCACAACTGATTTTTTGCAATGGCATAAGCACATAGATAAGCTTACATTAGCCTGATACTGCTCTAGAATCACATGGCCTGGAAACTCTGGTTCAGGAACTGCTGCAAATTTCTTGATAATGTCTTCAAGTGCTTGGAGACCAGCCATTCGCAACTGGTTGCTGTGGTCAGTTGCCGCCATAAATGCCATGCGAATAAGATCAGAGAGGTGAAGAACTAGAAGGTCATCTGAAAAGAGACACAAGAAAAAGCAGAAGTTTCAAAAGTCATCTGTTGATCAAACTTACACACATCTTTCACCCCAAAGAACTACATTATAAAATACACATATTATATAGTCTAAGCAAAGCAAAACAGAAAAAAATGAGCAAAAGTACAGTACCACCTTAAGAGCTAATATCTCTCATGAATTCTGAACTATCCTTCTTAAAATAGGATTTGAAATGATAACAACATTGCATCTACGGAAAATCTAAACTGCAGTTAACAAATTCACAGTGCCTATTGTTTACAACAGAGCATGTGATCACTTCTAAGGTTCACCCATTGGATATTTTAGATTAAAGGAACAATTCATTCACACAAGAAACAAAAGCTTAATTCAGACCATAAACAGATCTATTGAAAGAATGCCAGGAGGCACACACACACACACACACACACACACACACACACTTATTCAATGTTAAACTGAATTTGCATAGGATTTTGCAGATAATTCTATTGCCATTTAATTGAATCTGAAAGAAATCATCAATACAAGGAGTCAGTGGAATGACCTATTTCAATATGCAGGCTTTAAAAGCAATAATCAAAATTTCCAACATTATTTTCATCTAAACTGTAAAATGTGCCTAACTTTTTTAGAATTCTTTTACAATCCATATTATCAATAGTAGCCTATCTGATGCTTCTGAAACACCCACAAGCAGGATTTGAAGTAAACTGCTTTGCTTGCAACCCGCTGCTGTACCTCCTTGCTTTTGCCACCCAGGAAAAGGTATTAAGAGGCATACCACCTCCGAATCTGGACATATAAGTCAGCAATCACTTCCAGGATGTTTTACCCATAATTTCCCATTATTTCTGAACCAGGAACCTATGCTTACTGGACTTAGACTAAACCATGAACTGTAACCAACTTCAAACTGTGGTTTCAGACCCTAGTTTCATCCAAATCTGGTAAGTATAGTTTCCTGGTTCAGATAACAGGGAATGGTTAATTCACCCTAGATATCTTCAATTACACATTGGGAGGAGGAAATGAAATAAGAGATCAGAGATCAGAAGGGCATATGCACAAGACACATACATAATACACCAATATAACTATGTCAAAACATATTTGGCCAATGGAAGGAGCCGCGTCATCATGATGTACCAACTGAAGCTTCCCTTCCAGATATTTACAAGAGTAGCCACAGCCTATGCCCACAACAGCAGCTTAGCTTTCAGGTTACAAACTGCTTTTCCCGTTGACTCTTCTGTTTTCCTACCAGTATTTATTTAAATGATTTCCATTTATTTAAATTAGAATAAAAGTGGTTTACAACCTAGCTTAAAACATCACATAAAGCATAACAAAATGTCAAAATAAAATATTGCACATGAAAATCAAATACAAAATTCTCAAACATAAAAAATTACAGACTAAAAATATATACAAAAATACAACAAACCCCTACAAAACAGCAGCATTAGCAACCACACAAATGACTGAAATAGAAGCTGCTCCTACACTCCCCCACAGCAACATATCTCAAATACATTCTTAGCAACCATCCACATACAAACATACCTCATGCATTCCCACCAACCATATAGATAATGCACAGCTTATCCCTAACTATTTATTACAAAGTGAACATCTGGTCTACAAGAATACATGACTGTATTAAGCATAGTTTACAACCAGCTCATTCACCTACTAGGGCAATGCAGTACTGTAGAAACAGCAATATAACCACTCCCAAACCACTCCATCTCTCACCCAGTTAGGACCAAACTAGAATTAAGCAACTTTGAAACACAGAAGCATTACAACTCAGTCTCTTACTCTGGGCAGCGAATATATAATTCCTGTTGCCACCCTATGATACATTACTTACATTCTCCTACTGAGCACATTCAACAGTACAAAATAAAACATGGTGATGCCTTCACAGCAACCTCAGAAAGGTCTGCACTTCCTTGGCCCTCCTATCTCAGTCTGTGGGCTGGAATGCAAGTCAATTAGCAGCAGCTGTTTCCACTCTCCTCCTCCTCTGGAAATATCAGCAGCATCCTGGCTGACAAGGCAACCATGAGCAGAGAGAGCAGAAAGACAGAATGGACTTTTCCCTGCCCCAGGACCCCTCAACAGAAACAACAGGCAAAAGGTAAAGCAAGAAAATGTCACAATGAAAAGGCACAACGGTTTTTCACAGACTAATAGTCATTCCAACTGTCTCTTAATTGCCGATCTTAGAAAAAAATGATAACTGGACAAAAAAAATGCCTCTGCTCATAAAAATGCCAGAATCAATGGATTGTTAACACTTAGCCTCTCTGTGTGAGTGCAAACATGTCTACATCCACAGGAAAAAGTCACCTGAAACCTAAACATGGACAACAAACACACACTGAATCCCTGATCAGAGATGAGGCTCATTAAGGGACCTTGAGTTTTCAACTGTCTCCCTTATAGGATTTTATTAGAGTAGAATCAGATAAGGGGCTATAGTTACCTATAATTAACTACTGTAGTTATTCTAGAGAAGAAACACATAGAGAAAAAGACACCAGTCTCTCTTACTTTTAGGATTTCTGAGTTTGGCAGAACGGGCAAGAGCTAGATCAAAGTGGGCTTTATTTGCATTTTCACAGAGCATAATAATTCGACACAGGCAATCAGCAGCAAAAACTCGAGTAGCCCAGCGAGGAGCTACAGAAGGCTTTGTTTTGTCTTCTTCACCCAGTGTAGTAAACATCATATCATCATCCATTTCATCTTTTTTCTCTGAATCTTCATCTTTTTCACCTCCCAAAGGAGCTGTAGTGGTCATATCTGCAAAATAAGAAAGGATCCATTATTTATTTAAAACATTTTTATCCCAGTTAAAAAAGCATAACAAAACCTTTCCATAGGACTTTTTTTTACAGAAAAAATACCAAACTAGTTCAACAGTACTAAAAAACAATAAACAATAGTTAAATTTAGTTAAGAGTAGACCCACTGAAAATCAGCGGACATATCAATTTAATTCAGTCCAATATCAGAGTAGCAAAGTTTTTATTCTTGCATTGGGGAAAACTGACACTAGGTAACAAATGCAAGAAATAACAGTGGGAAACTTGTTGAACTATCATTCTTTTCACAATCAAGCCCAGAAACATTTTGGTATTTTACAGCAAAAAATTATTTCTCTAAAGAGACATAGTAAGAAATGCATGCTTACACCTCAAAAATGATGAAGATGGCGCTTTGAAGTCAATCTAGCAAGACAATATCAGGGCCTTTTAAAACATATGTAAAGTCTCACCACAATTCTTTTAGTCTATGATACAAATATTTGCAGGGCACTATATTTACAAGAAAATATTTAGCAAGAATTTAGAATGATTCCATAGCACTGTTTAATACAAGCTACCGGTAACAAAATTCAGGAGACGTCAATAGCCCAATTCATACCCTGGCTCCAAGCAGAAACATCTATTTGAAATGTTCCTAGAAGAAATGTTCCTAGAAGAAACTGGGATCAACAGATCAATAACTCAAGAGTTCTTTCATTTGCATATTAGTACCTCATAAATAACCCTCTGAAGACAGTTTTATCAACACACCAAGCACCTCCTAAGCTACTTATAAAACACTGTAGCAGTGACTTTCTAATATGCTTCAGGCTCCACTGAAATTATGAGGCACTTGTGTATTAGTGAAAACACAAATCAGCACCTAAATAAAATTTTAAAGGCTGACCTTTACAGCCTGGGAAAAATAGCTTCCAATAACACATCATTCCAGACGGATGTGACCTCAGTTAGATTACTGTGCATCTAGTCCTTACAGCGTGTTCCAGTGGCCTTATCGGGGGTCACTAGAGCATGAATAGAAGGGTTCAATTTTGTTAGGTGGGGGTGTAGCAGTTGGTGCACCAGTCATAGCTGGAAAAAGGCACTCCTCATCACTGACGTGACCTATGCATCTAACAAGACCTAACATGAGTTCGACCAAACTGCGGGAGGCAGTGGAAGACAGGAGTGCCTGGCATGCTCTGGTCCATGGGGTCTTGAAGAGTCGGACACGACTAAATGACTAAACAACAACAACAACCCAAAAGATGAATATTAGACATTGGAAAATGGTTGTTGCAAGATGTCTAACAATGTTTTCTTCAGTAGAGGCTGGACCATGACTTCCTTTAATGCCATAGGCATACTTGATTGAAAAGTCTGCTAAATAAAAAGCTTCTAAAGGAATTACAAGAGTCAATATAATTTACATCAGGCTTCCCCAGACTTCGGCCCTCCAGATGTTTTGGACTACAATTCCCATCTTCCCCAACCACTGGTCCTGTTAGCTAGGGATCATGGGAGTTGTAGGCCAAAACATATGGAGGGCCGCAGTTTGGGGGTGCCTGATTTACATAGTCATTTTCAGATACTTACCGCTGGATGCTGCAAGGACATCCTTACATAACATCAGCCAGTGAGAGAGCTTTTCTACTGCCAAAGATGAAAGCATATGTCCCAAGGTATCATGAATATCAGAGCACAACTTCCGATCAGTCTCCCGATCTAGCATTCCAAAAAGGACTCCCTCAAGTCCAGTCTCTGTGATATTGATTCCCTGATGTCGGCCATGAATATCCCTCCGGGAGCCTACTCCTGGAGCAAAAGAATTCATATCTGCAAAACAGATGGTAAAGGCATTTTACATTAACAGGATTTTTTCCCTTCAAAATAGCAACTTGAGATTTTTCTAAAAAGTCTATGCCTCCATATGATCCAAATAACTAACACAATGACATCTGCGTTAAAATGCAGTACTTAATATGATAAAACACCAACAATGCAGAAACTAATGTGTTAGTAGTCTAGAGAAGTATATGGCATAGTTTTGGACTTTAGAGAACCTCCCCTGAACTAAAGCTAATGTTATATCTCTATGTTTTAAGCAGGAATGGAAAACCACAGCCAAGTGGGGCTTTCCAGTCTATCTGGCCAACACTCCCAATACCATACCCCACACTCCTCAGACCACCTCCCTGAGTGTTTTTGCTTGTCTGGAATGTGAACTTGAACTCTAATGATGCCTATTGCTTGTCTGGATGGACAATAGAGAGGGGTATGCAAGCATGTGCAGAAACTTGCCTACTGTACAAAGGTAAACTTTATCTTAATCTGCCTACTTTTGCCTGAAAAGGGTTCCCCATACCTGGTCTAGAATGTATTCTGCTATCTCCAATCCAGTGGAAGATCAATTGTATGATGTGAATTGAAAGGTATTGAAGAACAGTCCCAATCAGACAAAACACAAATATAAAATTAATTTATGAAGAATTAGTAGGAGCACACCAAATCTCCCTCTAATTCCTTTTATACAATACTATAAATGTTCCTTACACTGTACAGAGCAATTTGGCAAAAAGGCCAGTCCCTGCCCTGTGAAAAGTAGGGAAGGGAAAAGCAGTATCAACGGGCGACAAACAAGTTCAGCTGCGCATACTTCAGCTTAGTTTCAACTGTGGAAAATCTTAAGATATAAAGGTCAGATTCCCTGGAAATTATCTGATACCAGTATAAGTAACCTATGTATGTAATGCCATGTAATGCTGTTTAAACACACCTGCCTGTCCAAAGTTGTTGCATATTCCATCAAATTATTTATATAAAATAAAGTGCTCCATATTTGGGCAACTTATTCAAATCCTTTTAAAAGGGTTAAATAAATTAACATATACATGAATTAGTCCAACTCAAAAAAGTTATTGATGGCGGACAGTAGAAAAAATGTCACCCAATCAAAAACTGTATCACTACATACTTAGGACATAAGACAGAGGTAGCTAACTTGTGACCCTTCAGATGAAGTTGTGCTCCAGCTCTCATCAATCCCAGCAAGCATGGCCAATGATGGGAGCTGCAGTAAAGCATTATCTGGAAGGCCAAAGGTTAGCCACCCGAATGTAAGGGGGGAAGGGAAGGGAAGCTTTCTGCAAACTTAGAACAAAGGCACCTCTAGCCTTGTCCTGTCAAGTATAATTTACAATGGGCCTTGAGCTCAGTTCTTGAAGCTTTTAGGCAGACATCTTTCCCAGCTCTGCTACACAGAATCAAGACAATTCAAAATGCTGGGGATCCAATCTGGCCATCATATGTGGAAAGTGTGCACTTTCATAGTCTACCATGGGAGAAAAACTGTCAAAAGTGAATACTTTATTATGAAACAAATTTATATCATTTTTATGAAGTCGGACAACATGCGGGTGAAAATATAGTTCAGGAAATGCACTTCAAAAGTTTACAGCATTAGCTGTTTTCATTTGGTCTTTAGGAAAGTAAACATGCAAAGCAAAACTTACTCATCCCATTATTTTCTTTGTCTCCAGCATTCTTGGCTAAACTCATGGCATATTCACACACTTCTGCTGCTTCTCTCTGAGCAAGCTGCCTCAGACATGCTACTGCAGCCCGACGAAGTAGAAGATGGGAGCTGCATAGGTGAACCTGCAACCACAGTCATAAATCAGCAATCAAACTTGCTGGGTGACTTGAAAGAACCCATAGGTACTGTTGCTTAATTAAAATTAGCTACTCAGTAAACCAATATTTTTATTAATTGAAAAAGTACAGTGGTACCTCGACATCTGAACAACTCGCCTTCCGAAGGTTTCGACTTCCAAAGTCGACAAACCCGGAAGTCTTTTCACCCCGTGCACGTTCTGCGCCTGTGCAGAAGTGGCGTGCGCGGTCAGCGCATGCACAGAAGCGCAAAAATCACGCTTCGCGCATGCACAAAACGGGCGCTTCGACAACCGAAAACCTCGACTTACGAAGAGCGCTGTGGAACAGATCGCCTTTGTAAGTTGAGGTAGCACTGTACATGAATCAATTAAAATAGCAGTTTAGCATATTGTGGGTTTCCTACAGGCATCTGGTTCACCATTGTGAACACCAAATGTTGGACTAGATGGGCCACTGGCCTGATCCAGCAGGCTCTTCTTATGTTCACATGAAACCAAATACACATTTCAATATGATGATTGCTGCGAAAAGGGGGCTTGGGGTCTCTGTGTTTGTGCATATTACTTGGATCATTTGGCGGCGTGGTAGTGGCTCGGATGGCTTCTAGGTGATTGCCACAGCAAGCTATGGAGTATAGTAGAAGCAACCTTTGTTCAAGAAACTCTGGCTTGTGGCTGCACAAGGCTGAAAGTCTTTATAAGGGCAGAAATTTGTCTATCTGCCTGGACTCTAGACCATGGACAACAGAAATGCTGACACGGCCTTCATGAAACTAAGACAATGCATCTGATGGTTAAGTTCTACCTCCACTGTCAGAGCAAGCACACTGGCTTGCCCCTACAAATGAGGGGGCCATGGGGCATACTGACATCACTTGTGCATGCCGTGGGGCATGCCAAGGTCATGACACGTACTGACGTGTTATGCCTCCTTGAAAATTTTTTTGGGCCCTTGCTGCCTCGCAGTTGGTGCCTGTTACATTGGATCATTGAAAGCTGCCTTGTACTGAGTCAGACCAACAGACCATCTATCTCTGTGATTGGCTGTGGTTCTCCAGCATTTCAGGCAATGGTCTCTCCCAACCCTACAGATGACTGTACCCTGGATGTTCCCCCTGCAAAGCATGCACTCTACCACTAAGCCACAGCCCATCCCCTAAAATGTCTCTTTATGATGCCATAGCTGTGCCCTTGCACCCATAGAGTGATGCTTTCAGAGATGCACTCTTTATGACCAGAGATTCACCAGAGTTCAAGTGTAGGCACTTGTCTGTTTTGACTAGTGCGTGCATATCCACTCGCCCTCAATAATGCCTTCATGCATTATTTTGAACACATGAATAGGGTTAGTATTTTACCATCATCTGATCTGAATGATGCTATCAGCTGCTAAGAACAGTACTGCTCTATGAAGAAAACCAACAAAGAGCAGCTGAAGTTCACATGATATGTTATCAACAGCTTCCACTATCGAGTGCAAACTGCTGTTTATAGCAAACTTAAATATGCTTTAGAGACAAAGTCAAACATTTATGGTAAATATTTTCTTCCTAATGAAGAAATGTTTTAAACTGTGACCTGCCTTGGCTGCCTGGCTGAAAGGCAGCATATGAATGCAATTAATAAATAAAAGAAAGAAGTACATCTATTTATCGTTTCATAAGAATCATATAACTTTACAGTATTTGATTCCCTCCCCCTCTTCTACCTCCTCCACTCATCTCCCCTAATACTCATGGGAGAAATGGCAATGTGATCTGTAGTTGCTAGGTTGAAAGCTTTATTGTTATTAGTTATTGCTATTTTGTGAGACTACAGCTGATTATAATTGAATGACCTGTCCGTTTCTGTATTTATGTTCTTGAAAATTTGCAATAAAACCTGTATTATTATTTTTAGAGTTTAACTATTTGGTTGGACCATGGCTATTTAAGAAGCCACAGTAGTTCAGAGAAAGGGTTAAGGCGTGAAGAAGGTTGTGTGTTCTCCACTACTAGAGAATACAATTGATTATTCTGACAAACATTTCTCACCCACCCACCCCCAAGTATCAGACTATATAAATGTTATAGTACTGAAACATAAATGAGAGGCATAGCTTATACTCACACAAAGGCTGGGAACGAGACTGGAGAGGTTAACATGTCGTGGTGCAAACATGTGAAGTTGCTGGAGGCAGGAAATGGCAGCTGCCTGAACAAGAGAGTCTGAATGATCTTGTGTAATTGCACATCCCACCAGACATGAGGAGCGGATGGTGGAAATGGTAGCTCCATTACCTATCAAATTTAAAGTTATCAAATCAACTTCTAAAATATCTACACAATTTTCTATTTCAGTCACAATTCCATGGATGCATTTAATTTTCTATCTTGTCACTTGCCTCAAAATGTAATATACACCAAGGCTATAAGCTTTAATTGCTTGATTATAGGGCATAGGTCTCACAAAGTAGATGATGATGATGATGATGATGATGATAATAATAATATCCCCAACTATATAAAAGACAAAACACCAACATTCCCGAAACAGCAGCATGAAAACTGCAGCCCAGTCACAAATAAAAATGTTAAGAAAAGAGCAGCTGAGACTCCAACAAATAAAAATATAATAAAAAAAGAGAAAGTTGGAAAAAAACCATAAATCGAAGCCAAGGGAGCCTTATAGCACACCTACAGTATCTGCACATTATTGCTGGTTGTCCCTGTTAGACCAGAAGGTAAAAGGTAAAGGTAAAGGACCCCGGATGGTTAAGTCCAGTCAAAGGTGACTCTGGGGTTGCGGCACTCATCTCGTTTTTCAGGCTGAGGAAGCCAGCATTTGTCCACAGACAGCTTTCTGGGTCATGTGGCCAGCATGACTAACCTACTTCTGGCGCAACAGGACACTGCGAGGAGTGCCAGAGTGCATGGAAATGTCATTTACCTTCCCACCACAGCGGTACCTATTTATCTACTTGCACTGGCATGCATTTAAACTGCTAGATTGGCAGGAGCTGGGACAGAGCAACAGAAGCTCACCCCATCATGCGGATTTGAACCACCAACCTTCCGATCAGCAAGACCAAGAGGCTCAGTGGTTTAGACCACACAGTGCCACCAGCAGTGCTGTCAACTTTCCCTTTTTTGTGGGAAATTCCCTTATTCAGCACCCTTACTTTCATATCCAGGAGTTGACAACCCCATAGGATTCCTTATCTTCAAATCCGGGGGTTGACAGCTATGGCAACCAGCTACATTAGGATTCACACCAGCAACCAGAATGGCCTCAGGCAGAAGATATAAAATGGAGAGAGACTGGAACAGGACTAAAGCCACAATCCTAACCACACTTGCCTGGGAGTAAGCCCCGCTGAACTCAATAGGACTGACTTCTGAGTAAACATGAATAGGATTTTGCTTTAAGGCTGCAATCTTAGGTATCTTTGTTTGGAAGTTGAAAAAAGTTGGATTTATTTTTTAAAATGTGTAATATAACTTGCACGCAACTTAACTGGAGTATTACGGCCCTCACTTTTATTGTTTTGTACACTAACCTTGCAGCTCCGGGCCAACCGTTGTTATTATAGCACCTAGACATCGACCCAAACATTGGTGTACTTCTGTATGTGATGGAGGCACTGTCAAAAGTAGTGTGAGAACCAAAGACAGAGTAGGCTCTACATATCCACGGTACATTGGTCCACTAGAGTCCACTATTAAAGCAAGTGAATGAAGAGACCATGTCTGGAAGAATAATTAACAGGTTAGTCATATACCTTTGGCACAGTTCACTAAGACTTTGGTAGGGTATGGTTGCCACTTTAGCACAGTGGTTCCCAGTCTTCATCACATTCTCTCTCTCTCTGGCTTGGAAAAGTAACTCTGAAGCCCCACTTTTTGACTATTATTAAGGAAATCGAAGCACAGACCCTGCTCATGTCACACAGAACTAAAAAGGGAGGAAGCAGAGCCATCAGGGCCCACAACATGGTTTAAGGTTTCTGTGAAGTGGACCACCAGCACTAACGTTAATGAAACACTAACAAATAGTGGGCATACCCAAATTATAAAGTCATTTTTATTCCCCGAGACTTCAGTAGTTTGATAATGGGGGGTTTCACCCACAGCAACAGTATTAAAATTTATCTATTAACAAGCTGTTAGTATTTATTTATTTTTTATCATAATGCTTTTACTCTAAGTGTTATAATTTTCAGGACAGACTTTACCAAAGGTGTCATGGGCTTTGAAGACACTCGAACTCAGGATGCAAGGGAGAAACGTGCTAGGAGGAAGGCACGCTTGGCAAATCCACACCGTGATCAACTCCCGCCCGGAAACCAATGCCCCCACTGTGGAAGGATGTGTGGATCCAGAATTGGCCCCCACAGTCACTTACAGACTCGTTGTTAAAACTGTGTTTATGGAAGACAATCTTACTCGACTACGAGTGATTGCCAAAGAAGAAGATGATAATTTTCAGGCTCCCCCATACTGAAATAAGCATGTGTGACTTCTAAGTATGCCCACTTGAAGAAAGATTTGAGAATTCCATGGTAGGGAAATGAAGTAGAATGCTATCAGTTAATTCAGTTGGAACAGAGAGTGCACAATACAAGATTTAGCAGACTGAATCCAAGCAGGTTTGACCTTGGTGAAGGAAGGAAGCTATAAGGGGATTATTAAGGGTGAAAAGCACTTTGTCCAGTTACTTGTCCAGTCTCCCAATTCAGGCATTTAGAAGAGCATTCTATTTTGCAAGATTGTTTAGAACATATGAAAGGGAGGGGCACAAAATGATCATATATGTTACCTAGAGCTCATTAGAGAAACAGTTGAACAGAAAGTAATAGAGAAATAAACTATGGCTGGGTTGTGCGTACTACCTGCTTAGAGTACCGGTAGTGCTTACAGAGAAACATTTTCAGATTGTTTACCAAATAGGTAGCAAGGCTATTTATAACTGAAAAACGGTTGAAGCAGCAAAACATGGGTGCTTATGCTCAGAAACCCTTGTTTAAAAAAAGTTTGCAGAATTTTATGCCTGATTCTTTTGCCATTCATAATATTGTTAAAAAACATCTGCATACAGAATGAAGCATTAAAAAGTGTATAATGCTTATTATACTGTGCTGAATATTATATATCTGCTTTACCTGGACTTCAGGGGACGTTCCATCTTGTGCCAGTGCTAACAGAATGCTGACACTGGTTTTCAAGTGCTGCCCAGAACCTATTCCTCCAACGTAGCGGTGGAGACAGCCAAGAGCCAAGGAATGGCCTGTTCGTGCTACGACGTCTCTAGCAGATTTCAGCCTATCAAGATTTTGGTAAAGTTTAATTTTTGTTAAATCTGTAGCTAATACCATTTTTGTTGATGTGAAATAAAGGCAAAGAATGCAATACAGCAAGTCCACAACTTACATAAGGGTTACCTCCCAGAGATTGCGCCTAAAGCCAAAATCACATATAGTCAAAACCCACTGGGTTCAATGGCAGGTGGGATTGACAAAGTCATTCTTCCTGGAACCCCACCCATCCCCCCTTTTGCCACATGCATAAAGCTGAATGTGCACAAGTTAAATGTGTACTGTATTATTTTTCAAGATCACATAAAGAGAAAACATTTCAAATGACCAAGATGGGCAAAAGCAATTAGCTCTTTACACTTAAATGCTTACAGTCATGTTACTTCCTTCTTAAGGTATTAAGAACCAAAATTAGAAATTATATGCAGTTTTTAAGCCGTGCACATTTTCATATTTGCATGCATAGCAAAACAAACTATATTCCATAAAAACTATATTCAATATAAAACTATATTCCCCTGTCACACAGGGAAAATAGATGTAGCAAACAAAGTTCTCTTTTTGCTTCAAGCAAAAAGTTCAACGTACTTGTCAAAGCTGTACTGAGCCATTCTGGCAATGAAAGTTGCTTCTCCAACCACTTGTGCCATTCTGCCAAGAGCTTCTCCTGCAGCACATCTCAGAATGGGGTTAGGGTTGTCAAGGGCCCCCATAACTAGCGTCAAGGCAGACTTGCGAACTTCTTCTGGCCCTAAAGTACTTTTATTCTCAGCTAAGCCCTTTAACAGAAGACAACATAAAAAGTTTTACAGATACACACCATATAATACCCATATCCACAACTACTGTTTCTGCAAATGACTTTCCTACATTTCCAGTCAGGGAAAGGTTTAAGCTTTCACACGTTTTGGCAGATGTCACATAACCAGAAGCATAAAAGTGCTCTTCCACTCAAAGTGGGGCTTTTTTGACTTGGTAAAAAGGGCACAACACCTTCAAACTGTAGCATAGGTGATACATCATATTTTGCATGCTATGACTCAGCTCCTGATACATCATTGTGCAAAGTCTTCCACTAAGGATCACATAACAAGTTTATGGAACAGTGTTAATGGACTCCATTTTAAAGTTATCTCTGCACCTCTGATCCTTTGATATGAGGGCACTGATATTAGCGCAATAATAGTGATCAGAAATAAATTTGTATGCATACATTAACATTCTATGCCTCACAACTGCAGCCTTGTTATAGTTACAGTAGGATAGGAAATATATAGCACACAGCAAAAAGACAGCATTATACCTCTTAAAGCAGGTTTACCTTTAATGCACTAAGAACAGCAGTAAAAATATTAAGCTGCACAGCTTGCTGACGAACACCCTTTGCCTGCTTGACACATTCTGCAAAATGATCCAACATCTGTAGCCTGTAAATACATACATTATGAGAAAGATATTCCTTGAAGTAATAGAAAAAGAGCTATAAAACCCACAGGCTCCAAAGGTGATGGCTGTAAGGTGCCTCAGTGTGGCAAATGACTATGCCACAATGTGATATAATGTACTTCAAATTATGTTACCGTGCTTTCAAGCAAAATTTGCTCTTGGACTATTTGTTCATCTAACAGTGCCAACAAACGAATTCACCAGGGAAGCTGCTGGTAGGATTCATAACTAGGCTTGGCAATAACTGTCCCCACTCAAATAATGTGACTTTCCTTCCTCTTTAACATCACCTCAACCCTCTGGAGAAGATTTTGAAGGGTGTGGGATTGCAGGGGAGAGGAAAGAAGGGAGGAGGGGAACTTTACGTTGCGTCAAAACAACAGTAAGTGTTGGATAAAACCCAATATAATGAAGATTGTAAGTCAAAAGATAACACAAACTTTTTAAAAGGTCGACAAATTTCTTAATAGCTAACTTTTAAATAGGATTTAAGCCTTGATATTGTTTAATGTCGTGCTTGATACTGTTTAATGGCGTGCTTGATACTGTTTAATGGCGTGCTATGGTCCATGGGGTCACGAAGAGTCGGACACGACTAAACGACTAAACAACAACAACTGTTTAATTAAATAACACTATAATGACATATTCACAAACAGACTTTGCTGGGGGGGGGGGCTACACCTAGGTTCAGGGGCCCTAATCTCCTGCCCCCCCCCAATTTGGCCCTTACTAATTTTGGTAGCAGCAGCAAAAAGAACAAAAATTAAAGTAAACACAGTGCTGCATTGAGCAAAATCCAGTGCCCTGATCTGAATACCGGTACAAGCGTCAGCCTTTTCTCAATCATTTGATTGGTCATTTGATGAGCAGAGGACGCAGCAATAATGACACTCCTCAGCTAATTTGCATGGTGTATCTATGTGTGTGTGGCTTGTAAGTTCAAGAAGGTTGTCATTGTGGCTCTAAGGCCAACAAAGGTTAGCCACCCTGGTTATAAACAAACCTGTGCTTGTAGGAAACATGAGGGAAAACCACTCCAAAGAGAGCAACTGAGGCATCTATGACTGACACTCCCAAAGGTAGAGGACCAGGAACAGCTTCACCAGCAGGGATGCGCAAATAAATGGAAGATGGATCATGTTCTAGAGCACCACTCCCAGAGGCACTGTTTGGCTGGAGCTGTAAAGCATCAGAACACTTGAAATATGATAAACATGTAACATTTATCACTTCGTATTATACATTTTCTAAGGTTTTTTTTCTAAATTATTCTTGTTCAAGGGAACCTATCTACTTCTGCAGTGTCTCCATTATTTCAAGTACAAAAACGGAGATTCAACTCTAAGGCATGGATCCTAGCTTTTAGCGCTGTGATGCTCATTTTAAAGGAATGGGTTCTTCCATGGATGTATTAATGGAAGGAGCTTCAGTTCATCAAACTAACTACATCCATGGAAGGTTTGAGCCAATATGTATAATTCAAGTAAAATTGTTTTGCTTGTGCCCAGTCATGTGTTTACCAATACTGCACGGAACACACAATAAGGGCAATTACAGATCAAGCAGTCTCACATAAAGAGTTTCATTTGGAAAGTATGAGAAGGAAACGCACACCATGACTACGCTATTAGATGTCCTACTGTAATACTTTGAGCAGCAACAGCAGCAGGGTCCACTGCCTTTTTTCTTTTTCAAAAACATGCTTATTATGTGACTTTATTCTTTTCTAACTCTATGGCATCTTCCCCTGCTCTGCTATAGCATGCTTAAGAGCTCAAGTTTAGGGTTGATTCTGTTCTGGCATCTCCCACAAACTCTACAAGATCCAACATTTTTCATAACTCTAAGGAAATGCAAATTATAACTGAGTCTAACTTAAACTTTTATATTTAAAAATCAGTAGAAGTATTGCAAATATGTCCTGGGCACTGTAAAAATAACAACAGTGGATTTGCTCAAGAGCCTTGAAAAAGACAGAAAACTAGATGTTTGTGGAATGCTTTTTAAGGGTTTGATACCTGATCTTCAATTGATTTATGGTCTGTTTCCTGCAGCCAGGAGCCAAGAAGAACACTGTCATCATAATGGCAAAGTGATCTAAGCAGAGATGTCGTAGTATTAGCAGAGTTGTCTGTCAAAGTAAATTCTGCCACCAGCTCCCGAAGAAGTGCATTAAATGACCCTGAAGGAAAATAATTGGAAGGGGGAAATGGCAAAATATAAGACATTTTACATCCTGTGAATCAACAGACATTGTATGAAACAGAAATAGTTCCCAAAGAAGGATGGTGCAGTACAGGAAAATCAGTACTAATATTATTCTTGGGAAGATATAGCCCATGAGAAGCCCACATTCACCTGCCTGAAAAGTCATGTAGTCTTGTACAGCTAGATGCAGTGATTCTAGTGTCCACTGGCGAAGAGAACTCTACTGCTTTACTACAGTACTACCAGAGAGGCATGGTGCCAAGAAACTAAAATCTAGCGGAAACCAGCCAAATACCAGAAAGAAAAGTAAAAGCTTTTCCAAGTAGTTTATGTCTCCAACTAAACCTCACTGAGACTGGGGTTGAAGAAATCAAAGGTACTATCCAGTAATTATCCTCCAAGCTGGAGTTCAGTCAATAGAAGAGTAGAGGAGTTAGATAGTTATAATGGAATGGTCTCGGGGGTGGTGTGCTCATTTTTATTTCTATTTATTTATTTATTATTACATTGTTGTTGTTGTTGGTGGTGGTGGTGTGTGTATAGAGAGACAGAGAGAGAGTAGAGGGGCTTGGAGAGAAACTGAAGTTTCAGATATTAACTAGACACCCTGCACTCCAAGGCCAGGGAGACTCCTGCTGCTTGATATCATTAACAATCCCACATTGTATTTGTGAGTTACCCAGGACCACTGCTTAGAGGCATAGCTGGTATATGCATTACTGAATATTACTGTATAGAGTTATTTCTAATCTTTGTAAAGGTGTGCAGATGTGTATATGTGAGCACTGTGATTCTGTCAGATGTCCTCTAGAAAAATACATTATTTGTTCATAGAAATGCTACCAATCTTGTGACTATTTTCAATTTTGTGACTACTTTAAAGTTTTTAAAAGCCTACATAAGAATATAAGGGATGTGGACCCAAGCATTAAGAGCAATAAGCAACAATTCAGTGCAAGTACCTTCATATGTTTTTGGTGGTAACAAAGCCAAGATGTCATAAAGTCTTAATCGGACCATTGCTGCACTAGCCTTCAGATGTGCTCCATGGGCTTTTATCACAGAGGGAATGCTATTGTGTTAAAAAGAAGTCCAGATTAATTACTAGTAAAAATCATGACATAGTAAACTGTTGATGCAATGGGTTGTATTCAACATAACAGTAAGACTAAGGTTCCATCAGCGGAATGATTTCCCCTTGCACAACAGAACTCCCCTGCCCCCGCAAAATCTGGAGGTTCCTCCAACCATCTAGAGAAGATCTGGGGACAGCATAGGGAGCACATGGGGGGGGAGAGAAGTGGGGGGAAGTCCCATTGTGCTAGTGGTAACCTTTCTGGTAGGATGCACTAGGTTGGAGTCTAACCTTTAATACTGTTATAAGCAAGGTCTATCCCTGAGTTGCTATGTGATATGCACACAATTTCATTTTATGCAGAATAAATTATTTTTAAAAGTATTTTTAAAGAAGATTTGTGCCTTCCATAAAACAAGAAATAATATTTGGTTTAAAAATGGAAATGTTAAATATCAATAAAGTAAGACAGGACATAAAATTAACTTTAAGAAGTTAGTGTCGATTGTTTCTTCATTTTGAATTTAAAATGAGAACTTCTCTGACTTTTTCTGGTTATGCAGACTACAGAGGATTTCGAGGGGAAATTACTTCACTATTGTAAAAATTATACTTACTGAGACATCATTGTCATAGCACATTCTATAGGAGTCATCAGTTTTCGAATAACATCCTCTGTTAGAAGTTCGGGACAGTGAGCAACAAAACTTCTCATAGCTAATAATGAAAAATGCATTGGTCACATTTTAAACTATGTAAGCAAACAAGGAAATGTTAACTCTCAAAAAGAAATTGCAGTTCAGCTGCTGGAAGAAAGGCCAATGCTTCCCCTAATCAGCAGAGACATTCAAGAAGCCAGGTGAACCCATGCTATCCACTATTGCTACCTGTCTATATTATTTCAGCCAAGCTTGCATTGCTATAGGAAGGGCAGGTAGAATCAAATACTTCCCCAACTGTCTCCCTCATCAGGCATCTTTCCCTTAGGAGTCACATGTACCACTATGAGTGAATCTTTTATATATATATCTCTCAGCCTTCTGAATAAGCCAAACACTTATTCCAGCACTTCTCCAAGGATCTCAGGGCATTTTACAAGGCCCTGTGAGACTGGAAGTGGGACATGTTCAAGGCCATTTAGTGTTCAGATTTGAACATGAATCTTTTCACAATGTTACAGGTAAAACCGACTGAAATAATTCAGGAACTGTTAGCTATATCTCTGAGATTCTTACCACAGAGAGCTCCTGCACGCCCTTCCAGTGTTACTTGCCATGTGAAGGAGTCTCCACGAGCTTTCTCTGCTTCCAACTCCTTTAGAGATCGGGGAAATACATTTCGCCACAGCAGTAACATTTTGGGAAGATGGTAACGAACAGCAGATGGACCTAACCAAGAAGGCAAATTACTGTATATTTTAAACAATTCTCAACAAACAAACAAAAAATAACCAAATGACACTAAAAATATTCCAATGCCATTATTGTGTACCATTCTTTTCTTTTCTTTTCTTTTCAAGTCACATTTTGTATGCCACTTTGGCCATTTTTACTTGGAAAGGTAGTCAGTAATTAAATATCTTTTGCAAACTGCTATACAAGTTCAGTCGTACCTCGGTTTACGACCCGCTCAGGTTGCGAACACTTCGGGTTACGAACTCCATAAACCCGGAAGTGTTTTCGGCGTGCACGCATCCCGCGCATGCGCAGAAGCGGCGCGCACGCTTTGCGCATGCGCAGAAGCGGCACTCGGTTTGCGACCTTTTCAGGTTACGAACCGCGATCCGGAACGGATCGTGTTCGTAACCCAAGGTACTACTGTAGAATTAATCTCAATGTAACCAATGCATGTGATGTACGATTATAGGAATATTTGTATTTTTACACATTATGTATTAGTCTTTAGCATTAAAAGTTTAATCAAATAAAGGTAATTTAAAGAATATTGGGCTGCCAAGTACTCTTTAGAAAGTAGTAACTGCTATCAACTGATAAAATACTGTTATTTCTCTTCATGCTGCTCTCAATTCTTTATTAAAGTCCAATTTGTATTTAAATGGGATTACCTTAACATAAGACAATGTTTTTACCACAATGCTTCCAACCCAAAACAAACAAAGAAAACAAGACGAAAGAAAAATAAAATGTCTACTACTTATAGCTATGTTTAAAAGACTGGGAAACAAAAGAGAGAGACATATAATCACTTACTGTAATTTCTATTTTCCTTGAAAGTTATATTTTAACAGACTTTTTTAGATTTGTTTTCTTGGAGCCTCTCATCACATTATTAAAGTGCCAGTCAAACATGCCTCTCCCCAGTTACAAATATGAAGTTCTGAAGAGCTTGGTTTATTCTGCTGACTATAACAACTTTAAGGATTTTTTACTGTCAAGACTAATCAGACAACCTTATTAAGAATACCAGGACTATCCTACACCACAGTGACAAAGCCAGCCACTGTTTTACATACCTAAAGTCATCAGAGCACCAAGCAAAAGCCATCCAGCCTGGGTTCGCTGCAAAGACAATCTGCTATTTTGTGCAGCAGATCGTAGGAGATCCTCTGCAATGCTAACAACCATCTGAAAACAAAAGGAGGAGATTGTTACCAATTATGCACCCATTCCTAATCACACATTACGTGCCAACACAAAAGTTTACATGTGTAACCATGGGGCCACAATAGTTTCAGATCTTTAAACCTGAATTGTGGTATGTCACAAGAAGTTGCACAGTATTCTCAATTATTTAGTTACTTAATGAATTAGCAATAACACTTCCAATTTGGGTTCAAAATAAGACACGTTACGCCAAAATGCCATAAAGATTAAAATGGCTGTGTGACTTTACTCAACAAAAATTAAATATTTACAAAAGAGTAAAGAAAACTAGAAACCTGTGTACATATAGGGTACCCAAACCAATTTTATTTTAAAGATGCAAGGAAATGAGAAATCCTACTATTACTAAATAAGGAATGGGAAATGGTAGTAGGGATCTGGCAGCTGAAACAGTGGCCTAGATTAACCAGGGGGGTGTTTGGATGCAAATGAACTCTTTGGGTCAAATGAAAGCAGAAAGATAGCGAAATTTAGGAAACAGATTTAAGAGAAAGAGTAATGTAAGGAGTGAAACACAAATTATTTTCTTCTCTCATTGACACAAGAGAGGTCAGAGTTTAGGGACTCACAGCACAGGGCCCCCAAAGAGAGGAGCAGATGATGATGTTGCAGTGGCAAACAGGGCTGACATTAGCACCTGGGCTGGCATGGATATACCATGGCCCGCCGGTGATTATACTGGCTGCTGTAGCATCTTTTCTTCTTCTGTTTAAATGCATTTTATAGTCAGGAGGTAGCCAGCCAGACCCTTTCCAACAACAAATTTTAACAAGTGAATGTGTTTAGCATTAGGGCAGCAGAAGCAAAGTCCATTTTATTTCTGTAGCCATTATGTTATTAAGATTTGAACTTAATATGTGAAGCCACATCTGCTCATAGTATCTCACCTTTCCTTTTGCGTGGGGAATGCCCAAAGGACACTGATGAACTCCACCTAGCAAAGCAGCCATTGCAAAACTATAACCACTAACAGCTTCTGGTGAGGTCTTCAAATTGTTGAGCCTTTCGGCACAACGGTCCAAGAAAGGAGTCACTTGGAAAGGCAAGGCCACAGCTACACAACGCAGGCACCATGCAGCAGCAAGCCGGGCAGCCATACTTGGATGAAGAAGAACTGAAGTAACAGTCTCAAGCAATCCTGAAATCAACACAGACAACAGTGAGTCTTAAAAGGAAATCAGTAATGGATTTCTATACTAGGATATACTCTATACCAGGCATCTCCAAACTGCGGCCCTCCAGGTGTTTTGGCCTACAACTCCCATGATCCCTAGCTAAGAGGACCAGTGGTCAGGGATGATGGGAATTGTAGTCTAAAACATCTGGAGGGCCGAAGTTTGGGGGTGCCTGTGCTATACCATTCAGTCCCCTTTCACTCCATTTAATAGTAAGTCAAGCTGTCTAAATCTTACTCAACAGAATGAAATTTAAAACTAGTTCACTTATGCTTTTAAATTTCCATTTTATTTCTCATTTCAATAAACACACAATGAGGCATTCACCAGAACTCTCCAGACTCTAGGTTCTTATGGGAAAACTATATTGATAATTACTTGGTGAAATTTTGTAACTATTCAACAACCGTATGCACAAATACATTTTTATTAGGCCATTTGTTTAGCTGTTATGAGTGCAGGCTAGAGAATCTCAGAATTGCTTACATCCTGCTGAAACCAGTGGCAGTAAATGCTCTTGCATTTTTCTAGATTACATCTTCACGTCTTGCTGGGTTTGTTTTTCATGCCAGAATCTAGTGGTAATCAAGTAAGCTGGCAGACAGAAGTGAATATTGAACAGTACAATTCTATACAGGCAACTGTATATTAAATTACAGTCTTAACAACTTACCTATTGAAGGCTCTTGTATGAGAGGTGATGCAGTGGCACTTAGGCTCTGAACTAGGCTCCCAAGCTCCTGAAGGGCACAAACCATCACATGCTGGCTTGCAGCAACTTCAGCTGCTCCTGATTTGTTTTCAATATTAGCATCATTCACAACTGATTCTGGCAAAGCAGTGGGAGAAGAGAGAGTGTCATCCAGCATTCTTGTAAACTTGAGGTGTACTCAGAAGAATATCAGTATAAAGAATTATAGAAATGCAATAGTTGCTTGTACACAGTAGCTAAGAAACTGAGCTGCATATGTTTGTCAGAGACGCCACAGAACAGAGATTGCTTTAGCATACATTCAGATGACTTGCTGGCAACCTACATTAAAAGCTGCCTTTCCATCACAAGTATTTTATATTTCATCACAAGAGAGCTACTTTTTGGATAATCACTGAAGGAATGAGAAAATATTGTCTAGAAATATGCCATTGTTTTTATTTTTGCGCCATGGAAACAAAGCTTATGAAAAATGTCTAATAGTGATGAGTCTGAAAACTGAAGGGAGAGAACCAAAGCATTAAATTCTCTTCATGATTACTGATTTTCCAAGTTTTGACTCCTACCTACTACCAGTTTTAAAATATTTTTAAGAATCAGCTCTCTGATCTCAAGCACAAGTAGCTTGATGCCTATATGCCACATATGCATGTTGGGGGTGGGGTTTGAGAGCCTGCCCTAAACATTCTTCATCTTCTGGGTAAACATACTTTTGTATTTCATTGCTGTGGTGCAATTAGCATTTGAAAGATATATTCAGTCAGCACAGTGAGATATTTTAGAGCATATTTACAGATTATTACATACTGTGCCTGCACCTCAATGTTGTGAGGGCACATAATATTGTTTGATTATCTGTCATAGACCTATTCTTTGCAGCTTTAAAAATTCCTTCATACTTATGGGACAGGAATATATTATGTTTATTTGGACCTTAACCTTAACATTCTTACCTACTGCCTTCATCTGTTTACCAATTGCCTGGCATATATCTTTGGCCGCTGCAATCTGTGCCTTCTCCCCCAGTAAACTTCCTACAGTGGCTCGGAGGATGAAAGAGACACATCTTCGAGAGTACACCGCTTCTACATGAGTCTGCGTTGCGCGAGGGTGAGAAACCAGATCTAGAACATGTGACAAGAAGGTAGCAAAATTGCGCTCCAGCCACTGACCTCCTAATGTTGTGACAAAGACAACATAAGCCTGCAAATTCAAAATACAAATATTACAGCCACAGAAAGGGAGGATTTGTACACATTTCCATAATGGAGGGGAGGGGCAAAGAAAGGGAAACACTAAAAAGAAGACTTAAATGACCCAGGTTTTATAAGATTTTGAGGCAAAATGACCGTATTTTAGGGATGGATTCACATATATGATGTCTTGGAAGGGCAGCCCTCACTACCATTATGATTCACTGCTTACCTTGATTCATGATGAACGAAATAAAAGGAAGGGATACTTTCCCCTTTTCTGACTCTGGAGAACCCCTTCTCCCACCACAATATAACAATATCTTAAGGACTTGCAGGTCAGACAAGTGCAGTAAGCATCTACTCTCTCTAATAGCAGGAAGTTCAGAGATCTTTCACATCACCTTCTATCTTTTAGCACAGCAGGCTAAGGCCTCTGTGGAGGTGTGAAGAGGAGGAAGGGGGGGAGTTTCAAAGCGGCTAATAATCTTCTTTCCCTTCCTCCCCCACAACAAACACTCTGTGAGGTGAGTGAGGCTGAGAGACTTCAGAGAAGTGTGACTAGCCCAAGGTCACCCAGCAGCTGCATGTGGATGAGCGGTGAAATGAACCTGGTTCACCAGATTACGAGTCCACCGCTCTTAGCCACTACACCACGCTGGCTTTCCTATACCACGCTGGTTCGCTGAAGGAGGGAGGCATCCTTTGCAAGTCCAAAAACAAGGCCCTTTGGTCCAGGCTGACTGGAGCCCTGCACAGAGGTACTCTTTTGAGAGGCTAGGAATACATCAATTGGTTATACAGGTTTCACTCATTTATTGATGTGCTAAATCTATTTGTCTGGTTGACTTATATGGCATGAAAAAACTGCACATTTGTGACATGCTTAGTCAACGGATATGAATATTAAAATGATCATTTTCTATGGAACAGAAGCTATTTGAGTCCTTGCCTAGGCAGAAATAACACTGTGAAAATTATTGAAGAGTAAGAAAGCAAACACACCTGTGTAACTCCAACTCTCACTTCTCGGTTGACAGATCCTCCTACTTTTAACATCTCGCCACCACTCTTTAAGAATCCAGATCCTCCTCTTAGAAAACCAGTGGCCATGAGTTCCAAAACCTCTTCCAGTGTAGCCCGCTTCACATTCTGGCGCATCACTTCAAGAAAAAAAAAGTAATTTAATTTAATAGAATACTTTTAAATAATTGTTTGGACTCATATTACATCTGTGATTTTGACAAGTAGCCTGTCTTGTTACAGAAACAAAGGCAACAAAACTAGTAGAGTTTCCAATCATTAAATATATGTAAAAGCCTTCAGACGATTACAAATGATTACATAACTTATTCACAAAGGGTTTCTATCGCAATGCTTTCCCTGTGTAGATTAATTGCTTTAACTTTGGCTAGCTGTAAAAACAGAGAAAACAACAATCTCCACAATACCATTCTAGAATAGAATAACAGAATTGTAAAGTTGGAAGGGATCCTGAGGATTATCTTCTAGTCCAACTCCCTGCAATTCAGGAATCTCAACTTATGGTCCACCATCCAATTTGAAACCATAGCAGACCCTGCCTGGATTTGCAAATAGAACACAAATTTATCCAGCTTATTGCTGTGAAATTATAGAATAATGATTGCATAGACAATTCAATATTTAATACCTGCTGCTTGCTTTGGTATCAGTGCTGTAGCCATAACTGTTCCCAAAAGTTTTGATACTGCAACTCGTACACCATAATTTGAGTTTTCCAGAGCCTTAAAACAAAGTGTTGCTACATTTTCCAGTTCTGCTGTCCACATAAATACAGCCTCATTTTGTAGTTCCAGTAGGCACTGAGGGGTAGGAGGAAGAACATACCAATAATTGTTTAATATTTCTAAAATGCTTACCCATCCACTCTGGGAATAGAGCCAGCACGATCATCACTGTCATTTATCCCACTTATGAGATATGATTGGCATAATGACTTTTAAAAAAACATTCAGAAAGGTTACACTGAAATCTATTTTTCCCATCGGTGCTCATACAAAAACATTATTATAAGATATGGGATTGGAGAGTAATACTGAATCACAGGGTGCAAGCATCCAATTCCTGTCTACAAACACATCAGTGGCATTTAATTTTCAATGTATTGCAGGGGGAGAGGAGGGGAGGCTGCCTCCCACCTCTCAGTTTAAAATCTGTCCCCACCAAAAAATATCTCAGCTCCAGAAAAAAATAAAGAAACAGTCCACTTTTCTCTCTCCCTGCATAAAATGTCAGTTTCAATGCTTTGAAGGGAGAAGAAAGCTACATTGTTGCTTTAGTAGCATTCTCTCCTCAGTAAGAGGAACAAGTCCTTCCTGCTACAATTCAGAATCCCATTACTGTACTGTACAAAGATTAATGCCAAATAATAAAAATGTCATGTGGGAACTGCTCTGTGGCAGCCCAAATGCTTTCTAGATAAGCTAGCCACCAAACCCACATCCCAACTACACTGTGCACACTGACTCTGTGACACATCTAGCAGTGATGGTTGCAACAGGAGAAATAGTGTTGACCCCAGACACCACCACCACCACCACTACTACCACTACTACTACTACTACTACTACTATTATTATTATTTTAAATAATGTCAAAATACAACACACTTAGGAAAGATCAACAGAAGATTTAGTGAACAAACAAACCCTGCATGTTTATAAATAGCAAAAGAATATAAACCTACCTTTGCTACTGCACATCGCACAGCCATAGCTCTGTCTGTCAGGAGAGATCTCGCATTCTTATAAATATCACGGTGGCAAGATGCTGCAGCACCACCCAGCCCACTTAGGACTTTCTGCAAACTCATTAATATTTCACTCCGGCCCTGTGACTACAAATTGCATTGGGATTTGAAAGGGAGAAAGAGAGAATGAAGCAGAAATAAGAAACAACTTGTTTTGTGTCTTCATAATGTAACTACGAGAATTATCTAAAAAGTGAGGGGCAAAGGGAGATGGCTCATAATTCATGTATGAAAGAGAGAGATACCACACAACTGGTGTCATGACGCATTTCTGAAGTATTTTTAAGGTAATTTGGCAAAAAATGACACTGCCCACATGGGTTGCCATATGCCCAGGTTTTCCCAGACATTTTTTTGCCAATTTCCACCTGAATACTGGTTCAAACTGCAGTATTCCAGGTATGTCCTGGAAATTACAGACATGTAGCCATCCTAATTAAACAAAGCGTATATTATAAATAAAACACAGCAGAATAGCCTTAAGTCACATTTTTCTAAGCCTTAATTGATGGGTTTAGTCCTTTAAAAAATAGACTAACAAACTAAATATGGAAAAGAGTGAAAAATATGATTTTGTGTTTTTTTACAACACCGCTTTCACTCACCTCAGCACTTTTCAGAGACTTTAAGAGATTGTTAACTGTTTCTGGAAAAGAACTACCCAGCATTCTCCCCATTTTTTCATAAAATGCTCCAACACATGCCACTGCAGTGCTACAAAAAGGCAAAATCAGCATTAGTCTTTTTTCTCTAGGTAACATGCAAGCAAATAGAAGCATCAAATCAAAACTTAAATATCTTCAGGCAAGATAGGGCAGTTTTATGTGATATGTATACTTTGTAAGGAAATCAGAGACTACAAACTTATATTTTGGCCACAGATATAGTTTTAGAAATGAGAAGGTAAAAATTCACATGCATTAGCAATTAGGTGACAGATAAAACGAATGCCAAGTTTCATTAAGTTTTTCAACTCTCAGGCTCATTAGGATTTTTCTCGCCCAAAGAATGACTCACATTTCTCACATATTTCAAAATGAATGTAGCATGTTCACCAACTGTAGTTTGGAATATTTTAAGAGTATTTTATGAGGATAGAATGCAATCTTCTCAGACTTTTTATGTCTGATGATAACATACTAGTCTTGAAAGCATGGAATTTAATTCCAAGTAGTTTGATAACCTATATAGTTCCTAGAAGATGCTCCTGAGAATTCCCTAAGTGATTTTCACAGTGACTGGTAAAATTATGTCACGTAATGGGTTGGCTCAGTTTCCTTCAAACTGCTTTTCAGTAATCACTTAGAAAAACTAAGATATCAATCCAGTCTGGATTGCTGCATGTGAAGGAATATAACTGTGCTCAATTAAGATTTATTTTTGCTGTCCTCCTGCACAAAAGCCAAATCAAGAACAACTTCTAGTGATATTCCAGCTAGAAAACATTTGCAATTCTTCTGTAAACACAGGTATGTTTAGACTTAGAAATACAATAACAAATATATCCACAACGTAACTGGCTGTGTTTAACTATATAAATTCTTCACACATCATATAAACATAACTCGTTAGTTGAATTTATGTAACTATCGGTTTGACAGTGTTGTGTTAGAAATACAATAAGCATGCTTTTTCACATGGAAGAAAGCCTCTCTATCAGAGGCTGCACATAACAAATCCAGAATGCAGCAGCACTCCTCGGCATTGCAATCCTATGCTCATTTGCCTGCCTATAAACCCCAATAGGACTTGCTTCTTAGTAAACATGCAAAACAATACACTATCAAGTCCTGCATGTTGCCAGCACAGTGATTTGACAAAACTAAACAGAGCTCTTTTAGAAGTGGGCAATGTACTCGGAGATTTACAGGCCCAGTGAATTTATTTATTTCCAAGTAGACATTTATAGAATTGTTTCATCTTCCCTCCTCCTGCAATAATACAGTGGTACCTCCGGTTATGAACGTAATGCGTTCTTAACATGAGGCGCGCTTTTGCTAATGGAGTTTTGCATCCTGGGGCAAAGGTCGCAACTAGGGGCATGTACTTCCAGGTTGGCAGAGCGCATTACCCGAAGCATTCATAAGGGGGACGGTACGTAACCAGAGGTTTCACTGTAGTGTGGATGCTTAAAGACTAATGCTAATCAAACGAACACTTTCTTCCACTGATATCATGCAGCATCTACATAATCCTGCTTTAAATATTACTGCCCATCATCTAGGATGCTGAACTAAATGGTCTGATCTAGCAGGATCTTATGTTCTCAGTTACCCTCCCACCCTCAGTTGCATCATTTTTGTCACAACCAATATTGTGACAAAAAACAGTAGGAAATTGATTCCATTGTTACTTCAAGGCATCAGTCATTTCTAAACAGGTATATTCCCCTGAGGGTTCTGTAAGCATGAATCACAAAAATCATTCAAATCTGCTCAGCTACTTCTTCGGTGTTCTTAGAAATTAACAAGTTAACTGTCACTTGTAACAACATTCTCGTCCTGTATGTTACTTACAGTTTGGTTGGTAAGTAGGCTGATGTATCATCTTTACTTTTGATAATTTCATTACACTTATCAAGTGTCTGAAATACAGTAAAAGTATCTCCAATGCTATACAGAGCGGCAAGGTTTTTAGCAAGCAATTTCCGGGTGGGTGGCCCAGGAGAGCTGCTGATAAGACCAGTTAGCTGTTCAACAAGCTTTTTTTGTTTTTCTTTTACATCCGTCTGTTAACAAAACAAATTAAAATTTTATTTGCTCTGATTTTCACAATTCAACATTCAAATGCTTAATTCTTTCAGATGATTGCTATTCAAGTATTTTTATTTCTGGGATGTTTTTGCTAGTAGAGCTATAGCCACTCCTCATGAGTCATTTTATTTTTCAGTAAGATGTCCTGACATTCATGATATTTGGAGGTTTATTTAATGAAGCTGGTACTGGCCTAATCCACTGGCCCATTTGCCTAAATGCTTCTGGCATTTCTCTGAAACTGCTGATACAAATTCACTTAAAACAAACTTGGAAAGGGAATTACAGCTCAGGACATAACATTCATCTCAAATTATGGGCAAATCAGATCTTTTAAATATATGAATTAGTGAACTACATAATAATGTCATGGAGTTAGACTGCAATCCTTTACACTGATCTGGGAGCAAGCCCCATGAAACTCAGTGAAAAAGGACTATATAAAAACCAAAGACTGGTGGGAGGGGACATGGCATACCTTGTTAGCCGCTCCTAGCACTTTGTCAAGAAACCGCAGCCATTCAAAGATAAAAACTGGTCGCTTTGCTTCTGTGATTTGAGCCAAAGCTTCTTCATTTAATAACAAACTGTGAGCAAGCTCCATGGCTGGCTAAAATCTACTTTTGTTACAGGCGTACTTATTTCCTATGAGAAAACATAACATAGAACAATAATTATTATTATTTTCTTATTCCTAATGGCAGTTTAAATATCAAATACACACTTAGAAATGCACTAGAATGAAGAAAGTTCTTAGGTAGAGTTGGGTGTCATCAGTGTATTGTACTGAAAGCCATGATATGTGATAACGTTACTCAGGGACATTGTATAGGGACAGAATAGCAGATAGCCAAATACAAGCACAGAAATCTGAGAAACCACAATGAAGAAAGAAAACAAAGAGAGCTTCCCCCCTCTAGAAACACCAAAATATCAACTAGACAGAAAGAGAGCCATCTGAAAACAAAATCAAGGAGATCCAGGACATAAAGCAAAGTGAAACAAGTAGGAGAAAGTGATGTACTGTACCTAGATATCAAAGAGGAAGAGAACTGAGTAGAGACTTTTGGATTTGGTGATGAGGAGGCAAAAGCAGTGACATGCAGCTGGAAGACTGGAAGGGGGCCAGTAACAGAGTTGGAAAAAAGGAAGTTTAGCTCATGAAAGTAAGCAGGAGTAGTCAGACCTAGAAAAGGGATCAAGAGTTGGTTTGTTTTAATAAGGAAAACAGTGGTGCATTCAAATGCTGAAGAGAGGAAGAAAAAGATAGGATAACATAATGAGTGATAATGACAGGAGAGATGGTAATTAGGAGGGCACAGGATCAAGGGTAAACATGGGTTAATTAAAGATAATAGTGCAATTGAGGAAAGTGTTGAGAGAGAGAGAGAGCGCACTGCCAGGCTAGTAATAATGATTATGGAACTTCTATTTTGCAGTCCTGTATTCATTTACCTAAGGGATGCGGGATCCTCCGCTACTGTTATAAGTAAAATATTATTCAGACAAGAGTGAAACCAGAGTTTGTGATCTCAGTTTCCTCTGCTGAATTTATTTAAAATATTCTCCACAGAAGCTTCCAAGTCAAATAACAACCATAATAAAATAAAATATCAATTTGCATACAGTATACAAAAAGATAGGAACAAAATAAACCATGGATATAAAAAAGAGGGTCGGGGAGAATAACTGCAAGGCAATGAAGGCGGAATTAAACCCTGAAGCATCAAAATTGTAGGAAGGAAATTGCTTGTCGCGAGGTGCCTAAAAGCTAGGAGGAGTAAGTGCCAGTTAAATGTCTCCCGGGAGAGGATTCCACTGCCATGAGTACTGCTGCTGAAAAGGCTCCATTGCTCATCGCTTCCCACCTCATAAGGACAGGGTGAGCTATGAATGGGACATAATAATAAACTGAGAACTGCACCACTGGAATCAGCAACAGAGAGCCCAGACTATCGACAGCTGCCTGCTTAGTGCTTGCTGCTGCATAAATGGTGTGAAACTGCTGTAGCTCCTGGGGATGCCCCCCCCCAGCGCTTTAAAGCCCCGCTCAGTTTCGGAGGGAGATCCATAAATAAGCTCGTGTGTTTTGATTTGCATGCAGAAGGTGCGAGTTATCAACCCCCAGTGGCAAGAGATCCCCGAGGGGCCATTGCCAGTCAGAGGAAACGGCGGTTTCGGATATCCAGCCCCAAGGCCTGCCACCCTGGTGTCAAGGGCAGGCAGCCACAGCGATAAGGAAACCCGCCACTCAAAACACCTGCCCGCCCCTCTCGAAAGCGCCTGCCTGCCCTAAAGGCCGGAGCACCCCGCCGCGAAAGCAGCGCACCACCTTAACTTGACCCCGCTGCCCACCCGTAGGAGCCACCGTTGTTCTCCCCCCCCCCCACAGGGACCCAGTTAAAGTGCTTTCCCCCTTACGCCACCCAACCGCCACCCCTGCATATTGGCCCTGCGGCTCTTCTCCCCCGCCCCCACCGCAAGTAAGTCCTTCGTCTCCCAGACCCACCTCTTCCGACAGTTCACGGCACCGCAGACCACTGCGACGTTTGACAGAAAGGGGCAAACACCTGACGTCGCCATAGCGCACCGCTCAGTAACCGAATCCCTCTCTCCCCACCAGCTGAGGAAGCGCCGGCCGCCGCGCAAGCGCATTCCATACCCGGAAGCTGGCCGGTAGGAGGTACGCATGCGCACCTGCGCAGTTGCCGAGAGACTGGAACACAAGGGAGCAAGACTTCGGTGGATGGGAGAGGCGCGCGGAGGCTGGTAGGGAATACCAATGATAAAGAGCTGATGGTGCAGATTTGAGCGTTGCTGGCGAATGTTGGGCAGGTTGTTCGGTCAGGCTATCGGCAGCTGCTAGCCACGGGGTTCCTGCTTGGAGGGGGGTTGGACTAGATGACCCTAAGGCTCCCTTGCAATTCTGTGGTGCTAGGATGGCTGTATGCAACTTCCACGATCAGATGCAGCGTGTTTCTGAATACTAGTTGCTGGGGGAACGCCAGGGCGAGAGGGCTGTTTTCCACCCCACTATATATGTGTGCGCGCGCGCGTAGTTGCAGCACAGAGGATACGACTTCATGTATCCTATGAAGTGGACTGTAGTTCACGAAAGCTGGTGCTGTTAATAATAATAACACCTGTGTAGGGGCAGGGGGTGTAATTGCACTTGTTTGTTATTGTAGTATGTATTCTTGTTTTTTTGTATATTGTAAGCCACCCTGTGATCTCTGGATCATTTTATTTTATACTGCCCTCCATCCAGAGATCAGAGGGTGGCTTAAGGACTTGCTTAAGGACTAATAATGCATTAGTCCTTAAGCAAGATTGTTCTGTTATTTTACTATGCACGGCAGGATGTTAGGCTAGATAGACTTTTCATCTGATTGGACAGGGCTCTTATTATATTCAGTTAATATGGAGAGACGGGTAATAATGAGGGGCTGTGTTTAATATCTGAAATGTATGACACCTCTTCCTTGCTAATGTGCATTCTTAGCAGGGAGCAAGTCCTCTTGAATCCAGTGGGACTTGCTCATTTGATAGATAAACCAGAATTGTGCTGTATATGCCAGGCTACAATCCCACTTGATGTATAAGGCTTTTGGGGGTGAGCAGCCTGATTGGCATGATGATGTTGGGCATCAGTCATAATAAACTTTCTAGTATTTATGGTGCCACAAGGCTATTTGTTGCTTTTGCTTTTCAGTTGTTTCTAGGTGGGATTTCATCTAACTGAGCCACCACATTTATCTAAAGGTTCAGTGCCCCTAAAGTTCACTCTCTTTCTAGGAACACTAAATGAAATTATAATTTTTATTCTTATTTTTTTTTATTTATACCATGCCCATCTGGCTGGGTTTCCCCAGCCATTCTGGGCAGTTTACAGCTTACTGTTTCTCCCACCAGACCACTCTGAAAATTGTGGCAACTATTAGCTGTAACAAAGTTACAGTTTGTTTTTGTTAATTTGTATTTTATAATAATGTTTTTAATTGTAAGTTCTCCCAAGCTGAGAGAAAGTTAGATATAAATACTGTACACGAAATAATTTTTCCCCCAAAAAATCAGTGAAAACTTTAGCTATTTTCAATGCATTCTAAAAGCTAGAAAAATATTGTTTATAGGCAAGAGGGCTGCAAGTGGAGTATTAATACCAATCATGGGTGATGAAGAAGATGACTACATGTCGGATTCCTTTATTAATGTTAAGTAAGTGCAATGTTTTTCTAAACTTATCAAACTTGCCAGTGCCTCACACGTACACTAATAATTGAAGCTATTTGTGGTGTCTCAGATACAGAACTTTTCAATTATTTTTGAGTAAGAGGTCTGGCTAAAATGCTTCAAGTTGATATCACCTAGAAGAGGGTTCTTCATCCATGAGTCCCCATATGTTGTTGGACTATAGCTCCCACCATCCCTGACCATTGGCTAAGCTGGCTAAGGATGATAGGAGTTGTAGTCCAACAACATCTGGGGACCCAGGTCTTGCAGTCTCAAACTATGTGCAAACGTTGTTCTGACTTCTGTCAGTTCCTTTAGTGCACCATTGCATGGACTAACTGTACTGACTGCTCCACTCTTTTTCTGCATCAACAACTTTTCCACCAGTCCTTTCTTTTGGGCAAGAAGAGTGTTAATCACTTATCCATCTCTAAATTGGATGTATCATGTTTTTTTTGGAAACCAGAGAAAAGGACTTTCCAAGAGGCACAATGGCTGCATATGTGTGATCATCCAAAACCTTATAAAGAATAAACCAAGTGCCAAAGCTTTGCACTCTCTGGCTGCATACTGGCTGAGGTGTGAAGATCCTGGCTTGCTTTAAGCCAGAGCTTCCTAGTTCTGGTGTATCAGGAACTCTGGCTTACTGCAACCCAGGCTCTTTGTGCTCAATCTGGGGCGCAGCTGGAGGATCATCAGGTGGAGCAAGGGAATGGTGCAGGGCCATGATGCTTGTCTACAGCTTCATAACCCATGGTTTGTGAAGCCTTGGATGATTGATCAAACATGACCAGTGACATTTGGAACTGAAAGCTGAACTGTGCACCCTTCCTCTTGCCACTTCAGAGCTATCCAATTCCTGAGTTACAGCTCCAGTTTGGCACCCTCATATAATGTAGGATACCTTCCTCTGTGCCACAGTGACTGAACTCAATGATTCTAGCCCAGCTACATGGCTTTAAGTGGTTGAGGAGTATGTTTTAAGTGGCCCATGAAACTGGCATAGGAATTGCTTATTCCTAAATCCAGGGAAATGAACTTGAACTGGAGGGCAGAATAGATTCAGACTGCCACCTAACCCATCTTAAGCCCATCCCTGCATAGACTAACTCTTCGACTACACTCTTTCTCAACAGCAACTGCTTTTCCCACCGTCCTTTCTTGTCGGCAATGAACTAGTCAACCTCTAATATATTCCCCTTCTATAGTCTCCTTCAGTAAGACCTAGCACAGAAGTAGCAGCCTCTAGAACAGGTATGGGGAACATTTGACCCTCTAGATGTTGCTGAACTACAACTCCCATCATCTCTGACCATTGGGCATGCTTGCTGGGTCTGATGGGAGTTGTAGTTCAGCAACATCAGGAGTGCCAAAAGCTTCCCACACTTATTCCAGAATATATTACTGTGGATTACAACTCCCTACTGATTCCACCTAGGTTTTCCCTTCAATTTCCTTGCCATGCTTTTCATATAACAGTGTGTTCTGTGAGCATATTACAGCAACAGAATTACCACTGTGGTGATTTTATCATAGCATGTAATCTATCCTTGTTCCAATGCAAGAATGATCATTCCAATAAAAATTGGTGGTATTCTGTTTGGAAACTGTATTCACCCTGCAATCTATGTACCCTTACCTGGAAGTGAGCCCCATAAAACATTGAGGAATGTACTGTTAAGCATTACATGTGGTTCACTGAAAATGCTCTTAAAACTATATTTATTTCTCTCTGTAATTGCTATATAATAGTTTGATATTTGGACTTGTTCAGTCAGGACATCAGACCAGGCATGCCAATGCTGAGGCGTACAAAGGAAGTGTTTAAGAAAGAAGAAAAGCAAAAGGAAGCTAACGAGAGAAGTCGGCAAAAGAGTATAAAAGAGCAGGAGAAAGAACAACGTGATACTGTTTTAAACATTGCTTTGGGAAACGAGAATAAAGGCTTTGCTATGCTTCAGAAGATGGGTTATAAAAGTGGTCAACCTCTTGGCAAAAGTGGTGAGTTTCTCAGCTTCCCTTTTTCAGAATAAGACTGTTTCATGGTATTATTGTTGTTGTTTTATTATTAATTTATATACCTATTAATGCCAAAATAGGCTTCAAAGTGGTTTAGAAGTATAAAAACCAATGACACAAGCATTAAAATATAAAAATATAAAATTAAAATACACAAACAATCCAATTAAAACAGAAGGCTTGGGTTGAGACATCATGGGAATGTCTGTGTAATAGACCTGAGTGATTTTTCAATATATCGTTCAGTTTTTGCCACAGCCAATCATCAGCAGGCCTTGCTGCAGCAACCAATCACATGCCAAATTGTCACTGTCCGTGTATAAGACGACCTATAATTTTTGCCTATCATTTCTTTCCTTTTTTAAAAATATTTTATTAGTTGAATATAAGAACAACATATAATCAAGTACAAGCAATCAAATACAGTTTTCCCCAACCCCCCTCAAAAACAGCCCCAACCACATCCAGATATTCACATTAGTAATATAGTCAAATAAAAAATTATTTCTACAGTTGCTGGTTTAAAAAATATCATTCCACATGCTTCCATGTGTCTTAGGTGGTTTAAATGCATGTTCTTTCTTTGATGCATATGTACCGTAATAAAGGAGTACCACGTTATGTAAAAGTTATGTAGTTTCTCACGTTGTTTTCTTTCACGTACCCTTTGTTAATCATATAATTGTTATTTTTTCAAGTTATGGCGAAGGCCTGTTATCTGTTCAGTAAATTTCATTTCTCCAGTAGATATTGTTTGAAATGATGCATGTACATGAAAGATACAGAGAACCTGTGCAAAACAATACTTGCAGTGTGGACTTTGACCAGGGTAGACTCAAATCTCTGTTCAGACGCCAAGCAGATAGCCTAAGGTGTGTCATTAACTCACGGTCTGACCCACTTCACAGGGTTTGTTGTAAAGATAATGTGAGAACCCCATTACAAGCCACTCTGAGCTCCTGTGATGAAAGGAACACAAATGCGTCTAATAGCAATGATCATGTGTTTTCTTGTTTTCTTGTTTTCTGCAGGAAAGGGGATTGTCGAGCCTATTCCTCTGAACATTACCACAGGTTTGTGTCCATTCTCTCCTTTTTAATGTTGTAAAGTTCAAACACGGCGCCTCTTGAAGTGTTAACTAGCGCTTTGAACTTGGAACAGGCAGAAGTGGGCTTGGCCATGAAGAAGTGAAGAAACGGAAAGCTGAAGAAAACTTGGAAAACTACAGGAGAAAAATGCATATGAGGAAACAAGCGGAAGAACAGACGGCTGACCTCTTCAAGTAATGTGCAAGGGCTTCATTCCTCCTCTTCTCTTTGCGAAGAAGAATTGTATTATTTATGGGAAGGATTGTGCCTTCATGGTAGAGCACTTGCTTGCATGCAGAAGGTCCCATGTTGAATCCATGACCTCTGCAGAAACGGCCGGGCAAGACTCTTGTCTGAAACTCTGAAAATTGCTGCCAGTCAATTGAGGCCAGCGACAGCCAGCGTAGTGGTTTCTAGAACCACTGGGGCTGATTGGATTTGGAGTCCACATCATCAGGAGAGCACTAGGTTGAGGAACAGTGCTGTGTGGGGTTATCTTTCCCATCAAATATCGCCATCAGGTATTGCCAGTATGAACTACACCAGGGGTAGTTAGCATAGAGTCCTCCACATGTTATTGGACTACAACTCCCACAAGCCCCTACCAGCATGGTCAAAGGTCAGGGATGATGGGAGCTGCTCACAGTGATCTGGGTCCTATAAGGTGTGTGTAATATAGTAGTTTGGTTTTGTAGCACTTCTAAACTGCCCATCGTACAACTCCCACGATGGTGAACAAAACAAATTGATAGCTACATATAAACTATCAGTGTAATATCTCAGCTAGTCCAAGTTATGTTTATTGGTTATTATTTCATTTTACTTTTAAGATTGAGATTGAAGACCAAACAGGAGCAACTGCAAGTAAAACGAGACCTTGTGAAAAGTCAGAAAGCCTGTCAGCAACTAGATATGCAGAAAGTAAGTTTAAATAAATAATTCTTTTCAAGCGTTTTTGTGCATTTGTGACCCAAAGACTTTGGATGAGTAACATTTACTGAAAGTAATTATGCATAGCCTACCAGACCAACTTTTTAATGAGCTTGTCCATCCACCCACATCATCGTAAGTCAAGTGTGCTGCATTGACAGGCTGAAAGCAAAAAAGAACCAACTCTCTTCTGGTTTACTTCCCTGCCTGCCTTCCTGTTTTTATTGTCTAAGAACTACATACAACTTAGACACGGTCCCCATCTTTTCCAGAAAATAGCTTTTGAGCATTATGCTTTTCCAGGAGTGCAAAGTTGCACCTTTTTCTCTTTCCAAATTGCCAAGAAATTGATGGGGTGGGGTATTTTGGTTGTTACTGCCAAACTTTTGCTTTAAAGGGCCTTGAATCCCCCAAAGAGATGTGGTTCTGGTTAAGGGTGGAGGAGGAAAAAGAAGATGACGTGAATGCAGAGGACGAGGAGGAGGAAGAAAAAGAGGAAGATGAGTTTGACGTAAGTGTAGGGTTTAGATACCACTGAAAACTGCATTGCACTTCAATAATCTAAATCGGGGGTCGGCAAATTTTTTTAGCCATGGGCTGGTCCCTCGGACCTTGTGGCAGGCCGGAGAAGCAGGTGAGGGGGGCTAGTAGTCCTCCTCCCCACCCCTCAGCCCCAGCCACTGCGCTTACCTTCCCAGGGGCTGCCGCTGCTGCTGCTGCTTCTCATGAGTAGGCAAAGCAAGCTTGTCCGCTCCGCTCCACTCTCTGGCCCACTAGAGCGGCAGCAGCAGGAAGATGAGCAGCATGAAAGGGCTCGGTCCGGAGAGGGGTTGCTTAAAATGGTGCTCAGCCAGCTCAGCTCAGCCCAGCCCCCTTCCTCCTCTAGGCAGGGTGGGGAGAAGCCAGGAGGAGGGAGGGAGAAGGCACGGCCACAGTGTGTGTGAGGGAGAGGGGGGGAATGGAATGCACAGGGGTGGAAATGGCACAACCCAAACGAGCAGAATCCCCTGAAGGCAATTGGGCCTGATCTGGCCTGCGGCCCTTAGTTTGCTGACCCCTGATCTAAATTAATAAGCTAAAATAATTTCAAAATTAATGCATAATCCGTTTATTCTTAAAGGTGTATTTCATTTGTCAAACAGGAATCAGAAAAGTTAATCATGTTGACAGCATATCTAAGGGAAGAACACCTCTACTGCATTTGGTGTGGAACAACCTATGATGGTAAGAAAAATTCCAAGTATTAATATAGCTGAGCCCTCCTCTTTAGTTGGTCTGTTAATGGAAACTTAACAGTATCTAATGCCTTGGCCAAAAGATGCATGAGTCACCTTTGCACAACAAAAGTCTTCATGCAATATAAACCTAAATTTGTTTCTTTGAGAACCTTAAAGGTTATTGTATTCCCAATTTTTTTCTTTTGAGTTGATTGCAAGAGGAAAAGGAATGATGCTCTTAATGTACTTCTGTTTGGGGATGCTCACCATAAATGGAAACCCCCCCTGCTCTTGATAACTGCAGGCCATATCTGCAATTATTTTCAACAACCTGTTTAGTATCACTGTGTGTGGCTTGTTTTATCTTTTCTAATTTACAGCTCTCCCCCCCCCCAAAAAAAGGCTTAGTATCTCAGTCCAGTGTGCTTTTCTTCAGACAATTGTATAATGCTCTTTTTAAAAAATCTTCCAGATAAAGAAGATTTATCCTCAAACTGTCCTGGAGACACTTTTGCAGACCATGAATAACTTTCCTAAAGCAAGAACAGTAAATGCTGCAAGAACAATCCAGCATAAAGATATCGATCAGTTCAGAAGACCACATATATTTTTGTAGGGGAAAGGTTTTTGAAATGTATTTATGTATATATTGTAGCACTGGAATTGTGCTGAAGTCCTGTTCATTTGGAAGTATGGATATAAAGGTGCTCCTTCCCAAAGCTGTACACTAAGAAAATCTTCTAGGAGCTGCATAATCGGTTGACTCTGAGCTGTGAACTTTAGGTACTCTTCTTTTTTAAAAACAAAGCTCATTTGTTATTTTTGTGAAAAATGCAGCAAACAGGATTGGGTCGATCCTCCTTTACACCCCAATCAATTATGGAAGAAGTGGAATACTGATCTAGTGCAGAAAATAGAACAGGAGGGCTGGAAAGGTCCAAAATGTGTATATATAGAGGCCAAAAATAAGATCAGGACATTTGGTTAAAATACTACATGTACTAACTTAGGAGTAAGTCCTGTTGACCTTCATTGTAAATATTCTAAATATGCCTTTTACTGTTGACCAAACTGCTAAGTTTTGTAATTTTTGGTGTTTTATACCAAAGGTCTTTCAATCCACTTTCCTAATGTCAGCAAAGGCTTAAAACAGCAAATGTTGGAACTGTTCAGTAGCTTTGAGTTTCTGTATCACTATTTACAGCTGAATACATTTGTTGTGTGTGTATGTCTAAACAAATTTATATCTTCTTTTTTTACTAATCTGCAAATTGGCTCAAATGTATAAAAAATACACTAGGCATACTGAGAACTCCATACAGTACTGAAAACAAAAATAACTATGGTACCTGCACTGAAACAGGAGGTGGTAACTAATGTTATTGTAGTCCATCTGATGTTGACTCTGCCAGCCTCCCTTTCTCTTCTGAGTTGGTTCTTTGGTTAAAAGGTTTTTTTAAATGCCTTTCTGGCTAAATTAGTTGGTGGGCTCGAGTAGTTTCTGTTTAAGGTTAATCCACTTTACTGCCCATGGAAAATGGCAAGATCAAGCCAACATTAAGGTAAAGTGTGAACCAGACAGCTAGCTTTACATGGAAGTAACCTCTAATGGACTCAGTAGCCCTTACACCCGAGTAAAAGTGTTGTCTTTTTCAGTGGGGAAGTTTCAAGTAGATGAAACGCTCAATGGCTTGTCAAAGTGTTCAGGTTTGGCTAGATTGTGCCTCAAGTTATCAGGAGCAAGAATTTGTGACAGTACTAATGAAAGCAGAAGGGTGGCACGTAATACTAGTGTGCATTAAAAAGGAAATAACACATCTCCTTACAGTTTGATTCCTTTCCTTTATATACAATGTGATTCACTGTACCTTCCTCGATAATCTAAAAGTGGGCCACCTGCCAGACTCTATATAGAACACAATTATTTGCATTAAGCAGTCACGGTGTAGCACCCATTGCTGGCTGCATTTGGCATCTTCATTACTAATTGTGCACAGGGATAGATTTTTACCAAGATTTGCACCCGAGAGGTGTCTCGGTTCAAGTGCATGGCCAAGATGCGCTTTAAGGTAATCATTGCTGTCGATGTTTCCTGCATACAGACATGCCTCTTCCTTTGTATGCCATGTAGCTTCTAAAAGAAATGAACAATGTGGGGATTTTAAATGCACGTCATTTATTAGGAAAGAAAGCAGCTATAGAACAGTAACATAAGCTGTGCATGCACAATAAAAACATTACAATTTCCCAAGATATGGGAAATACATGCTTCGGTTGAAAAATTATATTGTAAAATGTGCTTCTCAATACTGTACCAGTGATTTAAAAACAAATTTAATATTCACTACAAAGTTCCATGAAAGAATTCAAGTTAAAGACTTAGAATAGATTACCGGTAGGTTTCATTTAGAATCCAGTATAAATATTCTCCTCTAGTGTTGGATGATGGCACCAAAAAGCAGTTCCCTGTGAACTAGGTGCAATGGAATTACTCAGGAGTAAGTTGACACAGCTGCAGCTTTATGGTATAAAAAACTCATCAAATCCTAGCTGTTAAAAACATCCCTTTGCAATGAATTGTTCACAGCACAAGCTGCACAGATTTCACCATTCAAGTTATTTTCACATGGCTTGTAAAATCCAAATCAAGAGAGACTATGAAAGCTTTGGACTGTTGTCTGGATGCACTGGTGGACTGGATGAGGTCAATAAAGTGTACATGAACCCTGGCAAGACCGGGGCTCTTTGGATGGGTGATTCCCATGTTTGGAAAGTCACTAGTTTTAGATGGGGTTGCACTCCCTGTGAAGGAGTATGCATGTAGCTTGGGGATACTCCTGGATACATCTTTGTCACCCAAGATTCAAGCATACTTTGTGGCTAGGAGTGCCTTTTACCAGCTTCGTGTGCTTCACAACCTATGGCTATTCCTATACAGAGATAGCCTGACTACTGTAGCTCATGTGTTGGTAACCTCAAGGCTGGATTACTGTAATGCTGCTCTTTGTGGGGCTGCCCTTGGGTTTGGTTCAGAAGCTCCTGCTGGGGCTCTGCTTGAGAGCACACAACACAGCATCGTTCAACAACTGTACTGGCTTCTCATTACTGCTCAGGATTCTTGTGTGTGTTTACAAAATCCTGAAAAACTTAGGTTCAGGGCACCTCAGGGATTGCCTGGAACTCTTTTATCCCAGCTCAATCACTGAGATCACCTGCAGGAGCATCTTGGGTTGTTCCCAAAGTTGGTGAGGCTCATTTGACAAGAAGCCCTTTAGAGTCATCACCCCAATCTTGTGGAATACTCTGCCAACTATTAAACGGCTGCTGAAAATGTTTCTGTTCCTCTCAGCCTATGAAGGCATTTAACAAGACATCTTTCCGCAATGGTCAGTTAATGCCCGTTTAACTTTTTATTGTATTATAATTTTTTTTGCTGTAAACCACTTTGATATACAATGGTACCTCGGTTTAAGAACAGTCTGGTTTAAGAACTACAGTATTTGGTTTACAAACTCCACAAAACGGTTTGAGAACTTTACCTTGGTCTAAGAATGGAATCCGAACGGTGGAAGGGCACCGGCAGTGGGAGGGAGGCCTCATTAGGAAAGGATTAAGTTTGTAAACCAAGGTACCAGTGTGTGTGTGTGTGTGTGTGTGTGTGTGTGTGTGTGTGTGTAAAATGATGCAGTGGTATACAATTTTTTTTATGAATATAAGGGTAAAGGTAAAGGAACCCCTGACCATTAGGTCCAGTCGTGACCAACTCTGGGGTTGTGGCGCTCATCTTGCATTATTGGCCGAGGGAGCCGGCTTATAGCTTCCAGGTCATGTGGCCAGCATGACAAAGCCGCTTCTGGCGAACCAGAGCAGCGCACGGAAATGCCGTTTACCTTCCCGCCGGAGTGGTACCTATTTGAACTGCTTTTGAACTGCTAGGTTGGCAGGAGCTGGGACCGAACAACGGGAGCTCACCCCGTTGCGGGGATTCGAACCGCCGACCTTCTGATCGGCAAGCCCTAGGCTCTGTGGTTTAACCCACAGCACACACCCCCATCCCGTTTTTATAAATATAATCTATTCCAAATCATAATCATTCTTTTTTAAAAAAACTAAGTTCTGATTTGAATACCTTCCATTTTTTTTCTAGGCTGTATTGCAGGAAAGGAATTAAGTATGACAGAAAAACAGGTTTCCCTTTGTCATCCTTATGCTTGAAAGCTTAGTGTCCAGACAAAAAGGGCTCAGGGGCAGAGCATATGCTCTGCATGCAAAAAATGTCCCAAGTTCAATTCCTAGCAGAGCTGGGAAAACATCATCTGAAACCCTCAGGACTTGCTGCTCATCAGAGTAGACAATAGGGGACCCAGGTGGCGCTGTGGGCTAAACCACTGAGCCTAGGGCTTGCTGATCAGAAGGTCGGCGGTTCGAATCCCTGTGACGGGGTGAGCTCCCGTTGCTCGGTCCCAGCTCCTGCCAACCTAGCAGTTCGAAAGCACATCAAAATGCAAGTAGATAAATAGGAACCGCTACAGCTGCAGCTGGATCAATGCCTTGTCGTGGCGAAGGGGCTTGAATAACTCAGAGAAGCTATGAGCTATGCCATGCAGGGCCACCCAAGATGGACAGGTCATAGTGGAGAGTTTTGACTAAACGTGATCCACCTGGAGAAGGAACTGGCAAGCTGCTCCAGTATCCCTGCCAAGAAAACTCCATGGACAAAGACAACAGGCATATAAAAGTTATGACGCTGGAAGATGAGCCCCTCAGGTCGGAAGGCGTCCAACATGCTACTGAGGAAGAGCGGAGGACAAGTACAAGTAGATTCAGAGCTGATGAAGCGGCTGGGCCAAAGCCGAAAGGACGCTCAGTTGCGGATATGCCTGGAAGCGAAAGGAAAGTCCGATGCTGTAAAGAAAAATATTGCATAGGAACCTGGAATGTAAGAACCATGAATGGAGGTAAGCTGGATGTGGTCAAAAATGAGATGACAAGAATAAATATCGACATCCTGGGCATCAGTGAACTAAAATGGAAGGGAATGGGCGAATTCAGTTCGGGTGACTATCATATCTACTACTGTGGGCAAGAATCCCGTAGTAGAAATGGAGTGGCCCTCATAGTCAACAAAAGAGTGGCAAAAGCTGTGATGGGATGCAATCTCAAAATGACAGAATGATCTCGATACGAATCCAAGGCAGACCTTTTAACATCACAGTAATCCAAGTTTATGCACCAACTACCGGAGCTGAAGAAAGTGAAATTGACCAATTCTATGAAGACCTACAACACCTTCTAAAAATGACACCAAAGAAGGATGTTCTTCTCATTACAGGGGATTGGAATGCTAAAGTAGGGAATCAAGAGATAAAAGGAACAACTGGCAAGTTTGGCCTTGGAGTTCAAAATGAAGCAGGGCAAAGGCTAATAGAGTTCTGTCAAGAGAACAAGCTGGTCATCACAAACACTCTCTTCCAACAACACAAGAGACGACTCTACACATGGATATCACCAAATGGGCAGCATCGAAATCAGATTGATTATATTTTCTGCAGCCAAAGATGGAGAAGCTCTATACAATCAGCAAAAACAAGACCTGGAGCTGACTGTAACTCAGATCATCAGCTTCTTATAGCAAAATTCTAGCTTAAACTGAAGAAAGTAGGAAAAACCACTGGGCCAGTAAGATACAATGTGAATCAAATCCCTTATGAATACACAGTGGAAGTGAGGAAAAGGTTTAAGAATTTAGATTTGGTGGACAGAGTGCCTGAAGAACTATGGATGGAGGCTCGTAATATTATACAGGAGGCAGCAACGAAAACCATCCCAAGGAAAAGGAAATGCAAGAAAGCAAAATGGCTGTCCAACGAGGCCTTACAAATAGCGGAGGAGAGGAGGCAAGCAAAATGCAAGGGAGATAGGGAAAGATACAGGAAACTGAATGCAGATTTCCAAAAAACAGCAAGGAGAGACAAGAGGGTCTTCTTAAATGAGCAATGCAAAGAAACAGAGGAAAACAATAGAATGGGGAAAACCAGAGATCTGTTCAAGAAAATTGGAGATATGAAAGGAACATTTCGTACAAAGATTACCATAATCAAGGACAAAAGTGGTAAGGACCTAACAGAAGCAGAAGACATCAAGAAGAGGTGGCAAGAATACACAGAGGAATTATACCAGAAAGACATGGAGGTTCCGTACACCCCAGGTAGTGTGGTTGCTGACCTTGAGCCAGACATCTTGGAGAGTGAAGTCAAATGGGCCTTAGAAAGCACTGCTAATAACAAGGCCAGTGGAAGTGATGATATTCCAGCTGAACTATTTAAAATTTTAAAAGATGATGCTGTTAAGGTGCTACACCCAATATGCCAGCAAGTTTGGAAAACTCAGCAATGGCCAGAGGATTGGAGAAGATAGGTCTACATCCCAATTCCAAAGAAGGGCAGTGCCAAAGAATGCTCCAACTACCGCACAATTGCGCTCATTTCACACGCTAGCAAGGTTATGCTTAAAATTCTACAAGGCAGGCTTAGGCAGTATGTGGACCGAGAACTCGAAAGGGCAGAGGAACCAGAGACCAAATAGCAAACATGCGCTGGATTATGGAGAAAGCTAGAGAGTTCCAGAAAAACGTCTACTTCTGCTTCATTGACTATGCAAAAGCCTTTGACTGTGTCGACCACAGCAAACTATGGCAAGTTCTTAAAGAAATGGGAGTGCCTGATCACCTCATCTGTCTCCTGAGAAATCTCTATGTGGGACAAGAAGCTACAGTTAGAACTGGATATGGAACAACTGAGTGGTTCAAAATTGGGAAAGGAGTACGACAAGGTTGTATATTGTCTCCCTGCTTATTTAACTTATATGCAGAATTCATCATGCGAAAGGCTGGACTAGATGAATCCCAAGCCGGAATTAAGATTGCCGGAAGAAATATCAACAACCTCAGATATGCAGATGACACAACCTTGATGGCAGAAAGTGAGGAGGAATTAAAGAACCTTTTAATGAGGGTGAAAGAGGAGAGCGCAAAATATGGTCTGAAGCTCAACATCAAAAAAACCAAGATCATGGCCACTGGTCCCATCACCTCCTGGCAAATAGAAGGGGAAGAAATGGAGGCAGTGAGAGATTTTACCTTCTTGGGCTCCTTGATCACTGCAGATGGTGACAGCAGTCACGAAATTAAAAGACGGCTGCTTCTTGGGAGAAAAGCAATGACAAACCTAGACAGCATCTTAAAAAGCAGAGACACCACCTTGCCGACAAAGGTCCGTATAGTTAAAGCTATGGTTTTCCCAGTAGTGATGTATGGAAGTGAGAGCTGGACCATAAAGAAGGCTGATCGCCGAAGAATTGATGCTTTTGAATTATGGTGCTGGAGGAGACTCTTGAGAGTCCCATGGACTGCAAGAAGATCAAACCTATCCATTCTTAAGGAAATCAGCCCTGAGTGCTCCCTGGAAGGACAGATCGTGAAGCTGAGGCTCCAATACTTTGGCCACCTCATGAGAAGAGAAGAATCATTGGAAAAGACCCTGCTGTTGGGAAAGATTGAGGGCACTAGGAGAAGGGGACGTCAGAGGACAAGATGGTTGGACAGTGTTCTCGAAGCTACGAACATGAGTTTGACCAAACTGCGGGAGGCAGTGCAAGACAGGAGTGCCTGGCGTGCTATGGTCCATGGGGTCACGAAGAGTCGGACACGACTAAACGACTAAACAACAACACAGCGGGAAGGTAAACGGCGTTTCCATGTGCTGCTCTGGTTTGCCAGAAGCGGCTTTGTCATGCTGGCCACATGACCTGGAAGCTGTACGCCGGCTCCCTCGGCCAATAATGCGAGATGAGCGCGCAACCCCAGAGTCGGTCACGACTGGACCTAATGGTCAGGGGTCCCTTTACCTTTACCTTTTAGAGTAGACAATATTGATGAACCAATGGGTCAAATGTGTATGAGCAGCTTCCTATGTCTTACCAAACCGCAGCTAGGATTTTAACACAGGCTTCTAAGCAGAGAGAGCTCCAAAACCTCATAGAATCATAGAGTTGGAAGAGACCACAAGGGCCATCCAGTCCAACCCCCCTGCCAAGCAGGAACCTAGATTACTTCAAAAGCCTCATATTATGTCACTCCTATTATTTTCCTTTATTATTTATTACAAGTAATAATTAAATGCATGTCAATAAAATAGGTGGAATTTTGGAAACAAACACTTAATCTTGCAGATATCTTGCAGAACTCTCCTTGCAGACGCCAGATAAATCAGTTTGCAGCTCAGCTGAAGACCGTATATTTTTAAAAGAACAAAATTTATATACCACTTGATTATAAGAAAACCTCTAAGCAGTTTACAAAAAAAGAAATAAAACACTTTAAAATTCTCAATAAAAAGCACAAGTATTTAAAAACATTGAAAAGTTGATTAAAATAACCTATACCTAAAAAGAGAGAAAGCACACGTGGCTTCTACGTATCTGGACAGGCTTACCTAAAGAAATGTGTTTTAAGCAGATGCCAAAAAGAATGTCGTGAAAGCACCTGCATCACAGGCAGGGAGTTTCAATGTGAAGGTGCCACTGCAGTAAAGACTGATTTCTTATTATGTGGCACCTGTAACAGTGCCAGTTAATGCAGATCTTGTAAGGTGATCCTGCCCCTAATAGTAACACCTTGGACCTGGCCTGGTAGCAAATGGACAGCCAGTGCAGTTCTTTGAGCAAAGCTGTTCTATGCAGAGCATCTCTTCTTGTACACTAACAGCATATTGTGAACCAAGTTCAGGGGAAGCCTCACAGAGTGCACTGCAGTAATCTAACCTTGAAGTCACCAATGCCTGAACCACTGTGGTCAAGTTCTCTCAGTCCAGGAATGACCTTATCTGTCACAGCTTGTAAAATGGGCTTCTAGCCACTGAGGCTGAGCCTCCCATGAGAGAGCAGGACAGTTTTTAAAGACAGCCACACGTACAAGGCACAGGTGTCTAGTTCTGGCTTCAGAGAAATTTTGCCTCCACAAGAGCACCTTGCAGCTCCCCTCAAAGGCCACAGCAGAACATATAGGAAGAGGCAATGCAGATTTAAGTTTCCCAAGCAGTTGGTGGATCCACCTGCCACAGTTTTGATTCAGATGAGATTTTCAACATTAGCAACAGCAAAAGGAACCACTACCTTTAGACCAAAATTCTGCAGTTATGTTTGGACAGGTATTAGTAGTTAACAAGTGTGTGGGCTATACTGCTTTTTCCTTAAAAAACGCAAAATGTCAGATGCCGATGGTCTCTGAGATGGCACTTTTGAAAGCAGTTTCTTAATTAGGGATGCCTGCAAACAAAGGAGAGATCGTTTATTATTTTAAATTACAAGCATGGAAAAGACAGCCTATAAAAATCCTTTGCCTCAGTATACCATGACCATATCTGTCACAGCTTGTAAAATGGGCTTCTAGCCACTGAGGCTGAGCCTCCCATGAGAGAGCAGGACAGTTTTTAAAGGCAGCCACACGTTCAAGGCACAGGTGTCTAGTTCTGGCTTCAGAGAAATTTTGCCTCCACAAGAGCACCTTGCAGATCCCCTCAAAGGCCACAGCAGAACATATAGGAAGAGGCAATTCCAGATTTAAGTTTCCCAAGGAGTTGGTGGATCCATGTGCCAGTTTTGATTCAGATGAGATTTTCAACATTAGCAACAGCAAAAGGAACCACTACCTTTAGACCAAAATTATGCAGTTATGTTTGGACGGATATTAGTTAACAAGTCAAGGAAAAAGCGATACTGCTTTTTCCTTAAAAAATGCAAAATGTTAGATGCCGATGGTCTCTGAGACGGCACTTTTGAAAGCAGTTTCTTAATTAGGGATGCCTGCAAACAAAGGAGAGATTGTTTTTTTTATTTTAAATTACAACAAGCATGGAAAAGACAACCTATAAAAATCCTTTGCCTCAGTATACCTCTATTGGAAACTCCTTTGTAAATGGTTCTGGTAATTTGCCTTCTTTTATGTCCTTGAATATCTGAAAAATAAATACACAGTGTATTCAACTACAGTGTATTCAATCCTATCTGAAGAAGTGTGCATGCACACGAAAGCTCATACCAAAATAAAAACTTAGTTGGTCTTTAAGGTGCTACTGAAGGAATTTTTTTATTTTAGTGTATTCAACTGTCACTTAAGAATACCTCGCGTGACACAATTTTCACTGGCAAAGTTCAAAGATTATTATTATTATTATTATTATTATTATTATTATTATTTCCCCAGCCACTCTGGGCGGCTACCAACAGAACATTAAAATGCAATAAATTATTAAACATTAAAAGCTTCCCTAAACAGGGCTGCCTTCAGATGTCTCCTAAAAGTCTGGTAGTTGTTTTTCTCTTTGACATGTGGTGGGAGGGTGTTCCACAGGGCGTGTGCCACTACCGAGAAGGCCCTCTGCCTGGTTCCCTGTAACTTGGCTTCTCGCAGTGAGCGAACCGCCAGAAGGCCCTCGGCACGGGACCTCAGCGTCCGGGCAGAACGATGGGGGTGGAGACGCTCCTTCAGGTATACTGGACCAAGGCCGTTTAGGGCTTTAAAGGTCAGCACCAACACTTTGAATTGTGCTCGGAAACGTACTGGGAGCCAATATAGGTCTTTCAAGACCGGTGTTATGTGGTCTCGGCGGCTGCTCCCAGTCACCAGTCTAGCTGCCACAGTCTGGATTAATTGTAGTTTCCGGGTCACCTTCAAAGGTAGCCCCACATAGAGCGCATTGCAGTAATCCAAACGGGAGATAACTAGAGCATGCACCACTCTCTTCAAAATGAAGCCTGGGTTCTTTCAGCAACAGAGACTCACAGCACTTACCGCAAACAGTATTTGAAGGTCCTGCATTTTATTACCCTGTTCTCCCTACAAACACACAATGCCCCAAGTTTCACGGCAGTTTAATAAAACTTTGTAGCAGTGATACATGAAGGAAGCAACTCAAGATTCAGTTGAGGTTCAACACACCAGGAATACTGAAATAGATAAGGAACTTCCTAATGAGTTAAGAGTCCTGAAAAAAGCCCTGATATTTGGCATCCAAAGACAGAGACATCCTTGTTCCACTTGTGTTGAAAACTTGCTATTTCAAGGTTACTTAACTTAGTTTTAATAAAGTGTGTGGGGGAGAGAGAGCAAATTACTTTGAGATGTGTGAATTTGTAAATGAAAAGCTGTATATAAAGGTCTTAAATAAACAAACAAACATAAAAAAACTCCTTCATGTCACACATTTATTGGAGGGTCCTCATGTGTACTCAAAGGGGCTTCCTTCAGGAATTTAATGGACACATGAAAAGGGAGGGGCAGAGCGTGCCATTGCCCATTCATAAATCAAGTGAGAAAAATGCTTGAAGGGAGAGTTAATGATTACAACAAAGTCTGCAAATGGGATGTTTTTCATTTTTTTTATTTAAAAAAATAGTATTTGGGAGCAAAATACTGGGCTGCAAAAAAAAAATGCTTTTGAAAGAGATACATTAGTAGGACTCCATAACAGCTGGAACACTTGCAGACTCTCAATGTTCTATGTCTCAATTCCATTTTCCAATTTAGTAAAACAACATTGCTTAAGGACCTGTTTGAAGGAAGGAGAGAATGGCTGGTTTGCATTTCCCATTCCTCAACAGGAGGAAAGGTTGGTACTGGGAGCTTAATAAATTTGCATTGAGGTTCCTTTTGCAAAAAGGCACCCGCCTCAGAAGCAACCTCTTGAATTTATAGAAGCAAACCTTTCCTTGAGCAGGTCAGTTGGTGGCAATTCCTGAAAAGTGTTGGGTTTCTTTAGAAAGCAGTAATCTAAAACATAATGCTTTTCAGATATCTGTTTTTAAAAATATAATTTGCTTGCTAAAAACCATGATGATGTTTGATGGGCGGTGGTGTAGTGGAGATTCCTGGTCTCAAATTGGGAAGGGGGAGGCAATGCGTCTGCAACCCACTGCCTTTCATCCCCCTGCACAACAAGCTCTATCTGGCCTGCTCTCTCATGGTGTATATCTGCGAGAGTGAGTGACAGAGCAGGAGCAAGAAAGACAAGAGCAAAGCAACTTTCTGGCGACCTAGAGTAGAAATGTACCATTCATACAAGCTGCATTTGTATCACGCAAAACAACTGCCAGCATCTAAGGCAACAAACCTGCTTCCGGCATGCTCTGTAGTAAGTGGATGGGGGAGGCAGTGGCCAGTTGGTTTTTCTCCCAAACAAAACCTCCCCTGTCCCCCTAACAACTCTGCTGCTATTCCCCAGACTATGAAGGAAGGAGTGCCAAGAGGTCAGCATTTCTAGACCACTGTCCATTAGCAAGAATGCATAGACACATGAACATGCCCCTTCATCCTTCTATCCTGTCCCTTTCATCCACTCCAACTGTTTGGAGCCCCGGTTGTGCATACATATTTTCTATACATTTCTGAGAAAAAATATGTGCCATTAAAAAAAATACATTTACCTGGTATTTCTCATGATAAGTTTGGAATGTGTAAAGCATTTCAAATAAAATTAATCCTAACGGAAAGATATCCACTTCCTTTCCATAAGTGTTCCCCTCCTGTGGACGATGCAAACATGAACACATTAGGTCATAAGAACATGTTCTAACAAGAACTTTTCATGGAGCTTAATCATATAGGCCTTATGCACTTCAAAGCATATATTGGCATTTTATTCTGAAAACTGACTACAGGATCAAGGCAGTTGGTTCTTTCCCAAATTCCCACTCAGTCATTAAGCTAACAGAATGACTTGGAGATGGTCACTCCCTCTTAGTGTAACCTAACTTACAGGGGTTGTTGTTGTTGTTGTAATAATAATGGGGGTGGGGGTGTTTGATGATGAATGAATGAATCTTTATTTGCATCAGCCATCGGCCATAGCAATAAAACAACAATATAATATAAAAAGAATAGAAATAAAAAGTCAATTATATAAAATACATTTTAGGGCTTTGAATCACTAGTCAAATAGTGGATCTTATTCTGATTGCCCCAGCTAAAAACCTTGCAACCTTTGCTGTCACCTGCTCATCTTGATCTGACAATAGAAAGGACACTCTGGCAGTGGTTGGGCGACCCGGAATGGACAATAAAAGAGGGGTGATAATCTCATTCCTCAAGTCTTAATAAAGAGGGTAAGCCAGAAGGGCATACACCACCGATTCGGTACTCCCATCTCCACAGGGGCATTGTGGGGATGGAGGAGGTGGTGGTGGTGGTCACTATGAGTGTGTACTTGTGTACTCAGAACAAATTTACAACTGCCCTGGGAGAAAAGTGTCATTGCATTCACATGGATCAAATATTAAAAGTATTACCTGTTCAGGAGCCATGTATTGTGCTGTTCCTCTCTTTTCTGTCCGCTGTACTGAAAGGTCATCTACACCTGTGGTTACTAGCCCAAAATCACCAATTTTTATTTTATTGTCTCTAGATATTAATATATTTATTGGCTGGGGGGGTAGAGAGAAACAAAAACCAAAATATTCAGATATAAAAGTCATTCAGGGACGCAGGTGTCACTGTGGTCTAAACCACTGAGCTTAGGGCTTGCCAATCAAAAGGTCGCCGGTTCGAATCCCCGCGACAGGGTGAGGTCCTGTTGCTCAGTCCCTGCTCCTGCCAACCTAGCAGTTCAAAAGCACGCAGTGCAAGTAGATAAATAGGTACCGCTCTGGCAGGAAGGTAAATGGCATTTCCGTGTGCTGCTCTGATTCGCCAGAAGCAGCTTAGTCATGCTGGCCACATGACCTGGAAGCTGTACGCCGGCTCCCTCGGTAAGTAAAACGAGATGAGCACCGCAACCCTGAGTCAACCCTGGCTGGACCTAACGGTCAGGGGTCCCTTTACCTTTACAAGTCATTAAGCTCTGGATAAGTCACCATAGTCTCCTCAACAGTTATCCCACAGAGTCTGAACCCCCTCAGCTTCTTATTTGCTTAAAAAAAAATCTGCTGTGTTTTCAATTTCCCCTCCAGATGAAAACATCCACCTTGTACTCGAAGTATATTCCAGATTAAGACCCCCCCCCATGCAACTGAAATAATAAAATAAAATAAATGCATCAATTTATTTGGAATTGAAGAAGTGAAATAGTTTAAGTAAGATACTTTTTTCTCCTGTGTTCTCCTTTATATGTACCCTCTCCCAAGCACCTATGATAAGACTAATTGAACTTTTCAGTAAGAATATTCCTAGCTAGCAGCTTCTGTTCATATTTCCATTTTATCATTCACACCTGATATTGTAATTGTCTCATCTGCATACCTTGAGATCTCGATGAATTAAGTCTTTAGAATGGATATATGCTACCCCTTCCACTATTTGCTGGAATTTAATTTTGACATCTTCATGATAGCTTTCCTTTGCACTTTCCTTACTAATCCAATCTTTAAGTGTTCCTGCTTCACAATATTCCATCACTATGAAAAGGCAGTCACCTTGCACCCTGCAAAAAATAAAATAAAACAGATGACTGATCCAAGCACCTAGTTCACATCCTCGAGCTTTACTAACTCATCCAACACGACAAGACTAAACAGTGCTCTGTAACCTTTAGATTCATCTGCTGTAACAGCAGAGTCATGATCCCGGGGGGTGCAAGCGATTTTTATCCTCAAAACACTCTGCAAACAAGTCAGAGACAGCTACCATCAGTTTTGCCACCTCCTTTGGGCCAGACTATAAGAGGCCCTGCACTACCCAGAAAATCTATGCTGGATGGCACAATGAGGATGCAATTGAGGCACCAAAGCAGGGTGGATAAAAATCAATGATTAAGTTTATTTTAAAAAATCAGTTTTTTTATTTTAATCAGATTATTAAAATAAAATTCTTTTGGAGGAGTAAATATTTCTAAAATAGTTTTCTATTTAAGTTACATTATAGTCTAAAGGCTATTCATCATGAAATAAGGATTTGTTTTAAGTTTTTCATGTTTGCTAAAACTCAGTCTAAGTTTTTCTAAATTATTATTATTGTTCAGCTGGTAACATGTCCGCCTAGCCACTGAGGTCACCAAGGCCTCTAGTGAGAGTTGGATCCTAGCAGCATCATATTTCTTTATGGAAATTGATTCTGGGACCAAGAGAATTTACCTACAGCTACAACTGTTCTTAAGAGTTAGGAAGTGAGCTGACAAGCAAAATAAAATTAAATAAAAAAAATGCCAGTTCCTAAAGTGAAGCCACTGCCAAAATGCTGTTTATTATTTATTTCTTTAATTTGTCTCTATTTTTTTAAGGCCTCTAAGGGTCTTTGGGCAATAACATTAACAATGCAAAATTTAGAATAGGAACCCAATAAAAATGATCACCCACAAAAATAATAAACGTCAGCTAGTGGGAGGGGGTGGAGGAGGAGAAAGCGAGTTTGCCAGCCTTTTGCTCGGTCCTTTGAGTACTAAGCACAGGCCTGACAGCCAGTTGACTGTCAGGCACTTCTGAACCCTATGCAAGTGATTCTGACAGGTGGGCAAGATAACCCAACTATCAACATATGATGTCACAAAGCTGATCTGGCCCATAGAGCCAAAATCTGATCCACCTCTGGTTTACGCAAAAAACAACAATACATGTCACCTTAGAGAGGTTCTGAATACGCAGTGGAATTACCTCTGTTCACTATCCTCTGGCGATGGGATATTATCTTTCCCGATCCAACAATGAAAATATCGAACTATATATTCATGATCAAGGTTTGCTAAGGCTTGTACTTCCTTTTTTGATTCCTCTTCTCCTCTAGTGTGGGGTGGCCGAAGGGGGTCAGAAGGGGAAAAGAGTATTGTTAAAATGTATGCAAAGCAAACCCTGAATACTTGTACAGCTAACTCACAACTTACATGCATTTAACCTGTGTGCATTCAGCTTTATGTGTGTGGCAAATTAAAATAAAAAATAAAAAGGGGGCAGGCAAAAGAGACTTTGGTAATGCCACCTTCCATTGGACCCAATGTATTTTGACTATATGTGATTTTGGTTCTACATGCTATACCCAGAATGTAACCCCAGCTTAAGTTGAGAGTGGCCTGTACTGTAAAGAAGAAAAAGGATTATTTTTATACCACTTCTTTTAAAAAAATGCTTCTGATTTGGAATGCCTAGGTTGACTCTGAATAGAATTTACTTGGATACAACCATATTTATTCTAGTTACAACATAGAGCCCAGCAACAGAAAGGAAAATGGCATGTCCTTAACCCAGTCACTTGTTCATGCATTAGGACAGTGGTTGATGGACTTCAACTCCCATCAGCCCTGGTCATCCAGGGATGATGGAAGCTGGAGTCCAACAACATCTGGATAGCACTACATTGACAACTCCTGCATAAGCAACTAAGCCACGGTTAAGCCTAACTCTTTTAAATGTTGATTTACAGTGCCCCGCAATTCCTCTAAAATTAGGACTAAAATAATTTCACATGTGCAAAACAGCACAAATTGTTAAAGCTTAAATTAGCTTAATTAAAATAATAAGAAGCACAAGATAACTTACACAAGAAGCTTGACTCGTTTAACAGCTAATAATCGACCATCAATGAAATGTTTTGCCTTGAAAACGGTTCCATATCCACCAGATTTAATTTTCTGTATATCTTCAAAATCGTCCAGAAACCTGGTTCCAAAAATGAATGCAAGTCTTAGTGTTAAATGTCAAAATTCTTGAAAAGGGTTACAATGGCAATATACCTGCAACTATTATTAATTTAATGATGAAATAAAGGCACACAGCTGAGGTATCCAAGCAGTCTAGGAGTGGGTATATTTGCTGTCATTCATGGAATGCACAAGGCAGCTATCAGTAATCAATACCGGTAGTAAAAAACAAACAAACACACACACACACACACACACACACACACAACCTAACACACAATATTAAAAACAACCACACACACTACCATAGTTCACACACAGAGAACAGCCACTCAATAAAACTACCAGTTTGTTAAAGGAGATCAACTGTTGTAATTTGATCAGACCTTTTCATGAAAGCAAATGGAAAGGCCTGTGTGTACTTGGACATGGACCAATGCGTGCGTTAAAATCCCCAGCTACCACTAACATGGACACGACTAGTTGCATTTTTCTCAGTACTTCACAAACCATCTTTCCAGGTAGTCTCAATTCAATTCAAACGTCAAAGGTATAAAAGGCGAAACTTATAAATAAATCAGCAGGACTTTTGAAGGCTACCCTTACTTTTCATTGATGGTGTACTTGCTTTGCTTTCGATTCGGCTTTGAAAATTTCGGTGCCAATGGCGTCTCTCTTCTTAGGAAAGGAAAAAAAGTGGAAATGAAACTTTGTAACACTTAAGCACACCTGTAAGTACCCATTTTCTTTGAGGTGTTAAATAATTTCCCTTAACTAACGGATAAATCAATTGAATGAAGGGCATCCATTTCAAAAGATAAATACATACTTTTTAGGTCTCACAGCAGAATCTTTGGGACTTGCCTATGGCAAAATCAAGAAGAAACAATTAATGTTGAAGTTCTACCACAGTGCCAAATGCTTAAAACTTAAAAAGACCACTCAAAATCAGAATGCAGTTATTGTCAGGCATCAGAGTTCAAAAACAGAACCACTACAGATCATGAAATAATTTCTTGTTTCCTGAACCATACGAGGTCCTGGTTAGGAGGAAGCTCCCCCTGGCTGGAGCTGCACAGTCCTCAACTCAAACTTCCCAGATCTGAGGAGTTAAACAACCCAGGAAAATCAACCCCATGCCACTAGCTGCTTTATAGCTTCTGCACTTTGCCCCTTAGCTAGGGATGTAGAAGTTCATTTGATCCATTTCTTGTAATGGACAGACTTGACCCATTTGGATTACACACTTCCCTGGAGGGTTGTGCCAGTCAATGTGTACAGCACTGAGCAAGATGGACCACTGGTCTAACTCATTATAAGGCATATTCTGATATTCCAATGGAATGGAATGAGCCCATCCCCTGCTCATCACTGAGGGGAACCAGACTGTTGCCTGCCAGTTTTCCTTCTGTCTATTTCCTTGGTGTACCACCCTAGGAGCCATTTGGCACAATGGCAGTATACTCAAAATTACATCAGACTGACCAATGTATTTCAATTCAGTACTGGCCTATAAGAAATTATAGCAGGATTAATATTTTAGCGCACACAAACAAGAAGAAATAGTTAATACTGTAATGGCAAGAGAAAATTAAGTTTTCATACCAGAGAGGATGGAGAAGCTTCATTGAGCTGTATGGCACCAAACTGATTAGCAAGTTTGTCAGCTGCATGGTTACAGCTGGAATCCCGACCTGTACCACTACAGAAATATTTGAAACGAATGTCAGCATTATGTGTTTAATTTATCTGCCATTTATGGAGTGCTATCTTGAAGTGAAGTTTAGGGTGGGAAGGTAGCTCAGTTTTTTTTCTTTTGGTAAAGTATAAAAGTGGTGCACCAAATAAAATATAGGCACCAGAAAGCATGCCCATTATGATCCCTGTGAGCTTAACATATTTACTTAAGCCTGCTCAACTATGCAAGCGAGACAAAGCACATGAAAAACACCACAGTGTAACTTAACATTATAAAAGCATTTTCATTAAGCCCTCGGTTGCGCCCAGGCTCTCTTAGGTTTTGTTTTTAGTTCACGTTTTTGGAAAACACTTGCTCTTCCACATTCGCTATCTCCTCTACCTTAGGAGTGGGGACCGCTTTTCCGTCTGAGGGCCGCATTCCCTACTGGGCAACCTTTGGAGGGCCACATGCCCACGGCCAGCAGCACCAGAGGCAAAAGTTGGCAGATCAAGGAATGCAAATGTTACCTTGATACAGGAAGCTAGTTTCTACCCACACATACATGCACCTCTGTATCCTGCACCCAGACTAGCACAAGGCATCACCAGAGTTCAATGATGTATTCCAGCCAGGCAGAAACACTGGGGGGGATGTGTGAAGCTGGGCCAATGTGGGATGTGGCCTGGGGAGATTTCCAAGAGGCCTGGAGGGGTGCATTTGATCCCCATGCCTGCTCTAGGTCATGCAAAGAACTCCTAATTTTGAACAACCAGAAATCCACTTCAGGGCCATAAATGCTCTGAAGTCAAGAGAAGTCTGTTTTTATACTAGTGCAGGTCTCGCTAGCTGGCCCTTGGGCCCCTCTCTAGATGACATCCCTCACTAGCTCTGCTCCACATTCTCCCCCGGTTCTTTTGCCTAGCCTGGAATGTATTCTTGAACTACAGGAATCCCCTTGCCTGTCTGGATGCAAACCTTTCCTTATGCTCCTCCTAATCCTTCCAAAAAGATGACAGAAATTGTAGACTAGATAAAGACTGCAGACTCTCTCCTCAAGCACCATTTGTTTCTCCACTTTTAAATTGACAATGAAATGGTTCCTTACTTTGAATAGATACCGGAGCTCTGGAAAACTACACTATCCGATTTGTTGGAAGCAAAGTCCACAGCCTCTTGAGCAGACCTGAAATACAAGTTTCCAAACAGCAGTTTTGAATTCTTTAGTGTTTTCCTTCCTTTTGGTTTTAATTTATAACCAAAGGAAGATAGGAACAAAAATGATTTAAGTAAACAATAAATGATGAAGTAAAACCAATTCTCAATGGTTCTCAAGTACTCTTCAATACCGTTTAAGTTTCTATTTTAATAGTTTGGGTTATAAAGTTAATTAATTATTTTTCTTCACTTCTGCATATCCTGTGGGGAAAACCATACAGAGGATGAGGAGCAACTCCATGGATTTAATGTCTGAATCAAAACCTTCAAGCAGTGATAACAACATTAACTGAGGTGTATAATGAACAGGTTTTTCTAAGCTTGTTTACATATTTTCAGCTTGTTTCAATATTTTCCAAAAAACAGACAACTCAAAAGATTAGACAGGTATAAAATCCATTTGAAGAACTTTTAACTACTGTATAAAGCGAAAGAGCAGCCCAGTTCACTCTAGACCATGGTTTGGTGCTACGTGCACCAGCTAGAATGAGCTAGAATCATTGCAAACAAAGCCTTGGGTTCATGAGGAGCCCCTATGGCCTCTCCTATCTCAAAGCCAAACCCTTTTTCTTTCAATCTCTAAGAAACTGCTCAGTTTCAGAAGAAGCAGACTTCAACCCATGGGTCTTGAAGCTGGCTTGTTTTAACTAACCAGAGTTGGCTTTAAATTGTGATCTCTCATTATATGTAACATGCAGCAGGAGTTTTGTGAATCCCAATTAAACACTAGCAAAGTCCTTCTCTTAGTTGGGGAGATCAGAGGAGGGCATGCACGAGACTAAAGCTTCTCTAGGGATTATTTCGGCTTATGAACGTTGTAAACTTTTTGTTTTTATTTTGTTTTTAAAAGCCCACTTACGTACTGCTTTTAAGGCCTAGAAAGGGCCCCAAGGCATGAAATAAAAGAGATCCACATGCAGGCAAGATTAAAATACATTAGAAGTTTGCAAAATAAGTAGGAGGATAATCTAACCTCCCATGGGAAGGAGGGCTGCAGCTGTGATATTACCATTAATAAGGCACTGTTTCAATTGCTACCAATCACACCTTCCTTGCCATTTACAAGGCTATGTTATACGTAAGTGTCCCTTTTGCTCCTTATGGAATGCTATATTGTACAGCATCATTATTAAATCAACAACAAAAAATTAAAATAAGAGTACTTTAAAGAGACATCATTAAATGTTTAACTTACGTCCCAGATGCCTCTGGTGATGATTCTTGGGAATTACTGTGTGGTGGATTTCTAGAACTATTTGTAAGGGAAGCACTTCTTTCTGCCTGGAAAACAATTCGGAATTATACCTTAATCATGGATTTAAAAAATCTACTGCAACAAAAAGTAACAATGGCAACGAAATGAAAGGGATTAAACCAGCCTTGGCCAACCCAGTGCACTCCAGATGTTCTGGACTATAACTCTCAGTCGGTAGACCCTAATCCCAGGGTCATGGGTTCAAACCCCACATCAGGTAAACGATTCTTGAAATGCAGGGGGTTGGACTACATGACCCTCGTGGTAGATTCCAACTCTACAATTCTATGACTCCAAGATTCTCATCACCCCTATCGAGTATCACATTGCTGGCAGGGCTAGCGAGAGCTGGCAAAACCGTTCATAGGACACTTCCTGCAAAGAAAATTGCTACACTGACAAATAAACACAGTCTGTTGTTTTCCTTTAAAATGCAATACATACCCTGGAAGTTGCTTGGTCATTCAACTTTTCATACGCTTGCCTGGCTGCAATCCGTTTTGCAGTTTGTTTATTATTTCCTGTTCCCTCACCAAAATCTTTATCATCAATTTTACAGACACAGTGAAAACTAGAAGGCATAACAGAGGGGAGAGGGGAAATAAGTTAGCATTCACTGTTGTAGACGAAGGCAACAATCCTATAGACCTTGGGCAGGAACCCTTTCTCCATACCAAGTTCTAATGACCTCAAGCAAAACTTTTTGGTGTCCATGTTACAAAAGTGTGCATATGGTCAGGAGTCAGAAATTGGGTGGCCAGAGCAGAGTCCACACAGGCATAGTGGCACTTCCATTTTCTCTCCACCCTGCACAAGCTCCAAAAATCTCTGAAGGGTCCTCCATTTTGAGGGCATGTGGGAAGCTGCAGGGAAGTGGAGGGAAATAAAAAGCCTTGCAGCGGGACCTCAAGCCTTTCTTTGGCTATGGAAAACTACAAATTCACTGCCACCTGTCTCACATATCATTTTCCTACATTTCATTTTATTTAGGCCCGGGGATCCAAAAGTGGTAGATAAATGATGGGCAGTATATAAATTTAATCAATAATAAAAGTAGTTATAGTAGTAAGGTAAAGGTAAAGGACCCCTGGGCGGTTAAGTCCAGTCAAAGTCGACTACAGGGTTGTGGTGCTCATCTTGCTTTCAGGCCGAGGGAGCCGGTGTTTGTCCACAGACAGCTTTCGGGGTCATGTGGCCAGCATGACTAAACCGATTTTGGCACAACGGGACACTGTGGCGGAAGCCAGAGCGCACAGAAACACCATTTACCTTCCCATCGCAGCGGTACCTATTTATCTACTCACATTGGTGTGCTTTCGAACTGCTAGGCTGGCAGAAGCTGGGACAGAGCAACAGGAGCTCACCCCGTCATGGGGACTCGAACTGCGAACCTTCTGATCGGCAAGCACAAGAGGCTCAGTGGATTAGACCACAGTGCCACCCACATCCCAGTAGTAGTTGTAGTAGTGGTGAAATTACTAAACGTCACAGACCATTCCCAAAAGCCTGAGTTAAAAAGCCACATTATGAGCTGGCACCCAAATACTACAAAAAGACATCTACTATTGTCTACAAATCACTAAGAGCTTTAGGTATAACTAAAAAAAAAGTTGCCAAGAATAGTAGTCAAAAAAATAATAATCAATAATTATTGACATCTTACATTGGCATGTGATCCAGGCCAGATTTAGAAACCACATCATATCGAACCACCACTTTGTTCCTCGATGAATATTCATTGAGCAAGGTAAGAAAGTTAGGTAAAGAAGCTGGTAGTGCAGCAGGCTCAGGCAACTGAGATAGTGGAGACATACAAATAAAACATAAAAAAGAAAAGGATGTAACTTTCTCAATTCTTATTCTTTTCTTAACATTTTAGGGTGACTTCCTTGAAACCCCCCTATCTGTGCTTCATCATATTTCATCTTTAGCAATTTCAAAATCACATCTTTAAATCATACTATATATCGTTCTTTAACCTAATTTCTCTTATTACTTCCTTTAATTCAATTTACTTTATATTTTCTTAAAACAGGATCTGCCTGTAAACAATAGGTCTAAATCAGTCTGCTTGAACAGTGAGCAGTTTCTCACTGAATTCCTCTTTATTACATGGTATGGGGAGATCTATACTTGGGTTTCATGTTCCAAGTTGGCAGCAGGACACATAAAATACTATTCTTATTTAGCAATGTTACATGGCAACAACAATACACATCCAAGGCAAAGGCCAGAAGGCTAGACCTGATACAGGATAGGTGTGTGTCATTCCTAGTTCTGACCTGGTACTGGGTATATACGAATCCAACTCCCCATAGACTGAAGACCTAGGGGAGCAAGCAGCGTCCCTTGGAATTGCCACTGAGGATCTCCTTGAGGGACCCTCCACAGAAAGACTTGCAGAAGAACACTAAGAGTTTTCAAAGGAGGTGGTGACGCCACCCACAACCTGCCAGAACGCTGACACCAAAAGGTCCAGGTCAAAGAGAGACAACATAGTATGCATCTACAGACCCAGAATGATTGTACAACTTAAGAGACGGCAGTGCTTCCTGAAAGACCTTCATCACCATCAGCTGTGTAAGAAGGACATGGGTTCTCAAACTCTGGTATGTGGACCACCAATGGTCCACAAGCTACATTCAAGTGGTCCACAGCATGCTCACATTAAATACTGATTTTTAATTGCATTTTATTGCTTATTTTACTTCTTACATTGCATTTTATTGTAATGTAATATTAATTCTATGACATTCTGTGTTGTAATATAACACACCAGTTGAAATTTCCAAACCATCTTCCAAGGCAGCCCCTGGAAGTAGTAGTGTAGTCTAGATAAACTCTTTCCTGGTCCACAGACATTATATATACACTTCCTTGACTTTACAGAGGCACATTTGTCAATCTCCTGTTCTCTGCAGCACTCAGCCAATCCTGATCTATGGCAAAGAGGTCCCTCCCATGAGTCTCAAAACAGAAAAACTGTTATGACTAATTGAAGCAAATCTGAGTCACAAGCAGTTCCAGAGTATTTTCCAGAAATGCTGTATAGATCTGCTTTCAACAAGCTCCCCCACCCATGGGGGATATATCTTAAATGCACAGGGATGGAGCAAAATCCTATCAGTATTATTTTTACTTTGTTCTTTTGTGGGTTTCTCAGTGAATTTCTAAAATGAAAAGTTTTGCTTCTATGCCTGTCTAGATATGAAGCCACACCCTTCCACAAACTTGGAATATATTTTCCCAAATCTCAGACATAATAAAAGTTGATTCAAAAACTTATCACATGTGGTATCGCTGAATTTCTAAAAAAGATGCATCAAGTCAATTTTGTCTGAAAATCGTACTCGGAATATTTTTCCCTATCCATAGATAATAACTGGGTTTATTAAAGAGAGGAGACAATGGCACTCTGCACATGTACAATGGCACACTTTCCTAAATCCTATTGTGATGGAAGCAGCAAGGTTAAAAGGTGCATCCCTATCAACTCAAAAATTTTCCAGCTACCCCTGCCCACAGATGGCATATATCCTTGCAGCTTCAGGCAGATGTTAAAACAGAATGAGATATAAGATTGGTTTTTTTTAGCATACCTCAAGATCAAAGGCTCTTTCTTTTCTGTTTTCTAATTATTTGTATGCCACAACATGTATCCTTTATGGTCTACTTACTGGCAGTTCTTGCTGTATGGACTCCCAAGCTAAGAATGCTGCTTGATCTTTTGCCTCCTTCTTGGTTTTACCTGTTGCTTGGCTAAACTGCTTTCCATCTATTTCAACTGCTACAGTGAATCTGCAATGAAAAAGAGAGAGTTAAATGCCCGCAGTCTGCAAAATATGCTTGCAGATTGAACTCTATGCTTTAAGTCTTGGATACTGGATAAACAGAAATGGGAAATACCTGGCTAGTTTGCTACTGTAAATCTCTCGTTCCTATTATTTGTAAAGTGTGCCTAATGCTAGCTTCCCTTTTCTGTCCTATAAGGCTCCATTCACCAACCATGCCCCTCTATATGTTTTAGAGTACAATGCCCATCATCCCTGGCAATCAGCCATGCTGCCTTGGGAGCCAGAGTCCAACAACATCTGGAGAGGAACAAGTGAGCCATCCTACTAAATTAGATGCTGTTTCAAGCAGCTGTCTGGCGAGTAGGAGGGTTCAACAGTGCAGCTTCTAATGAAAGTTTGCTAACCTATCTGCAAGTATTAGGCCAAGAAAAACCTATGCGGTCCATGAAATGCTGTAGGAAACAGACTCCCTTTCCCTCTGTAGCGCTTACAACAGGCACATATTTCTCTCTCGGTTTATCCCAGTGTACATCATACCATGAGTTCTCTTTCAGGTGGGAAAGAAGACAAGATGCCTTCCACCAATCAAGCACTGACTGCAAGAGAGGGGAAAGGAAGCAAAACAACACAGAAAGTGCACTACTTTCTCCCACCCTTATAACTGGAATGAGAAATAAAAAGCAATGTCAGGTCTTGGGAGCGGGGGAAGCCTGGTTCTACGGTATGTTATGCTTTATCTCTAGAGTTGAAAAATCTTAGTGGACTAAGAAACTGGGATGGTTAAGGAAGTGTTTCAATAGTAGGACTGTATACAGTATAGGTGTGGGGAAAAGGCTATCCAAAAAAACTGATCCTTTAATTTAGTTGCCATACCAATATTCCTGCCCTGCTTACTTGCTGCATATAACGCATCTAGAGAGAAGTGTGAATTTCCTCACTCCTCCCTGTCCCTACTTCCCAACATTCTTCATTCACTTACACACGATTATGAGGTGGGCCTTCAAAACCAAGATCCCTATAGTCCAATCGTAAACGTTGTCTCTGACAATATTCATTAAGTCTCGCCATGTAAAATCTTGGAACAGCTTGGTTGTCTGCCATTTTGGTACGGCCTAGGAAACTGAAATAAATTTGAAGGAGGAACACTGCATTATTAACAACACTCCCCACCCCACTTACGTTATAAGTATAGAAACCAGGGGAAAAACCAGAGCCCTCTGGGAAAGAGACCATGAGGGGTTCCCTTTTAACCCTCCCATTCACACCATGGCGGTAGAGGCACCGCACACAAGAGTGGTTTCCACCACCACTTCCCCAGGAGGCCCAAACACAAACACAGAATCGTAGAATCAAAGAATTGTAGAATTGGAAGCTGCTCAGAAGCCTTGCCACTGGGAAACTGGGAGTGGAAGCAAACACATTTCCCCAAGAAAAGAAATGAACAGTGACTCTCTCACACTTCTTTTATCCCACCACCACCCAGACTAGCAACAATCTGCTAGTCCATGTAGTGGGGCCAAAAGGGGCATGAGAGTGGCTCTCTCTGCTCCCTCTAAACATAACATTCCAGGAGCCCCCACAATCCTCTCCCTTTTCCCCTATCAGAAAGCTTGTCAGCAGCTCTATAGGAAGAATACAGAGAAGAGCTTAGATGCCAAGAAGAAAAATTCTATTACAAACTTCTCAATAGACAATTTTCAACCTTCCCTTTCCTTATGCTGATGACACCCAGATTTATCTGTTGATGGATGGCCGTCCTGCCTCGGCCCTGGACACATTGACCAAGTGCCTGGAAGCTGCTGCTGGATGGCTACATGGGAGTCGGCTGAAGCTAAATCCTTCGAAGACAGAGGTCCTCTGGCTGGGTCGGGATGACATGGGACGGGGGGGGGGGGCAACTTCCATCTTTCGCTGGGGCCCAATTAGTGTCAGCCCCTTCTGTCAAGAGCTTGGGGGTAACCTTGGATGCCTCCCTTTCCATGGAGGCACAGGTTGCAACCACAGCCAAGGTGGCATTTTTCCATCTCCGCCGCATTAAGCAGTTGGTCCCCTATCTCTCTCAACCTGATCTAGCCACAGTGATCCATGCGATGGTCACCTCTAGGCTTGATTATTGTAACTCGCTCTATGCGGGGCTGCCCTTGAAACTGACCCAGAAACTCCAGTGGGTGCAGAATGCCGCAACGAGGCTCCTTACAGGGTCCCAGCCGCGGGATCGTATTCATCCAGTGCTTTACCAACTGCACTGGCTCCCGGTGGAGTACAGGATCAGGTTCAAGGTGCTGGTTTTGACCTTTAAAGCCTTATGCGGCTTAGGACCCTCGTACCTACGGGACCGCCTCTCCCGGTATGACCCACAGAGGACATTACGGTCCACAAATAATAACATATTGGAGATCCCGAGTCACAAGGTGGCTAGGCTGGCCTCGACCAGGACCAGGGCCTTCTCAGTACTGGCCCCGACCTGGTGGAACGCTCTGTCTCAGGAGACTAGGGCCCTGCGGGATTTGTCATCTTTTCGTAGGGCCTGCAAGACACAGCTGTTTCGTTTGGCCTTCGGACTGACGCAGTCTGACCCCACGGTTACCCTCCCCTAAGGTTTTATTTATAAGGTTTTACTTATAATGGTTTTATCTTATTCGTATATTTTTAATTTTAAAATTGAATTTTAACATTGTATTATTCTGTTGTTTTAACTGAATTGTTTCTTTTATATTTGTGTTGATATTATTTGTTGTTAGCCGCCCTGAGCCCGGTCTTGACTGGGAAGGGCGGGGTATAAATAAAAATTATTATTATTATTATTATTATTATTATTATTATTATTATTATTACTGAGCAGCCGCAGGCATAGCTCAGACGGTAGAGCGTGATACTCTTAATCTCAGGGTGGTGGGTTCAAGCCCCACGTTGGGCAAAAGGATTCTTGCATTGCAGGGGTTGGACTAGATGACTCTCGTAGTCCCTTCCAACTCGACAATTCTATCTATCCAGCCTAAGAGTTCAGATTAACTCAAACGTTAACTCGCTTTCCTGTGACCTGGGACATCGTGAACCAACTGATAAGGAGCACAGCGCCCCGTGACTGGTGACGCTATGGCCAAAACAAACTTCCAGGGGGGAAGCCAACCAGGGTCACCCGCGCCGTCCCCTGGACCCAGGCTGGCCAAAGCGGCCGCAATGCTCTTCACAGGAGGAGCGCCTGCCCTGGGGCACAGCGGCGCGCCCTTCACCCTTCCTGCCCGAATCAAGGTGCGAGGTCGTGAAAATTATTGGGCAAAGAACCTTCCAGAAGTGGCAGCAAAAAGGCAATTAAGCACGAAGTAACTTATTTACTTCGCGCGCCCCTGCAGGGCCAGGTGTCGAGAGGGCGGCCGCCTGCCTCTGCCCAAAGCCCACGTCCTCGGAAGGAGCCCCGCGGGAACTAAGCAGGCTGGCACGAGCGAGGAATCGGGTGGGATTCCTATCGCGCCTCCCGCCCCCGGGAGCCGACTTTTGGATGCCTCCTGTCAGAGGCTGCAGAGCGGGGTCAGGACCACCTCGGAGTACTCACCAGCGCCCCGGGGTGGTTGGTGGGCAAGTCCGGGCCAAGAGCGGCGGAGCCCCCTCTGCAGACGACTGGCTCCGAGCGGGAGACTCGTCCGTCTGCTGGAAGCGCTGCTGCTCCGCTTTCGTTTCCCTGCTGCAGCCGTCCCGTAGCAAACGGGCTCCGCTCCTTCCCCGGCACAAGCGGCCACCGCAAGAATCGAAACTGAAACGCGCCGCTGGCGGTACCGGGAACGTGTCGGCCTTGGAGCTTCCGGTCTGGTCTCCTCACCGCTCAGCTTGGTCGCTAGGAGAGCCGGCCCCCGCCGCCGCCCCCGACCTTCTTGGTTGTTTTTATAACTGCGCGTCAAAAGGGGTTCTGGTTCAGAGGCATTGGGGGGGGGGGCATACCTGACCGAATCATTGGTCATCCAACTTTATCTGACTCCCTTTCATAAAATGTTATTTTGCAATGGTTATGGTAATGTCTTCATTTTATTTTGCTGTTTTGAATGCAGCTTGACTTTCTTCAATGTTTTATTTTGCATTGCTTTCTTTGATGGTTTGATGTAGGCTGTAAACCTCTTGGATATTTTTTTTTCCTTCTTAAAATTATAAAGCAGCATAGAAATGAATGGATGTTTTGCCGAAACTGGTTTGAGTAATGGGATTAAGGATCCTAGCTGTCTTCTATCTCAGCAGCCCTAGGGAGTCAGGTGGCTTAATCTGGCATTGAGCAGACCCATCCCTCGATTTCAAGGCTCAACTAATGTGAATTGTTGTTATTTATTTGATTTATACCCTGGCCTTCCTCTCAAAGGAGCCCAGGACAGCAGGGGGGGGGGACGACAAAAAACTGCACCGGGTATTCCCAGGTGATCTCCTGTTGTGACGTTCATCTGTCCCACATCTCAGTTTCCATAATGTCACTATTTCATGTGCCTTTATATGCATACCCAAGACCATGAACAATGATCATCATGTATCAGTAGGGATTGAACAGCTCAAGCCACAGTACTAACCCCAATTAACCTGGGAGTAAAACTCAATGAAGTCAATGGGATGACTAAACATGGTTAGAACTGTGCTTCATGTTGCACTGTATACAGATCTGATACAAGCCTTGAAGGGTTGTAATGTAAAGTATTGTAATGGCACTGTTAGGTCTAACTGTGAAGGAAGCTAGAAGAATCAGTCCTAGAATGTAATTGTGCTAGTAACTGGGTCAGTGAGAATTGGTTAATAAACCTGTCAGTGTCATCTAATAGCAAAGCCAGATTGATACAAGGCTTACTTTAAGATAGGATTTTCTGGAGGCTGAAACCTAATACATGTTTATCATTTCTGAGCTGAGCTTGAAAGAGTGAAATACAGAGAAGTGCCTCTGAGCATGCACAGAATGCCTTTATTTCCCTACTTCAGGTGTGGGGAATGTTTGGCTTTTCAGATGTTGCTGCAAGCACAGCCAATGGCTAGGGATGGTGGGAGCAACATCTGGAGGGTCAACGATTCCCCACACCTTCCATACTTTGCCATGGTAGCTTTCCACATCTGTTGTTACTGTGAAGACCATTCAAACATTCAGGACCATCATGCACTGCCTGGTAAGCTTCTATCAGGAGTTATGCTTTTGCCAGTTGCTGTGAGAATAAGTGCATCTGCGATTCTACATCCAGCCCATACATTTAAAGCACATGGCTTCCCCTCAAAGAATCCTGGGAACTGACAACCACCAGATTTAACATGGATACTGGTACCAGAGCCTGCAATAAACCCAGATGCCAACTTTGCTGCCACATACACCCAGACAACACCATTACTGGCCCCAACAACATCCAACATACCATCTCAGGACTATTTAATTGCTCATCTTCTAACATTGTGTATGCCATCAAATGCCAACAGTGCCCTTCAGCTCTCTATATTGGACAAACAGGCCAAACCCTACGCCAAAGGATAAATGGACATAAATCTGACATCAGGAATCACAAGACAGAGAAACCAGTAGGAGAACACTTCAATCTCCCAGGACATTCTATACAAGATATCAAAATAGCTGTCTTACTACAAAAGAATTTCAGAAATAGACTGGAAAGAGAAGTTGCTGAATTGCAACTTATCACCAAGCTTAAAACCATGGAGAGACCTGGTTTGAACAGAGACTTTGGATTTTTATCTCATTATACATGATAAAGCGATCCTCAGCCACCTCACCCCTTGCTTTTTCATGCAAGTCCATTTGCAGTCCTTTTTTTTTTTTTCAGAGTAAAAAGTATTTTATTATTTTCCATTTAAAAATCACACAATGCAACAGTATTGCAGCAATATTACAAAGAAAAGAACCAAAGAAAAATTCTGTCATGTACAAATCTAACAAAGGAAAAAAAATACATAGTCACAATAACGAAATGTAAACCAGTAAACCAGTGAAAGTGTATGCCTCGTCTGATACACTCAGGAAAGACGAGGGAAAGAAGAAAACAGCAACGATGAACAGAAGGAAGAAATCAAGAAGAAAAAAGGGGAAGAAAAGGAGAAAGAGGGAGAAGAAAAAGAAAAATTAAAATTTGACTTCCCGTTACTTCTCTGTACCTCATATATTACATTCTATTTCATGGCACGAATCTTAATTTACATTTACATCTTATTCCTCAAATGTTCCATTTGGGCTCAGGTACGCTCTGCTGGTTGGCTTAATTATTTAATTAGATTCTAAATATTCGTAAAATAACCTCCATTCTTTTTTAATTTTTTGGTTCGTCTGTCCTCTGACTCTTCCTGTAAATTTTGCTAGCTGTGCATACTCTTTCATTAACAGTTGCCACTCAAGTTTGCTGGGTATGATGTTACTTTTCCAGGTTCTCGCTAACAGGATCCTTGCCGCGACTATTCCATACATCATCAGCGTTCTGTTCGCGCCTTTTACATTTTCAGGCATTATATTCAATAAAAATACCTCTGGTTTCTTTTTAATTGTTGTTTTTGTCATTTTCTTAAGTTCCTCATAGATCACATTCCAGTAGTTGTTTATCATGGGGCATTTCCACCACATATGTATTTGCGTGCCTGTTTCTGTTCCGCACCTCCAGCATTTATCTGATTGATTTTTGTATATTTTGGCTAATCTATCCGGTGTTTGGTACCACCTGTACATCATTTTTAAAATATTCTCTTTTAGATTGTAACAGGCGGTAAACTTCAGGTCCTGTCTCCACAGCCTCTCCCATTGCTCCACGAGGATATTATACCCAAAATCTTGGGCCCATCTCACCATTGAAGGTTTAGTTTGTTCTTCCATGAGGTCCCATTCAAGCAACAGGTCATATATTTGTGAGATTTGTTTGCCTTCTTTATTCATTATGATTTTTTCAAATTTAGATTTTTCTTTGGCAATACCCAATTTTTTATCCTCATTAAATCTTTGGTTTATTTCGAAGTATTGGAGCCAGACTGAAAGGTGATCTTTAATTTCGTCATATCGTTTCAATTTAATTTCATCTTGGTTAATTTCCAATATATCATTGTAGGTAGCCAATTTCTCATCCATGTTTGTTTTTTTAACTGTTATCATGTTTATTGGAGAGGCCCACAGAGGTATTTTTGTTTCTAAGATTCCTCTATATTTCGTCCATATTGCATATAAAGATTTTCTTACCAAATGATTTAGGAAACCCCTGTGCGCTTTAACTTTCTCGTGTAATAGATAAGAGTGCCATCCAAAGCGATTATCCGCTCCCTCCAAGTCTAGTAGTTCTTGATTTTCCAAGGTGATCCACTCTTTCACCCATACCAAGCCTGCTGCTGCGTGATAGAGTTCAAGGTTTGGTAGCGCAAAGCCCCCCCTTTCTTTTTTTTCTGTGAGTAATTGATATTTAATACGGGGTCTCTTACCATTCCAAACAAATTTCGACATGTCTTTACGCCATTCTGCAAAACATTTCATTCCTCCCAATATTGGTATTACCTGAAATAAGTACATTAACCTAGGGAGTACATTCATTTTAATTACAGATATCCTGCCCCATAGTGATAGTTGTAACTTACTCCATTTCTCCATGTCCTTTTTTATCTCATTCCACACCTTTTTGTAGTTGTCCTCATATAGGTTCAGACTTTTTGCCGTAATCCAGACCCCCAGATATTTAACTTTCTTTCTTATTTCTAGACTTGTTAGTTGTTGTAGTTCTTCCTTTTCTTTCTTATCCAAGTTTTTAGTTAATAACATAGTTTTCTTATAATTCACTTTTAGCCCCGCTACCTTCCCATATTCGTTGATAATTTCTAATACTTTCGGGATACTTTGGATGGGGTCCTGCGATGTTACTATTATGTCGTCCGCGAAAGCACGAACCTTGTATGCCCTTTTACCGACCGTTATGCCCTTTACCATCTCTTCATTTCTGATACTATTTAATAGAACTTCTAGTACCATTATAAATAGCAACGGGGATAATGGGCACCCCTGCCTTGTGCCCTTTGTTATCAAGAAACTGTCCGACACCCTTCCATTCAATATTAACCTGGCTTTTTGCTGGTTGTAGATAGCTCCTATAGCATTTTGTATTTTTTCCTTGAATCCCATCATCTCTGTCTGTTTCCTTAAAAACTCCCAGGAGACATTATCAAATGCCTTCTCGGCGTCTAATAACATTAATGCTGCTTTTTTATCAATTTTGAATTCCAAGTATTCCAAGATGTCAATTACATTTCTTATATTACTCGCTATCTGCCTCCCTGGTAAGAATCCTGACTGGTTCGGGTGTATTACTTCTTTTAGGATGTTCTTTACTCTTTGCGCTATTATTCCTGCGAAGATTTTATAATCGCTATTTAGGAGGGATATCGGTCGGTAGTTTGCGATTATTTCTGTATCTGTGTCTGGTTTTGGTAATAACGTGATATATGCTTCCTTCCACGACTCTGGTATTAATCCCTTTTCTAGTGTCTGGTTCATCAGGTCTTTTAACGGATTAAGGAGAATATTTTCCAATTTTTTATAATACTCTACCGGCAGCCCATCTGGGCCTGGCGATTTTCCTGGTTTGCTTTTCTTCATTATATTTTTTATTTCCTGTATTGTGATTGGGCTTTCTATCTCTTTTGTTTTTTCCTCTATATTTATGTTCAATCTATGTGCCTCTAAATACTGTTTTATTTCTTCCCTGTTCTCCTTTTTTTGCTTATATAATTCTCCATAGTAATTTACAAATTTCTTCATAATCTCCTGTGGCTTGTCTATTGCTTTTCCCCCTTCTTTTATTCTATTTACCATTTTCTCACTTTTTCTCTTCTTTAATTGCCAGGCCAGATATTTGCTAGGTTTATTACCAAATTCAAAAGTGTTCTGTCTCCATAGCCTTATCTTCCAATCCATTTCTTGTTCTATTTTGGTTTTATAATCTACTCGTAACATATTAATTTCTTTCTTTAATCTTTCGTTATTCGGGTTTTTATTAAAATCTTTCTCCTTTTTCTCTAACTCTTCTATTATTTTCTTTTTTTCTTTTTCTTTTTCTTTATTTACTATGGCATTTTGTTTTATGAAGTAGCCCCTGATTACTGCCTTGCTGGCGTCCCACACAGTTCTATTTTCCACTTCTTTATTATTGTTCAATTCAAAGAATTCTTTTAATGTTTCTTTGGCTCCTTCTATTATTTTCTCATCATACAACAATGATTCATTCAATTTCCACCTCCTCATTCCGGTTTTCCACTCTGGTTTTAACTGTAAAATTATTGGATTATGGTCTGATAAGGTTTTAGGTAAGATTTTAACCTCTTGTATCCTTCCTAGCAATTCAGATGTCAACCATATTGTATCGATTCTACTTGCCACATTTTTTGCATTGGAGAAATAAGTATATTCCTTCTCAAATTCATTTTTGACCCTCCAACCATCTATCAAATCCAGCGTCTTCACCATCTCAAAAAACGTCTGGGGTAACTTCCCCCTCTTTTTCCCTTTCCCAGTCCCTGTTTTATCTATCATCGGGTTACAGACTCCGTTAAAGTCCCCCATTAATAGCATTTTCCCTTCAATATATTCTTGTATTTTCTCCTCAACTTTTTTATAAAATTCCGTCTTTTTTTCGTTTGGCGCATATATACCCGTTATACCAATTGATTCTCCCAAATATTTAATCTGAATTATTACTATTCTGCCTTCTTGATCTGCGTATAGTAATTGTGGTTCTAGGTTCGCTTTCGCATAAATCACCACCCCTCTTTTTTTCCTTTCGTCCGCTGCAATAAACTCCACTCCTAGTTTTGGGTCTATCAACAATCTTTGATGTTCTTTTTTAATGTGTGTTTCTTGAAGACATATGATGTCTAGTTTTTGTTTGATTAATACATGTCTTATTCTATTCCTTTTCTTTTTGTCATTTAAGCCATTAACATTCCACGTTGTTAGTTTAAGGTTCATATTGTTATTAATATTAATTCCAACACGCGTTACCTTCACAAATTTTGTATATTTATTTACTCGTTTATTTATTGATTTAACTTAAAAATAAAAATAAGGGGGAGCCAAAATTAGAAATAGGAAAAGGGGGTTGGAACTCTTCTTTTTATTCAGTTTCTTCGCTTTCCTCCCCTTCCTCTATTTCCTGATCAATTTCTCCTTCTATTGGGGTTTTTTCTCCACCTAGTTGCGACCTGTATCTCCTGTAGAATAAATCAGCGTCTTCGGGGGTTACAAATTTTCTCCACCTTCCTTTGTAGCTAAATGACAAACCCTGAGGGTATTCCCACTTAAAGAATATGGAGTTGGCTCTGAGCGCTTTTGCAAGGAACTGATATTTTCCCCTCTTTTTCAAGAGGCGGGGAGGCACCTCCTTCATCACTATAATTTTTTGTCCTCCAATTCTTAATTTCTTTTCCTTTTTTTTCTGCAACATTCTATTTCTCAGTCTTTTTGTATAGAAGGTGATTAGACAATCCCCTGGCCAGTTGTTTTCTTTGGCCTTCTTTGAGTTCACTCTGAAGAGTGACTCTACACTTCCTGTCATCACTTCTTCTTCTATTTCTAGCCATGCTGCTATTTCTTTTATGATTACCTCTTGCAGATTCCCCCCTAACTCTTCTGGGACACCCCTCAATCTGAGCGATTTTTCCTGGGCCTGCATCTGCAGCAAGGCCAACGCATCCCATGTAGCTTCCTGACGTATCCTTTGTTCCTCTCTTTCTTTCCTAGCTTTTTCCCACTCCTTTTTACCATCCCTTACTTCTTTCAAGGTTTTTTTGACAAGTCATCCACCTGCTGCACCTTCTCTTTATTCTCTTGGGTTATCTTCCCCATCTCTATTTTTTCTTCCTCTAACTTTTTCACCTGCATATCCAATTCCCTTATAGACTTTGAATTCCCTTCTATTTTTTCATTCACTTTATCCAATTTTTCCTCCAACCCCCTCATCTTTTCATTTACATCTAATTTGAGTTCACCAAATTCTTTTCTCATCTCCATTATGTCTCCCTTCAAGCTAAGGATGAGCTCTTTCACTTCCATATCTCCTTCTTGTCCGGAGTTCCTTCTTCCTTGTTGCAGGTTAAACAGTGTGCTTTGGTTGAGTTTTTTGCTTCCCATTTTAAGCCTCCGACTTAACCTCTGATGTTGTTGCTCCTTCTTTTTTTTTTTTAAGACTTTAAGTCCCTTTACAGTTCCTCCTGCCGCTTTAATCCCCTTGTCACACTCTTGTTGCAGTTCTGGCTATGGTCGCTGGTGTCGCTGTTCTGCTCTCCCGTTGTTTATCCTTTCTACACAGTCTTTCTCTTCCCCACCGTTCCTCTCTCCGCCTCTGACGTCGCTGTTCTTTGTTAGTCCTTTAATTTCCTGTTTGTTCTAATAGCCTCCGCCCAACTCCGTCCCACGCTGCTCCATTTTGTCTCAGGTAACTCTTTCAGCTTTCCCCACACTCTTGGATTAACTTCGCAACTTTAATAGCTCTCCATTCTAAGATCCACACCGTTTAGCTCCGTCGCTTTGCGGGACCCTTCCTTTATTTTTACAGTTTATAGGCAATACGCTGAGTAATCCTCCACCGCCTTCACAAATAGTTTGTTAACAGCAAATAACGACAGTCTGTGCTCTCCAACTTTAAGCTCTAATCCAGAGAGTCTTTCTCCTATCGGCCTTCGAACAAAAACTGAGCCTCTAGTTTTCGTGCCCGATTGTTTTGTATACCGAGAAGTGAACTCCTTTAGCAATCGCTATCCCCCGGTTTTAAAAGTCTTTCTTCTCAGCTCAGCACTGCTTGTTTTATCCTTCCCTTCCCTTTTATACTCTCCAATTTCCTCCGTATTTCACCACCTTGCTATTTCTCAGTGCTGAGAGCGCGTCTCGGGTTTAACATTAAAAGGGGTTTTTACCGCTCTCACGCCGATTCAGGCTTAGGGGCTTCTTGCTGAGAGGTGTTGAATTCCCTTTTGCGTCTGGGTCTCTTCGCTCTCTTGCCGCAGGCTGGAGAATGCCAAGAGCCCCGTCCGACGCCGCTGGAAACGATCAACCAAGAGTCACCCCCTTGGTCTTTTTTGGGGTCACGCAGCCCTCGTTACCCCCAAAAATCCTCTCTCAGCAATCACCCTGTTGCGGAGCTCGCAGAGGGTGCTGCCGTCTCGGTGGCGATAGAAACCGGAAGTCTCCATTTGCAGTCCTTTGCAGTCGTCAACAGCTATCAGTCAGTCTATCACCCATTTCCACCACCCCTCCCCACCCTTTCTCTACATATAAGCGTCTGGGGACTTCTAATTCAGTGTATCTGAAGAAGTGTGCATGTACATGAAAGCTCATACCAAAATAAAAACTTAGTTGGTCTTTAAGGTGCTGCTGGAAGGATTTTTTCTATTTTGTTTCGACTACGTCAGACCAACACAGCTACCTACCTGTAACTGGGAATTGCAGTTTGTTAAGGGTGCTGGGAATTGTGCGGTGGGGCGTAAACCATAGTTTCCAGGATTCTTTGGGGGAGCCATGTGCTTTAAATGTATGGGCTGGATGTAGACAGTTGTGAGATGTGGAATTAGGATTGCTGTCTTTGAGGACAAATGTTTTGTGGAAATAAGTAAATGTTCAGTATTATAAGTGCTTATAAAGCACGTTGCAGAGAGTACCTCAGTCATCTTTGCAACATTGCTGCAAGGTGGGTCAGTGTTATTGGCATAGACTGTGTATGCCATAATGGCACGGTGGGCTTTGGCTCCACAATATGATTGAGAAGGTAAAACAAGTACAGCGTATCTTTCGAAGTAGAACATAGCCATTAAAGAAGAGATCACTGCCCCAGAAATATTTCATAGCAGATCTTCATGCTCTTCCCATTTAGTATGTTAAGAATTTGATTACATGATTTTGTTTTTTTATAATTATTTTTATTAATTTTTCAAAAAGGAATACAAAATAGAAATAGAAAAACACACAAGAAAAATACTACACAAACCAATAACAAAGAATAAGAAAAAATAAACCAAAAATTTCATACATCATTTACTATTACAATTCTCATATCAGTGACTTCCTCCTTCCCCCCCCTCCACGTTTCTACTAGTAACCATTTCAGCGCTCACATTTTCAATATTCTTCATGTTTTCTAATACCAAACTTCTTATAACTATTTCCATCCCAATTCTTGTTATAAATCTATACATTTATATGTTAACTCTTATTATCTAAAAATCACAAATCTTACTCCTTATTTCTTTAAACTATTGCTTCTATAGCATCTTTGTACTTCCACAACCTTTATTGTCCATTTTTTAACTTATAATTCTTTTCCAAATAAATCTTAAATTTCGTCCAATCCTCTTCCACCTTCTTCTTTCTTGATTACATGATTTTGAAGCAAAAAAAGACTGAGAACATTTTTTAAAAAAAATTATGTGCATAGATGTATCTAGCACTTAAACATCATTTTATTCTTAACCGAAAGGCTTCAGATAACAAGTCCAAATCCAAGGTTTAAAATTTACAATATTGGTCATATTTTAGCTTTGCACCCAGTTTAGTTCCTGCTAAGCACTCTTCAAATTTTGCATCCATTTCCCGGCTCTGAGCCTCAGTGAATAAAGTCTTCCAATCGCCCACAGCACCTATAAAGAAACAATGAACAGTGAATCTCCCTATATGTGCCTCCCTATATAGAGGTTTACAGATCAGATTTATGGTTTTGGAATGCTGAAGCAGATGGGTTGCTTCTCATCCTGCATCCCTATGCACACTTTCTTGGGAGTAACCAAGGAAGGGCATTACTAGCATGCATCAGAATGGGCTGTTTGGAGATGTAACAAGTGAGTGACAGAAACATTTCAGGGGTATATGCATGCATGCGTGCAGTTGCAAGGTTTTCTTTTTCAAATATTTCTGCTTCTTTTAATATTTTATTATTATTATTATTATTATTATTATTATCATTATCATTATTATTATTATTGAAACACAGCTTTTCCTCCCAAGAAAAGCCTAAGAGATTTTTGAGAATTAAAAGCAGCACACACACACACACACACACACACACAAACATAAAATATATGATCTTACAATGATGGCTGATATGTTTTTAAGGCAAGATTTTAAAAATATCTTAACTTCCTTGTAATGCACTGGCTACACTTCTAGTAGCTATATAAGAATTTAACATAATTATAATTTCAGTCTATTTTAAACCTGAAGAACTCTCAAACTATCTCGCCTGCTGCGGATGTCTCTTATATTTGCAGCAGGTAAAAAAACTATTCTTTTTTTTGGGGGGGGGAGTTTGACACCAATCAGGAAAAATGCAAACACGAGAAAGAGTAGAGAAGCTTGCTTTCATCTGTGGAAATATTCTGTTGTCTGAAACCAATGGAAAAACAAAAACAAACTTGGAAGCTTATCCCTGTCAAAATGGTTCTGGTTAAAGTAACGTGATGTGGTAGTATTGTAAACAATAGTGTTGTTTAAATTACACAGTGAAGTAATTTATACCATGGCTAATTTGTTTTCAGTCATAGCACTTCAGGCATTACGTATTTATTTCCCAGCCTACTTGGAAATAAGCCCCACTGAATTCCAACTATCCCACTGTGCAGTCCTTTGCTTTTCTACTTAGAACCTTTCAAGTTCAATAGGACCATCAACTCCCAGATCACTTAGACCACTATTCACAGTTTTAACTATCTTGTTTGATTATTCACATAATAAAACATGAGCTGCCCTGGGCTCATGGTTTTTATGCCTCTTACTCTACACCAGGATTCCTCAACTTCGGCCCTCCAGATGTTTTTGGCCTGCAACTCCCATGACCCCTAGCAAGCAGGACCAGTGGTCAGGGATGATGGCAATTGTAGTTTCAGAACATCTGGAGGGCTGAGGTTGAGGAACCCTGCTCTACATACCGTGTTTCTCCTAAAATAAGACGTGCCTCTAAAATAAGCCATGGCACGATCTTTTAAAGGCAAAAATATATAAGACATCCCCCAAAAATAAGACATGTTGGGGGTACCGGTACCTACCCGACCCAGCGGGAGCCGGCAAACGCAGCAGCGCGCGCCAAGCCCCAGCCCAGCGGGAGCCCCAGCACAGAGACGCGCCGAGCTCCGACTGAACGGGCCCCAGGACACGGCAGCGGGCGGTGCACGAAGCCGCAGGACCCAGCAGGAGCCGGCAGCAGCCCCAGCCACGACGCGCCGCACCGCCCGAAGCCCAGGGACCCGGCAGCGGGCTCAGCGGGCGGCGCGCGAAGCCGCAGGACCCGGCAGGAGCCGGCAGCAGCCCTAGCCACGACGCGCCGCACCGCCCGAAGCCCAGGGACCCGGCAGCGGGCTCAGCGGGCGGCGCACGAAGCCGCAGGACCCGGCAGGAGCCGGCAGCAGCCCCAGCCACGACGCGCCGCACCGCCCGAAGCCCAGGGACCCGGCAGCGGGCTCAGCGGGCGGCGCGCGAAGTGGCAGTAGCCGGCAGTAGCCGGCAACAGCCCCAGCCATGACGCGCCGCACCGCCCGAAGCCCAGGGACCCGGCAGCGGGCTCAGCGGGCGGCGCGCGAAGTGGCAGTAGCCGGCAGTAGCCGGCAACAGCCCCAGCCACGACGCGCCGCACCGCCCGAAGCCCAGGGACCCGGCAGCGGGCTCAGCGGGCGGCGCGCGAAGTGGCAGTAGCCGGCAGTAGCCGGCAACAGCCCCAGCCACAGCGCGCCGTACCGCACGAAGCCCAGGGACCCGGCAGCGGGCGGCGCGCGAAGTGGCAGTAGCCGGCAGGAGCCGGCAGCAGCCCCAGCCACGACGCGCCGCACCGCACGAAGCCCAGGGACCCGGCAGCGGGTTCAGCGGGCGGCGCAAGAAAGCCCCGTACCATGCTCAATAAAAAAATAAGACATCCCCCGAAAATAAGCCGCAATGTGTTTTTTTAGAGAAAAAATAAATATAAGACGTGACTTATTTTGGGAGAAACACGGTAGTTGGAAATAATTGGTAGGAGAGAACTGTGCTGTCACAGCACAAGTAGCTTCCACTTTTGCAGACTAATCTGGCCTATTTAAAATAAAAAAATTCCTTCAGTAGCACCTTAAAGACCAACTAAGTTTGGCATGCACACGAAAGCTCATACCAAAATAAAAACTTAGTTGGTCTTTAAGGTGCTACTGAAGGAATTTTTTTATTTTACTTCGACCCAGACCAACACGGCTACCTACCTGTAACCTGGCCTATTTAAAGTATGAGATGTGTAAACTATTCTGGACCGTTAGATGTCCTTGTTCTAATGATAGCAAGAAAATGAGAACGGTCTTACAGAGGCTTTATAAGGGGTTTTTTTTTAGTGTTTTTGAACTTCAGTTCTATATGTGGGATGGGAGAGAGAAAGAAGGAGGTTTGGCTTTTTCCATAAATGGCACCACTAGAGGGTGCTTGTGTTATTGGAAGAAATAGAATTCATTGTAAACTAGTTGTGTAATACCTTTCCTGAAAAGGACAGGAGCAAACCGACCATGTGTTTCTTCACATTTACTGCTCATTGCTTGGAAGGTAGAGCTCTCTGCAACAGACTTAATCATTTCATCAGACAGAGGTAATTCATAAAATTCAGCTATTCGCTTCACTCCTTCGTGAAGATTCTGGAAAATAACAATAAAGTTAGTTATGACTTCATAAATATATTTGCTACTAAGGTAGATTTCTAAGTTAGAATCAGCCCTAAGATTCAAGAATGGGGCAGGCTAAATATCTGAAGAAATATATTCAGAAATGTATGTGGTTTACTGCCCTAAAAAGTGCAGCGTGACAGGAAGCACAGAAACATTGTCACAGCAAAGGTGCATCATTTATATCTTTCTATTTGCTTCTGTAACTTATATTCCTTGAAAAGCATCCCTCTCAAATATCTGCTATCCAATTTTTTCCTTTTCCAGTGTGCCATGTTCTATCATCTATATTCCTTTTAACTCAGAAATGTTTGAAATGATTAACAGTTTGGAACACTACTTCTGATAAACTTAGCCTGTGAACAAACACACCAAGAGAGTTTACACCACAATCAGACTAGCATATTGGTGTGCTTAGTATTTGCTGAACTGCAGGATTGTAATTTATTTTTTAATTTTAAAACATTTAAAATATCCAAACCTGCTAAAGAAACACACACGCACATACACAATTCTCATGCTCTTTAAAAAAAAATAGTTGTAGCAGAAGAAAAGTTGAAATATAAAACTGGCAGAAAAAGACTTCACAGCATGATGAGAAAGAACTTCCAAACCTCAGTCAAAAATAAATGCATTTCTAATAAATATTAACTACAGGTTTATTACGAAAAATAAAACCAAAGGAAATGGGGGGGGGAAGGGAGCAGAAACAGAAAACCAAAACAACACCTCTCCCTTTTCCAATTCAGCAACCATCAATAGATCTGTCTTAATTTCCACATATCGCTTGATATAGGCCATCTAAGAAAAATGAATGTACAACAGAATCATTATCTCAGTTTCTAAGAATGCTCACTTCTTTCAGCTCTTCAAATGTGATGATCATGACATTTTCGTCATCCATATGTTTGTTCCAAGCAAGAGCATGGTCAAAGTAGGATTTCCAACAAACTGAAATGAAATGCAAACAGCATATTTCAAAGCCAGGGGGGGGGGGGGGACGGGACAAAAAACAAAACTATATCAGTTGCTGGCAAAGCTGCACATATCATACAATGAGAATAAAACACTTAGCTCATTTCATTTAACCCAACACCGAGAAACACCAGAGCCATTTTATGGACATGTAAAATCTGTACACAAATCATCAGGTGTTAAAAAGATGCCTAAATTCATATTACCCACTAGTGATGAGTCTGGCTATCCACCACTATCTGAAGGACATCTACTGACGATGCAAGTCTGAGTAAAAGAAATATCGACTGTGGGCTTTCCCCTGCAATCAAGAGTGATCTGAAACTTGTTTGCCTTTCATCTGAACAGAAGCTCTACACAAATACTTTGTGGGAAGTTTCAGAAGTACAGAAAGTGAGAACTTCTAACCTACCTTCGCCACTCATGAATTTTTGAAAAAAATCATCCCAAGAACTGACATCTGGAAGAACAGGGTTTTTGTTGTAAAAATGGTAATAGGATACTGCAGCATCTTTGGGATTTCGGAATACTACCAACATCTATTTAAAAAGAAAGAAAGAGATATTAGATTTTGTTGGAATCTCCCCTGTGCAAACATCTCTAACTTTTCTGGAGCTGGCACATTCGCCCCTACCTAAGGTGGAGAGCTTTCAAACCAGGCATCCCCAAACTGCAGCCCTCCAGCTGTTTTGGCCTACAACTCCCATGATCCCTAGCTAACAGGACCAGTGGTCGGAATTGTAGTCCAAACATCTGGAGGGCCGAAGTTTGGGGATGCCTGTTTTAAACTCTGTGCCTTGCTCTGGAAGGGAGCCTCTCACACAGGCTCTAGGAGGCTCTCACAGTTTCTCCCAAGAGCCTCCCATAGCCCATATGTGAGACCTTCCCAGAGCCCAATAAAGAAAGGCTGAGAGCTTAAAAGCTCTTTCTGTGACAGGAAAAGTGCTTTAGAGCTCTCTGCCTTGTGTGCGTTTAATTTGTGGTATTGCATGCTGGCCAGCCCCCAAACAAGTAAAGCTGCGATTGTGCAAGTTAAATGCAGACAAGTTGCAAGTCAACAGTATTTATATAGAGTAAACCTGCCACTTGAGCTCATTTAGCTTTACGCAAGTGGCAAAATAGTTTTTAAAAAAGTAAAGGAGGGCAGGGTTCTGGAGGGCAGTCCCAACTACCATTGAACCCAATGTGTTTTGACCATATGCAATTTTGGCATTAGGTGCAATCCCCAGAAAATACCGGTAGGTTGCAGACATAGTGTACTGAAAGTAACATAACAATGCAAACTGAAATTGAAATGTTGCAAAAGCTGGTGCCTTAAAATGTTGTCTATTCTTGCCCATCTCACTTAAACTGGTTGTGGGGAGAGACATGCGTTTCTGGGATATAACAGACTGCCACAACAAAAGGCAGGAAGTTTAGCAAAAGTAGATATTGCTTCCAATAACATTTTGCCTTGGAGAGACTTTGTGGCGTGCCTTTTGCTTCATAATTCCCTCTTTGGAATTTCCCCCAAGTAAAACAGAGAATCTATTCTGAGGAAGTAGCAGGGGCGTCACTACAGGGGGCGGGGGGGGGGGCGGGCCGCCCCAGGCACCGCCCTGGAGGGGGTGACAGACACTCGCCATCTCAGCCGATTCCAAAACCTTGCTCGGCGTGAGGCAGCGGCTGGCTTGTGCTTGCTCTCTCGCTCTGCCGCTGCCGGCTCGCGCTTTCCTTTTTTCTGGCTGGGGTGGGCCCTGGGGGTGGAGCCGCACGTGGAGGCGAGGGGTGGGCCAGCAAAGAGGGGCGTCACACCAGCCTCAAGCGTGATGCCTCACTGGCATGCCCCTTACCTCTGCACGCGGCTCCGCCCAGGGCCCACCCCAGCCGGAAAAACTAACAAAAAAATGAAAGTGTGAGCCGGCAGTGGCAGAGCGAGAGAGCAATCACAAGCCAGCCGCCGCCGCACGCCGAGCAAGGTTTTTGCCGGGCGGCGGGCCGGGCTCAGCTTGCTCCCTCCCTCGGCCGACGCGCTCTCTCCCTGGACGGAGTTGAGGGGCGGGCCAGCGAGGGGCGTCACAACCATCACCTCGCTGGCCCGCCCCTCAACTCCACCCAGGGAGAGCGCACACCGGAGCAGGAAGGGAAAGCACATGTCGGCCAAGGGAGCAAACTGGTCCTGGCAGCCGTTCGGCAAAAACATCGCTAGGTGCTGCAGGGCTTGGCTTACTCAGCCAACGTCAGGACGTATGCGTCATGACGTCACAACACTGTGGAGCAGCGCCCCGCCCCCGGGGGTGCCTCCGTGTTTGCTGTCCCAGGTGACGGCGCGGCTAGCAACGCCCCTGGGGAAGTAGAAGGGGAAAAGGAGATATTATTCTGGGGCTTGGCTCATGAAACAGAACTATGACAGACCAGCATGTGAAGAGAACAGTTTCAAAGGCCCCTTACAAGAGCTGTCAAATTAAGATACACATATTAAGTACTCAGTATTGTGGTTAAAGGGATGCTCGGTCCCAGCTTCTGCCAACCTAGCAGTTCGAAAGCACGTCAAAATGCAAGTAGATAAATAGGAACCGCTACAGCGGGAAGGTAAACAGCATTTCCATGTGCTGCTCTGGTTTGCCAGAAGCGGCTTTGTCATGCTGGCCACATGACCTGGAAGCTATACGCCGGCTCCCTCGGTCAATAATGCAAGATGCGCGCGCAACCCCAGAGTCGGTCATGACTGGACCTAATGGTCAGGGGTCCCTTTACCTTTACCTTATTGTGGTTAAATGTTGTTAGAGTGTTAGGCAATCATAATAGAAATGAAGCAGCTAGTCACTTACCTTCACCTTATTCTCAAAAAAAGATTTGGGAATATTATCATAATGAAAATGTGTAGAAAAAATACGTGGAGAAGGCTGCTTGTCCATGTCCTAGAATAAGAATGAAAGGAATGTTACCCTGTTGTTGTTTCAGGATCTAGAGGGGCTGTTTCCCCCCTTCTTTTTATTGAGCTTGATAATTGGGGGGGAAATCACTTTGAGTTACGTATTGACAGAAGAAGAATAACAAACTAAACAAAGGGGTTTGGAGGAGATGACCATTTGGGTCTCTTCAAGTTGTACAATTCTTTGATTCTAGGTATTCACTTCTCTCCCTCCCACCTTTTCTCTACCTGAACTTTTGTGGGCAGTCCAAATTCAAGCATTTGTAAGTTTTCTAGTGGTGGTAAGTCCTTGTAACTTGGGGTTGCAGCTACCATGTCATTGACCATTTGGAGCACCCAGTTAGTACCTGCAACATAAAAGCAAATGAGACCTATAAGAATCAAAAGAGCATAAGTTACGCAACCAAATGCACAGTCATGTTCGTATATGACAGTCAGCTTAAATCGTAGGTCTTCAACCAGTGGGTTGGGACCTGCAGGTGGGTCACAAGGCGCCACCAGGAAAGTCATGACAAAGCTGTCACCACCATGCAAACTGGAAATGGTCAAGACTTTGAAAATGAAGGGGGGGAATTCTTTTGGAACAAAAAATTGATTGTGGGAGAATCAGAGGAGCTTCTTCACATTTCATCCAACAAAGGGGCAACAAAGAGCAGTTGCCACACATTAGATTCCAAGGGTGGGGAACCTTTCCCATGAATCCTGTTTGTTTTCAGGCAAGTTGACATTACGCGGGAACAAGAGTCACAGAGGAGTGAATTAAAATGGCAGAGAAGGTGGCGACAGAAAGACAATACCAGATAAAAGGAAGTAAAAGAAGGCGAAAAGGGGGCACTAACGTTTGAGAAAGAAAGAACTGCTTCTCCCACAAAGGGGCAACAAATAGCAGAAAACCCTCACCGATACTCCAGTTGCCCCTTCAGAAGTGACTCCCCCTGATTAAAAAAGGAACAGCACAGGTTTGTTTGCTCTAATTGCAACAGAAGGTACTTCCAAATGGCAGCTTATTCATTGCGGACGCAGGTGCTCATGCATGCAGGTTTTCAACGGCATCCAAAATCCCCCTGTACCATTTCTGATGAGCACAACAAAACATGGAAATGAGAAATCCAGATTAAGTGCCTGGCGCCACCATGCAAGCCCCTTGGCTGGCCCTGGAGACTGCAGTCTTTTATTCCCTCTTCTTATGTGAGAGAGCTTCCTCCCCACCTGCTGTTGGCAACATGTTGCCTGGCTTTGGAAGAGACTATCCTTTCCGTTTCAGAGACCTCACTGAGCCACATGGAGGATGGGTTGTAGCCAAGGACTTATGAGGCACACATCTCCTCTCCACATAAAATAGGGCCTTGAGTTGTTGCTCATGGCTGTTGTGGGGTGCTCAGCCACTGAGGGAAGAGTGAATCCAGGCACCCCAAAACATATTCACCTGGGACCAATTTCAGTTCATTTTGGGTATCAAATAAACACTGGTTTCCTTGTTCAAACTTTAATAGAGGGCACTTCCACACAGCAGCTTATTCATTGTGGAGTCAGCTGCTCAGCTTAGCTTTGCACGTTTTGCATATAAAATCCCCATTTACCATTTATGAAAAGCCACAACAGAACATGGAAACTGTAAATCCAGATTACATGGGGGAAATAGACATATGAATTCGTAGCAATTGGTAACCAAATCCATTCCCCTTTAATTCCATTAAAAACTCGATACTCACCGCATTTTGGATAAGCAACAATCAGCCTATCGTCCTTCCTAGCTTCCATGGCTTCCAATGCTTCAAAGGTCCCAGGACTACAAAGTTTTGGATACAGCACTCCTTTGTAAGTAAACAGCAGCTCCTCATTCTCCTCCACTCGAGTCTTGGCTAACAGATTCTCCATTATTTCCACAAGACTTGTCTTTTTCTGGGCCATCTTGTTGGCTGCCTCAGTCTTGTCACAACCCCTTTTAAAAGGCAGATTTGCTTCTGCGTGACCAGAAGTTGTACAATAAAAGTATATTGCAGAAGAGGAAGCAATTCTGAATCACAAGCACTCGCACGCTATGCTCTCATTGACCTCTGAGAGTTCGCAAACTCTGTTCTCATTTGCCTCCTACTTGGAACAGCCCCATTTTCTGGATATGTAAATTACACACTATTTGAAGGGCTGGGCACGAAGCTTTTGCCATTGCAACACTGGAGGCCGTATAGGGGAAGGAAAGCAATCTGAAACCATTCTGACAGCTTAAGTAACTAATGATATTAGAGTGCATCATTTCTTCTTTTAGGATTTTTGGGAACTCTGTGACACAAACTTTATAGGTCTTTAAAGTCTGGACATGTTTCATTTTCTCAAGAATTTGAAAGTGCGTTAAACGTGGTGAAAAACACAAAGTAAACTGAGTTCTTTCATGGCTCAATCCTAGACACATAAACTTGGAACTAAACTTGGAAAAGTCAGAGAACTTAAACTATTATTTGTAAAAATGTGTTTGCCAATCCTGCAGCCACGTATCCACATTCAAAGATGATGGAACTAAAAAGGCCCAGATTTGAGGAGCATTCAAAGGAGAGGAGGGAGGGGAAGTTGCATTTGTGCTTATGCGAGTTGTTCTGTGGGTGCAATTATTTGTTCTGAAGCAGCTTGCTAAGGGTTAATAGTTTGTTTCCAATTGCAATCAGACCCAGTTGTTTCCCCCTCCCTGTTTTTGTCAAACAGGGCAAATTAGTCGTGGCTGCTTTATTTTAGTTTCTAGATAGGATAAAACTAAATGTTTGTTCAGACATTTGGGATTTCTTAATACAAAATATCTAAACCCCTGTCTCTCAGAACTTTGGTAGGTACACATAAAAAGTCAATCTTTCACAATTAAAAACATTTACCGTGCTCCCTACATATATATGACTCTCAGAAGTAAGCCCAATTGTGCTCAATGTGACTTACTCCCAGGTAAAGGAATGCCTGAGAGTAAGACATATAAACTAAGTATGACCTACTTTTGGGTTGCCATGTACATTTACAAATTTTTATTATGGTAACAAGTTTGCATATTTGCAGTGTTAAATAGTATTTGCAAAAGGAGAAGTATGAAGGTAACTATATATCAAACTGGCGAGGCCGTAACAGCATCCAGTCACTTAAAAAAACATGTTTGCTTTACAGCTGAAGTTCTCAGCATATCAAAAAGCTTTAATATAACAGGATTACCAAATAGCAGGTCACTAAGATTTTCTCAAGGAAACCAAACCTCCTCTGAAACCGGCCATGTTCTGCATTTTCATTCCTCAGGTTAATCTTTTAAAGGTTTTGTTAAGTCCCCTTTTGGAACAAAAGATAGGATTTTTCAAACTCCTGTTCTATGAACTGGATGTTAGATACAAAGGAGTTGTGAAGTACTGTTAATTTTATAAAATATATCCCAGCAGAGATAGGGGCGGGGTTAGGTGGCGTATTCCAGCTAAACTTTAACCCATTCCCAGCAGGGCAGTTAGTGGTCAATGTCCCTGTGGGAAGTGGATTGCTATTTTTTAATGTTGTTATTTTATTCATGGTGCTGCTCCCCCCCCAATAACCAATGAAGTTATATTTTTGTCTTCTGAGCAAAAGCTGAAAACTAGATAATGATTACTTATACCTAAAGGCCATGTCATAGAGAAAAATTATCCCATAGTCATTTTTTACTCACCATTATTACATTTTTCATATGGCAGAGGTTTTTCTCAGATAACACAGCCAATTTCATCTTCACATATTCTTAATAATAATAATAATAATAATAATAATTTATACCCTGCCCATCTGGCTGGGTTTCCCCAGACACCCTGGGCGGCTCGCAATAGAATATTAAAAACACAATTAAAAACACATGTTATCTGGTGAGAAATTTGGCTATGCTAGCTAATATGTCAGACTGGCCTGCAGCTAACTGTAAGTCTTCTCATGTTTTTATAGATTGTTTCATCAGCACAAGCATTTCAGTTTGCCAGACAGAACAATCCCTCCTCTCCTTCCCTCACATGCTGTTCTGGCGGTTCACCTGGCTCTCCCCCACAACAAATTTTGGAAAGGGCATGGGGGTGCGCAGGGGGAGGAGAGAGAGGAAAGCCTTGCTTTGCAGGCAGAAGTCATTGCCCAGGGCTTCCACTGGTGGGATTTTTTAGGTGAATATCGCCCTGCCCAACAAGAAAAACCAGTTCCATTGTTAGAGCTTCTGGCCTGGTCTCCTCACTTGGTCTCTAGCAGAGCCCCCCCCCCCTTCTTGGTTGTTTTTATAACTGCGCCTCAAAAGGGGTTCTGGTTCAGAGACATAACGGGGGCATACCTGACTGAATCATTGGTCATCCAACTTTATCTGACTCCCTTTCATAAAATGTTATTTTGCAATGGTTATGGTAATGTCTTCATTTTATTTTGTTGTTTTGAATGCAGCTTGACTTTCTTCTGCAATGTTTTATTTTGCATTGCTTTCTTTGATGGTTTGATGCAGGCTGTAAACCTCTTGGAGATTTTATTCTTAAAATTATAAAGCAGCATAGATATGTATCAATGAACGAATGTTTTGCCGAAACTGGCTTGAGTATTGGGATTAGGGATCCTAGCTGTCTTCCATCTCAGCAGCATGCCTAGGGTGCCACATTACTTCAGGTGTGGGGAATGTTTGGCTTTACAGATGTTGTTCCAAGCACAGCCAATGGCTAGGGATGGTGGGAGCAACATCTGGAGGGTCAACGATTCTCAACACCTGACATACTTTGCCATGGTAGCTTTCTACATTTGTTGTTACTGTGATGACCATTCAAGTATTCAGGACCATCATGCACTGCTTGGTAAGCCAATGTGGTGTAGTGGTTATTGGCACAGTGGGTTTTGGCTCCACAATATGATTGAGAAGGTAAAACAAGTACAGCATATCTTTCGAAGTAGGACATAGCCATTAAAGAAGAGATCACTGCCCCAGAAATATTTCATAGCAGATCTTCATGCTCTTCCCATTTAGTTTGTTAGGAATTGGAGTTCATGATTTTAAAGCAAGAAAGACTGAGAACATTTTATTTATTTTCTGTTCATAAATGTCTCCAGCACTTAAACATTATTTTATTCTTAATCAAAAGGCTTCAGATAATAACCTCCAAATCCAAGGTTTAAAATTTACAGTATTGGTCATATTTTAGCTTTGCACCCAGTTTAGTTCCTGCTAAGCACTCTTCAAATTTTGCATCCATTTCCCGGCTCTGAGCCTCAGTGAATAAAGTCTTCCAATCACCCACAGCACCTATAAAGAAACAATGAACAGTGAATCTCACTATCTGTGCCTCCCTATATATAGGTTTACAGATCAGACTTATGGTTTTGGAATGTTGAGGCAGATGGGTGTATTGTCATGCTTCTCATCCTGCAACCCTATGCACACTTTCTTGGGAGTAACCAAGGAAGGGCATTACTAGCATGCATCAGAATGGGCTGTTTGGAGATGTGAAGAGTGAGTGACAGAAACATTTGAGGGGTATATGCGTGCATGTGCATGCAGTTGCAATGTTTTCATTTTCAAATATTTCTGTTTCTTTTAACATCGTTGTTGTTGTTGTTGTTGTTGTTGTTGTTGTTGTTGTTGTTGTTGTTGTTGTTGTTGTTACAGTTGTACCTCGGTTCTTGAACGCCACAGAACTTGTATGTTTTGACTCCTGGATGATCGAAAACTGGAAGTTAGTGTTCTAGTTTTCTAACGTTCTTTTGGAAGCCGAACGTCCGACAGGGCTTCTGTGGCTTCTGATTGGCTGCAGGATCTTCCTGAAGCTGCGCTTTGGGAGTCGAATGTTTCGGAAGTCGAATGGACATCCAGAATGGATTCTATTTGATTTTCGAGGTATGCTATGTTTCTTTAATAATAATACAGCCGTACCATTATTAAAGAAACATAGCATTTCCTCCCAAGCCTAAGAGATTTCTGAGAATTAAAAGAAGCACACACACACAAACATCATAAAATATATGATCTTACAATGATGGCCGACGTATTCTTAAGGCAAGATTTTAAAAATATCATTCAAACTTCCTTGTAATGCACCGGCTGCTCTTCTAGTAGCTATATAAGAATTTAACATAATTATAATTTCAGTGTACAGTGGTACCTCTGGTTAAGAACTTACAGTAATTCATTCTGGAGGTCCGTTCTTAACCTGAAACTGTTCTTAACCTGAAGCACCACTTTAGCTAATGGGGCCTCCTGCTGCTGCCGCGCCGCCGGAGCACAATTTCTGTTCTCATCCTGAAGCAAAGTTCTTAGCCTGAGGTACTATTTCTGGGTTAGCGGAGTCTGTAACCTGAAGCATCTGTAACCCGAGGTATCACTGTATTGTAAACTTGTAGAGCTCTCAAACCATCTCACCTGATGTGGATGGCTCTTATATTTGCAGCAGGTGAAAAAAACTATTCTTTTTTTGGGGGGGGGGAGTTTGATACCAATCAAGAAAAATGCAAACACAAGAAAGAGTAGAGAAGCTTGCTTTCATCTGTGGAAATACTATGTTGACTGAAACCAATGGTAAAACAAAAACAAAATTGGAAACTTATCCCTGTCAAAATGGTTCTGGTTAAAGAAACGTGCCACTTTAAACACCAGCTTCAATTCTGAGGCAGAACCAGGTTCCTGTGGCTGTAGGGGAGTGACAGGGGGGAGGGCTCACCAGGGAAGGGGGGTGCTGTGTGGCTTCTCTCTCTGAGTGGCTTCTCTCTCTGGGGTGCAGCTGCGGCTCAGCAGTTTCAAGACCTCAGATGAGCCAGAAGTGGAAATTTTGTGCTCCTACGAATTTTGCACCCAGGGCAACAGCCCCTATGGTCCCCCCACGCTACACCACTGGCTCCAATTCCATCCCTGGATCTGCTTTGGGCTCTGTTCCTTGATTGAAATACTTTAATTTCCAAGCCCCACCCAAGTGCTAACATTTTTAATACCAGCAAACTTCACCTAGCAGCACACTAATATTCCTGAACCAGACATAGATTGTGGAAAGTTAGATTATCATCCATAGCCAGGATTGCAGTCCACCGTGTTTAGAATTTTTTAAAACTGTTTTCAGAAAGTTGTTTTAAACTGCTTTTTAATTTATGAACTGTACTGTTTCATTATGTGCTGCCCTTGGCTCATGGCTTCTATGCTTCTTATTCTACATAACTGGCTATTATTGGCAGGAGACAATGCAGAAAACTGTGATGCCATGGCACAGGTAACTTCCACTTTTGCAGAAGCTGTTTTGTTATAAACAGCTGATTTGGTCTATTTTAAACATGACATGTGTAAACTCTTCTGGACTATAAGGCTTCCTTGTTCTAATTATAGCAAGAAAAGCAGAATGGTCTTACACAGGCTTTTTAAGGGATTCTAGTGTTTTTGAAGTTTGGTTTTATATGTAGGATGGGAGTGAGGAAGAGGGAAATGGATCAAAACTATTTTCAAGATATTAACAAAATATAATGTTTAGTTGTTGTCCCACCCCCCACCCCACCCCCTGCATAAATAGCACCACTAGAGGGTGCTTGTGTTACTGGAAGAAATGGAATTCGGTGTAAACTAGTGGCATAAAATCAATACTGCAGTACCTTTCCTGAAAATGAGAGGAGCAAACAGACCATGTGTTTCTTCAGATTTGCTGCTCATTGCTTGGAAGGTAGAGCTCTCTGCAACAGACTTAATCATTTCATCAGACAGAGGTAATTCATAAAATTCAGCTATTCGCTTCACTCCTTCGTGAAGATTCTGGAAAATAACAATAAAGTTAGTTATGACTTCATAAATACATTTGCTACTAAGGTAGATTTCTAAGTTAGAATCAGCCCTAAGATTCAAGAATGGGGCAGGCTAAACATTTGAATAAATATATTCATAAATGTATGTGCTTTAGCTATTCCAAAAAGGTACATCTGATATTAGCAAAATAAGTGTAGCATGAAAAGAAGTACAGAAACATTGTCACAACAACATTTACAACTTTCTATTTGCTTCTGTGGGACCCAGGTGGCGCTGTAGTTAAACCACTGAGCCTAGGGCTTGCTGATCAGAAGGTCGGCGGTTCGAATCCCTGTGACGGGGTGAGCTCCCGTTGCTTGGTCCCAGCTCCTGCCAACCTAGCAGTTCGAAAGCACGTCAAAATGCAAGTAGATAAATAGGAACCGCTACAGCGGGAAGGTAAACAGCATTTCCATGTGCTGCTCTGGTTTGCCAGAAGCGGCTTTGTCATGCTGGCCACATGACCTGGAAGCTATACGCCGGCTCCCTCGGTCAATAATGCAAGATGAGCGCGCAAGCCCAGAGTCGGTCATGACTGGACCTAATGGTCGGGGGTCCCTTTACCCTTTACCTATTTGCTTCTGTAACTTAGATTTGAGAAGCATTTTTTTTTTCAGATTTCTGCTACCCATTTTTTTCCATTTCCAGCGTGTCATGCTTAATCATCTACAGTATATTTCTTTTAACTCAGAAATGTTTGAGATGATTAAAAGTTTGGAACACTACTTCTGATAAACTTAGTTAGCCTGTGAAAGAGAACACCCAGAGAGATTACACCACAATACTTATTCAGACTGGCATATTGGTGTGCTTAATATTTAATAAACTCCAGGTTTGTAATTTTTCTTTTATTTTATAACATTTGAAATATCCAAAACTACTTAACACACACACACACACACACACACACACACACACACACACACACACAGTATATATCTATATATTCTAATCATAGTAACTACAGGTTTGTTAAGAAAAAGAAAACCAAAGGCAATGAGGAGGGGGAAAGGGAGCAGAAACAGAAAACCAAAACAACACCTCTCCCTTTTCCAATTCAGCAACCATCAATACATCTGTCTTAATTTCCACATATTGCTTGATATAGGCCATCTAAGAAAAATGAATGTACAACAAAATCATCATCTCAGTTTCTAAGAATGCTCACTTCTTTCAGCTCTTCAAATGTGATGATCATGACATTTTCGTCATCCATATGTTTGTCCCAAGCAAGAGCATGGTCAAAGTAGGATTTCCAACAAACTGAAATGAAATGCAAACAGCATATTTCAAAGCCGGGGGGGGGGGGGGAACACAAAATGACACCAGTTGCTGGCAAAAGCTGCACATATCATACAATGAGAATACAACACTTAGCTCGTTCCGTTTAACCCAACACCGAGAAACACCAGAGCCATTTTACGGACATGTAAAATCTGTACACAAATCATCAGGTGTTAAAAAGATGCCTAAATTCATATTACCCACCAGTGATGAGTCTGGCTATCCACCACTATCTGAAGGACATCTACTGACGATGCAAGTCTGAGTAAAAGAAATATCGACTGTGGGCTTTCCCCTGCAATCAAGAGCCCTGGTGATCTGAAACTTGTTTGCCTTTCATCGGAACAGAAGGTCTACACAAATACTTTGTGGGAAGTACAGAAAGTGAGAACTACTAACCTACCTTCGCCACTCATGAACATTTGAAAAAAATCATCCCAAGAACTAACATCTGGAAGAACAGGGTTTTTGTTGTAAAAATGGTAATAGGATACAGCGGCATCTTTGGGGTTTCGGAATACTACCAACATCTATTTAAAAAGAAAGAAAGAGATATTAGATTTTGTTGGAATCTCCCCTGTGCAAACATCTCTAACTTTCTGGAGCTGGCACATTCTCCCCTACCTAAGGTGGAGAGCTTTTAAGCTCTGTGCCTTGCTCTGCAAGGGAGCCTCTCACACAGACTCTAGGAGGCTCCCACAGTTTCTCCCAGGAGCCTCCCACAGCCCATATATGAGACCTTCCCAGAGCCCAATAAGAAAGGCTGAGAGCTTAAAAGCTCTTTCTGTGACAGGAAAAGTGCTTTAGAGCTCTCTGCCTTGTGTGCGTTTAATTCGTGCCATTGAATGCTGACCAAACAAGTAAAGCTGTGATTGCACAAGTTAAATGCAGACAAGTTGCAAGTCAACAGTATTTATATAGAGTAAGCCTGCAACTTATGCTCATTTAGCTTTACTATATTTTTAATCTCTTCTTGGAAGCCGCCCCGAGTGGCTGGGGAAACCCAGCCAGATGGGTGGGGTATAAGTAATAAATTATTAAGTATTATTATTATTATTATTATTATGGAATTGGCAAAATATTTTATTAAATTAAAAGGGGGCACAGGGTTCTAGGGAAAATGACTTTGGGAGTCCCAACCACCAATGGAACCCAATGTACTGTATATTCAATATACCCTGTTCTTGCCCATTTCACTTAAACTAGTTGCTTGTGTTTCTGGGACATCACAAACTGCCACAACAAAAGGCAGGAAGTTTAGCAGAGTAGATATCACTTCCAATAACACTTTGCCTTGGAGAGACTTGGGGGATAGCTTTTGCTTCATAGTGTTTTGAATTTCCCCCAGGTAAACCTGACTACCGGTACCTATTCTGAGGAAGAAGACGGAGAAAGGAGATTGTCTACTTTATTCTATGGATTGGCTCATGAAACAGAACAGGCATAGGCAAACTCGGCCCTCTGGATGTTTTGGGACTACAACTCCCATCATCCATAGCTAACAGGACCAGTGGTTAGGGATGACGGGAATGGTAGTCTTTAAACACCTGGAGGGCCAATTTGCCTATGCCTGAAACAGAACTATGACAGACCCGCATGTGAAGAGAAGAGTTTCAAAGGCCCCTTACCTCACACAGAGATAACATAAAGCAAATGCAAAGAATGCAGTGAATCCAGTGGATCCAGATTTAGTTATACCTAGGTCCCATTGCAATCAATGGGTTTAGTCATGAGTAACTAAGCCAAAGCAGGAGAGAGCAATCCAAAGCAGCCAGGAGAGCCAGGCAGAGGAAAAACTGCTAAGTCCACACGCAAATCCTCAGCCCAGTCCAAGGGAGGGTTGGCATGCTCTGTTAGCCTGGATTTAGGCCAACTGATGTAGAATTTGCTTTGACAATATGACAAGAGCCGTCAAATTAAGATACATCTATTAAGTACTCAGGATTATGGTTAAATGCTGTTAGAATATTAGGCAATCATAATAGTAGTGAAGCTAGTCACTTACCTTCACCTTATTCTCAAAAAAAGATTTGGGAATATTATCATAATGAAAATGTGTAGAAAAAATACGTGGAGAAGGCTGCTTGTTCATGTCCTAGAATAAGAATGAAAGGAATGTTACCCTGTTGTTGTTTCAGGATCTAGAGGGGCTGTTTCCCCCCTTCTTTTTATTGAGCTTTATAATTGGGGGGGGAATCACTTTGAGTTACGTATTGACAGAAGAAGAATAACAAACTAAACAAAGCGGTTGGGAGGAGATGACCATTTGGGTCTCTTCAAGTTGTACAATTCTTTGATTCTAGGTATTCACTTCTCTCCCTCCCACCTTTTCTCTACCTGAACTTTTGTGGGCAGTCCAAATTCAAGCATTTGTAAGTTTTCTAGTGGTGGTAAGTCCTTGTAACTTGGGGTTGCAGCTACAATGTCATTGACCATTTGGAGCACCCAGTTAGTACCTGCAACATAAAAGCAAATGAGACCTATAAGAATCACAAGAGCATAGGTTACACAACCAAATGCACAGTCATGTTCGTATATGGTAGTCAGCTTAAATCGTAGGTCTTCAACCAGTGGGTTGGGACCTGCAGGTGGGTCACAAGGTGACACCAGGAAAGCCACGACAAAGCTGGAAATGGTCAAGACTTTGAAAATGAAGGGGGGGATTCTTTTGGAACAAAAACTTCATTGTGCAAGAATCCAAGGAGCTTCTTCACATTTCATCCAACAAAGGGGCAACAAAGAGCAGTTGCCACTTACATTAGATTCCAAGGGTGAGAAACCTTTCCCATGAATCCTGTTTGTTTTCAGGCAAGTTGACATTACGCAGGAACAAGAGTCAAAGAGGAGTGAATTAAAATGGCAGAGAAGGTGGCGACAGAAAGACAATACCAGCAGATAAAAGGAAGTAAAAGAAGGCGAAAAGGGGGCACTAACGTTTGAGAAAGAAAGAACTGCTTCTCCCACAAAGGGGCAACAAATAGCAGAAAACCCTCACCGATACTCCAGTTGCCCCTTCAGAAGTGATTCCCCCTGATTGAAAAAGGAACAGCACAGGTTTGTTTGCTCTAACTGCAACAGAAGGTACTTCCAAATGGCAGCTTATTCATTGTGGACGCAGGTGCTCATGCATGCAGGTTTTCAACGGCATCCAAAATCCCCCTGTACCATTTCTGATGAGCACAACAAAACATGGAAATGAGAAATCAAGATTAAGTGCCTGGCGCCACCATGCAAGCCCCTTGGCTGGCCATGGAGACCACAGTCTTTTATTCCCTCTTCTTATGTGAGAGAGCTTCCTCCCCACCTGCTGTTGGCAACATGTTGCCTGGCTTTGGAAGAGACTATCCTTTCCGTTTCAGAGACCTCACTGAGCCACATGGAGGATCAGTTGTAGCCAAGGACTTATGAGGCACACATCTCCTCTCCACATAAAAGAGGGCTCATGGCTGTTGTGGGGTGCTCAGCCACTGAGGGAAGAGTGAATCCGGGCACCCCAAAACGTATTCACCTGGGACCCATTTCAGTTCATTTTGGGTATCAAATACACACTGGTTTCCTTGTTCAAACTTTAATAGAGGGCACTTCCACACAGCAGCTTATTCATTGTGGAGTCACCTGCTCAGCTTTGCTGGTTTTGCATATAAAATCCCCATTTACCATTTATGAAAAGCCACAACAGAACATGGAAACTGTAAATCCAGATTACATGGGGGAAATAAACATATGAATCATATGTGGTCAGATAGCAATTGGTAACCAACTCCATTCCCCTTTAATTCCATTAAAAACTTGATACTCACCGCATTTTGGATAAGCCACAATCAGCCTATCATCCTTTCTAGCTTCCATGGCTTCCAATGCTTCAAAGGTCCCAGGACTACAAACAAGTTTTGGATACAGCACTCCTTTGTAAGTAAAGAGCAGCTCCTCATTCTCCGCCACTTGAATAGTAGCTAAAAGATTCTCTATTGTTTCTACAAGACTTGTCTTTTTCTGGGCCATCTTGTTGGCTGCCTCAGTCTTGTCACAACCCCTTTTAAAAGGCAGATTTGCTTCTGTGTGTCCAGAAGTTGTACAATAAAGGTATATAGCAGAAGAGGTAGCAATTCTGAATCACAAGCACTATGCTGTCATTTACCTCTGAGAGTTTGCAAACTCGGTTCTCATTTGCCTCTGACTTGGAACAGCCCCATTTTCTGGATATGTAAATTACCCACTATTTGAGGGGCTGGGCAGGACGCTTTCTCAGGGGGGAAAAATCACTTGACATTGCAACACCAGAGGCTCTGTAGGGGAAGAAAAGCAGACTGAAACCATTCTGACAGGTTAAGTAGCTAATGATAAATTAGAGTGCATCATTTCTTCTTTTAGGATTCTTTGGGAACTCTGTGACACAAACTTCATAGGTCTTAAAAGTCTGGACATTTTTCATTTTCTCAAGTATTTGAAAGTGCATTAAAAATGGTGAAAAACACAAAGTAAACTGAATTCTTTCATGGCTCAATCCTACTTCTGGGTTGCCATGTACATTTACAAATATTTATTATGGTAACAAGTCTGCATTCTTTGCAGTGTTAAATAGCATTTGCAAAAGGAGAATTCTGAACTATATATCAAACTGGTGAGGCCATAACACCATCCAGTCACTTTAAAAAAATGTTTGCTTTACAGCTGAAGTTCTCTCTCTCTCTTTTAAATAAACATTTTATTAGATTTTCCAATTTAAACATCTAATCCATTTTCAAATTATACAAATATCCAGGGGCGTTGCTAGCCGCTTTCGCACCCGGGGCGTCAAAGCGGAGGCATCCCCCCCGGGTGTGGGGTGCTGCTCTGCAGTGTCATGACATCACGACGCACAGGCATGACACCCCTCGCTGGCACGCCCCTCGCCTCCATCCAGGGAGAGCGTGCGTTGGCTGAGCAAGCCCTGCAGCGTCTAGCGAGGTTTTCGCCGGGCGGATGCCGGGACTGGCTTGCTCCCTCGGTCAATGCGCGCTCTCCCTGGACGGAGTTGAGGGGCAGGCCAGCGAGGGGCATCACAAGCGTCGCCTCACTGGCCCGCCCCTCAACTCCACCCAGGGGGAGCGCGTGGCAGCAGGAAGGGAGAGCGTGCGTCGGCCGAGGAAGCCGGTCCCGGCAGCCACCTGGCGAAAACCTCACTAAGGCGCTGCAGGGGCTTGCTCAGCCAACACGTGCTCTCCCTGCTGCAACAAGTGCTCTCCCTGTACGGAGGTGAGGGGTGGGCCAGCGAGGGGCGTCACGCCACCCACAAGCGTGACGCCACCTCACGTGAGTTTTGGGGCGGGATGGGGCACACCGCATGCAGGGGTGGCGCACGTGTTTTGGGGGCGGGGTGGGCAGCTGTGATGGCGCCCCGGGATCACGCCACTCGGGGCATCCCACCCCCACCACCCCTATCTTCCTACGCCCATGCAAATATCAATTAAACAATTAATCCAAATCTTCTGCCAAATTATACTAATTTAAATTTGACTTCCCATGCTTCAGACTCAGAAAGCCTAGTCCTAGAAAGGCCTAGAAAGCCATGCTTTCTAATCAATAAAATCCAGATCTTATCCAATAATCTTTTAAAATCCTTCTATCTTCTTTCAAGCCCCTGAGTTTTTTCAAGCAAGCAAATTTAACCAAACCCATATATTTCTGTGTGAATTCATGCCTATGATTCCTCTATAAATTAGCACTGTCTCTTCGCACGCTGGTATCTTGCCAAATCCATCCAAAAATCCAAAGATCCTTCTCACAGCCAGCAGCAGCCATCTTTCGAGCAGTCCCCATAAATCAAATCTTTAAGCTCCTGTGATGTTTCTCTCCAGATCGCTCCAGATTGCTACTCAATATAGTCTTTCTAGGGGAGATTTGCCAGACCAAAACTGTAAACACGAATCTAATGTCTTATTTATGGCTCTCTCCCCCTTTGACTAATATCATAGCCGGCTTTATTACCAACATGGGGGACTCTAAATTATAGCTGCGTCATAACTCAAAAGTTTCTTGACAAGTTTCCAACCGCTAATGTGAAAGCTTCTCTTTGATATATCATGAGGAATCCCCAACCACATTCCAACATAGCTGCCAAGTTATCCCTTTTTTAAAGGGATTTTCCCTTATGCTGAATAGGCTTCCTCGCGAGAAAAGGGAAAACTTGGCAGCTATGCATTCCAAGCGAATCCTAGAGTACAACTTTGATTATTTATGTTTTCAATTCACACAGTTTATATATTTAAAAAGACCATATTAATTCAGTAAATTTCCCACTTTCCAATCTCGCTTGCTTTATAAATGTTATTTATGGTTCTTCAGGTGAGAGTTTTGTTAAGTGAATTGTAAAGCACAATAAAGCAGAATTATAAAGTTCTCACTCTCTCCTTCAGTCTGTCACATACCATTTCTTGCTGATTGCATTCCTCTGTTATCTTTTGTTCTCTCAGTGGTTAAGCTTGGCAGTATAAATCTTCTTTCCTTGTCTGAAGCATGTTCACAGCTTATATCCAATCTTTCTCTTGTTGTGGAGCCTGTTTTTGCTCATAGAGATGACGTCTGGGAGATCCGGGCTCCAATGGGGGCTTACCATCCAGAGCCTCCAGCTTCTCCCTCCTTCTGAAGTCGAAGCTGGTAGTGGGCAACTGCGGAGGAGAGTGCATCTCCCCATACCCTGGGGAGACTTCGGGAGGCTGCATACTCCCCTTTACAGCCTTGTAAATTTCCCCATGGGGGTCGGAGAGATGGAATTTTCAACCATCTTCTACGGTGATCCAAGCGGAAGTACAGCTGAAGTTCTCAGCATATCAAAAAGCTTTAATATAACAGGACTAGCTGTACCCGGCCACGCGTTGCTGTGGCTAAGTCTGTGAAATTGAGAAGAATGGAAAGAGAAAGTGGAAGTTCCCCTTACCGCCTCCATGTTTCCCTGAGTCTCCAGCAGGACCGGTACCCCACACCCGCCCCCCCTTCCTCCTCCTACCTCAACTCGAGGCGTCCTGTCCCAGCCTTCTCCCTGCGCCGATCCCGGCCTCCTGTAGGCTGTCCCCCACATCCTGTGGCAAGCGTGTGCCTTTGGAGACGAAGCATTCCGCATGGACCAGTCAGTCAGTCAGAGGCGGCTTTGGGTTCTCCTGTGTAGGCACAGTGTCCGTGAACCTCGGAGGGTGTGCCTGTGCAGGAGCACCCAAAGTCCCCTCCAAATGACCAAGTGAGCGAGGGAGTGAGGGTGTGGTGGCCAGAGTGGCTCTGTGGTGGGGTCACCGCCATTGCGGCCAGGGCAGGAGGCCTCGACAGGGAGATAGAAGGTGTAGGAGGAGGGGCGGGTGGGGTGTCATTGCTGTTGGAGACTCACTCAAACATGGAGCTGGTCAGGGGTCCGGACATATTGTGTGTCTGTAGGTTAGTGGGGGGGAATGTGGTTGTGGATGTTTATGGTAATGTAAGGGTGCAAGTTTTTTTAAAAAAATCATGTTTTTACCTGTGACAGGTGTGACATCTGTATAATCTAAAGTTATGCAAACACTCACATATTAGAACAGAATGTTGTGTCAAAATTTGAACGCAATTGGTCAAGCAGTTTTAGAGAAAAGTCATCGTACACAAACATGGACATTTTACATTTACACACACACACACACACACACGTTGGCCCTGCCACGCGTTGCGGTGGCTCAGTTTGTTAAATGGAGCCTCAGAGTCCCACTTCAGACTCCCCTCACCTTCATAGTCCCCCAGTTTTATGTGTGTTATGTTTACATAGGCGCATCCCTGTGTCTCCCCCCACCCCGTTCTGTCCCTCCCTGTCCCAACCTATGACCGATTCGGGGGCCCCATCCCCACCCCAGGCAGGCCCCTACCTCCACTTGGCCTAGTCTGGAAAGCGGCCTAGTCTGCTGCGGCCTATTCAGTCTGCTGGGCAATGCTGGGCCTTATTGCTGCAGTTGGTTGCTGTGGAATTTTGTGGTGTCATCTGGTGGCGCAGCTTTGGAGGCAGCAGCATGCGACCTGTCTTTCTTTGGATGCTGTTGGAATCTTCAGACCTTCTGCTGGTGATGTGTAATTTGGGCGCCACTTTTTGTGTTTAATCATTATTTTAGGTGTGAAAGGTGTGCTTTTTTGGGGGGGAAATTACGCCAGATCCCTCCCTGATGGGCATGGAATGTTGTGGCCAAATTTGTTGGAATTCAGTTCAGCGGTCATGGAGGAAGGGTGTTACATCCGCACAGGCAGTGGGAATATATATATATATATATATATATATATATATATATATATATATACACCAAATAGCAGGTCACTAAGATTTTCTCAAGGAAACCAAACCTCCTCTGAAACTAGCCACATTCTGCATTTTCATTCGTCAGGTTGATCTTTTAAAGGTTTTGTTAAACCCCCTTTTGGGACAAAGATAGGATTTTTCAAACTCCTGTTCTATGAACTTGATGTTAGATACAAAGGAGTTGTGAAGTACTGTTAATTTTTTAAAAATATATCCCAGAAGAGATAGGGGCGGGGTTAGGTGGCGTATTCCAGCTAAACTTTAACCCATTCCCAACAGGGCAGTTGGTGGTCAATGTCCCTGTGGGAAGTGGATTGCTATATTTTAATGTTATTTTATTCATGTATCTTTCTTACTTCTAAGACACCTTGTAAGGACTTGTATTCTGAAAGGTTGGGTCTGAATGTTTGTCCCATATTCTTGAATTAATACATTCTTGTTTGCAAATCAAATTGGTTGTATCTCATTGGTAACATGTTGATAACACCAAAATATGATGATGTTGCTGCTCCCCTCCCCCAACATAACCAATGAATTAATCTTTTTGTCTTCCGAGCAAAAGCTGAAAACTAGTTAATGATTACTTATACCTAAAGGCCATGTCATAGAGCAAAATTATCCCGTAGTCATTTTCTACTCACCATTATTACATTTTTCACTTGGCAGAGGTTTTTCTCAGACAACCCAGCCGATTTCATCACACATAACAACAACAACAACAACAACAACAACAACAACAATTTATTTATTATTTATACCCCACACATCTGGCTAGGTTTCCACAGACCCCCTGGGTGGCTCCCAACAGAATATTAAAAACACAATTAAAAACACACATTATAATGTGTGACATATTAGCTAGCACAGCAGTATTTCTCACCAGATAATTATTTGGTGAGAAATTCTGCTATGCTGGCTAATATGTCAGACTGGCCTGCAGCTAACTGTAAGTCTTCTCATGTTTTTATATCTGAAGTATACCTGAAGGAGCGTCTCTATCTCCATCGTTCTGCCTGGACACTGAGGTCCAGTGCCGAGGGCCTTCTGGCGGTTCCCTCGCTGTGAGAAGCCAAGTTACAGGGAACCAGGCAGAGGGCCTTTTTGGTAGTGGCAGCTGCCCTGTGGAACGCCCTCCCACCAGATGTCAAAGAGAAAAACAACTACCAGACTTTTAGAGTACATCTGAAGGCAGCCCTGTTTAGGGGAGCTTTTAATGTTTAATAAATTGTTGTATTGTAATATTTCTGCTGGAAGCCACCCAGAGTGGCTGGGGAAACTCAGCCAGATGGGCGGGGTATAAATAATAAATTATTATTATTATTATTATTATTATTATTATTATTATTATTATTATTATTATTATTATCTGCAGAGTCTACACACAATAGAATTCAATGTCACACTCTTTAGATTGTTCCATCAGCACAAGGATGCCCAGGTAATCCAATCAGGTAACCTGGCAGACAGGAGAAAAAATAACGCACTCAGATTTCTGTTGTAGTCCGCCCCTTCTGTGATGTATGTATGATGTTTCTGGGGGTGGTCTTGGACTCCAGGGTGGGCAATTTAAAATGTCTATTATAAGGGCTTGCGCACATGGCTTGGGGTCCTCCTCCTCGCTCCTGCATGTGTGGGGAGCACCCTGTTGCTTTAATAGCTTTAATAAAGCTTTAACAGCTTTAATAAAGATCAGGCTTTTAGCCACTTTGCTTTTGTATATCCTGGCCTGGTCTCTGTTTATTTCCCGACCAGTTTGAGCCTTAAAAGGTACACTCTCTCCGAAGGTCCAGTCTCCCTTAAGAAGCTGAACCCATTGAAGGGACTCCTCAATATTCTTGTTTCACCAACACAAGCGACAGAGCCACATCCTGACCACTAGTTGTCCCAGTTACAGGTAGGTAGCCGTGTTGGTCTGAGTCGAAGCAAAATAAAAAAATTCCTTCAGTAGCACCTTAAAGACCAACTAAGTTTTTATTTTGGTATGAGCTTTTGTGTGCATGCACACTTCGTCAGATACCAGTTGTCCCAGTTACAGGTGTAAGCAAGTTCTTTACCTGCTGAAGCCTACGAAAAAACCATATTCCAGCCGCAAGCTGTCCTGTTTACAAGCATCCTATCCACAAGCTGTTCTAACTAAGCCAGTCTGGGCTCTCTGAAGTTGTCTTGCTGATGCAGCATTATGACTTATGTGAAAAAGCAACATTATCATTTATCATACCTTTAAATCAGGCGTTTGTTGATAGCTTACCTGATGAGGCTTTTTAGGGATTAACAAACCATAATCCTAGGTTTGAGTATAACAAGTAGCCAAGATTAAATCTAGTTCTTTCAGAGTTTCCATTGCATTCAACAGGGTGGGGTGGGGGGTGGGGGGCCCCTCTTAGATGAGGCCCTGCCTATTCTGCTGAAGCCTGTTCGCATTTTCTTGAGTTCTTTTCCCTTGAAAGTCACTGGCATTCATAGAATCATAGAGTTGGAAGAGACCACAAGGGCCACCCAGCCTTTACCCTTTTGGCATGTTGGGAAGAGAGGTCCCCTGTGCTAGGCGATAGATTCAGATATTCCAACTGAGCTCTAGCTTCAAGCAACCTCCTTCTAGAGCCCTGGCTGCACACACCCTCCAAGATTAATGGCGATTATCAGCTTTGTTTCTCCCATTTTTCCCAGGGGCGCAGCAAAAGAGGAGCAATCAGCTTCCGGGCATTAGCATACTGTTCAAGCCTGAACAAGAAGCCAGCAAGCCTGACTCAGCATGATGTGTGAACATGCCTTCTGATTATTCTAATAAATGATGGTGAACATCAATCTGTGACTGCAATCCTAATGTACACTTACATACGTAGGAATAAGACCCATTGAAATCAATGCAACTGACTGGCGTGCCGTGACTCACTTCGGTTTTCTGGTGAAGGGTGAGTTACTGGAGTTGCTTTGCTGTGGTGGCAAAGAGAGGTTCTGGCGAAGGTGGAGAGGGCACCTCTTCACTCACCTGCTCTCCCTCCTCACAAGGAAATGTTAATAATACTTCCAGCCCGTTTAGCCAAGTCTTCCGGAGCTACTTCAACCGGCAAAGAAGAGCAAGGTCTCAGGAATGGAATAAAGTATTCAATAGTAGCAAAATATTGTACTTTTTTCTCTCTGAAAAAAAATGACACAATAAAAAGCAATTAAAAATAACTTTTTGTATAATTAATTACCATGACCTTTCTCCCTTCTGTCCTGCCCCTTTTCATCCACTCCAACTGTTTTGGAGCCCCAGTTGTGCGTACATATTTTCTATACATTTCTGTGATAAAGTACATGCCATTAAAAAAAGCTTTTTTTCAGATTTACCTTGTTTTTATCATGATCAGTTTGGAATCTGTAAAGCATTTCACATAAAATTGATCCTAACGGAAAGATATCCACTTCCTTTCCGTAAATGTTCCCCAGCTGTGGACAATGCAAACCTAAACACATTAAGAACATGCTCTAACAGGAAACTTTCATAGAGCTTAACCATAAGCACTTTAAAGTACACTTTGGCATTTTATTCTGAAAACTGACTACAGGGTCAAGGTAGTTGGTTCTTTCCCAAATGAGTGCTTCAAATCCCCACTTTAAGCTAACAGAATGGCTTTGAGATGGTCACTCCCTCTCAGTCTAACCTAACTTACAGGGTTTGGTGCGATAATAAAGTGTGTGTGTGTTGGGAATGATGGAGGAGAAATTGCTGTGCCCTAAATGAGGCCCTTCGAGGAAGGGTGAATGGCATCATCCATTTTTTTTTAAACCAATACATGATGTGATGCACATCACCAGAAAGTGTCTGGGGAACATCCTGGGAGTCCCCCGTAGTTTTTGTAATGATTTAGAGAAGTACAAAACTCCAGTGGTTTTTAGGTTAAGGTTTCTGGTGTGTGATCAGACCAGCAATCACATGTGTCTACTATGTAGAGAATATGACCTGGAATCACACAATACTGCAAATCGCTATACATGTGTACACAGAACAAAATAACAACTGCCCTGAGATTAAAAAAAAGTCAATGCAGACACATGGATCAAATATTAAAAGTTTTACCTGTTCAGGAGCCATGTATGGTACTGTTCCCCTGTTTTCTGCCCTCTGTACTGAAAGGTCATCTACACCTGTGGTTACCAGCCCCAAACCACCAATTTTTATTTTATTCTCTCCAGACATGAATTTATTGATTGGCTGCTGGGGTGTGTGTGACAAAAACAAAATTTAAAAGCCACTCCTATATTCAGACATACAAATTAATAAGATTTGGATGAGTCAGCACAGTCCAGTTCAACACTTATCCTGCAGAGTCTGAACCATCTCAACTTCTTATTTTCTTTTCTTTTTAAATGCTGTGCCTTTCAAAAAAAACCTCCCATCCCACATCTCAATTTCAGTAACGCTGCTATTTCACGTGCCTTCATGGTTCATACCCAAGACCTTGAACAATGAAAGTCATGTTGGAGGATGGACGGCGGCTAACAGAATGAGGTTGAATCCTGACAAGACAGAAGTACTGTTTTGGGGGGACAGGAGCCGGGTAGGTGTGGAGGACTCCCTGGTCCTGAATGGGGTAACTGTGCCCCTGAAGGACCAGGTGTGCAGCCTGGGAGTCATTTTGGACTCACAGCTGTCCATGGAGGCACAGGTCAATTCTGTGTCCAGGGCAGCTGTTTATCAGCTCCATCTGGTACGCAGGCTGAGACCCTACCTGCCTGCAGACTGTCTCGCCAGAGTGGTGCATGCTCTAGTTATCTCTCGCTTCAACTACTGCAATGCGCTCTATGTGGGGCTACCTTTGAAGGTGACCCGGAAACTACAACTAATACAGAATGCAGCAGGTAGACTGGTGACTGAGAGTAGCTGCCAAGACCACATAACACCAGTCTTGAAAGATCTACATTGGCTCCCAGTACGTTTCCAAGCACAATTCAAAATGTTGGTGCTGACCTTTAAAGCCCTAAACGGCCTTGGTCCAGTATACCTGAAGGAGTGTCTCCACCCCCATCGTTCTGCCCAGACACTGAGGTCCAGTGCCAAGGGCCTTCTGGCAGTTCCCCGCTGCAAGAAGCCAAGTTACAGGGAACCAGGCAGAGGGCCCTCTCGGTAGTGGCACCTGCTTGTGGAACGCCCTCCCACCAGATGTCAAAGAGAAAAACAACTACGGTACCATACTTTTAGAAGAAATCTGAAGGCAGCCCTGTTTAGGGAACCTTTTAATGTTTAACAGACTATTGTATTTTAATATTTTGTTGGAAGCCACCCAGAGTAGCTGAGGAAACCCAGCCAGATGGGTGGGGTATAAATATATTATTATTATGATTATTAATCAATAAATGAAAAGCTAAAGCCTCAAGATGAAAGAAAATGGTTAGTCTAAGACCACCTAGCTGATAGCCGATGTAAGACATGAACTGATTACAATTCAGTCCCATAAAGACTATGCTAAACATATAGGGGGGATACAACGGTGAATGAAAAACAGGGACGAGAGAGGGTAAATCCTTGCAACTTCCCCCAGGGATGGGGGAAATGGGCTTCACTCGCAGTTCTTCTTGGTACCTTGTTGTTGTTTAGTCGTTTAGTCGTGTTAGACTCTTCATGACCCCATGGACCAGAGCATGCCAGGCACTCCTGTCTTCCACTGCCTCCCGCAGTTTGGTCAGACTCATGTTCGTAGCTTTGAGAACACTGTCCAACCATCTCGTCCTCTGTTGTCCCCTTCTCCTCGTGCCCTCAATCTTTCCCAACATCAGGGTCTTTTCCAAGGATTCTTCTCTTCTCATGAGGTGGCCAAAGTATTGGAGCCTCAGCTTCATGATCTGTCCTTCCAGTGAGCGCTCAGGGCTGATTCCTTCAGAATGGATAGGTTTGATCTCCTTGCAGTCCATGGGACTCTCAAGAGTCTCCTCCAGCACCATAATTCAAAAGCATCAATTCTTTGGCGATCAGCCTTCTTTATGGTGCAGCTCTCACTTCCATACATCACTACTGGGAAAACCATATCTTTAACTATACGGATCTTTGTTGGCAAGGTGATGTCTTTGCTTTTTAAGATGCTGTCTAGGTTTGTCATTGCTTTTCCCCCAAGAAGCAGGCGTCTTTTAATTTCGTGACTGCTGTCACCATCTGCAGTGATCAAGGAGCCCAAGAAAGTAAAATCTCTCACTGCCTCCATTTCTTCCCCTTCTATTTGCCAGGAGGTGATGGGACCAGTGGCCATGATCTTGGTTTTTTTGATGTTGAGCTTCAGACCATATTTTGCACTCTCCTCTTTCACCCTTATTAAAAGGTTCTTTAATTCCTCCTCACTTTCCGCCATCAAGGTTGTGTCATCAGCATATCTGAGGTTGTTGATATTTCTTCCGGCAATCTTAATTCTGGTTTGGGATTCATCCAGTCCAGCCTTTCGCATGATGAATTCTGCAGATAAGTTAAATAAGCCGGGAGACAATATACAGCCTTGTTGTACTCCTTTCCCAATTTTGAACCAATCAGTTATTCCATATCCAGTTCTAACTGTAGCTTCTTGTCCCACATAGAGATTTCTCAGGAGACAGATGGGGTGATCAGGCACTCCCATTTCTTTAAGAACTTGCCATAGTAATTCAGCAGAATTGTACAACAAAATGGGACAGTGGGTTTTCGCTCCACAATAGGCGTGAGAAGAATAGGATATGAAATAGGACATAGTCATTAAAGAATAGAAGAGATCACTGCCACAAAATTCTTTCATAGCACATCTTCATGTTCTTCCCATTTAGTATGTAATAATTTGAGTACATGATTTGAAAGCAATAAAGAATGAGAACATTTTTTTTCCTGTGCATAAATGTATCTAGCACTTAAACATTATTTTATTCTTAACCGAAAGGCTTCAAATCCAAATCCAAGGTTTTAAAATTTACAATATTGGTCATATTTTAGTTTTGCACCCAGTTTAGTTCCTGCTAAGCACTCTTCAAATTTTGCATCCATTTCCTGGCTCTGAGCTTCAGTGAACAATGTCTTCCAATCACCCACAGCACCTATTAAGAAACAATGAAAAATGAATCTCTCTATATGTGCCTTCCTGTATGGAGATTCAGAGATCAGATTTATGGTTTCTGAATGTTGAAACAAGTGAATGTATTGTCATATTTCTCATCCTGCAACCCCATACACACTTGCTTGGGAGTAACCAAGAAAAGGCATTACTAACATGAATCAGATTGGGGCTTTGGAGATGTCAACCATGAGCGACAGAAACAACTGAGGGATATATAAGCAGATGAGACCAACAGTGGGTCCAATGGTCAAGGAGGCGGTTTCTGCATGTGCTGTAGAAGGAAGTGAGAGGCAGATTGGGTTTCTCAGCCTGGAAAGGTAGCCCATCTAGGATAATAATAATAATAATAATAATAATAATAATAATAATAATAATAATTTATTTATACCCCACCCTCCCCAGTCAAAATCGGGCTCAGGGTGGCTGACACCAGTAAAATTGCAATAAGATGTAAAAGAAAGAAAAGCAATTAATTAAAATACGGGTTGTTGTTGTTTGGTCGTTTAGTCGTGTCCGACTCTTCGTGACCCCATGGACCATAGCACGCCAGGCACTCCTGTCTTCCACTGCCTCCCGCAGTTTGGTCAAACTCATGTTCGTAGCTTCGAGAACACTGTCCAACCATCTCGTCCTCTGTCGTCCCCTTCTCCTAGTGCCCTCCATCTTTCCCAACATCAAGGTCTTTTCCAAGGATTCTTCTCTTCTCATGAGGTGGCCAAAGTATTGGAGCCTCAGCTTCATGATCTGTCCTTCCAGTGAGCACTCAGGGCTGATTTCCTTCAGAATGGATAGGTTTGATCTTCTTGCAGTCCATGGGACTCTCAAGAGTCTCCTCCAGCACCATAATTCAAAAGCATCAATTCTTCGGCGATCAGCCTTCTTTATGGTCCAGCTCTCACTTCCATACATCACTACTGGGAAAACCATAGCTTTAACTATACGGACCTTTGTAGGCAAGGTGATGTCTCTGCTTTTTAAGATGCTGTCTAGGTTTGTCATTGCTTTTCTCCCAAGAAGCAGGCGTCTTTTAATTTCGTGACTGCTGTCACCATCTGCAGTGATCAAGGAGCCCAAGAAAGTAAAATCTCTCACTGCCTCCATTTCTTCCCCTTCTATTTGCCAGGAGGTGATGGGACCAGTGGCCATGATCTTGGTTTTTTTGATGTTGAGCTTCAGACCATATTTTGCGCTCTCCTCTTTCACCCTCATTAAAAGGCTCTTTAATTCCTCCTCACTTTCTGCCATCAAGGTTGTGTCATCTGCATATCTGAGGTTGTTGATATTTCTTCCGGCAATCTTAATTCTGGTTTGGGATTCATCTAGTCCAGCCTTTCGCATGATGAATTCTGCATATAAGTTAAATAAGCAGGGAGACAATATACAACCTTGTCGTACTCCTTTCCCAATTTTGAACCAATCAGTTATTCCATATCCAGTTCTAACTGTAGCTTCTTGTCCCACATAGAGATTTCTCAGGAGACAGAAGAGGTGATCAGGCACTCCCATTTCTTTAAGAACTTGCCATAGTTTGCTGTGGTCGACACAGTCAAAGGCTTTTGCATAGTCAATGAAGCAGAAGTAGACATTTTTCTGGAACTCTCTAGCTTTCTCCATAATCCAGCGCATGTTTGCTATTTGGTCTCTGGTTCCTCTGCCCCTTCAAAATCCAGCTTGCACTTCTGGGAGTTCTCGGTCCACATACTGCCTAAGCCTGCCTTGTAGAATTTTAAGCATAACCTTGCTAGCGTGTGAAATGAGCGCAATTGTGCGGTAGTTGGAGCATTCTTTGGCACTGCCCTTCTTTGGAATTGGGATGTAGACTGATCTTCTCCAATCCTCTGGCCATTGCTGAGTTTTCCAAACTTGCTGGCATATTGGGTGTAGCACCTTAACAGCATCATATTTTAAAATTTTAAATAGTTCAGCTGGAATATCATCACTTCCACTGGCCTTGTTATTAGCAATGCTTTCTAAGGCCCATTTGACTTCACTCTCCAAGATGTCTGGCTCAAGGTCAAGGTCTGGCTCAAGGTCAAAATACAGGTTAAAATACAATTTAAATTTAAAATTTTAAAATGCAGCCTCATTTTAAAGTGGGCCAAATCAAAACCACGAGGGAGGAAAACATAGAGGTCAGACTGAGTCCAGCCCAAAGGCCAGGCAGAACAGCTCCATCTTGCAGGCCCTGCGGAAAGATGTCAAATCCCGCAGGGCCCTGGTCTCCTGTGAAAGAGCATTCCACCAAGTAGGGGCCAGTACTGAAAAGGCCCTGGCCCTAGTTGAGACCAATCTAACCACCTTATGGCTTGGGATCTCCAAAATGTTGTTATTTGTGGACCTTAAAGACCTCCGAGGGGCATACCAGGAGAGGCGGTCCCGTAGGTACAAGGGTCCTAAGCTGCATAGGGCTTTAAAGGTCAAAACCAGCAACTTAAATCTGATCCTGTACTCCACCAGGAGCCAGTGCAGCTGGTAACACTGGGATGAATGCACCCGCTGGAGTTTCTGGGTCAGCTTCAAGGGCAGCCCCGTGTAAAGCGAGTTACAATAATCAAGCCTGGAGGTGACCATCGCATGGATCACTGTGGCCAGATCAGGGCGAGAAAGGTAAGGGACCAACTGCTTGATGTGGCGGAGATGGAAAAATGCCACCTTAGCTGTGGCTGCAACCTGCGCCTCCATGGAAAGGGAGGCGTCGAAGGTTACACCCAAACTCTTGACAGAAGGCGCTGGAACTAATTGAGCCCCTACAAGAGATGGGAGTTGGAAGGAAAACTTTGATCCTAAGCCTCAGCTGCCTTGCGGAATATCTTTGAGAGAAGCTAAGGCTAAGGAGTGTATTAGATTGGGTGTTGGCAGTTGTTTAATATTTTGCTTTTAGGTAAGTTGCTGGTGAAGCAATGTGGAAAGACCAGTTTTCCCATCTTGGTTAACTTTGTTACTCTTAGATAACAGATAGTTTTGCAACTATCTCCCCACCCTGGAGCTGCCCCAGGCCACCCAGCCTCTAGATTATCTGAAAACCTTTTTGGTTCTGAGCTCCAACCAATGGTTTAGTGTGGGTTGCTAGCACCCAGGACAACAGCACACCCCACATATCCCTCCATATGGGGGCGGGTTTATTATTTGGAGGCACACAAAGTTCTGGAGTTGTGGTGCTTCAATGGAAAAAGCGCAGAGGGGTTGTTTTTTTAGCTGTGATGCAGAGGGATGGCCAGAAAGTGGGGGGGGGGGTGAAGAGGAAGTAAATAAATGGGATTCCTTCCATGCCACCTTAAACACCATGTGGGTGTTGCCGCTGCTGCACAGCTTCAATTCTGAGGCAGAACCAGGTTCCTGTGGCTGTAGGGGAGTGGCGGGGGGGGGGGGAGGATGCTGAGTGGCTTCTCTCTCCGAGTGGCTTCTCTCTCTGGGGTGCAGCTGCGGCTCAGCAGTTTCAAGAGCTCAGATGAGCCAGAAGTGGAAATTTTGTGCTCCTACGAATTTTGCACCCAGGGCAACAGCCCCTATGGTCCCCCCACGCTACACCACTGGCTCCAATTCCATCCCTGGATCTGCTTTGGGCTCTGTTCCTTGATTGAAATACTTTAATTTCCAAGCCCCACCCAAGTGCTAACATTTTTAATACCAGCAAACTTCACCTAGCAGCACACTAATATTCCTGAACCAGACATAGATTGTGGAAAGTTAGATTATCATCCATAGCCAGGATTGCAGTCCACCGTGTTTAGAATTTTTCAAAACTCTTTTCAGAAAGTTGTTTTAAACTGCTTTTTAATTTCTAAACTGTACTGCTTCGTTATTTGCTGCTCTTGGCTCATGGCTTTAATGCTTCTTATTCTACATAACTGGCTATTATTGGCAGGAGACAATGCAGAAAACTGTGATGCCATGACACAGGTAACTTCCACCTTTGCAGAAGCTGTTTTGTTATAAACAGCTGATTTGGCCTATTTAAATCGTGACACGTGCAAACTCTTCTGGACCATAAGGCTTCCTTGTTCTAATTATAGCAAGAAAAGCAGAATGGTCTTTTAAGGGATTCTAGTGTTTCTGAAGTTTGGTTTTATATGTGGGATGGGAGTGAGGAAGAGGGAAATGGATCAAAACTATTTTCAAGATATTGACTAAATATAATGTTTAGTTGTCCCCCCCCCACCCCACCCCCAATAAATGGCACCACTAGAGGGTGCTTGTGTTACTGGAAGAAATAGAATTCAGTGTAAACTATGAGAGTGGCATAAAATCAACACTGCAGTACCTTTCCTGAAAAGGACAGGAGCAAACCGACCATGTGTTTCTTCAGATTTGCTGCTCATTGCTTGGAAGGTAGAGCTCTCAGCAACAGACTTAATCATTTCATCAGACAGAGGTAGTTCATAAAAGTCAGCTATTCGCTTCACTCCTTCGTGAAGATTCTGGAAAATAACAATAAAGTTAGCTATGACTTCATAAATATATTTGGTACTAAGGTAGATTTCTAATTTAGAATCTGCCCTAGGACTCAAGAATGGGGCAGGCTAAACATCTGAATAATTATATTCATAAATGTATGTGCTATAGCTATGCTAAAGAGGTACATCTGATATTAGCAAAATAAGTGCAACGTGAAAGGAAGCACAGAAACATTGTCACAGCAAAGGCGCATCATTTATAACTTTCTATTTTCTTCTGTAACTTAGATTCGTTGAAAAGCATTTTCCCTGAAATATCTGCTACCGATCTTTTCCATTTCCAGTGTGTCATATATTCAATCAACCATATTATTTTTAATTAAAAAATAAACTTAGTTATTCAAAGTCCCAAATAAACAATGAAAAAAGTCCCAAATAAACTATAAAAAAACACTGGCATAGTGGTGTGCTTAGTATTTAATGAACTGCAGGACCATATTTTTTAAAATTTATTTTAAGACATTTAAATATCCAAACCTGCTAACAAAATAGAATTATAGATAGATAGATACTGGTAGACAGACAGACAGACAGACAGACAGATACAATAAAATAAAATATTCGTACTTAAAAGTAACCACAACAGAAGAAAAGTCAAATTATTATTTCAGTTTCTAAGAATGCTCACCTCTTTCAGCTCTTCATATGTGATGATCATGACATTTTCTTCATCCCAAGCAAGGATATAGTCAAAGTAGGATTTCCAGCAAACTGAAATGAAATGCAAACAGCATATTTCAAAGACTGGGAGCAGGGGGGGGGGGATTTGACATCAGTTTCTGGCACAAGCTCCACATATCATACAATAAGAATACAGTCGTACCTTGTTCTCAAACCCCTTGTTACTCGAACGTTTTGGCTCCCGAAGGCCGCAAACCTTGTAAGTGTTCTGGTTTGTGAACATTTTTTTGTAAGTCGAACGTCCAACACGGCTTCTGATTGAGTGAAGGAAGCTCCTGCAGCCAATCGGAAGCCGTGCCTTGGTTTGCGAATGTTTTCAGAAGTCGAACGGACTTCCAGAACGGATTCCGTTCGAGAACCAAGGTACAGCGCTTCATTCATTCACTTTAACCCAACGCTGGAGCTATTTTCATGACGTAAAATCTGTACACAAATCATCAGAAATTGAAAGGATGCCTAAATTCACTTTGGCATTTATGACTGGCAGTGAATCGCCAGGGTTTTGGATGGGCTCTTCCACAAGCGAACCTGGAGGTGCTGGGGATTAAACCTGGAACCTTCTGCATACGAAACAGATGCTACCACGGAGCTTCTGTAGGTGCCTGGGCCCCTAACGGAATAGAAAGAAGGGCGAGGGGAATGTCTTTTACCCTATGTGGCCTGTCTGCAGGGCTTTTTAAAACTGTTGCTGCTCATATAAATGAACATAATGTTCATTCTTATGATTGAACCATGCAATTGTAGAATTGGAAAGGGACATGAGGGTCATCTATACCTATTATACTAAAGGGCTGGTATAAAATACCTTTGCTTAATGTCTCAAGAAAAGGGATATTATACATGCAGAAGAGGGCAAGTGCAGCCAGAGTTTTGCTTGCTGAGGTTGTTGACTATTTTTAAGTTGTCCAGTTATTGAGACCAACGTGCGTGTGTCTCTTAAAATGGACAGGTCACAAAACAAAGGTGGTTGTGACTATTTAGAATTTGCCATTTGTTAAGCTCTTAAAACAAATGATATGATTGCTGCAGAAGTCCTGATGTCATGGGGGAAATCCTGCATAACTATGTTCAGCATTGACTAATCTGAAATTAGAAACATGGGGGGGGGGAATCAGTCTGAGCTCCAATTCTCCTTCAAATTAATTGGGTTCCTCCTTTGTGGTAGGAAATAGCCCTCTGTGCCACTGTAAGATTCCAGTTTTTTTATATACCGTAATATGAACTGCCCTAAGACCTTGTGATGAAGGGCAATATATAATCTAATAAATAATAATAATAACAACACAATCTCATTATCAACTGATGATGCAAGTCTGAGTAAAAGGAACATCGACTGTGGGCTTTTTCCTGCAATCAAGAGCCCTGGTAATTTGAAACCCGTTTCCCTTTCATCTGAAAGGCCATTGTACACAAATACTTTGTGGGAATTTTCAGAAATACGGAAAGTGAGAACTTCTAACCTACCTTCGCCACTCATGAACTTTTGAAAAAAATCACCCCAAGAACCGACATCTGGAAGAATAGGGTTTTTGTTGTAAAAAATGGTAATAGGATACAGCGGCATCTTTGGGATTTCGGAATACCACTAGCATCTATTTAAAAAGAAAGAAAGAGATATTCGATTTTGTTGCTTAAAGCAAGTTATGTCATCCGGTGATATGAACTACAGTCGACTAGCAACTTGCACAGGGGTTAGGTTCCGAGAATTGCATATGAAGCTGAAATCTTGTGTAGCCACAACAAACCCAGAACCTCCCCTGTGTAAACACCCCTAACCTTCCAGGGCTGGAGCATCAAGTAGGCTAATGGACCCATGCAAGGCAGAGAGCTGTTATGCCAGGCATCCCCAAACTTTGGCCCTCCAGATGTTTTGGACTACAATTCCCATCATCCCTGACCACTGGTCCTGTTAGCTAGGGATCATGGGAGTTGTAGGCCAAAACATCTGGAGGGCCGCAGTTTGGAGATGCCTGTGTCTTGCTTGCAGAGCCCTCACTGCTGGCACACGCGAAGCGCTGTTGTTGTTTTTCCCCCATTTGATCTCTCGCTCCTCCTCGAATCCCTTTTTTTGTTGTTGTTCCTGGTAGCCAGAGATTGTGTTCAGTGATTGGTCTGTTATTCAATTTGCTGAGTCAGTGGATGTTTCTGATTGGGTGCAGCAGGTTTGTTTTTTAACCCTTTCTGTGCTGTTTTTATTTGGCGCTTTTTAACCCTTTCTGTGCTGTTTTTTTGTGTTTTTTTGGCGCTTTGGCAGGCTATGTCAGTGCTGCGTGTTAGTTCCAGTGAAGGTATTATTCGTCATTTATTTCTGTTCTCTTCCCCCCCCCCAAAAGCGCAGCAGCTTTGGGGCATCCCCCCAAAAAGGCAAAGCAACTTTTGCACCCCCAAAAAAAGTTCCAAAACTTTGGTCAGCAGCTCTTCCCAAAAAGCTCAACAACTCTGGGCACTTTATGATAAATAAGGGTTTTTTGGTTTGGTTTGGTTAAATAATTAGTTTTTGGTTTATTAAATACAGTTATATATTACAATTATACATTTTTGTTATTCAAACTATAAATATTGCAAAATTATGGTTTTTCTCTCGAAGTGACACACCACCTGAGTTATGCTCGGTTTTTGGGCGAATTTTGACACACCAAGCTCAAAAGGTTGCCCATCACTGTTTCGGGGTCTAGGGAAGTTGTTATTTCCTCCTTTTTATTGATTCATACAATTGGGGGGGATTAGTACTTTGAGTTTCATGATGAAAATAGAAAATAACAAAGTAAACAATGCGTTCGGAGTATTAGCACTACTACAATTATACAAGTATGATTCTAAATACTCCTACCCTCCCATTTTATCTCATAAACTTATTAAATATCATTTCCCCCATCATGGAAGCACAGGAATATTAGAAGCAAGGATTCCCAGTGGAATAGCAGTGTTAGCCTTTCACAGCAAAAATGATGACTCATCATCATCATTTATTTATACCCAGCCCATCTAGCTGGGTTTCCCCAGCCACACTGGGTGGCTCCCAACAGAATATTAAAACCACAATAAAACATCAAACATTAAAAACTTCCCTACCACACCTTAAAGACTAACAGATTTTAGCATGAGTTTTGTGGACTACAATCCATTTCATCAGATAACATTGTTATCCTGCGTTGCAATTATATTTACAGTATACATGCTTGAGCGGTGTGGCTGTAAAAAGCAGTGTGAGGGGGAAAATGAAATACAGAAAGTACAGCTATTAGGGATAATTCACTGTTTTGAGAAGCACCTCCATCAAGTGAATGCTTATGTCCTCTGAGGAACATAGGATGACATGCATATTCCATTTTGCTTTCCATTTGTAATTTGATTTGTGATTTTTAATGAAAAGAGGTCTATAAAAATTTGATATAAATGAAGTATAGTTTCTGTGTTTATCGAAAATTGGCTTCAATGTTCAACAAATCTAACTCTAACTCTTATGTATGCTACACAATCACATATAATAGCTGTAAAGTGTCCGCCTTCTGGTTGGCACATGTTGTTGTTGTTGTTGTTTAGTCGTTTAGTCGTGTCCGACTCTTCGTGACCCCATGGACCATAGCACGCCAGGCACTCCTGTCTTGCACTGCCTCCCGCAGTTTGGTCAAACTCATGTTCGTAGCTTCGAGAACACTGTCCAACCATCTCGTCCTCTGTCATCCCCTTCTCCTTGTGCCCTCCATCTTTCCCAACATCAAGGTCTTTTCCAAGGATTCTTCTCTTCTCATGAGGTGGCCAAAGTATTGGAGCCTCAGCTTCACGATCTGTCCTTCCAGTGAGCACTCAGGGCTGATTTCCTTAAGAATGGATAGGTTTGATCTTCTTGCAGTCGTAAGCACTGATAATTTGCTAGAGTAATTTGGAAATCATGCCAACCTGAAGTTTTGTGGGCGGTCCGAATTCAAGTATCGGGCAGTTTTCTAGTGGTGGTAAGTCCTTGTAACTTGGAATCACAGCTATCATGTCATTTACTATTTTGAGCATCCAGTTAGTACCTACAACATAAAACCAATTGAGACATATATGGTTTGCTGGAGCGTAAGTTACGCAACCAAATGCAAAGCTATGTTCATATATGCCAGTCAATTTAAAGCACAGATTTTCAACCAGTGGGTTGGTATCCAGAGGTGGGTCACAAGACCACACCAGGTGTCACAACAAAGCCATAGACACCAGGCAAGGTTTGTTTGTCAAATTGCAACAGAAGGTACTTCCAAATGACAGTTTATTCATTGTGGACACAGGTACTCATGCATGCAGGTTTTCAACGGCATCCAAAATCCATTTCTGATAAGCACAACAAAACATGGAAATGATAAATCCAGATTAAATGGCTGGCGCCACCATGCAAGCCCCTTGGCTGGCCCTGGAGACTGCAGTCTTTTATCTTATGTGAGAGAGCTTCCTCCCCACTAGGGCCCAGCCCAGCCTTGCCACAGCCTCCTCCCCACCTGCTGTTGCTAACAGGTTGCCTGACTTTGGAAGAGACTATCCTTTCAGTTTCAGAGGCCTCACTGAGCCACATGGAGGATGGGTTGTAGCCAAGGGCTTATGAGGCATACATCTCCTCTCCACATAAAAGAGGGCCTTGAGTTGCTGCTCATGGCTGTTTTGGGGTGCTCAGCCACTGAGAGAAGAGTGAATCCAGGCACCCCAAAACGTATTCACCTGGGACCCATTTCAGTTCATTTTGGGTATCAAATACACACTGGTTTCCTTGTTCAAACTTTAATAGAGGGCACTTCCACACAGCAGCTTATTCATTGTGGAGTCACCTGCTCAGCTTTGCTGATTTTGCATATAAAATCCCCATTTACCATTTATGAAAAGCCACAACAGAACATGGAAACTGTAAATCCAGATTACATGGGGGAAATAGACATATGAATCGTATGTGGTCAAATAGCAATTGGTAACCAAATCCATTCCCCTTTAATTCCATTAAAAACTCTATACTCACCGCATTTTGGATAAGCAACAATCAGCCTATCGTCCTTCCTGGCTTCCATGGCTGCCACTGCTTCAAAGGTCTCAAGACTCCAAAGGCGTTTTGGATACAGCACTCCTCTGAATGTAAACAGCAGCTCCTTCTTCTCCTTTGTTTGAGTTGCAGCTAAAATATTGTCTATATTTTCCACAAAACGCGGCTTTTTCTTAGCCATGTTTTTCTCTTGTAGGCTGCCGCGGTCTTGTCACATTCCCTTTCAAGAGACAGACTGAGTTCTGCATGGCCAGTAGTTGCACTATAAAGTTATATTGGAGGACGTAGCAATTCTGAATCACAGGAGCTGGTACACAATGTTCCCATTTACGCCTCTGACTTGGAACAGTCCCATTTTATGGAAACATGAAGTACACAAAATTGGCTGAGCTCAGGGGGAAAATCACTTGGGAATGATATTGCAACACCGGAGGCCCTGTAGGGGGAGAAAAACAACCTGAATTCACTCTGACAGGTTAAGTAGCTCCTTGTCTCTTTATATAATTATAGCAGAGTGCATCCTTTCTTCTTTTGGGATCCTTTGGGAACTCTGTGACACAAGCATTATCGAGCTTAAGAATGTGCTCTAGAATTTGAAAGTGCATAGTGAGATATTAAACAGGTTTCTGGCATTCATATCTGGAATCCACTTACTGGATTCCCACAGAAAGGTTCATTTCCAATTATATGGGATGGGGTGAGAATGCAGGCTCTTATTTTTGCTGCCAATGGCATCATTTGGTTCCTGAAAAAAACTTGCATGCACAAGAGCCCTAACCATCCATCTGGAAGCACCCTTTGTTAACCACTCTGGGAAGTATATTGGAGGGGTGGGAAGCTATATATTCTACTAAAGAAATAACTATTAAGTGTGTTTAAGATTACAGCCGTAGTGTGCCAGTAACGCCACCCATAAAAAGGTAAAGGACCCCTGACAGTTAAGTCCAGTCGCAAACGACTCCGGGGTTGCGGCGCTCATCTTGCTTTACAGGCCGAGGGAGCCGGCGTTTGTCCGCAGACAGTTTTTCTGGGTCATGTGACCAGCATGACTAAGCCGCTTCTGGTGAAACCAGTTGTTGCCTTATTGTCAGGAATGATCCATATGGATGAGGGCCAATGCTTTAGGCAGCAGCAGAGCTACTTAGTGTACATTAATGCAAGAGTTTGGAACTATGCTCACTGTCTTGGGCTGTGCTATGCACATTGTGCTGTAAAATCAGTTTTGGAGGGCAAGATCAGCTCAAACACACCGGTGGGCAGGGAGATTGTTCTGTCTGCCATGCAGAAATACCTCATTGATGGAACTATCACCTTAGTGCAGTGGTGTCCAAACTTTTTTCAAAGAGGGCCAGATTTGATGAAGTGAAGGGCCGTGGGGGCCAACCAAAGGGCCAACCGAAGTTGTTGACCTTTTTTTAGGATTGAAGTTGTTGAGGTTTTTTTTTAAGATTTTACCGCAGGAAATAAACTGCCACAGGGGCCGGATTAAACCAACCAGTGGGCCGGATTAGGTCACCGAAACGGACTTTGGACATGTCTGCCTTAGTGCAATGTTGAATTCCACCCATAAGCTCCTGTTTGTAAAATAATAATAATAATAATAATAATTTTTAACATAAATAAATAAAAGACTTCTTTTTATGGATGGAGCATGGAAGATTTGGAGAAGTTAAATTAGTCTTTAATAGCTATTATAGCTATTATATTATTCCTTCTTAAAATGTGTCTGCCAATACTGCAGCACTTTACTCACGTTCAAAACTGATGCAATTAAAAAGGCCCAGATTTGAGGGGCATTTTACTCAACAGGGTAAATTAGACATGGCTGCTTTATTTTTATTTTTAGAGAGGATAAAATTAAATGATTGTTCAGACATTAAGGATTTCTTAATACAAAATATTTATCCCCGTCTCTCAGAATTTTGGTAGGTACAAACACACAAAAATCCATCTTTCACAATTAAAAATATTATTGCTGCTTCCTACATACAGTATACAGTATATGACTCGCAGAAATAAACCTGAGCTCAATGTGATTTACTCCCAGGTAAAGGAATGCCTCAGAGAAAGACATAAAAACTCAACATTGCTTACTTCTGAGTAGACACGGGGTTGCAATGTATGTTTACAAACTTTTATGATGGTAACAAGTCTGCATACTTTGCAGTGTGAAATAGTATTTGAAAAAGGAGAAGTATGAAGGTATATATCAAACTGGCAAGGCCGTAACAGCATCCAGTAACTTAAAAAAAACATGTTTGCTTTACAGCTGAAATTCTCAGCATATCAGCAAGCTTTAAAGTAACAGAGGATTAACAAATAGCAAGTCACTAAGATTTTCTCAAGGAAACCAAACCTCCTCTGAAACTGGCCATGTTCTGCATTTTCATTCATCAGATTTATCTTTTAAAGGTTTTGCTACCCCCCACCCCACCCCACCCCACCCCTTTTAGGACAAACATTCTAATCTGCAAGTAAGTTCAGATGGAGATCTTGTATTTAAACTAATTTGATAGAATTGTCCAAATTCACACGTCTTATTTTTGCATCCTGGGTGAACAAATGTGAATTAACTACAATATTCACAATTGCTGACAATTAGACTAGGCCAGAGCTTTCAAAGCTGTGTGTTGTGATACATTAGTGTGTCAGCTGCAGTGTGCAGATGTGTCACACAAATGCTCCGGGGGCTGGAAAGGGATTAGTTTAACTTCTGGTTTGCTAGGAAAACTGAATTACTGTGTCGCGAAATGATGCATGTCTAAAAAGTGTGCCAACAACATTAAGTTTGTAAAGCTTAACAGGTCCACTCAAAAATGTTATGTTGTAATAAGAAGTTGTGAAGTACTGTTAATTTTTAAAAATATATCCCAGCAAAGATTGGGGGTGAGGGAGAGGGCAAAGACGACATTAGAGCAAATTCCAGCTAATCTTTAACCCTTTTCCACAGGGCAGCTGGTGGTCAAGGCCTTATAAGAAATAATCCTGATGAATTGCTATATTTTAATGTGATTTCATTCATGTATCTTTCTTACCTCTAAGCCACCTTCTAAGGACTTGTATCCTGAAAGGTGAGGTCTGAATGAGCTCTACCTTCAAGCGGCACCTCCCAGAGCCTGGCTAGACAAATCCAGCTTAATGGAGGCTTTCTGCTTTGTTTCTCCACTTTTACCAGGGGTGCGAGCAAAGCAGGATGAGGGACGCAGGTGGCGCTGTGGGTTAAACCACAGAGCCTAGGGCTTGCTGATCAGAAGGTTGGCAGTTTGAATCCCCGCAATGGGGTGAGCTACCGTTGCTCGGTCCCAGCTCCTGCCAACCTAGCAGTTCAAAAGCACGTCAAAGTGCAAGTAGATAAATAAGTACCACACGTCAAAGTGCAAGTAGATAAATAGGTACCGCAAGTAGATAAATAGGTAAACGGCGTTTCCGTGTGCTGCTCTGATTCGCCAGAAGCGGCTTTGTCATGCTGGCCACATGACCTGGAAGCTGTACACCGGATCCCTCGGCTAATAACACGAGATGAGCGCCGCAACCCCAGAGTCGGTCACGACTGGACCTAATGGTCAGGGGTCCCTTTACCTTTACCTTAAGCAAAGCAGGAGCAAACAAGCATCAGCATACTGTTCAAGCCTGATCAATAAACCAGCAAGCCTGACTTAGTATGATGTGTGAACATACCTTCTGATTATTGAAATAAACGATGATGGGCAGTCATCTATGACTGCAGTACTAAAGTTAACCTATATAGGAATAAGACCCAATGAACTTAGTACAACTGATTGGGGTGCGAGGAGCAAGAATGACCCCCTTCTCCCTATTCCAGTGAGGGGTGGAGAGAGGTGCAGGGTCTGGCAAAGGAGGAGAGGACACTCCTTTGCTTACCTGCTCTCCCTCCTCTCAAGGAAATGTTAATAATATTTCCAGCCTACTTAGCAAGTCTTATTGAGGAACTTTTAACCAGTGAAGAAGAGCAAGGTCTCAGGAAAGGAATAAATACTGTAGTTTTGTTTTCCCCGAAAGAATAGCACAATAAAAAGCAATGACAAAAAATAACTTTTTAATCAAGCTAGATACTGTACAGTGGTTTGAATCTTTATATGCTTTTTATATACATTTTAAAATATTCAGTGGATGCGTTCTCTGTTGAATGGCGTTTGCAGGTGTAATGAATGCCCTGGAAGACTAGTGGAACCTATAAAAGGAGAGAATTAAAACTAGAATAAATTTCATTACCCAAAATTAAATACATCATTTATACACATTAATTACCGTAATAGCAAATAAACAAACTGAAAATGGAAGAAATCATATTGAGCCACAAATTCTTAAAAACTCGCTTTCAACCTAAAAACAAGGAAGGTTCACATTTTTATAGCATCAATTCTGCATGTGGCCAATGCCAGATATAATTTTGACATCATAAAATGCCATTTAATATATTTTTCTCCAAATAGTCATATTGCATGTTGATCAACTGTAAAGTACAGTAATGTTCTGCGAACTACATTTTTTAAACCAGGTACTTTATTTAAGGAATGACATGCAGTAGTTATTTACATGTAAGAAAGCAACTTGTATTAAATAAAGAAAACACCTACAATTGGAGTTCCTTATATCAAGACCTTATCATGCACTAGTTTTTACATGTGCACATACAAAGACATGAACAAACACATTTGCAATATGTGTTATTGTTGTTTTTATATTGGGTAATAAATTAATATATAGTTCTGCACAGGCCTTGTACCCAAATCATGGAATAACTCAATAGTGGTTCCAATCTTTAAAAAAGGCGATAGGAACTCCCAAGAGAATTACAGGCCTATCAGCCTGTTACCATGTATAGGTAAAATCTACGCCAAATCCCTCCTTATCAAATTGGATCAATGGATGTCAACTAAAGGTCTGCCTGGCAAGGAACAAGTTGGATTTAAGACAGGCTCTTCAACCCTCGACCATTGCCTAGTCCTAAGCCATCTAGTAGACAAATATGTCGTGAGAAATAAGCGAAGACTCTTTGTGGCATTTGTAGACTTAAAAAGTGCTTTTGACACTATCGATCGTAACAAACTGTGGACTAAAATGAAACACCTTGGCATAGACCAGAATCTACTTGCCCTGATTCAAAGCCTACATTCTAATAACCAAATATATGTTAAAGTCTCAAAAGACGGTAGACTTGCTGGTCCAATCTTGAATAATCGAGGAGTTAGGCAAAGATGTGTCCTCGCCCCTACCCTATTTAACCTATTTTTATCCGATTTACCAATCGTTCTTCAGAATGTAACTTCTCATATTCCTCATTTAAATAATATTCCAGTTTTTCTTTTGCTATATGCAAATGATACAGTAATTATTTCACTTTCTGCGCTGGGTTTAAAAAAAATTACTTAAGAGTTTTTCAAACTATTGCTCCTCTAATAGTCTAAAAATCAATTACGGGAAGACCAAAATTGTGCAGTTTAAAGAGAGAGGAAACCCAAAAGACTATATAATTAGTGGACATCTAATACAGGAAGTGAAGCAGATTAATTATCTGGGGATTCTATTTAAAAATAACATGAACTGGAATGCACATATCTCTGTGGCAATAGCCAAGGCCAAAGGGACAGCCCACCATATCAAATCTCATTTTTTCTCCCCTGAAGGAAATAGATATATTCCAGCGGCATTGCAGGTAATTGATATGAAACTTGGCCCGCAACTTTTATATGGCGCCCCACTATGGATTTCAGGTGACCTCAAGAAGTTGGACAAATTCCATGCATCCCTCTTGAGGTCACTATTTGGACTTACAAATTCTGTTAATTATGAGTCAATATGCTGCGAGCTAGGAATACTACCTCTATCAATAAGAGCATGGCTGAGGACTTTGAAATACTGGATCTTCCTTCATAATAGAGCCCTATCTCCTAACTCTCTCCTTTACGACCTTTTAAGTGATAATACAAGCTATAACCTATCACTGACTTGCAGGAGAAAGTTGAACTCAATAGGACTAAAGATAACTGATTTTGAAAACGTTGACCCCAAAGACGTCTGGAAAATTATTAGAAAGACTCTTATAGGGAAAAGCACTCTCTACTTACTTGAGATGGCGGGGCGCAGCACCTGCTCCCCATTACACCTGAACCTCCCAATGTGCAGAGACTTTAAAGGGGGATATATGGCAAACTTGAAGAGTCAGGAAGGGTGCAGGCTCTTCATGTTGGCTAGATTCAATGTGTTCCCCTCTATGGAGACAGAAGGAAGATATCTAGCTCTCCCAAAAGCCGAATGTTTATGTAAATGCGGGAAGAATGAACCAGATACATTGGACCACATTTTCTTTTCCTGTAATTACGGTATTAATGCAAGAAGACGATTGCTGGATGCTTTGCAGGTGGATGCATCGATCGCAGCAATGCCAACTATTCAGGGGTTATTGTCAGATAATAATGATGGAGTTACTTTAGTGGTGGCTGAGTTTTTGTGCTCGGTTCACGCAGAGAGATTGGGCCACTGTGGAGAGGACCAGGGGATGCTAATTGAAAATTGATATATTGTTCTAAAATATTAATTCAATTAATATGTATTTTATTTCATGAAGTTTATAATGCGAATGTTTTATTCATAACTTTGTTCTGAAGCTTCTGAATTTGTCATGCCTAATAAAGGTTATTGATTTGATTTGATTTATAGTTCTGGTGGCTGCAGGCTTGTGAAGATGCTAGATAGGGTTCTTTGTGATGCAGAGCAGCGCAGCAATCCTATGGTGTGGGAGGAGGAGAATCCAAGGTTTACACCAGCAGTGCAAGAGGTAGATCTTCTGCTTTTCTTCTTCCTCCACTGGATGTGAGAGTTGTTTTGGATCTCCCCTCCCATTATCTTCTCCTGCCAATGGAAGTTCTGGTGCCTACTGAAGACTTTAGTTGTTGCTGCTGCAGCAGCAGCAGGTATTTTAACCCTAGTTTTGACTGTTTTCTTTTTTCTTTACTGGGATGGTGTTATCTGTACACCACTTTGTGACTTTTACAATTAAGTGGTATATAAACTGTTGAACTTCATTCATTCATTCATTCATTGGCAGAAAAATAAGGACACAAGGCTATTGTGTTTCCCTTCCCTATTCAGGGTCTATTTCCGTGTCAGGGGATCTAGAAAAGCCTCCTCCTAATCCACCCATGGTATCCCCCTTTTTTTGCTGCTGCCACCATAGGAGCACCAACGGTAATGCATCATGGGTAGCAGAGGTTCCTGCTCTTGCCACAGGGAGGCTTCCCAGGATGGACCTTCTCCTCTGTCCACGGGCCTCTCCTGATGATATACAGAGAGGGAGCGGTGTTCTATCCTTTGGGCTCTAGGTTGCCGCCACTCCAGGGACCACAGGATGGTAGCCTCGCTTGTATTATTTTCAGAAGGCAATTGCTTGCCAGGCTCACACAGTGGTATTACTGCCCCAACCAATCAATACAGTGCACTTTACCCTAAATATACATTTAATTTTTGAAATGGTCATTTCTGTCACTCACTAACCTTGCTTACCTAAATTCTGCCTTTGTAAAAGATTGGGAAGGCTGATTGGATGTCTTGTCACTGATGAGTGTGAAGGTGTTGAGGTGCATCGATAATGCTGCATAGTTCTTTGTCCAAATCCATCTGGCGTCTGATCTCTATTATTTTGTGTTGATACGAATGGTGACATATAAGAAGTCTCCCTATTTGGCATTCTTAAGGACAATGACCTAAAAAGTAGAAGGACAAGACTGTGTCTATATCACATCTTGAGAAAGGTAGGCCTATTGTATAATCAATTCTAGCAGGATGTACATTTTTGTTTAGCAAGAGGCATGGCTTTTATTATTTATTTGCTCATTTATAGCCCGTTAAATATTTAGTAAACTTTGTGTATTATGGAAATGACGAAACGAAAAAGTGATAAATATGGCTGGTGGAGCCCTGAAGGGGAACCTCGACTTACATCCGCCTCTTCTCGCAGACATTCCAAGTTGTGACCGCGGCAAACCCGGAAGTAAACACTGGGTTTGCCGTGATTTGCACATGCGCAGCAGCAGCTTCTGCCATTTGCGCGTGTGCACAAGCGGCTGCTGCCTCTATGCATGCGCACAGCGGTGCCTCTACTAGTGTCCGGTTTCACCTAGCAGACGGGCCTCCGGAACAGATTATGATTGTAAGTAGAGGTTGTACTGTACTGTTAGGAGATACCCCACAAGAGAAAAAAAATACAAAGATACATTCTACGTATTTGGTGAATGTATTCTTGGAAGTTTTATTCTGTCAGAATAAAAAAGAATGGCAATATTAAGATTAGGACTTAGTTTTCAACAAAGTAAACATTTTATTAATATTTAACACAATAAATAAAAGTTTCACAAATAAAAAGTTCAACCAGGATATATTTGAAAACGGAGGCCAATTTGAATGATAACTTTTTTCTTTGGAGAAACAAAATTCCTATATGTGAACCGCCCTGAGATCTTATGATGAAAGGTGTTAAATAAATAAATAAAACTTCAATCCACTGCTGCTTTGCACAGCTATTGATGCACCCACAGCCTAGCCACTCACACATGAGTGAGTGCCAGGCAGATTGGGTCTGATCCCTAGGCCAGCTTCAGGCTGGTGAAGCAACAGGGCCAAGATCAGGCCCAATGCCAGCCAGCATTGGCTGTGAGAGTAGCTTGGGGTCCTGGACAGGTGAAACCCTGCCCCCACCCTGTCTTCAAAACACCCCATTTTCGGGCCAACCACCAGGCTCTCTTGATGTGGATACTGTGGGCAGGCAGAAGGGAGAGGCTTGCGCCACTGGCTGGCAAAATTGAGTGGAGGGATGCCTACACTCAAGCCAATGCCCTGCATTCGCAGTCCTGCATAAGGGGGCTTGGGTTGCAGCCCAAGGTGAGAAAACATGCCCCTTGCGTTTCAAAAGTTGACTGTTACTGCTAAGTTGGTTTTAGTTACCTTACAGAGCCTGATGTACTACTTTGAGAAGAAGTCATTCCAGACAACTGAGAACTTCTCCATGTAACACTACCTGTAAATAACATTCCTGATTATATTAAAACATTAAAGAATTTAGATGGCATACTACATTATTTTGAAAGTACGTATCCAGAAATGCATAAACATAATATACCTCTTGAAAAAGTGAAATGTCAATGTATCCTTTGGATTACTTGAAATTATCTATTACATTTGAAGCCAGCAAGATGATTGACAGCAAAACTTTCAGGAACAATGTTTTTACTATTACAAATGGGCCATGGTTTTGTAAAAAGTTACAAATCCAATGATAACATAAAAAACCATGATTTACTCCTATATTATTTTTCTGTAATTTGGGTTTTTAGTATCTTCCTAACCATCTATGTTCTTCTGGACCTCACTTATACTGTATACTGATGGATCAAATTTGTTAAAATACTTCTACATATGATGAAAATGAGAACAGTCCTTCTACCGCAACAATTAGAAACTAAAATCGACATAATCCAAAGCACTATATTTATTAGAAAAGTCTGAAAACTTTTCACCTGTATGAATTTTAGTATCTAAAGGCTGACATATAGGATATAAAAGTATTGAGCAGACTAGCCAAGCTACTCTTTGAACAGAATGTAGGGTTGTTAGACATTTATTCTAGAGCTGGGTGAACAAATTTTTGCATGATTCTCTAAAAGCAATTGGCTCCTTCAAGTATTCAGTCTGAATTCCTGAAAACCTTCAAGGAATTTTTGAGTGTTTAAAATAGGGTTCCCCAAACTAAGGCCCTTGGGCTGGATGTGGCCCGCGAGGCTCATTTATGTGGCCCCCGGCAACCCCCGCCACCACCCGCTCTCACTGACGCAGCGTGGCGCGGCTGCCCACTTCCACGTCGCCGGAGCATTGGAAATAGCTTGTGCGCATGCGCATGCGCAATTTCCAGCTCACTTCCGGGCCGGAGGAGGCCCATGCGCATAAGCTATTTCCGGTGTTCCGACAACCCAGAGGTGCACCAGAAATCACGTGTGCGCATGCACATGGGCATGCGCTCCGGCCCGCAGCGCTATCGGTGCTGGCAGCACCGGCCCTTGGCGAGGTAAGTTTGGGGAGCCCTGGTTTAAAATATCTCCTTGGCTACCTTCTACCTTGTCCCATCCTCAAGGGTAGCAAGGAGTGGTAGGCGTGCATGAACAAAACCATTATCAGGGTGCAAGCCAAATTATACCTATTCTTACTCAGCTTTTTAAAAATGGTCATGATATCTTCTTACCCATATGCCCATTCTGAGGCGGGCTTATCAATGATATCCTGGTTGGTCCAGCAGCTGTTTCAGTCTAGATGTATTCAGAAAAATTGACAGCATAATATGCAAAAACATAGAAAAGAAATAATTTCTGTATTTTAAAAAAACTGCTGCTGTATCATGGACATTTTAGCTTGCCAGTAATTTGATTGTTTCTTGACAAGGAGAGATATTATTAACTTCTACTACTTAAATTCAATAAAGTGCTTTATTAACATATTGTGTATTTACTTAAATAATTTGTTATCCAGCTTCCAAGAGGCTCAAGCTATCATTCAAAAAAGTAAAACAAATAAAATTAAAAAGCAAAAACAACATAAACAGCACTAAGCAAAACAATTAGCCAGCAGAATGGAAGACAGAATGGAAGGGGAAGGTTTTATACCCTCCAGAAGAAGAGCAATTACAAAGCTCATTTCACAGTCTCAATGTAACTCTTGTTTCTCACTGTTACTAAGGTGATAAACACCTTTCTGAATGTTCACAATCCAAGTGCAAATGGGATCAGGAAAAGAAGATTGGAATATGTAAAGCGACCCACATGGAGAAAACCTATTCCAGTGTCACCCCCAAGCACAAATCCATACGCTGCTATTGCCCAAACTGAGTATTCCCTCATATTGAAGCCACTCTCCCTGCTGACACATCACTTTATCTATCTGGGAATTAGAGTGGAAGATTTCTAATTACACCTATTTGATACTGAAAAGAGAAGGACACTTACTTTCCTCACTGAAGATGGCACATAATCTGCTTCCATTGGTGAAGACCTAATGATTTGAGATTGCAAGGTGCTAAATGTTAAAATAAAATAATGCAATTAAAGAATTTTTAAACAACTAAGCTTGCTATGTTATATTAAATTTGTTTAGTTATAAACAATAGAATATTGCAGCATCTCTATGTAAAACTATACCCTATTAAAGCTTTTTTGGAGTGAACTTCTTATATGAAACTATATAAGATCTTGTGCCATTTGCCCTCTTTCTAACAGGCTACAGGCATATCTGCACTCTTCAAATACATTCATGAATAATTCAGTGGTTAATAATTCCATTAGAGATTTACAGTACAATCCTTTACATGCCTACTTAGAAGTGTGCCTACTGAGTTCAATGGTGCTTACGGTTAAGTGGATGTGGGATTGCAACTTTTAAAGTTGCTATCAATGGTAAGCAAACAATTCCATTAGATCACAATATATATCTTATCTGAATTCCAATGAAGCAATTTTGCAGTTGATTTTGAAAACTGCACACAAAAAATAAAACTCTCATGAGACTGTAATTGAATGTTGACGGGATTTAATACATTTCCTTTCCATTTAAGAATATGTACATTATTTCTGTTTTATCATACCAAAGTTCCATCCAATTCAGTGTAATATTTTCCAAGAAGTAGACAAAACGGGTAGGAAGACTTTACCCCATACTATCAACAATTAAGTGGTCAGGCTAATAATTAAAATGTTGCTTACTGTTGCACTTGCTGTTTATGTTGCATTTGTTGTGTTGCTTTCTTAAGATATCCTTCCAATTTTGTAATCTGTATAGAATAATGTATTTCAGTAATTTAACCTTTGTGATTTATTTTGTCATCCACAACCCACTACAAATGTCCGATTGTCCTTAACGAGATTGAGAGCAAGTGGCTTGCAGTTCATAGTCATAATATTCTGACCAGTGGATGAAACAAAGAGCTGGACTGGGCAATCACATCTCTAAAACAAGAACCCATTGCACCTATCCCATCTCTTGACATGTACCATATTAGCCCGAATATAAGCCGCAAATAAGCTGCACCTTTAAAATTGAAGAGGGGAAAAGAAAAAAAAGACAATACAGTACCTGGGCTGCTACTGGGGGGGGGGGGGAGCTGTGCCGCTTTGCTGGCAGCATAAAGTCAAGAATATAAGCCGCACAGTCAGAATTTGGGGAAAAAAGTGCAGCTTATATTCAGGCCAATGCGGTAATGTAATATTAATAATACGAATGTGTTAGTCAATCTGTTGCATTTTAGTAGTATAATATAAAACTATAAATATAACTTCCCCTAACCTCCCTCCAGTATTTCAAATCAACTAGAGTTCAAGGTAAAGGTAAAGGTAAAGGGACCCCTGACCATTAGGTCCAGTCGTGACCAACTCTGGGGTTGCGCGCTGATCTCGCATTATTGGCCGAGGGAGCCGGCGTATAGCTTCCAGGTCATGTGGCCAGCATGACAAAGCCGCTTCTGGCAAACCAGAGCAGCACATGGAAACGCCGTTTACCTTCCCGCTATAGCGGTTCCTATTTATCTACTTGCATTTTGATGTGCTTTCGAACTGCTAGGTTGGCAGGAGCTGGGACCAAGCAACGGGAGCTCACCCCGTCACAGGGATTCGAACCACCGACCTTCTGATCAGCAAGCCCTAGGCTCAGTGGCTTAGCCCACAGCGCCACCTGGGTCCCCCACAGCGCCACCTGGGTACCAGAGTTCAAGGTACCTTTGAGGAAAGCCCTTCTCTCATCCTGCCACCCTCACAGGCACACTTGGTGGGGATGTGGGAGAGGGCCTTCTCGGTGGCTGCTCCCAAACTTTCCTTCCCTAGGAAAGCTAGACTTGCTCCCTCCTTGCTGTCCTTCCGTTAGCAAGTGAAGACTATCTTGATACAACTGGCTTTGGAGAATTATCTGCTTTTAATGAAAGGGCTGGAGCCATGCTGTTTTTATTGTAATTGTGGACATGTTTTACACATATTTTATATATGTATATCATTTTAATCAGTGTTCAATTGCATTTTAATGATTTATTTTTCTATGTTTTTAGTAGTTCTTGTTTTTATCTGTAAGTTGCTTTGAGTCCCGTCAGGGGGGAAAAGGGGGTATAAATATATATATATATATATATAACAATACCTTTCCTTTGTAGTTTGCTAATAACCGTCTTCTGTGTTTTTCTTGGAAATGGGCAATCTAGAAAGGAAGAAAAACAAGATTACATGTCATTTAATTATGTTGCCATGATGAACAACAATAAACAACAGAAATTATATACCTAATGCTAATTAGCATATCCTTTCTTTTAAAACAGCAGCACGTACAGTGGTACCTCGCAAGACGAATGCCTCGCGCAACGAAAAACTCGCAAGACAAAAGCGTTTTGCGATGTTTTTGGTGACTTGCAAGACAAAGTTTTCTATGGCCGCGCTTCGCTAAAGGACAGGACCTCTCATACTTCACAATGGATCACCAAGTGACCTGCTCGTCTCAAGGCCTCCACTTGTGGCAGCATTCAAGTGTCTCCTGAGAATATTGTGTGTGTACATGCACATTAAGAACTGTGAAGAAAGTGAGCTGATTAAAAAATATTGTTTGTATTTGTTTGGAGATTATGGGTTTAAGTTGTTGGCTTTCTCACCATCTGAAAAAACAAGTTGATAGATGTCACTTTTTAATTAGAAAAGTTTGTCATAATTAAACCCTGTCTATCAAGGACAGTGGCCATTGTTTCTTTGAAGCCTTTGTACTGCAATACAAATCAAAGGCATCTGCAGGCTATAATTAGTCAGGAACTTCTTTGAGTTTCAGATTCAAGGAGGAGCAAGACAAAGAGGCACACCCCCATGCAGGAGGGAAATGAATAAACACAAGTCTATGCAAGAAAGTTACAGCATAGAACTGTAAATTTGATCAAAATACTGGATGCAGTTAAACCTAGTTTTCTTTTCTGTACCTTTGCTCCAATTTGGGGAAGTGCCTTGTGTGTGTGTGAAACCTTCTGTTCACTCCTTTATCCTAAGAACCATTTTAAAAATCATTTTAGGAAACTTTTTCATGATCTCTTGATAATATACTACCCATGTCTAAAGGTCAAGTTCCAAACTAGTTTGAATTGTTCTTGAGGGGACACCAAAGAAATTTTAATTGCTGGATCAAATTATGAAGGCCACTTCGTAATTACTGGATTATATATAATTTCAAGTTCTTATTTTAACTACATTTTTATTAACATATTTTAAATTTGCAACAAACCATTAATGTAAGAAATGAAATAAACTCGAATATTATTCAGATGAGAATAACTGTGTTAATTTTTCACTTAAAACTAAATTAAACTTCTCATACCTATGCTCTATACCAAAATGCAATTTTATTGCACAAAATATTACATTGTAAGGAATTTCTAATAACTATTTGATGTATTCTATATTCATTGGCAATACCAAATCAATTAAAGAATTTCCTCTTCTGGGTTGTTGACAATTTGATGGTGAAAATCATCTCTAGCATATTCCTGATGAAAAATCACTCCTGTGGATGACAAACAACTCACTTGTGTGATTTCTTTGGAATATGTTTTGCATAATCCATCTATTTCCGTAAACAGCAACTGGATATTTGAATTCACCTGCAGAGAAACATGACCCCCAAAAATTCAAAGGCTATCAATGTTTTTGAAATATACAAAAATAATCTACTTTGCAAAACAAAAACAAAAACACTCACTTGCATACAGAACATAAGGGGCAATCTCAAAATGCTACCATGATACTAATACTGAATCTAGGCTCTAGTCCCAGTGCCAGCACAACTTTGGAATTACACTAGAAAAGGTTTTACAACCAACCCTGAGTACTCCACTGTACATTTATTTGTTTTCCCGTGTTTCTTTTGTGAACCACTAAAAAATAGTTACAGAACAGTTCTAGAACTAGGTAGTTGGTCTGGGATCAAAATCAAAATACACTTTTTAAAAAATTATGTTCCAGTGGAATCAACAGGACAAATTCTCCTGTTGATTCCAATAGAATCAAGAGGACAAATTAACTAAGTTTTAAGATAACAATAAAAATATTTATGTTACTAAGCATTTGTAAATCACCAGACATTGTAGTTTCAAGCAACTGCTTTTCTGTACCTTTTTGGAAAGGACTATTGTACGACAAGGAGCTCTGCAAATCACACACTCATCTTTTTTACCTATAAAATAAATATCAATGCATAGTAAATGTTATTTTGATTAGCAAATGTGTGTTGTAACCTTTGATGAATTAAAAATATAAATACATCAGAAACTCCTGTTTAGATTTGTTTAAAGATAAACAAATCTATTAAGGCATAACATATATTAGTCTTTAAGGTGCTACCAGACTCTTGTTGGTTTTGCTGCTGAAAATCACCTCACTTGCCAGCAAGACATCCTGTGAGCAGAATTCTGCAGATGGGATGCTTTTGCATTGCAAGTGGAGAATTTAGGATTCAAGCCAGGATGTTAAGGCCGCAGTCGTAACTATTTAGCTGGGAGTAAGCACCATTGGGAGTTACTTTTGAGTAGACATGTACAGGATTATATTTTAAGTCCAGATATTGCAATACTCCCACTGAAGTCTGTCTTGACTTAAAATACGGACAATGCTGGTGTTACTCTTAAAATGTGACAGATGCACATAAATTACAAAAAAAATGGTTTTAATTTATTTTGTATGTGCTAATGCTAAAAATTGAGTGGGATAAGTAAATAATGGTTATTGTAATAACTGATGCCCCTAAGCGATATCTTCATGACTTTTCAGCCACAGGAAAGAAACAACAGTTTACAGTATTTGTTTCTCAGAGTACAGAGTTGGGATGGAGGTTGTTAAAGCCATGCAACTCTACCCACTTCTCAGATACATTTATTTACAGTATAAAATTATTTATAGATTAACCCCTTACGTAAAGAGTGGTATACAACAAGATTCACGATGAGATAAAATACTATTAAAAACAATACAGAACAATAATTAAAAGGACTGACTCATCTTAAAAGCTTAATACTATTGGACACAATGGACAAGCTTGTTGACACAAAAAAGATAGAAGTGAGGATGCCCGAGATTGAGAGTGGCGCATGCTATAGTTTGCATTGCTGCAGCTACTGGTACTTCAGGGCGAGTTTGTAGGACCAATTTTTATGAAGGACCCACCCTCCAATAACTGCCAGTATCCTGTGCCATGAACTGCCTTGAGAATTAAAAGGTAGACTTGGGTTCATACTGAGGTTCTGCCTTTGACCTTCACTTGAGGCTTTCTCCTTTTCTTGGGAGAAAAGCAATGACAAACCTAGACAGCATCTTTAAAAGCAGAGACATCGCCTTGCCGACAAAGGTCCATATAGTTAAAGCTATGGTTTTCCCAGTAGTGATGTATGGAAGTGAGAGCTGGGCCATAAAGAAGGCTGATTGCCAAAGAATTGATGCTTTTGAATTATGGTGCTGGAGGAGACTCTTGAGAGTCCCATGGACTGCAAGTAGATCAAACCTATCCATTCTGAAGGAAATCAGCCCTGAGTGCTCACTGGAAGGACAGATCGTGAAGCTGAGGCTCCAATACTTTGGCCACCTCATGAGAAGAGAAGAATCCTTGGAAAAGACCCTGATGTTGGGAAAGACTGAGGGCACAAGGAGAAGGGGACGACAGAGGACGAGATGGTTGGACAGTGTTCTCAAAGCTACCAACATGAGTTTGACCAAATTGTGCGGGAGGCAGTGCAAGACAGGAGTGCCTGGCGTGCTATGGTCCACGGGGTCACGAAGAGTTGGACACGACTAATCGACTAAACAACAACAATGTAATATTCCTCTAGAGCAGCTGTGGGGGGGGGGAGACTTCCATGTTTGTTGAACTACAACTCCCATCATTCCTGGCCGTTGGCTATGCTTGCTGAGGCTGATGGGTGCTGTAGTCCAGCAACACCTGGAGGGCCAAAGGCTCAGCACACCTGTCCTAAGAGGCAAGACTCCCCCAAATCGTGTATTTTCTCGCAAAAGTAGCTATTTGTAGAGTAGGGAGCTGTAGGGAGGCTACCATTCCGGAGGCACTGCTCACAGACAACATGGCCGCAGTTGGTCAGGCAGAACTTTTGAGAGGCTCTTTGGGGCTTCTGGAAGCAAGCATTGCAGAACACCAGGGCAGCCATGAAGGAAGGGAAGACAGGCGGGCGGGCGGGCGGGCGGGTTTTTATCTACAACCCATAGCCGGAGCCACGGCCAGGAGGAAACCTGCGCTGCCCCTTAGGTCATTCAAATGAAAAGGGTTTCTCCAACCCCTCCCGAGGCGCCCAGGAGACCCGCCTCCTCCTCCTCCTCGTCGCGCGCGGACGAGGCAGCGCGCCTGAGGTAGAAAGGAAGAGCCGCCTTCGTCCTCCGCCCCCTCCCCGCAAGAATGAGCAGCGCCGCTGCGCCCCTCCCCGACAAGACCAGGTAGAGCGCTGAGTCAGGAAGGGAGCGGGGAAGAGGCAAAGGTGACGCGAAAGTTTTGGCTCCTCCCTCGTGAAGGGAGGCCGCAGAGATACGGCTTAAAAATATAGAGTGACTCTGTCACTGCTGCGACAGGTCGTTTCTGGATCCAGATAGGGGGGACAAAGCATTTTTTCAATGCCCACCATTGCGGAACTGAGAGCTGCTACATGTTAATCGATGGAGAAATGTGATGTGGCAACAGGGGGGAGTAAATTAAGTTCCCCGCCCCTTCTCTTTTAACACAAGGTCAGGCCGTGTGGGAAATAATCGTAGTTTATTTTATTTTATTATTGTCGTATTTTTTATTTTATTTTTGAGTCTCCTCTGCCTGTCCAAATCCGGTCCCAACAGTTCTGGCCCCTGTATCGCCCTGGAGTGCTGTATGAAAGCTGAGAGAAGCTTACAAAATAATAACCTTACAGTGTGATCCGTTGACCATATTGCAGGGGGAGGGGGGGGAGGTCAGGCTACGATGGACCACCGTTAAGGGGCTTGAGGCTGGCTTACATTTCCAGCTCAAAACGGAGCCCATGCCAACACTTCCCAAAAACGCAACCCGGAAGGACCCGGAAATTGGCTGTGTGCGTTACTCTAAACTTACAAGTCCATACGTCTGGGTCTATCTGAGAATCCCACAGCGACCGAAGTCCCGACGGGCACGTCCCGCATCCCTTTCAGAGCGGTCTCGCTTTTTCTCGGGCGTTGCCAGTTCTCGCGAGACGCAAGCGAATGAATCGGCCCGCTGAGCTTGCATAGCTGGCGAGGCGGACGCGGCTATTTCCTCCACCTGCGAGACCCGCTGCGACTCCAGTGGGGCTGCTGCTGCTGCTGCTGCTATGGGGCTGCAAGGGGTCAAGGCTGTTTTCTTTGACTTGGACAACACGCTGATCGACACCGCCGCCGCAGGCAGGAGAGCCATTGAGGAGGTACCGGTTGCACCCAGCTCCTCCCTTCGGGTCTTCCTCCGTTAAAAAACACATCGACTAGAAAGTGCAAGTATAATAAGCTATAAAGCCTTATTGCCAGAGAGTTCCTGCTCTGAATCTGTTGTGGATTTTAGGGTTTTTAAGGAAGTAAAGTACTTTGCGACTCCCATCTCCCGGACATCTCGTGCTAAGGGGACCCAGTGTTGAATCAGTATTGGCTTTAGTTAACTATATATCTTTTTTCTTCTTTGGCGATCACTCGTAGCCGAGTAATATTGTCTTCCATAAACACGATTTTAACAATGGGTCCGTAAGTGACTGTGGAGGCCAATTCTGGATCCACACGTCCTTCCACAGTGGGGACATTGGTTTCCAGGCGGGAGTTGATCACGGTGTGGATTTGCCAAGCGTGCCTTCCTCTTAGCACGTTTCTCCCTTGCCTCCTGAGATCGAGTTTCTTCAAAGCCCAATGACACCTTTGGTAAAGGCTGTTCTCCAACTGGAGCACTCGCGGGCTAGTGTTTCCCAGTTGTCAGTGTTTATACTACATTTTTAAAGATTTGCCTGGAGACGGTCTTTAAACCTCTTTTGTTGACCATCAGCATTACGCTTTCCATTTTTAAGTTCGGAATAGAGTAGTTACTTTGGAAGATGATCATCAGGCATCCGCGCAACATGACCAGTCCAACGAAGTTGATGTTGAAGAATCATTGCTTCAACACTGTGACTGGTGATCTTTGTTTCTTCCAGTACACTGATATTAGTTCGCCTGTCTTCAGGGGCATAGGAAGATAGGGGCAGTGGGGGTGGGACGCCCTGAGCAATGCGATCCCAGGGGAGCCATCGCCGCTGCCCACCCCGCTCCCAAAATGTGCACCACGTCATTGCGCATGGTGCGCCCCGCCCCCAGAACGCGCACCACGTCACTGGGGGCTGCGTGCCTGCTCTCCACCCCTGTCTTCCCAAGCGATGTGTAAAAATTTTCGGAGACACCGTTGATGGAATCTTTTGAGGAGTTGGAGATGGCGTTTATAAGTGGACTTAAATCCACTCTCGAAAGATTTACCTTTACCTAAACTATATATATGGCCTTTTAAACGGGGGGGGGGGGGAGAGGCCCTGTGTTACGTATTTTTGTATTTTTATATTGTCAACCACCCTGTGATCCTTGGATGAAGGGCAGTATAGAAATTTAATAGATAATAATAAAGAATAATAATAATGTGACGATGATGATGATGAATGCAGAAATGTCACACAGCCAGCATTCACTCCCAGACACGACTTTCTCTTTCTTGAAGATTTTCAAGGAAAGGCCCTTGTTGCCCTTTGTAGGGGAGGAAGCGCTGTGGGTATTTTGCATGTCCTCTCTTAGGGCATCTTTGTACCTGAACGGCTCACGTCTGAGGGCCATGTGAAGAATGCTGACAAGTTTAGGGATACCCCGCGGGGTGCAACCTTATACTGAATCTGACCATCAGGGGTGGCCAACTCCCAAGAGAGTTAAAAACTGGCAGTGATCAGGTCAGAGCTTTTTTTTTAGGAAGGAAAGCCCTGTTTTTTGGGGTTGAGGTCAATGTTGTTGAGCTTTTCTAGGGAGGAGGAAAGCCCTGTTTGGGGGGTGCAGGGCAAAGATAATGTGCTTTTTTTTAGGAGCCAAAGTTGGTGAGCTTCTTTGGGGGGAGCTGGTGATCTACCAGTGATCTACCACAGACATCCAGTGATCTACCACAGACATCCAGTGATCTACCAGTAGATCGTGATCTACCTGTTGGACATGCCTGGTCTAGCTTAATCCATATTGGATACACTGACTGGTGGGTGACTCTCCAGTTGGTGGTCTCTTTTCAGAAGAAGAGAATGTACCTTGATACTTTATGTACTTTATGCACAGTAGGATAAAGGCTTTGCTTTTTTTTAAAAAAAAAATGCAGTGTGTGAGAGACAGAGTAGTTTAGAATTCACATGAAGAACTTGAAAATAGTGTCGCTCCTTGGATATGCAGCATAATTGTATTTCACAAAATATGCCATGATTTGATTTGGGCATTCTAAATCAAAATGCTTACTGGGGTTAATGTCATTTACATGGGCTCTATTATGGTAGTGGTTAAAAGGCTTTGTGTCCTTGCATAGAGAAAGCTCTAGTGTTCCAACATCCCACCTTGCAGAAATTAACTCACATTGTAACAAAAGGAGAGCTCTTGTGTAAATGTAGAATAGAATAGATAGCAGCATTGCTGTTTCAGGATGTGGATTAGAGGACTGCAGGTGCAGGGTCCTTTAATTTAGTTTTTGCTGCTTTGCTGACTCGGTTGGACAATATAAGAGGACAACTGAGAACTTGTAGGTATGGGCTGTAGCAATTTCTAAATAAGCTATAAGTTGTTACGGCTGAAATACATGAATTTCTCGATGTGTGTTACACTGTAGATTACCCCTGGAATTGATGAAGCATCCAAAAGTAATGGCTGAATGAGTACTAAAAGACAAGACAATAGGAGTTGTGCTCTTGAAAATGGTGTCTGTGAATATGGGCTGTGTGGCATTGCTGCATTCATCGTCATATTATTATTTAGTATTATCTATTAAATTTCTATGGGACGTGAGTGGCGCTGTGGGTTTGCCGATCAGAAGGGCGGCGGTTCAAATCCCCGTGACGGGGTGAGCTCCCATTGCTCGGTCCCTGCTCCTGCCAACCTAGCAGTTCGAAAGCACGAAGTGCAAGTAGATAAATAGGTACCACTCCAGCGGGAAGGTAAATGGTGTTTCCATGCGCTGCTCTGGATCGCCAGAAGCGGCTTTGTCATGTACTCCGACTCCCTTGTCTAATAAAGCGAGATGAAGCTGCAACCCCAGAGTCGTCCGCAACTGGACCTAATGGTCAGGGGTCCCTTTTACCTTTACCTATTAAATTTCTATACTGGCCTTCATCTGAAGATCACAGGGTGGTTTACAATATAAAAGCACAACAACGGCCAACATAATAACAAACAAAACACACACACACACACACACACACACACAAGTTTAAAAAGCCATAGATTGTTTAATTAGCCAAAGGCCTGTGAGAAGAGGAATGTTTTTTGCCTGGCGCCTAAAGATATGTAATGAAGGTGCCTGGCAAGCCTCCCTAGGGAGTTCATTCCACAAATGGGGAGCCACTGCATGTTACCACCCTCCAGACCCCTCGTGGAGGAGACACATGAAGAAGGCCCTCAGATGATGATTGCAGGTCAGTAATTATGGAGGCGGTCTTTGATGTATTGCATTCAATGTGGCAGGTTATTGGATCCATGCTGTTGCACATGCCGGTGGAACATCTTTTAGAAATAAGCTGTTGTCCAGTACAGAGCAAACCAGTAGAACCTTCACCAAACTGATCCTGTTCTGTTTTAACTTTCACTTCAAAGGTGATAAATGTCTTGCAGTCAGAGCATCATTGTGATGAAAAAGAAGCTCGCCTGATTTGTGATAAAGTCCAAGCCAAACTCCTCAAAGAGTGCCACGATCCTTCTAAGATGTGTATTACTGACTTAAGGATTCAGCACTGGGAAGAAGCTATACAAGAAATAAAGGGAGGAACAGCCAACCGCAATCTAGCTACAGAATGTTATTTCCTTTGGAAAACTACCCGCCTGCAACATCTGACCTTGGCAGAAGAGACACGGGGGATGCTCAGCAACCTTAGAAAATATGTCCGTTTGCTTCTACTGACAAATGGAGACACTCAGACACAAAGAGAAAAGATTGAAGCCTGTGCTTGCCAGCCATACTTTGATGCCATTGTTGTGGGGGGAGAGCAAAAAGAAGAGAAACCAGCATCGTCTATATTTCGTCACTGTTGTGAACTTCTAGGGGTTCAGCCTGAGGATTGTGTGATGGTTGGTGACTCTTTAGATACAGACATTCAAGGAGGCCTGAATGCAGGTTTTAAAGCAACAGTTTGGATAAATAAAACTGTCACACCCCCAAAAGACACTTCTCCAGTCCCTCACTATATTATTTCTTCTGTTCTTGATCTTCCAGGACTTTTACTAAACAAAGGAGATGCTAACTTAGAAATTAACCGGTTGGCTGGTATTTCTAACGTGTGCGATAATTCCACTGATGAACCTAGGACTTTAACCTGCTAGGGTTCATTTTAAAGGGCATTTTTATGCATGAAGCTTGAACCAGCTTGTTACTAAGTAAAATACCTTCAATTGGTTTCAATGTACATTTGATTTCTACATTGTTACAGTAGGAGTATTTGCATGTAGCACAAACAGAATGAAAAGCATCTCAGTTACATGCAGAAATGTAGAAGGCAGTATAAAGATCTATTTTATGATTGTGGAATTAAATCCTAATTGTTCGAAACCCTGTTTGGACACTCCAGCTTTGTCCTCTTATATATTCTTGTAATTCTGGGTTCTCTCATTCATTTTTACTGTGTTTTGCAGTGATGGTTCTCAAATAAAATGGTCTCAACATCGTCAGTGAAATAGTCCCTGCCCTTGTATATATGCAGACCCATTTATCAGAGATATTAAGTAATCTGCTTTTTGTGAGATATTTAACATTGACTAATTCTAGCATTTTAGATGACATCCCTATGTGATATAATCCGAGAGGACGTGCCTTCCTTGGCTTGCTCAAACTTCCTCAAATGTGTGGCTCTTTGGAGTTCAGCTTATTCCACCTTACGATGGCAATTTTGTGTGCCCTCTATGTATAAGTGATGCTTTAGAAAAACCATACCAGTAGGTGAGGCAGCTCACTGCCGCAAGGGGCTTGCAGTCTAAAACAAGCACAGGGTGGCCCCAGAAGAAGGGAGTACTAAGACGCATGGGTAAGACAAGGACATATTATATTATTACTTCACTTACACATACTTCTGCTTAGTTATAATACGAGTTATAGCAATGATTGCTTTGGGACTATGCCATGCTTCAGAAAATAATGCAAAGTGAGACTGGGGAATGTGGGGCCCTTCAGATGTTGGAGTCCAATTCCCACCAGTCCTGGCCAGCATGGCTACAGTGAGGGGAGAAAGGTATTTGATCCCCTGCTAAATTTGCCCGTTTGCCCTCTGGTGAAGAAATGACCAGTACATAATTTTAATGGCAGGTTTATTGTAGCTGTGAGAGCAGGGCCAGCTCTAAGGCAAGGCTGGGTGGCGCCGGGCCGCCGGGGGGGGGGGCGTGCTGCGACGCCCGCCAGACAGCCGCGCTCGGAAATGGGGCGGGGGGGCCCAGAGGGATCTTCGCACCAGGGCGCCAGATATGCTTAAGACGGCCCTGTGTGAGAGACAGAATAACAACAGGAAAACCCCCAGAAGCCCAGAAGACAAAAGTCAGAGATTGATGTGCATTATAATGAGTATTTGATCCCCTATCAACCAGCCAGATGTCAGGCTACCTGGTATCTTCACTGTATGTAACGAGCTGAGATTAGAAGCACCTGCTGTAAGGGAGAGGTTTTACCTGTAATCCCCAGTGCCGGCTCTACGGCCAGGCTGGGTGGCGCAGGCCCGCCGGGGGGGGGGCGCCACGCAGCTGCTCCCGCCCGCCCATCACAGAGCAGTGCCCTCGGCCGTGCTGTGCACTGAGCCCGCCCGCCCGCCCGTTGCACTGGAAAATGGGGCGGTGGGGGGCGGCGGAGGGATCCGTCGCACCATGGCACCAGGGCGCCAAAGGTGCCTAAGACGGCCCTGGTAATCCCAGCTCGTTACAATGCCTGTACGAAAGACACCTGTCAACAGAAGCAATCAATCCAGCAGATTCCAAAGTAGCCACCATGACCAAGACCAAAGAGCTGTCCAAGGATGCCAGGGACAAGATTGTAGACCTGCACAAGGCTGGGCTGGACTACAAGACACTTGGTGAGAAGGTGACAACAGTTGGTGCAATCGAGGGTGATGCCGATGCCCCTCTGCATATGAAATCACTTGTGAGTATTTGAAGTTGCCCGTATGTGCATCAGAACACATCACTAGGGTGTCTGTCTGTCTATTTATTTAAACTTTTACTTTCCATGAGCATTACTCTTTAAAAAGTATTTGGAGTCTTCCCCCCCCCCACCCCAAAGTTCTAGTATTTAACTTTTCATCCTTTCTAAATTAACTACATATTATGGTACCTTAATTATTGTTCCCTTATGCTCTAACATGACTTCTTTTTCATGATTATATATATAGGCTTTCTTGCCAGCGTTAGGGATGAGAGCAGTTGCCACAAACATGTTGCAAGCTTTTGTTTTCCAAACTGTTGATGTTTTCCACTGTCTTTTTGCGGGCATTTTACTGAGAAGGGTCCTGAATATTCTCTTTTTTGTTTTCAGTATGAAAATGCATCAACAACAGAAGTGACTAGCTTCTTTCCTGCCTGCAACTGGATGAAACAACCACACTGTTTGCTTCTATTCTAAACTTAAATCTGTTACGTTGAAAGTAACTGATTTGTCTATATCTGAGTCACAGATGCATTTTCTAATGCATTTGTACAGTGTTTAAAACCTTTCAATAATTCTGTTGTGAAATGTTATTTCAGTATTGTAGTATTAACCATTTCTTGCGGAAATCTTTTTGTTTGTAATAAAGCAGTAAAACTATTCTGTATCCAGTTTTTTTATTTATGTCTGCATTTAAAATTAGGGTGAACTATTAAAAAAAAATCTGGGTGGCATTCAACCGAGTTTTACTCAAGTTAGACCCACTGAAATAAAGGGACCTAACTTAGTCATGTCCACGCCAAGTGAAACTTAATTAAATACTGCACTCTCTGTCAAACCAAACTTTCTCTGAATGATTCTCTGCCATCACCAAACCCCCAGCATGTCGGATTGTCTTTTGGCTGTGAATCAATTTCAGCTTTCCATGTAGCATACACTTACCAGGTCCTGCCATTACCGTAGGTAGTGTGAGGCAGCCACCTAGCACGGCATATGGCTGGTAGGGAGCAGAGAGTGGTAGAGAGGTATTGAGGGGCAGAGTTGTGTGTACCATGTAGCACATCTGCACTCCCGAAATTAGTATCCTTCCTTCAGGTGCATTAAAGGGTGCTTTCCTGTTGTGGGTGTTGAAGTAAGATTGAACTGCCAGTCTATTTGGCTTCTGTATAAATGGAAGAACATTTTGTTTTTTTGCCTCAGGCGGTAAAATATCATAGGCAGGCTCCAGATTTGCTTAGGTTATTAAGTATATTTCTCATTCCATTGATACTAACAACACTCTTTCTTTCATGTTTCCCTCCAAATGTTTTGAACTAGTGGACTGCTGGTAAATTTCCAGTGGACCAACTAACTGGAATCCTTGTATAGAATTCTGATCTGATCTCATAAAATATTTGTATTCTTAAGTAAGAGCCTTATGCATACTCAGGATTACTTAACATATTTTAATTATGATTTCCACCCCATCTCAGTGTTGCCTCAAACCTTTTCCCCTTTAAATGTGTTTTTTTCTGATTTTGGCTGTTTTGGACTTTCCAAGGGTTGGAAAGAATTGGATATGGTGTGGGGTAGGGGTGGCCAAAAACCGGACCTATGTGATAAGGCATATTGTTATTGGACACGATTCATTGCAATCTAGAATCTGCTGTGTAATCCTCAGGTGAAGAATGGTATTGAAATTTACTAAACAAACTGCATGTTTGAATCATAGAATCATAGAGTTGGAAGAGACCACAAGGGCCATCCAGTCCAACCCCCTGCCAAGCAGGAAACACCATCAAAGCATTCCTGACAGATGGCTGCCAAGCCTCCGCTTAAAGATCTCCAAAGAAGGAGACTCCACCACACTCCTTGGCAGCAAATTCCACCGTCGAACAGCTCTTACTGTCAGGAAGTTCTTCCTAATGTTTAGGTAGAATCTTCTTTCTTGAAGTTTGAATCCATTGCTCCGTGTCCGCTTCTCTGGAGCAGCAGAAAACAACCTTTCACCCTCTTCTATATGATATTGTCAGAGGGCCTGGTATGGCTACTCTAGAGTAACGACTCCAGCATAGTCTTTTAAGGTTTTTATTAAGTGCTGATTATTTACAGTGTTCAGAGCAGTAAAAATGCATCCTTAAGGTGAGGTGTCTGAACTCCCGAATGGCGATTGGCGCGTTTTCTTCCAGCACCACAGCTTTGGCAGACCCAACCTCTTCCCCCTACGTTTGCGTCTCAATTCGGGAGTTGGGGGAATTGGCCTCCCCCCTGTGCGTCCAACTTCCTGTCCCACCTGCGGCCTGGGCTCCACAACCTTGCCTGAGCCTCGGACACCACTTCCTGACTCTCCGCTGGAGGCAGAGCTCTCCTTACTCTCTCCCCCGCTTGGGGATGGGCTGGAACTTAAGATGGGAGGGACTTCCCTGTATCCCTCGTCCCTCACATCCATCCCCCTCCCAGGCTCCTCTCCCCCCCTTCCTAGTGGCTCTCCGCTTGCTGGGGACGAGTGAAACCCCAAGAAGTCTGTGGCATCCGAGCCTGTGGGTGTAAAAATTTCCCCCCAATCCTGCGATCTTTCTCCTTCCCCCTGAGAAGACGGGAATCCCAAGAAGTCAGTGGCGTCAGAGCTGGTGGGAGTAAAAATGTTCTGCCAGTCCTCTCCTGCCTCTGACGTCGTTGACCTCGGTGAAACCCACACCTCTTCTTCCGTGTCCTCAAATTCCGCTTCCCATCTCCATGGAGAGCTGCTGCCTGCTATCCCTTCCTCCTGCCCCTCCCCCTCTCCCTCCCTTTCCATGTGCCAGGGCTTGGGCCTGTGGGGGAACAGGGCGTGGAACTCTTCCACTAAAAATTCCTCCGGTACTTCTGTGGCCGGTATCCACTCATTGTGGGACGGCGGAGTGTCCTCCCATGCTATCAGGTACTCCAGTCCTCTCACCCCTCTCCTTGAGTCTAAAATCTCAGTTGCCTCATTGAGCTGTCGGGCGTCTCCCGTCTCCCCCCCTCCCTCTGGAGGCTGATCGCTGTCCCTGAACCTGGTACTTTCCCTGTACGGCGACAGCAGCGATCTATGAAACACTGGGTGCACTCTCATGTCCTCCGGCAGTGCTAGCCTGAAGGCTACCGGGTTGACCTGTTGCGTGACCGTGAAGGGGCCCAGCCTCCTGGGTGCTAACTTCTTGCATCGCCCCCTGGTGGGAAGACCTTCCGAGGATAACCAAACCTTGTCCCCCACCCTGATGACCTCTCCCGGTCGCCTGTGGCGATCTGCCCCCTTCTTGTACGCTTCCTTGGCCCTCTCCAAGTGTTCTCTGAGCTGCTGGTGCACCGTCTCCAGGTCCTCTGCCCAATCCTCTGCCTGTGGGCCCTCTTCCTCCTCCTCCCCCTCCCTCTCCGGGAAAGATCTGAGGTCGCGCCCGTAGTTGGCCTTAAAGGGCGACACCCCTGTGGAGACGTGCACCGCATTGTTGTAGGCAAATTCTGCCAGTGGCCGGCGATCCACCCAGTCCGTTTGCCTCTGGCTGACGTAACATCTCAGGTACTGCTGCAGAATGGCGTTGACCCGCTCCGCCTGTCCATTGGTTTGCGGGTGCCTAGCCGTCGACAAGCTGACCTCCACCTGCAGGAGGTTCATGAGCCGCCGCCAGAACCTGGAAACAAATTGGCGGCCACGATCCGAAATAACCCTTAAAGGCAATCCATGCAGTCTGAATACGTGGTCAACAAACAGTTTGGCCGTCTCTTCTGCCGAGACCGCCCTGGCACACGGTATAAAATGGCACATTTTGGACATGAGGTCCACCACCACCAACACTGCGGTCTTGCCCCTGGACGACGGCAGGTCTGTGATGAAGTCCATGGACACTACTTCCCACGGCCTGTGCGGTGTGGCTAAGGGCTCCAGCAAACCTGCTGGTGGCGCTCTGACCACCTTTGCTCGCTGGCAGGTGTCACATCCCCTTACATAATCCCGAACATCCTCCCGCACCCCTGGCCACCAGAAGTGTCTCATGACTAGGTGAGTGGTTTTGTCCCTTCCAAAATGACCCGCCGTTGGGTTGTCGTGCATCTGCTTGAGGGCCTTACCTCTCAGCTGTTTGGTTGGCAGGTACAGGGCTCCCTTGTAAAAAAGCAAACCCCTCCTTTCCTCAAAGTCTTTGGCCTGCTCCCCCCCCCTCTCAGTTCTCTGAAGATGCGGGTGGCAAATTCATCAGCTGCTGTCAGTGCTGTGAGTTCTGCCTCGCTCACCACTGCTGCTCCGCAGGACCATGCTGATGGGGGGAAAATATGCCTGGGTGCCGGTGGCAACTCCTCCTCCATGTACTCTGGCTTGCGGGAGAGGGCATCCGCCCTGACATTCTGCTCTCCCGGGATGTAGTGGATGGAGAAGTTGAAGTTCGAGAAGAACTCTGCCCACCGTATCTGCCGCTGGTTGAGCACCCTGGCAGTTCTCCAGAACTCCAGGTTCTTGTGGTCTGTGCACACCTGGATGGGGTGCTTGGCGCCCACCAGGAAGTGTCGCCAGTGCTGGAACGCAGCGTGGATCGCGAGAAGTTCCCTGTCAAACACTGTGTAGTTGCGTTCCGGCTGGGTCAGCTTCCTGGAGAAGAAGGCACAGGGTCTCCACTCTCTGTTGGCGTCCAGTTGCAACAGAATCGCTCCCAGAGCCTTGTCCGAAGCATCTGTCTCCAGGCGTAGGGGCGCATCCTGCACCACGTGGAACAGGTGCTGGTCTGAAGCGAATACCCTCTTGAGGCTTTCGAACGCTGCTTGCGCCTCTGGTGTCCACCGGAACTTCTGCTTGCCTCTCAGGCAGTCGGTGATAGGAGCCGTGACGCGAGAGAAGTTCTTGATGAACTTCCTGTAGAAGTTCGCGAAGCCTAGTAGGCGTTGGGCATCTTTGCGCGTCCTGGGGCTGTGCCAGTCCAGGATGGCCTGCACCTTGTCCTTGTCCATCGCCAGCCCCTTGTCTGACAGCTTGTAGCCCAGGAAGTCCACTTCTTTGGTGTGAAACTTGCACTTCTCCAGCTTCACATACAGGTGGTTGTCCTTCAGGCGCTGCAACACCTCCCTGACATCCTTCACATGCTGCACTGGGTCATTGGAGTAGATAAGGATGTCATCCAGAAAGACCAAGCAGTTCTTGAAGAGGAGGGACCCCAGGACGTGGTGCATGAAGGCCTGGAAGCATGCTTGCAACCCGAAGGGCATCACCAGATATTCAAAAGAGCCCAGAGGCGTGAACATCGTGGTTTTCCATTCATCACCCTCCCGGATCCTGATCAAGTTGTACGCCCCTCTTAGGTCGAGCTTGGTGAAGATCTTGCCCCTGCGTGCCGCTGTCAGGAGATCATCCACTCTGGGCATGGGGAAAGCCACTGGCTCTGTCACCGAATTCAGCCGTCTAAAATCCACCACAAGACGGCGCTGTTGCGTGTCTTTCTTGTCCACCCAGAAGACCGGGCTGCCCCCTGCTGCCTTACTTTCTCTGATGAACCCCCGCTTGAGGTTCTTGTCGATGAAAGCGCGCAGATCCTCCAGTTCCTGATCTGACATGGCGTACAGCTTGGCTGGGGGTATAGTTGCCCCTGGCACCAGGTTGATCTGGCAGTCAAAAGGCCTGTGTGGGGGTAGGTGGTCGGACTCTGCTTCGCTGAAGACCTCCTGCAGGTCCCAGTACGGCTTGGGTATTGCCTCACCCCCCTTGACGTGCATGGTGGCCACCGTGGCTATCGGAGGCCCCTCCCCTGGTTGGTGCTGCATGCAATGTTCCAGACAAAAGTCCGATCCAAAAGTGATGCATCTCTGGTGCCAACTTATGGAGGGGTCGTGGCGCGTCAGCCAGCTCATGCCCAAGACGATGGGGGGGTCGGAGATGGTGGTGACGTTGAATGCCAGTGTCTCTGAGTGCCTTCCCACCGTCATTCTCATGGGGGGGGGGGTTGATGCGTGATGGCCCCTCCCAGCAGCTCTCTGCCGTCAATGGTGGCCACGTGCAGGGGAAAATCCAGCTGCAGAAGTTGGATCTGGTGCTCTTCCGCAGTTTCTCGAGAAGAAGTTGGCTGAGGCACCACTGTCAATTAAGGCAAGGACTGTCAGGGGATAGCCATTTGGGAGCGTGAGCGTGACTTCTAGAACCACTCCTGCTCTGGGAGGGGTGGGCTGGCTGTGCTCCTCTCTGTGCGGGTGGGCGGGCGGGGGCTGTTGTCTGCTGACTGTGCCTGGCCGCTCCCCCTTGTCTCCTGCAGCCAGGCTGTCTCGTTTCCCTGCTGTGGTGCTGCGTCAGCTGGGGAAGGTACAACCGTTCCCGCCTTTCCTTGCCACTCTCTGCGATGAGGGCAGTCTCTGACGCGATGCCGGGGGGAGTTGCAGAGAAAGCAATTCCCGCCTCTTCCCTCCTTGCGTCTTGGCGCCGCCGGGGTTTGAAAAGCCCGCGCGCGCGCTCCTCCGATCTCCATCGGTTCCGGCTCTGGGCTTGGCCTGGGCGGGTGTGGGGGCGGGCCCTGGGGTGGGGTTTGGTGATGTGGTCTGTCCTGGGAGCGTGGGAACCAAGGTTTTGCTGCGCGCGTCGCTTGTTTGTCATTCCATCTGGATTCCTGTCTCACCCCCACCGCTAGCGCCGCTTTGCTTAACTCATCCATAGTTCGCGGTTTGGGACCTCTTGCCAGCTCATCCTTAACGTCTGCGTGCAAACCCATGTAGAACGCTGATTTCACTGGCTCACTTTGCAGATCCCACCCCAGTTTGTGCACCAGCATGGTGAATCTCGCCCAGTAGTCCCTAACTGTCGATTTTCCTTGTGTTAAGTTATGAAGCTCCTCTTTAGTGGCCTCCATTTCACTGTCACTAGCGTACATTATTTTTAAAGCTTCTAGAAATAATTTTGCGTTCTTCATGCAAGGATTTTTTTGCGCGATGAGCGGTCTTACCCATTCTCGGGCGGCCCCCGTCAAATGCTCTATGATAAAGGAGACTCTGTGCGCGTCATCTGGGAATTCTGCTGCATGCAATTCCAGCGCATAATTTATTTCTGTCTCGAATCCTAGGTACTCCCTAGGGTCGCCGCTAAACTTGGTGACTAGGCTCTGTCCCCTTCTCACTTGGACTAGCTGCGGCTGGGGCACCCCCCCACCTCTAGCGGCTTTCTCCTCTTCCAACTTTTTCTGTAGGTCCAAAACCATCACCCTTAGCTGTTTCTCAGTCTCCTCTTTTGTCCTCACCTGGTCCACCAGCTTGTTCAGCTCCTCCTGCGCCCCTCGCGCTTCCTCCTGAGCGGCATGCAATTGCTGCTGTGCGTGCGCTGTGAGGTTCTGCAGCTCCTGCTTCGCTGCTTCGGCCTCCAGCCTCCAATGCTCAGCCTCTTGAGCGCTCATCGCTGCACTCCAAAGTAGCCAAAAAAAAGATTCGGGAGTTGCTGTCAGAGGGCCTGGTATGGCTACTCTAGAGTAACGACTCCAGCATAGTCTTTTAAGGTTTTTATTAAGTGCTGATTATTTACAGTGTTCAGAGCAGTAAAAATGCATCCTTAAGGTGAGGTGTCTGAACTCCCGAATGGCGATTGGCGCGTTTTCTTCCAGCACCACAGCTTTGGCAGACCCAACCTCTTCCCCCTACGTTTGCGTCTCAATTCGGGAGTTGGGGGAATTGGCCTCCCCCCTGTGCGTCCAACTTCCTGTCCCACCTGCGGCCTGGGCTCCACAACCTTGCCTGAGCCTCGGACACCACTTCCTGACTCTCCGCTGGAGGCAGAGCTCTCCTTACTCTCTCCCCCGCTTGGGGATGGGCTGGAACTTAAGATGGGAGGGACTTCCCTGTATCCCTCGTCCCTCACAGATATCCTTTTATATATTTGAACATGCCTATCATATCACCCCTTAACCTTCTCTTCTCCAGGCTAAACATAACCAACTCACTAAGCCGTTCCTCATAAGGCATTGTTTCCAGGCCTTTGACCATTTTGGTTGCCCTCCTCTGGACACGTTCCAGCTTGTCAGTATCCTTCTTGAACTGTGGTGCCCAGAACTGGACACAGTACTCCAGGTGAGGTCTGACCAGAGCAGAATACAGTGGTACTCTTACTTCCCTTGATCTAGATGCTATACTCCTATTGATGCAGCCCAGAATTGCATTGGCTTTTTTAGCTGCTGCATCACACTGTTGACTCATGTCAAGTTTGTGGTCTACCAAGACTCCTAGCTGGACCCAGGTGGCGCTGTGGTTAAACCACTGAGCCTAGGGCTTGCTGATCAGAAGGTCGGCGGTTCAAATCCCTGTGACGGGGTGAGCTCCCGTTGCTTGGTCCCAGCTCCTGCCAACCTAGCAGTTCGAAAGCACATCAAAATGCAAGTAGATAAATAGGAACCGCTACAGCGGGAAGGTAAATGGCGTTTCCATGTGCTGCTCTGGTTTGCCAGAAGTGGCTTAGTCATGCTGGCCATATGACCTGGAAGCTGTACGCCGGCTCCCTCGGCCAATAATGCGAGATGAGCGCGCAACCCCAGAGTCAGTCACGACTGGACCTAATGGTCAGGGGTCCCTTTACCTTTACCTTTAAGACTCCTAGATCCTTTTCACATGTACTACTCTCAAGCCAGGTGCCACCCATCCTGTATTTGTGCCTTTTATTTTTTTGCCCAAGTGTAGTACTTTACATTTCTCCCTGTTAAAATTCATCTTGTTTGCTTTGGCCCAGTTGTCTAATCTGTTAAGGTCATTTTGAAGTGTGATCCTGTCCTCTGGGGTATTAGCCACCCCTCCCAATTTGGTGTCATCTGTAAACTTGCTCACTGTGCTCAATGGGACTTGTTCCAGGAAAAGAGTGTATGAGGATGCAACCTTCACAGTTAATTGGAAGACTGTCTTTTATCATTTTTTATGCTCTGGGATATATAAACTATAAAATATTCAAAAGGATAAAATATCCTTTTGGGATTCAGCATACCCGCTACTGTAACATGCTTCAGAAATGTTTAGATAACTTAATTTTTCATCTGAGGTGGATGCATGCAGATTTTGGATGCAGACCTTCATTAATCATGATTTTTATTGCAATGGATATAATATACAGCAGGTGGCGTATGCAGACTTCTGCATGCTTCTCGTGACCAGCCTTTCTCTTTTGTGGGATTTATCAGGCCCATATCTAAAGCAGCCAAACGGAGTTAGGACTGAAGGCAAGAAGAGAGAAGAGGAATATTCTACATTCAGATATACTTCTGGGGATCCAATGCAAGTGCCAAACAGTAGAGATTGTCCACCATCGTCATGTTCTGCTTATGAATTTCCAGAAACGTGTGATTAGTTGGTCACTGTGGGACCTATTTGCAAAACACATGGCAGATAACCTACGGGACCGCCTCTCCCGGTATGACCCGCAGAGGCCATTAAGGTCCACAAATAATAACATACTGGAGATCCCGAGTCACAAGGTGGTTAGGCTGGCCTCGACCAGGACCAGGGCCTTCTCAGTACTGGCCCGACCTGGTGGAACACTCTGTCTCAGGAGGCTAGGGCCCTGCGGGATTTGTCATCTTTTCGTAGGGCCTGCAAGACAGAGCTGTTCTGTTTGGCCTTTGGACTGACGCAGTCTGACCCCGGGATTACCCTCTCCCAAGGTTTTATCTCATAATGGTTTTATCTTATTTGTAGATTTTTAATTTTAAAATTGAATTTTAACATTGTATTAATCTGCATTTTAACTGAATTGTTTTTTTCTATACTTGTGTTGATATTTTTGTTGTTAGCCGCCCTGAGCCCGGTCTTGACTGGGAAGGGCGGGGTATAAATATTATTATTATTATTATTATTATTATTATTATTATTATTATTATTAAACCATTTGCATCCCTTCTATCCTGGGGTTCACAGTCGTCGCAGAATTGTCCCATGGGAACCTCATGCTACCACAGTTGCTTGGCTGAATTTGTTTTTGTGGCCCGAAGATGTGGATAAAGTTTTTGCAACAAGCTCTAGAATGTTGTTTTGTTTTCTGGGTTAATGTATGTCTGAAAGAAAAGATGATTCCACCAAGGCCCTTGAAAAAGACCACTATAAGACCTTCAGTGAAGAAGTTGTAACTAGATTTATTTAGCCAAGCTAAGTTCAAATATTCTCTTCACATGCAATATGGTAGGGTGGGTTGTAACGGGTCAGGTCCGGGTTGTCTTGAAGGGAACTGATAAACTGGACACTAACTTTGGCTAGATTTGGGACCAACCATATTGGTTCTGCTGGCTGAAAAACTTTAGTCAGGAGGCAGATAGTGTCGATTTCTTCAGGCTTCTCAGCAATTTTTAATACTGTACTATTAATCCTTTTGGCTAAGCTAGAAATGTTAGCAAAGTCACAAAAATAATGCGTATGGAGTCAAGAGAGAAACGTCCTGATAACACTTTACTGAGGAAAACTGAACAGAAACAAACAGAGTAATTTTGTCTTTCTTACTTCAGGTCTCATACATAGCAGGGAGACATTCAACCAAACATGCAGAGGAAAACTCCTTTAAAACCAGTCAGGGCATGTGCTACCTCAGCAAAGATCATGCCACTCTGCCTGTTTGCTAAGAACACCTCCACTCATCCCCCTTTTGGCTAGTTGACTTATACACACAAACAGAATTAAGTTGCACATGCAATGATCTCTGCTGTTTCACTTCCAACAGGATAGGAATGTAGTGGTTCTGATCCAAGCTGTTTTCAGAAGATGGTTACATTCCACAAGAACTGTCTTTTCAGGTGCTGTGAGGTACCATCTTGTCCCTATGCTCATTCCATGCAGGTTGTGTAAGTTCCGTGCCATCGCTGAAGGCGCCTGTGCCCCCCTTTCCCCCAGTAAGGTGGTGGAGAATCTGAATCAGTACCAGTTCTGATGGAAATTAAACGAGAGAGAAAGGACAGAATTCGTATCCTGACTAGAGACCTCAGCTTGCGATGCAGTCACAACTGTGAGACGAACCATTGTTTGCAATGCTTACTCCGCCTACGCTTTCATTCAAATAGTTTTACAACGTAATCAGATTGATGCATTGTAGCCCATGTACTCATTCAGCTTCTCTCACGGTCTCACTATATAGGCACCAAAACCTCATATAAACAATGAGATATACAGTGTTTTTCTCACATACTGTGTTTCATTAGGGTATGAAGAACCCCAGTCAATTAATTCATTTCTTTGTATGTGGTGTAAAGACCTTATGTAATTGCAAGGGAGAAGGCTGTTCTACATGCCATTTGGTGGCATTTTGTACACAGCTAGAATTTTTTTTGTCTGAAACCGTGCCAAGCTCTGCTTTAATCTTTCTGAGCACATTTTAGTTTGAAGAACAGCCAACCACACCCATCTTGACAGACCTAAATAATGTGTTCCCTTAACAAAAGGGAAAACCAAAATTAAGCTATCTTTTCTGAGATGTTATTTCCGGCATATGAAGTAAATGATGTATTTGACATACTTTTTAATCCTTCAAGGGATATATTAAGAGCCAAGTATCAGTGGGACTTTAAAGTAGGTTCTTTATAGTAGATCTAGATGGGGGAAAGCGCTTCATTCTGCATGTTCAATATTAAAATACCCACATTCCACCCTGACTCTGAAACAATCTGGCTTTGCAAATAATTGCAAAACATCAACCAAAAGATCCCAAATGACTTTTAGAGTCTGCCTGCTCAGAATAGCTGGAGTAGCAAATCTGGAAATCCACCTGCCCAAAATAAATGGCTTATTTGCCTCATGCAAGTAGCTGTCAGGCTGTCTTAACTTAGGGCTGTGTTGTTACTGCATTCTTCTTCATTTTTAAGGATGTGGAAGAAAGTTTGCATAACTAACAGTGCAAGCCTAACCATCTCTACATAGAAGTAAGTCCTATTGAATTCAATGGGATTTACTAACCTCACTGGCAAAAACAACAGGTAGAATGAGAGGTCAAATGAAACAAGAAGTCAACAAGGAATGGGGAGCATTTAAGGAATATTTGAGAAACAATAACATAAAATAAACCCCTTTGGCAGAGCTAGATTGAACCTTGTATATTACAAATTTATATTAGAAATGTTTAAATATATGAATAAGTGAGAAAAAAGTAATATGTATATTAACTGTGCAAAAACATCTAAATAATAGACAAAATACAGCAAGTTTAATTGGAAGTCATTTTAAAATTTAGATAATAGAATATAAATTTGAAAGTAACAGAATAATTGGTTTTATGTTCATTGTTTGTTGTGTATTATTTGTTATTGGAATGTATAATTTATGTTTGTAAGTATAATATGTGTTTGTTTGTAATTTGTAACCTCAGAATATGTCTAGGATTACAGCCTAAGGCAATGTGTAATCCCATATCCACTTCCCTGTAAGTAGGGATGGGGGAGAAATTTGATTAAATTAACAATTAAAGGCGAATATACTTAATTTGCACTTTCTGAAACAAATATATGAAGTGAAGAACAAAAATCCTTCAAAATTCGCCCTTCTACAATGGACAAATAACTTGGAAGGATTCACTCCATAATGGATTAATAACTTGGAAGGATGTGATACAAACACAGCCTTGCTGGTACAATCTCACCCCGCAAAATGCAACAAGAAGTGTAGGTTTATTTATGATAAAAAAATTCCTTCCAGTAGCACCTTAGAGACCAACTAAGTTTGTCATTGGTAAGAGCTTTCGTGTGCATGCACACTTCTTTTTTATTTATGACCTGTCTCTCTGAGAAGTGAGATTGGCATCCTTAACTTCTCTCAAGGGCAAATGCTGGAAAGGAGAAACACTTTCCTCTCTTTCGGACTTTGGTACTCTTCATTTGGGCTATAATCAGCAAATCACTTCAGTCCGTCTGAAAACCCACAGCATGCTCAGCGCAAACAGTTATCACATGGCCATATCCTGTGGCTTTCAGTTGCTGAAATGATAAGGAAGCCACTTTATTTGCCAACAACTCATGCGTGCAAGAACTTAATAAGAATGCATTTCTGCTCTACGAGTCCAATGTGTTGACACAGGGGAACAAAAACAAAACAAAACAAGAAACCCGCTTCCAGTCTGCCAAACCACATATGTTGGCAGCTTACAGCCTAAGAGATAACAAAAGCCTATTCAGAAGACTTGGCAGTTTCTGGCAGGCCACTACACCTTGAGTTTATCACGCCAGTCACGCTATGCTGGCTATGTGGTTTAGCTTAGTATAGCATCACCTTTCAGAACTCGGGCCCTGATTTTTGTCTTTCGCATCTCTGAGACTTTGGGGAAAATGTGGCAGCAGACTGTGACCATTAATGTAGGGATGGATTCTTTTTGAAGCTTATTATGTATTCTTTAGCAAGGCATCGTTCACACATTGCATAGGCTGGGATGCTGTACTCTGCTGATGTTTACTGGGGACTTGTTGAAGAAGTGTGCCCTTAATGTTTAGTTTTCTATTCGTGCCAATTTTTGCAGGATATGAGGGCAATGGTTTCACAATGCTATTGCCATTACAACTAGTAGTCATTTATAGTCTTATCCTCTGTGAATTAGTCTAGCTGCCAAAGGAAGATATATTGGCCCCTACTCCAATTGCATCGTGCTATTTGTTCTCATTTTTACAATTAAGTAGTCTTGTGTGGTTTAAAAAGAGCTATTTATATGCCACAAGAAGCTTAGTTTAAAAACAAGAAAGGGTGTGTTTTTGCCTTTAGAGTATAACTCATTTATAACTTTACCTGTGTGGCAGTTCATGCATTAATGAGTTCGTTATATTTATGCACCTTTGCATTGGAACATACTTCAAAATAAAAATAGAATTTGTCTCTAGGCTCAAAAGGTGTTGCTTAAATAGTATATTAAAAGTTGGTTTAACACCACAAGACTGTGGTTAACATTTTATAAGTATACCCTAACACTAGGCTGGTGTTCTATAGCAAACATAGTATTTTGCACTGATAATGAGGCAGATGTTTCTCTCAAACAAACATTATGAATCTATTTAACCCATAACCTACTGATGAATGTGCAGTGAAGACAAACTCATCTGCTTGGATTTCCTTAGGAAGTACTGAATCATGAATGGAAGAAGTTACAAAGAAGGGTCATCACAGATTGTGGGTATTGTTTCAGAAAAATTATACCAAAATCATTTTTCAAAAGCAAGGGAGGACTCGAAATATTTTAGCAAAGAGTCAGAATGATATTGGAGGGTGGAGGGAAAGTGTTGGACTAGGACGAAGAGACCCAGGTTCAAATCCTCATTCAGCCATGAAACTTACAGGGTGACCTGGGCCTCAGTCTCAACTCCCTCACAGGGTTGGTGTGAGGATAAAATGTGAGGAGGGGAGACCCACATATGCTGCCTTCATATGCTTGGAGGAAAGACCTTGCCCTGTGGAACGCCTTCCCATCAGATGTCAAGGAGATAAACAACGGCATGGCTTTTAGAAGACATCTGTATAGGGAAGTTTTTAATGTGTGTCTTACTGTGTTTTTATATTTTGTTGGAAGCCCCCTAGAGTGACTGGGGGTAACCCTGTCAGATGGGCAGAGTACAAATAATAAAATTGTTGTTGTTGTTCTTGTTGTTGTTAATAATAGCAATAATATTGTTAACAACAACAACACCGAATTTTCTAGAAGAAGAGATGCTGGAATTCGCCATGAACTCACCTTGTGTTCTTAGAATGGAAATAGTGCACACCTGAGAGGTGCCGGAACAGAATTCCAGTAAGTTCCGGCTGAAAAAAGCCCTGCTTCCAACTAATATACAACTTTGCAAAAAGAAAAGAAAAGAAAAGGTCAGTTGTTTAGCTTTTAAAGTATGAATTCAGATTCTGCCACTTTTCCTCTGGTAATCCCTGCTGTGACTTGGGGGGGGGGGTAGGTTCCACTACAAAGCCCCAGCCTCTAGGTGTCACAAGGATTGTCGCTCAGCTTGTAAACTGAATCCAAACTTCAGTTTATTTTGCGCAAAATAACCTGAAGTCACATTACCTACTATACAAAGCCGTGAATGGGGTGGGTTTTATCCAATGCAAATAGCAGGCACAGGGTTCCCAATCTGAATTCGGACCATAGTGGAGAATAGGGGTTAAAGCCCAACTACCTCAAATACTTGGCTCCCAGTTCAGATCATGTCCGCTACACTGGTGATTTGTGTAAAAACAAAACCCTGAAATTAGCCATGATCCTGGGATTCCAGCAACTGCTTGAAGATGCTAAATTGTGGTGCAGAGTCTATGGCAGAATCATTCACACACAGCTCCGAGCCACACATGGAACTATATCGTGTAAAAAACAAGAAACTTCCATTCCACTAGAGTCTGCAGCTGAATGGTACCAGAATTATGCTTGAATTGCACTTTCTTAAACCACCTTCACTCAAGGAATTTATTTGACTTTCTGCTTTCCTTCAGGGGAAAGTTTTGATACGCAAACAATAAGAGTAGTCCGTCTCTTTGCTCGATTTCTAACTAGCCATGAGAAACATGGGTCCAGGTTGCAGTTTTGGCTTTTCGTGTGTGTGCAGATGTGCAGTTAGCTCTGGGTTTCAAGCAACACAGCTTCAGATTCTGATGTTTAATTTTATGGCTTTGAAGTGGAACATGCAGATACAACTGGGTGGTTCATCGGAACAGCATGGATCTAGATCCAGACGATACCCCCTTGTTTCTCCTCGGAGAAATTTATTTGTCATGAAATTATCGGAACCAAACCAACAAAGCAAGAGTTTCTGTAAAATTGCTCAAAACCAAAGCAGATTTTGGCCCTGCGGACTATGCAGGTGGCTAGGCCATTTACCCCTTTAACTATCACCAGCTTCCAACTCAAAAAGGTATTGTGTATTAAATCAGATGGGCAGTATTAAACTAAATCTTGTACAGAACAGATTTAGGGGGTGTGCGGGGCAGGAGAGGAGAATGCCCCAAAGAACAAGACTGCTACCACAAGGATCACAACCAAGACTGGGGTCAGTATATCGTTTCAATGCCAACACAGGGGAAGCAAAAGTCAAAGAAACAGTACTTAAAATTCTTCTCTATTTTAAAAAAATGATTTGCAGCCTAGCAGAAGGTTGGGTTGAGGAAAACTGTGCGAGATCAAAAGCGACCAAAAATAGTATATAATCTCCAGTAGGTGTGTCAGGCCTTTCTGGATTATGGCCAATGTGTTTAGAATTGGGGTGTAAAACATTGTTACTTACTTGACAGCCTTAAGGATAGCTTTAAAAGAACAAGTAGTAGACTGGAGACGGAGCACAATTATCTCTCTTACCTAACCAACTTGTGCAACTACCCAAGCTTTTGAGTTTCAAAAAAACTTCCAGCACACACATGACGTCTGTGAAACTTAGTGGTTTCACAGCAGCATAAGTTGGTCTAAAACAAGGCACCCAGCTGTGTCTGCCTGCCAGCATAATGGACTTCCATGAGTGTCCCAAACTGGCTTCAGAGAGGAGACTATCCGGAGCAGAACTGAGGGCATGTGTGGGGCTGCTGAAGCAGGAGAGGAAAAGGAAGTCCCATTGAGCAAGTGGACTTCTGCTTGCAGGATGTTGGCTATCACCCATAAGAACATAAGGAGATCCCGGCTGGAACAGATCAAAGGCCTATCAAGTCCAGCATCCTGTTCTCATGGTGGGCATCCAGATGATTAAGAACAGAGGCCCTCAGGCAGCATCCAAATTCAAGAGCACTCTTGCTGCTTATAATTAAGCAGGAAGTGGAGGTATCTTGTGGCACAGCTATGATGGCTAGTAGATATCAATAGCCTCATCATTCATGAATTCAATGCCATTTCAGTTGGTGCTTATCACTACCTCTTGTGAGAGTGATTTTCATAGTTTAACTAAGGTAAAAGGTAAAGGACCCCTGGACGGTTAATTCCAGTCAAAGGCGACTATGGGGTTGCAGCGCTCGTCTCGCTTTCAGGCCGAGGGAGCCGGCGTTTGTCCACAGACAGTTTTCTGGGTCATGTGGCCAGCATGACTAAACTTCTACTGGCGCACAGAGGACTGTGACGAGTGCCAGAGCACACAGAAATGCATTTTACCTTCCCACCGCAGCACATAGTTTAACAATGCACAGTCTGAAGATGCACTTCCTTTTGTCTCTCCAGCATTCAGTTTTATTGGATGGTGCAGGTTCTAATATTACGAGAGAGGGGGGGAAACTGCTCCCTATCCACTTCGTGCACCTCTATCATGGCTCCCCTTACCCACTTTCCCCCTAAACTAAAAAGCCCCTAAAAACATTTGTTTACTGTTTCCTTTTCATTTTAATGACTTTCATTGGACTGATGTTATTGTGCTGCTGTGATCTCTGCTTTTATTGGGCTAGATGCTGTTTTCATCTTATCACTGGCCGCGGCTATTTGATTTTATTGTGTGTTTTATTTTATGTGTTTTAGTTTGATTTTATGTGTGTTTTTTAACTATGATTTTTTAAATAGTGCTGCAATTTATGTATATTATTGTACGCTGCCGTGTAAGAAAGTCCCCCCCCCCAAAAAAATGCAGGATATAAATATATTCAGTTAAGCATAAGTAAATGTGGATTTTTTAAAAAAATGAGGATGAAATATGAATTAATTTTGACAAACTTTCAACTTAATAGGCAGGGGTAGGGGAAAAGACGTTTCCAGAATGACCAGTACCTGATATATTTGCCTCCTTTGTGAGAGCCGTAATTCATCAAGGCCTTTTATGCAAAGAACAAATCCACTACTGAATACTAGAACTGCCGATCTTCATTATCCAGCAAAAGCGGAAACAAAGACTGCAGAACAGCAGAGCAGAAGCTCAGCTGCCTCCAAAGAAAATTTGACCCACAGCCTTGGATGTGGGTGACTAGCAGAGAATGAAGAAAAGTCAAGCTCCAGTAACTTTTAATGACAGATCTTGTTAGGGTTAAAAAAACAGCACTGCCCTCATGCTGTGATTAAATGTGAACAGGAACTCATCATCTCAACCATTCCAGGTTGCAGCATTGTGAACAGGCTTGTTTCCATCTAAATTAATCATTCTAAGCTACTCAGCAACAGGGGCCTGGGTACACAAAGCAGCGTGAGACAGAAAACTCACTGCAGGCTGCCAAATTGTAGCATAATAAATTTTTGCTGCTTTGCCATTTTAGCCTGCCTGCTGAATCAAGCCTGCTCTGTCCAGTTCCCTTTTTGCTCCAACGAACGGGATCCAAACTGGGTCAAGCCAGGAAATGATATGCCTCTATGATTTATTTATTTTATTAGTTTTCCAATATGCCCCCCGATAATAACCAAATTATAACAATAACAATTAATTCCCAAATTATACAATTATCAAAATGCCAGTCAACTTCCATTTAATATATTGAAGTTAAAGTAGCTCCCCGCCTGATGGTTTTGGGGTGCATTTCCAATCTTATATCACTGCGTTCCATAATCTTAATTAACGTCAGTTACATTTCAGTTATAATAATAATCCCTTAGTCAACAGCTACATAATTAATGATTTCCTTTCGTGATGTTTCCTTTCGCCGAAGAATTGATGCTTTTGAATTATGGTGCTGGAGGAGACTCTTGAGAGTCCCATGGACTGCAAGAAGATCAAACCTATCCATTCTGAAGGAAATCAGCCCTGAGTGCTCACTGGGAGGACAGATCGTGAAGCTGAGGCTCCAATACTTTGGCCACCTCATGAGAAGAGAAGACTCCCTGGAAAAGACCCTGATGTTGGGAAAGATTGAGGGCACTAGGAGAAGGGGACGACAGAGGACGAGATGGTTGGACAGTGTTCTCGAAGCTACGAACATGAGTTTGACCAAACTACGGGAGGCAGTGGAAGACAGGAGTGCCTGGCGTGCTCTGGTCCATGGGGTCACGAAGAGTTGGACACGGCTAAACGAATAAACAACAACAACAGTTCGTGATGTTGCAATATATAATTTTATAAAGCTTCAAGTGAGGAACTCAAACAATTATCTTTATTCTGCTCTGCGTGTGAAAATTGTTATATTCATGGAGATTCTTTATGTCCATCTATGGTGTTGTCTCTTTCACTTCCCAGCTGTTGTCTTCTCCCATCATGCCTTGGGGCGGAACTGAATCTTGAAGTTTCTCAGAGGTCTTATCTTTCCGTCCCTTGTTTCGATGTCTCAGAACAGGCGACAGTCTGCTAGAAACCATTCTGTCTCACTAGTAAAACATGTTGCATATCTTCACCATTTCCCCCTCAGCGTAGGAAAAGGTAGGCAGTTCTTATCACAGCCCCCAAATTCTTTTCCTTCCACAAGAGATTTTTGGCCCAATTAAACTTCATCTTAGATTACATTCCTTCAGTAGCACACAAAAATCTCAGTCTCTTTTTCCTTGTCTATTATTTTTAAACGTAGGTGAGGGAAATTACTGTCTTTCCAACATAGTCATACTTGATCTTCCCCTCTCCCTCCTTTCTTCATTTCAGATCACACACAGTTTCCATTTTTGCTTGTTAAAATCAATATTACTCCAATGTCCTTTCCTCACCAGTAAATATCTTTTTATCTTATATTCTGGAGAGGGTTCATAAATATATAAAAGAAACTTAGAGTAAACAAACTGTGGGCTTCCTCCTCCCCAAGCAACTCTCGCGCCAAAGAAAATCTTATCTCAATTCAAACCTTTGATCCATGTAGCTGGTATATTTGGCAGTATGTTGTTTCAACCCTTTCCCATCACGCACCAGTTCTTTAAAGCCAATTAAGGATCCGATTAAATGGGAAACCTCTGCTTCTTAATGGTGGCGTAGGAGGGTTTATGCCAGGCAAGGTGCTTTTGCAATCAGCGCCTCCCTGCCTCCCACATTCCATGCCAGAGCGAGAGCCAGGTACCGAGATGAACTGCGAGTGAAACCCATTCCCCCATCCCTGGGGGGAAGTTGCAAGGATTTACCCTCTCTCATCCCTGTTTTTCATTCACCGATGATCCCCTGCTGTTGTGGAGGCTGCTTCCATTAAGGCAGGTGGGACCAGAAGCCCGGAAATGATAGGCCTCAAACTGGCAAAAGCACTGCAAACAATACATTCCTCCACTAACTCAAATACTTAAAAAGCTAGTGTGACCCAATATATACTAACCTGGTGGGAGGCCAGAGTTCACATCCCAGTTCACTCCAGGATTCATCATGTGGTCTTAGAAAAACCTTTATCTTGCTGGTGTAGGGCTGTAGCACTTCAGCTGTAATATGGAAATAATGATGACTTTCCTCCTTCCAAAGGCTATTGTGAGGGTGAATGTGATAGGAATGGCAAAGTGCTTTGCACACAGAGAGCAGACAACATGTTAGCCACCGGCGCAGGGGGAAGGGTGGGCTTCCATGACTGCCGCAGTGTAGAGCTTTTGACTTGCACACAGCAGGAGTATTCAGCTGGGTCTCATCATGCTTAAGAACTTGACCTTCATTCTCTCACCTGGACATATAAAGGCAGTTCTTCCACCCTTGTGGTTTCCCAAAGTTTAGACATTTCTCTCCGTGTTGGCCCTAAATTAACCTACATTCCAAGCACATTAGACATTGAAAAGGCTGCGCAAATCTTTGCCTTTGGGTTTGGACTTGATTAATCTCTAGAGAGAAAGCAAGATATGAAGCTGTTGAGGAGCCACCAAAAATAAGTTCTGGTATCTTGTTTATGCTGACCATATCTTATGAATACAAAGCACTCCCCAAAGGTGTCGGTTGTGCGGTAGTGAACTTAGTGCAATATTGTTGAAGCAAGTCTGTTATATATTGATAAGTGTAAACTCTTCAATTATTATTTGCTGGTGTTCAATTTTACTGTTTACTATTAGAATTTAGTGGATTATTGAATATTACTTTATTTGATATAAGTTGTTTATTTTAAATTTATTGTGACTTTTTTATTTTGGATCAGATTGTTACTAGCAATGTTTGCTATTTTGTTATGTTTTTATATGTATTGGAAGCCACCCAGAGTGGCGGGGTAGAAATAAATGATGATGATGATGATGATGATGATGGAGTCAACAACAAAGGGTTGACTCTAGAGCTAATAAATCAATTTAATTAATTTAACCAGTATGTTAATCACCTAAAGGCATAATCCTATACACACTTGCCTGTGAGTAAGTCCCCTTGAACTCAGTGAGATTTGCTTCTAACACAAGATTGTACCATTAAAGTATTTAATCAACCTAAATTAGTCAAATGAACTGCAGATTAAAATTCGTCTCCATAGGAGAATGCCTTATACTGAGTCAGAACAATGGTCACTTTAGTACAACATTGTCTATAATACTTTTGGGAAACATTTCCACTGCTACCTGGAGATGCTAGGAATTGAACCTGTAACCTTCTGGGTGCAAAGCAGGTTCTCTGCCACTGAATTACAGCCCTTCCCCTTAATCTTTGGTGCCATGACTGAGCAACATACCATTGTGCAGCCCACATAGTATGCTAGTTCCTTCCTACATGTTAAAGACAACTTTTCTATCCAGTTTGTAATTTGAATTAGGTAATATTCCAGGACAGAATTACTGTGGGTTTCCTTCCACCTATATGAACTATGCAAATGAAGTGATCAGTTGGCATATTTTATTTATTTATTTTTCAAACTTGAATGGCCGTCTGTGAGATGTCAGATGTCAGAGATAAATAATTGTACAACTTCTCATAGACATCTGATGGTAGCTCTGTATCAGAAGGCTTTTAATGAATGTTGTTGTTGACATTATTATTAAATACTATATTAAAATGTATGGCTATGATCAAAGTTCAGGATAAAAGCAGTAAAATGCAGCTAGAAAAAGTTTCCTTTCTAGCAGCAGAAAAATAAAACCAATTAGCAGCTCAGATTATAATCTGAAGCATTTTTTAGAAAACTTTCTTTAAAAGTAGCAAGCTGTACAAAAGATTATTAAAAGATCTGGGTCATTAAAAGGTTTTCACTTGTTACCTAAAAGACCATAGGGAGAGTGTGAGGCTCTTAATGTTCTGCTAGCTATTATGTGGAAGAAGGCAGTTTTCCAGGTAACCTGGTATCAAGTCCTTAAAGGTTTTGAAGATTAAAGCAAGCACATCACTGACATTGATTTTTAGCCCATTTTTACCCCGGTATGTTACTGTAATGATGTCTATTCCCAATTCTCAAAATAATCAAAGAGAAAACATTAAAGAGACTCTTTCCTTCTACAATGAGCAGTTAATTTCGTTTAACAATTTGTAAGTTATTTCACATTTTAAGGGAAATTACTCTAGTCCTACAATATTCTCCAAAAGATTGATATTATTGCTATCTTGGCAATATGTACATTTAAATTTAACTGATGAATTGAAATCAGATTATTAATTAAGATACAATACAAAACTTCTAACTTGCTACATTTTGCTACTTAAAAAAATAAATCAAAGTTTTCATTATTTTTGCTATGCTGTCAGGAAGCAAGTTAGCACTTTCATATAACAGCTCACTCTGGATGAAACTGACAAATTTCTTTTAGAAACCCACTCCTTTCAATAGATGGATAAGCACAAACCTTTTAATTCACATTTGCACTTCTATAAAAGGCTATATTGCATATAAGATATGTCACTCAAATTATATAATCAGGCAATATGTCAGTTGCCTGATTATATAATCCAGGCAACTGATTATATACAGGGTTGTGGCACCTGAAACTTTTGTGTGATATCCTAAAATTCCCTGACATTATGGTTTATTGTTTAGGTTGCATTCTTCATACAGCTTACTTTAGTGTAGGGATGAAAAGAGCTGCCAATTTTTGTTCTCTCAGTTTCTCATTTCTCCACATTTTGCAGCAATTTTGGAAAAAGAAAAAAAAACACCACCAAATCCTCATGAAAATTCACCAGCATTTTAGTGTGACTTTTTCCTAATTAACTTTTTTTTTAAAAAAAACACTGATGCACACATATCCGGCAAGCAATTTCCCTGGATATCATGCAGTTTTGTATGTTATTTTCACTAACATCCATTTCTATGCACACTTTCTCCCAATATATGCATTTTTGTAAATACCACAAAATTCAGGTAAGTGTGAATTTTAAAGGATAGCCGTTTTGGTTTTCATATTGTTTCAGAACTTGAAAATTTAATAAATTCAGCTTTTAATGCATACTGAATAAAAGTCATCCTTCATCAGTGACTAAATATGTTCATATGTGTACAAAATCTGATCAATAATAATGGTTTTGAATGCCATTAAAATTGTATCATTGCAAAGACACCTCTCACAAATATCCCATCATTTCAACCCCTACAATCTCCCCCTTATGATATTACTGCACCACCCACAAGTCTTTACAGTACACCACAAACCTTGAGACCAATAACAAAAAGTCTCAAGTGTTGTATGTTAAATGGTTTAATTTTTCACACACACACACAAACACACAACTAATATTTCGTCTAAGGTTCAACAAACAGTTGCCATCATACCACAGGTTTCAAAATTATTTTAAATTGAGAAAAAAGCCCACATTTATCTTCTTGGATGGTGTTTTAATTACTGAGTCCATCCCACATCCCAGTGGCTGGTCTTTTGTTATTTATTAAAAAAAGAGAAAAGAAATGGCTTAATTGTTTTCTGAAGCCCTCATGGAACCCATACATATAAAGCGCTTTTCTTTGGACTTTCAAGACCTACATTTGGAGTTGGCTCGCTACCAGCGCACTCAAGCAGATAGTCACGTAGGTAGGAGCGAGGCCAACGTTGATGAAGTAATCATAGTTGACTGTCTCTGTTGCACTATCCCACCAACATGTCTGCAAACGAAACAAAAAAGAAATTGGGTGAGCATATTGGTTTTGATTCTGAATTCATTCAGACCGGCCATAGCTGCGTTGGAAAGCAGAGAGACACCTTCACGGACTGTTGCCTACGCCTCGGCACAGCTTTGCAAGAGCCTGTTAGACAAAAACAGAGTCTGATCCAGATACCTTAATCAGCATCCCATCTGTGAGGCCATTGGGATATTTCAAACGACTTTCAACTCTCATTAGTTTAGAAGTTTCCACAGCTATGTCCTTATATTTTGTAACTTCTACAGCCAAACCTCCTGGGAAAGTCTCTTGAACTGGGTGTGACACTTTTACCCGTGAGTCAGCCTTCAGTAATGAGGCCCCAATTGATGGGTCTTTTGCCTTTTTCGGCAGTATATGTTTGTAATAACCTTTTGCATTGTGATTTCCCCCTTTTATCCTTGTAATAATCTGGCTTCTGCCATGCAAATCTCATTATTTCTAATAGGCTGCAATTAGGGTCTTCAGGCTGGTGTTCACAGCCATTCAGAACTGCTCCAGCATCAGCGGTTCCCCCCCCCCCCATAGTAATGAAATGCATACACTTGATAAAGATTATTTCTATTACATTTTCAGTTCCTAAATTTTCAATCCCTTTAAAACTTTCTTTAAAAAAAATCTCTAACCAATAAACATGGTTTGCAACTGTTTCATGCGTAGCCAGTTCTACAGAGAACAAGATGTGTTAGAAGCGTATTGATTTGAGAAATTGTGGTTAATTTTTCATTATATGGTGAAATGTTTAATGGTATTTTGCACAAGTTGGATAAACAAAGTTACTTTCCTGTTAGATAGCCCCAAGCAAAACCACATGAAGTAAGTGAATATTTTTAAAGAGACAAATAAAGCACTGGTATAAAAGTGATTTATAGTAGTGCATTCCTAGATGTGTCCATAGCTGCCAAGTTATCCCTTTTTTTAAGGGATTTTCCCTTATGCTGAATAGGCTTCCTCGCGAGAAAAGGGAAAACTTGGCAGCTATGGATGTGTCTACTCAAAACAACTGGCAATCTAGTCTCAGCTCTTGGATGGGGACGATCCAGTCCTTAAAAAGATTATTCGTTTGATTGGGAAACAACTAATGTGGGTGGCCAACTATATCATAGAAATTACAGAATCCTGAGAGTTGAAACTTGCATTATTCAAACTGAGTAATTGTGACATGGCAGGCTGATTTAAAAAATGGAATGGATGTAAAAAGGATTGCTCAAATTAATTAGATAACTGGGGGCTGTGCTCTAACGAAACCAAGCATCAAAATCTGGGGAAGAAAGGAAAGATTACTAGCAAGCTACTCTCAGGCTGTATGCATTGATAACAAGAAAGATAACAATGTTGTCATTAAAAACTGAAAAGATAAAAGAAAGGCAAAAAAATGGGGGTTTCTCAGAATTCATTTAAAATGCCTCTGAGATATCACAATGTAATTTCAGAAGGATAATTAGAAGTATGTTTGAACAAGAAAGAAAGAAGGAAGGAAGGAAACAAAGAAAAGATTTCACAAGTGTTTAGTTTATTTGCCTCTTGTTTTGTAGATTTGGAAGTGTTAATTCAGAGCAGCCTAGTATAATATAACTCATTATATTAAAGTGATAGTTTCACCCTGCTTCCATAATCTAAGTATCTTATAAAGATGGAGTTCCTTTATTTCCCTCATGGAAATGTGCAATCTGTACCCATATTGGCAACACAATATTGCCCATCAGGGAAATGAGCAAATTAATTCTTCATGCAGTACCAAGTTTTATGGAGAGAGCATGTCTCGGTTATAATGTGCACGCCTTAATAGTATTGGATTGAGCCCAAGCACCCAATTCTAAACTCCAAATTTTATTGGGCACTAATAAAGTAGACCCAAGAAAATTCCTAAACATTGGTCCCAATCATCCCATTAACATTTTAAGCTATTTCCCCAGGAGTTTGTTATCTTTCCTCCATGGTCTTCTTCATCTAGTCCACCTGTAAACTAATGCTTTGAATACTGTTTCTTTGAACTGCTAAATTTGGGGGGGGGGGGTATGAAAAGTGGTATTATATAAAGTCTCCTGATATCAGGGTTTGCTTGTTTTTAACCACCTGAGTTTGCAATTTAGACATTTCTTCTGGCAAAATGTGTACCACCATAAGTCCTTGCTTGCTGAGGTCACACATCATAATTAATTATTTGCTCTTTTAATTAGGTCTGTGCCATTGTGCCATACAATAATTTACTGACAAACAGCTGAACTCATGAATGGATTGCACTGAAAAGTACTGCATTTGAGATGGTGTGGTGCAAATACAGAACGCCAAGACGGCTGCTGTGTCTGATCTATGATGGCAGTTTCATTCATACATGCAATGGGTAGGCAAACTAAGCCCCAGGGGCTGGATCCGGCCCAATGGCCTTCTAAATGCGGCCTCCAGACGGTCTGGGAATCAGCGTGTTGTTACATGAGTAGAATGTGTGCTTTTATTTAAAATGCATCTCTGGGTTATTTGTGGGGCATGGAATTCGTTGATTTTATTTTTTCAAAATATAGTCCGGCCCCATACAAGGTCTGAGGGACAGTGGACCAGCCCCCTTGCTGAAAAAGTTTCTTGACCCCTGATTACATGCTATCACTTCATGTTGCAGACACTGGGAAAAGAATATGCATGTAGGAACTAACTGAAAGTGGTTAGATTTCTTTTTTAGGTTTTAGGTACACAAATGCCAATGCAAATAAAAAAATCCCAGTTTATGGTCAGTGATATTCGTGTGCCCGTTTTGTCACATTTTCTTTTAGGCTGTAATCCTAGGCACATTAACTTGAGAGTAAATCCAGTTAAACTCAGTTTAGTTTACTTCTGCAGAGTAAACGAGCCTAGGAAACCCAGCCAGATGGGTGGGGTACAAATAATAAATTGTTGTTGTTGTTGTTGTTGTTGTTGTTAGATTGTACTATTAATGTTGTATCTATGATATTCACTCTGCCAGTGCCATTTTATTTTAAAGAGAATGATCTGACTATACAGAGTTAATCTGAGCACTTTTAACATTCAATTTTGAAGGGTTTGCATCTTATCTGAACACACACCCAGAAGCCTTTGAATACTGATTATATTTTTAGATTGCAAATAATATAGAAGCTATTAAATGCTATTAATTTGATCCCACTCGCATCTTGGCTTGCTCAAGATTTCACATTAAACCTAACCGAATCAGTTAAGCAATATTTCAAGCGGAGGGGGGGGGAGGGGGGGAACTGGAAGGCAAAAGTAAGGACTGAATGACAGTGTCATGGGAAACAAGAAACATTCCAGCTTCCCCATGTCTAAAAGAAAGGCCTCTTTCCCTCCTATAACACCGGCAACTGCCATTATTCATTATTTATGTGAGCAGATCAGGAAGCCAAATTTCTCAACACTCTTTGTACAAAGATATATCTATGGATATAAAGTTCTTTGTCTCATTCACCAAAATTCTGCCAGATGCCTGAGCTTACCCCAAATCCCAGCCAGTTTCTTTGTACAGTCTGTTAAGCACCAGTTGAAACTCCCCCCTTCTGCGGCCTCCTGCCTTTCTCATTGAATCATTCATCATCCTGTTTCTCAGAACTGCTTCTGTGTGAATGGCTGAGAATGTAGCCTCTCAGGCAGAGGGGTCTCTCAAAAAATTCTACTCAACCTCTGGGTGCCGAGGGGGGAGGGAAAGAAAGAAAGAAAGAAAGAAAGAAAGAAAGAAAGAAAGAAAGAAAGAAAGAAAGAAAGAAAGAAAGAAAGAAAGAAAGAAAGAAAGAAAGAAAGAAAAGAATCCCCTCAATTATCTATCCCTTTTCTTTTATATTAAGAATATTATTTTACTCCTCCTTCAATATATAATTTATTTTGCTTAGCATCTTTAAAATCTTCCAGTGAGGCGGGGAGTGGGAAATTGTTATGTACTAAGTTGGGACCCTAGAGCAATAGGCAAATAGGATCCTAAAGTGCAACAACTGATTGGCTTGCAGGAGACCAATCAGGTTCCAGGAGGGAAGCAGAATCAGCCAATCAGACGGGACTCATTGTGTAAATAATGTATATAAAAGCCTGAGGGTTTTTTTTTGGGGGGGGGGTGCATTTCATTCACTGTTTTGCAAGCTGCAATAAAGAGCATGAAGTCACTACCGGACTCCGAGTATATTTCAGAAATGAAGACACAGTTCACAAATTCCTAATACGGTAACAGGTTAAGAAGGGATGATCCTCTTTAAATAGAGAGGTTAGTTCTACATCTGCACCTTTCAATGCTCCGAACTGCACTACCACCTACTACATAATGTTGTAACAGTGATGGTGATTAATGCTTTCCCTACAGATATACATGGGACGTGGGTGGCGCTGTGGTCTAAACCACAGGGCCTAGGGCTTGCTGATCAGAAGGTCGGCGGTTCGAATCCGCACGACGGGACAAGCTCAGTCCCTGCTCCTGCCAACCTAGCAGTTTGAAAGCACGAAGTGCAAGTAGATAAATAGGTACCGCTCCGGTGGGAAGGTAAACGGCATGTCTGTGTGCTGCTCTGGTTCGCCAGGAGCGGCTTTGTCATGCTGGCCATGACCTGGAAGCTGTCTGCGGACAAATGCTGGCTCCCTCGGCCTATGGAGCGAGATGAGTGCCGCAACCTCAGAGTCGTCCGCGACTAGACCTAACAGTCAGGGGTACCTTTACCTTTACCTTTTACAGATATACATAAAATATGGCGCAGCAATGATCCACATATGACCCTGGAAGTGTGTCAAAATGTGCACTGATGACATGCATGGCAGTGACATGGTCATCATGTGCTCATTGGTTTACTCTGCCCCTCTTTGACCTAAAAAACAACAACTTGGTTCCTTATAAAGTAACTCAAAAAACTAGAAAAACAGTTATGCAAGTGGAAAGCCAGCAGGGCTCTGAGAGTGTTTTGCGCTGTCTGTCATGTGCCTATTGTACAGACGTTGTGGGTGTATTTTTGGTGCAATGAGTTCCTGGCTTTCCAAGAACAAGTTTGTTCTCTTGAGGCCAAGGTGGCTGACCTGGAAAAGCTGAGAAAGGCAGAGAGGTTAGCACATGAGGGCTCAGGGAATGTTTTAGCTGTGTCCCAGTCCCAACATGATAGCTCTCAGACAATAATCTATGCATCTCATTAGACATAACTGCAGCTAGCATCGTACACTTATGCCATACGTTTTCATAGGGTAGACTGCTCTTGTGGGAGAGGTTATGATGTAGTTTATGAAGTGAAGAGAAACTGAGCTTCCTACAAACTATGTAGAGTCCACTTCATGAGGTGCATGAAAAATGTTTTGGTCTGTAATGTACCCAAATACATATTTAAGATGTACGCTTTCATGGAGGAGGTTCCACTACATCAGGAGATATGGCAACTGACAAGTGAATTGCCACAGAAGCTAACATTGGATACCACCCAAAGCTTTCTGGTGAGCAGCAGAGACTCCACCTACTAATTGAGAAAATTTCCAAGCACTTGTGGAAACTTTTTATGTGTCAGCTTAATGGACCTTAAACTAGATGTTGCAGTTGTGAATATCTTAGCCAGTAACCAAGAGGCTGAGCTGAATGGAATGTTTGCATTCATACTTTTGTTCCATTGTTTAAACAGGATAAATGGATTTCAGTTTTGCCAAATATTTTACACTGTATAAATCACTCTAAGCCATGGAAGATTTTGCTGAAAGAATTAATTTCTGCATGACAACACTTGTCAACACTTTCCCATTGATTTTTTTAATAAAAAGAAGGCACTTAAGACTGCTCTTGTGGGAGAGGTTATGATGTAGTTTATGAAGTGAAAAGAAACTGAGCTTCCTACAAACTATGTGTAGCTTAATTTATGGGTAAGATGGTTTAAGAGAGGTCTCCTCCACTTCCCTACCTGCTTATCTATCCATACGACTGTTGCTATCTTGACAGTAAGTTGCTATCTATGACATTAGGTTGCTATCATCTATCTATCTATCTATCATCTATCTATCTTTCTATCTATCATCTATCTATCTATCATCTTTATCTGTGGTTTTTTTTGTCATTTTGGTTATTTTTCAAATAACCTCTTAACTTACTTCATTCTGATTTGTTCACATGCTAAGAGGGTGAATAAGAGGTTGAAAAGGGTTGAAAAACAACAATCAACTGTAGGGCCAGACACTCGTTCATCTTAATTCACTTCTCTTTCGCCCTGAAACAGGGAATCATAACACAACAGGAAGTTTGCTAGGTATCTCTGATGCCTTAAAGTCACGTTTTCATAAAGTCACACATAGTGATTTGCAAAAATACCTGAGGCAGTGGGGCATATAGCTCCTGTGTGTCCCCCAAATCTGCTTCTGAGGGTTGGGAGACCTTCCTGAGCATATTTAAGGATGTGTCAGAGACTGCAAGGGGAAAGCGAGGAAGAGGAAGTCTTATTGTGTGCATGCAATACTGGGTTTTATTGTTTGTAAGAAAGATATACCCTACTTTAAAGTTTTTTATCTCAAAGCAGCTTACAGAAAAAATACAGCACACAATAGACAAGATTTAAAAGGTAGAATAAAACATGAGAACAACATTCACAACGCAAAGGCCTCCTGAAATAAAACCAAAGCTTAGCAAGGATGATGCCTGCCTCATTTCTAATGGGAAGGGACGGGAGATGACCAGGGGTGTGGTCTGTGTGCAAGCAGGCCTGCAGAAAAGGAGGAGGAGGCATGGACATTGGAATGAAGGTGAAAGTAGTGGGTGAAAAGAAAGCCTGCAGAGTAGACAAGAGAAATACCTTCATAAATGAGGTTGCAAAGGGGGAAAGGGAGCTTAGCAGGGAAGGAAAAGCTCTGGCGGGGGCAGGGGGTTGGCAAGCAGTGAGCAGAGATGCAGCCCCAAGTAAACAACAAAATAATAATTTAAACAGGCACCACCATGTATAGTCAATGGCTTCATGCTAGAGAACAGAAACCACAGATTTTAAAGATATTTGTACCAAAAGCTGAATTAGAAACAGATTTCTGCCACTTTCAGGCTTTATTTTCGGTTGTGTAAAACAATTGAAAAATTCAGTTAAATGATCATGTCCAGGCTATTAATTCACCTTCTAATAAAGGAATATTTATAAAGAATCATTAAGTCAAATCAAACGGATATTCCGCTTCATCAGTTCAATCAATAGGAACCAAATCACAGCTACAGTAGTTCTGGAAGGAAGGGAAGAAAGAAACCCACAGGCATGGGTTAAAGTCACTGAAATAACTTTGCCTCAACCACTGTGCCAGAGTTTGATAAATCTCGTAACATGGAATATAATCAGAATGAAGGAGGTATGCTATTATGGTATAGATATTTTGGAGTGGAATCTCATCCATGTCTATTCAGAATGAAGTACGTCCCACTGTATTCAATGGAATTCATTCCAAGGTGTGTGTGGGGGGGATTGTGGCCAGCAGGAGAGAGTGTGGTGGGGCCCTGCGGCTCACCTGACCTCCAGTTGGTTGTGTCACGGCTGCTTACTGGGAGGCAGAGGGGTGGGACAAAGCCGTGACAAATGCACCAGTGGAGCAACTCCACGCTGTACTCACCATCACCTCACCCCTCCACCTCTTTCTTCAGGTAAGCAGCAGTGGCAAGGCTGGACAGAGTTCAGGTGAACAATGGCAGTCCATCATGCCATATCTGCTACTTCTTGCAGCATTAAAAATCTATTGTATCTATAATGTAGGGGCATACAAGAAGATAGCGCTTAACTTAGCAAGTTTATTATGCGTCTGTATTCTACATATAGCATCTATCATCAGTACCATATAGGCTTTATCGTTTCCGTGATGCTAGTTTAACTTTCAGAACTAGTACCGGTATGTTCTAGGAAAGAAATCAAATTGTTTCAAGTGAATGCCTCTAGCTACATTAGAAAATCATTTACTTTCACACCTTTCATTTCTCCACTTTGAAAAGCAGGGAGTGAATTTTTGACTCTTAGGCTTTCTTGGGTAATTCCAGTTCTCAGCTGTCAATCAGCATTAAAGCCAAAAAATATCTCTGTTTTCAATGGAAGAATCATGTAGTTTTTGGACAGCCCCATAGGTCAGTCATAGCCCAGAGCTCTGTTTAGGCATTCCTTTTTGTGAGAGGGTAGGGTTGCAGATAGGGATGGAGGGAATCAGGGTGCACCCACTGTGCCTTATACGCACATAGGTACATCAGTATACCCAATGCACATACCCAACTATGCGTAGGCTCTCAAAATTCATCCTATTTTTTAAAAATGAAGACTGCAGATCAAGCATAGGAGTCAACAGGTGCTTGGTTGTCCATGTACAGTATAGGTACAGTGCACCCAGGACCCACCCTTAAAAACGTTGAGGTCAAGGGCATGACCGCTGGCCACAACCTAGTGTGCTCCTGTGCTTTGTATACATGTGAGGGCTCATGTGATTTGCATGTATTAAGGTAACTTATACATGGTAACTAAATCAGGTAGAAAGGCTGTGAAATACTCATGCTCAGTATTGGTTCTCATAGTAACCTGAATTTTCCCCCTAAACATAGCACTTTCCTTTTCCTTCATTTGGGATGCCTGCCCCACATTTTTTTAAAAAAATTTAAAAGCTGAGCAACATTAATTAAGAATAAACGAATGGTATAGATGGTACATTACACCAGTAAAAGTGGCAAAAATGTATAAAACTGTTGGAAAACAAATGTTGGAAATGTAAAGAATAAGAAGGTACTTTTTATCATATGTGGTGGGAATGTAAAGGTAAAGGTAAAGGGACCCCTGACCATTAGGTCCAGTTGTGACCGACTCTGGGGTTGCGCGCTCATCTCGCATTATTGGCCGAGGGAGCCGGCGTATAGCTTCCAGGTCATGTGGCCAGCATGACAAAGCCGCTTCTGGCAAACCAGAGCAGCACATGGAAACACCGTTTACCTTCCCGCTGTAGCGGTTCCTATTTATCTACTTGCATTTTGACGTGCTTTCGAACTGCTAGGTTGGCAGGAGCTGGGACCAAGCAACGGGAGCTCACCCCGTCACAGGGATTCGAACCGCCGACCTTCTGATCAGCAAGCCCTAGGCTCAGTAGTTTAACCACAGCACCACCTGGGTCCCTTATTGATGGGAATGTAGAGAAGTTTAAAAAAATTGGGAGATGATATATAATGAACTGAAAAAAATGTTTAAAAGGACATTTGTAAAAAACAAAACAAAAAAGCAACAACAACCCAGAAGCCTTTTAGTTAGGGCTTTTAGGACAAGACCTGCCAAGGAAAACAAAGAACCTATTTATGTATGCTACAACAGCAGCAAGAGTCTTGTTAGCACAAGGATGGAAGAATGAGGAAGTCCCAACGAAAGAACAATGGCAAGAAAAATTGATGAGTTATGTGGAACTGGCAGTGCTAACACATAAACTACGAGAGGACAATCGTGATTTTAAAGAAGAATGGGAACTTTTTTTACAAAGTATTTAAAAAGACAACAAACGAACTTGGACTCCTTGGCAGGTTTTGAATAAACATCCACAATTTATTAGGAGAACATAGGATAGATAAGGTAGAGATTTGTACAATTTTACAATATGCAGAGAATAACATGTGCAAAACAAAAACAAAAAACCAGAGGGGGGAGCTGAGGGAAGTCTTGGGAGGGTGGGAGGGAGAGGCAGGGGAAAGGGGGAAAATGTAATTGGCTACATTGATTGATAATTTGTTTTCTTAAATTTGTTTAATTAAAAAATATATAAAAAGAAAAAAAGAATAAACGAATGGTGGGATGTAGAACACAGTGGTGGGCATCTTTATTTGCTCTCATTTTCATCAAGAGTCCCTCACACAAAGGTTAGCAACTCCCCTTTATCCCTTTATATTTTGTAAAAGGGTAAATGTAGTTAACTGGGGAAACTGAATAAATGAATCAACAAAATCACACACCAGGGCCCACTGCTTTCCCCCTTCAAATTGGGCCAGTTCTTCTGCGCGTCTTGCCGTGGACTATGGAAACCAAAGAATCCAGCCTTTGCTGCTTAACGTTTAGACTGACGTTTAGACTATAAAAAGGTTCCGTCTTGCCAAATTCAGAGAACACAAATGCCTGTATTGGTTCACATGGAAGCAGGTGAGTGCCACAGATTCTATGCTGATAAGCACAGCAGATAAGCTGTTGTTTGGACCAGTTGCCAGGCTTCAAAATAAACAAAAAACCAGGAGATAGGACTAATTTAGGGATGGAATTTTCTGAATACAGTGGTACCTCGGGTTAAGAACTTAATTCGTTCCGGAGGTACTATTTCTGGGTTAGCAGAGCCTGTAACCTGAAGTGCCTGTAACCCGAGGTACCACTGTACCTTGATGCCTTGCTTATCAATATCCTTGATCTTAATGAGAAGCAATTTTTAATTAAAAAAAAACAATTTCTCAAAAAATGCAAACAACCCAAGCATATTATATGCTTTACTATACACATTATATTATATACATATTATATGTGTATACTACTCCAGTTTTCCTAAAGTACTGGTAACCAGCACATAAATAAATGTAACAAGTATAAAAATACTTACAGATCAATACTTATACACCCATGTTGCAGCAATACACAACCAAATGGACTTGACTCTTGTGTACCGGTATGTATAATACATATAACAGACAAATATTTAGTGTAGAATTTTGAACATCAGGTGCTTTTTTAAAAAGGGTGTTCAGACAAAGCAGGCACATGGTGCAAGATGCTGGTCCCCCCCCCTTTGCTCAATTATTCAGCAAGCATTCCACAATTTTTGTGCTTCTTATGGTCAGTGTCTCTATATCTTTTTTTTCAACCTTTCGTGGCTTCCTGCTTAAACCACAGCTTCTCAAACATACTACCTTTGTACAATTGGAGGGTGGCTGCTAATCTCTTTATTTTTATTAGCCTTTACCAGCATTATTCACAACCTGCGTGCAACGTATGATGGCCTGATGATATCGGCTTCATCTAACTCCAGGCAAATTCAAGCCACAGCAGGTATATCTCAAGATGAAGATAAATTACTTCAATGAACTTTGCTCCGAGGTATTTCTTTTCTTTTTTCTTTCACAGATCCTAGCTGGTTAGACAATGTTTGTTCCACTATACTTATGTAATTACAGCTATGGCTTGCAGATCCTACATATATTCCTCTGTGTGCGCACTGTTTTCAAGCTCACATGCAATTCACATGCAATTGTACCTCAAAGAGTGAACAGGCAATCCAGGTTGCATAATGAGTTGCAGTAGGTGTGGCAAACAAGACTGGGGTGCTCCCCCTTTCCACAAAAACCCTTCCTACAAGTGAGGTTTGTTTTGGCCCAGGCATAGGCAAACGCAGCCCTCCAGATGTTTTGGGACTATAATTCCCATCATCCCTGACCACTGGTCCTGTTAGCTAGGGATCATGGGAGTTGTAGTCCCAGAACATCTGGAGGGCTGAGTTTGCCTATGCCTGTTTTGGCCCTTTGTTAGTTTTGCTCCCCGGCTTTCCCCGGCAACATGGTCAATCTTAGACTTAGGCTGTTTTTTAAATGAGGGGATCCTAGTACTACCTGATCATTGCTACATGTAGAATTGCAATTGGCTTTCTACCCTGTTGCGTCCCCGTCCCCCCCACATATGTACATCCTGCAATGTTCTGTCCACACCAGTGCGCATGGCATAGCTGCTGTGGGCGGGAACATTTGCAGCTCAGCAGACATTCACTATAATGTGGTGAGTGCCATTTTATTGCCCTGTTTCTATTTTTGCTCCTGAATTTCTCTAAAACACTTTTCCTTGGTTGTTTAAATGAAAGAAAGATACAGCACTATAATGCTATAATGCTGTTGTGCTTTTTTCCAGCTGGCACTCACCACAACCAGGGGCGTAGCAAGGGGGAGCGGAGAGGACGGCCCGCTCCCAGCTCCGCTTTTTGGGGGCCAGCGCGAGCGGCACCACCGGCACCCTGCTACATAGCGCACATGCACAGCGCCGCTACATAGCGGTGCATGCATCGTACGTAGCGGCGCTGCACATGCGCTTCATGTTTGCCGCTCCGGGTGCCCAAACGGCTGTGTGTGTGTAATATAGACAGACAGACAGACAGACAGATATGGATGATAGATAGATACGGTAGATATGAGAGAGAGAGAGAGAGAGAGAGAGAGAGAGAGAGAGAGAGAGAGAGAGAGAGAGAGAGAGAGAGAGAGAGAGAGAGAGAGATGGAAAAGCATTTTAGCAATAATTAAAAGATGGCACCCATCACAAACGTTAGAATGAACATATGCTGAACCATGTCAAAGCAATCTGTGCTTGGGATTTCAAGGGCTTATAATATGTGATATGTTAAAGAGTGATCATAAGGAGGGAAGTTTCACCCCACAGCAGGGTGGTGGAAAAGCCAATGAAACTTTTAGGCACTGCTACCACATATTGTAGCACAGAGTTCCAGGTCTTCAAGCTGGAGGTCTCCTATTGACACTGTATGGTTGCCGGGACACATGAGGGGACCCAGTCGTATGTATTTAGTTTGCTGCCTGCAAGCTGTATATTGTGGAATAATTAATCAGAATGAATCCCACAGTTCTCTTACATAATAATGTAATCCAAAAGCAATTATGTAATGCTTTAATGAAGCAAACCTCCCAAATCTGCTAAATTTGCAGTGGAGCCATAATTTCAGTTTTGAAAACCTTAGTTCTAGTTTAGTTTTTGTAGACAGTAGGGCGAAGGTTTAACCCAGAGTTAAAATCCTTGAGGGTCAAGGAATGAATAGGTCCCTCTTAGCTCATATTTTCTGCTCATGTGGTATTGAGTTATTACTGCCAAGGTATTCTCTGCTGGGGCAATTAACACCATTTACCTCCTCCTCCTCCTGCCAACCTAGCAGTTTGAAAGCACATCAAAGCAAGTAGATAAATAGGTACCGCTCCGGTGGGAAGGTAAACGGTGTTTCTGTGCGCTGCTCTGGTTCGCCAGAAGTGGCTTAGTCATGCTGGCCACATGACCCGGAAGCTGTACACCAGCTCCCTTAGCCAGTAAAGCGAGATGAGCACCACAACCCCAGAGTCATCCGGGACTGGACCCAACGGTCAGGGGTACCTGGCTATCCAATCATACCCACCCACAACACAGGGTTCGGTTGCCAGGTAGCACCACAACACGTGCCCTCTTTGAGGGAAGACACGATTTGGCAATGTTGGCAGTGCTGAACTAGATGGACCAATAAGCCTGACTGTGTAAGGCAGCTTCCTAAGTTATTAGGGCCTTGTTGGTTTTTAAACATCTTTTAAATATATCTTTTGTTTCAAAGGACTTTTAGTGTGCAATTTTAAATTTGATGCTTTTAAAGGTTTTCTGTCTGAGGCTTTGAAACGTTGAGATTTTATTTGACTTTTGCGCTGCTTTCCATTTGCATGTTTTGGTTTTCAATTCTTTTACTGTAGTTGTATCAATAGTGTATCTATGCTTTTTAAATTCTGCACGTTTCTTTGTTTAATTCTTCAGAAGAGGAAGAAGGTGTGCCAACGGATATGAATTTAAGCTCGTGAAAACCACCGTGATCCTGAAACTATATATTGAAAGTAAGCATTACAGTATGTTGCGGAGGGTTGTGAAAGGACAGCCAGGTGAGCTGCTCTTAGGTATTTGCAAAAGCCTTTTCTGCCTGCAGTGCCAGGATAATAGTACCATTCTGTATTATTACACCATGACTGTTGGGAATATATTGTCCCTAGGGCACATGTGCCAGCAGTGCGCAGGCCTCAGGAGCGGACTGTCAATCATGTCACTTTATTCTGAGAGCCCACAAGAGGTTCCTCCTTCCCACTCACTGCAAGTCTCACTGGAAACTAGGCTGGAGCATCCTGTTCCTTAAGACCCTCTAGTGGCAGGTGCTTACCGACTTCCCTGTAACTGCAGCGACACGTCTCTGTCTAGTATGATCACCTTGGGGAACTGTCTCTCATTTACTTTATGAGATTATTCCTGTCATCTTTATTAGGGGAAGTGGTGAATCTCCTGTGTTAATTACATTTGGGTGCCCCCAGGGCTTCAGTGGGGACGGCTTTCTAAGGAATGTAGGAAGTTTAGAATTCACTCCATCCTTCATCAAAATCCTCCATCCTTCTGATCAGTTATCTTGCCGATTCTTGAATGCATTCGATCATCTTGTTAATTAATACCTCTACAGTGTGATATTCCACTGTTCCCCAAGACTGGGAAAGACCCTTTAGCTCACCTTTATGCTAAATGAGTTTCATCCAAGCTTCATGAGCTTCACCAAGCTGTGCTTCAGCTTACACAAGTTGAGGGATATGCCCCTTGCCCCCAGGTCAGAGCTCCTGGTCTTCACCCACAGTGTCACTGGTAGAAATCCAAAATGTGGAACGAGCTGGAGATGATGATGATGATGATGATGATGAAGAAGAGGCAGCTCGATTCATTTACCTTCAAAACTTTTGTTTCAATTGACATTATCATTTTTTAGTGCGAGAGATATTTGGCTTGTTGGTTGTATATTCAAAAATACATAATAAAAATCAAGATGTTTAACATTTTATAGATGATGTTTATTACTTTGAGTTATAAAGAATTAAAAACTAAGACTGATGCCACTCACAAAATGGCCACTGAGTACGATTGGACAAGTTACTGTAGTTATATGTTGTTCCTGTATATACATGAAAACCAATAACAATTATTTGGTGGGGACGGGGACAAAATGGCCAGTGTGAGGTGTGTGGCGTAGCACACAGTGTGTGCCATGTTGGGGTGTGTGTGGCATAGCGCAAAATGAGAGAGAAGAGTGTCATCACTACTTGCCCCCATGCTTACCTCATGCTTACCATGGGAAGACTGTGGTATATCCTACTGATCCTGTTTGTGGCATTCACACAATATTGATTTTCTTCACATGCCCGCTGGATCCTCTTGTTGTCTAATAGCAACAGTGGGCATTCCCCAGTACCAGGAAAATATACAAGGTGGCCAACTACATTCTTGCACATGCACACACGTGCACACAGGCCTGTCTCTCTCCCTCTCACACGCTAACTTCACATTTGCACATATATGTCTCTCTCTCCTGGCCCCTGGCACATCTTTCCCTCACTCTCACACACATGCATACATGCCTCATGTCTCTCTAACACAAACACACCACACATACATACATCCCTATGTGTCCAAGTGCATGTCCCTCCCTCACTGACCTAACATAACGTACAGCCTTTTCTCTCACATGCACAGAAAACATAAGAGATCACTTCTTCCTTCCTTCACACGCACCCTGCAAATACACCTCTCCTCTTTCTCACAAATCACACATATATAGTTTCTCTCTCTCTCTTTCTCTCTCTCTCACACACACACAACTTGAGCTCACATCCCCACCCACCGCCAGCTTCAAGTTGCTGACAAACAATGGTAGCCTGAAGGCACAGGGATACCTCTAGGGTTGCCATACTTCCCCACGGAATCCCGCCTTTGAAATCCTGGTAATGTCTGGGAATATCTGGACATATGGCAGCCCTACTCTTCCCTCCCTACTAACTTTTGGGGACAAAGCTATTTGCCTCTGGTGGCCTGAACGAAGGAACTGGTATTCTGTTCTGGAGCATCCCACTAGGAAAAACCCCCACACATTTGCCATTTACTATCATTGTTAATTTGCTTTTGGGTATTCAGAACACTTCCCATGTTATAATTGCAGTATCAGCTGAGGCTGGGAGCCATGGATACAATGCTAATGCTTCTCCATAAAGCAGAAATGGCAGATGAAAAGGGGGGGAGGGGTCTATTTTGTTATATATTGGGAAAGCAGAATTTTTAAAGTTCATCTGGTTTTAACTTGATGCAAAAATGACCACTCCCAGAGGCCTTTTAATTTTTACTACTTTTCAGAAACTGTGATAAAGGAGGTGGCTTCCCGAATTTGGGGTTAAAGCTTATCAGCTGTTGGGTTTCATGACTTCAGTCCTGGTTATTCTCAAGCATCACTCTAAAGATTTGTGATGGAACTAGGAATAAATCCAGATCTTTGTGTATCGTTCAGTCTCCCATGTCTGCTGAAATGGAAAAAGAAATGGCAATATGCTCCTTCCCACAATGGGATGCATTTTCCCCAAATACACTAAGACATGTCGTGAATTTCTTCGTATGTCGTGAATTTGTTCTATGTGTGTAGATCAGATGGCTCGCCTGGTGCCTTTGTTAATAGGGTTGCCATATTTCAAAAAAGTAAAATTCCTCCCCCCCAAATGGTGATTTTAAGCCATACATCCAGGTTTCCCCTGACATTTTGCCGATTCGGCAAAATCCCCCCTGACGTCATTTTTACACCCAAACACCAGGACATGTCAGGAATATGGCAAGCCTAAACGGTTAGGGGTACCTTTACCTTTATTGTTACATATCTTTAGGCACCAGACAAAAACATTTCTTTTCCCCAGACCTATGGCTTTCCAAACTTTCTGTCTGTCTGTCTGTTTGTGTTATTATGGTATGCATTTTAGTGCTTTTATATTGTAAACCATCCTGCGATCATCGGACAAAGGGCAGGGCAGTACAGTAATGTGGTAAATAATATTAATAAGATGACTCTGGGCAATGCATGGCAGGATCCCTTTGTTGTTTTTCTGCGAAAAATCCTAGCAAAGTAATTTGCAATACAACAATACTGCCATGCAACAGAATCAATTTTTTGCACCCGGCTATTTAGGCGTTGCTTTGTTCCATCTGCCTTTTAGGACACTGGTGATGAGAGTAATGAATAGCGTGATCCACTTGGTTATTACCGTAGCTCTCCCTCCCTCCTCCCTTCTGCCTTTCATTATGGTAACTTTACATGCACTTTTAATTTGTGTGCAGACAGGTACAAAAGCATAACCGGATATACCTGTTATTTGCCAATGACCTGAGAGAGTTTAGTTTATGTTAAGCCCGGGGTTATGTCAGAGTTTGCACGCAATTCCCCAATAGATTTGCTGCAGGCAATTAGTGGATAGTGGTGTTGGAAGGGGGAGGAAGGCTTTAAAGTGACAGAACTTTATTTCATTCTCCTTTAGTCTTTTCAAGCACGCAACCAACTTACTTTTATTCCACACGCAGGCAAAGTTACACACTCTGCTCAGGAAAAGATATGTATAATTTAAACCATATTAAGTTAGGAAAGAATTTGTTGCAATTTGTTAACAATCCCTGCAGCAGCTAACCTTGTGAGTGCTTCTCTCTCTCTCTCTCTCTCTCTCTCTCTCTCTCTTAAAAGACTGTTATAAAAACCAGGCTCCTAATAGCACAGAGACTATGGAATGGCAACGGTGCTGTGCTTTGTTAATGCAGGATAATATGTTGCTTTCTCCATGTGATTTGGTCAGGCACACAATCTTAAAGCCCAGTTCCCTGTGTGTTTTACCCAGAAATAAGTCTCACAGAGGTCAGTTCTACTTTTCACACTGGACGTGTGCAGCCTCTACACTGAATTTCAGGAAATCCTGCTCAAGGATGAAAAAATCATAGCTGCCAAGTTTTCCCTTTTCTCATGAGGAAGCCTATTCAGCATAAGGGAATTTCCCTTAAAAAAGGGGGAGAACTTGGCAGCTATGGAAAAAATGTGTAACTCAAATGCACGCAGTGCACGTTGATTCAATAAATATATAAATAATCTATTGTTTTCTGGCATACCAAATTGTGAATGACTTTGAAAAAAGAGAACATGAGATAAATTATGTTCAAATATAAATTATGTTTCTGATGATATGAAATATTTGTGACGGTAACAAAAATTTGGGCGGGACAGTTTATTCCATGGGTTGGCAAACTAAGGCCTGGGGGCCTGATCCGGCCCAATCGCCTTCTAAATCCGGCCCGTGGACGGTCTGGGAATCAGTGCGTTTGTACATGAGCAGAATGTATCCTTTTATTTAAAAATGCATCTCTGAGTTATTTGTGGGGCATAGGAATTCGTTCATTCCCCCCCAAAAAAATATTCCGGCCCCCACAAGGTCTGAGGGACAGTAGACCGGCCCTCTACTGAAAAAGTTTGCTGACCAGGGCCGGCCCTATGGCCAGGCTGGGTGGCGCAGGGTGCCAGGGCGCCGCGGAGCAGCACCCGCAGCAGCCACGCTGCATGCTGCGCCCGCTGCACTGGGAAACGGGGCGGGGGGCGCTGGAGGGATCCGTCACACCACAGTGCCAGGGCGCCAGATATGCTTAAGACGGCCCTGTTGCTGACCCCTGGTTTATTCATTAGTTCTTCTGTGAGACTCGGTCAGAAATAGATAGTGGATAAGGAAGGGATAATAAAGGGTAGCAGTTAGTTCTAATAATTTTCCTGTTAGTTAATTCATTAGTGAAGGAGAGGTTCAGCAAAGTTAGTACAGCATTGGGATCTTTTCTTTGTGGACATTGTTGATTGTCAGTCTCAAAGGCGGACCAAAGGAAAGACTGGCAAAGGAAAGCTTCACCAACAGGAAACAGCTCTCAATCTATAGCCACCTTTTAATTTTATGACTGGCATAAGAACCAGCAGGATCATCACTAGAATTATTATGGATGTTTGGACTTACCACTGCCTGGCACTGTACATGGAACTAACCTTGATGCCTATTTGCAAGTTGTATCTTAGCCTATCAGCTGTTGAGTGTGGGGCTCTAAGACAATACTCTACAACTATATTGATTACGTTGACTGAGTGTCAAGTCTTGGCACAATTCAAGGTGCCAGTGATTCCCATTTCAACTCTCCCAGTGCGATTTCAGGCAGCCAGATGAAGCAAACCAGCTAGCCTTGAGATGGTTGAGAATTGTCTCAACATGGATGCCTGTGTCCACATATTTAGAGAGGTGGGATGTAATTGTCATCAAGGACTTGAACTGTGTGAGCACAACCACCTGCTCTGAACTGACTATTCACCAAGAGAAGCGTGGCACAGATGTTGCTGCCATGGGCAATGCATTCCTTGGAGACCTGATCTGCTGCCCCTGTTGCCTGAGGCAGTCTCTCACCTTGCCTCATGGGTAGGCTGGCCCTGTTGTTGTTGTTTAGTCATGTCCGACTCTTCGTGACCCCATGGACCATAGCACGCCAGGCACTCCTGTCTTCCACTGCCTCCCGCAATTCGGTCAAACTCATGTTCGTAGCTTCGAGAACACTGTCCAACCATCTTGTCCTCTGTCGTCCCCTTCTCCTAGTGCCCTCAATCTTTCCCAACATCAGGGTCTTTTCCAGGGAGTCTTCTCTTCTCATGAGGTGGCCAAAGTATTGGAGCCTCAGCTTCACGATCTGTCCTTCCAGTGAGCACTCAGGGCTGATCTCCTTCAGAATGGATAGGTTTGATCTTCTTGCAGTCCATGGGACTCTCAAGAGTCTCCTCCAGCACCATAATTCAAAAGCATCAATTATTCAGCAATCAGCCTTCTTTATGGTCCAGCTCTCATTCCATACATCACTACTGGGAAAACCATAGCTTTAACTATACGGACCTTTGTCGGCAAGGCGATGTCTCTGCTTTTAAAGATGCTGTCTAGGTTTGTCATTGCTTTTCTCCCAAGAAGCAGGCGTCTTTTAATTTCGTGACTGCTGTCACCATCTGCAGTGATCAAGGAGCCCAAGAAAGTAAAATCTCTCACTGCCTCCATTTTGTCCCCTTCTATTTGCCAGGAGGTGATGGGACCAGTGGCCATGATCTTGCTCTCCTGCAGAAGCCACCTTCCCCCCAGTCTGCACTGAATGCAGAAGTGAGGAAATTTGGGAAATGTCAAAATGTACCCTGAGGGAAGATGGGGCTTATAACAACAACAAAAAAGCCCAAATATAATAACGACGGGCACAAAGTATATTTTACAGCTAAACTGTTAAACCAAATGCATATTGATAGAGCTTTGTGAATTGGATACACTTGAATTGGATACACTTCCCCTTTCTAAACCCCATAAATCTCATGAACGTTTCATAAACCAAATGAAATGTTGTATGAGGTCCATTTTTATGAAAAGAGACCAGTTATGTTCTGTCTCTTCCACAGGGTTCCAAGCAGAAATGGACAGCGGAAGCCTGTCTGTTAGGCAAATGTTAGGCAATCAGCCTCAAATAGCCTCTCTTCTTACTTACATCCAGTTACGGGGATGTCTCTGACCGTCAGCTTTCTCCACCGTAGGGTCAGTGTTGCCCCTGTAGAACTCAGCAGGGAGGATGGGGATGGGGACAAAGCTAGAATGAGTTGGCTCTGCCTGTCTTTGGCTCTGCCTCTATGTACTGATGGCCTCTCTTCTTTCTTTCCTACCAGTCTCAACAGGCACCAGCCACTACTGAAAACGGACCATCCACATCCTTAGGGCTTTCCCCATACAATAACTTCTGCCATCACACACACAAAAGAATGACAGTTGTCACAGCAGGATGAACAACTGTTTGCTGTTATTTTTTTTTAAAAAAAATCAAAGTATGTGGGTTTCAGTAACGTGGACTGGGAGCACACAGTGTTCAAAGAATCAAATATTTTTAAAGCAGAATCAGTCAATGAAATAATAAGTCCCCCAGAGCACAATATTAATCAGGAATCTTAGTTTGGTCAGAATTGAGTATACTGTACGCTAATTGAACTAACACTAAATACATTACATATGGCACATGAGCCACCATAGCCACTAGAGGGCCATGAAAATTTGTGTCCCAGGCTTTTTAGACTCGTCCACCCATGTAGTATCTGAAACCCAAGGGGCACATTGGTTGCCAGATGTAAGGTCCTCCCCCCCCCAGCTCTCCTACCCTACTATTAGAGACTAATACATTTCTGAAAAACAAATAAATGACAAAATTATAACCAATAGAATACTTTTTTGGAGTGATTAGCTGAATGCGTTGTTGGTTTTCTCCATTCAGTATCTAACTTATCATATTTGGGGCTGGGGGTAATTCTTTTGCACAGGTGAGATTCATTATGGAACCCTTGGATTCTGTTTTGTCTTCCCCTATAGCTTTAGTGGTTTGCAGACATGCTGATGTGGACTTCATTTGTTTGACTTGTACATAGTGGCCTGGATCAAGTGGGAAAGGGCCATAGCTCCGTGGCAGAGCATCTGCCTTGCAAGCAGAAGGTCCCAAGTTCAATCCTGGGCATCTCCAGGTAGGGCTAAGAGACTCTTGCCTATAAGCTTGAAAAGCTGCTGTCAGTCAGTACAGACAACACTAGCCTTGAGGCACCAATGGTCTGACTCTGCATAAACCAACTTCCTATGTTTCAGTGTTTCAATGTGTTTTAAAATCTGCAGTCTGTAGCGGACCCTACCTAGCAACTGATCTTTTCGGCTCTAAATCTCTCCAGCACATCATTTATCCCCCACACAGTATTATCTTCAAAGCACTTTGTCTTTCAGGTCTCATATTTTCAGATAAAATGAAGATGGGGAGAAGGGAGTCTTGAGTTCCCTGGTAAAAACAGTGGGGTATAAATGCAGCAAATAATAAATAAATATCAACATGTGAAGGGATTCATGGACCCCAGATAGAGAGATGCATGAGGCAACAAAACATGTGGGCTTGAATAAAATATTGGGGGGGGGCAGGTAAGCCCCGCTCCACATAATCAATCATATGACGTGGCACACGGATTTCCCCTCAACTTTGGGGTGGGGCTATCCTGCTCAACTATTTTACTGATGGGTGGGCTGAAGGGACCTCAGCTCCTAGGATTCAGCTACCATTTCAGAGATAGCATTCTGGCCATTGCATGCCCAAGTGGTCAAAGATCTGAGTGTAGCTTCAGAAAGAGATTTGGCATCAAAACACGCTCCCCGCGCTATCCTCTAATTTCACCCTCTGATACCCCGGCGGCGGCGGGGGGTGGGGGGGTGGGATGGTGGCTGGCTGAAGCTCGCAAGTCCTCACACACCTTGCAAAGCCAGCCTGGGAAACAGAAGCCTCTCTAAAAACTCGAGGGAGGGAGCGAGGGAGGTACCGGGCTGAGATCCGTCCTGGGAAAGCAGTGCGGAGGACCCTTTGGCCCGGCGCTCTCCTCCGTCTCCGTTTTCCCTGCGGATCTCGCGTGCGCGCCCGGGGAGGGGAGGAGATGGCCAGAGGCTTTCCATCAGCCGCAGATCACGCCAGGCGGACTCCGCACGCAACGGGGAGGTGACACACGCCGAGGGTAGGAAACTTCTCCAGCCTCCGGGGGCAGAGGAGGGCTTTCCCCTACCTCCAGCTCCGCGATAAGCTTTGGGGGGGGGGCTGCTTTTTTGCACGGCACTTGGGAGCTCCACTTTCCTCGCGGGGCCCGGAGGGAGGAAGAAGAGGAGACGGCTCGCCAGGTCCCTTGTCGAGGAAGCAAGAGAGCTGCCTGGGTTTCCCCTCGTCGCAAGGCGCTGCTCCTCCCGAAGCAGCCCGAGGGAGACCCCGCGAGGCGGAGCTGGTGGGCGGCAGCGGCAAGCGCAGCGCTGCCGCGATCGGGGGCCGAGGCTGGCGCTGATTGGCCGGCGTGAAGGACCTGCTGCCCAGAGCCGAGGAGCGACCGGGATCTTTTCGAAACCGCTCGCTCGTCCTCCTCCAAGCAGGGGCTGCTGTGTGCGTGCGGAGCTCGAGTCTTGGCCGGAGGCAGGATGAGCCAGAGAGATGTGGCAGAAGCTTTGGTGAACAGGTGAGTCCCCGATCCTGTGAACAAGCAATTTCCCCCCGTCCCGTCCTTTTTAATATGCGGTGGCTTGTGCGAGGAAACGGTCAGTCGTGCCTTTTTGAGGCAATCCTGGGGCTACCCCCAAACTATTTGTCTACCCCTGTGACCTATGAATGGTAAATTGCATTGACTTGATTGCTGCATATTTGTCCCAGTCCTACAAACAATCAATCATAAATCACTTGTGTCCCATTGCCTTTGGTGGGTCTTGAGGCTGAAACCTTTACACATTTACCTGGAAGTAAACCTTACTGAACGGAGTTACTTACAACAAAACAAACACTGAACTGGGTAACTGCTATGTGTTTAGCATCAGGATATACAACTGCAACGTGAATGTTAGCTTGTAAACTTAGTTTCCACACAAGTTCCAGTGAAATCAATGGGCTTTGACTCAAGTAAGGATGTGATGATCTGCACTTACTTGGGAGTATAGTACATCCTAGTGATACTAGTGAGACCAAAAACTAAGTATCATTTTGAAAAGCTGCAATTCCTTTTTTATTTGGGCAAGCAATTAATGGTCAGGAGAAGAGGGTTGTTTTAATGTACCAGTATGAAAGCAATTCATGACTCTGCTCTAATTCAATCTAACTTATTGTGCAGAACACCTTACTTTTTAGAAATGATGTGATGGATGCTTACACATAGACTTGCTGTTTAAGTATTGCAAGTTTTCTTACTTCACTGCTAGGTTCCTGCCTGACCAGATGACTCTGGGGTTGCGGCGCTCATCTCACTTTACTTGCCGAGGGAGCCGGCGTACAGCTTCCGGGTCATGTGGCCAGCATGACTAAGCCGCATCTGGCGGACCAGAGCAGTGCACGGAAACGCCATTTACCTTCCCGCTGTAGCGGTACCTGTTTATCTACTTGCACTTTGATGTGCTTTCAAGCTGCTAGGTTGGCAGGAGCAGGGACTGAGCAACAGGAGCTCACCCTGTCGCAGGGATTTGAACCTCTGACCTTCTGATCGGCAAGCCCTAGGCTCTGTGGTTTAACCCACAGCGCCACCTACGTCCCTCTGAAACAGTGCACAGATATGCACAAATATGATGAATTCCCACACAACAAGTGCAAATTTTCATGGAGTGGTTCATGCTTTTTTTTCTGGCAGGACTATGGGAAGCTTTCCAAGAGCACAAACCAAAAATGAAGTTTAGAGCAGGGTGGATGAAAATTGATGGTCTTTATTTTTAAAATATGTTTTTAAAATTTGTAATTTTAAGGAAACTGATTCTTTTATTTGTTTACTCTTTAGCTATATTACATATCATAATTTTTATTTTATTTTTTAAAAAAACTTGGTTTAAACTAGAGCCTGTATGTAATGCAAGCATGCATTCAATGATCCTCTCACATACACTGGATTAAAGCCTGCTTTTCCAACATGGAGGAAAAAACCATGGACACCATGAATGTGTTATTATACTTGATTATGAATGTTTCTGATTCTGCAATAAACTTCCCAACAAGTTCCCCCAGAAATTACCACACTTGCTTTTGTAAAGTACTAGATGCTTACAGCTAAAGCTTATGCATATTTACTCAAAATTCACTCCAAAAATAGCATTTTTCCTTTTTACACTTAGAAAAGTGTACACACTCTATACTGGAGTGTAGCCCTTGTTTTCAATATTTGGTTCACAGTGCAACCCTGTACCTGTTTATTTGGACTTAAATCTCCTTGTGCTTACTGGGGTTTACTCCTTAGCAAGTGCGTGTGAGGGCACGATCAACATTAGAGTTAAGATCCTTGATAGCAAAAAGGCTTTATTGGTTACAAACCAATACACTTGTTACAGCAACCAATTAACATACACTTCCGTTAAGAAAACGCAGAGATGGTTTAAGTCAGTGTATTTAACCTTCAGACACCTGCCCGGGCTCCAAGTATTATTACGGAGTATTTAGGGCAGGCTGCGAATGCTAGATGCGGAGTGTTTATGGCAGGCTTGCAAGTTTGAGAGCCCTCAATTTGGGGGAGCGGGGATCCCTTTCCACACAAAGGAAACTGCACGTGCAGGAAGTTTTGGTACATAAGTTTTCCCCTCTTTTTAAATGGCGCCGCATTTAAAAATGCACCTGCGGCCTGACATGCTGATGGCGGGGGCGCTTCCTCCCCGTCGGCTCTGCTGCCTGTCTCTGTCTCTGCTTGTAACCCTCCGCCTTTTTCTCCGCAGCGTGCGCCCCCGCGCCTTGGAAGACGTGCTCCCGGCCGGCGTGCCCCCGGTGCAGGGCTTGCTGCTGCTGCTGCTCTCGCTCCTGGCCGCCTTCCACGCGGCCAGGCTTCTGCTGCAAGAGCGGCGGCGGCGGCGGCGATTGGAGCCGCCGGGCCCGTTCCCGTGGCCGCTGCTGGGCAACGCGGCTCAGCTGGGCAGCGCCCCTCACCTGGCCTTCGGGCGCCTGGCGGCCACCTACGGCCACGTCTTCCAGCTGCGCCTGGGCGGCTGGCCCGTGGTAGTGCTGAGCGGCGAGCGCGCCATCCGAGAGGCGCTCATCCGCCAGGGGGCCGCCTTCGCGGGCCGCCCGCCTTTCCCCTCCTTCCAGCTGGTGTCCGGGGGGCGCAGCTTGGCCTTCGGCTGCTACTCGGAGCTGTGGAAGCTGCAGCGGCGCCTGGCGCACTCGACGGTGCGCGCTTTCTCGGCGCGCCGCCTGCTGGAGCGGCCCCTGGTGGCTGAGGCGCGCGCCGTGGTGCGGCTTCTGGTGCGCGCGTGCGCCGGCGGCGCATTCGTCGACCCGTCGAGGAGCCTGGTGGTGGCCGTCGCTAACGTCATGAGCGCGCTGTGCTTCGGGCGCCGCTACAGCCACGCCGACGCCGAGTTCCGGCGCCTGGTGGGCCGCAACGAGCAGTTCGGGCGCACGGTGGGCGCGGGCAGCCTGGTGGACGTCTTGCCCTGGCTGCAGCGCTTCCCCAACCCGGTGCGCTCCGCCTTCCGCGCCTTCCGCTCCCTCAACCACGAGTTCTACAGCTTCGTGCGCCAAAAGTTCGTGCAGCACCAGAGCAGCCTCCGCCCGGGCGCCGCCCTCCGCGACCTCATGGACGCCTTCCTCCGCCTCCAGCAGGCACAGCCTGCGCTGCCCTTGGAGCACGTGCCCGCCACCGTCACGGACATCTTCGGCGCCAGCCAGGACACGCTCTCCACCGCCCTGCAGTGGCTCTTGATCTTCCTCATCAGGTGAGCTGCTGGGGTGGGGCGCGCGGAGGAGACCGAGACAAAAGCGCCACTTGCCCCTCGGAGAAGCTCAGGTAGCGCAACTGGGGAAGGATCCGGACCCGAAGAGAAGCAGATCTCCGCCTAGAGGCAGTGAGGAAGCATTGTTTTCAACCCGAGGGCCACATTCCCCACTCGGCAATCTTCGGAGGGCCGCATGAGTGGGTAGGGAGGGATGAGGCTAAAATGGGGGCAGAGCAAGGAATGGGAATTCTAACTTCATACATTGGTAGGCCAGTTTCTACATACACTTGCACATCCCCACCCCCATCCAGGTGAGCAAAAGGCTTTATGGATCGGAGTGCCAGAACCCATTCCAGCCACACACAAACTCTCAAGGAGGGTGCAAAGCTGAAGGACAAAGAAGCCTGGAGGCCTACGGTATATTTGCCTCTTGAGCTGAGGTTCTCCAACCACGTAGAGAAAGCTGAATGTATTTTCCCATAAAGTTGAAGGTGATAGCTGAGGTGCACATGCCATCGACTTTGCCCATTCTTTGAGAAATCCAATTTCTCATTGAATTTGGCCCTATGTGATTATCTGGGTCTTTTGGTTCCCCCATTCTCTCCTGGAAAAATGAATGGCCACCAGATCCTGTTAGAATATGGTACAATACTCTTACTTTCCAGGGTTGTGCTTGAATTTCAGTATGGTACCCTGCATTAAGATGCAATTGTGCTCTTTAAGATAGAATGATGAAGCACCACCTTGCTGTATAGAATTTCAGTAAACTGAAAGTTGTTCCAAAATATATCTCCCTCCCCCAATTGAATGTTTCCTTTCATAATGTGACATACAAGAACAGGTCATGTGGCAAAAAATAGTGGTTCATCAGTCCCTTTCCCAAACCATTGCTCAGCCCTCTTAATTCAACCCAATGCTGTTGTCAAGGACCCAATGCTGTTGTCAAGCTGCCCAAAACAATTTGTGTGTCTGCATGATAACAAAACCAATTTGAATCCTGCCCTGAGGCCAAAATGTGTAATGCACTAGATTTCCATGTACAAATTAGCCCAATATTGGGTACGTATTAGCTATTGATATGAAGCCATTAAAACTGTATTGAGTCAGTTATTAGCTGTTTTGGACACTACCGTAGTATATTCATTGGTGGAAAAAAGAGAAATGTTGATAGTTGAACGTTTTTAGATAGCATGCAAGTCCTCCAAGTTTCAGAATATATGTTATTTTTGGATTCATTGTTTAACAATCCAAGAAGTAAAAGCTCAAATATGAGATTAAACATCTCAAGGCTCTGGTAAGGTTATCAGCGGAATTTTGCAAAGAGTTTGCAAGCATATTAACACAAAAACCAGTTCAGTAATTAACACTGACATGATCCCTTCGCCAACAAGGCAAAGATTTGTTCTATTAAGAGCAAGTAAAGAAACGACATAATTTTTTTCTTCAATTTAGGCAGACAGAGTTTTGCACTATTGTGAGAAGTTATTTAAAAACAGACCAAACAGGAATTTGTAAGGGGAAGAAATTGGTCTCTTCACATTCATAGAGCCAATATGGGTGCTATCCAGTTGCTTGTCCTGCTTGTGTTAATGGAACTTCCCTTCCTCTCCCTGACCACCCCTGAAGCCTGCTTGGGAGGTTGGGGACCTACTGAGGCCCATCTTACTAATTGAGGCAAGTGGTGCGGGGCAGCACTGCGCCAAGTTCTGGAGGGCGCCAGGCGAGAGTTCGGAGAAATTGAATGAGCATGCTGAGTGAGTGAGGGTGCATGCGCCGCTCCCACTGAGCGTCGGGTCGGTTTTTCCCCCTTTAGCCTGCAGGCGCCGAATTCTGCCGGGCGCCAGAAGGTAAAAGGGAAAAAACAGAACCGATGCTTGGTGGGAGCAGCGCATGCGCCCTCGCTCACTCAGTGCAGGCCCGCTTGCTCGGTGTGCTGCCTGCTGTGGCCACCGTGGCACAAAGCGGCCAGCTGAGCCTGGAGACGCTGCGGCCAGCCTCCACCTCTTCCCCGCCGGAGGAGCCGCCCTCCAGCCGCTGCCCGCCTCCTCCAGCCCTATAAAGGGTCTAAAACTCTGGGAAAGGGGGGCACCGGAGGGATCTTTGCACCATGGCGGCGGATATGCTTAAGACGGCCCTGGACCCACTGGAGTGGACTGAGGGCATGAGAGGCTGCTGAGGGTCCAAGAGGAAGTGGAAGCCCCATCATTTCCCCTGGTACAATGTTGGATCTGAAATAGCATTTTGAGTATACCTGTCACAACAAATTCTGCCCTGTGCTTGTTTCTAGACACTTCTAAATCATTTGATCGAGTGGAATGGCAATACAACTATTAATTTTAACATGTTTATATAATATGTTTGCTCTTCTCAGCCGTAACTTAGACTTTTATTGGGAGAAGAATACAACTGCACACTAAAGTTAATTTTAAAATAAATTCTTATCTCAAATAGCAGATCAATGAGCAAATAATCTGAACGAAAAACATAGTGAATGGGTTAACAAATTCAAATATTAACAAGCTCAGATTTATAGATAATATTGGTTCCAATAATAATTGGTTCCAATAATAAGTTCCAATCCATTCTGTTCAGTCCAGATGCGGCACTCAAATAGGTGGATTATTTTTACCTCCCCACCTCACCTGTTTATGTAGGCAGTACACCAGGCTGTTAGAGAATAGGGGCATTGTGTGCACACCTCCTATGTCCACCCCCACTCAGGAGCTCACATTCCTTGATTGAGTGGGAGGGAAGGTTGGACAAGGATATGTGAGCAGTGCAGGTACTGAGCATCAAGGAAGGAGTGAGGATAATGGAGTGTATTAAACCCTAAGGGGATTTTTCCACACAGGGGGTGCTGTGCCCTTTGTAAACTGGATTGAGCCTTATTATATGTAGGCTCAGACAAATGTGCTAGTACAAGCAACAGCTCTAAGAATATAGCTGCTTGATAAAAATATATAAATTACTGTCTAGAGAAATTTACATTTTCTTCCACACAGTAGTTGCTTCGGTTCCCATTCCCAAGCCAGGTATGATGTTGAGTATAAAGCAATTGTGGGGACAGGGCAGGGGGGGGGTATTTCATGGGGGAATTGGTGAGTGGGATGGGGAGGATGTTAAACAATTTCCCTCCTGCTGATTTTTCCCAGCAGATGCCCCCATGCTGTATTTTGAGCGGGGCCAGTTTTCCCAAAATGGGAATGCAGCCCCCTTCTCTACAGCAAAGGCCACATTGCAGGAGGGACCTGGAGGCACAAGGGGGGTGGGGAGTCACGCTTCCACCCCACCTGCCAATTCAGCCTCCCCACCAACCACACATTCACATATTACCAGTGGACATACATTGGTTTGGGGCATGCATTTGCTCAGGTAACCTTTTCTTTCAGAAGAGTTGAGAGAAAATTTCCCAAATGTGTGTTGTTGTTTTTTAAAACTAGGTATCCAGAGGTACAGGCTAAGCTGCAAGAAGAGATCGATAAAGTTGTCGGCCGCGACCGCTTGCCTTCTGCTGAGGACCAGCCCCACTTGCCTTACGTCATGGCCTTCCTTTACGAATCCATGCGTTTCAGCAGCTTTGTGCCAGTTACTATTCCCCACTCCACCATGGCTGACACCACCTTAATGGGCTACCGAATCCCCAAAGACACCGTGGTCTTTGTCAACCAGTGGTCAGTAAATCACGACCCAGTGAAATGGCCTTCCCCAGAGGAGTTTAACCCATTGAGATTCCTGGATGAGAATGGATTCCTTAACAAAGATCTCACCAGCAGTGTGATGATTTTTTCGTTGGGCAAACGTCGGTGCATTGGGGAAGAGTTATCTAAAGTGCAGCTCTTCCTCTTCATTGCCATATTCGTACACCAGTGCAATTTCAGTGCTAATCCAAAGGAAGACACGAAAATGGATTTCACCTATGGCTTGACTATTAAACCCAAGCCATTTGAACTCAACGTCACACTTCGAGATAACATGGATTTGCTGGATAGCACTGTACAGAGACTTCAGGCAGAAAAGGATTCTGAAAATGGCCTCCCAGATATGTGAACGTTGAAGTTTGAACACTGTCTGTACTCTTCTTATAAGGATCATTTGCCTTTGCCTTTTTATATTTAAATGAAACACATTGAAATATAATGTATTCTGGAGAGGTAGTAGCATGAAAATGAAGTAAAACAATGCATTATTTTTCAAATATGGATTTGGTTTTAACCATTGGTATTTCGTTACCTCTGCATTTCTTGCCAGGCAGAAGCAAAAAGGGCATTCTCCAAAGTTGTTTTAAAAATCTGAAGTTCCTTCCACATAAGTGTTTAGTTTGGAATTGCCATGCTTTGTTTACTAATTTTTTTTTCTGGAGCATCCACATGATGGTGCCATCCAATCATTGTTATCCTGTGCTATATTTTCCTGCAGTTCTTCAGTCTTTTCTCAGACCCCAGGAAGTCTGACTTTGCAGAAGAAGACCTCTATACCAGTGGAGATTGTGCTGCTCTTCCATCACTTTAGAAAGGGCAGGATTTTGACACGACCAGTTTGATGTATGATGCTGTTGAATCAACACAGCACAATTCACTACTGTTGAATTGGCGCCATTTTATCATCCCGGTTACACAGTCTTTTTAATTAGCACATTTTAAATGCTTTACAAGGGTTTATGTCTATTATTATTGTTATTGCTACTGTTTTTGTTACATTGGTGAAATACCACTTAAGTGAAAGTGTGCTAGCAGTATAATGCTAAAATTTAAAATATGATGGGGTGAAGTCCCTTTCTATCCCCCAGCTATCTGGGCAACAATTTTTTTTAATCCTTAAAAAATAATAATTAAATGGTGCTTTACCATCTGATACAGCAACTCCCTATACTGCCAAAGGTACAAGTTGGGATTGTAGCTATGAGTGACAATTGCATTCAGTATCTTGGTTATAAAATATCTCTCCGTTGACATGCCAGATGTTTTTGTTTGAAGAGATTTTAAATATAAGCACAATTTCCTTCTCAAATATAATTGACATTTTCTAAAGTAAGCAGGCCCTCATTGTGCCTTGCACCTGTTATAACAAATCTTGATTGAGGCAGTGATGTTAAAAGATGTTGAATAAATTGTCTGCTTACCTCAGACTATCGCACATAGGGATGTAAGGCAATGTTTTAAAGTAATGTTTGGAAAATAATTGTATTTGACAACCTAGGTTTTATTGGTTGAGTGCTCTGTTAGTGTCACTCATTGATACACATTCATAAATAGGGATGTTATTAATTTGCATAAATGCATATCCTATATAATAAAGTCCCTGTGTCTCTGCGTCCAGATTCCATGTGTCCCTGGGTTACTGCGCATGTGCCCCAGGGACACAGGGATTGGAGGCAGAGACAACCGCCGCTCCGCCAACCGCCAACTGCCGCTCCGAAGCCCCGTCTCATGCTGGAGGTGCGCTGCGAGGCGGCGGGAGAGAGAAGCGCTCCTCCCCCCCGCCGCCTTGCCATGCACCGCCGGCATGGGACAGCGCTTCCTCGGCGAAGGCAAGCAGGCGAGCTGTCTGCCTGCTTGCCGTAGCCGAGGAAGTCAAAGCAGCAGCAGGCAATTCGGCTGGGGGACTGGCTTGGCAGCGGCAGGAAAAAGGGAAGGAATTCCTCCCCTTCTTCCCGCCACTGCCAAGCCAGTCCCTGAGCCGAAGTATGGCGCGGCGGGGTTTTTTGCCATTTGCCTCCCCCTGGGGGGAAGGCAAACGGCAAAAAGCCCCCGCTGTGGGGTTGCCAGCTCTGTCGGGTGGGGGAGGGGAGGGAGAAGCAGAAGATCTGATCGGTCTTTGGCTTCTCCCTCCCCCCGCCCAACAGAGCCGGCATTTGGCTCTGTCAGGCGGGGGGAGGGAGAAGCAGAGGATCGGCTTGCCCGACAGAGCCGGCAACCCCGGGATCTGTGCTTTCTGTCGGCGGTGGGGGGGAGAGGAACGAACGGAGAGAAAGGGCTGCTTTCTCTCCGTTCGTTCCTTTCCCCTCACCGCCGACAGAAAGGGCTGTCAGCGACGGGGGGGGGGGGGGGAGAGAGAAAGGAAGGAGGAGAAAGGGCTGCTTTCTCCTCCTTTGTTCCTGTCCCCCTGCCGCCGATAGCAAGGACAGGTCCCAGGGTTCGGAGAAGCGCTGCGCAAGCGCTTCTCCGAACCCCGGGATGTTCTAGTGCCCGTTATTGAACAGGCTGAAATACACTAGTATATAAATAATATGGAAAGTGCTAATTAAGGTTGGTTCTGCATTTTAAAACAATTTGAATAAAAAACCGGAAGCCAGGAAGCCAAAGGGCTTCTTAATTAGTGTGTTTCCTTCCTTCAGTTCCGGAGTTTTCACTCTAATTGAATCTGCTATGAGGGGTGGGGGACATGAGGTCCCCCAGTTGCTGTTGGGTTCCCAACTTCCACCATCCATGATGGGCTGTGTCTGATGGGGAGTCCAAAACATCTGGGAGACCACAGGTTCCCCACCCAAGCTCTGCACCGAAGAGTGACAAAAGGACCGAGGACCTCATCCATCTTTCATTTAAAATAAATAGAATTGCAGTTGCCTTCAATATAAATAATAGCCCCATAGAGTTAATTTCTAATCTAGGGTTGTGGCAATTGTCCGTCCGTCCCCCCCCCCCCGGCCCACCTCTTTTATCCCCACTTAGGCTTTGAACTTGAATTGCTTTTAATAGGAAAACTTGTTTGGTCATTACCCTTCAAAATTGGGAGTTAAAGGTGCTGCAAACCAGACCCGAGTGCTCTGGTCTCAATTTGTGTAGGCTCCTTTTTGAAATGAGATGCTCAGCATACCAGTGACATTCAAATGAGGGCGTGGGTCATCATGATCCCAATCCCCCACTATTAAAACCATATCTGCATAGGGATGTGGTGGCTCATGAAATAATACTATGTTTTCCCCTCCAGAGCTAAGGTCCTGTAAGCTTATGTCAATCATGTTAATTACTTGGGTGTCTCACCATCAAGCTGTCAGGAGCTAGACCAAGGACTAAATGGGTGGCTTTAATCTGAAAACAGAAGGAAAATCTGTCTGCAATCGAGTTCCTTTTCTGGCAGTGCTTCCAAAACTTCTGATCCAAGCCCTGCTGAAACATTCACCTTCTAAAGGTGGCATTACCTCTGAAGCAATGGATTTGCAAGTGAAAATGTGTTTTACTTGATCCGCAATGCGTTACTGAACTCTTTAGCCGAATGATGCGATAGTGCTTACCAATATATTGTCATTAAACTCAACAAGATCTGTCTACAAGATAGCAATAAACTCGTGTATTATCTAGTGCTCTTCCATCTGGTCACCGTTTTAGAGAACATAAAGCAGAAATTTAAAAACAGTTAAGAAGATCGATGGAAGGGTAGTATGCTTAGATACTTTGTAGATTATAGAAAATAAAATTTGGTATTGCAGAACTTAGCCTGCATCTGTGAAAAGCTCTGTACTACATGAAACATTTTCATGCTCAGGTCTACATTAGATCTGTCATTTAGGGTAGTACTATTTCCCTCCAATGCTACGTCTGTAAATACGATTCATCTGTATATTATAGGCAATGTAAATGCTCCTAACATAATAGTTCCCAATAACTCAATAATCATTTGAGTTTATTTTAATACATGCTGATTGTAATTTTGTATTTTATTTTTCATAAAAGCTTTCAAATATATCAGGCTGGTCATAATTACATTTTGATTACGTAATGATTTTTAAATCCCGGTTTACCAGATTGACTGTATTTTTACACTCAGTTGGTTTGACCTGGGTTGTTGTTGTTTTACGATAGATTATTATTTTAATGAAATATTAAAGAAAACTTTCTTTTCACACAACCACACACAAATTCTATCACACCTTCTCTTCGGAGCAAACTCCTGCTCACTGTTCATATGACATGCAATTTACGTAAACCACGAGGAGATAGGATGACATCCTCTTGTTGCACTTCTCTTGTTATTTCAACAGGGACAGTTTGCCACTGCCTCACAGAAACGTATTAATCCCAACATCGTCCTTCAACAGAGAAGTAGAAAGTTCCAGAGAAGTAGAAACCCAGCCGGATGAGTGGGGTATAAATAATAAATTATTATTATTATTAAGACAAAACACCCAGTTATATACTGCAGCTACTTTGTACTTGCAGAGATTTACTTCCTTACATGTGTCTGGTGTTTTGCTTACTATGTTGGCCCAGGGTTTAGGATGGGTAGCCAATGTGGTTCCCTTCAGATGTGTTGTGGACTACAATTCCCATCTTCCATTATGATTGGTCATGCTGACTGAGGCTGATGGGATTTGTAGTCCAAACATCCTGGAAATAGACCCTTTGGCTATCTCTGTTCTAATGGGGCTTCCTATACAGTACTGACAATCTAGCTTCCAAGGATAGAAAACGAAGCTTGTCTTCTGTACCCCACTTGAGTCTTCACACCTTTTACCTACTTCACTCTGGATTTGTGTAGGGTTTGTCCCTTAGCCTTTTCTTCTCCAGAAGATGTCCCACAAGGCAGCGGAAGTAATAAGATCAGAGTTTTCCTTCTAGATGGGCTACCTTCCCAGGTTGACGACCCTCATCAGCCCCTCACTTCCCTCTACAGTATGTGCAGAAACACTCTTCTTGATCGTTGGACCCACTATTGGTCTTGTACGCTCAATCCACCAGAGCCTGTTTTCGCATGCAGGGAAGTCCCTAACAGGTTTTGAGACCCATCGGCTACCCTCACCTAGCCAGCCAGTTGAAGCCTGGATGTGGCCCCTGTCACCTGCTGACAGCTTCCAGGAGCCACAGGGTGCAGGGTGAGGACCAAATGTGGACAAACTATCCCGAAGGAGAATACCCCCCCCCACCAGAGGTACTATGCCTCCCCTAACACTCCATATGCCCCTTTGCAGATCAAGTTGCTGTTTAAAAGCTACTTCTAAGCTGGTAACTGTACAACCTATGGGGTTGTGGAAACCTCAAGACTAGGGTGATGACTTTTTTACAACCTCATTTCCCTGTATCATAATTTGATGAGCTTTCATTAAAGATTAGATAAAATCTTACTTTCAAAGAGATTTGATTTAAAAAAAACCTCACGCACAAAATGATTTTTAAATTTTTATCAGTTTTTTGAGTCATTTTTGAAGTCACTGTAAGCAGATATAAAATTGAACCCAAGCTTTAGAGCAGGCATCCCCAAACTGCGGCCCTCCAGATGTTTTGGCCTACAACTCCCATGATCCCTAGCTAACAGGACCAGTGGTCAGGGCAGATGGGAATCGTAGTCCAAAACATTTGGAGGGCCGAAGTTTGGGGATGCCTGCTTTAGAGTCACATATATACCAGTACAACATTATATAGGATCATAAAACACACAAGGAAGCTTTTTTAAGCTGCAGTAACAGTATAGATGATGTTTTGCTACCTCTCCTGTAGGTTCTTTTCCCAGCATGCCCGGCAGGGTCTGCTGGCTGAGTTTTGAGGTCCCAAAAAGGGGCTTTTACCTTGCGCAGGTGTGACATTTGTATACCCTATGTTGCTAAGAACACTCCCCATTGTGGAATGTGGTGTTGTGTCCAAATTTGATATGAAATATATATAGAATTGTTAATAAAATTTTATGAAATGGTAAAACGGCATACAAAAAAATTAAAAACGGTTTGTGCATAACCTTTTTAAATATTTCAATGGAATATACCTCATTTTAGTCATTAATAGGCAAAAGTTCATCCATTTGTGCTACAGGAAATAATTTTTTGGGGGGGGGGGAAATGAAAAAGTCATCACCCTACTCAAGACGCTTCAAAGATTGTTGGGAGCGTCCATTTTAATTTCCCACAATACCCTGGGCCACCTAATATAGTGTCACTCCAGGGCTTCTGCTTCCTGAAGTGGAGGTCCTGGAGTCCATGCTGGGGGGCTCTGCTGGGGCACTGAAGCTCTGGCAGGTACCTGAGGATTCCAGGTGCCGACATGGAGCCTGCATCCTGCAAGTATCCATTTAAATAATAAATAAATAATAATAATCAAACTTGCATGGTTTCTTGCCTCTGGGTTTGTATAAACACAGCTTTAATTTTTAATACAGGTTTCCCCCTCAGTTGTGGCTTTTGGATTGAATGTCTCTGTTTGGAGATGATTGATCAAGCAAAACAATAGACCTGAAGATTAAAATATTTCCCTAGAAACCCTCTGGACTGGAAAAGAAGCTTTGTTTGGGGGATTTCTCCTGCGTCTAGCGAGACGGTGCTTCCTTCCTGTTGCTGAGGTTCAGTTCAGTTGAACAGCTTCAGTCTGAAGCCCTGGCTCATGTTGCAGCTTGCTGCGAGATACAACTGCATTGGCCTCTTGTCTTCTGGTATCTGCAGTCCAGAACAATGTGCCTTGTGGGGTAAACGGTGCAAGTGATGCAAGAACAAAAGGGAAGTAGCTTCCCTCCCTGAAGCTGTTTCTGTTTTTAATGCATTCTCTGTCTCTCTTGTGTCTCCTACTAACATCCTGCATGTTGATGCCAAACAGTACCTTCTAAAGTGCGTGACTAGGAAGCTGGCAACACTGAGCCCCTTGCAGAGCAGTTAATCCACTCTGGAGGGGGAAAGGAAACCTACAACAGAAGCTAAGTCTCAGTATTGTTAAGCGGGATCAGGTAGAGGGGGAAATGGGAAGAGCTAAATGTAAACAAAGTCTCTGTGTCTGAGGATGGAGTGGGGCAGGGAGAACAAAATAGACATTAGAAAAACAACTCTTGAAAGGCAACCTAGTGCCGTCTTCCACAACTCCAGATGTATTGGACTACAATTCCCATCAGTCCCAGCTAGCACGGCCATGCTGACTAGGGCTGGTGGCAGTTGTGGTCCAAAATATCTGAGGCTACCAAGTGGTGCAAGGCTGATCTGGCAATGGCAAACACTTCAAAGTAGAATTGTTTGGGGATTTGCAAATATCTGATGCAAAGGAACTAGATCTACTACACTTTCTGTTTTAATGTGTGAGTCGGCAGTTAGCTGTTTCCTTTGGCACTTTTTGAATGTCCCAATATGGTTCTGGGCTCAAAAGTACAGTGTTACCTCCGGTTGCAGACGGGATCCGTTCCAGAGCTCCGGTCAGATCCTAAGGTTTTTGCAACCGGAGGTGCCTGTTCTGTAGAGCGCTTCTGCTCATGCATGCATGGCGAAACCCGGAAAAATACTTCTGGGTTTGCCACTTGCATATCCCGAAGGATTAGTAACCAGAGGTGCTTGTAAGTGAGGTACCACTGTATATTCAATTACTTTAAATACCAGAAATAGACCGGTTCATCCATCCCTACACTAGAGCTACTATCTTGACCACATTTAATCAGAGGGTGTAGGTCTCAGAAAGAAATAATGGGGAGCCCCTGCCTATCACCTCCCAGTGCCCCCGACAGATTATGCCCAAGGGAAGGTTTTTTCACCCCTGCTATGGAGGAGGAACTCAGTCTGAAAAAGCCATTCAAAGGAGGGTGGGGAAACCAGTATGAAAAACAGATGACAGTGCACCCCCCCTGAATAGTTACATTTATGTAAGTTAAGGTAAGAAGCTGTTGCTTCTGAAGGCTTTTCTTGATGTTACCCCAATCGTTAGGAAGTCCCTAGTTCAAATCTCTCCACTATGAATTACTAGCTGGCCTTCAGCAAACCACTATTGCCCTATGGGAATAATGTGGGATGTGATACATAAGTAGCTGTCAAGTACAACATTCCTTGTTTTCCTAGAGAAGACATGCGGGGGAATGTTTGGTCCAGCCAGTCGAAAACTTCCTGTTTCCTCCTGGCCTGGAGCATCCTTCCTCTTGCATGTGACTAGAGGTGGGTGTGACCTTACCTGTTCAGGTAACAAAAGGGCAAGGCATGCAGCACACTTCCCTTCTTTTCAACTCTTCTCCATCTTCCTTTCGTCGCGTGAGCTGCAGTGACTGCTAGTCTGCAGTCACTGGGATTATCCCCCCCCCATGGCGTAGAGCCAAATGCATATACTTTGTAACTAAGTCTGCCTTCAGGGATCCAAATGTGAACTGATGATGTGAGTAATATTTTATATACTTTACACAAGATTGTGTTGTGTTTATTCTTTTAAGAGGGATATAAAGAGGACTTGCCAGGAACCAAATAGTAAGAGGCTTAAAACAAGCCTGCAACCAGCTTCCTGCTGTGAGGCTGGTATACCTTACAGGGTTGTTGAAGGTATTGTTGATATAGTATGTACAAATACCCTGGCAATTGTATGTAAGTGACAGTACAGTCATACCTCGATTTAAGTACGCTTCGGTTTGAGTACTTTCAGTTTAAGTACTCCGCAGACCCACCTGGAACGGATTAATCCACTTTCCATTACTTTCTATGGGAAAGTTCGCTTCAGGTTAAGTACAGACTTCCGGAACCAATTGTGTACTTAAACCGAGGTACCACTGTATTACCTAAATGATGGTTTAATGGTGAACATACGTCTATCTGCTCACACGAACTCCTGCATGGCTTCTCCCTCTCCCCACCACCTTCCTGTGCAGCTCACTACTATAGCTTGTGGTGCATTCCAAACATGGACTGTGGTTTATTTCCAAAAAGAAAGATATTCAGTCAAACTATGAGTGGTAAACCAGAAATAAGCCAAAAACCTTTGTACAACACCATAAGAAATAGGCTGCATGGAGATCCACCAGGCAAGAATAGGGCACATTCACTTCTAAATGTGCAACCCAGGCCATTGTCTATTAGGAACTCTGATCCTCTGAAATATGCATTATTATTATTATTGATGCAATAACAGGCAGTGTAACTCTCCAACAGTTTGAGTTCACCCCAAAAGGCACACTCCTCCGTTGTCTCCCAAGACAAATGACAACAACAGATGCAACAGAGAGCAATGTGACCTCCCCCTTTTGTATCTTCTATTATTTTAGAGCAACTTTCAGGCTATTTCATGCATATTTGCCCCCTTCTGCCGTGCGTAATGAAGGGGACTGGCCAGCCTCAAGTGATCAATCAGGAATCCCTGAGGCTGAAATGAGCCAGCAAGTTGTTCATGACATTCCCACATGTTTCTGCTTTCAGCACTAATGGGAACCTTCTGTACTGCTGGCCCAGCGTTTCCTTCAATAGCAATTACCAGTGCAATCAGGACGAAAAATGCACAGCTACGCACAGGAACTCAAAAGCAGGCTTGACCCCTGGGACAATCTCGGCCTGCATTGACCAGAGTCAGTATGACTGAAGGTTTTTCAGCGTGAATATGTTTCTACAACTACAACTCTCTCTTCGTATAGCACTCCTAGAGTATGTGCACACAGCAGCTGGCAGTGCTAGTACAAAAATGGAAATACTGGGAGCAGTATCATAGTGGACAAGGTGTTTAGTGCCCTTTCCATAGTGGGGCTGCATTACCATATTGGTGCTAGTGTTCAAAATGCAAACAAACCTGCAAAGTTTAAATTACTAATCCGAAGTAGGAATCCCTTCAAAAAAAAGTACCCAACCTCTCCTATTTCAAATTTCTTCAGATTTGGCATTTAGTCCCTTGCAATCGCCACTACAAAAAAACTGAAAGCACCAGCCCTCTTTATTTTCCCAGTCTCAATAAGTATTATCTCGCAGCAAAGAGGGAAAATATCCCTTCCTCTGGATTTTATTGGATTCCAACTCCCGTCAACATCCAGACGGCCACAGGTTCCCTGCCCCTTTCCTACAGAGTGATTTTCACCCTTTCAATTTAGTCTAATCATCACAGACAAGCAACAATAAAACTTAAAAGCCTCATTATTACCCACCAGAACAGGGAGGGCCAGTCCACCAGTGTTCGCCTGGCAATTGGATTTGTTGGCACCTGGGAATGTGTACTTTTATCTGCATTATGCCTGTGCATTAGCCATACATTTAAAGCATGTTGCTTCCCCATGGAGAAAGCGGGAAGCTGTAGTTTGTTTAGAGGGTGTGAGGAATAAACTACAAATCCCAGGAATTTTCAGGGGAAAGAACGTATTTTAAATGCATGGAGGTGTACGCTTATCAAGATCAATAGGAACTATGTGACCATTGCAATGCGTAATAATATCAATAGTACCCACAGATCTCCCCTTGCTGGACCCTGCGGTATGAGTTACTTTGAGTGGTGATTTGGACAAAGCAGTAATGTTTAGGCATAAAATAAAAAGATGGCTAAATATCCCTAAGCTATAATATTTATTTCCATTAATAGAACACTGGCAAATGACATATGTGTAAGAAATGCATTTTGCCAAACCCATAAATGCTGTGTGTGAGCTGTTAACACATTCCTTTGTATGACTGACATGGTAGATTGCTTCCATATCATATGGTAGGAACTTTTTCTGCCAGGGGAGTATTAAAAAGCACAAAATGGGGTTTCTTCTGCAATTTATTGGAGTCTGCTTTCCATCATCGAGTGTAAATATTTCAAATGACAAGACCAGTTTCCTTAGAGAGTGATATTATGTTTCTCCTCTTCCTGATAATGGGAGTTTTAAACAGAGCCATTTATAGCCATTGTTTTACTATCTTTTAGCCTATGCAAGTTCCTAAGACAACTTCAGAACGTGTCACAAGAGGAGCTGTGCTAAAACAGCCTATGCAAATACCATGCAGCAAGAACTAGCCATTTATCCTATGATCAATAAAGTATAGTAAGCATTGTTAACACTCTACAAAATCCCCACATGTACTGTATAGCATCAGCTCCCTTGCATGACCCATGTGGTATAGGGAAATGGTCTAATTACAAAATAAACTGACCATATAAAGTAAACACGAAAGGGAAAAAGTAATGCAGACCCTTTACTTTTTAATATCCTCTATCTACCTATATCTATATATATACACACACACATGTGCACAAACGCACATAAACGTATGTGTAATCAGAGCACATAAGGATGTGAAAGTCAAGCAACCTTTGGGAATTATGGCTCTTCTTCCTGCCCCTGGGACTCTTTTGTGTCAGGTATAGCTTATTGATAAGCTTGTGGTCACTGCTGAGTGGTTTGCCTGTCTGCTTGGCATAAAAACCACGTACTAAGTCGCTCAAAACTTGGCTGGGTAGCTCACAAGTTTAAGATTACATTAGGTTTGGCAAGAAAGAGCAGGGAGGCAGCACAACTGTTTTCTGGGTGGCTCAGCAAATAAGTGGTTCAGATTATTTTGCTTCTAAGAGAAGGAGAGCGGTACAGCCTGCATATTAAACATGCATAAGTGAAATGGTGCTGGCTCGTTCCTTCCCTCCCCCTTTTTAGATTAGTTTTGTGGCTAAGCCATCATCCCTAGGAGGCAAAATCACACAGAAAGATGGCACAAAATGGATGCCAGAAGCTTCTGGAATGTATGGAAAATAATGCTTGCTAGCTTATTGTAGCAAGTCTCAATTAGCTGTGAAAACACGTAACATTATTGTGTTAGGCATAGAATATAACAGGGAACTATTTTCAGCATTATGTAAACATGAAACCTATCAGTGCCAGAATTGTTTGCGGCTTTGAGCAGTATTTGTAAAAAAGCAATCTGTTCTACTTTAGCAAGCTACATATGCAAATCGGCCCCAGCTATGACAGGCGAGTCAGCATTGGGAAAGGTGGACTTTCTCTACTTAGCGTTGTAATTTGATGTTGTGAACCGCCCTGAGATCTATGGATAAAAGCATGTTTTCCAGCGGCTGAATCATCACAGCTATCATTCACAGCACCCTCAAACTATAGTTCCCAGGATTGTTTGGGGGGGGGTAGGGATAGGGATGTGCGTACACAGTTTATTCAGCTAGAGAAAGAGATGAGACAGGAAGTGCATGTTCAAGAAAATATTCCATATTCTCCCTTTCTAAGCAGTCATCCCTCCAGAAGGTGACTGGGAGGAAGCAGAAACAGTAGACATGACACAAGCTTGGTTGATAAACCAAAGCAGAAGCAATCAATAGCAATGTGGATAAGAAGCAGAGTAGAGTGCTGAAGGGGGAAATGGGCCTTTAAAGCTATATTTTAAAGGTTTGGACATTCTGGAGTGTGCACAATTTTGTTGCAACACCACCTCCGCTATAGGAACACCACCACAGATGGGATAGTAAAAATTTACATCAGGACCATCTATTTCTCTTGAAAGATATCAAATATACAAATGCATTTATTTAGTAAGATAGTTGTTGCCTATGGAAGACAAAGTTTGATGCTGGGAAGTCTGAAAGGAATATCTAATCATAGATCCAAACAAGAATTGGTCAGATGCCCAGATTGCAACAAATTGCCTGTATTAAACTGTTTATATAAGTGGATTTGGGCAGGTGGAAACTGGGAAGGGGTGAGGACAACTGAAGCTTCACTGCTATGACTTGAAACTCTCCAGACTCTTTATGCTGCCCACGTTTCAGGTTCCTTCTCCAATACGCATAGACTTCACACCAGAAGCAGTGCCTTGAAGCAACTCACTTTGCCACTATGCATATAGAAATATACTACCACAGCAGGCAATTCCATCAAAACTCATTTAATATTTCAATTTCAGATGTTTCAAGAACAGCATAATGTGTAAATACATGATTTATAAAATATATTTCTATTTAAAATCCAGAGATTAAAATAACAGCCCCAAAGAGCAATTCTCCCACAACTTACATACTTTCCAAGAGAAGAAGAGTTTGGATTGGATATCCCGCTTTATCACTACCCGAAGGAGTCTCAAAGCGGCTAACAATCTCCTTTCCCCTCCTCCCCCACAACAGGCACCCTGTGAGGTGGGTGGGGCTGAGAGACTTAAGAGAAGTGTGACTAGCCCAAGGTCACCCAGCAGCTGCATGTGGAGGAGCGGAGACGTGAACCCGGTTCCCCAGATTATGAGTCTACCGCTCTTAACCACTACACCACACTGGCTACATAATTTTACCTTCCATGCCTGTGTAGGCAACGAAGACTAGCTTCCTAGTCACTCTCAGGACGATTAATGACCATCAAGAAATCCATTGCCAGCAGTGGATTTTATGTTTGGAGATTCCCAGCAAAGTCTTAAAAAAAACTAGTAGAGACAATTACTATAATTTGTTTAGAGAGACAAATGCATGATTTCCATGTTCCAATTTCCTTGGCGACATTCACCTAAGGGCCCCGATTCACAACTTATTCATTGCAAATTAAGTCTGTAAAAGGAATGAGGTGATCACGGATGTGTTCTGCTACAGAGAGCCCAAGAATATATGTTGCCAAGGAGGGGGAAAACACCAGTATTTAAACTAAAACCAACTCCAGAGTTAGCAGCACTTCAGCCCAGTCAAAACAGGGCAATGCCTGAGGCATATGGCAATGTTTTACTTCTCAGTAAACATTCACATGATTGGACTCCACTAGTGGACTGATAATTCTTTTACAGCATAACCAACAATATGTGCCCGAATGGGTGTCTAGTGTAAAGAAGTGTGTTAATGCAGGCATAAGATTCCTGCTGCACATGAGCAACTGCTACATTCTTAATGGGCTTGAAGTAATCCAGTCCAATGATTTTTTTCCCCTGGGGTTTCAGACTTCATTAGGGTTGGGGAAGAAATTAGATTCAGTTCACATTTAAAGGGGAACATACCTAAATTGCATTTTGTGGAACAACAGGAGAATCGAAACACAGCCATCCTTCAAAATTAGCAATTCTATTAATTTTGCAGTGCAGTTTTCCAACTGCACAATATATTACAAAAAAATGCATACGTTAGGAGAAAGTGTGCATAGAAATGAGTATTAGTTAACATAACATACATAAATGTATTGGGGAAAATTGCTTCCCAAAGTACCCATGCTAGTCAAAATTATGCATACAAAATTGTGTTTATGAGGAGAAATTCACACCAAAATGCTGGCAAACTCTCATGAGTATTTAAAACTGGAGGGGATCCTGCAGGGTGCTGCCACAATGTGGAGAACTGAATTTAAGACTGGAAAAATGAGAAACTTAGAAAACTGAAATTGACAGATCCATCCGCCCCTTGACTTTATTATTGGGATTTCCATCACCGGTTTGCACCGAGCAGTGGCTTTGTAGTAATAATGGAAAACGCTTCTGCTTGCACATGAGAGGCACATTATTTTTGCCTATCCCACCCGTATCCACTGCAGTGTTCCATACCCCCTCCCCCCCCACCTGCCTCCTCAAAAGCTTCTCCCGTGGGTTGGGAAACCCTCTGAAACATTATGGGATAGGCAGAGGACACAACAGTAGGTAACTGGTGAATCTGGGTGCATCATCTTGTGCGAGTGGAAGTGCTTTCCACCAGATCAAAGCCAGCCTTAGATACAACCCTTTAGTATCATCTCAGCCCTGTTTTCCCAAATTCTAAGCCTTCCATGGCTATAAACCCCACTGAACTCCACAAGACCCACATATGTGTGCTTTCAGAACTTGGATCTGGGTTCCCAGATGCCTTTCACAGTATCATTCAAAAACATAACTAAAAGTGCTTGTTGTTGTTTGGTTCACAGTCTCAGGGACGGAAGCAATGTTTCTAAATCTTCATCAGCCTCTTTATCCTAAAAGGAAAAAAAAGGACATTGCATATGAGGAACCACCCAGAGCTTCTATACCCATTGCCAATTTCTGCATCAAAACAAGGTATCATTTTCAGTGTTCATGGACTAGGAAAACACAACTAGTTCATTCTTCCTTTTAATCATTATGCAATAGCTAAGTAGAAAGCTGAACAAAGGGTGGGGGGGCTAACCTAATACAATGATTTTCCTTTCCAACTTCCTCCTGCATTGAAGTATTCATTACATTACATTCTAACAGATACTAATAAAGGTTTTCATCCTCTAGTCATCACCTTTTGGAAGACTTTAAGTGAACCCAGGCATTCCTGTGGCTTGAAGTTTGTGACTTACATTACCATCATTTCTAGGCTCTTCAAACACAGATATTTAAAAGTCAAATATAGTCTATTACAATAGTTATTATTATTTTGGATCGGTTTGCATTTTGATTTATTTGGTGTCACCCACAGTCACTGTTCTACAGTTGCAAAGCTCAGTTCATATGCACATGACCATTTCAAATGGAACCCTGTGGGTGCTACATCTCCAAGCAGCAAGTTATCTGTGTGATGTGGCTCCACAGCAGCATGAGGCACTTCTGACCACTGCAAATTTAGCGATGCTGTGGCTGAGGGCACCAGTATTGCACAGACACTTGCATGGAGCAGTTGCCTCTTGGTCTTTTGGAGCTGCCATAAATTGGTTCTATTTTAAGCAGTATCCTACACAGCCAGGTATATGCATGAATTAGTCTTCAGTTTTATGCAAGGTGTATTGGGCTTGATTCCCAGTCACTATACTCTGGGAATCACCAGTCCCAACCACCAGACTGATGGGACAAGGCAAACACGAAGAAAATTGGGAAAGGGTTTAGCCCTGCAATGTTGTTAGCACTCAGCAGGCACTGATATTTTGGGATCCATTGACAAAAGCTTCCTGGCCAACAGCAGATAAGATGGTAGGAACTGATCTCCCACAGAGAGTTCATTTCTAGCTCACAGCAAAAAAGATACACAGAAGAGGCAACGTGCTGTTTGATGCAAGTCTCCAGCAATTTGGTAGTTTCGTTATAAGAAGAAGAAGAAACAATGGAAAGAAATATTGATTACTTTTAACTCAATGTAAAACAAGAAGGGGAACAGAAGAAATAGGCCTGGTTCAGACGTCAACAGGATGTTCAAAACAACTGGATCAGATGTCATTGAACACTGAGGTATAAAACAAAAAATCTCCTCTGCAGCTGAGCAGAGAAGAAGAGGGAGTGTTCATGCCTATTGCTTATGTTCACACAAGTCATGGTTTGTTAGAGTAATCCCATTACATCTGAGAGTCAGTGACCCATAATGGCTAAGAATGCCAACTATTAGCCAGGAAACCGCTATCTGAAGCCTCACCTCCACTATGATATCATGAGATGGCCTTAGGTAAGCTACTTTCACTCATCCTTGGTCCTCCCATCCCCACTGCAATATGGGGAGATTAATACTGGCCTGCCTTACAAGAAGAACATTCTGCAACTGAAGGTTCACCACTGAGAAGACCACATTACAAGCCCTGGTAAGCTGGAGAGATAAAATGCAGAGCACCCTGCAATACACAGAAAAACCAGGCAACCCCTAGGAATTAACAACTCTGTGGACATAATAAAGTCTTGGAGAGTTTTGAAATGTGCCCTGTAGGATTAAAGTGCAGTATAACAGTTTAGGGCAAGTGTTAGGAAACCTCATAAGAATTCAATAGCAGAATAAGCCACTTGGGAAGGATATTTAATCTCAAGCTAGGCAGACAGTTGTCAAGGACCTTTTAGTTTGTCTTGGAGCATGAACTGGACTGGAGATCTGAGAAGACTTCAGAAATCTATCCAACTCCATAATTAATGTGTCCACAGCAAGCTTTCAACAACATTAAGACAACATAACCAGACCAAGAAATTATGTATCAGTGCCTTGAAAGATATTTATTGTACTCATTGCAAATCTTTGCCAAAATACTGTCAAGTAACAGGAAGAGATGCCAGACAATTTCCCCACCTGAACCTGCTTGCAGCAGTGGTCCCAAAGCTTGCACTACAGAATTCCACATTTCAAACTTATTGCGTAAGTAAATGAGATATAATTTATCTGAATCAAGTCTTCCCCCTCCCTGCAAAAAAAATACCACCCATCTTATATTTAAGTGCATTTGTAGCAAGCTTTGCATGGTGGGCCTCCGATGTTGGGCTTCGTAGCCTTAAGGAACGCTCCAGACTGCTTACTGAATTGCCTATGACAATTCTAATGCAGAACTTCAAAATCAGACAGTCACAACTCATCTGATCAGTGTGACTAACTGCACTGCATGCCGCCCAGTTCCTCATTAAAATAAGTGCCACTATTATGATAGTCCTCTGTTTAAACATAATTTCATCATATTAGATTTTACTCGATTTACCCAGTTTCCATGTGTTACTGCAATCAGTCACACTGGGGATGTCACAAGCCACCTTCTACTTTGGATGCAACTGCCATATTTCATAATGATTTGGGCCCAGGACTTCTCTCTTTTTTGTTTCTAACTGTTCCTCTAGAGCAGACATGTCAAACATGCGGCCCTCCAGATGTTTTGGACTACAATTCCCATCTTCCCCAACCACTGGTCCTGCTAGCTAGGGATCATGGGAGTTGTAGGCCAAAACATCTGGAGGGCCACATGTTTGACATGCCTGCTCTAGAGCAGTGTTTCCCAACCTTGTGCCTCCAGATGTTTTGGGACTACAACTCCCATCATCCCTAGCTAGCAAGACCAGTGGTCAGGAATGATGGGAGTTGTAGTCCCAAAACATCTGGAGGCACAAGGTTGGGAAACACTGCTCTAGAGCACTAGAGGAAGAGGAGGTTGGGGACTTGTGGTCCTCCAGATATAGTGGAACTACAACTGTAGCAGCACTTGACCACTGGCCATGCTGGCTGGGGCTGACAGAGTTTGGGAGTTAAATATTTAGATGGCCACAACCTTCCCATTCCTGCTCTACAGAAATAAAAGTACAACGTACCAGGAAGCTCTCCTCTGCAGGCACTCTTTAAGGTACATGAAAGCTGCAGAAGACAAGTACCACCCTACAGATCCTGCACTTCATCATCACGGCCAACAATAGCATGGGAAAGACCTTAATGATTCAGGCTGTGATACATGACAGTATCATAACATCCCTAGGTGACTGATGAGGCAGCAGAAACTGCTGCCAAACAAGGCACCCCCCCTTTTGTGGAATGCTCTCCCCAGGGAGGTTCACCTGGCACCTTCATTATATATCTTTAGGTGCCAGGTGAAAACGTTCTCTTCAACAAGGCCTTGGGCTGAATAATATTCTACAGCCTTTTAAATTTGCCTGTGGGAAGGGGGAGGTTACTGCTTTGTTGTTTTTTCTTTTAGCTATTTTTTTTTATAAAAAAAACCTTGTATTTTTATCTTGTGAACTGCCCTGAGATCTTATGATGAAGGGTGATATACAAGTCCAATAAATAAATAAATAACATTTAAATGGGCCTTCAGACGCACCTCTTTGGTGACTGACAGGATTGATGATGCAGTTTCACAGAACTTCAGCGCATTGGTCCTCTGGCCAAGATCTTTGTAGCACTGGACAGGAGAGAGGAGGGAAAACATCACACCAGGTACCTAAGTTAATAGAAATCACTGCATTATATTAAAGGAAGAGAGCAGACTAGTTTCACTTACCTTTGCCAAATAGACATAATTGTGTTTCGAATATCCAGGTTGTATTTCTTCAGCCTGACCAAGAGGAGAAAAAGATGAAGAACAGGACAGCAAGAACACCAAAGTCAACAGAATATTTATAATAAAGCACCAAGTTCCTCCTAGAAATGGTGGCACTGTTAGCCATGGACTTAGGCCTAGGGGCTACACCACTTGGTGATGGTAGTGGAATATCTGTCAGGCATGCAGCAATAGCAGGCCGGGGACAGGAAGATGCAGCACAGTAGGAAATGGTGAACCCAGCAGCTGAGGCTGCAACTGCTTGCCGTCACTAACTCAAAGTGTGTGGAACAAAGAATGGCAGGGAACTCAGCCACTGAGGTACCACATTTGGCATTGTGGGACCCATGGGGTCACAGACCCAGTGAGGGGGCACTTGAGGCAAATAAGTTAAATTAAAATGGCCCCAGTTTCAATGAGGTAGAGGGCCACAAGGCAGTTTGCAGCTCAAAAAGCAGGACCAGCGTGGCACTGGATGGATGGTCCTGCTCAGCTATTCCGGGCAGAACCTGCAAATTACAGCTTGCAACTTGCACAATACATCATGCCAGGTTTCTTTCAGTCAGGATCCTATTCACAAGCCAAAAGCTCTAACAAGTGCAATTTTCACATAATCAGCTCTCCATATGAAACTTAAGGTGTTTTACACTTTAAGCAGCCCAAATCCCAACAAACGCTGACACAGCAGATGAATTAAATTTAGTTCAGGCAGATGCGTGCAGTTATTCCTCTACAGATATCATTTCAGAAATCTTTGGCCTTTAGAAGAGCTTTGAATTTATAGCTGCCGAGAACAACTTGTTGAGCAAATTTCTTGAACACCAGCCACTTGGTAGGTGGGCTTTTGCAGAGAAACGAGGGAGTGGGAAATAGTATCTACCTTAAGAAAATTCTGCAAAGCTTCATGAATTGTTGAAGTTGGCGGAGTCCCAAAAAGAGCAGCAGCTACTTTTTTCTCAATCCAAGACAACTGAGCCACCTTTGGAAATAGCAGGAAGAAGGGGTGGAGAGAGTGTTGTTTCAGAGATGCTTTTAGGAAATGTAACAAAGTGTTGTTTTGCAAGTCAATTATCATAATAAGCTATCTTCAAGAAAAACAAATTAACCAACTCTGGGGGAAAAAGCTCCATACTGGATCTACTCAGTTGTACAACTGGTTTTTATGGGTGATATCCAACTAAACAGCATTGCTAGCACAAGAAGCTTTAGTTGTGCAATGGAACGTCTGCACCCTCTTCTCTCTCCAAACACCCACTAAATCTGTTCCAGGGGTTCCCCAACAGCCCCTGGTGCATGTTTATGGGGCACACAGCAGACATGTGGGAAGGGAAAAAGGTGGTTCTCTTGCACAGTTAAAAGTTCTTGCACTAGCAAACCTGTTCAGATGGATAGTGTCTACATTTTGCAAACCACTGAGAAGCTATCTTGGCATTCAGTGGCATATAAATAAATAAAATATTTTCACAAATAAGCAAGTGGCCATCACTGATGGCCACCATTGTATCTCAGGAAAAAAAACACTCCTGAGAAAAAAACGCTTTTATTTTTGGTCTAAAGGGGGGGGGGGAGGCAGGAATTTAAAACAACACCATGGCACACCAAAAACCCACATTTAAGGAGAAGTCCCAGTGAAGACAGTAGAATATGCGGCTTGGGACCCTTGCACCTACGGAATCGCCTCTCCTGGTATGCCCCGCGGAGGACCTTAAGGTCCACAAACAACAATATCCAGGAGATCCCGAGCCATAAAGTGGCTAGATTGGCCTCTACTAGGGCCAGGGCCTTTTCAGTATTGGCCCCAACTTGGTGGAACGCTCTTTCACAGGAGACCAGGGCCCTGCGGGATCTGTCATCTTTCCGCAGGGCCTGCAAGACGGAGCTGTTCCGCCTGGCCTTTGGGCTGGACTTAGTCTGACCCCTGTGTTTTCCTCCCTCATGGCTTGGATTTATGGGGTATTTGAAATGAGGCTGCATTTTAAATTTTAATTGTATTTTAATCTGTATTTTAATTAATTGCTTTTTATGTTTTATTGTGATTTTGTTGGTGTTAGCCGCCCTGAGCCCGGTTTTGACTGGGGAGGGCGGGGTATAAATAAATAAATAAATAAATAAATAAATAAATAAATTATTAATTCACATTGGTCAGCATGATATATTGTATGTATACAAACACACATATTCAAATTTCATCATAGGTGTGTCATTCAATTTTTTCATGTGTTAGTGCTTTCCTCCTGCCCCCAAACAAATTTTGTTAGTGGAATGACTTGCAAATATACTTCTAGGATGAAAACGATCATCATATAGGAAGTAGCAAGCACATAGCCCACTCTCAAAGCCTCTACCTACTTTCTTTCTTAAGGGAAATGTTACTGTCCTTTTTATTAAAAAACAACACCCACCCACCAAATAAACAGACACTTCAAACTTTAAACCTTTCCAGCAGTTTGGGGTGGGGTTTTTTTGTTTGCTTTTTGTTTTGGTAAGGCCAGTTGTGGACAAGCATTTGCTCTCTTGGAAGTGGAGGAACATTTGTGCATTAGCATCAGTTTCAGCTAATCCAGATGAAGCACATATGGCTTGACAGAAGAATAAAATGAGGGGAAATACTGCTTATATTGTAGCCTTATCAGCTACTAAGGGTCCTTTAAGTTGCGCCCAGGCAGGACACAGATAGTCAATAATGACACCGGGGTTGAATTCAGAGAAAGAATTTAATCCTTAAATTTAAGGGACTCTCGGTGATCCATGTTTCACGACAAGAGTAAAGAAACACAAGTTTGCAAAGATTCTTATACACTTCTTTTGGTCTCCTTCCCCCTCCTCTGTAAGAGTGTGCACGCACTCTGTCTGGTCCTTCTCGTGCTGACTCAACAAAGCCTTCAGCCTTCAGTAAGGTTAGTTTACGCATCAAGCTAGCAACTTCCCGCGTCAGGCTGGAAGCGCATCATCGCTGATAATAAGCCCCTCTTCCTCTCGTTCTGTCCTCCAGACAAGGTCAGCTCTTAGCCTTGATAGCAAGCTGTCTTGCTGTTACATTGCACTTTAGCACACAGAGAGGCAAAGAAAAAAAGCATTTTAAGCAAGTCATCCCAGGGATATGGGGGGGGGGGGGCTAAGCCATACACTCACAATTATACAATGCAGGCAATGCAAACTATAGGATCAGATCTAGCTCAATAACACAATTGGCAAATCTCTCTCCACAATATAATATTCACGTGGACCACCCAAATTCCAATATATATACACTCATAGTACTGTACGCTGATGGATCCCACACAAGGTTCAGCTGTGATGTCATAGGGCTTCTAATTTTTCCGTTGTGGAATTTATAATTAGCTCCTTAAAACCTGTGGCATGTGCTTAGAAGAATGAGATGTGTCTGGCACTATACAGGTTTCCTTACAAAATTTAATAAGAACCGATGTTGAGGGTTTCAGTTTCATTTCTGGCTGGCTTAGGGTTTGGTTTTCACTGCTCAATAAGCCTTCATACCCCAAAAAAGGAACTGCTTAGCTTGCCTCTAGTACCTTTCTATATAAAATCTCCAACAAAATTAAAGGAACACCAAAAATGTATTATGTCAATTGCATACAGGGCTTTGACTCTCTGTTCTAGCCCCTGTTAAAGGGAAATGTGTCCAGAAGAATTTCTAATACCTTTATAAATTAGATTTCTCAAATCAGGCCTTTTGGGGTTTTCATTATTAATACAATATTGCCAGCTAGAGAAAGTCTAGGAATATCCTTTTTTGCTCTTTAGAAAGAAATCCATTGTACAAAAAAAGCATCTTTTTTATATCAGAGTTGTACATGTTATTTATTTGTCACATTTGTATCCTCCAAGGAGCTCAGGGCAGGATTATACCATTTTATCCTCACAAGACTTCTGTGGAGGAAGCTTGGCTAAGAAATAATGTGACTCAAGGTCATCCAGTGAGCTTTGAGGGGATGCCAGTGAAAACTGTGATGGAACAAGTGATGTGCAAGCACACATTAAATTAGTCCACTACTACAAAGACCTGGATGCGACAATGGGGTTTACAGAAACCCCCCCCCCAAAAAAAATGCAAATTCCCAAGTAGTACAATTTTGTACTTGGCCTTAAAGTAGCCAAGACAATTTTCAAACTTTGGTCCTTTCTGGAAAATGCCTTATTATTACATTCTTTCCCCCCTATTAGGCTCAGTACAACCTAACCATACTTCAGAGAGGTAGGTTAAGCTAAGGGACAATTTGCCCAATGCCATCCCATAAACTCTATATATGTAAAGCGGGTATTTGCCCCCATCCAAACCAAACACCGTGATCATGGTGTCCTAATGAAAGCAAATGTATTGCAGCCCACACTGGTGTCTCTGAATCCGTTTATTCATAGCTGCACTGAATCAATTTTCTGCCTATGCAACTAACATAGTGTATGGAATTCTGCTTCCCTGAGTTTTAATTGATCCCAGATTTCATCTAATTCCTTGCTTCACATATAATTTTCTCTCTTGAGATATTCTGTCTAGATTACTTGATAAGAGTAAGATTATTATCTTCAGTGTTTTGGCTTCTTTCCAACTTGGATATGAAGTTCTCTTATCTTGGTTACCATTTCAGTCTCAAAGTAGGGTGATGTCCAAGGTAAAGTTAAATAACACGAAGCAGAGATGCTACTCATAAATTGCATGTTCTCTTTTGTGAAAAGAACAGGGAAGTCTGGCATATTTATGTCTTTATTACTAATGGATTTCAGGTCCAAGCAGAAGTATGCTTGGTGGATTTAAAACTTACAACCTTTTGGAAAAGATATGCAAACACTAAATATAGGTTTGAAGAAGAGAATACTTCTGCTCCTTTTTTGGGGGGGGGCGCTACTTTTTAGAAGTCTAAACCTCAGCCCTGCAGTCTAGTTTGGAGCTGGGGAAGGTGCAATGATCTTCCCAGTAGCTGCTCTGGGCTTTGAAAGCACTCAAAGCAGCTTAGAAACACAGTACGTACTCTGAAACTTCAAGTGGAGAGGTGAGCTAGGGCTCATCCACGTTCGTCAGAGGAAGACAGACATCTTCCCAGGGCAAGGAGGATGGTGGGGTCTTGGTCCCTTATTTGTCATCCTCATCATGCATCCTGCCCTTAAGCTTTGGAACCCCAGCTTCTTCTTCTTCCAGATCCAAGATATTGCCTCTTTAAGTGCATGTTTAGCACCTACTGCTTTGTGTTTTGTTTTGTTCTAGCAGTTGCAACTTGCCCCCTTGCATTTTCTTGGTTGCTTGGATTCTGCTGTTTTTATATCTTATTCAATTTTGTCCCTTTGAGAATTTTGAATTGAAAAGCAAATGATCAATCCTCCAAATAAAATAAAACAGATCACCTGCCACAGGCACACTTTACAAACTTCATTAGGATCGACTCAGAGCTCAGTGGCAGAACTTTGCATGCAGAAGAGTCTGGATTCTGCTGCCGCTCAGTGGAGAGCATACTAGGCATGGCTCTCTAACAGGAAGCTTCACACACTCAACTCCTCTTGGAAAACAAAAGTAAAATTGCTCAATGGTGCAATTTTAAGTAAGCTTCAGAGGGCTTCTGCTCATTAAAAGGACTTGAGGATCACTTACTTCATAGCACCATCTTCCAGTTAGATAATATAAAAGGGGGTCTTGTGGCTTAAGCTCAATAGCTTTGTCTAGATGCTCCTGTAAGAAAGAAGACCAAAATTAACTTACCTTTGCCCATTTTTAGCTGCCTGGCTATAGGCTCAGGTTCACAAAGCAGACCATTTCCCTTTTGTCCTAGCACTCTATGATTATTATAGTTGTCCAAAGTCATCTTTGTATCAAGAAGAAGCCTCAAACAAGCATTATCCAACACACATGGCCTATTAAGTCTAAAGTTTAGAATAGAACAACTAATGTCTTATCAATAACCAAGTAAGGGTGAAATACTGCTTTAATTAAAATCAGTAGCAGCCCTGCATTTAAACTCCATCAGCAGTGCAACAACAGACACAAGCAGACCTCAGAGTGTTAATGTAAACCAAAAGTAAATGAGGCTTTTTTATATATACAAACATATAATTATGCACTTCTTTCCCCATCTCATGCTGTTCTTTGGAAATTCAGACTTGGGAGCAGTACAAAAATTGAACGGCTGGTTCACAAAGTCATACTTAAATCTTTTTCAGTTTGAAAGCTACTTCATTATGTCTGGTAGGAGCATACAAAAATAATCTCATCTCCTCAGCATAATCCTGGCACTGAAGCATGTCCCCCAGGCAGTTACTTTTACTCTAAACACTGTCTTCAAAGCTGTCAGGAGGAAGTAATTTAATAATAGCAGCAGCAGCTTAACAAAGCTACCAAAAACATACCTTAAAGAGATAGCCATTCCTGATTTTGTTCTGCACACTTTCAAACTGAGACATGTAGCCACACATCATTGCAAACCTGAACAGGAAGCAGAAAGGAGGGAGAGAGAAATATCAAAACACTGATGATCATTTTAATCACAATAATGCCAGCCTGGCTGAGATCCTGTGAGGAAAACACAGAGGCAAAACCAGTTTAATGTGCTACAGCTACACAAATGCAGCTTGTAATCAAAACTGACTAAAACCCATCCATTTTTTTTAAGCAAAGCTGTAATGTTTAGTCTATTATTTCATTTAAGCGTTTTGATGGGCAAAAAGTACTAAAGAATTTTAAAGTAATTGTTCAATAATTTTCAGTACAAAAAATACAGGAGTGGTGTTTAATTTTAGAAGAGGCCTTCTTTCTCCTCTCTTACACAGGGCAGAATGTCTCTTCTAAAATAATGACTGCCGTGACTTGTAAGGGCATAATCTAAAAACAAAGAAGGGTTTCTTTATTGTTCAAAAGAATTGCTTTGTTCCTGTGCAATGCAATCTTAAGCATGTGGACTAGTCAGAAGTCAGTCCCATTAAGTTCAACAGGACTTACTGCTTGAGTGTCCTTTGGACCATAGCCTTAATCGATTAATCAATAACTTGTGAGTCAATGTGTAGATCCCGTATGCCAAGACAAAATCACTAGAAGTGTGGTGTATAAATTGTTCATCCTTATATTGTCAGTCCTGACCCTGATGGCTTTGAATCAGTTTTGACTCCAGCTGCTTTTATACACTATTCAAGGTTTATACCACAAGTGGCTTATGACAGCTGCAACAAGAGGAAGGACAACATCTTTCTCATCAGTATACCGTAGATAGAGAAGTGCATGGACAGAGCAACACAGATTTCAACTACTCTGTATTTTTCCTATAGAATAAATTCAGGGTATCCTAAAAGAGATGATTTACGATGCTATGGAAGATCTTTCAAAACTGGCCTTTCAAATAATAATAATCAAGAGTGTTGGCAGCCCTAAGCAGGAAAGATAAAGGAATTTCAACTACGGTAAGAAAAGGGTACTACAAACTTCAATTCCCATAATTTGCAGAAATGCAGGCAACATTTTCTCTCCAAAACCCCTTGGCTCATTAGGTGCTAATCAGATAAACTCAGCATACCATAGCTAAACGGATTGCAGCCAGAAAAGAAAACAATGAAATGCAAACAAGCTAATCCCAGGTTTTCACAGTATCTCCAAGTCTGTGCGTGACAAGGGAAGAAAGGTGCCGGGTTAAACTAGTTAAGGGTGATATTTTTACATGTAAAGGCCTCTCTAGACAAATAACAAGCTGCTTTTTTTTCTTAGTGCAAAAGTCACGCTAGTTGCAATCGTATCTGCACCCAATAAGAAAAGAGGGAGGGAGCCTTTGAAGGGGAGGTATACATTTGCTGCACATTCACATGCCCCCTTTTAAATAAAAAGCAAGTTCAAAGATATATGTAGCAGCATGGAAGAAGAAGCAAACTACATTTCCATTTCAGGGAAAGAAATTAGCCAGGGGAGCAGGTAGGAGAGGTGGAAGCTCAGGGAAGGGAGCCAAGAGAGTTTGGGAACAGAAGAGCAAAGAAACAGAAGAAAGGAACTGTGTTTAAAAAGGGAACATTACCGGAAGAGAAGATGGTAGCATTACTGGCATTTCTCACTTAATTTTTCATTTAAAGAGCTACATGATTTTTGCCGTTCTTCAGGGGCACAAACTTTAATTACGTAAAAAAGAAATTTTACCCTAAAAACACACACAGAGAGAAAATGACATGGCTGTAGCAAAGGGCCCTTCTGAGCATTAATGCTAGAAGTGATGTCACATAAATGTCTCTAGATGAGACCTGGTTTTTATTTATTTATTTTTTTTAACCACCCTTCTTTCCAAAGGAGCCCAGGGCGTTTCCTAGCACAATTCAAAGTGTTGGTGCTGACCTTTAAAGCCCTAAACGGCCTCGGTCCAGTATACCTGAAGGAGCGTCTCCACCCCCATAGATCATCCCGGACACTGAGGTCCAGCTTGTGAGGGCCTTCTGGTGGTTCCCTCGCTGCGAGAAGTGAGGTTACAGGCAACCAGGCAGTGGCCTGCCCTGTGGAACGCCCTCCCATCAGATGTCAAGGAAATAAACAACTATCTGACTTTTAAAAGACACCTGAAGGCAGCCCTGTTTAGAGAAGTTCTTAATGTTTGATGTTTTATCGTGTTTTTAATATTCTGCAGGGAGTCACCCAGAGCGGTTGGGAAAACCCAGCCTGATGGGTGGGATATAAATAATCGATTATTATTATTATTATTATTACTACTACTACTACAGGAAACTCTCACCTGCAGAGCATAGTGATCAATTGACGTATACCAGGGGTGAGATTATCCAACCTCACTTTTCACCCACTCCAGTATTTCACAACACTTCACAACCATTTGATGTGGCCAGTTAGAGGGCAAAAGGTCTGCACTATCAAGTTCTGACCCCTGATCTAGTGGTTCATAGCCTTAATGAATTGCTTCAGTTAGTAATTAGACTCATAGATTACATTAAGAACAGCATGACTTACTTCCAAGCACAGGATGCGTAGGTTCTGACTGTAATCCTCTAACCTTGCTGCAAGCAATAAGTAATAATTTTTTTAAAAAATGCAATTGAGCTATGGTAGAATGGCCTTACGAATAGCGGAGGAGAGGAGGCAAGCAAAATGCAAGGGAGATAGGGAAAGATACAGGAAACTGAATGCAGATTTCCAAAAAACAGCAAGGAGAGATAAGAGGGTCTTCTTAAATGAGCAATGCAAAGAAATAGAGGAAAACAATAGAATGGGGAAAACCAGAGATCTGTTCAAGAAAATTGGAGATATGAAAGGAACATTTCGTACAAAGATTACCATAATCAAGGACAAAAGTGGTAAGGACCTAACAGAAGCAGAAGACATCAAGAAGAGGTGGCAAGAATACACAGAGGAATTATACCAGAAAGATATGGAGGTCTCGTACACCCCAGGTAGTGTGGTTGCTGACCTTGAGCCAGACATCTTGGAGAGTGAAGTCAAATGGGCCTTAGAAAGCACTGCTAATAACAAAGCCAGTGGAAGTGATGATATTCCAGCTGAACTATTTAAAATTTTAAAAGATGATGCTGTTAAGGTGCTACACCCAATATGCCAGCAAGTTTGGAAAACTCAGCAATGGCCAGAGGATTGGAAAAGATCAGTCTACATCCCAATTCCAAAGAAGGGCAGTGCCAAAGAATGCTCCAACTACCGCACAATTGCGCTCATTTCACACGCTAGCAAGGTTACGCTTAAAATTCTACAAGGCAGGCTTAGGCAGTATGTGGAATTGATGCTTTTGAATTATGGTGCTGGAGGAGACTCTTGAGAGTCCCATGGACTGCTAGAAGATCAAACCTATCAATTCTTAAGGAAATCAGCCCTGAGTGCTCCCTGGAAGGACAGATCATGAAGCTGAGGCTCCAATACTTTGGCCACCTCATGAGAAGAGAAGAATCCTTGGAAAAGACCCTGATGTTGGGAAAGATTGAGGGCACTAGGAGAAGGGGACGACAGAGGACAAGATGGTTGGACAGTGTTCTCGAAGCTACGAACATGAGTTTGACCAAACTACGGGAGGCAGTGCAAGACAGGAGTGCCTGGCGTGCTATGGTCCATGGGGTCACGAAGAGTCGGACACGACTAAACGACTAAACAACAACAGAATGGTGCAACTAATAAGCAGGGAGAAATCAAGCTGGCAACTTTTCTAACCAGGTTGTGAAACCTGATAAAGCTCTCTATAGCTGCAAACTATGCTTTTTCCTGTATACCTGTAAATACCTGTTATAATATGAAAGGGGGATAAAAGCTACACCATAAAATCACTAGGGATAAACACCATCAGGATAGGGATCAACAACCTGTTCCCATCACAAATGGATGTGCTAACTACAACAGTCCATGAATGAAAGAGGCATGTGTTACTTGCTGATGTGGTACGATTCATTCTATGCATGAGCTGCATGGGGGATCTGACCAGGGACCAATGACTACTGAAGCGAATGGAATCAACATAACGACACAGGGAGGACATCTCATGAGGATCAGAAATAAATCACTGTGAAGGTTGCTAGTGGTTTTTAGGTCCATGATACACAGCAGGGTTCAAAAATAAAGTCTGAAAAAAGCATGCATAAATAGAGGAAATTAACTGGAGTTCAAAGAAGGCTATGCAATAAAGCTACAAAGGAGGGAGGCTAGAAACTGGTTGAAAGTAATAATTCAGAGCAGTTAGAAAAGAAACACACACATTTGTGGGGAGTAAATCCCACTGAACTCAATAGGACATGCTTCTGAATAGACATGCCTAGAATTATGCTGGTAGAGGATAATAAAGTTAGTAAAAAGTGAATGGGAAAATGTCAAACGTGACAATAATTCTGAAGAAAACTTAGTTGTGCATGTAAGTTGTATGTCTCAAGTATATTCCTAGACTTCTACAAGCATGGGAAGATACAAAAGATGCCAGCGCCAGACACAAAATTAAAGGGAAGGGTGGAGATGTATGGATGTCATCAAGAGGGATTTGGGCTGCAACCTCATGAACAGTGAGACTTCTTGCCCACTTAAGTCCATAGCTGTCAAGTTCTCCCTTTTTTTGAGGGAAATTCCCTTATGCTGAATAGGCTTCCTCACGAGAAAAGGGAAAACTTGACAGCTGTGCTTAAGTCACGGAGCTGTCAGCAGCACAGCAACCTTGGTGGACTGTGAAATCACAATAAAAACAACTTTGTTCTGAAATAGGAGGAAGCCAGGGAGAAAGAAGGGCCATGAGCGCCACCTAATGGTCGAGCTAGGGATCTGCAAGTAACTCAGAAGCCACAGGGCTGATTCTAGCAGGAGGCAAAGTGAAGCATTAGATTCGGGATACCATTAATTATGGGCTGCGTTTTAGCTACAAGATGTCATTTAGACTTCCCATCTCAGGTGCCAAAACATTTTGGGCTGACCCTGAACTTACAGAGGTTCGAAACTTTGTTTGTTCTTCCCCCTCCTTTTCTCGGCATTTAAATGAGAACATAAGGAATTCACTATATAGGCTGTATAATACAGGCAGCATTTCAGTTCCACGTAGGTAAGAAAACTCACAACACACGTGGATCCCATGTGTTATAACTGCACAGATTTTCCTGTATATATTGGGAAGATGTGAGCGGTTGAGACTTCCTACCATACGTGTGTGTGTGTATGCACTCTCTGCATGTACAAAATCCAGTGAGATGGAATATAGGAAACTGCATCTGAAGAAGTGTGCATGCACACGAAAGCTCATACCAATGACAAACTTATTTGGTCTCTAAGGTACTACTGGAAGGAATTTTTTTATTTTGTTTTGCCTTACAGAGAGTCAGAGCATTGGTCCATCCAGTGGGCCTCCATTGTTTCAGACAGGAATCTTCTCCAGTTTTACCTGGAGATGCCAGAGATTGAACCTGGGGCCTTCTCTTATGTCCCACATGTGTTCTCCACAGGACTAAGGTCCTTCCCCAAACTTTCGCTTTAGGATAGAGTGAAATTTGTTCCAATCAATATGAATTCAAGTCTCTTGGTCCAAAAGCATTGCAGAGCCTTCACACTGGCATGCTTAAACGTGCTTCTCTCGGCAATTCAGGGCGAGGGGCAGGGGCGGGGGAGATGCTTAAATGGGAAGAGAGTCTGAATGCAAGTGCCCCTATAACTCTGGTAAGGTCAAATCTATTGAACCCTTTTTTATTAATTCTCCCAGAATGAACAGTTGCATTCTATGTCCTTTTAACTCCTTTCAGATCAAAATGCATCTGTTGCTTTCAGTGTGGCCTATTTTAGTTTAGTTTATTATACACATTTGAATAAAGTGTTCTATGTTGTTCTGTGTTCTATGTTGTTCGTGTTTATTTATTTCTTGCTTTCTTAATACTGGTCATTGGCTGTAACGAAGCAGATTTGATTCGATGGATTCAAGTCCTTCAGACTTACCACTGGTGACTCTCAGCACTTGATGGATCCAGGTTTACAGCATTTTCACTCACAAGCTTACCTGAAAAAGATGCATTACAGAACATAAAAGTAATATTCGTGATTTAACAATAAACCTGACCATATTAGCTGAAGAACATGCTATGCAATATAAAGGTAACAATACAAATAAAATACTTCCGTTCCGGAAGTCTATTCGTCTTCCAAAACGTTCGCCTTCCAAGGCTCGGCTTCCAATTGGCTGCAGAATCGGAAGCTGCGGAAGCCGTGCCAGACATTCGGCTTCCGAAAATCATTCGAAAACCGGAACAACCACTTCTGGTTTTCGATCATTTGTGAGTCGAAACGTTTGAGTTTACAGGCGTTCGGCTTCCATGGTTCCACTGTAGTTAGTTATAGTTTGTGAGCCACCCTGTGATCTTCGGATGCTGAATATAAATTCAATAAAATATGAAATAATAATAATTAATGGACAATGTTGAAATTTACAAAGCCAGTTCAAAGGTTAACTGGCTTAAAATGATTATCACTAATCCAAACCATGTTTGCCCTGAAACAAGTCTCAGTTATTATAGTGGGACATGGGTAACCATGCCTAAAACTGCACATCTAGTAACTGAAAAACAGTCCATGCATGATAGGAGAAAACTGGAGCTGGAGGGCTGGAGCAGGGGAACCTTGTCCTCTGGTATTATAAGCTCAGTACATAACTCAGCTGACCTTTGGAAGCATAGTTCTTTTTTTCTTCAGCCTCTGTGGTTATTGCAAACATGTCTCCATAAGCTCGGGCAAGCCTCCAAAGAAAGCCAGTATGATTTCTATACTGCAAATAAACAGAATTTGATACATTAGATTGCCCTCACCATATATTTCTTTTGCCACAATTAAAATGCCTATTATGCTAGTCCTCACTTGTTATTCTGCACGTATTAAAGCATATCGTATTCTAATTCATTCTATTCAGCCACTGATTTCTATCATTGGCCTTTCCAGATACTTCTGAGGAGCAACAAATAGGTCTTTGAAATAAACAGCCCAGATACTCTATGGCAGTGTTTCCCAACCTTGTGCCTCCAGCTGTTTTCGGACTACAATTCCCATCATTCCTGACCACTGGTCTTGCTAGCTAGGGATGATGGGAGTTGTAGTCCCAAAACAGCTGGAGGCACAAGGTTGGGAAACACTGCTCTATGGGGCCCCAGTATGGGTACAAGCGTTTAATAGAGATTTAGAAAAGATTCACTCAAGTTTCCTGAGACGTATCCTTGGGCTCCCAACTTCCATTAAATATGAAACAATGTGTGCAGAATTAGGCATACACACAATGGAATACCGGGCTTGGACTATTGCCATAAAATACTGGTTACGATGCCATTTCCGTTGCCCACCATCAAGTCTGCTCTCTGACCTGCTCAAGGACTCTTCTAATTCTAAATGGTACCAACTCCTAAAAAACAAAATTAGATCCATAGGCATTGAGCTGGAGCCCTTGTATAATTCAAGTGAGCAATTTATCTTCCACAATGTCCAAATCATATTAAAGGATGTTGAAAGACAAAACATTGTGGCAGCTGCAAATAGAGTTTGCTCCCCCATGTTCTATGATTTAAATATCTTAGATAATAGGGCCAACTATGTTACAAAGCTAATAATCCCAGCCCAACGTAGGGCATTTATGCTGGCCCGACTGAATGTCTTTCCCTTGGCATTTGTCAGGGGTAGATATCAGAACACTCCCAGAGACAAGAGATACTGTAGATGTTCTCTGAATGTACCGGCTACTGTAGAGCATATTCTCTTTCATTGTCCACTCCACAGCATGCTGCGTGAGCATGTGTTGTCCCCCCCTTCTGGGTGCTCTGACACTGCAGCATGGTGGAAATGTTGGATTCTGCCTGTCTGACAGTGACCATAAGATGACTGCGGGAGTAGCGGAGTTCTTGGCAGCAGTGTCTCAAGGAGTAGTTTAATAGGAATAAATCTCAGATTATATATACACATACAATTAGTGTATGCAGTTTACTGTTGCCTTTTTGTATGCATTTTAAATACTTTTGTGTGTGACTCTTTCTCTTGCGGTTCTATTTGTAAAATGCCTAATAAAGGTTTGATAGTCAGAAATAAACAGCCACTGCAAATCAATAATTTTTTCCCAACAAAATGGAGAGTTGTTGCTAGTTTGTTGTGCAGAATCCAGGCACCTTCTGCTGAGGTAGAGATTATGGTATGTTGTAGGAATGTCACATTTGTTTAGTGTTCCAGCCACAACATTTTGTGGCTGAGAAAATCTAATTCTTCTATCAGAGCAAGGACTGAGTTGTAATCGTTACATAAACATTTAAGAGAATGACATATAGCGCACTGAATTATAGCTTTTTGTATGAAATGTTTGCATGGCGTGGACCCTTTATACCTTTTCCTCATTTTCAAGCAGCAGTTTGAAGCTCTCCATTTTCTCATTGTCTGAACCACAATGCAACCTGTCCGCATTCTGTAGGAGATTAAATAATTCTATCTTCTCTTCAGGTTCCAGAGGAGATGTGGAAGAACTGATCCATCCTTTTTCTTCCTCAGATTCTCCTTCAGTGTCAGTATGAGCTGTAATGTAGCTAAAACACAAAGGGTTTCGTGGGTGGGAATAGCTTAACTTCTCCTAAAGGTGACAAAAGCCAGCACTCTTAGCAACTTTAACAATTTTACCAGTTATGCCATCTTAAACCATACTATGTAATATCAATTTTGCTAATTAGGCGCAAGATTATTTTCCCTGCAAGCTTTTTGCAGAATACAGGCAACTCCCCATTTGCACAGGGTTTTGGTTCCGAGGCAGTGCAAGTTTAAGTGAAATCGGCTAAAATGTATTCTTCTAACAGCTAAAGTGTCTGCTTCTACTGTATACCACTACTAAAAACCCATTTTTGATTGTTACCTTCTATGCACCCACTGGGTTTTTAAAGCAGCATTTTCCCCATGCCAAAACAGCAAACTACTTTGGACCCTGACCAAATTCAGTGAAACTTAAGTCTGAATGCAGTGAAATGTTAATGATAAGCATTTTTCAAAGCACACCATCCTTTTGTTTCTGGTGCAATATTTATGCTTTAAATTAGAGAGCAAAAGAGATTTAACTTGTTCAAAGCTACCAACAGAAAGTGCTCTAAGACCCTGAGCAAAGATAAAAATTTACTATGTGGGATTACAAATTCCTGCATGATACCATCTACTTTGCAGCTAGCAGCATTTCGGCACCACTTCAAATACCCTTCAAGAGTTATAGGCATACGGATCAATGTTGCTCACCAAGACCTTGAGACGAGGAAAGTTACAGTATCTCTTTCCTGCCAACAAAAGCAGTTCCAGGCTTAAAAAACAAAACACTCTCTCAAGGCCTTGTTCTCACAAGGTCAAAAAGTTTGTAATGGATATTACAAGTTTTGCTGTACAAGTAAAAATTAACGCATCAAGAAGTTTTCATATGATGCACTGAGTACTTATTCTTGGAGTTCTTATTAGAAGTTTGCAACAATTTTGAGTGGTCCCCCCCCCCCGGCCTTGCATGCTGTAAGTACCACTTTTTAGCTTCTGCAAATGCTAGACAAAATCAAGTCAAGACAGGGATTGGGAAAGTGAGGAGACAGTGTAATTTATAGTTTATCTTCCCAGCTTAGATTACAAACAAAGGGAAGTCGTATATGCCAAGAGAATACTTCTAGGCAAACCAAAAGCTCTGCACCCTGAATTTGGCCTGGCTTTCAATCTATACAGGTATGGCTGGGTCTCAATGCTCTCCACACTTTTGGGGATCCCAAGAAAGCCACAAGGAAGGGAAAGGGTTTTGGGGGGTGGGGGCAGTTGGGGAATGTAGCCACTGAATGAAGTTAGCTGGGAGTTCTCCATTTCCTCCTCCCTCTGCCTGTAAATTCTATTCAATGCTCTGAAGAATTAGCGCACAGAACACCAACAGACTGAAATATATATTTTAAAATTAACCAAGCAACTTGAGCAAGGAAAACATTTTACAATCAGCATTTCAGTTGCCTGCTTTACTTTTCTGTAATTTATACACAAATCATTAAAGGTTGTCAGCTGTATGGATCATTCCAATATTTGTTTGGTGAAATGCATGTTAAAAACTAACACCACCAGTCACTCATCCATGTATTGTGCACTGTACAAAAAACGCTCCCTAAAAATATAAAAGCGGTGACCTTCATCTGATTGCCCTCTAGTGGACAATTCTCAGAATGGTCCTATTGAAATGGTCCTATGCATTGGAAGAGAACGCCAAGACAACGTCTCTCCTGCATCGGTCTCTCTACAGTCATACGTAGCAGGTGCTGCAACCTTCCAACAGTTTGACTTCACCTCCAAAGGCACACTCCTCCATTGTCTGCCAAGACAGACAGATGCCAACAAGGCACTGGGCATCTACAGCCAGTCATAGCTTTCCAGCACACCCCAACTTCTTGTGTATAGAGTCTAGACATGCTTTTGCCCTTCAGGTAGGGTGAAAATAGCCCACATATGGCATATAAGGTAAAAGTAAGTTGTAAATCTTCGTTGTATTCTTTGGTGTAGGCTGCTATGATGGTTTTCTTATTAGTTGGTGGTTTACAGGCATCCCTATAAATAAATAAATCACGGTGGCTAACCAGTTTTCAAGTTGTTACTGAACTATGACTCCCATAATCTTGGGTCCCTGGGCATGCTGGTTGAGGCTGTTGGGAACTGGGGTCCAGCAACATATGGAGAGCCATAGGCTAGCCACACATCCCCTAAATATTACCCATAAAACCAATACACATGTCCCTGTTCAAGCCTGTGCCTCCACTCCAAAGAACTTTGATGCAATCACTGAATTTCACTAGTTCAGGACTTACATGTGCTGCAAATGTGAAACTAGAAACCAATTGCAACTTTGATGCAACTAGCAACGATATCAAAAGCAAAATAAAAGCTATGTTACAAAGAACTGTGGTGGTGTAGCCAGAATCTGAATGAAATCTGCACCCCTATGAGAACTAAGATAGCTTAACTTCTGTTGGCTACGCTCCGTTAACCTCTAGGTTAGATTACTGCAGCACATGATATGTGGATCTGCCTCTGAAGATGGTTTGGCAACTTCCGCTGGTGCAGAATTCAATGGCCAGGTTGCTTACTGGGGCAAGGCAGTTTGAGCATATAACTCAATTTCTGGCCCGACTGTACTGGCTGCCAGTTAGTTTCCAGGCCCAATTCAAAGTCCTAACTTAGGCCTACAAGGCCTTAAATTGCCCAGGACTGCAATACCTCAAGGACTACCTCTCCCAATATGAACCAACCCAGACCTTGCAACGATCATCTGAGGGCCCTCAAAAAGGTCCAGAGGGCAGCAATACTAGGATGGGCCTTTTCTGCAGTGGCACCCTATTTGTGGAATGCTCTCCCCAGGGAGGCTCACCTGCCACCTTCATTACATATCTTTAGGTGCCAAATAATAATAATAATAATAATAATAATAATAATTTATTATTTATATCCCGCCCATCTGGCTGGGTTTCCCTAGCCACTCTGGGCGGCTTCCAACAGAAATATTAGAATGCACTAATTTCTTAAAGATTAAAAGCTTCCCTAAACAGGGCTGCCTTCAGGTGTCCACTAAAAGTCTGGTGGTTGTTTTTCTTTTTGACGTCTGGTGGGAGGGCGTTCCACAGGGTGGGTGCCACTACTGAGAAGGCCCTCTGCCTAGTTCCCTGCAACTGGGCTTCTCGCAACGAGGGAACCTCCAGAAGGCCCTCGGCACTGGACCTCAGTGTCCGGGCAGAGCGATGGAGGTGGAGACGCTCCTTCAGGTATACTGGACCAACAAACAAAAACCTTTCTCTATAATCAGGCCTTTGGCTGATTAAAATTGTGATCTAATTTAATCTATTTTCTGATTTAATTTTAAATTGTGTGTGAGGGATTTTGTTTGGTTGGTTATTAAGTTATGTATTTTTATACTGAAAACCACCCTGTGACCCTCAGGTGAATAAATGAACAAACAAACAGTAAATTGAATCCACTTACTCTGAAGCAAATCCAGCAAAGAGAGGACAGAATAAGGAGTCTTGGCAAATGTGTTTCTAGAGCTGTCACAACCTCAGTGATCCACTCTCGGTACTCAAATAAATATTAGCACTCTTTTGATAAATAATTGCACAGAAACATCAATATAATGTATCTATGCAAATACTACATTATTAGCTTGGTTATGATACAGAACCAAGCATGCACAGAAACTTTGTTATCTAAGTTGAGGCTGCCTTTTTTTTTTTTGTTCCATTGAAATTAAGAGCTACTTCACAATCTCTTCCCCCTGGGGTTATTATTAAGTGGGTCTGCTTTGTTATGATTTCTGGGGTTTTGTTTTGCTATGTTTCATTACCTTTTCCCTTCTTACTAAAGTTGTACTGATCAATGGAAACTGCCTTGGTTTTACAAGGTGGGAAGGGACAGCTTATGCCTTCTATTAAATAAATAATACATAGTACATCAACATCCACCTACAACACCAGATATGACAGTCTGGTGGATATTTTTCTGAGTGGAATTTCTGGCACAAGCACACTGATGTAGGTTTAAATTTTATAGTGAGTTGGAATTAACTAAACCATTTCCAGGCGACGTCAGCACTGGAAAGTGAGACAGGAGCAATCCAGTATTAGATATTATCAGCAAAAGTGCCGACACTAAAGCAGAAGGGATAATGTTTCACCAAAGGAATTGTATTTTCCATTGTTAACAGCTCTTAAGATGGGAGGAGACCAAGCAATGCAAGTTGCAATGCTAAAGGTTTCTGGAGTTGAAGCAAACCAAGGAGCAAAACTAGTGCCTAATACTTGAAAATAGTCATACAAAAGCCAAACTGAGGGTGAGTTTGCAAGAGCGAAGGCAGTACATCCCTTTGCCATAGGCCAGGCACTCCCAAACTGCGGCCCTCCAGATATTTTGGCCTACAACTCCCATGATCCCTAGCTAAGAGGACCAGTGGTCGTCAGGGATGATGGGAATTTTAGTCCAAAACATCTGGAGGGCCGAAGTTTGGGGATGCCTGCCATAGGCTTTCCTAAAATATACTGATATTTGAAAGATTTGGGGCTACTTCATGCAATGCAAACTGGCTGGATTTTTGGGTTGCTCTGAGTTGCCTTGGGCAAGATAAAGCAACTAACAAATGTAATAAATAATAATAATAATAATAATAAAATGTTGAGATTGCAGGTTACCTGCCACTGATTTCCAATATTGCTCCCCCCCCCCTGCTTTGGGGTGGGCAGCTAGCTCAGGTTTAAAAGTAAACACTTCCCACCACAGCTTCACCTGAAGCGACTGAGCCTCAGATTCATGTACCCCACTCCTATTTTCATAGAATCATAGAGTTGGAAGAGACCACAAGGGCCATCCAGTCCAACCCCCTGCAATGCCACAGAGATCAGAAACATTTGCTTCTGTTTCCAGTGGCAAATTGCCATTATAACTGAACCAGGAACTGCTGTTTGGATAACTACAAGTAAAGCTAACAACCCATGATCTAGAGAGTGGATTTGCAAATTACTTACCAGTACACCCAAAATGAATCCCAAGCCGGAATTAAGATTGCTGGAAGAAATATCAACAACCTCAGATATGCAGATGACACAACCTTGATGGCAGAAAGTGAGGAGGAATTAAAGAACCTTTTAATGAGGGTGAAAGAGGAGAGCGCAAAATATGGTCTGAAGCTCAACATCAAAAAAACCAAGATCATGGCCACTGGTCCCATCACCTCCTGGCAAATAGAAGGGGAAGAAATGGAGGCAGTGAGAGATTTCACCTTCTTGGGCTCCTTGATCACTGCAGATGGTGACAGCAGGCACGAAATTAAAAGACGCCTGCTTCTTGGGAGAAAAGCAATGACAAACCTAGACAGCATCTTAAAAAGCAGAGACATCACCTTGCCGACAAAGGTCCGTATAGTTAAAGCTATGGTTTTCCCAGTAGTGATGTATGGAAGTGAGAGCTGGACCATAAAGAAGGCTGATCGCCGAAGAATTGATGCTTTTGAATTATGGTGCTGGAGGAGACTCTTGAGAGTCCCGTGGACTGCAAGAAGATCAAACCTATCCATTCTTAAGGAAATCAGCCCTGAGTGCTCCCTGGAAGGACAGATCGTGAAGCTGAGGCTCCAATACTTTGGCCACCTCATGAGAAGAGAAGAATCCTTGGAAAAGACCCTGATGTTGGGAAAGATTGAGGGCACTAGGAGAAGGGGACGACAGAGGACGAGATGGTTGGACAGTGTTCTCGAAGCTACGAACATGAGTTTGACCAAACTGCGGGAGGCAGTGCAAGACAGGAGTGCCTGGCGTGCTATGGTCCATGGGGTCACGAAGAGTCGGACACGACTAAACGACTAAACAACAACAAACAACAACAACACACCCAAAATAGTGATATATATATATATATATATATATATATATATATATATATATATATAATATTTTACTAGAGGTTGGGATAGACCTGAAATAATTCATAAATACCTACCCGCCTTCACTTTCTGCTTCTTCAGAACTGTTGGTATCTGACACAACTTGGCCAGTCTCAGTCTTCCTCTTCTTTGTTCCTCTGTGCAAAGGGCTGCTCCTGCGAGAATCTGTTCTCCCCTGGAGTTCATCCCGAACGAGTTCTTCCAACTTTGGAATTGCTTCTTTCAGAAATTTTACTTCTCTTTTAAGTTCTTCCACAGTTTCCATTAAACCATTCATTTTTTCCAGTACCTGAAGCTGCCTTCCTTGCAATAGCATCATGGTTCCTTGTTCATTATGAGTTTCATGTGGAAAATTCACCAAGTCAAAACTGCCCTCTGAATTCAAAAAGGTAGGCAAGTACGTGGCTTTACTGCATTTCTGTGTCTTTCGATACCAAATGAGGCCCAAGGTTATTCCAGCAGCCCCTGCCATTAGGCCAAATAATATTTTTTTGCTTTCGGAATAAGCCATGACTTTTCTCTTCTGAAATGATATAAAAGCCATAAGAAAACTGGGTTTACAATGTTGCATGTGAAACTCCTGGCTACTGCAGTGTAGGCTATAGAGATATGACAGCTTCATTTACAAACCAGTTATACAGGGATTCTTGGTTAAGAGGCATTTAGGTCACAACCACGCTTGCAAAGAAATAAATGCGGGACAGCTTCATATGACAATTGCATAATGGGGCTGTTTTGCATTCTAAGCAATTTTTTTTTTTGTATTGTTCGAAACTAATTCTGGTTTTGAAGACTAAGCCATTTGAACTTTGCCCTTATCATTGCATGGTACTACCAAGCAAACACTTAGCATATCTTTAATATTTCTTTTGAATCATCCTCAGATTCAGTATCATCATCACTCCCGATCCACTCCCAAACTAGCAATTATTCTAGTTCTGTATTAAAGACATGTGCCATTCTGGTGGGCTTTCAGAGTTCAGTTAGCAAATGGACTAGAAAATCAATAGTATAATTGGTGACCACCACGCAACATGATTAAGTGCACTTAATTTTGCACAGAAGTGTGGCTCACGTTTCAATTGACTTTTAATACCTGCATTCTCTGCCTGAGCCTTTGGGATGCAGTCTGCTACAAAACTAATTTATAATTGAAAAGTCAGAAGGAACCCAAGACTCAGCATGCCTGAGAAAAACACAACAACTGAACGGTCCCGTCTTCTATGTGCCAATTTTGTTGGAAACCGATGAGATCTACTTCCAACTCTGGTTCTTATTCGGGAGATTCAAAGAGGCGGCTGGTGTTAGAGAAACAGGGCAAATATGAAGGCTGACCTCTGTAACTAGATAGCAGTTGCGCAGTTTCAGCAAACTCTGGAAGTAAATGATTGTTGATGAGGAGTGAAATGATAACAGCTAATGGGGTTACTTGCATGCACAGCACCCATTTAAACCACACAGAAATCCTGAGAACTATAGGTTCTTAAGGATGCTGGGGACTGTAGCTCTGGGCTAGGAAAACTAAAGTTCCCAGGATTTTTATTTTTTGGCGGGGCGGGGGGGGGGGTCGGCGTCAGGGCCGGATTTAGATTTGATGAGGCCCTAACCTACTGAAGGAAATGGGGCCCTTTATATGTCCATGTGTCCTTTGTCAACAACAAATTGTCGCTGTTTTTTTGTGTTAAATATATGCTACAGTATATGGTAATTTATGGACCTAATAGGTATCTAAAGCCATTTGCACATAACAAAATACGTATTTTATCAAAGTAATTGTTGAACTGAAATACAATTAAGAAGTAGTATATGAATCGTGGAAATTTTTTGGTGGGGCTCCAAGAGAGTGGGCCCCTTAAGCTATAGCTTGTTTAGTTTATACGTAAATCTAGCACTGGGGGGGGGGGCTGCGGGAGGGAGATGTGCTTCAAATCCGGGGGGGGGAGCGCATGCATCCTTCTCTATCATAGCTGCCAAGTTTTCCCTTTTCTCGCGAGGAAGCCTATTCAGCATAAGGGAAAATCCCTTTAAAAAGGGATAATTGGCAGCTATGTTCTCTATTGCAATACAGGCAGCCCTCGCTAGGAAGTAGGAACTGACCTGGGCAGTCCCTCAGCCTCCCCTGAGCAAGCAGCCGGCAAACAGGCAAGACCTGAACCGAGCCCCCGAGGAAGCTGGGGAGAATGACCCCCAGGTGCCTCCCACACCCAGTTCCTCCTTCCCCACACGTCCCTTGGAGCGCCGCGAGCACCTGCGGAGGGTTTGCAGCGTCAGCTCTTTTCCCGCGCCAAGGAAGCCCCCGCGAAGCTGCTTCAGCTGGTTCCAAGTCGCTGCCTCAACCTCCTTCGCTCCGCCGGCTGCCACAGAAAAGAGGTGGTGTCCGCAGCTCAAGGGGCGGCCCCAGCTGCCGAGACCCGGATATTGGTAGGCGGGCGCCCTACCTGCTCGCCTGCTTCCCCGAGTCGGGGGCGGCGCAGCGCTGTGCGCGAGCTTCTGCCTGCCGCCCAGCTGGAGGGCGGGAGAAATGGCGGGCATGGTGGTCACCAAGTAGCCCGTGAAGGTTTTCCCTTAGGGTTAGTCCCAGGAAAGCAGCAGCAGCCCGCCAGATGTTCGCTAGACTACAACTCCTATCATCCATGACCATTGACCGTGCTGGCTGCGGCTGATGGGAGTTTGAGTCCAAATATTTCTTTGGAGGCGGGAGAGACTTGTCCGCTCCAGACAGTGTATTGGATCCAGTCCCCGCAGATGCAGCCGCTGTTTTGTGTTGTTTTTGTCAGTGTCCTCGGTTAAGCATTTCCCCTCTTTTTGCTGCCGGGAGATGCCTTGAGAAAACTGTGTTCAGGGTGAGCTGCCAGTGAGATCATTCTTTTGCGCCCTTCTGCGTCTTGTTCAGGAGGTCTGATCCCGTGCGGGGCTATTCAGAACAATTTCCCACACGGTTCAATGAGGCTAACTCCCAGGTATCCTGTGCCCACTTACCTGAGAGTAAGCCCCATTGAACTTCGAGATACTTCCTTCCGAGTAGACCTACACGGGATCGTGTGGTTTAACTTGTTTATCGTTATTTAGACCACCTTGGTCATATCAACCAAAGAAAAGGGAAATAATATAAACTGATAAAATCTTGATGTGCACCAAAGTATGCCTTTATATTAAAATATGTCAGAATACCAATAATAACATAATATGTATGCAAAAGGTTAAAAAGAAAATATCAAAATATCAAAAAAGGTTAAGCAAGCTTAATACATTTTAAAGCGTCCAGGTAAATTTCTAAATTAAATCATCCAATTAAATAATTGCATTTACCGTATTAGCCTAGATAAAATTTCTCTTCAGCTTTTGGGCTGCCACTGCAAATCTTGTAACCTTGTCACAAATTTGTCACACTTGGGCAACAAATATGTAATTTTTGCTGGATCATCATCATTAACAATTTCACAATAAACTTTGGCCTTAGTTCAGAATACAATGAGCAGTCTAGTAAATAGTGATAAAGATCTACTTTATGCACTTGGGCACCACATATACATAAGGTGCTGTTAATTTAGCACATGGATTCTCAAATCCATGTGATAAGTTAAGAAAACGCAGCCGAGGAGGATTGTGCAGTATGTCTCCGAGGCACTGGCTGCATTTTATTTCTTATCATTTCTGAAGCAACTTGGTTTATACCGTAGTTATCATGCACTCGCTCCTTGGAAAATGACCTTTTGTCTCGTGCTTGAAGATATCCCAAAGTTATTCTCAAGTGAACTAAATATTTTCTTACACAGCCCTACCATCCTTCAGCCAGGCAAGAAAGAGGCATTATTACTGTTGAAGACACATTCCAGCCAGGCAAAAGCCCTAAAAGAGAGTGGAGAGCAGGACTGGTGGGGGAGTTTAGCCTTGGAGAGATCTAGGAGATCAGGGTTCAAGTTCAGGCATAGGCAAACTCTGGCCCTCCAGATGTTTGGGACTACAATTCCCATCATCCCTGACCACTGGTCCTGTTAGCTAGGGTATGATGGGAATTGTAGTCCCAAACATCTGGAGGGCTGGAGTTTGCCTATGCCTGGTTCAAACCTTTACTCAGCCATGAAGATGGACTTAGGCCCATCAATCTCATTCAGTCTATCCCACCTCACAGGGTTGCTGCGATGATGAAATGGGGACGGGGAGAAGCATGCAGTCCACATTCAGCGACCTCATTCCAAAGGAGACTGAACTCAGGTAAACACTGCCAGGTACTCTTGAAACATCTCACCAGTGGCTATCTTCTGCAGCCTACTGTTCTTCTCTTGTATTGCAAGGAGATCTACTTCTCCTGGCACTGGATTTAAGAAAACACAATGACAATACCAGCGCCAATCCTGAAGGTTCATTGGATATGTAATTTCAGCATGTGGAAAAGTCCCCAAAATGTGGTGACTTTTCCACCCTGCAAAAATGGTTGGAACTTGGAGCACACTTGCCTTTTTCACTCCCAGTCTTATAGGACATTTGATTTTCTGGCTATTCCTCAACAAAGTTTTTTGATTTATCAGTCCCAGAATGCTATCTCCTGAATGGCTGCTTCACTCCCATGCCAAATAGAAGCTATGGGTATGTGGTTTCATCAGGACTATGGTATGGGAAGAAGAGTTAGCCCCCACTCTGTCGGATGGAGTCTGATTCCTGAGGCCCCTTATAGCTGCTCTGATTTTTTTATAGAAATAATTCTACAATACCTAACTGTATGTCTAATGTAAGTTGTAGAGTCGTACCTCGGGTTACAGACGCTTCAGCTTACAGACTCCGCTAACCCAGAAATAGTACCTTGGGTTAAGAACTTTGCTTCAGGATGAGAACAGAAATCACGCCGTCGTGGCACGGTGGCAGCAGGAGGCCCCATTAGCTAAAGTGGTACCTCAGGTTAAGAACAGTTTCAGGTTAAGAACGGACCTCCAGAACAAATTAAGTTCTTAACCCGAGGTACCACTATAGTTTGGTCAAAGGTAAAACTGGGAGCTGCCAGTGATTTGCAGTTTGGAATTGTTATGCTTTTGTTACATCCTAAATAGTGATAGATGCTCTAAGGCGATTAGGATATTTTTGATGCAAATATAGTGGGTGTTGTTGTTGTCACAATAATAGTAATATTCTCTCTGATATCTATCTATCATCTATCTATCTATCATCTATCTATCTATCTATCTATCTATCTATCTATCTATCTATCCACACACATTCAGATCTTGCTTAATTAGTTATGCAATATTCACACTTAGAAAAACTTGTAGGGCATGCTAGTGTGATTTATTACCAGACAGGTATCAATTAAAAATGTTTTGGGAAGAAGTATAATAAACCATGAAGTTGGGTTTCTTTCTTGAAATATATCATTGTCACTTTTACTTATTTGTAGTCTGTTAACTGCGGCAGAAAAATTTCTTTAAAGACGTTTTAAATAGACCTTCACTAAAGGTCCCATTTTTACAGATCAGAGTATTTTGTTATGTCCACACAGGGGCAGCCTTGCTGCAGCTTTTAATAATGTTATGTTTTCATTCCCAATATAGTGTGCTTCATGGTGTCCTCTTTTACTCCGCTCTTCATTCAGATATTCCTAATGGATAGTACTGAGAACACTCTTTTCAAATATGCCCATTACTCTCACACTCTAAATAAGACTTGTGCCTTTGCACAAATCACTGGTGGCATTATAAAAATTTAAATTGCTTTATGTAGCTAATGTTTAGGTTCCAGACCTGCCAATGCCACTTAAAGGGGTTTCAAGTTGACACTTGCTTTAACAGGGTTTTAATTGTTCTGCTATAGTTTAATGTTCATTTCTTATATCTTGTGTACTTAAGTAGAATTGGAGAGAACTTTGGGGGAGGAGATGAGGGGGAAACCCCCCCAAGGGATTCATAGAAAGGTTTGGAGTATTTGTCATATGGAATTTCAATACCATGTGAGGCTAGATCTTTTGCTTTTTGCATACCATGTGCCTATATTGTTTTTTGTTTTGTTCTACAATTTTGGTTTTAAAAAAGATCTGCCCACATATGGCAGCATTAGGAGTAAAAATTCCAGTGGTGCCAATTTCTAATGACTTCCCTAAGGAATCCTGGGAACTCTCAAAACTATAATCCCCAGTATCCTTAACGAACTACAGTTCCCAGGATTCTCTGGGGGAAGCCATGTGCTTGAAATGTGCAGTGTGTATTTTACCTCTGTGTGACCATCAGGAGAAGGCCTGATTTTCCTGCCTTTTGTTTCCTGCTCAAATACTTTTAGCCAGGGGTAGGCAACCTAAGGCCCGTGGGCAGGATGCGGCACAATCACCTTCTCGATCTGGCCCACGGGTGGTCCGGAAATCAGCATGTTTTTGCATGAGTAGAATGTGTCCTTTTCTTTAAAATGCATCGCTGGGTTATTTGTGGGACCTGCCTGCCATTTTTACGTGAGTAGAATGTGTGCATTTATTTAAAACGCATCTCTGGGTTATTTGTGGGGCATTGGAATTCGTTCAATTCCCCCCCCCAATATAGTCCGCCCCCCCCCCACAAGTTCTGAGGGACAGTGGACCGACCCATGGCTGAAAAAGGTTGCTGACCCCTGCTTTTAGCTTTCCATTAAGAAGAGCTGCACCCCTTTCCAACTAAAACCATCATGGTGGCACCCTTTGTGTGTACCTTATGGTAGAGGACCATTGCCAAGGAAATGTCACCACTTGGCTTTAGAATAATTAAGTCACACTATATCCTATTGGCAATAGTTTGCTAATGCCAATATTCAGAGCTTTCTAATTAAGGAAAGATGCTGTCTAATTAAGGAAAGATGAGGAAAGGGCAGGAATGAGCAATAAACTAAAATTACAAAGCACAGACATCCTGTGGCATTTGGCTAGGGAAAATGAAATAAAAGTTTGCCTTTGTCCTATTGGCTTTCAGGAGGAGGACTTTTATGCTTATTTACGTAATATGAAACATAATTTGTAGTTACCATTTATGTGGTGGTTTGGTTCAGATTGTAGCATCTTGTGGTATGCATAGGCTATATGACTGTATCCCACTTGACTCTTTAAAAAACAACATTCAACCCACCAAACTACAGTAACTTTTTGACACATCAGTAGAGACAAAGGAGCACTAACAACATATTTACACTGCTTGCTTCAATGGCTTTTAGAGTAATTTGTGGAACATAAGATGATGCCTTATAATGACTCAGACTATTGGTCCATCCAGCTGAGTACTACCGTATCTACACTGACTGGCAGTGTTTATTACAGGTACTGTATTTCTATCTACCCCAGGCTTAAAATATTTCAGGGTGCCTTAAGGCACAAATATTTTTTGTAAAGCAACAAAATTCTTAAGAGAGGAAGGTAAGGTTCATCAGCAAGAATGAATACAGTAGTAAATTTCTGGGAAAGACCTGAGATTTTTTTTGTTTCGTTTTAGCATTCTTTGCCCATTTCTGACATGACAAAGTAGGCACTAGGCAGGCCTCTCTGGCAAGAGGGTTCCACAATCAGGGTGCCGCCATCCCAAAAACAGTTTGTTTGTTTGCTAGCCACCCATTACACAGCAGGCAGTGGTGATAAGCATCTACTTTCGATTCCATGTAATGCTGGTGGTAGCCATCTAGAGATCTTGAGAAGCACTTTCCTATTGAGATCTTGGTGCCATTTGGAAGTGGAACCCAAGATTCCCTGAAATGGCTGCTCAGTCTAATGTGACTTGCCATCCTCTGGCTGAGGAAGTCCTCATAAGTAAGTTACAGGGGAATGGGGAGTTCAAACACAGCATCTGCCGTGGAGCACATCTCATGTGTAACAACCTGTGAGAAAGAGATACTGGGTTGTATCCAGCTCTACTTTTCCATTTGAGCAGCAGACCTCTGTATGTGCAGCTAACATTTCCCTTCCTCTCACCTACCCTGCAGTAGCACCCCATCACAAACAATTTCCTCTTGAGGAAGCCAATATTTTGTACCGCCAAATATACAAGTTCATGTAAATTAAACTAGGACAAGTTAAAAAGTACAGTCGTACCTCAGGTTACGAACACCTCGGGTTACAAACAACTCGGGTTACGAACTGCACAAACCCGGAAGTATTTTCGGCCGCACGGACGTTCTGCGCGTGCGTGGTTTGCGCATGTGCAAAGCGCAAAAATAGCGCTTTGCGCATGCGCAAAATGGCGGTTCGGATTACGAACTTTTCGGGTTACGAACTGCGACCCGGAACGGATCGTGTTCGTAACCCGAGGTACTACTGTATTGGATAAGGTCTAACTACCAGCAGGTGGTGATGTGGGTTAAACCACAAAGCCTAGGGCTTGCTGATCAGAAGGTCGGCAGTTCGAATCCCTGCGACGGGGTGAGCTCCTGTTGCTCGGTTCCAGCTCCTGCCAACCTAGCGCTTCGAAAGCATGGCAAAGTGCAAGTAGATAAATAGATACCGCTCCAAGCGGGAAGGTAAACGGTGTTTCCGTGTGCTGCTCTGGTTCGCCAGAAGTGGCTTAGTCATGCTGGCCACATGACCTGGAAGCTGTACGCCGGCTCCCTCGGCCAATAATAACACGAGATGAGCGCCGCAACCTCAGAGTCGGTCAAGGGTCCCTTTACCTTTACCAATTCTATCAGCCAAAGAGACTGACACCTCTAGAGAGCATTACTGGCACAGGTAGAACTAGAAAACAGACTTATAAATGATGATTTGAAGCTGGTTTCACAGCCATCTTTGGCATGAGTGCCAAATCCATCTCTGCAGTTTCACTGGTTCACTGGAGCTGGTTCCTTGACCAGCAACTTCATATCCCATGAAAACATGGTGTGTAGGCAGTCAGAAGGAGACTCCTTGCCTTCCAGTATATTTCCTAGCCATAAAGACTTATACACCCAGAAAATGCTACTTTACGTCTCCTTAGAATCATCTATGTGGGATAATTAGTGCTATATGAGAGTAGCACTTTATTAGAATGGCATTTATATTGACCAGAATGTAAACCAGCCGGAACTTAACTAAACTTACTGTTGTAGATTAATTTAGTTTAAAATGTTAAATACATTCTTACGCAAATCTTGATAATTCAAACCCTTGATTATCATAGGGTCTTCCAGATTTATTTATTTATTTATTTTTAAAAAACACTTCTCAGATCTTTGCTGGAAAGGTTAAATCTGGATTAAATAGAGGCAAAAATATGGGTTTGCATTTTAATGATCGTTATTGGACACTGCAAAAACTGCGCACCGTTGGCTCAATAAATAGCTGCCCGGAATCACCCTAAATTGAATGCATTTTAAGGAAAAAGTTGGATATCTGACAGGTTATTCATACCCATTTAAACATTTATTTATGTATGTGGATTTATTTTTTTGCCTCCAACATTCTTAAAGGTCTCAGGTTTTATAACAAATCAACTCTAAAAATATAGCATGCATCAAGAGATAATAAATCCACAAAAATGTCAATACAATTATAAATGAATAGCCTAAATTTGTATATGTATCTTTTGCCTGCTCTAATTGTCAGCCCTCTAATGTGAAAAATGTTTGTTTTTGTAATTTACAGATGCTACTGAAGGCTATACAATCTGCCCTTGTTTCACATGCCTTGCAACATGTTTCTTACAAGCAAATACTTGCTTTTCTTACTCTCACTTGTTTTTGCAGTGTGCAGCCAGCATGTTATTCCTCTCCTGCCAAATATGGACTCAAATCTGGAACTCTAGATACAAATCTTGGTTTTCTTAGAGCCCTGCAGGAAGCTCGGATTCTGGGCTCTGAGACGGTTGCAGATGAGTCTTCTGGGAATCCCTCAACTCTTGCTTTTATTTTGTTTAAAAATCAGTGAAAAGGAAATGTGTGTTAGACTCACTGCTTCCCATATGAAATGTTTTCTGCACATCTTTATGCTTTCTTTCTTTCTTTCTTTCTTTCTTTCTTTCTTTCTTTCTTTCTTTCTTTCTTTCTTTCTAAAAATGGAGACCAGGATATACTTGATCCGACAGTGTCCGCTCAAGAAGCTTCCTTTCACTGACATTTGACCAAGTCCTTCCTGCTTTCCAGATGCTAAGAGATAAAGAAGGCTAGAAGGTAGGCCTGCTGTAGTATTCCCCCTGCCTTGCCCACATATAAACATGGAAAGCAGAAGATTTTTGTGCTGAATAAAAGGGAAAATCCAAAATATACACATCAGACAATAACAAAATAAGCAGGAACCAAATGGAATTTTGCAAAGGCCAAGTTGTTGAAGTATATGCAAGGCTACTTTTCTTAAGGGATGTGGGTGGCGCTGTGGGTTTAACCACAGAGCCTAGGGCTTGCCGATCAGAAGGTCGGCGGTTCAAATCCCCGCGACGGGGCCAGAAGTGGCTTTATCATGCTAGCCACCAGCTCCCTCGGCCAATAACGCGAGATGAGCGCTACAACCCCAGAGTCTGTCACGACTGGACCTAATGGTCAGGGGTCCCTTTACCCCAGGCACCCCCAAACTGCGGCCCCCCAGATGTTTTGGCCTACAACTCCCATGATCCCTAGCTAACAGGAGCAATGGGTTGTTAATAAACCATTGTTGTTCTCTAGTAGCTAGCATATGAATGATTAACCTTAGTTCACACGGGAGGCTATTTGGTTGCAAATCTCCATTTTGAAAGGTTCCCAGGTTCTGTGAGAGTAAGGATGTAAATGAAGCTCTCCAGGAAAACAGCTCCAGGAGGATGTAAGGTGAGAGCTTCACTTTTAGGTCTGTTTTGAATTATATTTTATTTCTAAGATGCTGAGCCTGTGCTGGACAACACAAGATATTGTATGGAATTATTTGGGTGTATCTTTGATGTTTTTTGTTTGGTTTTGAAGAAAGGTCTGCAAGTCAAGCTTTAATTAAACATATAGGCCTTGACAATGCTTTATTTCCAAAATGAGTCAGTTTTTATGCATCCAGTCACTTTAAGCTGTGCAATATTCATATTTGCAATAGGAATATGTGCACTTCACAGCTGTATAGCAACCAGACACATCTGCAGGATTTTGAAAAGTATATGGGAAGTTTCCCTGCCACTCTGCTGTTTCCTCCCAGGCTTCTCCAGTTTTCACCTTCTTACTTTAATACCCTTCCCCTGCAATTAGTTTCCTGAGTCTCTCTCCCATGTCGCATCTGAAACCAGCTTCCATCCTGTTGGAAAACAGAAGCCATGGTTAAGCTGAGGTATACACATTAAAGACAGCCATTGAGCATGTGCAGATGACAGCCTCAGTGAATTGTTGTTTGAGAAACAAATCAGCTGAAGACATCCCCATCCTCTTTCTGGTGTGTATAGGGATGTCAGAAAAAGACTTGAAGCAGCGGGGAAACAACCTCTTTGCATTTCAAGCCACTAAAATGGTATTGTGACAGCATCTCTGGTTCTGCGTGTTAGCAGGAATTTCTCACTTCCTGCAATTCTGCAGCCTCCTCCAGGTGTAAGGAGAAACCCTTGTTTGTGCTCTCAATTCCTTCCTTTGAAGTCGAATCACCTGAGGTCATGCAACTCGGGTGATCAACAGGTGGGCAACTCTGTCCACCTGTCAGAAGTGTTCCACAACGGTGGAGAAGTTCTGGATCCAGCCCACCATCCAAATCCAGTTCTCCACCCTTGCCCTAAAGGGGCAAGAATGCAGTTGGGGAGAACTCCTGGACTAGTGTTCAGTGGCAAGGAGGGCAGTTTACCAACTATGGTGGCTTCACAACTGCAGCCTTGTCTAGATAAGTCAGATCTTAGCTACCCAGCGTCTGCTAAATACTCTTCCCAGGGCTCCCTCTTTTTTGGCCTTCAGGAGGTTCTAGAGACCTTTTTATTGCAGCTGGCATGTGGATGATTTGATTTAGGGTGCTGTGTTCATTTTTCCCCATCTGCTGATGCTATTTTAATCTAGCTGTTTTATCTGTTGCTGATAGTTTTATTTGCTCCTATTATTTTGATATTTTGATATTTTGTTTTTGTTATTTTACTGTGTTAAAAATCTTACTATTTTATTGCGTGGTTGTTTTTGTTTTTTGCATACTTTATTTTTGTAAACCACACTGGAAAGTTAATTTTTCTGAAAGGTGATTTGAAAATACGTTGAATAAGAAAATGCATGAAATTTTAATCCTATAAATGTCTACTCAGAATCTCAATGGGATTTGCGCCAAGATACAGGATTGCAGTCTTCTTCATCACATTTCCATACTGTGCTTAAGGCAACACACAACAGTATGGGGGGGGGGATAAAACTACATTCTTCTACCCACACACAATAAACAAGTCTCTGACTTGTTTACATACAGGGTGTGATTTGTATCTGTAATGCATTATGCCAACCACATTTTAATTTTGCTATAATGCTTCAGATAATAATTATGTGTACATGTTTGCAATCTGATCCTAGAGTTTTTGAAATGTTCATACCAATTTGCTAACAAGTATTACATTCAATATGTGTGGCTGCATTGAGATCACAACTATTTTCATTATACGCCACATCTAGATTTACATCACAGCTATACATTAAACACAGAATTCCTGGTCATTGAGTTTTGATGAAGTGTTCATGCCATGGAGAAGTAGGTCGCTCACCCCCACAACATATTAGAAGTAGGGGGGGGGAACCTCCTGCAATTTCTTTTATATTGACAGATGAACCCATCTGCATTTTGTTAACATTTTGTTTTCATTTCTAATTTTGCCAAAACTAACTTTTCTGCAGACTTTGACTCCCTTTACTTCTGTCTAGAACTTCAGTGCATGGGTTTTAAGATGAATGTCTCAAATGTTCAAAACATTGCAAATGTGCCTGAAATGACACCTGTGTTGTGGATTTCTTTCTTTCCTTAATGTCTCTTCAATGCAGAACGAGTGGTGTGGTGTACCTCTGGGTAAGTGGGGGAAAGCAGAGAATAACTTACCGGAAACAATAAGATTTTCTGCAGGGAAAGACATGGGTATTGCTCCAGTATGCTATGTAGAATAGTTGTTTATGAATGGCAAGGGGAATAGATGTAATCTGAATTTTATCAGTTGAAGGATGGGGGGGTTCCCCCCCACTTTTGGCAATGTTGGACTTGCATTAATATTTCATTGGCAAGCAAAACGTTATCTAAAATTCAGTCATCACAGCCTTCCCTAACCGATTACCCTCCATATGTTGTAGGACTACAACCTCCATCATCCCTGCCCATTGGCTGTATAGTTCAAAACATTTGGAGGAAATTGGATTGAAGGTGTTTGAGGAATCATTTGTTAACCATATCTACAAAGAACAGAGCAGAAGGTCATTGTGTTGCCCTCCAGGTGTTGCTGGACCTTATGGGGTGTTAGGGGAGGAGTGGGGAACATGTCATACTCCTTCTGGGGTAGTATGTCCACCTTTGGTCCGCACACAGCTCTCATCTGTGGCTCCTAGAAGCTGTCAACATGACACAGCGGCCACGCCCCAGGAATGGCTTTGACTGGCCAGCCAAACCAGGTGAGGATAGCCAATGGTAGTTCAATCAGCAATCAGATTTTCCATGGATTACCGTTTGCTCCTATTCAAAGATAAAACGTGTTCCCTGGGGAAAGTGTTGCGGGGGGACCATGGCTCTGTCACGTGCCTGGAAAGCTTGGACCTGTACCTAGAAAGCAAAGAGCAAAGGTTAGTGTGGTGAGCCCTCAGTGAATGCTGGCACCCAAGCCCAAATGAGGAGCTACTGTCCCTCCTTCAACACCTCACTCACCATCACATATGATTCATTATCTGTTTCTTCCCATTGGGAAGCATTGCTTCTTTGTTTCTTCTAACGCCAGGCCTCAGGGCAGCTCCTACTATTAAGCAGACTGAGGTTCCCACCTCAGGTGGCAGATCTCAGGCTACCATCAAAGGACAGCAAATTATCAATTATTGAGTTTATTATATGTTTTACCACCACTGAGAAAGGTCCCTTGAACCTTCTGCTTGAGGCATTAAAATGTGTAGGGTCTTCTCTGTCCAGCACTCCATTTTTTTGACCTCTGCCATTCCTGAGTAGTAGAAAAAGTGTACACAGAGAATAATTTTTGGAGGAGATACAATTAAATAAAACTGTAATGTTGTGTTGAAAGCTGTAAATCAGCCAAGGCACGAGGTTTTAAAAGTACAGCTTTATAGGCAACCACAGTCCAGTCAGCCTAAACTTGTTTGGGCAATTTAATTACAAGCGAGGTATTTTTAAGAGAGTAGGTAATTTTAAAGTCAGTTTAGATCATTCTTCAATACGAGCCACTTGCCTCATAAATGAAATCTATGTAAACTAAATTGTTAAAAGGGTCTTCAACTTAATAAACTTTACGACTAAGATTTTCCAGGAAAATAGATCTTGTGTCTATAATAGCCCTTATGGAGACAATCTTCCAGGAAGATTCCAAGGATTTAAAAGCAACAGCTCTTTAGTTTGGAGTAAATTCTGTCCCCCTCAAGAGAGGCTTGTGGCTGAAATGTGCAGTGTGTTTTCCATCAGTTGAGCAAAGAAGATGAGAAACGATCTTCCTTTGCTCATGTAGAAATATTGAGAATAGGTGCTCCTGTTTAAAGATATGTGATATTTGGTTTGGGTCCTCTGTGCCCCCAAATGTTATTTATTCGTTCTGTAATGGAATGGGCCTTCCTCTGGATTGTCACAAGCCAGGTTGAAGCAGGCTGTGGCACAAGCATACAGGATCTTTGCATACAGATTGGCTTATACGTAAGAAGGCATTCCTTCAAGTATCCAGTCCTAGGTTGTTTAGGATTCTGTACATCTAGAAAAGAATCTTAAATTTGGCTCAGTAGCAAATTGGTAACTGGTGCAGTTTTATTATTTTCATTGTTTATTTCATAAGATATACACCCCGCATAATTGTAAAAAAAAAAAAGTCTCAAAGCGGTTTACAAAAAGATAAGACAATAAAACCCAGAAAAATTCACAAGCATCATCCCTGGCCACTGGCTACACTGCCTGGGGCTGATGGGAACTGGACTTCAGCAACATCTGGAGAGCCCCAGGTTTCTTATTCCCAGTTGCTGCTAAGCAAGCTTGAAGAACATGCTCTAAACACGAAGAGTTTGTCACCATTTAAACATGATCTCATTGTATGAGAATGATGAGTGGAATAGTAAATCAATCAGCTTTAGTTTAAAATGTTTTTGTTTCTTTTTGTATGTTTGCTGGGCTTCATTTTTTCATATGTTTTTTTGCACTGGAACTTAATTTGCTGACTTTCCAAACAATTGATAAACCTGTCAAGGGTAGAAAGAGAGAGAGAGTAGTTTCGTTATTGCATCCCTTTATTTGCACATGTGTTGAGTTTGCCCTGCTGTTATGACTTGCACAGGCAGTAGATAATCACAGGGTTAGCTTTTCAGAAACTAAAATAGTTCTGGGTGGTGCTTGTAAATGTTCAGTGTGCACACATATCAAAACCCAAGAAGCCACACTTCATCACAGATTTCGTATGTGGATATATAGTGATACTTAGAATTCTACAGAGAAGAAGAAAAATAACCCGAACTACCCTGAGTTTTTGTGTTTGTTTGTTTGTTCAATTTGAAAGTGTGTAATTATTCCCTGTTTAGACATCATGAAACAAAGGATGCCATGAAATGTCCTTGAGGATTTGTTTCTGAATTCTGCTTGTAATATTCTTGATAATTATGGTGCTAGATAAGGAATGGGGTACCGGTGGCCCTCCAGATGATGTTGAACCACAATTCCCAGCCACCTGCATAGCCAATGCATAGGGATGATCACAGCTGTAGTTCAACATCTGGAGGGCTGTAGTTGTCTCATCCCTCTACTAGCTGAAGTGGCAAGTAGCAGCTGAAGTAGCAAGAAGTTGCAATGAGACTTTTGTAGGGTGAGTTTTATGGTAGATGTAGAAGAGTCTTGCTCACATGATGACATTTTTTGGGGGGGTTGTATTTCAAGCTGTCCATTTTATATATGACAACATGTATGCTCGTGTTTCTGTGCAATTTGTTGTCATTGAGGAACCCAATTGGTCTTAGTCTAATAATTAAAAAGATGCAAATTGGGTCACTAGTTTCAGACTTTCATGTCACCATCAAAAACCACACCTAGAATAAGGAACTCACAGCTGCCCTTCATGGTGAGCAACAGATTTGATTATGTCTCTAGCCAGTGAAGACTCTACCCAGGTTCTAGGGTGAACCTGCCCACCCTGGCTAGCTATTGGTTCATGTGAAAGGTTTATCTTCTCCCACTCAGCTTGTTAAGTAGCTTTCTGGTGTTGCTTTGCTATTGTTTTGACTTCTGTTGTGACGTTTCCCTTTCCTCCTCCCCATTAATTTTAATTAAAAATAAAGCAATTGGGTCTCTCACTGTCTATACTCAAACAGCTGCATGTGTCCTGTTTGTGGGTCTTTTCACAAACAATGCTACGGAGGCTGTTTTGAACCTGAAATGCATTTGCCTGTGATGTCCTTAGTGCAAGACAGAAATCAGAACGACACATTTTTAAAATATATATTTCAGGCAATGTAGTTTTTACATTTGAGTTATGGACAGCAGACGTGCATACACAAAACCCACCCCCCACCCCCCTGGTTTAAGTGTCGCTAGTGAAAATGGCTTAAAGCCTCTATTTGCTTTTAACTCTAAAGATGCAGCACAGCAATATGGCTATCACACTGTCCAGTGCATGCCTTTCTTTTCTTTGGCCAGCAGGTAAGGCTTGGCACTATGTATGCTTAATATGTCCAAACAACCAGCAGGACTATTGGCTAGCTGCCCAAGACACTGGAATATTTGTCTTCCTGTTTCTAGTCTAATCTTCAGCACCCCTGGTCTTATCTGTTCCATTTTTTTTCTGGTACATGCACTTAATTTGTCTGCCTTTGGCATAATCCATTGAGGCCTGGTGTGGTGTCCTGGCTTTTTGCCCAATGTGAATTTTATCTGATTTAGGTTTATCTTTCAACCTTGGAATGGGTTCTGATCTAGGCAGACATGGCCCCTGACTGTACGATTGTAGTCTTACTCCACTTTTAATTTAGTTCTTGCAAGCAGCAAATGAAGTGATAAGCCTATGTTGGGACTCTACCACATCATACTGCAGTTGCAGTTCAAATGATGGAATGCTCTTCTGAAAAATAATAATAAATCCCTTCACAGAGAAAGGTAGATGTTGGGAAGAATTATTCTAGCCTGGCCTTTCCCCTGTCATGCCAATTTTCTATTAAGTGAAATATTAATTGGGGTATTGGGGTGTGAGGTGTAAACCTCCATTGTAGTCAGAAGTGGTATAGCCTAGCCACAGAATGACCATCATATGCTGCCAACTAAAACTAGAACTCTGTCAAATGGATGTTGACAGAAGGCTTGGTTCTCTCACTATAGCAAGTTGATCATGAGAGACGTCCTTTAGCCGTTTCTGCCTCAGATGCACTGAAAAGACAACAGAAGCACATACAGATGTGCACATCATAGATATGTTACCATTGGCAGACACCATGCTGGGCGTTGAATTAAAATCTTAAATTTCTAAGAAGCAAGAGATCAGAATATATATATATATATATATATATATATATATATATATGTAAACTGGCCATGTCCGTTAGTATCCATGTTTCACCAAAACTGCTTGACCGATTGCGTTCAAATTTTGACACAATACTGCATGAGAATATGAGAGTGACCCTGTACCATTTTAAAAGACAGATGCCACACCTGTGCCAGGTAAAAAACCCAAAACCCTGTGTTTCAAAACACACCACTCAGATGAAATGCATGCTGGGAAAAGAACCAGGTTGCAAACCAGCACCCTCTAGTGGCGGCTACACTGGTACTGCACCTATAAAACCTTTCCTCTCAACAGCACCTCAGCTCCCATTTACATACTAGGCCGAAGCCTTTACTGACTAGGCTGACTCACCTGGGTGGAGGTTGGGGGAAGGAGGGGACGATATAGGTCAGGATACGGTGGGACCAGTCACAGGGATAAGCTGGGGGGTAGGGGGAGGAGGGGGAGGGATACGTCATGGATCGACACAGGGTAGGGGAATCACATGGATGACCCACAGCAACTCGTGGCAGGGCCAGCTAGTGCAGTCATATAAGATAAGACTATCAGTGGTCACTAGCCATGATAGCTATGTTCTGCCTCCATTGTTGGAGGCATTATGCTGGGCACCACAAGTGGGGAGTGCGCTGTTTCACTTAGGTCCTGCTTGCGAGCCTCCCATAAGCAGCTGGTTGGTCACTGTGAGAACAGGATGCTGGACTACATGGGCCTTCAGTCTGATCCATCAAGGCTCTCCTTTGGCTCTAGGAAGCCCTTTTATTCCTCAGACTTAATCTAAACATCTTTAAAATGGAAAGGATCATTAAGGTGTTGGAATGATGATGCAAGAGGATTGTAAAGTATGTCGCACAAACAAGCTGGTTTGGATGCAGAGAGACTGTAGCTCAAGCAGAAGTGTCTTATACTTTCACAAGGCGGTTGTCTGTGATTTCCACTTCCAAATGCAGCTTGAGCTGTCTGCCCTGCTTAGCACACAGTTCTAGATGGTCTTCCATCTTCAGATCAGCTTTGCAGTAGGCATGAGACAAGGGCCTATCATGGGAAGGGACAGCCATATTGTGGCTAACCCAAGGAATTCTGGGAACTGTAATCTGATTAGGATGTCAAGGATTCCCTTGAGACCCTCATAAAATGACAATTTCTTGGGGAGAGGGAACATTCGTTAAACCCATTTAAATACCTGTGGTATAGACATGTACTCAGTCTCAAATGTTTTTATACTGCCAGAGTTCCAGCAACACCATCGTCTAACAACAATGTAGAACTGCTATTGCAAATACTGAATGACAGCTCTATGTCTTAGATTGATTTTTGCCTACTCTTTGTGAGAGTTCAAAAATAAGAAGTACAGAGTGACATGTAGAAGGAATGTGAGTGGGTGGGAGTAAGAAAGAGAGAGATGGCAGGCTAAGGAATGGAACATATACCAGGCTTCATTTGAAAGCATGTTCCGTTGAAGAGACATTGCCTTAAGGTCCCAGTTGTTACCCATCTTGAAACCAATGAGTCACCCCAGCTAAATTATAGGATTATTCACCTATTGAACAGACTAGATGCATGTTTGCTTATCTTACTGGATCAAGATATAAAGCAGTGCTTTTTAAAAAAATCATTCTCACCGAAGATGGAATCTTCTGTGACTTGGAGGACTGACGTCTTGCTAAAACCATCACCCTTTTCAGAAGGACAGAATATTTATCAGTCTATTTTCTGTAAACGGTTTCATCACTAGCAAGTTATTTGACAATGGCAGACCAGGACTTGAAAATGGAGATAACGAGTAACCTAATTCTTCATAGAGACTGCAAAATAATTGTAGGCTGCAGAGGTCTGTGGTTTTTAAATATATATTTTTCCAGATACTGTACACACTGTCTTGATCCTTATCACAATAGCGAGACAGCCATTTTATGACCAACTGCAAACACTTATTTTGAATAATAATAAAAAAAGCAAGCCTTTTGTATATGTTCAAATACTTGGGAGTGAGCGCCACTAAATATCTGCATGACTGACTTCTAAGAAGAGTTGCATGGTATTGGGCTATGCCTTCTGCAATTCTGCTTCCTTCCTCTCATATATTCTCTGCCATAAATATTTCTGTAGGTAGGAGAAGCTGGCTGTTCCATTGCCGGATAAAGTTTTGGAAAGTGTCGATGTTAAAGTAAGCAACATTGTTTGCCCAGATTGCTTAAATATCCCATTCGGAATACAGTACAGAGTTTCAGCCTAGCTTTTTTTGGATCAGATTGTATATAGCAATTTAACAGGTGTGTGTATAATTGAAATTCATGACTGTTCGGCTACAAAAGAACCTTTACCATCAAATTATGACTGTGTAGGGTTAGGCATGCATGGCCTTAGCTGTTACACCCAAATGACTGCAAATATGATTCTACTCTAGAATTTTGAAGCCACAACCTATCCAAACTGAAGAGGTCAAAGTGTTCAGGTTTGGATTAGAGGTATATTTTGGGTTTAGGAGTTCATGGGTTCAATGAACTGCTAGCATTGCCACCTGCTGCCTAATGCTCTCGTCCCTTGCCAAGTAGCAGCAGCATTTATTTCACTTATTTATTACATTTATAAATATGTGAAAGAGCGATGTACAAATAAACTCTAAGGAGCTCAAAGCAGCATATGTAGTTCTCATCCCATGTATTTTATCCACACAACAACCAGGTGAGGTAGGTAAGTCTTAGAGATAGCAACTGGTCCAGGGTCACATGAACTTCATGTCTGAGCACTCTGAAACTATAGGCTGATGCTGTGGAACTGACACTGTTACTGGTACCACATAATACTCGCTCTACACAATTATGGAAATTGACCTCTTAGTGTGGCAGCACCTACACTTTGGTGGCACCAGACAGGCACCTTCGCTGTACTCTTTTTGATGCCTGCTTGAAATAGATGCAGAGAAAGGTTGGGGTTCAAGAAACCACTTATCAAGCAATAGTGGATGCCGTGATCATGCAGATACCTGTCTTCTTAATTCCACGAATGACATCTGCAGTAATATAATTTACTTGGTGGTTCTTACGTTTATAAATTTCCCATTAGTTGGGAAGCTTCTGGTTCAAGAAGGGTTTAGTCATGGGGCTCGTCCGTACTTCTGCTTGCCCCATGCCTAGAAAGCACGGGTCTGAGGCATGGGTCCAAACGGTTTTGCCTTGCAACTTTCCCCCGGATAACTCGCTTTTTAGTGCTAAATCTGAGCAAATGTCAATCTGGAGAAAGCCACGTTTGACGTTTGCTCTGATTCAGCAGTAACAAGGCAGGTTTTCCTGGTGGTAAGTGGTGGGGCAAGCAAAGTGTAGATGAGTCCTTACACTGCATCACTAAGCTTAGAAGGAACACTGTATTCTTGTTGCATAAATGGTTTTCCAAGGGTACAGAGAGTTGTTAAACCAGAAACCAGTGTGATGTGGTGGTTAGAGGGCTGGAACAGGGCCTGGAAGACTAGGGCTCAGCTTGAGTTGATCACTGTCTCTTAGCTTAGCCTACCTCACAGGGTGGTTGTGAAGATAAAATGGAGAGAAAGGGAATGATGCATGCCACCTTGAGCCCCCTGGAGGAAAGCTGTGATATAAATCTAATAAAAAAAATCCTCATCCTTAATTTTTTACTGAAACTCTGCTGTATAGTAGTGGTTTCCAATGCTCCCCTGCCAGACCACTTCAAAATTGCTGAGGGGCATGATGGACAACTTAATACCGTAATTCTTTTGCCTGTTGTAGCAATTGTAATGTGCTGTGATAGATGATGCATGATTTTCAGTTGTATTTTTACAGACACACTATGGACCACCTGAATGAATCGACCCATGGACCAGAATTTGGGAACCCCTTCTCTTATAGTTCCTTTGACAGTAGTGTGGTTTTTTCCAGCTGAGGGAAAGTGAATTTTACATTTTCATATTTACTTTGCATTGATTTTGCTATTGGACATAGCAGCGCTGATGGGACGCGGGTGGCACTGTGAGTTAAACCACTGAGCCTAGGGCTTGCCGATTGGAAGGTCAGCAGTTCCAATCCCCACGACGGGGTGAGCTCCTGTTGCTCAGTCCCAGCTCCTGCCAACCTAGCAGTTCGAAAGCATGTCAAAGTGCAAGTAGATAAATAGATACCAGTGGGAAGGTAAACGGCGTTTCCTTGTGCTGCTCTGGTTTCGCCAGAAGCGGCTTAGTCATGCTGGCCACATGACCCGGAAGCTGTATGCCCTCGGCCAGTAAAGCGAGATGAGCGCCGCAACCCCAGAGTCCTCCACGGCTGGACCTAATGGTTAGGGGTCCCTTTACCTTTATAGCAGTGTTGGGCTCAAACCTTTCCTTCCGTTTTTGTTTGCCAGCCTGCAATAACCATTGTGTTGGTGTAAGCAACGCAGTTGGGATAAAGATGCTTTCCAAGACATTTGACAGATCACTTTGTTCTGCAGTGTGGACAGAAGTGAGGCGTGTTGAACTGGTTCAAAACCAGCATTTCTGCCTCCATTAACTTGAAGAAGCTTGTCAGTGACTTCAATGGAACAGAAGGCTGCTTTGAACTTAAATTTCTTTTGAACGTTTCTTCCAATAGGGTTAGTAAGCAAAGTGGCTTAATGGCCATTTATTATGTGGGTGGCTGAGTGGGCACAGTCGCCAAAAGATGTCTGGCAGCTGACCCTGTGAGTTAATAACCATTTCTGCAAAGATCAAAGGAGCCTCATCTGTAACCAGCTGTCATTCCTGGTAATTTGCTTTTTCCTGTCTAATGTCCTAACATGTATTAATGATTTATCACTCTTTGAGAGCGGTTACCTCTATTGCTCTCTCTTTAAATGCATGTGCATTTGTATATGTATATATCAGCACAGCTATTGGCTTGTTGTGACTTTAGATTTGTAGGTGAGCACCACACAATCCTCCTGTCATGCCAGCATGTGACAAAGAGACAGAACCTAGAAATTGGCTATTATATACAGTATGTGTGATGGTGATAGAGCTATGAAACTTGGCAAGAGTGCAGACCAGTCTTGAATGGTGAATTCTTCCTAGCCTGTGAGCATTTGGCTCCCATGAAATTTTGGGAGAACTTGATTTGAAGTGAGGCACCACCTGTACATTCAGGGTGTCCAGCTTTAGCTGGGTTGGTTACTAAGCAAAATGTAATCCATAATAAATCGTGTACATAATATATTGCTGTTTTATTCAGTTTTTAAAAACAATTAATTTCAGAATCTATGCATACAACAGCACATGATGACAAACCCATGTTTCTTGTTTTGACTTAATTTCACCTGGAATGAAAGCTAGTCATTTTTGAAACATCTGGAGACCAGGAGGACACACACAGCTTTCCCTGCTATCTGAGACTGTGTATTCAACAAACATCTGTTATTTCAACTTCCTTGCCTTCCATTGTTTGATCCAGTCTTGCCAATATGCACTTACCCAAAGTGTTCACCACATTCTAAACCAATCTCCTTCTATTTCTTGTGGCTGTTTACAGTGTGATCAGATGGTTTGTGCTCAACAGCACTTATAAAATATCTGTGGCATGCGCTCTATCCTAACCACTCATTCCCTTTTCCTTGACCTGCCCTTTGTGGAGAGTCTGGAATGTTAAACATTTCTTGTGGGTCTGCCCAACCTTGTACTTTATTTAAACTTACTCTTCCATTCCCGTTTTCTGAAGCACCTTTCAAGATTGTCTCTTTTCTCTCCTAAGTCAGAGAGCTGTGATCGTTGATTCATGCAATCTTTGATTTTACGTGTGTCTTCCTTAATGGGAAGTTGTTGAGTGAACTCATTATTGTTGCATGTTTTGGGAATCAATGTCGCATTTTGAAAGCGGCACGAATTTTATTTCTTGAAAGCAGATGTATTTTGATGGCAGGCATGAATGGCTTGTTTATTATAGGAGTGGGAAAATGATGGAATGTACAGAGCTTTCATCTCACGTGTGATTTATTTTTGATTGCATTTATATCCCATCTTTCTTCCAAGGAACTCATTGTGCTAATGCAGACACTTATTATTTAGTTAAGTGGTCCTATACCTCTTCATCACAATCTGGTGGTGTGTGTGCAAGCTTCAGGCTTTGCATTTTTCTTCTGGCTGCATTCATTGTTTTCTTTACAAATTTATTTTAGGAAAACATCTTACTTGTATTAATAAAGTTTGGAAAATATCCATGTGGCCAACAACATGTGCCAAGAAAAATGGTTTGGCTACTCCTTTCTGCTGCATGCATGCATGTGTGGTGCTGGCAAAAAAATAATGACCTCTCTGAGCAGCATGTGTAACCCATGCAATTGAAGAAGACTGCTTGAGTATTGGATGAATTCCTTTTGAATCTTTTAAAGCAAAGCAGCAAGAAACTTTTGTCATACTTCTGAAACATATCAGGCATGAGTTCCCCTGACCTCTGTGATAGGTTGGATTCTGTAGCTTTCTTTTAGATTAATTAAAAGCAGCTCTTAGAATGTATATGAGGCTTTAGAGCAGCAGTGGGAAACCTGTGACCCTCTGGATGTTGCTACATCATAGGTATTGACCATTGGGCAGGCTGGCAGAGTCCATCAACATCTGGAAGCCCACAGGTTCCCCAGCTGGGCTTTAGAACAGGGGACTCCAACTCCCATCAGCCCCAGCGAGCATGGCCAATGGTCAGGCATTATGGGAGTTCAAGTCCAAAATATCTGGAGGGCACTAAGTTGGCTACCCCTGCTCTAAAATCTTCAGAGGTTCACATACCTCATCTCAGTAACTACCGGTAGCAGTGAGTCACCATCCCTTTGTATTTTCAAAGTCAGGAAAAAAACAGCCTCCAATTTTTTTCCTAATCCATACACCCACAACTGGAAACACCCCTATTCAGATACTACAAAATACATAGTATTTAATATACAGTACAGCATGCCTCAAAATTCTGACTTTTTATCTCTTTGTGAGAAAAAGTACATGGCTTAGAAAGCTCACGCCTTGCTTTAAGCACACTTTCTAAGACAGGCATCCCCAAACTTTGGCCCTCCAGATGTTTTGGACTACAACTCCCATCTTCCCCGACCACTGGTCCTGTTAGCTAGGGATCATGGGAGTTGTAGGCCAAAACATCTGGAGGGCCACAATTTGGGGATGCCTGTTCTAAGAGGTGAGGAGAGGAACTCTTTTGGCACACTTTGTGGGAACAGATGGCAGTAAAGCATGTTAAAGACTAACTAATCTGTGATAAGTCCTTTTGAGAATACTCTCTGAGTTTTTAAAAAATCCTGTTCTCACTGACAAGATATTTGTTAAAAAATAAATAGTGAGGAGATATAAGCAAAACCTGTGCACACATGCTTTTATATTCAATTGCCTCCTTGAACATGCATTTTAAAAACAATGTCTTGAAAGTGATCTTAAAACTTGGAGTGGTTGCTATAATCTACATTAATTATTATAGAAACAAAAATGGAAAGTGATTCATTCCTGGTTAATTCACCCAGAGTGGTGGTGGTGGGGAACATTACAACTCAGCTTGATGCTTTTCCTTGGCCAACGTCATGCAGTCTCTAGAGTTAGGTTTGGAAACCAGATGGAAATCTCTGCTTATGCAAACCACAGTTGCTTGCGTAGCCTGGCTGACATCACAGGGTTATAGGCAGGATGAGATAAGGATATTTTGGAACATTCCTTAATAGTAAAAAGAGCAAGTTGCCTCCTGAAGGCAGAGTGATTCATATGGCCCTTTTGAACCTGATGTAGTCTCGTTGACTGGAGCCCTTTTCAATGATGAATGTAGGATTAAGTTTAATTTCTTCTGCTGGGAGGGGATAGTGGTGTCAGACAGCAGCCCTTACCTAAAGGCATTTCATAGACTGGGTCCAAAGCTGTAGAACTCCCTCATGACTGAGATTAGACAGGCACCCTTCTTGCTGAACATCAGGTGCACGACAAAGACTTTATTATTCCATCAGGTATTTTAAGGTAGTGTTTGGTTTAATGGTGAGTTTTTACTGTTTAATCCTTGGTGTGGTTTACAGTGGTACCTCGGGTTACAAACGCTTCAGGTTACAAACTCCGCTAACCCAGAAATAGTACCTCAGGTTAAGAACTTTGCTTCAGGATGAGAACAGAAATTGTGCTTCGGCGGCGCGGCGGCAGCCAGAGGCCCCATTAGCTAAAGTGGTGCTTCAGGTTAAGAACAGTTTCAGGTTAAGAACGGATCTTCGGAACAAATTAAGTTCTTAACCAAAGGTACCACTGTATTTTTATGCACATCACTTAGAAATCCTAATGATTAAATGCTATATAAACACCTTAAATCAATAGTAAATCTATCTGGGCACTTCTTACGTTCTTCTTACTACATCTGGCTGGGTCTGATGGAAGATGTTCAACAACATCTGGAGGGCCACGGGTTTCCTTTCTCCGAGAATGGCAACTCTGAGGCAGCTGCTTCAGCTTCTACCTCAGATTCTCCCCATGGCTGTGTGTACTACAGGACACAGCCATGAAACAGGCCTGCATGACTTAATATTCACCAAGCAATGAATTGTAGCCTGCAAAGTGCTTGATGCTTCTGTTTTTTCTCAGAAAAGAAGAGGTTTGCTGAGATGCTAGTGGGTCAGGAGCACCATCCACAATTGGCAGGTTGCATTTGGGTTGGTAGCTTACCAGTTCTGCACGCCTGACCTACTTCAGTAATGCATTAATGAGGAAATGGAGGAGTATTGCACCACAAATGAAATGCAGTTGCGGGGGGTGGGGTGGGGGTGCACATGGATTGTTCGTCTGGGGAAACCCTGAGGACATTTGTATACAAGTACGTAGTACAACTGGGCCCCCTCCCTGCTGACAAACATCGCTCGCACATGATGAAAAGGTTGCATTGAGGGGGGAATAGGACAAATATAAGCTAGGCAAGGGGACTGGGAGCAGCTGGTTAGACAGCTGCATTTCAGAGAGAGGTTTGTGGAGGGGGTGGGGGGAGTTGAGTGGATAAGATTTTAGATATGGACACAAGCTGAGCCAAACCTCTAAACCGACGTTTCTTTTGAGTAGTACCTAAATGAAAGCCCCTAAACATAGACTCATCTGCTTGTGCCAAGGGAGCACAGGCCACTAAAGACTAAAACACAGCCTGCATTTCTCAGTGGTGGCTGTGAGTTTTGTAACCAGATGCCGACTGTCTCTTTCTTGTGCCTCCAGTGTGAGGCTCAGCATGACACGGAAAGCGCTGGAAACACGGCTGAGTTTTTATATGGCCCTCAGGTGATAAAAAGGACCATTGCCTGTTATGAAGAATACACACCAGATCTCTTGATTTCCAGCCCTTTAAATCAGCAAAGGAGAAATAGGGAAGATACTGGCAGAGGAGAAAGCCAACACAGTAGACCCATTCAAAGGCTGTTCCGCCCTGTGTGGGTAGGTAAGAAAACACTGCCCTGAAGATAAAGTGCCAGAAATGTTGAGTCCAACATGGTGGCCATATGCTGTGCTCCCCCTCCCCTTGTCTACCAGAGCATGCAACTGGTAACACAAATTCTTTAAATTCATCTTTTTTATAAATAAAATACATTCAGATGGAAAGATTATTTGGGAACTGTTCTTGTTTTTATAAAGATTATTTACAAGGGAGTAGAGGCTTGCTGACACTGGATAAATTTCTTGGCTCCAATGTTCACATTGTACACGGGCCAGTTTTCTCTCGACTCTTTCCCTCCGGGGAATCTACTTTTGTGTAAAAATTCTTAGGATCAGGTGTTTTGTCCAAGTTTGCTTTTTTGTTTTACCTGTAGCCAGGTAGGAAAAGAACTTAATTCTGTGCAATACAGTTTCAAGTATCAATTGTTTCCTGAACATGTGATGGTTTGTGGTAAAATGGGAAAGTATTTCCTCAGCAGGAACAGAACAGCATTTTAAGTGTAAAAACCAGTCCGGTTCAAACATTCCCATTGAAGTCTAAATCTGGAAGCAAACATATTTGTTGAAGAGAGTTCAGATCTCTCAGGGTTTTAATGTGGCAGGATTTGTCCCCTCAACTGGTAATCAAATAGTGTAATTGACTGCCATTAGTCAGTCAAAGGCTTGCTTCAGAGAAAAACTCATTTTTGAAATTGTTTCTTCAACATCTGCAGGCCTCTACCCACCACAGAGTGAAAAGGCTGATAATCCAAATATAGATTTAGAGACGATCCAAAGAGCTGAAACTAAATCAAACTCAACAGTCTAAACAAACTCAGTTTTATATTTTGGCAATGTATGCTCAATGATAATGTTTGGCTTTTTCCTTTTTAACTGCCTCCTCTTAGAAGATAGTTTAGCACTTATCTCCCTCAGTTCAAAGGTTGTTTTAGAGGGTTTGCTGTGGAATTCAAGATACACAGATTTGTTTACAGGTTGAACATATTGCCCTTTCATCTTTTGTGGAATCTACTTTCCTGATGCTTTCTTTACACTATTATATCCAGGACTTTTAATTGTACCTTTTCTTCTCATTTTTTGCATGGATTACTTGTTTGTTTATTTATTTACATCCCGCCCATCTGGCTGGGTTTCTCCAGCCACTCTGGGAGGCTCCCAACAGAATGTTAACAATAAAAAATGTGATAAAACATTAAACACTTCCCTGAACAGGGCTGCCTTCAGGCGTCTTCAGGTAGTTGTTTATCTCTTTGACATCTGATGGGAGGGCGTTCCACAGGGCGGGCGCCACTACCGAGAAGGCCCTCTGCCTGGTTCCCTGTAGCTTCACATCTCACAGTGAGGGAACTGCCAGAAGGCCCTCAGTGGATGGAGGCGGGAATTCACCAAAACATATAGTAGTTGATATATACACCATGCATTCTTTGTCAAGTTCTGCATAACTTGAAAAGAAAGGAGGTTGTACAGTAGCAGTGTGTGGTGGTGAGTGTCACTGTTAACTTGAGTGTGGGAGAAAAAAAAGAGAATTTATTGTTCCTGGCCTCCTTCCACTTTATTGTTCTTACCTATAAAACGTCTATTGTGGCATTTCCTACTTCCTATGGGTCTAGATCATTATTTGATACACAGGAGAATTTCATCTAATAAAATATGAAATAGGAGCTGCCTCAAGGAAGAGAAGAAAGTAATGCCTACAGTCAATCTCAGGCCATTCCTAGCCTTTGACAGCTGTTTCCCTCATGTGAGAAAAGTCAAAAGCAAGCAAAAAAAAAAGTTGTTGAAGTTTATACTTTTGGTCTCTCCTGACACTGAAAGATTGCTCTTAAAGAGATACAGGTAGCGAAATATCTACAAACAGCTCTCCACATGCAAGACAAAAAAGCATGGTATCCATTGACAAATAAGTTTCAGCTCCAAATGTAGTAAAAAGAGTTCCCTACTCTGTGATCAGTCAGCTAGTGACTGGTGCCCACTCGGACTGTTAAGAGCCAACAGTACATGCAAACATAGCCGATGGCAGGCAGAGCAAACTATTTCCAGTTCCACCCCATCCTCCTGACCTCCTGACAACTACTGCCTGTCAGAGGCAACAATCCTTCGCAACATGGACCAGTGTTTTGACAAGACAGGTGTTCTTGGTCAGTTAGAAGGCAGAACAGGGAACAGGGATTCAGCCTGTGGTGGGTGGTATAATTCCAGTGGTGGGTGGTGAAATTTTTCGTAGGGGAACAGTTACGGCCAGAGGCATCAGCTTGTGAGGGCAATTGGTGGGGGGCTAATACCACGAGTGTGAGCATTGTGTCTCCCTCTCTAAGCCAGACAGAAACTTCAAGAGCTTTGGGAAGGAGACACCAGGCTTTTGGCAGAATCCTGGAGTCCTCCTGGCTCTTTCCCCAAGCTGAGCATGCTTTTGGAAGGAGGTGGAAGGACTCTTGGACCCAACGGATCATCATGCTTCCCTCCCTAAGCCAAGCAAAGATTCCCAGGCTTTGGGAAACAGGTGCCAGGGGAACATTTAGGGGACTAGCCTAGCTTCCCTAGTCCACTGGCTGCACGCCACTGTGTAACTCTTCCCCTAAAGACACAGGTTCACAGTCCTAAGCTCAGCCCTGGACATGGATGCTCAGATCTCTGCAGTGACCACAAGTGTAAGTGTATGTCTAGAGACAACAGATAAAACAAACATTAGCTGTACTGCTGGATAAGTATTTAATGGTTATTGCATTTGTATTTGTTTAAAAAACCAATTTAAAATTGTTTGAAAAAAGCTGGTGCACCAGCTGCACTTGTTGCTTGAGATGTCTGATTTGACCACTGCGACACATGCCCTAGTAACATCCTGTTTGTGGGGGCTGCCATTGAAAAGTGCTCAGAAACTTTAACTGGTTCAAAGAGTTGCAGACAGATTGTTGACCAGAGCTGGTTATAGGGAGCATACTGCCTACTGATCTGTTTCTGGCTACAATTCAAAGTGCTGGATATCATCTATAAAGCCCAACATGGCTTAGGTCCATGCTATCTGAAGGACCATATTCTCTCAAACGAACCTGCCTGGGTTTTGAGATCTTCAGAGGAGGCCCCTCTCTCAGCCCCTCCACTTTCACAGGCATGCTTGGTTTGGACGCGGGAGAGGGCCTTCTCGGGCTGCTCCCAGACTTTGACACTCCCTCTCAAGAGAAGCTAGACTGGCTCCCCCCTTGCTGTCCTTCCACCAGCCGATGAAGACTTTCTTGTTCTGACAGACTTGGGAATTGACTGCTTTTAATTGAAGGGCTCGTACCATGCTGTTTTTGATGTAATTATTAGTATTTTAAAAATAGATTTTATGTATGCAAATAGTTTTAATTGCATCAATGTTTAAGTGTATTTTAATGATTTATTTTTTTTAGTGGGTCTTGTTTTTGTCTGTAAACTGCCTTGTATCAGGGAAAAGGTGGGGTATAAATCAACAACAGCAACAACAGTAACAACAGTGCTATTTTTCTAGGAAAGGAGGTGTCAGAATAATGGCAATGGTACCCACCTGAGAGGTGCCAGAACTGAGTTCCAGTGAATTCTGAAAAAAGCCCTGAATATTTATTATTATTATTATTATTATTATTATTATTATTATTATTATGCGACTCAGTATACAGCAGTTTCATCTTTCTCTTCATAAATATTGAGTAAGCGAGGTTGATGGCACAAACCCTGTGTGCAGGTTTGTGAGTTACACAGAATTCTTCATCAGTCAGAACAGAAATAATCTTAGCAATAATCAGATTGCGAAAACCAATTCTAGATTTGTTTTGTCTCTTGTCCATTTCATAGCACAAACATTCTGCTAAAAGCACTCATTTGTCAGAATGCATTTTTCTAATCCAGAAGCTCAACACATTAACACCACACAAAGATACACTATATTCAGTCTGGCAAACTTTACCAGACAAGCTGGAATGCAATCTGGAAACATTTACTGGGTTTTCAAATGGAAATGCCAACCACTGTATTTCATTCAGGAGGGGAAGACTTTAAACCTTCTATGTTTGTAAAATGTGCATGTCATAATGTACACGGAAACAAATTAAGATCCTTGCAATAAAATAAGCTGATGTTAGTATTGGGCTCCTTTGGGAGGTAGGGTGGGATATTGGGATATAAATTTAACAAATAATATTTGTGAGGGGAAAGAGCAGTTATTAAAGCGATTTGGTATTCGAGTCATTGTCTTTAAAAAAATCAAAGAGAAGTAAAGATGGTGGTGCTTTTGCTGCTTAATTTATATTAAAATTTTCTATCCAAGCTGATGTTGGCATCAGTCCCAATGCTCATGGAGCACATATGCTGCAAGTTATGCAGGCCCAGTGAACCACGGTGCAACCTGTGTCAGGTTTGTTTCTTGTGAACGAAGTCTCATCCATTAGCACAAGTGGGGCACTTCCCTACCAAGCTCAATCTGCCCTCAGCCAGCCCCCACCTGCCTGCCTCCTTACTTACAACCAGTCCAGGGCATGGAACTAGCGGTCAGCTTCCTCCTCTTTTAGTCTCAGTGTTGCCTTTGTAGAACTCAGCAGGGAGAAAGAAGTGGACAAAGTCAGAATTAGTTGGCTCCCATTTTTCATTTGCTCTGTCTCCACCTACTGTTTGACCTTCCTGCCTTTTGTTCTACCAGTCTGAATGGGCACCAGCCTCCACCATCTGAGTGAATCTTGAATGGAACACCAGAGTGAGCCCATAGCGGCTTAGTCAGAAAACTGGTTTACCACTCGAAAACCAGATTCCAGTGTGAAAACAGCAATAGTCCCCAAAATAAGTGGCTGGGCTTGAATGAACTGGCCCTCACTTTATCCATTGGCTTTGGTACAACACTTGGAGAATAATAATAATAATAATAATAATAATAATAATAATAATAATACTCCTATTTAGCATTTATACAACACTTTGGAATGTTCTAAGTGTTTTGTATACATTCTTATCACAACTTTGTAAGGTAGGTCAGGATTCTTATCCCTGTATTGCAGATGGCAACTTCAAGAGAGGTAGCTGTGTTAATCTGCAGCAGCGTGAGTGACAGAGAAGCCTGAGACACTGTAAAGACTCACACATTTATTATTGTGGCCTAAGTGGACTGGAATACCCTTCATCATCAGATGTACCCTCATCCTGCTCCGCTCCAGTCAATATGAAAAATGATGCCAGGGGTAAGTCTTCATAACTCATTATCAATTGCTTACTTTTATTATAGCCATAAAGAATTACAGGGGCCCTCTGTCTAGGGTGACACCCATGAATTACAGTGTTTTAAACCAAGCTGTGCAGTAACTTATTTGAATAATAATGGTAGTCTCCTTTATACAACAGATATGTAGAGATTTTAGGTCCTGTGTTGACAAACAGATGTGGGTTGAGTCCTACTGCATTTTACTCGGATTAAAACCATTGTAATTATGGGCCTAATTTAGTCATGGCCGTTAATTTCAGTGGGTCTTCTTTGAGTTAGACTAACATTGGATACAATCCTATGTTGTTTATCTCCCTTCCTTACGTTGCCCTGGCATGTGACTTGCTGCCACTTTTACAGTGCATCTTTTCTTGCTCATATAGCTGTAGACTTTTGAAGAAGGGATAGCAGGTGGTCTGCCATCTCCCAAAGTGGGCTGCCATTCCCACTAGAGTTTCTTGTCTCTGGTTTATCAACTGGGGGACCAGCTGACACACTTCAGGGGGATCAATGTAGCCCTACAGCCTCCAATTGTTTGCTTGTTTATTAAATTTATACACCACTCTTCATTCAAAGATCACAGGGTGGTGTACAGTATAAAAGCACAAAATGCATGGCATAACACCAAGAATACTAACCCTGCCTCCTTTGCCTATAGTGTTTATTATTAATTCAGTCCTGAACAACTCAGAATCTTACCTTTTAGAACAGGGCCAACTTCAGTTCTGTAGGATCTACTGCTGTGTGTGTGTGTGTGTGTGTGTGTGTGCGCGCGCGCGCACGCGCTCTTTACTATAACTCTGAGACCTACCGATTGGATTATGGTGTAAAAGACTTATTTATGAATTCTGAGCCCACTTTAAATGCCTGGCCGAATAGGTCATCAGCTCATGCCAAAAGATATTTAGCATTGGCCAAGAGGGAGAAAGCTATTCTACAACCAGGTACCATTGCCATGAAAACAGTCTGGTAGGTTGTAGATCCTCTGAACTCATTAAGGGATGGCATTACCAAGAAGGCCAAGACTAGACTGAAATTTGTTTTTTCCTAGACAATGTGGTTGGAACAGTACAAAATACACAAAAGGAGCATGCTCCCTGCTCAGTCTAAATAAGATAGCAGCCCAGAACGGCATACTCACAGGGTATGTCTATGCCCAAGGTAAATAATTGTAGAACAGTTCAGTCTGATGAATTGTACTGGTGCCTACAAAAGCCCAAGCCATGACAAATTTGTTAGAACATAGTCCATTGACTTACTTAAGTTCTATTGATGCCAAGGGTAGAAAACAGTTCTGTTCATTGGTTTCAATTGTATATTTAACCATGTGATTAAAGCTACAGTATAATCCTATGCACACTTACTTAGGAGCAAGTTCTGATGAATTTAATGTGACTAATTTCAGAGTAAACATTCATACACTGGTGTTGCATGTTGCTTTCAAGGAAATCAGTGGGATGAGAGGTGCTTAATTTCAGTAGTATTGTGCCTTGTCACACATTAAGATGCCATTTTTGAGGTAAATGAGCACCTTATATTTTCTGTGTTATCTTAATCTGGGAGACTATGGAGCACATGTAATGCCGGGGGTGGGGGGAGAGAGAGAATCAGGAAGCTGACAGAGGAAAGAGGCAAAGATGCGTCACATGTTTTGAATGTACTTGTGTGTGAATTCTGTCTTGCCTGCTAAGGGTTAGGGTTAGGGACAAAAGCAGAAATCTGTACTCTGCATGCTAGCATCCTCTTGTTATTGGATATGGGGTTAGATATTATTTCTTGGTTTCTAGTCTTTCATTATACTGTAATCTACATTTTCATCATGGAAAGAGGTCTGAGAACTTGTGGGTGAGAAGATGGAGTCAGTAAACCCTTGTTCCAAGGCTTTTGAAGTCTGTAGGATTATATGACTATCTCCGTTCATTTCAGTGGTTGGTGAAACAGATTTTTCAGAGGCTGAAAAAATCTTCCTGCTTTTCTGATCTCTGATTAGAACGGATTGTGCAGATATTTATTTACTTCATGTTTCCATTCCCAGTTCACCATCAGACCCCAAAAAATGTCTGAAATGTGAGGTCTCCGATAGCAGACTAGGCTCTACTTATTCCACACTGAATTTGCTCTTGGAAACAGCAGTTTGAAGGGTACTGAGTGATCATAAAGAACGCCACCATGCTGCACATTCCATGCCTACGCAGGAACTGCAGAATTACATTCTCTTAAGTAATGTCCAGGCGTTGGAATCTGTTAATGCCTGCAGATTGCACTATTTGCTTCCAACCTTTAAAAAGTTTTGTTACAATGTAGGCATTGCTTGTTATTATAATTGATCTAGCCCTTAATAGATTGTTTACAGTATCTCTAATGCATCTTCATAACAATCCTTTAAAGTACCAGCAGGTGGATAGTGTAATGGCTTAGGTAGCCACTGCCTGCTGAAGCTAAGTAGGGTCGAGCCTGGTTAAACAATCCTTTAAAGCAGCTTATTAATATTCTCTCTAACAGAAAGAGAACCAAGGCACTGAGAGTACCATTTGCCCTATAAACACCAGAGTGTTTATAGCTATGGCTGCTATAGCACTTCATCCGTAATCATTGTATGACTAAGCTGTTCATATTTTAGTTCATAGCTATTAAAAACTTCTGCTAGGATGCTTCCATATTTAGAATCTTCGACACTGCTGAAACATTGCTTTTCCGGACTTAACTGGAAGCAGAATCAACACAGCAGTTAATATAGTGTTCTGTTATCCAACAATGTTCAACCCCATGGCCGAGATTATTTTTACAATGTTTACGCGTTATAATGGTTATGCAGTCCACAAAGCCCTCTCTAACTTTAAATAGAACTTGTGTCCTTGCCATTTTACCTCTAATTGCTTCCTGTTTGGTGTGGTCACAGTGTTACTGATGTATTTGCCCTTTGAATAGTTAGTTCCTGTTCCCTTCAGGCTCCCATACACAGACCACCCTTCTGAAGAAAGTGAAGAATTCATATACCCAGAACCCATATGTGTGCACACAGTGCTCCATGGCCATGTCACTGACACAGTCAGCTTTGAACTTACCGGCACTTGCATACTGTAGGATATATTCTTCCTTTCATATTCTGGATGAGGATGAATGCTAGTACAGAATTTAGAAGTCTACCTGAATTGAGTTTTTTGTTTGTTTTAAAGGAAAAGCAAATTCCCTGTCCCCATGAGAAAAGAATAGAGTCACACACAGTCTGAAGTTCTGGTTTTAAGTGTAGAACTCAAACATGATTTTCTTGGGATGCAGAGTAGTGTCGCTTTCACATCTGGCCCAATGGTTGGGATCCCTCTATACCTAGCACTGGATATAAGAGTGGCAACCAGTTCAATTTACTACCAGAAATGTCAGGAAAGACTGCTTGGGGACTGATGCCCCTTGCTTAATGCTGCTACCAATTTGTCTGCAGTCCTCTGCCCATACCTCCCTCCTTCTTCAAGTGCCTCATTCTACTCCCCCATGGCAAAAAGTTCCACATTCTTTAAAAACCAGAGCAGAATAAATTATGTAAAATATGATAAGCTTGGAAGCAGCCTGTTTCATTCCTTCAAGAGTTTGGGGTTTTTTGGGGTTGGTTTTTTGTTTTTAATTAAAGAGCACTGAATACCAGACAGACATCTTGAGCTATGAGAAAAGCACACGTCTGGTTATAAAAGTTGGACAGAGAGAGCTACCTCCCACTTCTACATGGGGACAGCAATCTGATATTCATACTATGTTGGGATCAGTAATATGCCACTGCTACACCGACTGGCAAAACAGCTTCCATATCTGATGCTTACTCAGCCCAGGAGGGAAGGAGAAAAATACACAACTGGGGGGGGGGATGACCCAGCAAACTGAAAAGAGGGCCAGCCCTACCATTTGGTAGGGGGCTGCCTCAGGTGGCAAGTGATGAAGTGGTGAGAGGACAGTGATGGCAGCCTAACCATCTGCTCCTTCTGAGTTCTCCTGGCTGTTTCCATGTATGGCTGGACAGAGCTGTGTGTGCTACAGCTACTGCATCACCTAACTGACTGCCCTCGGGTGGTGGAAGATACCAGACCAGTTGACTTCTGTATCTAAAAAGGGGGTTGGTACCATGTTGTCCTTTGCCTCATGCAGCAAAATATCTAGGGTCAACCATGCCCTGGAAACTGCCAGTTCCCACCCAGCAGGGACACATACTTCACACATGGAGGGAGCCAATGACAGGGACATACACACCCAGCACATATCCCTACATTACCACAGACACAACACATGCAGAAATGCCACCCGGCTCCGTCAGTCCCAGTAGCACAACCAGCAATGACCCTGCTATGGCTAGTCCTTACATATGCCTTATAGGTAGGTGTTAGAATTCCTAGCTTTTCAAGCACTTTTTCAGAGCTCAAGGCACAAAGAGGAGAAGAGAGCTCATACAATGCCACACCTGCAGAGCTCCCTGAGCAGGAGACCAGCACAAAGCACACACAGCCCTCCTGGGAGAAGGGTTCAAGATCTACCCAAGGAGGAAGCAGTTTTGCCTAGCAGCCCAGGGCAAGGGCAGACCCAAACTGGAAATGTCTCACTGAATAAGCCATGGGGTTAGGAAGCAGGAGGGTGTGTTTTGCCTCAAGTGGCAAACGGGATGCATAGGCCCTGAGTAAGAGTGAAACACCAATGGTAGCTTGGAATTACTGTGGCCTATTCAGATGGAGTGGAGGGAAAATGAAGAAGGAAAAGATGAAAGATGAATACACTCTAGAAACCATAATCTCAGGGTTCCTCCCTTCCCCTTTTATTGGCAAACTGTGGCACAGCCTGGACTTGGCTGAAGAGCTGTTGCTGCAGAGAGAAGTCATTATGAGTTTAATAAGAATTCTTCAAATGTTTCAAACCCCAGTGTTAATCTAGCACATCAAGGCTGAGAACTGCATAGCTCGAAACTGAACATGAAATCCCAGTAAGCAATTCCAGTCCTCTGAGAGCAGCTGAATCAACACATTAGCAATGAATCATCAATTCTACCTCTGATTTTCTCCCTTATTAATGAAAACATCCATGTCTTTCCAAGTTTACATAATCTGGGGTCACGTGGTTACTGCTGCGAAACAAAAAAAAACTCTTCTAAGACCTCATTAGAAGAAGACAAATGTATGAATAGACTATTTTTGTCCATTTCATTCCCTGGTCAGCAGCTGCTTTTGCTGGAAGGCCACTTTGGCCGGGATAGTGGCAGGCTAGATCTTCAACTCCCTTTCTCCCAAATATCCTCCTGCCAAGTTCTAGCACTCCAATGTTCACCTCTCCACCCATTTTTTTATCTTTTGGTTGGCAACAAAGGGTGGGGACTGCATTTTGCCCACGGGCCTCCAGCTGCTAACCACTCACTATACAGCAATGCTGATCATTATGGAGTCATTATTATGAGTTAAAAACACAGTATGAAATCTGTGTTTCTTTCAGTATTCATCTGAAAATTAATGTCGGGTTTATGCCCATTTAGTGCCTCCAGCATTGAGAATAAGGGGATGTTAAAGCACAGCTGTTATGCTCCTGTGGAACAATGGGAGTTCCTTCTCCCTTTGTACTATGTAGACACCAGACTTGAACCAACATTGGTAGCTGGTAATAGATGAGGAAGGGCTATTGGTGAAGGGTCATAGCTCAGTGGTAGAGCATCTGCTTTGCATGCAGAAAATCCCAGGTTTAATTTCCTCATCTCTAGGTAGGGCTGGGTATGTCTTCAGTTTGGAGCTGCTGTCCAGTAGGTGATGCTGGAGAGATGGACCAATGGTCTGAGGAAACTTCCAATGTTCCTAAGATTGGCTGAAGCAGTTGCAAGAGAAGCCTATTAATGGTATTTTCCGAATTATAGCTGCTTCTCAAAGGTTGACTGAATCATGACATTTACTAGAATGAATAATAAACAGCTTTATGGTCTTCCCAATATCATATCTAAGGGATAACTGCTGGGGAAAAATATGTTGTCTTAAATACACACACACACACACACACACTGGGGCTCTTAACTGTTAGAGAAGCAAGGTGCATAGTGTCCAAATAAAATGATATTTTTAAACAGTTATAAAATAATTTTATAATTTATATGATGGGGTGGGAAAAACAGCCCTATGTTTCAGTGACTACAATAAAAATGAATATGATGACACACATGACATACATGTACAATGCAAGAGAACTTTTAGGACTCTGAAAAGCTATTGGTAGATAACCATGGAATGAGCTCTCAAACATGCTACCTTGAAATTATGATCTCTTGGTGACCTGGTAGTAAGCATGTGCCATTTTAAACTACTGCATTGTTCATGTTACACATAACCTGCCCAGGTAATACAATGTAGGAAGCTAAAGCCCTACTATTGTGTATGTGTCTTTCCTCCTCCTGGCACTGAAAATAGCATCATAAGGCATTTCAGATTGTCTGTTCTACTGGAGTCTGGAGCACGAACCTGTCAGCAAAATTTATTGGAAACTCCATCACATGGAACTCATGGAATTTCCTGTTCCTCTCATGAGTTTTGCTCTCCCGGATATAAAAACATTGTACTTAAGGTAAAATGGCTTTGGTCAACATAAGTGCTACAGGTAAATTCTACTTCCACACACTCTGGGGAAAAATACAGCCTCTTGCAACAGTGTAACAGATATAAAAATAAAAAGGCCAAGCAATGCACTTTTAGAAGCTGACTCAGTAATTTACTAGCCATTATGGAACATCAAAGAAAAGTTAAATCATAACTGTTGGTGGCAACAGATAAAGGAGCCCCAGTCTGATTGAGAAGGAGAAACCAGACTGGGGAGATGCAGAAAGGTCTACCTTGGCATTCCTCAGAAGCTAATCAACAATGGTGGAGAAGTTTCCCTGAAAGACAACTTGCCCACCATCCTATCCACAGTTGCAGGGAAGTCTAAATGTGTTCAAGAGTACACATGCTCATTTTACTATAGCTAGAGGCCACACAGCAGACTGGTGTCCTTTATAAACAGAAAATACAACTGAGAACACACAACCCCCCACAAAAAAACTAGACATGTAGGGATTCTCAGTAGACAATTCAGTGTGCAAAGTTTGCACTCAAAGCAAAGCACTTGAATAGCGCTTGTCTGTGCACAGGACCTATTTCCAACTTTAAATGTATGGTATGACTGTGGCCTTAGGCTGCATCAACAAAAGCGTAGTGTCCAGATCACAAGAAGTCATAGTTCCACTGTATTCTGAGCTGGTCAGGCTGCATTTGGAGCAATGTGTCCAGTACTACCGGTAGGTGCTGCATTTTAAGGAGGACATTGGCAAGCTGGAGAATGTCCAGAGGACGGTAACCAGGATGGTGAAGGGCATGGAAACCAAATCGTATGAAGAGTGGTTGAAAGATATGTTTAGCCTAGGGAGATTAAGCAGAGACACGATAGTTGGCGTGAAATATCTAAATGGCTGTCACACAGAAGATGGAGCAGACTTGTTCTCTGTTCCTTCAGAGGACAGAACTAAAACTAATAGGCTATATCCACTGTTAGTCATACTCAAAGTAGACCCACTGAAAATAATGGACATAACTAATTTAGAGCCTACTTTGAGTAGAACTTGCACAAAAACCTTATGAGTGAATGTTGCAGGGAAGCATACTTTGGCTAAACATTAGGAGAAACTTCCTAATGGCATGAGTTGTTCAGTGGTAGAGCGAGCTGCTTCAGGAAGTGTTAGGCCCTGCTTTGCTGGAGATATTTAAAAAGAATTGGGACAACCATTGTCCCACATTGACCTCCAAGATCTCTTTCAGCTCTACGATTTGATGAACCCAGTCAATTTGAAGCTAAAAGGATGCATTCTGTTGCCATTCCTACAAGTATGTCTCTGCAAATGGAATTGCAAGTGTATTATCCAAAACAATTCAACAACAGAAAGGTAGCGCTGCAAAGCACAATGGTTCCAGAGAATGGCCTGAAGGCACAGGATTTAGCAACCTTGCTATATCTGGTTAGTGTTTGAACAGAGGCCATGTGGGAACCTTATGTAGGCCACTTTCCATTCTCTCATGGAGACACAGATACAAATGAAATGAATAAATAAATCATGGATGTCCTAGATTCCAGAACACCTCTGCTTTGTGACCCTTTTATGAACACACACCACATTTCTGGAATGTTCCTTTGGCAATGTTAACATGCAACCATTATGACCAATAGCAACACATGTTCCTAATACAGTAGCTCAGACAAGTGTAATTGCAAATTTAATAGATAAGACAATGTGAATGACTATGTGACTTGTAATCATGAAACTTATCTAACCTTCACATCGCTCTTTAGATTGTGCACAGAGAGGAATAAAAGTTCCAATGCTTTCTGAAATAAAAGGTACAAGAGGTGCTAGATAAGAAAAAAAAATGTTAAAAAAAAACCAGAATCCCAGTATCAGGGGATAGCGGAAAGTACTTCTTTAACCATGTATTTGGTGGTATTTTACAGCTCAGCAATCCAAATTCACGTAAAGTGAATATTCCTGACCAACGTAGATATATTACTGGATGCCATGAATCACTGTTTACTGGACCTTCTCATGGAATATGATACATTTCTTGACTCATTTTTAATTCCCTCGCCAGTATAAGTCATAAAGGAATATGAAACTATAGGTCACAGGTACCCCAAATTGAGTTCAGGGAGGACTATTTTCTGTTTTTAGGGACAATAATGAATTCTTTATTTCACCACCCCCCTCCCTCATGCACGTGCTCCTGTGAGAAATTACCCTTCAAGTATTCAGCTGAGTTTGGTGAAGGTGCAGAGGGGAAATCAAGTGGCTCTGTCCTACCTGACTTCTGCACATCAAGTGAAGGTTTGAAGGGGATCCTAAACATATTGAATCCTTCTTCCTTGCTGAAGGCCAAGGGAAACAGAGCCAGTGGGCATCAGCATGTTTGGGGAAGGTGTGGGGCCAATGGACATACTCCCCTTCTGTGCAGTCACTAAACATGTAGAGGCTAGTTTCTGAAAAGTCTTTTTTGTTGTCTTGCAGTGTCATGGCACAATATTGTTATGGGTTTGGGGGGGCACGTTTCCCTAAATTTCTGAGCGCCAGATCCTCCCCATAATTCCTGTATTTAGTAAAAGTTAGAATTAATATAGGTTCGATTAAACATTGCCAAGCACAGAAACTCTCTGGATTTAATTATGCTAACAAGCTAAGCCAGCTTGGCAGAGCTAGCTGGATGGGCCATTAGAATAATAGAATTGTAGAGTTGGAAGGGACCCTGAGGATCTTCTGGTCCAATCCCCTGCAATGCAGAAATATGCAGCTGTCCCATATGGGGATCAAATGGCTGGCCTGTTATGTATTCAGTGGCCTGTGTTTGCCTGAGCTTGAGTCTGGACTAAGGATTCTGAGCTCCTGTGTTCTGATTTGATACATGTTGTCCAATCACAGAACAATTCCGGATTTGGGTCTCTGCCATTGGCCCTTGAACTCTGAGTCATGATTCGCAGTTTGGAAGTTTAGACAGCCAATCACGTTGGGAGTGGGAGTGGCCCGGGCTTTCAGAAATGTATATAAGCAGTTGCTTTGCCTCTTTTTCCCAGCTAAGTAGTTCAATAAAGGTTTTTGCTGTTATCACTGTGTCTTGCCTCGTGGGAACCCACTTACACTTTATGGCCCACCAAGGAAGCCATCAGAGGGCAAGACTGCCAGGCAAAGGGGAGTGGAGTGGAACTCCTCCTTTGCTGGGTGCTAGTGGGCAGAGACAAAGGCTAAGATTAGGATTCCAACTCTGAGCGCCATAGGCAGGAAGAAAGTCCTTGGAATTGGTTAGCAGCAAGAAGGAGGAGAGGCAGAACTCCATGAGAGCTGGGGATGACAGGCTGGAACAAAGAGGCACACAGGGTCTTTTGAGTCCAATGTTGTCCTTAAGGGGGAAGCCAGACATCATAGGATGTGATGGCTCTGCAGTTCCTCCATCTAGGTGCAGGTTGTGTATATATGTGTAAATAAAACCATATATCATAAAGACACCACAGTTTCTGCTGTGCCCAATTTTTGAAGGAAACCCGAACCCTCAGTAAGCACTTGGAACGCCTAGAATCTCACATCGCTCAAAGGTGGGTGGCATATAACAATATTGTTGTGCTCTGCGAGCAGTGAGTACTTCTCTTGGAATAGTGCAAGGTTACAAGGGTGCAGTGCTTTCCTCGGGTGACAGGAGGCTAATAGGTGTTTTGTAATATCTGCAAGTATTTACTGATATACAGGTTGAGCATAGGTGGAGACACAGTTTAAATATTCCAACAACCCAAAGTAGTTTTGTTTTGTTTAATTCCGGTTTAGGATTATTGGATTAAATATTCTTAGCAACCACTTTTAATAAGTGAGAGGAAGTGTGGGATCATGGCTAAGTGTGTACACAGTGAGATCCTCTTAGCCATGAACTTGTTAGGTGGCTTTAGGCAAATCCAGTAGGATTCTCCCTTCCACTGCTGTCACCAACAGCCATTCCACCCAGCTGAAAGCAGGGACTGTCTTATTTTTATTGAGCTTATGTAAATCACCCTGAAAGCCTTTTCACCTAGGATAAAAATTCCTTAAATAAATGAATATATTACTGCCTCCACTCCTGCCAGACCCGCAGTCTGGCAATCAGTTATTATTGTGTTTGTTTATTTATTACATTTGCATCTCATGTTCCTTCAGTCAAACTTAAGGTGGCATGCATGGGGTTACCAGGCCGTCTCCTATCCTGTCACTGTTTTGTTCATCTTTACTTTCAGGCCAGAGTCTTACCTGGCTTCCCTTATGAGGATGTTGTAAGAATTACCAAGGCAAATGCATATAAAGAACTTTGGACATTTGAATTCTGCTTGCATTTATTATCACCATCACTGAACTCTTTCAACAGATGAGATTCATCATATGCAGAAAGCCGTATAATTTGGTTGTGATGAGTACCTATCATGCTTTGTACATTTGCTTGTGGATTGTTTAGTTGTGTCTTATCTTAGATGCATGAACATAGCCAGAGAGCACTAGCATCCATCACTAGGACTCAACATGGATGGAGGAGGGAATTTTACCAGCTCCACTCAGCAGATTAGCAGTTTGTAGGTGATGAAAGCCAATTATCACATAGCGCTTGATGCAAGAACTTTCACACATTCACATTATAAAGAAATAGCCATTATCATATAGATATTATAATGTGTATAACTACTCTGAAGGGTTCATCTTTTTAAAAAGCTGATGCAAGAACAGGTGGATTAAATTAAATAAACTAAATGCAATCTAATTAGCCACCAGACTCACAAAACAACACAAAAATTAGGATGCTGTCATTGGACATGAGATATTATGTGAACCCAAGCAGATTTGTTTACCCAGTCTAGACAAGATCACAAAGAAGTACTTCATTGACATAATACAATGGTAAGAAGTTTGGGTAGAATCACTGATGCCAAAAAGAAGAGGCATTAACAAAAAAAAATGAACAAAGAGTAATGGCACTAAGTGCCGCTGAACATCAAATGGACTGGGGCAGGGAAATAATGAATGAAGATTACAGAAAGGAACAGACAGCTGTACTGGGTGTGATAGTCTCAGCACTTCAGAATGCAGCCAGCCCACTTTTTATATAGAGAAGCAAAGCTTTCTTGAATCCTTAAGGTTGCCTGTCTTAGAATTAAGTATTAGAATGTCAGGTCCAGCAGATTAACATACCGACTGCAACAAGATGGAAGTGAGTCAGTCTTCAAGTATTTCTGCACCTAAGCAAACAGATTTTACCCAAGAAAGAAAAATATTTTTCACTTCCATTATAAATGGCAGGGATGTGGTGGCTGAGGAAGCCAGGAATCTGTCATAAGCCAGGAATCTGTCATTGAAATGGGACTAGGGTTACTATGCACACTTTTATCTTGGAGCTAGTCCCAGTGAGCTCAGTAGGACTCACTTCCTAAACATGCATAGGATTGCTCTATATGAAGTGCAAACAGGGCATCCTTCACCAGCCTGGTGCTCTCTAGGTGTTTTGGACTACAACTCCCACCAGGCCTGAGCAGCACATGCTGACTGGGGCTGATGGGAGTTGTATTTCAAAATATATGGATAGCACCAGGTTGGAGAAGGCTGAAATAGGGTGGGAAACATGGGACCAGACCCAAGTGGTATTTGAGGTCATGCATATTCGGCAGCTGTCCATCACTTTTGTACAGACATAAGGTGCATCACATGTAGTCTGGAAAAACAATTGAGTAAGGCTCATTGTACCCACATATATTTAAAAGAAACACAAATCCTGAAACATTCCAGGGACATCATAAACTCAAGAGTTCCATTGAACTCACCAATAATCCTTGGCTGTTACATTTATCCTGATGCAGTTACAGCAAACAACATTTTCAAGAACTTCAGAACTCAAGATGCTCAGCATTGCTGAGTCTAAACAAACAGCTTTGGTTAACATTCTCTTTCTCTCGTCTGGGCTATTTTGCTTCAGAGACGTCACTGTTAATAGCTTAACAGCAAACCACATTTAAGGGAATGCCTGGCATTAACAGTTCCAGGCCCCAAACGAGATGTTTTGTGGTCAATTAAGCAATGCATATTATATCATATAGAGGCATGACTAATACTTGAGGATTAGTGCAAATCCCTTTCACTCACGCGCTTCCTGCTAAAATATGTATTCCTGCCCTACCATACCACTAAGATGGGCATCAGCAAAGATAGGCAGTCTAGGCTGCAAACAACCCTCTGCATACTTACTGAGGAGCAAGTCCAATTGAATTCAGTATGAGTTACTTCCAGGTAAGGGTTGGCCTTTTAGAGACATCAGATGGTTACAGCGGAGATAAGCTTCTTAAGAACACAAGAGGAAAACCCTTTCCAGGCAATCAGCTTAGAGTACAATAAATGCACAGACACTACTCATTTATTGCATGGGATTAAGACATAATGATACTGAGCATTAGTATAGTACTGTTGAGTATTGAAAATGTTTCACATCCTACCTTAACAATCTTTTAAACGGGCCAGTAAAATAAATCCATATTTTTTATCTTCATATTGCATCTGGTCCAAATGCAGCATCCAGAATGGCTTTTAGTGTTTGCTTCCCAGAACATACCACACCGACTTCGTTTGTATTGGCTTCTGATTCATTTAAGGGCAAAATCCCAAGTGCTGCTGGCTATTACTGCTAAACCCCTAAATGGCTTGAGACCAGGTTATCTGAAGGGCCCCCTACTCCCACAGGAACCCAACGGTGCATTTAATTCAACACCTGTGGCTCCATCTTTGAAGGTGCATTTGGTGAGGACACCAAAGAGAACCTTCTTGATAATGCAACAGATTGCGGAACTTCCTCCTGAAAGATATTTGGTTGCCCCCCCCTCCCTCTTGAGTTTGACGCCAGTTGTTGGGAATCACAGCTGGGGAGAGCACTGTTGTGCTCAGGTTCCACTTGCAGGTTTTCCACAGGCATCTGTTTGGCCACAGTGAGAAGAGACTGCTGGACAGCAGGCATGTTGAGCCTGATGCAGCAGACTTTTCTGATGTTCTTAGGAGGGTTGCAAAGGCTTAAAAAAAAGAAATCTGCTGCACCTTTAATATGTTTTAATCTCTTGTTTTAACAAAGTATCTTTAAACTGACCCAGCCTTGTGCCTCATTCTATCTGCTGTTTTAATTATTTAATTATTCCAGTTTTTATCTCATTGTTTTTATTGTGTGTTTGTGTTTTAGACGCCACCTTGGGAGCTTTTTTGAGAATCAAAATGCAAGGTAGGCATTTTCTAAAATAATTTTTTCTCTCTCCCAGGAGCACTGTGGTCACATGCACAGCGTTCTTCAAAGCCAGAACTGGATTTGGTGTTTAGAAGGGTTCGTTTTGAGCCTCTAGTTTTAACATTGGTAAAGAGCTTTTCTTAACCTGGCATCACTATTTAGGCTGTCAGTGCGTCTGCACCTGGGGTTCTGCTTTAGGATAGACAGAGAAAGAGTGTGTGTGTGTGTGTGTCCATGTCAACTCTTGGACACAGTACTCAGACACTCTGCTTGAGGAAACCTAGTTACAGGTAGGGAGCCGTGTTGGTCTGCCGTAGTCCAAACAAAATAAAAAAAAAACCTTCCAGTAGCACCTTAGAGACCAACTAAGTTTGTCATTGGTATGAGCTTTCGTGTGCATGCACACTTCTTCAGATAAGAAAGCTCATAACAGTGACAAACTTAGTTGGTCTCTAAGGTGCTACTGGAAGGATTTTTTAAAAAATTTTTGAGGAAACATGAAAGTCTTATTCAAGAAATCAGCACACAGTCTCAGCATTACCTCAGAGTACAGGATTAATCTATGACAGACCTGCCTAAGAAGTAGCTGAGATGTTGTCCCAGCACCTGACACACCTCTCTCACTCCACCTTTAAAGAACAGGGTGGGGCCATTCATCTGCATGGTTCTTATCCCCACTGAGTACACTGTGCTCCCAAGTGTGTACTATGGGAATATGCATGGCTGATTCTGTCTGCATTGGTGCAGGCAGTGGCACCTCCTTGGCAAGAGGACCTGAGTCCAACCCTCGGCCTCTCCTTCTGTCTCTAATTTGGCTGGCCTTGCCAGCTAACCAGCTTCCTCCCTGGCTACCATGGAAACTTTGCTCTCAGAGGTTTGAGTAGAGACTGACTCAGGTGGCTCCTCCTCCCTCTTCTGTGCTGCCCAGCAACAGTGAGGTGGAACCCTCTCCCAAGTCACCACTCGAACTTTCCTGCTTCCAACCTCTGCCTTCTCCTCTTCTTCCTCCTCTGACAAACCCTACTATCCCCCCTCCTCTGTCCCAGTTGATGCCACAGGAACCAAGACAGACAGATAGATGTGGGGATTTAATTTGTGTATTTTATATTGTATTTTTATGTTGTGAACTGCCCTGAGATATATGGATGAAGGGTGGTATACAAATTTAAATATAACAAACAAACAAACAAAAATGTGCAAATGGGTAACTGAGATATTGTTAAATGGGTCATTGGCAACAGGTTTCTTGTGGGATTTTCACTGGAAAGGGTAAAGCAGGATTAAATCAGGGAAATAATGCCGGCTGGCATTTTCATGCTGACAACGTCATGCAGATGGTGCAAAAAACTTACATGCATGAGCAACACTGATCCCACCAGAACACCCATCTAGACATACTCAGAAACTGAGTGTGCATGTTAGGGTACCAACTGGACAGTGCCTGTATGAACTCACAAACGATGTCTCCCCATCCACCATATGGCTATGGAATACGGAACTCTCTGACTGGGAACTGCAGTGTGTGTTGTTTCAAAAATATCCATGCTGAGGTTTGTTTGTTTTTTAATAGCACACAAAACTAATCAAGTTCAGCTGAGCTTTGGAGCTGCCTCTCCAGAACCAGATTTGTTGTTGGCGATACAAAGTGACTGAAATGACCTGCTTGCGCTCCATCCATCAAACACCTGGACAGGGAGTTTTCCACACAGTGATCAAAGTGTGGTTTGCTGTGTTGATATACCGTATTGGCGAACCTATATGGGGCTGAGCACTGGGGAGTGATAGACAAGGAGGGTTTGCTGACTACAGACAGGCACATCTGTTTTAGGCTGACTTTCCAGATGAAGGCCGTCAATAATCAGAGCATACACGATCAGAACTGAAAAGGTTCAGATGATTTGTGCTCTTTGCTCAGTGTCTCTGCCACATGCAGTACTACCTAGTTTGGCAGGAGCCTCCTCTATAAATAAACATACACACACCTTTCTGTAAATGGCACACCCTTCTAATTTGCAAATCACCTTCCAAGTCACCTGGAGGCTTCCTGCCAGCCCAGTCTCTTAAACAAAGCACCAATACCTTTATTGTGCCATATGTCATGGTTTGTGACACTGTGGTCTGTCAGAAATCAGAGCACTGCATCCTAGGCAAAGATAACAAAGACAAAGTTGGGGGGGGGGTAACAGAGATGTGCAAGCAAAAAGACATGTGTGATGAGGAAAAGAACAGAGCTGCCAACTTTTTAACTAGCCATGGTAGCATCTAGATTTGCAGATATCCTGGTATTTTCTTGCATTCTGAATTGGCCTTTTACAGTAGCAGCCAACTGGTTAAAAAGTTCACTGCGTTTTCTGCCCCTCCCCCTTCACTGCAAAAGGGTTTGCAGAACTTAAAGCACCTGATATCATTTGTAATGTCAGGTGACTGACCACTGGGCAGCCCCACCCACCCATCAAATTTGGGCTGTGAGGCAGATCCTGATAAGGTAAAAAATTGAGGTAAAATGTAGACCCCGAGCTCCATTCAGTGCCCCTGCTGGGCTGCCTGCCAGTAGAGTGCACCCACAGTTCCAGTGGACTGCTTTACCAAGGCCTCCAAAACGTATCCCTGGGCTTGATATAAAGGAGTATTTGCAGGCTGAAAAACTGAGGGAGCAGCAAGGAAGCTTAATCTCCTTCATGAGTTATTTTCCTGTTTCCAGTTGCCTCCAAGCTGCTTTCTTCTCCATAGGTCTCCAGATATTTATTTATAAGGGTACATTCACAGATTTAATCCAGTCAAGGTGATGCAGGGGGAGAAACTGAGGACAAATTTGGATGGAAAATCAGCCAGTGGGGCACCAACATGCCCTCCAACATGTTGAGTCCCAAAATTGGGATGTGTGTCTTCCTGTCCATGTTCCTGCGTAAATCATGTGACCAGCTAGAGATAGAATCATAGAATCATAGAGTTGGAAGAGACCACAAGGGCCATCCAGTCCAACCCCCTGCCAAGCAGGAAACACCATCAAAGCATTCCTGACAGATGGCTGTCAAGCCTCTGCTTAAAGACCTCCAAAGAAGGAGACTCCACCACACTCCTTGGCAGCAAATTCCACTGCCGAACAGCTCTTACTGTCAGGAAGTTCTTCCTAATGTTTAGGTGGAATCTTCTTTCTTGTAGTTTGAATCCATTGCTCCGTGTCCGCTTCTCTGGAGCAGCAGAAAACAACCTTTCTCCCTCCTCTATATGACATCCTTTTATATATTTGAACATGGTTATCATATCACCCCTTAACCTTCTCTTCTCCAGGCTAAACATACCCAGCTCCCTAAGCCGTTCCTCATAAGGCATCGTTTCCAGGCCTTTGACCATTTTGGTTGCCCTCTTCTGGACACGTTCCAGCTTATCAGTATCCTTCTTGAACTGTGGTGCCCAGAACTGGACACAGTACTCCAGGTGAGGTCTGACCAGAGCAGAATACAGTGGTACTATTACTTCCCTTGATCTAGATGTGATCTAGCCCTAAATACAGTGGTACCTTGCTTTACAGCCATAATCCGTTCTGGAGGTCCATTTGTAAACCAAAATAGGTTGTAACCCAAGGCACACTTTCGCCAATGGGGCCTCCAAAAAAAAAATCGTAATCCAAAAAAATGGGTTGTAATAAAAAAAAAAGTTGCAAACTGGGACACACACCTCTGGGTTTGACGTGTTTGTTATCCAAAATGTATGCATACCAAGACGCATGCAAACCGAGGTACCACTGTATGAGCTTTTTTCACGGCTGTGCTCTCGCAGCATCCCAAAATGTGTGTTTTCGGGTGCTGCATGAGTTCATCGCTCTCCAAAAAGTGCTTTCTTCAAGGCAAGATCTCAGCGTAAAATCACAGCATCCCAAATGGCTGCCATGCTCTTGCAGGGAAAAAAAAAGGATGTCCTGGTTTTTCCAGGACACTTTCGGGATATGCACCAATGCCATTCCTCCACTCAAAGAAAGACACAAAAACACCTGTTGGGGCTTTGTTGCATTGATTTGCATGTAATGTGTAGTTCGTCCTTGATCCTCAGGCAACAGGGTGCTACTACATTTTTATGCTGTTAACTGCCCCTGTGATCTTTGAATTAAGGGTGGTATAGAAATTTAATATGTAAATTAAATGAATAAATACCACCGACAAAGTTCCAGCACTTAAGGCCCATCCATAGGGGCTTCCACCTTCCATTGGGGATTATTCAGTTATTTTATAAAGTCTATTTATGCTGTGGTTACATGGTTATGAAGGCCATGAAATGATTTGCCAGTTGGACTTAGGCAGCAATTTGTATGAGAAACTTGCAGTGGTGTGAAGGCAGCCATGGTTGATGGTTCACGATGGGTACCAACAAGCTAGGGAAATTCAAGCATCTTTCAAGGCCATCTCTCAGTCATCCCTTGAGTATGAGGTAAGTTTCATGTTCTTATTAATTTCATCAGAATATGATTGGTACTGGCTATCATAGTGTTAGGCAACCAATCACGGTCCTCACCTCCTAGCAGAAATGGTGGGAAAATTGACAACTTTTCACCTTCTGTAAGGATAACAAACATTTGCTCTCGCCTAGATTCCCTGAGACAGTCCAGATGGAATTGTAGATGATGGAGGTCGTGTCCCTATGGAGGGTACCTCCTGCTTCATACAGTAAACTTTGGAATCTACCCATTAATATGCCTTAATTTAAAATAAATAAGCAGATAGCCAAATTTGGTTCACACAGGCTCTGTGTTTGTGCAGCGTTTACAGCGTCAGGCTTCAGACAGCAGAAACTTCAGCCCTGGCCTTGGCTCAGCCTCCGCTCATATGAGGAATGTGAGACCTGATTGTGAAATCTGAGCTCAGCACTGAGAACCGCATTAGGTACCTTTCCTGTATCCTCTGTGAACACCCATATATATAACAAACAAAGCACATGTAAAACGATTCTTCACCGGCCCACATCCACACCCAGCTGACTACAGCATTTCCTAATTAGGTTATACTCAATCTTTATAATGGCCTGTTAGTAATAGATGTGGTACTAGAGGGTAATGATAATCTCCGTTGATATTATTCACTTCCCAGGAATGTAGGGCAGAAGCTGCTCTGCTGGCTTCAACGGAGAACAATGGGAGAGAAGCGAACCAATAAAGCAGCTATGTCATCTTCTCTGGGCTGTGCAAATCCATGTTTGCTCTGTGATGTCTGACAAGCAGGATGATGATGATAATAATAATAACAATAATAGTTTTTAAAACCACCCTTCGCTGTGATGCCGCAAGAATTTGGGAAGCTCTTAAAAAAGTTCACCGACTCAGGCAATGAAGATCTGGAATTGCCTGCTGTATTAAGAGAGTTGGAAGTCATGAATGGCTCCCTCTTACATTTTTTACAATGAAAGCAAAAATGAGCTAATATAAATAATTGTGGGCTAAACCCCAAGAATATTTTTATTCCAAATTAAAGACAGCAAAGAGCCCCATTATTCATTCCAGATACCGAGTGCTTTCAATTTACCCATGAAATCAGTTGATACTGAAAGTTCCTCTCAACACCTTGTAGAACTGGGGCCCCAGCATATTAAAGATGAGTGCATTGTGCTTTTAAAACTTAACCAAAGGTCTGTTTACTGTTTGTAAATTTCTCCTGTGAGCCATCCAATATAAGAGGGGCTTGTAATGGCGTTCCTAATCCTAGCTTGCGTCTCAGTAAAAGGATCTGTTCCCTTATGCAGAGTTGGGGAAGGAATCAACAACCTTGCGTCAAACATTCCTTGAAGACGTACAAAAATAGTACATCTTATGCAGGCTGGATTAAGACTTAAGAGGCCCTAAGCACTTAAAAGATTTTGTTACCCCATATATCATATCTAATTCAAAATTTAAACACTAATAAAACATTAACATTATTAATAAAACATTAATAAAATTCTATTTTTTTGAAATGAAATGAAACCTAGGCACAGTAAAATGGAAAATGCTATTTGTTTTTGCATACTTCCACTATATTAATATCTGAAACATTTCCTCCTACTTTTTCTAATTGCAAAGTACTTGATCAGATCCTCAAAACTAACCTTCTGTAGTTTCTGCGGTGCCCCCCTTCCCTTGATGCCCGAAGCACGTGCTTGTTTTGCTTAACGGTTAATCTAGCCCTAGTCTTATGACTTATGTGGCCAGTCATTTTTGTGGAAGTGAGTATCAACTTGGAATGCTAGTTTTAGGCAGAATCGAGCTGGGAATGTAGCATGATAGGTAAAGCACACCATGGCTCCATTGAATTATAATCAGATACAGTGCATAGTTAAACAATGGAGCTTGCTCTCCCAGGAGACAGTAATAGCCACTAACTTGGTTGACTTTAAAAGATTAGACAAATTCATGGAGGATAGGTCTACCAGTGGCTACTAGCCAGATGGCTATGCTCTGTCTCCCTGGTTGGAGGCAGTATACGTCTGAATACCAGTTGCTAGAAACTGCAGGAATGGGGAGTGCTCATGTGCTTGGGTCCTGCTTGCAGGCTTCCCACAGGCATCTGGCTGGCTACTATGAGACCATGATGCTGGACTAGATGGGTCATGGACTGGATCTAGCAGGCTCTTCTTACCGGTATGTTCTTAATACTGCTGGCAAGAAGGGTAACGAGAGACTATCTACTCCATAACACTGCTGATTAATCCACACCATTCAGAATCTACACTGTGCCATGAGTGCAGGAAGCAAGATGTTAAAGGTGCCTCTAGGACAAAAATGTAGCAAATACACATGCAGATACCATTAGTTAAGGAGAAAGCAGTGGTAACCCACACCCTAAAATGAGGACCACCCAATCTACCCTGGCAAAACAGTATTCCCAATTCCAAATATGGTAATTGGATCTGCATGTAAAATTAAAACAAATCTATTCAATTTCCCAAGAAAACTACTATTTGGGCATAGCTGCCAAGTTATCCCTTTTTTTAAGGGAAATTCCCTTATGCTGAATAGGCTTCCTTGCGAGAAAAGAGAAAACTTGGCAGCTATGTATTTGGGTTTGACCCACATCCTAGGGCTCATCCCACACTTTTGCCCCACATTTTCTAGGCACAGGTCCACACTTTCTCAGTCGGTGTCCAAGTGCTTTTTTTTTTTGGTCCCATCGCTTTCCCCAGGAAAATCCACTCTCTACTGCTGAATCAAAGCAAATGGCAATTCAGGTTTTCCATGGATTGCCAATTATTCTGATTCAACAGCAGAGAGTGGGTTTTCACCAGGAAAATGCCAGGCCAAAGACAAAAGCTGTTGGAAATGGCCTGCAAAGCCCAGACCTGTGCCTAGAAATGCAGAGCAATGGTAAGTGTGGATGAGCTCCCATAAACAGCCCAATGTGCTATGGCTTCCCCAGTATATGTATTTGCAGGAAAACACAACTGACCGCCGCTTTCACAGGAAGACAGTGTACACATTTTTCTTTCTTTCATGGAGATAGTCTCCAAGCAGGGAAAATAAAATAAAATCTTGAGCTGGAATTGCTTAGTGATAAATGTCACTGCAAATTAATTCCTTGTTTTGGACCAAAACAATTTGTAGTTTGGTAGTTGTTATGCATACAAGAGATTCTGGAAGCAGAGTGATTGTAAAAACAGGAGGAGGAACAGCCTAGGTCTCTGAATGCAGTTGATTCTTAGGGCATTCACATTCTCTGGAAATCATGATTGCATTCCAGAAGGGAACTGCACGTATATAGCCAAGGATCACTTCTGCAACAGAACCATTTACTTTGAACAACATTTACTTGAAGCTACTCCTCCAAACCATCTCGCACCTATTTGCCCTGCAATGGAAAGCTGTTCAGGAAGCAGCATGTCAACTTGCACTATTATTTGCAAAGGGGCAATAACACTGCACCTGGGTAAAGTCCAAGAATTTAATGTGCCAGGATGTTTGTACAGTAACGTATTTTTCATTTAAGTTCACTCTGAATGTGAAAAGAAAAACCAAGTTTCCTTTTGGGCAAGCTACAAATTTCCTCCTCCTTCCATCTCTGTGGAAACAAAAAGGAAGATAATATCACTGAAAACCAAAGTCTCAGGAGATCAATGGCAATATAATGAGATTCTAAAACTGGGTTTATAGTCTGCCAAGAAAATTTTCAAGCTGTGCTCTAGGTATTCAGTTTAATATCCCTCTGTGAGAGTTCCCCACCCCCATAATCAGAACTAACCACATTTATTTGGACTCACATTTAATAATTTCAAAAATTAAAAGAATGTAGATGAAATCCAGATTAGAATTTTCTCATTTTGAAAAGCAGTGGAACATACTTCCCACTCAGATAAACAATAACAACTTTTACGTACAATCTCTGTACTTTAAGCCAGTCGTCCAACACTGCTTGGTCAACAATTAGTAACACACACACACACACCCCGCCCCCGTTACCTTCTAAGCCATATCCCAATGCAATTTCCTTTAGGAGACTCAGGTGTTCTCATGCTCAGGGTTTGTTATAACTGAGGATGATAAAGAATTTTTCACCAGATCAAATCTGGATGGAACCCTGGTGAATTTTTGTCTTCCCCCCACAGTGCCCAGTTTGACTTGTTTCACAAGCACAGCTTAGATTTCCAGGTGCCAGATAACATTTTTATGAGTCAACATCACTCTTGGTCTGATCACTAAACTGCTTTCCTCTTCCTCTTTGCTTGCTTGGTCTGGGCTGTGTGTTGTTGTTGTTGTTGTTGTTTAGTCGTTTAGTCGTGTCCGACTCTTCATGACCCCATGGACCATAGCACGCCAGGCACTCCTGTCTTGCACTGCCTCCCGCAGTTTGGTCAAACTCATGTTCGTAGCTTCGAGAACACTGTCCAACCATCTTGTCCTCTGTCGTCCCCTTCTCCTAGTGCCCTCAATCTTTCCGAACATCAGGGTCTTTTCCAAGGATTCTTCTCTTCTCATGAGGTGGCCAAAGTATTGGAGCCTCAGCTTCACGATCTGTCCTTCCAGGGAGCACTCAGGGCTGATTTCCTTAAGAATGGATAGGTTTGATCTTCTTGCAGTCCATGGGACTCTCAAGAGTCTCCTCCAGCACCATAATTCAAAAGCATCAATTCTTCGGCGATCAGCTTTCTTTATGGTCCAGCTCTCACTTCCATACATCACTACTGGGAAAACCATAGCTTTAACTATACGGACCTTTGTCGGCAAGGTGATGTCTCTGCTTTTTAAGATGCTGTCTAGGTTTGCCATTGCTTTTCTCCCAAGAAGCAGGCGTCTTTTAATTTCGTGACTGCTGTCACCATCTGCAGTGATCAAGGAGCCCAAGAAAGTAAAATCTCTCACTGCCTCCATTTCTTCCCCTTCTATTTGCCAGGAGGTGATGGGGCCAGTGGCCATGATCTTGGTTTTTTTGATGTTGAGCTTCAGACCATATTTTGCACTCTCCTCTTTCACCCTCATTAAAAGGTTCTTTAATTCCTCCTCGCTTTCTGCCATCAAGGTTGTGTCATCTGCATATCTGAGGTTGTTGATATTTCTTTTTTTCTTTCTTTTAAGAATATTTTTATTAATTGTTTTATAACATAAAGAACACAAAATATCAAAAACACAAAAAATACAAAAATACATCAATACAGACAAAACAAAACAAAAACATATCATCTTCAATCCATTTTTTAAAATCATTGTCTTTTTGGCTTCCCCAATTCCCCACTAACTGATTTTCTTTTTAAACACATCTGTAGCAGTTTCTGTTTCATCTTTTTTACTTTCATCATATACTCCCTTTAATTCTTCTTATACTCATCTTTCTACTATATACCAATTTTTCCACATTTTAAATTCCTCTTTTCTCCCTATTGCCTTAACTTCTGTATTTCTCTAGATATTCAAACTTTCTAATTTCAGAAATAATTCCCTAAATATATCTTAAATTTCCTCCAATCTTTTTCAACTCTATCACTTGTTTGATCTGGTTGTTGATATTTCTTCCGGCAATCTTAATTCCGGCTTGGGATTCATCTAGTCCAGCCTTTCGCATGATGAATTCTGCATATAAGTTAAATAAGCAGGGAGACAATATACAACCTTGTCGTACTCCTTTCCCAATTTTGAACCAATCAGTTGTTCCATATCCAGTTCTAACTGTAGCTTCTTGTCCCACATAGAGATTTCTCAGGAGACAGATGAGGTGATCAGGCACTCCCATTTCTTTACGAACTTGCCATATGTTATGTACTGAGCTGAATCCTAGAACAATAGGATTCAGAATCAGCGGGAGCTACCCAATCCAACTCCAGGTGGAAGTGAATCCGCAACCTGATTGGCCTGCTGGAGCAGCCAATCAGGCGGCTGGCAGAAGTGAATCTGCTACCTGATTGGCCTGTAGGAGCAGCCAATCAGGCTGCAGGCAAAAGTCAATCCACAATATAATTGGCCCACAGGTGTAGCCCTGAAGTAGCCAATCACGCAAGGCCCATTGTGTAAATAATGTATATAAGCAGATGGTTTTGGGAAAAGAGCCATTCGTCTTCTCTTCTCCTCCTTGATGACTATGAGCTGAATAAAGAGCATGAAATTCACTCTTGACTCCGAGTATATTTCACTGGCGACGAAGGTGGGATCCTGCTGAGCTGACCGCCACCACGCACTGCACCGCAGCACCGCCACCTGCTGCACCGCTGCATCGCACCGTGCATCCAGGCTTCAGCTCCAGGACCCAAGGAACCCAGAATGGCAACCGACAGCAGCTTCTCGCCATTCAAACCAGCATCAGGAGACTGGGAAGGGTACGCCGCCCGTTTCAACTTCCTCCTGCAAGCGAAAGAAGTCACCAACGATGCCATGAAGAGGGCGACATTCTTCAGCGTCTGTGGAGAGGAGACGTTTGAAATCGCCCGGGCTCTCCTTGCACCTAGAGATGTCGCTACCGTCTCTTACAAAACAATAATGGAACGGCTGAAGGAGCACTTCTCACCACAGCCCTCGGTGGTAGCTTGCCGAAATGCCTTCTACGCAAAACGGCAAGCCCCGGGGGAAACCATAACTGGGTTTGTGACCTCCCTCCGCCAAGCCGCCCGGTTATGCAACTTCTCAGAATTGGAGAACATGCTTCGTGACCGCCTCGTCGGTGGCCTGAGGGACGAGATGTTGCAACGACGCCTCTACGCCAAAAAAGACCGAAGCCGCCGAGAGGTCAACGCAAGAGGCACGACCGGCTCCGCCATCCCAACCGAGGGTCTACCACGAAGACCTCACCGACGAATCCGAATCTGACAGGGAGGAAGTACACCGAGTACAGCGGCGCACTCAAGCAGCATACACACCACAGCAGCCTCGACGAGAAGGAGGGAACTGTGCAAGCTGCGGGGAGAACCACGAGAGGAGGACCTGTCGTTTCCGCAACGCAGAGTGCAGGCAGTGCAGAAAATTGGGACACATCGCCCGGGTGTGTCGGGCTCGACTCACCCGTCGACAAGCATCAGATGACCAACCCAGGAGCCCCAGGTCACACGGCACCATGCACCAAGGCAACTCGACGGAGATCACGGACTACCAGGTATTCCAGTTGCCCCATCCCAGCACAGAGAAAATTTATATAGAGGTACAGATAGAGGGAGCCCCATGCCGCATGGAGCTGGACACGGGTTCAACTCTATCCATAATCTCGGCCCGAACATTAAGGGAATTGTGCCCTAATGGGGGTCCCAAACTAAGGCCGGCCCCATTCACCCTCCGGGACTTCCAGAAACGTAAGGTCCCTACTATGGGGGTGGGGACCTTCAGGGTGCAATATCGAGGGCGAAAGCAACAATTGGACTTGCTGGTAGTTAAGGGCCCCTACGTTAGCTTACTGGGACTGGCATGGTTTGGACCTCTGGGGCTAGCCGTTACCGGGGTGAACCGCACTAGCTTACAAGTGGACGTGGACGCCATATGCAAAGAGTTTCCAGGGGTTTTCGATGGGGCATTGGGACGATATACAGGACCCCCCATTGCCCTACAGCTAGACCCCGCTGTACGACCCATCAGGCACAAGGCCCGCCGGGTCCCGTTTGCCCTGAAACCCCGCATAGACGAGGAATTGGACCGGCTCGTGGAGCAAGGAGTGCTGGAGCCGGTGCCCAACGCCCCCTGGGAAACTCCAATTGTCACACCCGTCAAGCCTAACGGTTCGGTCCGCATCTGTGCAGACTACAAATGCACCATAAACAAGGCTCTCACGGCCCATGCATACCCAGTGCCAGTGGTCAGCCATGTCCTCGCCACCCGGGCTGGGTCAAAAATCTTTGGCAAACTGGACTTGGCCCAAGCGTATCAACAGTTGCCTGTGGACGAAGCCACAGCAGAGGCTCAGACGATTGTGACGCACAGAGGGGCATTCAGAGTAAAGCGGCTGCAATTTGGCGTTAGCGTGGCACCAGGCATATTCCAGAATCTAATGGACTCTCTCCTTAAAGGGATTCCTGGTGTCACCCCCTTCTTCGATGATGTACTGATCGCCGGGCCCACACCAGAGGAATTTGAGGACCGCCTCCGCTCCGTCCTGCACCGTTTCCAGACGGCGGGCCTCAAGGTGAAGCGGGAAAAGTGTTTACTGGGAGTGCCGCAGGTGGACTTTCTGGGATTTAAGGTGGACGCAGAAGGGGTCCATCCAACCGGTGACAAGGTACGGGCCATTTGTGAGGCCCCAGCGCCCAAGAGCAAGCCCGAACTTCAGTCATTCTTGGGACTATTGAACTTTTACCATGCCTTCCTTCCCCATAAGGCAGCGGTAGCGGAGCCCCTACACAGACTCCTAGATAAAAGGGCCCCTTGGGTGTGGGGCCAGCGACAAAGGGCCGCATTCCAGGCAGTCAAGGACTTGCTCGTCTCGAACTCGGTCTTGGCACACTTCGACGAGAGGTTGCCAGTGGTGCTGGCATGCGACGCCTCTCCCTATGGCATCGGCGCTGTCCTGGGACACCAACTCCCGGATGGAAGAGAGGTGCCGGTGGCATACTTCTCCCAGACGCTTGCTGCAGCCGAACGAAACTACTCACAGATTGACAAGGAGGGTCTGGCAATCGTGAAGGGCGTAAAAAAATTCCATGATTTCTTGTACGGGCGGCCCTTTACCATAGTGACTGACCACAAGCCGTTGCTTGGCCTGTTTGCCCCTGAGAAGCAGACCCCCCAAGTGTTGTCTCCACGTGTCCTCAGGTGGTCAATTTTCCTTGCCGGCTACCAGTATGCACTAATCCACCGCCCTGGGAAGGCGATGGGCCACGCAGACGCCCTCAGCAGGCTACCACTACCAGAAACAGGCCCCGACCCAGCGCCTGCGCAAGAGGTTATGACCCTGGAGCTGCTTCCCGACCGACCCATTCAGGCACAAGAAGTTGCGCACCATTCCACAAAAGATAGGGTCATCTCCCGGGTCCTGGACTGGGTGTGGCGAGGATGGCCCAGCAGCAGCCCCGGGCCAGAATTCGCTGGCTACACAAACCGCAAACATGAACTGTCGGCCCACAAGGGGTGCCTGTTATGGGGAAGCAGGGTTGTTGTTCCCCAGCCCCTCCGCAAAAGGGTCCTCACAGCCCTACACGAGACACACCCAGGGGTAGTGAGGATGAAGGCCCTTGCCAGGAGTTATGTGTGGTGGCCGGGGATTGACAGAGAGATAGAGGCCTGGGTCCAACACTGCCAGACCTGCCAAGAATCCCGCCCGGATCCCCCAAGGGCCCCAGTCCAGCCCTGGGAGTCCGCCCGACATCCATGGTCACGCTTGCACGTGGACTTCGCTGGCCCCTTCCAGGGAAAAACATTCTTCATAGTGGTGGATTCCTACACCAAATGGCTGGAGGTCGCACTGGTACCGTCCACTTCTACGGCGGCAGCCATCCGGGTACTACGTAAGCTGTTTGCGACCCACGGGCTCCCTGACACCCTCGTCTCGGACAATGGAACCGCATTCACGTCAGAGGAGTTCCAGACCTTCACAGCGCAGAACGCCATCCGCCACATCCGCTCAGCACCATTCCACCCTGCCACCAATGGCCAAGCGGAGCGCATGGTGCGGACCACCAAGGACAGCCTCCGCCGCATGACACAAGGGGACTGGGAATACCGCCTTGCCGCATTTCTTCTAGCACAGCACAGCACCCCAAGCACAACGACGGGCCGGAGCCCAGCTGAATTACTAATGGGCCGGCGCCTTGCAACTAGACTGGACCGACTTCACCCCGACAGAGCTCAGGATGAGGTAGTGGTGGGGAAAGGCAGGAACCCCCGGACATTTGTGGCCCAGGACCCAGTGTATGCAAAGAATTTTGGGGCAGGCCCAGCATGGGTACCCGCCACAGTCACCAAGGTGACCGGTCCCGTGTCGTACGAGGTACTAACGGAAGGGGGGCAATGTTGGCGCCGCCACTGCGACCAGATACGGCGACGATTCCCAGGAGGAACCTGTGGTCGACACAGTCAAAGGCTTTTGCATAGTCAATGAAGCAGAAGTAGACGTTTTTCTGGAACTCTCTAGCTTTCTCCATAATCCAGCGCATGTTTGCTATTTGGTCTCTGGTTCCTCTGCCCTTTCGAAATCCAGCTTGCACTTCTGGGAGTTCTCGGTCCACATACTGCCTAAGCCTGCCTTGTAGAATTTTAAGCATAACCTTGCTAGCGTGTGAAATGAGTGCAATTGTGCGGTAGTTGGAGCATTCTTTGGCACTGCCCTTCTTTGGAATTGGGATGTAGACTGATCTTCTCCAATCCTCTGGCCATTGCTGAGTTTTCCAAACTTGCTGGCATATTGGGTGTAGCACCTTAACAGCATCATCTTTTAAAATTTTAAATAGTTCAGCTGGAATATCATCACTTCCACTGGCCTTGTTATTAGCAGTGCTTTCTAAGGCCCATTTGACTTCACTCTCCAAGATGTCTGGCTCAAGGTCAGCAACCACTCTACCTGGGGTGTACGAGACCTCCATATCTTTCTGGTATAATTCCTCTGTGTATTCTTGCCACCTCTTCTTGATGTCTTCTGCTTCTGTTAGGTCCTTACCACTTTTGTCCTTGATTATGGGCTGTGTAGAGTAGACTGAATGATGGGCAGATGACCCAAAGAAGGCAGAACCAGATACCAAAAGACATGTGAGCCTCAAATGTGCTATGAAACCTTTTACTAGAGAAGAACTTTGCTAGGCCTGATGACAAATTATGAACACAATGTGTAACTTTATTAGAAGCAGTAGTCATTTCCTATTTCCTGCATGGGCTGTTTCACAGCTTGTTTTCAGATTCATCTCTCTTTTTTGTGGGATCTGTCTAGATCACCCAACCTTTTGGCAGAAATTTAGAGCAGAGAGCTTTTGAGGATCTGCCAAGACCAAACAATCAACTCCATCTTAAGAGAATCATGCCTACAACCCCTTTTATCAGATGTGGCCCCAGTAATCATTGCTTTGTTACCTTATAAGGCTGGGCAACTGCAATACGCTTTACAGGGCATGCCTTCTACAATGCAAATTTAAACTGGCTACAAAACCTATTTAATTTTCACAGAACTTTAAGAATGCCAATTCTCTTACGGTGCTGCAAAAGTGGTAATTAGAAGCACTGATGAGCAGAAGGCCATCATTATTCTTAATGGAATGAGGAGCATTTTTCAAGTACTATAATATACAGAAATTGCTTTTTTTTAAAAAAAGGTAGTAGGTTTTATTGGAACCACAAACATTTCAAAGTGGGTGTCTCAAGTTTCCATGTATTATATCTCCATAGTAATGTCTGCTCTGGAAGTCGCACAGCAAAGTTGGCAAGCATATGCTCTGAAGCTTGCATATTTCCCCTGTTAAAGTACATAAACTGGAAGTGTGAGGCACTCATGCATCTGCTTGCTGATATTTCTAGTAACAGCAACAAAGAGACAACCACGGTGATGTTGGCGAAACAATGAAAAGGTAAACCACCGTGAGGTGCAAATATTTAAATGTATAAACAACCTTAACATACGTTCTTATCTCATCCGAAGGGTGGCCAGCTTCTTGCCCGTTTCACAGGAATGGTTTCCTCAGGGTGCGGACTCAAAGGTTCATGTGTGAAGGCTTAACAAGACTAACGAAGCTCACAATTCTCAAAGAAGCTGGCCACCCGTCGGATGAGATAAGAACGTATGGGAAGAGATAAGAATGCATGATACATCATAGCACTTTATTGTCGGACTTTATTGCACTTTATACTGGACTTTTAAGACTTCGAATATGAGACTTTGCACACATTTTTGAATCTCCTTGTATATGCGAAGGTTGTTTATACATTTAAATATTTGCACCTTTCGGTATTTCTAGTAAAGCAAAGTGTGTCAATAAAATTATTTGCAAGAGAACCCGTCATACAACTTAAGTTCTCTGATTTCCCTAGCTGGAAACGAAGGAATTTGTATTATAGAGATGAATTGTTCTTTGATTATTTGCAAGCTCAAGGTGACACCAAGTACAGAATACCGTCTTTAGACAAGGGAAAGTACCTGGAAAAAAGATTACATTCATGCCTCTTTATCTGCAATACCGTACTTTTACCCTCCGGGCACAATTTAAGGTTCTTCTCCTTTAACCTATAACATCATTACTGACTGAAACTCAACATTCACTAACTTACACCATATCAGTATGAATTCAGGAACCTATTTTCTTAAGGTTTTATAAGCTGTGCAGCAGCTGAAAACAACTACGGGTAGATCATGTAGAGAGGAATTCTTGGTGGCTGCTCCAGGAAGATCAAAGCCCAATATGTCTTTTGGGGGCATTGTTAATCTTTCCTTTTTGGAAGGAAAGATTTTTACAGGCTGTGGTTAAGCCGTTAGATGGCTGGGTGTTTTGGCACCTAATATGTATTACATGTTTGAACTGAATTTAGAAGACCATAATTTATTTTGCAGTGTATTTTATATTAACGGGACATGTTATATTGTTGTTTTTTTATAATCTGTGTTTCTGGGTTGGATTGAACTATCGATACATATATATAAATAAAAATTAAGGGGAAGTAAAGTTTTATGTACATGTGTATGTTTAGGGAAGGTGATATAACACCTGTGATATAACATCTGCTTTGAATGCATAAGGCCCCAGGTTCAATACCCAACATCTCCAAGTAGTGTTGGGAAAGAGTCTTTCATAGAATTGTAGAGTTGGAAGAGGCCCCAAGGGTCATCTAGTCCAACCCCCTGCAATGCAGGAATCTCAGCTAAAGCATCCATGACAGATGGCCATCCAACCTCTGCTTAAAAACCTCCAAGGAAGGGGAGTCCACAACTTCCCAAGGGAGACCATTCCACTGACAAACAGGTCTTACTGTAAGAAAGTTTTTCCATATGTTTAGTTGGAATCTCCTTTATTGTAACTTGAAGCCATTGGTTCGAGCCTACCTTCCAGGGCAAGAGAAAACAACTTGCTCCATCTTCAATGCGACAGCCCTTGAGATATTTGGAGATGGCTATCCTATTTCCCCGGAAACCCTGAAGAGCCACTGCCAGTCGGTGTAGACAATGCTAAGCTATATCAACCAATTTGGAATAAGGCAGCTTCCTATTTGAAATCTGTTTTTATGTCTGTAAGGTGTATTTGTGCATGTGTGCTTGTGCTTAAGGTTTGCACTTGGCATACATACATTATGTGAAAATATTCATCAAAAATGCCTTGGTCTAAGTAAGGTCTGTAACATATTTCATATTTGCAATCCATTTACATTTGATACTAGGCTATCATCAGTGCCAAATGTAACATATTTTGAAAAACGAGCCTTTAATAAAACTGTCAAAAGTGTAGTGTTAAGTCCAAGTGACTGCCAACAGAAACTTCTGAAAGGATGTCATTGGAAGGAAAGAAACAATGCTGGGTTTAGAAGTATTCATGGTACTTGTAAAAGTTTCTAACATTATTTATGGATTTCCTATCCACTGACTAGCTAGATTGCCAACAACTGTTCTCGTTGTTCTTTAACATTCAGTTAAAACCATTGTTACTCCTCTTAAATTGACAGGCCATTTCCTTTGTTTGTCATTTGAAGGGGGCGGCGGGGGGGGGGGGACTTGGAAAAAATCTGAAATATATCCATAGAGACAAGAATGTTTATAGAATCGCATGTGTCAAAGCCTTGATTCAGCATTAACTACATTACTCTTGCGAATGCCTTTTCATAAAGCGTGCCTCCAATAAACACAGAGAAGGTGTTTTAAAATTCCCCATCAGTACTGTTCCCCTGCCATATCTTTTGTTGAGCTACGTTTGCCCATAGTACAAGCCAAAAACACATTAGAAAGCAGCAGTTAGACCTTTGTTAAAGAGACCTACTTGAGAGAACCATTGTCATTTCTAAACTGCTGTTCCTGAGCAAGATTCCTGAGCCCATTGCATGAAAATTGTGTAAGGGCACAATCAGGCCCAGCTGCAGGTTTGAGAAAGTTCTTGGTGGGCCCTGAAAACCTTACCTGGTGACAGCAGGTGGGCAGCACTGCAAAACAATACCAAGTTCCTGGGTCTAAACACTATTTTGATTTCCTATAATGTCCACACACACCCCAGTAGTGTCCTTCTGGGGTACTGTGGGAAATTAAAATGGTGGTTTGACTCAGCTGTCCAGCTCCACTGAGAGTTCCAGGCACAGAAAACATTTTTAAGACGACTCAGGACAATAATAGGCCCTGCCAGCTGCCCAAGAAGGCTGGATGCTGACCTTGGCTCTGGGCAGTGGCATTGCGTGGGTAGCCAGCGCCTGAGACAAGGAAAGTATCCTTGGCACTGCCCACCAATAGTTGGAATGAAGGGGCAACAGCTTGGCGACCTACTCAACTGCCAGCCATGGTGCCCCGTAAGTGGAGAGCACGGCAGAGAGCAGGACAAAGAATTGGTCAGGAACGGGTATCTTTCTAAAGCCCTACAGAGGGCGTCCTAGCAACTGGCCATCAAATCCGCTCCTCAGTCCTGCGGGGAGGAGGGAACACTATTTTTATTTATTATTGCTTCTTTCTTTCTTTGAAAATATGTTCCCCTAAGAATTTTGCGCCCAGGGCAACCGCCCCGTGGCCCTGCCCATGCTACGCCACTGGCTCTGGGTTTGAAACCTAAAGAAGGAGGGAAGGAAGGAAGGAAGGAAGGAAGGAAGGAAGGAAGGAAGGAAGGAAGGAAGGAAGGAAAAAGTTGTTACTATTGTGTGAGCAAATAATACTCAAGGGCAGCACAAGTCTTTTTGAGGATTTGTCATGAGTTCACTGAGTGGACAGCCAGAGCTTTCTCAAGTGCTTGATCTGTATATAGAGGCAGCAAAGAGACAAAAAACAAAACCTCATTTGCACTTAAAATATCACAGTGTATAAGCATTTCTCACCGCCCCCTTATATTGGAGATTGTGTGGGTGGAAATGGTAATTCATGAAGTAGCCTTTTCCTTTCTTTTTTGGCAACATCTGGTAATAGCACCCAGTAAAAGCAAAGTCGATAAATAAATAATGATGGCTGGGGTCATGCCATTATTTATTTATTCCTTTTTGGTTATTTTTATACTGTTGGTGCAAAGGCTCAAGGTGCTTCACACACACAAATACAAATGGAGAAACCGGGCAAGATGCTTAAACCTAAGTCTCCAGTATGACTGATTCCTGTTTGATTGTCAGGAGTCAGCTAGAAGGAATCCTTAAATTGTCATGGGATAATGTGTCAGGACAAGCAGGTTTACTAAACTTTCCCTCCCTCTAATCCATTTTAATTTGCAATTTGCATCACTGCAGAAGAAGAGACTTCTGCAGAACAGGAAGACGTATGCCCGTTTCCCCAGCCACTCTGGGCGGCTTACAGCACATGAAAAATGTAAAATATCAGATATTAACCTCACATCTCTTGGACATTTTAAGAGGGCACCAATAAAAAAAAACTCATGCTTTTTGTGTTAAGCAGTAAACACAATTACATGTCACCCATCAAGCAATTTCACTATACTTCATTACATATCACCTGTTGATATATAAACCCCTCAACAGCTAAGTTGTGGCCCACTACCGTTAAGCAAGTGCCGCTGGCATGCTGTTCAGACGCCTGCTTAGGATGCTTCAGTTTGCACAGAGCTTTTCTGTGCTATAGCACAACCATTGTTAATTGTGTTTTATTGTTGAGATGCTAAATATTTTTTGCTGTTTTATGAGTGTACTGTATTACATTGTCCTAGACACTTTGCTTATTGTGTGGTATATAAGCCTAGGAGCAAAGTGTGAGGCACCTTTGCCCCCCACATGTTGCTGAACTCAAATCATTCCTGGTCATGGGCCATGCTTGCTGGGGCTGATGGAAATTGTAGTTCGTCGACATCTGTTATTCAACACTATCAAATAGCAAATGGCAGAATGGATGGGGTTATGAAACCTAAGAAATCCACTGATTCAGATCTTATCAGGTGTGCAGAAAATCCAGAAGACAGATTTCACTTAAGGTGGGCAACACATAGTCATAGGCCCTACAAGATGGATGGCCCACTGTCATGGAAGCTTTAGTTGAGGCTCCAGCATTGCAAGGGATTTTACTAGATGACCCTCAGGGGTCCCCTTCCAACCCTACAATTCTATGATTCTGGTACCCTTGTTAGCAAGGGCACAACTAGTCACTCCTAGAGTGGGTAGGTGGCAGGTTTTGCCCTCACTGTCGCATTGCCCACAAGTGCATGGATTTACCATTCGCCAGGAACGAATGACGTCACTAGCCCACCGCTGCGTGGCCAATGACACCATCCCAATTGCCCACGAGCGCATTGGCGCGCGGCGCCCCTTGCCCGCTGCCCAGGTAGCCCCTAAAACGCGCGCACCGCCGGACCTCCCGCCGCCCCTCAGAGGCGGCGGCGGATTTGTGCAAGGGGGATGGAGGTGGAGGGAGCCCTGAAAAGAGCCTCTGAGCGGGAACTCTTCCTGGTCCTTTCGGGCTGACGGGGCTGGAAAAGCCACTCACCGTCGCCCGCTTGCTGCTGGCTGTCTCCCTTTCGTCCTCGCCTGGCTGGCGTCGTGCTGGAAGAGGCAGCATTTTCCCGTCAGGGGGCGACGTGAGGAGGAGGAGGAGGCAGCAGCAGCACGGAGGGGCGGGTGCTATGGGTGACAGGCGGTCACAGGTGCCGCGGCCGCCTCTTGAGTCGGATGAGAGGCGCCTCCGCGCCCCAACCAGCTGCTGCCGCTGCTCCCCTCCCTCCACCCTACGCGCTGCTGCTGCTGCTTCAGCCGTCAGCCAAGGGCAGCTCTTCCGAGGCGGCGCGTGCAGGAAGGGCAGCACGAGCCGAGCAGCTGCGCGCGAGGGAGCCGGGGAGAGAGAGAGACTCATGCCTGGCAGAAACCAGTAAGTTGCTGCTCCTGCGAGCCGCTGTTTGCAGCAAGAGCAGGGGAACGGCTGGCTCTGTCTTTGCAGCCGCGGCGATCTGCTTACTTAATGTTTTATTTTGCATCTCCTCGCCCCGTGAAATCGTGGGGAGGGCAGGAGCGGCGCGTTGCATGCAGAGCCAAATGCGGGCTTGGATCGGCCCGGGCTGGAGCCGCGGAAGGGGTTGTTGCGAGGCCACGGCAACGGCGGCCGGCTGCTCTCTGCTTCGACACGCGCAGCCCCCCTGCCTTTGGTCTTTTTTTCTTTTCTTTTGGCGCATGCAACGGGGAGTAAGGATTGCGCGGGGAGCCGCCCAGCGCTGTAGGATGGCTCCTGCTTTGTGTATGATGCCAGTGAAAGGCAGAGTCGGAGATATAACGGGAGGATTTTGCGAATGGTGGGGAGAGGTAAAGGGGGGAGGGGTGTTAAGGTGACACAGGGGCCACTGACAGGGCAGGCTCTGAAGCGCGTATAGCGGCTGCAACGCAGAGAACAGGCGCAGTCCAGCCTGGATAGCCTCGCAGAATGGACACCCCCGTCCCGCAATGCAAATGGGGCCCTCTAGGGAGAGATTCTGCGCGATCTGCACATAATTTTAATGCGGCGTCTTTGAGAATGAGGGGAAGAGAAATGGGGTTGTGCGTCTGTGTCTCTTGTGTGCTAACGGGCAGGAAATTTCCCAAGCCACCTTCTTACAAATTCTCTCCTGTGTAGAAATTGCCTGTAATTTCCAGGCGGAGCTTTACAGTGAATTGTGCCTGCTGTCGGTGAGCAGAATCAGTGCATAACCAGATATGAAATTCTAAAGCTGATATACTGAAACCCACACACTGCATGATTATTTATTACACTTCTCATACCACTCTTTCTCTAAAGAGCCCAGGAAGATGTACATGGTTCTCTTGTCCCTCTCCTTTTATCCTCACAACAACCCTGCAAGGTAGTTTAGGTTGAAGGATGGTGGTGCGCTGTCAAAGGGTGCTTATGTATTTCAGGGCTTAGTATGGATTTGAACCTAGCTCTTGCTAGTCCTCACCTGACATTCTAACCACCACTATGCCAGTTTTGCTTTTCTGATTATTATTTTTAATGCTGTGACAGTTCACATAATCAAGCTTGATACCAGGTACATTGACCAGTAGCTGCCCTGTTTTGTAGGCTTTTACATTCATCGAATGAATAAAAATCCATGTGCAGATCCCTCTTTAGCAAAAGCCAGGCAGGCAGGCATGCAACCCATTTGCATGCACCAATGTTGTCATTCATTAGCACATGTTAAAGGAGGAGCTCAAACAGGGACCTGGCTTCTTTCATGGTAGTAGCGTAGCTGCAAAACTAATGGTGTATGCTGGTTGTTTCTTTTTTAATTATTTTAAAACCCTGCAGATTTCGTTTTCTCTGAACTGTATCCAAATGTAAATGGCAAGTCTTTGCTTCAGGAGTCAGTTGTATTTTATTTTATTTTAAAAAACCCAAAAACCAATATTTTCAATTCTGCACTTTTGGACGAACCAATTTAAAAATAAAAAGTTGCCCTCTTACTGAATTACTGCATAGTCAAGCAGCTGTGACCTTAATTGCCTTAAAGGAGAGACAACAGAAAACCTGAAGTGAGTGCACAAATCCTGGAAGATAGGCTAGAAGTAGCCCTTACACATGCACAACTACCATATTTCTGTTAAATCAGCTGACATTTATTTTTCTAGCCATGCTGTGGAGGTGGACATTAATTTGAGAGGACATGTTAAATGAAAAGGGGTGTTACCTTAACTCTGCTGTGCTTGCTCTGCCCTTTTCACAGAATCCTTAATTAGGTCTTTGCTTCCCTGTTTGCTGTTCTGTCAGCTGTAGCTTATGGGCGTTTTTGCATCTGAAGCTTAAATCAGGTTGTGCTCAAATTGGCTTCTAATATTAATGTAAAACATTAGCTATAATGTACACTTGATTTACCTTCCTTAATGTAGGATAGAATAGCAACATTCGTATGTGGTATACAAATAGTACTGAAGGGTCTCGTAAAACTTAAGTAGTGCCTTTCTGGATCAGAGCAGAAGCCCTGTGTTCAGTCTTCAACAGCAGCCAGCCAGATGTTCCTGGGAATCTCACCAAGAGGGCAAGATGGTCTCTACTGTTTGATCCCAGTTTCTGTTTTGCTGTTGGGTGTAATAGCCATTGATAGACCTCTCACCCCATGGATTTGTGGGCTCCTTTAGAAATATTAAGCTGGTGGTGATATTAAGCTAGAGTGGTACCATAGCATCACTCTAGCTTGTTTGCTTGCTGGATTTAGAGCCCAGTCAATCTCAAGGACTCAGCGTCAATAATTATATTAATGTAATCTATCCATCCATATCCCTGTCCACCCAAACCCAATGTGAATAAAGCTTTCAACCTTACACCACTTCAGTTCAGAGTTTGGTGAGCCTTCTTTAGAGGATGATCCCAAAGTTGTGTGGCATGCCTTAGTGTGACTTTTGTAGGCCAAGTTTGGCACTTGGTGTATTTTAGAGAGAGTTCCTGATTAGTCTTGGAGGAAAGGGTAGGACATAAGACTGCAGATAGTTTCCTAGCTTTGTGGGGCCCTGACCACTTAGTGAATCCTGTAGGTTAAATATGGGTTGAGGTGGACTACTTATTTCCCTTTATTAGTCCTTTTTAGTGTCACATGTGAATATTGTGATTTCCCTTAAAAACGAGGTTTAGCCTCATTCTCTCCACAAATACACAGCTCCTTTTAGATGCTATGTTCTTTACTATGTTAATTACAGTTGGGATACAGCTATTAAGTTGTCAGGGTGTCTTCTTGTCAGAGTGTGTGTTAATTTCATTCATTCCATTCCCTTTGGCAATTTTCCTACATTCACTCTCTATTCTTCACACTCTACTAGTAGGGCTTCCATTTATAGAGAGATGGCAAATATATTTGGTGCAATCAGGGAGTGGCATTTAGTTAGACGCAGCTAGAAATGGGCTTTTAAAGGAATACTTGGGCAGGGATTGTGCAAAAACTGGAGTCATTTGTTGTACCCATTTGTCCAAAATTCATCATTGTCCACTGTACCAAGGAAACAGGATATTGTTCATAGAGAACAATAAGAAGCTTTAAGAAGTCTCTTAGTTTCTTGCTGCTTCAGCAGGGAAGGCTATCGTTGTCTGTGTGACTTTCACTGGTTATTGTCTAGTACTGTACTCTAAATTGATGCCATTTGGATTACTTGTTCTCACCAACTCCCAGTCTTTTTTACGCTTTGATCCTAAACACATTTGCTTGGAATAGAGGTCATCAGCCCCTCACAAGATGCTGTGTGTAGTATTCTCAGGTTGCAATTTTGAATACAGAACACTGCTGTTAGAAAACCAGGAGGTTCATACAATTTGCAGTTATTGAGACATGTTGCAATAATAACCACAAGCTGCCTTCCTGCATACCTTTCTGCAAGTGTAACATATAAAAAGCAGGAGAGGAGTAGCAGTTGTAAAGCTAGGAATGTATGGCAAATGCTCTGTGTGAAGCCAGAAGAACTGGAGCATATCTCTACACTACAAGCTTATAGATGTCTTAAGTATCATTACTTCCCCCAAAGAATCTTGGCAACTGTAGCTCGGTGTGTGTGCCGGGAAGTACAGGAAGGAGGTTCCCACACAGTACTACAATTCCCAGAGCTTTCTTGAGACTGTAGTGCAGATATGGCCAGCATTATTAATTTAACAACCCCTTTGATCAGCAAACTTCATCATATTTCTGCTACCTCCAGGAAGCTAGATTCTTTGAAATACATCAATCAAGTACAGGTGGTCCAAAACTCTCACACTACAGCAACCTTCACCAGCCTGTGCCCTCCTGATGTTTTGGACTTTGGCTAGGGCTGGTGGAAGTTGTAGGCCAGAACATCTGGAGAGCGCCTGGTTGGTGAAGGCGGCACTACACAAATCATATGCTTTGCAAAAGTGGATGTAGAACCACCCTACTTTCATAGCAACCCCCTTCCTACTAGGAATCTTGGGATGAGCCCAGAACCTCCATAAAGGAAGGTCAAGGTCATAAAGCTGAGGTCAAGTGGGGCACGGATTGAATTTTATGTGCTTGTTGGAACAAGGGGGAAAGTTTGCACTCAGTCTGGGAGACAGCCTTTTAATTTAGCAACTCATCTGCTAGCCAGAGGCCAGCAGGAATTCTGCACAAGCACTGAATGAGCTGGCAAGACATGAGACTCCATTTTCCTCCTCCGGGTTGCTTGGTTGAGCAGGGAAGAAAAGTGAATCCCTCAGTGCAGTCCCTTCTCTGCCAGCTCACTTGGGAGAATACACCTTTTGCTTGCTTTCTTTTTTGCTAGGCTGTTAAGAGGCCAGTGACCTGGATATTCGTGCTGGACATGGAGGAAAGGGATCCATGAAAATCCAGAATGCTAGCAGGCTCTTAGCAGGCAGGCTAGTAAAATATATTACAGTACAGGCAAATAACTTTTGTGGACTCTTACACCAAATCCTGCATGCTAGCACTGGACATCAGATCACAAGATGATGTTTGCAACACTGATGATGAGAAGGCCAGACAACTGAGTAAAAAATGCCCTTCCTTGCCACTGGGTAAAGTGGATTAGTTTCAGGGATGAAAATGTTTTCTTCATTCTAGTTAGGCTGTTTATTCAGTGCTAGGGGAGGGTGACTCCTTCCATGACTCTTCATCATTTTCATATGACAGGGTCTATTACAACAGGAGATGAAAGGAAAAGGAGTTTACAGTCATTTTAAAGCTTAGGAGGTACTATCAATTATAGCAGTAGGCAAAGCAATTAACATGAATTTAAAAACATTAACTTGTAGGTAAGCCCTGCTCATCTAAATGGAACATCCTTTTAAAATAAGTGTATTTGAGATAGCAGCCTTAGGTGATTTTACAGTCAATTTCGTTTCTTGTTCCAAGTGTATCTACTTTATTTTTGTTTAACAATCCTTGTCCTAAATTAGGATAGCACATTCTTGAAGTATAGGGGATAACTATTAGATTGTGCATTTAAAACCTCTTGCTCAGGGCTGGTGCAGATGCAATAATGGCTCTTTCTCAACCAGCCAGCTGGAAAATTAGGGTTTCATTGCCCTTTCCCCCTTTAGCTCCTTCCTCATATGGACCAAATCCTTCATCCCGCCTAAATCACAGCTAAAGGGCACAGCAAGAGTGTCCGTTAACCATGGTTGAAGCTAACCAGGTTCCCTCTTGAGCAGGGTTTCTTAACCAGCTACAAAGCCAGTTTTTAAATCCTGGTGAAGCAGGATGCCTAACTTGCATTAAATGTGTTTCAAGAACAGTGCTCTTATAGCCATTTATTGTAGTTATGGCAGGGGAGAGGAATTTTCCCAGTGAGGGAACACCACTCCTCCATCTGTCCTCTAAAGTAGTCCAGGTGGGAGCACATTTGTGATGGAGCCAGGGCAAAAAGGCCACTTATTGCGCACCAGCAGACACATTCAAGTGCTTAGGAGGAGTGTGTGGAAACGTAAAAAGCCTCCCCACCCATTCCCTTCCTCCTCCTGGTCTTAAAACTAGTGCCCAGCCTCCCTTTCCTATTTACAGATTGGGTTTAGCTGAATGTTGTGATGGGGGTGAGTAGGGATTTTTTGATCAGCTGCAATTGATTGGCAGTCACTTTTTTTTGCCTACTCCATACTGTAGAAGAACATGGTTGGAGCACTTAGAGGTGGGAGCTGAATAAATAGCTTCATTGGTTTGGTCACTTGTCAAGTGTGTGTGAGAAAGGGAAGAGGCTGGCACAAAGAGCACCCTGAGACACTTTTCGGGTTTATAGTTATTCCAGAGACTCACTTTTCAGGTTGTGTGATTCATGGGGCAGGTTATAGATCAGTTTTTAGGCTAACCTATTTGGAGTTGTGGGGTCTAAGGGGGTGTGAGTCAGGAAACCCTCCTGCTTCAGCTGAAGGGGGTCTAGTGCAGGGAAGACCCAGAATTAAGGCCAACTTCTTTTCCTGCAGCACAGACTCACCCAATCACAAGATGCCTATCAGACTGATAGATAATATGGAATATTTCCCACACATTGGCTTCCTTCCCCTATGAGTATCATAAGGTTACAACTTGTCATTAATAAAATGGTCTGTATTTAAACTCACGCCTTGTGTCTTTCCTGTTTATTTCTGGTATCCTCACACAATGTACAATTTAGTGGCCCTGTTTAATCATGTTTAAGAGACAGCCAGCATTGTACCTGCTCTGGTAACAACAAACAAACAAACAAGTTATTCAAAAAGAGCAGTATAGAAGAGGAAGTGATTATAAACCCCAGCTAAACAACGGAAATGGAGTGAATATAATATGTTTTAATCTGATGCCTTCATCATGGCCTACTGTAGGGTAGATAATTATTGTTTCCCTAGTATTATTTTCATCTTGATTCTAAACATGTTTCCGTGAAATAAGTAAGTCCATTGATTTCAGAGGTTTTGTTTCCAAGAAAGTGTGCTTGGGATTGTGGTGTTGTCTTCCTTTCTTCAGTGATTTGATGCGAGTCTCACTAATTTCTGTAGAAATTGCTTCCAGATTGTCACACATCTGCACATGAGGGATAGTAAAATTCTTCATGCCGCTCAGCAAGATGATATAGATGACAAAGCTACCCTGTGGTGAGAAATTTCACCTCAGAGTAGTTTATCTTTGTGGGAAGAGACTGAGAGACATCAGTCACAAAAAGTAAAGATGGGGTATCAGAAAGTACAATTGGCGCTAAGATACCTTTCTCTTCAGAGGATTTCTTGGATACAATTTATGTTCATGCTAAGGATGATTTCACATATGCTATAATATAAGTTCATAACCAGAAAAGTGTGAAACTGCTACCATCCCCTTGTTCATTCAAGCTGTTACCTCAAAATTGAATATTCGCATTACATATTAGCTATCACTTATGATGGGTTTATATCTTTTCTGATAAGTTAGAACCTATTCAATTATCTTAGTTTCCTCTGCTCAAGGAATTGTAAGGTTTCTTTGGGGATCCCTTGCAAAGACTTACAAGCAGTCTCAAATAACTTCATTTTCCAGGATTCCCTGAAGCAAGGTGTGACAATTAAACTGGTATAAATACTGTTTATGTGTATGGTGTAAAGTTGCATTTCAGATTATGGCTACCAGCCACCCAGTCTGGAAATGGGGAGGAACCAAATCTGCATTGGCTCCTTTTTGGCTTCTGGGCATAAGGTGCCCTATAAAATCTTAGTAGGTTTCAATGCTCACCACGCCATTTGTTCCTTGCTTCCATCCTGACTTTTCAGGTCAACCTCATGCACCTTCTTGACGGTACCATTCATGTGCCAGCTTCAGTCATCAAGGGCACATAGAGAGCCATTGCAGGTAGCTGCTCTGTAATTGTAAAAATCTGCTCCCTTTAAAACCCATCAAAATCCGAGCCCAGTTGCCATGTTGAATTGCTGGAAGGTTGATTTGTTTGGGCTGATGCTGTCCTAGAAAGAAGAAGGTTGATTGTTTGGGTTGATGCTCTACTAGAGAGGAGAAATGTGGCTAGATACACGAACGAATAAACTGCTTCCAGGGGTCCCCCTCCCTGCCTTTGGCATGTGGCTAGTGCTTATTATCTTAAGTCAGTGATGTCCAAACTTGGCCCTCCAGCTGTTTTTGGACTACAACTCTCATCATCCCTAGCTAACAGGACCAGTGGTCAGGGATGATGAGTTTGGCCATCGCTGTCTTAAGTGAAAGAACTCGATTTAGGCTTTTATGCCCACCTGTCATGGAAGTCCTTATTCTCAATCCTACGGATGTGCAGACAGAGCTGTGGTTCCTTGGTGGTAAGGGAAAGAATTCTCTACATATTCAGAGGCTTGGCGTTTATACTTAGCATATTCTCTGCCTCGTATTGCAAATATATTCTTGCATTGAACCCTGGCGATCCCTGCATGTGGCAAATTGCTTGAAAGGGTTTATTTTCCTAAACCTATTCTTTATCCTACAGGCAGCAGCTGTGGCACAATGCGCCTCCCCCACCCCACCCTCTTGCTGGTAGGCATGGAAGAATGCACTTCTTCGTTCAGGGAGTTATGCTGTCTGAACTTCAGATACAAACCAGCACTAGAATTCTGATTTTGGAACAGAGTCTGACATATATCTGATACACATATCCAGACACATCTGGATATTTGGCTCTTAAAAGGAATTCTCAAATGTCACTCTCTATTACCAAGCTGGCATTTTACATGCGTTTTGTAAACTATATTATGTTTTACAGAAGAGGCAAATTTTCTCTCTCTCTTCATGCATTTTTCACATATTGTTTGTATGGGAGTAACTGGATCTTCTCATCTAGGGCAGAGTTAATTTAGACTAAAATCACTTTAAATTGCCTACCACAATTAGTCATTGACTATCATTTTGCATTTGATATAACCCCCTCTAGCTTTGCTATAAAATCAAATTAACTGTTGAGGATAATATGGTTTAAGTTAGATTCCTAAACTCCCTTTAATTCAATTTATTCTCTGAGGTGAACAAGCTAGAGCTGGGATGTTGTGGAAGACAAGAGACATATACTATTATTTTGTCTATGTTTTTCAGGATGCACATTCCATATACACAGTGAAGGGTCTGTTTTCAGTTACAGATACCAAGAACTGAAGAATGCCTGCTGCCAGTGTTACTAATGATAAATTCCCAGTAGGGAGTTGTCTTTGCTGTCGGTTTACCATTTACGTTTTCAAATTCTGATAATGAGCTCTACTTTGGGCAAACAATCCATTGCGGGGCTTTGGTTACTATATTCTCACCCCCACCCCCAATAAAATTCTATTCTATTCTGCTCATAACTTTGTAGGTAGTGGTGATCACTTCCCATTCCGGCCCACTCTCAAAGCCATATCAACCATGGCAGCTGCTGCATGAACTGACTCCCACATGCAGGCATGACTACGTGAAGGCCAATGGCATGGCTTCATCCTCGTTGATGTTGAGTTTGCATTGACAGGCTGCTGGTATGGCTTGTTAAGTGCTCAAGAGTAGTATGCAAAAACCATAAGTGACCCTCACTGTGCATGCAGCCAGCAGTTAGTATCCCTTGTGGCCACCATAAGGGAGGTGGTTGTGACAATATGCTTCCACAAATGATGGCTAGAGGGACACGGTTGATGCTGTGGTCTAAACCACTGAGCCTCTTGGGCTTGCCAATCAGAAGGTCGGCAGTTCGAATCCCCGCGACAGGGTGAGCTCCAATTGCTCTGCCCCAGCTCCTGCCAACGTAGCAGTTTGAAAGCATGCCAGTGCAAGTAGATAAACGGGAAGGTAAACTGCGTTTCCATGCGCTCTGGTTTACGTCACAGTGTTCGATTGCACCAGAAGCGGTTTAGTCATGCTGGCCACATGACCCGGAAAGCTGTCTGTGGACAAACGCTGGCTCCCTTGGCCTGAAAGCGAGATGAGCGCCGCAACCCCATAGTTGCCTTTGACTGGACTTAACCATCCAGGGGTCCTTTACCTTTTACAGATGATGGCTGTGGTCTCAAGTTTCATAGTGGTTTCGCTGAGCACATGGAGCTCTGTGGGGGCAGATGACGATTTAAACATGTAAGTGCTAGAAAAAAATGTGCCTTGTGCACAATGATCCTGATTCTGAGGAGGCAAGGATGATAAGAACGATGATAAGAATAATATAACAATGTGACATGTCAATTATGCAAACATCTGACTATAATTATATCCAATCCCATTGCATCATGGTAGAAAAAAATTTATATTTAAAAAGGAGTTGCTCTTAAATGTGACAGAATAGTAAGGATGTAGGAGAATTGTATCCCATAAAGATATGCAATACATGATAGACCCATTTCAGCATTTGCTTTTATAATGTTTTCACAGTAAGAATGGACAGTAATAATAATCCCTGCATTGTAGGGCGTTGGACTAGATGACCCTTGGGTTCCTTCCAACTCTAAGATTCTGTGATAATTCCATACTTCAAATGGCATTCGAAAATACTTTCCTCAGTGTTAAGGATGTTAAGGACAGGAGTAGGGTAGCAGCATCACCTTGCCTGAATATGCTGAGGGGTTCCTACTTTATGGCACTGCCTTAGAATGATGTTTACCTGGAAAGAGAATTTTCTTAATCGTGACATTCACTCTGTGGAATGTTCTCTTCAGGAAGGCTTTCCTGGTTCTAAATCTGCAATGGGGCCTTTTAGATATAGCTTGCAAAAGAGGTAAAGCTATGTATTTCTACACAACTTACTCCTAAAAGCCCACTCCATGGGAAAGTCTCAGACCTAACACTGAGCAGAGAAAAGTTGGATATAATCCATAAAGAAGCAAAAGTGTTCTTGAACTACTATGATGATTCTTCTCCATGGTGCATGTGCAGAAGAATTTGTCCATGGATCATATCCCTTACTAGTTTATCAATTTTATACTTTCTCAGGGCCTAATTCTTTGGGTAGTATCTGATGAAAATAATGAGTCTCGAATACTTTGAGGAGTATGGAGTTTCTTTAAGCTAAATATATGGGATTGTTGGCATCGAGATGAATTGCAGTTCCACAGGGGTCACTGGAAGAGCTTTAATTTCAACTCAGTTAACCTCAGCTAATTTAAAATACATTAAAAATGTTTAAATCATATGCTTTCACTCAGACTTTTTACATCAGCCCTTGCATGTAGCTAGTGGTAATACTGTGTGTGTGTGTGTGTGTGTGTATATATATATATATATGGGGAACCTTTTCTTAATTTACCATGGAAAATCGACTCAATTAACCAGCATAAATCCAGTCCTGAGACATTAGCTATGGGAATTACATGCCAAATCAATTTGGTGTTTTGTCAGTTGATAGTGTCTGAGCCTAAAATCCTGCAGTGTCGTTTGCTGTCTTATTTAGTTTGGCTTAAGACTAAAGCAAAGTCTTTTGCATTTGGGAGTCTACCAAAACTTGGCAGCTATATCTATTTGCCATGGAATCCCTGGCCTGACACACCCAAGATCAAATATTTGATTGGATACACCTTGTTGCTTGTGAATGTTTATGTTTCCAGTATTAGAAATTTAATGTTCTTTTGTTCATATTGTGCAGGTTTGGATTTAATGCTAAACCATGCTTTAGTGTTATGAGAACAAGCCTAGGCAAACTCCTTTCTCCTATAGTAGGCTACAAATAAGGGTTCAGAAGCTTTGGGTTCTATTATAGATTAGCCAAAGCTTGCCATGCTGTCCAAATCCAACACACTTTACACTCTACAATGTATGAAGATGACTTGTTTCAACAAAGCATAGTTATGATTAACTACTGTTTAGGGTTTGGATGTGTGGATAATCTGAAGCAGAAGCTTCCAGTGTCACTGCAGAAGTGCTGGAGGACACAGAGAGGCATTTGGAACCAGCCTCACTGTTGCTCACCCTTGTAATGCTAAGCCATGGTTTAGTGTTGCATGCCAGCTAGATCATTGTTGGGAAAGTCCATAGATAAGATCAAATCAGTGAAATGGTAAATGTTATTAAGATGAGATCAGACAAAAACTGAAATAATTTCCCTCAGAGAAACCCTGCTTCTTCATTAACATGCATAGAAATATCCATACTTTTGTTTAGTCAGCTATAGACTTACATTGGCATGAAGTGCAATCGTATGCATATATATTTAGAACTTAGTCCCATTGAATTCATGGGGGTTATTCATAAGTAAGCATGTTCAGGACTATAATCTAAAACCAACCATTTCAGCTTAATGACTAATTCTATGGTGTTTACTCAGTCTACTTCTGTACCCTCAATATCTGCCTTCAAGTACTCCACATAATCAGGGTTTGGGCTGTGCTTTTAGACATCCAACAGAACATGCAGATATTGAGGCAAGGTATGCAGGATTGGTGCTGAAGACTGGAGGCACAGTCTCCATGCGTTTGGGGATCGAGTGGACACCCCTTCTCTTGGACTGCGACTGTCATTTTAGAGTGGTCCAGCAAACTATCTCCTGAAAATCAGCTTCTGAAAGAGTAATTGGATGAAGAACACTGTTCAGTCAATCACTTAATGCCTTTTCTCCGTATTCCCCCCCCCACTGTATAAAATGGAGGTCTAGCATACTATTTTAGAGGTTGTGACTGAAACACGGTCTAATTACTGTTTATTTTCGTCTGCTGAATGGAGTGAGGCAGTTGTAGTTAGGCAGAGCCCACACCTACAGTAGGCAGAGAGAGCCATCTGCATAGCTTGAAAGATAGTATTAAGTTACACATCAAAGAGAACAATATCCCAGCTTGTCTCATTTTCCTAAAATAGGGGGTGTTTGTGATATGTAGATATGTATCTACTGCAGGGGTGAGCAGCCTCGTTTCCTGTGGGTGGGAGGAATAGAAAAAACAACGGAAAGGGTTTGGTAGACAGAAAACAACAGTATGGCAGAAAGAAAGGAAGGAAGGAAGGAAGGAAGGAAGGAAGGAAGGAAGGAAGGAAGGAAGGAAGGAAGGAAGGAGGGGCAGCCCTCCCACTTGTTTCTGGTCACACTGAAAAGGGGAACATGCACCTTTGGCTCTAGTACTGCCCACACAGACTACTCCCACCCACTACTGGCCTACAACCCCAGCAGAACCCTTGAAGAAATCCCTTGACAGGAAAGAAGTTCCCACTTCTTATCTGCTGGATGAAGGTGCAACATGACATCTGTGTGATTATCTCTTGAGCAAAGGCCTGCTAGAAAGTGGGAGACAGGACTCTTCTTATGCTTCAAAAAGAGTCTAGATCTCAACCCATATCTTTGGAGTTGGTGTAGTATTATCTAGAGCAGGGGTGAGGAACCTCCTGCCTATGTCCCCAGTGTTGCCTTACAGGGTTCTCTATCCAGTCCTAAGGACTCTAGGTCCCTCAAAAGCAAATGCAGACATGGCATTGCAAGGACTTAAAAGACCTGGGACACAGGCCCAGACACAAATTTTCATAGATATCTGGGAAGTTAAGGCTAGGGTTGCCATATTTCAAAAAGTAAAATTCTTTAAGCTTTCTGAGCTGTTTCTGCTGCTTTTCCCATTGCGTTGCCATACACCCAGGTTTTCCCTGACATTTTGCTGTTTCGGCAAAATTCCCCCTGACACCATTTTTTCACTGGAAAACCAGGACATGTCAGGAATTTTCCTGACGGATGGCAAGCCTGAGTTAAGGCAGTGGTGGCTGGGGTCTTACCAGCAATGTGGTTCATAGTGCGCCCAGCTGCCTTGTAAGCAAAGTAAAAATATTTATGTTTTAGAGAAGGGACAGGAGGAAGGAGATCTGTTGTGTAAGACCTCCCAATCAACCATAATTGTGGAACCAGAATTTGCTGGTCGAATCCCACCCCAAAATAGCAACAGTTTAGAAGTGCTCTGAGAACTCGGGGACTTATTCCATCCTTCATTCTACAATTTTGTGCACTAAGTTTGCAGTAGCATGTATCTTTTCGGAACTTAGCCCACACTGATTTTGCATCACAGAAATTTAGGGTGAAGCAATAATTTTGGATTGGGCATTAGGTTCCCACGGGACCTCTCAGGTAGTTTCCATGCTACTATATGGACATTAACTTCCATTTTGAGCAAATGGAAATTAAGTGTTTTGTAGTTTTAACTGCAGAAATTTGGAAGGCTTAAAATTCTTTGGGCTGGATCCAGAATTCCTGCGAGCCATGGTGAGCTTCTTGGAAGCAGAGCAGAATAAAAATGTAATTAATTAATAACAGCATTATTATTATTACTGTTACTGTTGATACTACTACAAGTTATCTGATAATAGTTTTCTTCACTATGGTGAGATGCATAGTATTATATTTCTTATTTAAATTGTAATAATTATTTCTAAAAATGCATTTTTAGTTATAAATTAATGCATGCAAATATTATGAAAAGATTTGCTCTCTTTAGTCTTTTGTGTGTGTGATGAAGTTTTTGTTCTTTCTTGTTCTTTGTACACTACTCTTTCCCAGTAGTGTACCTAAGGGGGAGAGAGGGGGGTGTCCTGGGTGGCGCTGCTCCCAAAATCAGTGCAGCCTGGGGTTCGGCTCCCAGCACGCTGGGCTGCTGCATCCCACCACCCAGCCACAGCTCTATCTCCCCTTCTGCAGCTCTTAACTCAGTTTTGACCTTGCACTTGTCATTGAACAAGTTACTTACTTTCAGTTGATTTTAGCATCTTATGCCAAATTGTAGCCAGTTCCTCTTGCCAGCCATTTGCCAAATGTCCTACAAAGATCTAGCAATCCATTAGTAGCTCTGACCCATATTTTAAAATTAGAAGCTTACACAAAGTCAGCTGATAGAAACTGAATGTGTCTACTTACACCCTAGAAAACCACCCACCCCCCGATACTAATAGCTGGAAAATAACTTGGGGTTATACTGGGAATGATTTGCCAGAGCTTTTCCCTCCCAATGGTTGTGAGCACTTTTAAGAGTGAATGTAATCAGAATCCTAAGCCACACCTTTGTTATCTCAGATTCCCACACAACTCTTGTTGAATGTTACCTTGGCCAAAGTAGAAAAAAGTGTTCAACTCACTCCAGCATCAAAGAAAAAGCCCTTGTCATCTTTATCAGTAGTGATGTAACGCCCAAAGTGGGAGAAGGACTATTTTATACATGTGTAAGGAAGCACTGCACTAAGATTTTTCACTTTCTTCAACCCACTGCACTGCTGGCTTACTTTTGTATTTATTATTTAAAATGTTTCTATGTGGCCCTTCAATGAAACTTTCAGGTTGAGTTACCATGGAATAATCTGTTGTCTCTCGAGACAGAGGGATGCCAGCAGCAACAACACAGAAGCATAACAACAACAAATAAACACCAGCAGCGATAATCATACTGCACAATCAACAAACAGCAGAAAACAGAAATCGTCAAACAGTTAAAAACCAACCATAAAATACAACGGAATGCATGAAACCACAGTTAGGCTTTCAGTTCAAAAACCCAGGCAGATAAATAGGTCTTTGCCTTGCCCTAAAATGATATCAGAGCTGGTGCCCTTAGATCAGATGACACTCTGCAAATTATCTATTTTAATACACAACTCTTTTTCAACAGGCCATTTCCCCTAATTATACCACCATCCAAAAACTAAGAGAGATTGTGTGTGAAATATTTAAAGGTTAATGAATTTATCACACCAACACTTTTTCTTATTTTGGAAGATGTTCTTTTCAGTTGAAGGGTATGTAAGCCTAGAAGTGTCCTAAAACCCATTTAATTATTATTTATTTATTTATTTATACCCTGCCCTGGGTATACTCTGGGCGGCTTCCAACCGAATATTAAAAACAGTACAGCATCATAAATAGCAACTCATCTGATTACCTGTGGTAAGTAAAAACTACCCCACCCTCTGGCTAAGAGCTGGAGAAGGAAGCCTTCCTAAACTAGAACAGCTGATTTATTCCCCCTCCCCCTCTCTTTTAGCTAGTCAGTGTGCAGACCTTAGGAGCGGGAAAGAAGGGAGGCTATTTTCTTCTGGATGTCCATTTGCAAGGACTTCAAAATATACTTGTTTTAAAGTATTTTAGTTAAAATCAATGGGACTTGCTTTCAAGTAAACCCTTAATTTACATCACTGCTGAAATATAAGTGCTCGCTTTTACTTTGCTTTTGAAATAAATGACACCAGGCCAAAACCTGTAGAATAGGCAAACTGTGTGGTTATTTCTACCCTGCTTATGAGTAGCTATTACTGCCTAATGTTGACTTAAACATAAGTCACAATACAACTGCACCTGTTTCAGTTGACTTAGTGGGGCTGCACCGATGCACATGGCTTGAGAATAGTAGTCAGAGATTCCCATGTAGACCCAGAGAGAGCAACGTAACAAATAATTGTTGCTGTCCAGCAAATTTCACGAACCACATCAAGCATTTCCTAGGACTTCCTTTTAACTAAAGCCATGCACAGTTCAACATTACACACAGTCATTTGTTTTCCTGTTACACTAGACAAGAGCCAAGGCAATAAGGTTGTTTTTTTTAATGACCCTTAATGCACAGATGGCCTCAAGAAGGGTTAAATGTGAAGGAGGATTCTAAAAGGAAGGTTGAAGCAAGTCTTGGCATGTCTCTCCTGCTAGTCAGAGGTGAAAGCTATGCATAAGGCTGTAGAATGTCACTGCCACCTAGGATTTCCCTTCAGCTTACTGATAGGAAAATGCCACAGCAGAAAGTAAAGCTGCTCTTACTACGTAATTGTTAAGATTGTTTGAGTAACATTAACATGACAGTAGGAAGAGGTTGGCCATAAATATAATGCCTATTTGTATCATTAGGGGTTAGCGCACTTAAGTGGAGTTTTAGTATTTTTGTGCAAAGCTTTGCTTTGGGGTGGGCTTCTCAAAATCAGGAAGATCGCTCCAGTAGCACATGGGGGGGAATCATTCAAAGGCCACTGGGAGGTATCTTGTGTAAGCTATCATAACAATGGGTTTAGGATATCCTTAATTCATGGGTCATGTAATGATGCTTTCAGGGACCATTCCCAACATGCATGTCCAGAAATCCATGCTCCCACAGAACACCCTCAAAGTTACCAAGCGCCTATTCAAACATTCAAGAGGGCATATGGTGGAGTCCTCGTATCACCTTGCAATTCATTTGTGGAATCACTTGTTTGAAAATGTTGCCACATAGCTTTTCACAAAATTCTTCTCTCTCCTGAAGATAAAGCTAGATGGCTTATCCCCATTCCATTAAACTTCCTACATTTAAGGGATTCAGATGTTTAAGCACTTTCTTCATAGCTGAACAAGAAAAGCCCATGTGGGAATGTTAAGGACAGAGCTTGCATGTGTATCTTCTCCTGACTTTTGTGCCCCCACAAGTGCTTTGACCCCTTGAAGAGAACTAAAGACCAGTATGCTAGATTTGGTGGAAGCAAATTTTAGAATAAGTATTGGGGAGGGGCCACATACACACACACACACACACACACACACACACACACACACACACACACACATATTTTACTGCACTGTGTGATCCATCCACACCGATGCTATAATTTCCCGTATCTACTGTGTAGACTGTGCAGTTGCAGAGATAGGCTATGCTGCATCACAACATCCAAAACCTGAGTGGAAACATCTTAGTTGGCAGGTTTGACACTATGTGATGTTAAAGAGAGAACAATTCCTATGTGCCTTGCCTCTTCAGACAAGCCATGCACCAGCAGTGCCCCATCTGTGTGCAGCTTTCCACACTGTCTCATATTAACATTGTTATTGTTGATTCCCAGTACCTAAGATCACCCATGACAATCACATATCAAACCCCAGTGATATAAATTTTACACTGAATATCTAAAAGGCCACACTATTCTGTTGCCAGTCATCAAGTATAGAGAAATCAAGTGAGCTGCGTGCATGTGTGACTAGTCATTAGCCTTCAACAGTGCTATGGATCTGGTGAGTTTTAATTTCTTCTTTTTGCAGTTTTAGTATGGTACAAAGACTGCTTTCATGCATCACACTGGGCATTTATGCAAAAGCTTCTGGGAAATTACATCCAAACAGATTTACACAACACTCCCAGAGTATTAGTCTCCTGTCCATCTGTACTAATGGGTTGTTAGTAACCATTATGTAACCATTTATAGTGATTTTAGTTGAGGAACAAATATTACTGTTGGATCAGTAGGCACCACAAAGCCATATTTTCCAGGTTTGACCCAAGACTGAATTTGAACTTGGATGTATGAAAACACACATGCCCACTGAAAAAAAATCACTTCCCACCAAAAAAAAGCATTTATAAGACATTTTGCTCCTGTTTATTTTTCATATCCATGACCCACATTTTAAGAAACATCCTCCCAATGTATGTATTAAAGGTAAAGGGACCCCTGACCATTAGGTCCAGTCATGACCGACTCTGGGGTTGCGGCGCTCATCTCGTGTTATTGGCCGAGGGAGCTGGCGTTTAGCTTCCAGGTCATGTGGCCAGCATGACAAAGCCGCTTCTGGCAAACCAGAGCAGCACATGGAAATGCCGTTTACCTTCCCGCTGTAGTGGTACCTATTTATCTACTTGCACTTTGACGTGCTTTCAAACTGCTAGGTTGGCAGGAATAATGTATGTATGTATTAATTGCACACAAATCTTTCAGTGAGATATATGCAAGAGAACAGTTCATACATCCTATTTCATGCCATTTCTATGCTTATAGAAAATTCCATGGTATACGTGTGTGTGTGTGTGCGTGCGTGCGTGGGGGTGTTGTAAAAAGCTTAAGGACTACAACATGGGCAACTGACACTTTTAAATGCATTAGAAGGAAAGTAGATGATATATCTGCTATATACTATTGTTCTGTTTCACTTGGGACACAAAATGTGGAGCAAGAAGGCATACAATTGGCCATCTGGTTCAGTCACTTGCTTCAGTGTTCATAGACATTTTGCCTAATTTTTTTTGTAATTCAGCCTCCTAGTTTCTTAGATTATCCTTGTTGTATCCATCCAACAATCATTCACTCTCTTCCTTCTAACAACATTAAGTGTATGATCCAGGAAAAGTTAATGATTTTTCAGTTCCATTGGTTGCAGTGGGAGATATGTTGAAAGCTATTCTCACCATAGCTACCTTGAAGGAGGATAAGGCTATCAATAGCAAGCAGTAATAATGTTTACGTATTACCTCCAGTGTCAGTGGTTTTATGTCTCTGAATACCAGGGGCTGGGGAACATGAGTGGGAGAGTGCTATTGCACTCATGTCCTGCATTTGAGCTTCCCATAAATACCTGATGGGCCACCATGGGAACAGAATCCAACCATTCTCAAGTACTGAAATTAATGGAATTTTCTAGATTTAACATACCAAGTTCTTAGTCAAATTTATTTTCTAAAAACCACTAGTAATCACAGAAACACAAGCCAGTTGGGGAACTTTATAGGAGAAGTGGTCCCCAGCCCATTGGACCCTATGATGCAAAATGAGATTTTGCCTGATCTTAGTTCTTAGACTTTTCTTTACACAACCACTTTTGCAGGGTGGGATTTAAATCTCATAAATAAATACATAGGAGAGTATTCAGCAAAATAGTTGTGCTCATGCATACAAGGATCACCACTAGTGTAGTGGTACTTTTTAAACTCCGCATAGTCCTCAGATCTGCTTCAAAGGGTTAGGGGAAGTCCAGAAGAGACTTAGGAGTTGTGCAAGGGGAAGAAAGGGGAAGGACGGAAACATATCTTAGTGTTATGTTGAATAGAACCTATGGCTTTTGATCCACGTACCTTGTGATCCCTATGGTCTTTTTGGAATTCAATATCCTTCCTAAAGTATTTAATCCAAAACAGCTCTGTTTTCTTCTGGAATGGTTATCTTAACACTATCAATGACTCATCTATGACTCAGATCCTTGCATGCTCACACACCCTCTTTTGTTCTCAAAATCTTGAGTGTATCCTATCCAAACAAAATTATCTGAGAACTGATTAAAGCATTTCACACCTTTCATTTTGACCAGTTTGGTATCTGAAAGTAGAATGCCATTAGATAAATTGACTTGTGAACATTTAAATTGCAAAGTCAGCATAATGCAAAATGCTCAAAAACGTCATTATGACTAATATCCAGAGGTTCTTTTTGTAGCATATTCATTGTCCTATACTTACAGCTTATAAAATAAAGAATATCTATCCTCTCCAGGGCCATAGTGCTTTAAAATTGCTCATTTGAAAGAAGAAAGGGAGACATAAACCTTTGCTTGGAAACACGACTAAAGCTGTGCTGCTCTTTTTTTCAGCATCAAAAACGCATTTCTTGCATTTCTCCTGTTTCCAACAAAAATAGCAAATACAGCAGAAAAGAATACCATAATTCTAGTAGTATCTGTGAACTGCAGAAACCATTTAAATTGTATGAACTGCAGAAACCATTTAAATTGTATGAATTTCAGCATCTGGTCCACGACTAAGATGGGGTTCATTTAGCATAGCAGTTAAGAGTATTAGCTATGAACAGAAGCCAGAAGTTCAAATCCTGGCTTGGCCACTAACTTACTGGGTGGCTACAATATGGAACTAATCACACTGGTCTTACAGGGGGGTTGTGAAGATTACTGAGATAAGGTATATGAAGCAGTTAGGAAAAAGCACTATATAAATACCGGTACTCAGTTGTTTAAGAGTCAGTGTGGTAGAATAGTTAGGGCAGGGATAGCCAACTTGGTGCCCTCCAGATGTTGTTGAACTACCATCAGACCCAGGCAACATGACCAAGAGTCTGGGGTGATGGGAACTGTAGTCAAACAACATCTGAGGGGCATCACATTGGCTTACCCTGGGTTTGAATGTGGGAAATCCAGACTCAAGTGTAATCTCTCTTTCTGTTTGGAGACTTTATTTTCAAAATGGCAGCAGAGTACAGTAAAGCAACTACGGTATAAACCCTAAATACAGAGGTCAAATCTGCTCTATGCTTTCCTTGCCCACCTTGAGTCAGCAGCCCATTATCCACATTTTTAAAAAGAAAGAAAAAAAGAGAGAAAAGTGAAGACGGGTAGGTAAGGAAGGCATTTGTGATGATAAATCAAGATCAAAGCTCAAGGCTGGAGCAATGAGTCAAAAGCTTTGGTCCCTTCAAACAACGCCCAAAATTTCTCCCAGGTTTGATCATGCTTATTCAGGATTTATGACAATTGCATTCACTTTCCCCCCCATTTCTTCCTAAATGTAACATGTCCTCTTGTCTTTAATTTTTAAGAGATATTCAGGATTGTAGAACAATATGTTTTGCCACTTTGTTGTTGTTGTTGTTTAGTGATTTAGTCGTGTCCGACTTCGTGACCCCATGGACCAGAGCACTCCTGTCTTCCACTGCCTCCCGCACTTTGGTCAGACTCATGTTGGTAGCTTCGAGAACACTGTCGAACCATCTCGTCCTCTGTCGTCCCCTTGTGCCCTCCATCTTTCCCAACATCAGGGTCTTTTCCAGGGAGTTCTCTTCTCATGAGAAGAATAGAGTTGCTCTATTCTTAAAATGAGATAGTTAAAAGCAAAATTTATGCAGACTGACAGAACCAACTTAATCCACCATCCTACTTCATACTAGAGGTGTTGACAATGCAAAGGCAAAATCAGAACAGATGTAGTAGATTGGCTGACTTGTTTTCAGAGAACCCACACTTGAAGTATATGTCTGGGTGTAAATGTGATCTAAACATTATTTTTTAAAATATATACCATGGTACTTCTTATGAATCTCACTGCTGAGATAAATAAATCTGTCTATTTTATCATCCCACCCACACTGTGAGACAGTCTCTCTCGGCATAGCCGAGTGTTTTATGGCAGAGTGCTTTATGGCAGAGTGAAGATTTGAACCCAAGTCTCCTCAGTCCTACTTAGATACTCTTATTTATTTATTTGTGCATTTTTTAGACTTATCAGCCACTCACTGTGAAAGAGCCTTTGAGCAATGTAACAGAAAAGAAAATTAAGATCCAAATGCATAGCATAAAAACAAAAAATACAATAAAACCATTACTATGATCAATAAACAGACACAATAAAACTTCAGCAGCGGAAAACAGTTATCAATAAACAACAGAACATCCATCATTATCTGTCAAATGCCTGGGAGAAGAGAGCGGTTTTTACCTAATTTCAGCTGGGAGTTCTACAGACTTGAGGCCACAATACTGAATGCACAGTTTCTGATACAGTGGTACCTCGGTTTATGAACACAATTGGTTCCGGAAGTCTGTTCATAAACTGAAGCGTTCATAAACTGAAGCGAACTTTGCCATTGAAAGTAATGGAAAGTGAATTAATCTGTTCCAGATGGGTCCACGGCGTTCGTAAACCGAAAATTCGTAAACCGAGGTTCCACTGTAGATACATGGCATCTGAGCCTTGAGAAACCTCTAACAGAGACTCCTCCAAACTTCTGTGATTGGGCAGAGATATAAGGGATCAGACAGCCCTTGAGGTATGCTGGACCCATGTTGTTAAGGGCAGTAGTCTGCTCCCAGCAAGTGTCTTGCTGCAGAATTTTGCACCAGTTGGAGCTTCCAGACCAGGCCCAAGGCCCACAAAGAATGCATTGCAGTAATCAAGTCTTGAGGTTCCCAGTGCATGACTCACTATGGCCAGGCTATTCCTGTCCAAAAACAGCTGCAGTTGGTGTACCAGCCATAAAAGGTCCTCCCAGCCACTGAGGCTACTTAAGCCTCAAGTGACACAAATGGATCTGGGAGTACCCCCAGAGAATATAGTCTCCCTATCTGAACTTCCATATATACTTTATACTTTTTAATTTTAGATTGGATTTTGCTGTGTAATTTTTGTATAATCCTTCTAGGTAGTGTTAGAAAAAGAAATTCCAATTTAGGTATTTCTCTCTCTCTTTAGGACCACCATTCTTTCTAGCCATGATAATGGTAGCTTGGCACACTTTCTCACACTCTGCTTAAATTTCTCCAAATTATCTTTATCTAAGGGCTTCCTTTATCTAAGGGCTTTATCATTCAGACTTCTTTTTGTGCCGCTTTTCTAGGCATAGGTCAGGGCTTTAAAGCTCAATTTCTGATCAGATTTTTTTTGTCATGGGGCCTCCCCCAGAGAAATCCATGTTTTACCAGTGAATTGGAGCAAGCAGCAAGCAGTTTTATCATCTGAAAACAGTTTGACTACGTACGTAGGTTCCCAAACCACAGTCCAAATGGCTTTCAGGTCTGCAGAATGTCTGGATTTCTGGTTAAAGACAGGAGATGGCACATCCATCGCATTAAATATGTATTGATGTGAATTGTATTTTAGTTGCTTCTCTTATTTCTTGCATTGTGTCTTATTGTATTACAATATGAATCCCATGGAATACAATAAAATACAATATAAAAGAAATAAGAGAAGAAATAAAAATATAATTAAAAATAATAAAGCATCTAGCACACCATATCAACAATTTTCAAGTGGTCCGGGGTGGGGTGGGGAGTTAGGGTATCATTGCTCTAATACTTCTTGTATCTAGAAACCTGTTGAAAATTCAGTATCAGCTTTATATTGTTATTCAGCATTCATAAGTAATTTCTTATTTTTCTGCATTAATTTCATAGCTAGAAGATACTCTATCACATTCCTCCAACTTATTCTTAAGAAATTTAACTGAATCTATACATCCTTGCCATGTAAATGCTGTATCATCTGCATAATGCATAATTTTAATTTGGATCATGGTAGGGTAATCTCTTTTATGTTTTTGTTGTCCCTGATTTGTTGTGCTAAAATTTCAAAATGTAAATTAAGCAACAATGATGAGAAAGTACATTCCTGTCTGACACATCTTTGCAATTGTATTATGGGATGCATGATTCCATTAATCAAAATTCCATCCACAATTTTGTATATATTGCTCCAACAAAATTGCAGAAGTCTAAGTTCTGTCCAAATTTCTTCACCATTTTACAGCATAGACCTCCATTCTATAGAGTCAAATGCTTTTTCTGTATCTGCAAACTAAAAGAATAAAGACCAACTAAGTTTTTATTTTGGTATGAGCTTTCGTGTGCATGCACACGAAAACTCATACCAAAATAAAAACTTAGTTCGTCTTTAAGGTGCTACTGAAGGAATTTTTAAATTTTGTTTCGACTCAGACCAACACGGCTACCTATCTGTGTTTTGCTTCTCTTTCACCTCTAATAAGTCGACCAATTTGCATACAATTCATTACAATTGTCTGCCTGCCATGAATCTTGTTTGATCCTTTTTTATTTATTCTTCAAGGAATTTATTAACTCTGCAAGCTAAAATGGCTGTCATAATTTTATAGTCAGTATTTTAAAGTGATAAGCTGGACACTCACCAAGTGCCTACCTTCAAGGACAGCTAGTGGTGGACTTGTTCAGCTTTACCTTGTACCCCAAACAGTGTTTTGCTGGTTGGATGTAATGTGAAATCTTTACTAAAATCAAATTAAAATCTACTGAAATAGTTTATGGTGCCCCTCTCACATAATGGTCAGAAATAGATGACTATGTGAAGTGGCCTGACAGTGCAACATCTGAACTCTTCTAGCAAACATTTTTATTTTGCAACATTTAACTACTCTCAATACAGAGATTAAAATGTCTTCTTCTTCCAACATAAGCTGTGGCTGAGACATCAGATTTAGTAATAAATCATATGACTGTGGTGCTGAGGGGAGAAGACACTTCAAACAAGGCAGATTGCAGAAATATTTTTTTAAAATCAACCAAAAAAATCTACTGTCAGGTTAGACAGTAACTAAGATGTTAGGTGGAAAACAGAATATTGAAAAACATATGCCCCGAGGAATGTGTACAAAATTCCTTAGGCTTGAAAATTCTGTTTCAGAAACAAAAGTTCACATTGAGTAATCTGTGACATTATAGGATTATTTGAAGTTACTGAACTGAGGTATGAAGTAATTCAATCTATAGGATGATTAAATCAGTGAAAGTGGGGGTTAGTGCTTTAATACAATTAAATGAAGTTACTTTGATGCACATTCTTTCAGGGAGCATTTCAAGAATTCCAGGCAGGATGTTTACAGATAAGCCAATGACAGGAGCCACCCAATCATAACTAACTAGTTGAGGGGCATGATGGGATTTCAGAAGTATAAAAGAGAGTGTTTTCAGGCAACATTCATTCTCCTCCGCTCTTCTTTTCCAGAAACCACACTCTGCCACAGCTACAGAATTTTCCACAGGATTACAAATAGAATTGAAGGTAAGTTTTTTCTTTTTTTGCCTGCATATGTCTTTTCTTTTGATTTGGTAAATGAATTGAAACATTGAATAGTGTCTATAATAACACCAGCAAGCTCTCCTCATTTCATGCTTTCACCATCTGAAAATAAAATAAAATAAAAATGATTAAAAAGAAGAACAGCCAAAATTAGCCCGTGTGGTGTAGTAGTAAGAGTATTGGACTAGAACTTGGTGAGTCTGGGTCAGTTACAGTTTCAGCCTAACCTACCTCATAGGGTTGTTGTAAAGATAAAATGGGGAGGAAGAGAACCATATATGCCATCTAGAGCTCATCAGAGGAAAGGCTGGATATAAATGCAATAAAGAAAGTAAGAAAGAAATAGAAATCTTAATATAAGATAGCAAATTAAAGGCTGCTTTCCTATGTAAAGTAAAACTACTGTATTTTTTGCTCCATGTGACGCACTTAGTTTTTAGAGGAGGAAAACAAGAAAAAAATTTACTTTCTTGAATTGTCCTAGGCATAGCAGCCAACTCCTAGAGGCCTAGGTGCCCTTGCCCTCCCCCCAAAAAATATTTAAGGAAGCTTCTTTTGCAAAGGGGGAAAGCTCCATTTATTTGAGGATCAGCTCAAAGTTGTGCAACTTTTTTTTGCAAATGGGGAAAGGCCCATTTGGGGGGGGGGTCCAGCTCACAGTTGTGCAACTTTTTTGCAAAGGGGGAAAGCTCCATTTTTGAGGATCAGCTGGAAGTTGTTGAGTTTCCTTGCAAAGGGAAAAGATCCTATTTTTATGGGGTTCAACTCACAGTTCTGCAGCTTCTCTAGGAAAGGAAATGGACCCATTTCTAGTTTCCAGACAGATAATCTAATCAGCCAGTCACATGTCCTTTGGAAACAAACAGCCTCCCTCTGCAGACAACAATTGAGGCCTGGGCAAGGGGCCTGGGCGGGCGGGAAGGCAGCTAGTGTCCCTTATCTCCCTCTCCATCTCTTGCAATCAGCTGCTGAGCAGGTTCCTTTCAACACTCTCCCTCTTGTTAGCCTTTAGCTCTTTCTTTCTTTCTTTTTTTTTAAAAAAGCACGACCTGCCTTTTGCCCCTAAAAAACCAGACTTCAGCTTTAATGGTCTTGGGTACTACATTGATTTCATTTGTATACTGTACTGATTCTATTTCTGTGTTCCCGGTTGAACATAGTTTGTAATATAAAATCATTTATAGGGTTGTTGTCCTTTTTACCCTGCCTTTTATATTTATGTGTTGTTGTTGTTGTTGTTTTAAAAAAACATATCTGTGTATTAATTATTATAGCAACCAGTTAATATGCATGGCTGTTAGGAAATAAATTAAATTTCAAAATTGTAAAGCTGATGGAATCCTTAATCAAAATCAGCTTTACCATTTGGAAATCACATGTCATTGCTCTAGCAAAGAGAATGCAAATTTAAGTGAACCCCTTCCTCCTGATTAGTCCCTAAATGCAATCCTATTCATGTCTATTTAGGAGTACCGGTAAGTTCTATTGAGTTCTATTGAAACTAGTAAACTTGTTGGTTTTGATGCATTGAAAACTGAGACTACAATTTGAACACATGTGCAGGTCCCTGCTTTTCCCCTGGGATGCACAAGGGTATATACAATATAGCCTTTAAAAAATTATTATCATCATCATTTATTTATTAAATTCCAAACTGCCATTCATCCAAAGATCACAGGGCAGTTTATAATATAAAAACACAAAAATACATAACATAATAACAAACAAAAACAATAACCCCCTACAGTTTAAAAGGCAAATAAAGGTGGAAGTAGCATGGATATTCCTCCTTGCAGCGAGGTTATTCCAACCCCCAATCCATTATGAGTAGCCTGGATATCATACTATTTAGCCTGTGAATCAACCCTTGTCAGATTATGCAACTGAAACTGAGGGGCAAGGAAGGGCATTCTTTGAACTGATTGCCCAGATAAACCCTAAAATTTGTAGGCATCTGTTAAAACAATTTCAGCTTTGATCTTTCAAACTACACATACAAAGATATTCCAGCTTCAGTTTCAAAGGCCTACAAAGCTATGTTTATAAATCTCTGTTTTTAATGAGGAAGAAACTTTTTGGTACAGATGTTTAGAAGTGCCTCTGGAATGTCCAAAGGTGTGGGCTTTGCCTGGCACTAAGATGGAAGATGATTGACAAAATAAGAAAACCAAGAGAAACCAATATAGTAAGTTTATTAAGAGAGTTGGATTTGGCAACCATGTCTAAGGAGTTCTGGCTTTCAAAATGTACAAAGTCAGGGGAAAGGTTGGCTAGCCTCTCGTTAGAGGAATCCTTTTATCCTGCTTAATGAAGGGAAGCAACTTCATACAACTAATCTCCATGCTGGAGCTGTCAAGAGTGCTATTAATTATGTCGCTGCTTTGTTTTGGGGGTTTTTTGTGCAAATATCAGATTGAATGAACCATGAAAAGCAAGTTAATAACAACCTCTTTTATTTCTCATGCAGGTTGCTGAAGTCCTGGAGGAAAGTGAGCATTCTTGTAAGCCTAGCGAAGTGTCACTTTGAGGAGGGAAGCTTACACTGAAGTTCTGGGGCACAGAATTTTGGAAGGTGGGGAAGGCAGCAGTGGTGGCGTGTGAATGCCTGTTTATAACCAATGCCGGAGTCAATAATATGGCATAGATAACAAGAAGGATTTGCTGGAGAAGAGCTACTCAGACTTGCTGACTATTTTTATTCCTTCCTTTGTACCAAAAATCCCCCCTGCCGCCGCTCAAACACTGCTAAAAGATGCCAGCCAAGACACCCATCTACCTGAAAGCCGGCAACAATAAGAAAGGGAAGAAATTCAAGCTGAGAGACATTTTGTCTCCTGATATGATCAGCCCACCTCTTGGTGATTTTCGCCACACAATTCATATCGGGAAAGAAGGACAGCACGATGTTTTTGGAGACATCTCCTTCCTGCAAGGGAATTATGAGCTCTTACCTGGGAACGAGGGAGAGACAGCCAGCCAGTGTGAAGGCCACAATGAGTTCCTAAGGGCAAACAGCACCTCTGACTCTGTGTTTGCCGAAACGCCTTCTCCGGTGCTCAAAAATGCCATATCACTTCCTGCCATCGGTGGTTCTCAAGCCCTCATGCTGCCCTTGTTGTCACCGGTGACGTTTAATTCAAAGCAGGACTCTTTGGGGCCTTTAAGGAATCCCAGGCATAGCTGCGAGCCCGTAATGGAAGAAAAGTTGCAGGGGAAGAGCAAACACTTGGAGAATGGGAAAATATACAAAGATGACATCACATGGGAGCGGAACGTCCCAACATCGCATTATACTAATGGGAGAGACAGTCATTCATCCAGCCTTTCGGAGCAATACGCTGAATGGCAAACAGAGGAGTTATTTGACAATGGCCATCTTTCATGTGATCTAACCAAGACTCAGCCTAAATCAGAAGACTCCCTTTCAGATCTGGCAGAGCCTCTTCTTTCTTTGCAACTTGACCTCGGGCCATCACTTTTGGATGAAGTGCTCAACGTAATGGACAAAAACAAAACATAGAACTTGCTGCTTTTTTGCCTCAGTCATTCATACAAACACAACTGAAATGTATGGGCACCATCCAACTAAGGTTAAGCAATTGAGGCTGCAATCCTCTGTACGCTTCTTTGGGAATAAGCCTCACTGAACTCAGTGAGCCTTACTTCTCAGTAAAGCATTGGGTGCACCTTTTGAGGATGAATGGGATTTAAGTGTGCTTAACTTTAGACGGATTGTGATTTGCGTGTTTATATACAAAACCAACTCCCTTTGCAGTAGACAATTTTTCTAAAACAAATGACTTTAAACTATTTTTTTACTTAATTTCCATGATTTTTCTAACATGGCAAATGTCGGATAACAAGAGGGCGTATTTTAACAACACAATTTTCAGCCAATTAAACTGTTTTCTAAGAACCAAGAGTCAACATAATATTTGGGTTGATTCTGCAAGTTAGGACAATTAATTCATTTTCAGGAACCCTTTGGTTCTCAAGGACCCTGTGTGTGCCAGGCAGAAGATTTATGAAGTGAAGGTTAAATGTTAATTAGTTCAGCATTACTTAATATGTAAAACTTTCCCAGAATGATAGTAGGGTTTTTTGTTTTGTTTTTAATTAGCGATGTTTTTCATTCTGGCTGCACTGTTATTGTTGAGTGTTAATGCATAGCTCTGTGTTCAAATGGGAATGGCTTTCTTCTGTTCAACTGTTATGGGAAATATATGTAGCCAATACAAACTGGTGCCATTGAAGTTACTGGAGCCTCTCATGTGAGCTCTTATGCCAATACGTATTCAATCTTAGACAATCCAATTTTTAAAGAGATGAATTACACTCACTGCATTATTTTATGAGCTGAAATCTGTTTTTATGCACATTCACATCAGATTCACATCACACAACACACACACACACACACACACACACACACACACACTGACACACACACACTTGCACCAGTGAGCTGTCGCTTGGCATTTTATTTGGAGAGCCATTGTATAAACTGTATATTTGTGTGCATTTATGGAAAATACGTATTTGATCCTTTAGCTTTGTTCCTTTCAGTTACTGACATTGACACACAAATCTTTGAAATTTTGCAATGGGTTATTTCATGATTTTAGAGGGAAGCTCAAAGGAGACACTGCTGCAACAGATGGTACGTCAGGGAATATAGTGATGTCCCTGCATTGTTTTAATACTTTGTGCAATACAATAAAGAGTAAAGAATTAATGTGGAAAATCATGTTTCTGTATCTGAATTACACTTTGTGAAGAAGAGTCTTATTTCAAGATGCAGTTGAAACCCACTTACTGTGCTTTCCCATTACGTTTTACTAGTTCTGTGCTTCAGTAGTGCCAAGAGTAAAATAACTTTCGTACTTTAATTGCTCTGTGCCACAACTTGCCCACACAGATTTTGCAAAATTCATTCATCCTAATTTGGAGCCCCTTGTGTTATAGTGAGCTGATGGAGCTCTTCTGTGAACTTCCTCACATGTGGAGTAAGCAAATATTTGAACTGGGCCATGTTTTCATATATGGAATTAAAGAAGTATACCCAAGGGACGCGGGTGGTGCTGTGGGTTAAACCACAGAGCCTAGGGCTTGCCGATCAGAAGGTTGGCGGTTTGAATCCCCGCAACGGAGTGAGCTCCCGTTGCTCGGTCCCAGCTCCTGCCAACCTAGCAGTTCGAAAGCATGTCAAAGTGCAAGTAGATATAAAAGTACCGCTCTGGAAGGAAGGTAAACGGCGTTTCTGTGTGCTGCTCTGGTTCGCCATAAGCGGCTTTGTCATGCTGGCCACATGACCTGGAAGCTGTACGCCGGCTCCCTCGGCCAATAACGCGAGATGAGCGCCGCAACCCCAGAGTCGGTCACGACTGGACCTAATGGTCAGGGGTCCCTTTACCTTTACCCAAAGTTTAGGAAAGATGTTCTCTTGTATCTTTCACTGCTTCGTGCTACTAGCAGTTCTGATTACCAGAGAGCAGAAAGGAAGGACCAAATATTAGCACAGATGAATTCAATAACCGTGAACTTTCCACCTTCTGTCAAGTCAGCAAATATATGTTTGGAAGGTGTTGGGGGTATGAGAAAATGGTTTCATCTTTGGCAGGGCTACTCGCTTTCTAGTAAGGGCAACACTTTAGTGGAATCAGAAAGTGCAATTTTCCAGGACCTGTGCTGACCAGAAGTCTGATGTTTTTGGCTGAATTAAGCTTTCTGAGTTAGAGTCGGTCTCTTAAGTTACCTTTAAGAAAATGCTATTCTTTTGAAAGAGATCTCCCACTAGGGAAATATATCAGCTAATCTTACAATTAAGATAATATCCTTCTGTGTTTTGTGTTCTTTGATTATTCCCCTTGCCACTTCACTGGACAGCGAAGATTGTTGTTTAAATAGTAATCTCTCCTACTTGAGCTCATCAAATCAGAATGCTGACTTTATGAGATCCTGGCCATTTTCACAGCAGTAGACTATTCCAGGGAAAGTTCTCAATAGAAAGCAGATAGTGCTGTTTTAAAACCACAAGATAGGGAGAAAATTTATGATAAATCTCATTTGCTAATACAAACATCCCTTTCAAGGTTTTCTGGCATAACATATGGGGCACAATCCAACCGAAATGAAGCACGCTTCTAACACATCGGTTTCAGTGAGAAAGTGGAACACATGCTTAGACCTCCCCCATTAAAATCAATGGAGTTTTAAAATGCGGAACTTTGACTTTTTAACATCAGATCAGGGAATGTGTCGATTTTAACATTCAGATCTAGAGCACCATGAGATATGAAAGAACTTGAGACCCTCACTAGGTTTTGTGATTTTTAAACTTGGTTCACTTTTGGTAACCCAGAAATTATCATAGATGATGATTATTATTTTTTTAAAAAAAGGTTTAAAATATATGTGATAACTTGGGATACCTGGTTCTAGTGGAATATTGAGTATTTGTCCCAAAGGATAGTGGTAGTACTTTTAAACCTTTTGAGAATTAAAAATTGGAATTAAAGTTACCCTTCTCTGCATTTTGTCAATATCTGCAGTTCTGCTATTGCTTCAGTGCTAAACTTAACTCTGGAGCTTTGGCTTCATCTGACGTTCCTAATGTTTCCTCCACAATTTGAAATCATTATAAAAGCTTATACAGGCACACAGTATCTTATATTTTTCCTTCAGTAGGAATACGACTAAAGGCACAAATCGTCACAGTGGAAGTCTATTTTAGTCTATCTTAAGTTCCTTGCATGTTTGTTTGAGCCCTGGATAGATCTCTTCTATTGTGATTTACAAATCAAAATCCTGCTGGCACCTGGAGGAACTTCAGCCCCTATGTTATAGTATTGTCCCGTTATTGCCCCATTCCAGCATTAATATCAGAATCTCCTGGTTCAGCCATAATACCCTGATGCCTCAATTTAATCCTTAGCACTTTCCATAAAAATGCCATGGTACCTAAATTACTGGAAAGCATCGATTCAGCCACATCTTGAATCTTGGACTGAGGATCTTCTATAACTGGCAATCACAAGGACAAGGAACATTTAACCAGTGTTGCGCAACATTGAACAGGTGTGTACAAGCACGACATTTATTTGTATCTGATCTGAATTTTTGGACCTATTGGAATCAGAAATCTCTCCCGGTTTGTGTACTCTTCCTACTTGCCTCACTTAATTTGTATCCTTTTCCTTCCACTCCCTTTATATACCGTATATAAAAAAAGTTGTTTAATTGGTTCTGGGGCTAGGTGGGATATTTTGAGCAATCAGAACTTAAAAATTTTTTTTATAATGTGCAGGATATAACCACCAGGAAGCTAGGGTGGTGGCTGTAATGCTGTTCGGCTTCATTAAAACTAATTTACAATGCCAGCTTCACAAAGTTCTATGATACAAATTCCTTGAGGTTGCTGGAGCACTTAAAACAACCTTGCCTCCGATTAAAAGGGGGTGGGGAGCCAGCAAGCAATCCTTGCCATGTAATTAAAAGATTTAAAAAAGGAATCCATGGAGCTCTGATAAGCACATCTTACATTGGCGCCATTTTGGAGGTTTCCACCCAGCAATCAGAACTGTTAAAAGTCTTGTTTTGTGTTTTCTTCCAAAAATTAAAATGTCCCAATAAAAACTTATTTCTAAACTGTGATGATCAAAACTCCCCCCCCCCTGAATTGACAGATATCACAAAAATAAAAGAGGATTTCTGCATTTCCACATGGTTAACACTTCAGTTAATTTAATCAAGGTCAGGAACACAAATAAGAGGAGGGGCGGGGACTAGTGCTCCCTGTTGCAGATGTTCAAGGGGAAGATAACTGTTGTATTGAAGGTTAATTGATGAAAGAGGGAGGTGCAGCCTGTTTTATAGCATGCAGGAACCACTGCAGGACTTGGTTTGCTGTGCCCTGGGCACTGAGCTTTTGCTGTGGAGGGAGGAGTCCAATAGAGCTGAGAATTGATGTGTGGGAAGAGAGGGGCAGAGCTGGGGTTGGGGGTGAAGAGGCTGGGCCCTGAACAGTGTGCCGGTAGTTCTTCTATCATTCTAAAACATTACTGAACTGTTTGGACCCTGTTTTGATTTTAAATTTAATATTGGACCACCTCCATTCCCTCAACAGCATTTCTGGAATCCCTGATACGGGGCATAAAAAGGTAAAGGGTAAAGGGACCCCTGACCATTAGGTCCAGTCGTGACCGACTCTGGGGTTGCGGTGCTCATCTTGTGTTATTGGCCGAGGGAGCCAGCGTACAACTTCCAGGTCATGTGGCCAGCATGACAAAGCCGCTTCTGGCGAACCAGAGCAGCAAACGGAAATGCTGTTTACCTTCCCGCTGTAGCAGTACCTATTTATCTACTTGCACTTTGACATGCTTTCGAACTTCTAGGTTGGCAGGAGCTGGGACCGAGCAACAGGAGCTCACCCCGTCGCGGGGATTCAAACTGCCAGCCTTCTGATCAGCATGCCCTAGGCTTTGTGGTTTAACCCACAGCGCCACCCGCGTCTCTAGGACCAAATCTAAATCTAGCTTGTCAAAATGTAATGTGGACAATGTCGTATTTAGTGGCTCAGTCATTTCTGAAGATGAGTTGGCATCAGGGTCCCACTCCTAATGTCTCCTTTTAAAAAAATAAAAAGGTGAAAAGGTAGTGAACAGGCAACAATGACTCATAATATTGCTGCATAGCAGCATCACAGTAGTGATCCTAGTGCTACCCCTGGACTAATTTTGGCTGTGTAAAAAGATCATTTTGCTGATTTCAGAGTACACATCATCTGGTAAATATTTGGTGAAGACTGAGTTTTAATATGCGACTTACTTGTTATTGCCGTAAGTAGAAAATCACCAAGATAGGAAGCAGTCCTCAGTGTACTGCATAAACAATTCCACTAGAAGAATAACAGAGAGTCATTCAGTTGCGCTATGTGCAACTTAACTAAATATAGTTAAACTGAGAGAGTTAGAGAAGTGTGCATGGTTATCATTAGACAATTAATTGGACAATTTGCATGACACCACTTTCCATCATTCTATTGCCACAGGCTCTATTGAGAATCCCACTGACACTTTATGATGGATGGCAAGCTTGGGTTACTTGCTTCCATGGGAAAACTCAGAAGGAAGGGACAGAGGAAAGAAAGTAGAGAGGGAAAATATATAAGCTGTAGCAGCTCGGGTTGAATAGTGGCGGCACCCACCATCCCATTAAATTCCAGACTCTGGCCCAGTGTGTCACTAAATTAAACGGGAGGCAAAACTAAGCAAGGCACATTCTCTGGGATTCACTCTAAAGAGGAAAGATGGGGAAATGTTAGGACGTCAATCCTGTTCACACCTCACTGAGAGTAAATGCCACTGAGCTTAGCAAGACAACTCCAGGTAACACTGCACAGGACCAGGTTGCATAGTGCATGAAACCATAAGAAGACCCTGTTGGATCAGGTCAACAGCCCATGCAATTCATCATCCTGTTCTCACAGTGGCCAGCCAGATGCGTGTGGGAAACTTGCAAGCAGAAGTTGGGCACAAGAGCACTCTGCCCTCCTGTGATTTCCAGCAGCTGGTATTCAGAATCATTGCTGCCTCTAACCGTGGAGGCAGAGCATAGCCATCATGGCTAGTAGCATTCAATAGCCATCTCCTCCATGAATTTGTCTAATCCTCTTTTAGGTAAAGGTAAAGGGACCCCTGCCCATTAGGTCCAGTTGTGACCGACTCTGGGGTTGCACGCTCATCTCGCATTATTGGCCGAGGGAGCCGGCGTATAGCTTCCAGGTCATGTGGCCAGCATGACAAAGCCGCTTCTGACAAACCAGAGCAGCACATGGAAACGCCGTTTACCTTCCCGCTATAGCGGTTCCTATTTATCTACTTGCATTTTGATGTGCTTTCGAACTGCTAGGTTGGCAGGAGCTGGGACCAAGCAACGGGAGCTCACCCCGTCACAGGGATTCGAACCACCAACCTTCTGATCGGCAAGCCTAGGCTCACAGCGCCACCTGGATCCTCTTTTAAAGCCCTCCAAATTAGTGGCTACCACTGCCTCCTGTGGCAGTGAGTTCTATAGTTTAACAATGTGCTGTGATGCAAAATGGCTGTAAGTGGTAACAGAATAAGAATACAGAAATGTATCCATGGGCATTCAGCTCTATTCATTCTATTTCAACTCCATCCCTGTCATTGTATCCCCTTCCAACCATGTGCCCAGTATGGGGACCCTACACATGTAAAACACACAACCCTCAACATCTTCCCTCAATACATAGATGGCTGACAGAGGGCATGGGGGGCAGAGCCAGTAGGTGTGGCCCTGCTCTTCTCTTTCAAAAATAAAATTTTGGTGCTCCCCCCCCAAAAAGAAACAGCGTAAGAATACACAGTCAGAAGACTAACGCATAGAATATCATTTAACCTGGGGGGGGGGAGAGAGCCTGGTTGTTAGTGAGAGTTCAGGATGGTTTTTCTTCTTCATGCAATCAGTAAAAACAGTATCTGTCAGTTGGAAATTAGTCTTTGTATCTTTGTCTTTTATGGAGTCATATTTTGTTGGTCTATTTCGCTATTAGGGCCAATTGCCAAACGCTTTTAAGACCATTCGATAAGGGTGCCTCTTTCAAGTCTTTCCAAAACTGGGCTATAACAAGTCTAGCTGCTAACCATAGATAACCAGAAAGAGTTTTAAATGAGATATCTGCATTCTGACCCTGCTCTTCTACACTGCCTTATGTTTGCTGCAGAAAACCTAAATTACTTTGAAATAATTTATTACCACTCTTGGCAAAAGCATTCATAAGTTCTATGGTCCTGGTTGTTTCACTGACTTTTATTTTCAACCATATCTGAAGGTTCACTTTCTGTTAACACTTTCCTTTTAAAACGTTTATAACACTTGTAATCCAGTGGTTCTCAAACAGTGTAGCATGCATCTGGGTGGGGTTGTGGAACACCTGGAAGGCAGTAGGGTCCTAAGGAGGAATAGGATCCTGAAACAGCTTCTCCTCCTCCAGGTTCAATAGTTGAAGGCAGAATTTCCCTAGACGGGGGAATCTACCCTATATGTTGGGGGAAAGGAAGTTCAGGAAGAGTGGCTGCATTGTTCTCATATTTACTTGCGTGCAGTTTTAAAAAGATAGCTAATAACCCTACATTGCCAGCATTACAAGCTAATTCCACAAATCTTCATACGCAGCGTCAGTTTGTATGCAAGGATTTTGTATGTGGCAAACTTAACAAAAGAACCAGCATCTTTGTTTAGGGTAGAAGAGGGGTGGTTAGCCTTAAGCTCAGTGGCCAATGAGGCCTTCAAAGCCTCTCTATATGCATGACAGAGTGTGGCTCTGATCTGTAGCATAGTGGAATGGCCAGGGGGTTCAGGAGGAATAGGCAAGGCGGCTTCTGCTGATGCCCCCTTCTATCTATTGCCTTGGGCAATTGCCTCACTCTGCCTAATGGCAGAACTGGTGCTGGTCAAAAGATGCTCAAGGTGATTTGCAGCAAATTAAGATGCAGGTGGCACTGTGGTCTAAACCACTGAGCCTAGGGCTTGCCGATCGGAAGGTTGGCGGTTTGAATCCCTGCAAGGGGGTGAGCTCCCGTTGCTCGGTCCCAGCTCCTGCCAACCTAGCAGTTTGAAAGCACATCAAAGTGCAAGTAGATAAATAGGTACCACTCCAGCGTGAAGGTAAACAGCGTTTTGCGTGCACTGCTCTGGTTTGCCAGAAGCTGCTTAGTCATGCTGGCCACATGACCCAGAAGCTGTAGCACAAGACCCGGCCAGTAAAGTGAGATGAGCACCGCGACCCCAGAGTCCCTTTACCTTTACCAAAGTCCCCAAAATAGAAAAGCAGTATGGAACAAATGTAAAGTTAAGTATCAGTAGCCTTTTTTTAAAGCATCCCTATCTCAAGTAGGGGGGGAGTCTCCCATTTAAGATACCTGGGGATATCTAAAGGGTTTAATCCAGTGTTAGCCCTATCTTAGCTATTGTTTTCAATGGGTCTGTCCTGAGTATAATTTAGTTTTCTCCTTTTCTAGAGGGTGGGACTCTAACCAATGGCTTCAAGTTACAAGAAAGGAGATTTCTGACTAAACATATGGAAAAACGTTCTGACAGTAAGAGCTGTTCGACAGTGGAACAGGTAGGTAGCCGTGCTGGTCTGCCGTAGTAGAAACAAACAAACAAAAAAATTCCTTCCAGTAGCACCTTAGAGACCAACTAAGTTTGTTATTGGTATGAGCTTTCATATCTGAAGTGGGCATGCACACAAAAGCTCATACCAATAACAAACTTAGTTGGTCTCTAAGGTGCTACTGGAAGAATTTTTTTTATTTTGTTTCGACAGTGGAACAGTCTCCCTTGGTGGGTTGTGGACTCTCCTTCCTTGGAGATTTTTAAGCAGAGGATGGATGGCCATCTATCATGGAAGCTTTAGTTGAGATTCCTGCATTGCAGGGAGTTGGGCTAGATGACCTCTAGCTCCCTTCCTACAATTATATAATTCTATGGCTACAACAGTTGAAGTTCTATTTCAACAGTGGTGCCACTACAAAGAAAGCTCTGCCATTTTTCACACGGCGTGCTTCAATGGTATATATTTCTCAACTAAGTGTTCCTCTTCCACCAAGTTTGAGAATCTCTCTTTGTTGCGGCAGTCCCATTGGTGCTGACAACAGTTAGGAACACGAGTGCTGATCAGACCTAAACATTTATAAAACAGTCAGCAGCTGTGAACACTGGAAGAAACAGCCAGCAAAGGGTTTCAGGGAGACAGTTTCGCTAAAACTAGACATAGAGCTCTGCTGAAATGAATAGCGCTATTCCAGTGCATGAATCAAATATGTGTACAGTACATCCCTCTCTTAACTAAACAGCCTGGGGCTCATCCAAAGCAACCAGACAGTCCATAAGCTTGGATACATTTGAGAGCGGTGTACACAGAGGTTGCACAGCTGAGGCACCTTTGAAATATTGCAAATGCACACCGGGGGGGGGCAATTTTCCTGGTTTCATCCCAGTTTGTGGTTGGCTGGGGATGATGGGAGTTGAAGTCCAAAACATCTGGAAGGTACCAGGTTGGGGAAGTCTGCTGTGAGAGCAGAAGTGTGGAAGCTGTCTGCCTCCACGCGTTGCTGGACTCCAATTCCCTCCACCCCTCACTAAGGACACAGGAGAATTCTGACCGAAACAAAAGTGAAAATGGCTGCAATTAGCATATTTGTCCAAGGACAGGAATGGAAATCATGCAAGTGAATAAAAGTGATATTCACTATTGTTTTTGACATTTGCCTTCCATTGAAATGCATTGAAGTCGGTTGCCGGCCATTGCAGATAGTGAGACTCGCGATGTAGATTTTAGCAGAAGTGTGATGAGCGCAGGATAAAAATCACTGCCTCCTTACAACCCTCCCCCTCACCACTGGCCAGGCTGTCTGAGGCTGATGGGAGCTGGTCACACTTTCCCCATTCCTCTCATAAAGTTTAAAGATCCGTAATCAGGTGGATCCTTAACAGGAAATCCTCTCTCCCTACTGGAGAGCTGGAGGCTGATTTCTTGTCGATGACCTATGCCACCACCTTGGTTCGGGGACCTTTCAGTTTTACAGGAATGCCATGGGCTGAGTTCATAGAAAAAGCAGCTCTCCCAGCAGAGCTTCAGTGCTTAAAAAATAGCTGACTAAGCTGCCTGCGAAATGCACAGGCAGCTAGGAGCCCTCGCAGTCCAAATTTACCTCTTGAAGATTCTGTTTTGTTTTGTTTTCTTAATGTGTACTGAAAGGCTATTTTAAGCCTGGTGTCATCAAAGCTCAGCCCCAGGGTCTTTTTTCAGTGCCCAAGGCACAGCTCTTAAACAGGTGAGCTACTAATAAAGGAGGAGGGGGCACCACCACTGAGTGTATATTGAGTGAAGTTTCCTCAGTGTTGAGTAAACATCTGGGATGAAAGAAGGCATGATTTAAATGAGACATTAGCAGGGCAAAAATGTTTATTTGTGTGGGCAGTTATTGCGATTGGCATAACATTTTTAAAAAGTGATTTTCCTGTGTGCAGCTACCCCATAATTTGACTCCGAGTGAACTGCAGTTTCAGCAGATGCTGCGGCAGCATGCAGACACTACACTCACGTTGGTCTGCGCACAGGATCAAATGCCATTAAACATGACCACATCTGCCTACGTGGGCAAGCACTTTGCCAGTGCCTCATTTAAACTGGGCCAAAAAGAGAAGTCAGCAGGCACATTTCAGGCAGGTGTGAGCCCTTAAACCTTATATATATATATATATATATATGTAATTAACTCCTTTGAAAACTTGAGTTTTAACTTAAAAGCTTTGATGATGTCATTCGCTTACTTTATTTAATTCACTTTGGCAAGTTGTCCCAGTTTCTGAACAGTAGGGGAGAAAGACAGAACAGTGCAAGTTCTTTCAGCTACTGTTGGGGGGGGGGATCACCTTTTAAAATGTGTTTATTACTTATTTTTATTTATTTCACAAGATTTATATACTACTTGTCTGTCATAAAATCTCAAAACCGTTTACGAAAAGAATAGAACCATAACTTTTTTTAATTGACTAAAGTATAGTATTTACCTTATCACATCATTATAATAAAAATGTAGTGCTACTTTTATTTAATTATAAAAGTGTGTCTGGCTGGTTTTGTACCATGTATAAAATACCACAGCTACTGAGTTATCGTTAAAGGTGCTAGTAAACAGTATTGTATAGGTATTTGGTGGGAGCAGTTATCTGTGGTAATGACCGCTCTCCACATCAAATGGTGGGCGCCCTTTGCGCAGCACCCCCAATCCTGGACCACCTCCCCCAGTCATGAACCTTGAGGTTCCCACCAAACCTCAGTTTAAATAACCAATTGCGACTATGGAGGCAGAGGCAAGGGAATGGACCAGGTAAGGGTAGGATCCACTCTTTAAGCATTAAAGCGGGTGGAGCGTACCTGGGAGCTCTCAGTCGGCTCCAGAGCTTCACCCTCCCTACCCTCCCTTTGTTTAGGCCTTTTATTGCAGGGTAACTTCTTTTTTACAAAAAAAAAAATCCTTCCAGCAGCACCTTAGAGACCAACTAAGTTCTTTTTTACAGGTATGCAGGCACAGCTACAGTCTTATGATGGTTGCTGTTAAAGGACCAGGAAGGAATTTTCCCTGCATTGACAAGTTTCGCCTTCCCCGTAGCAAAATGTCACAACTTTGGCAGTTTTAGGCCTTGGGCAGAATCCTTTAGTCTATATTCCCTAAATGGGGGGGGGGGGTGAAGTGGTGACACAGGGCCCCCTGCAGCGGAGATCCCAAGGTTAAAGGGGTTGTTTTGAGGGGAGTTACTGGCCATACGCTGAAAGGTTATCAATGCACTCCCCTGTGTTGCGGTGAAATGGGAGGGGGGGGCCCGACTCTCTGCTTAAACATACATCTTCCAGAGCCAGCCCAATCCCCAGACAGATTGGTTAACCCTGATGTGCCCCAGATCTCCAGCCGGGGACTGGGAGGGATAAACACCCAATGCCTAAGCCAAGGTCTTCCTACATCTGAAAGTTTAATAAAGTTGTGGCCAATTTTAATCCCATAACATGTTATCATGAGTCATTATTCCACTCGGGTGTCCCCTGAGGTCAGGGGGGTCTTGGCCTGGGCATGCAAATAAGGGCTGGTTCTCCACATGTAAAGAAAAAGTGAACTGGCCACAGCTATTTAGAAGGTTTGCAGTTAAAGTCTGACAACTGCAAGAAGTCACTATTGCCCCACCTGTAGCTACTACAGCTTAGCTCATTGCTATAATTCCTTGCCTGCCTTCATATCAGTCTCTTGCTCTGCCTCAGCAGTTATCCCAGGGGGCAGCAACCTTTTTCAGCCGTGGGCCGGTCCACCGTCCCTCAGACCTTGTGGGGGGCTGGACTATATTTTGGAAAAAAAATATGAATGAATTCCTATGCCCCACAAATAACCCAAAAATGTATTTTAAATAAAAGCACACATTCTACTCATGTAAAAGCACCAGGCACACTCCACAAATAACCCAGAGATGCATTTTAAATAAAAGGACACATTCTACTCATGTAAAAACACACTGATTCCCGGACTGTCCGAGGGCCGGATTGAGAAGGCTATTGGGCCGTATCCGGCCCCCGGGCCTTAGGTTTCCTACCCCTGAGTTGTCCTAATAAAGTTGTCCTAATGAATTGATTCTGCTTTTTCCTATTCCGGCAATATTCCTGAATCTATTTTGCAAGACAAGAAACAGAGAAACTGCTGAAGCTGTGTGTGTGTGTGTGTGTGCAGGCAGTCCATTTCCTGTGGGTTCAGACTGGATCATAGCCAGTGATCCTGTTCACGTATATTTTTGGTTTTAAATCCCTTCAGATGGGGTGAGCGTGTTGAGCTTGGAGAAAGTGACTATTTTCTTAAACTATTGCTAGGCACTCCAATATATTTATATTTCAGCTTTTTAAAAAGATATTTTGGGGGAAAGAGCAGATCATCTTTCCATGTTTGGACAGCAGTGAGCACATGGAAGTGAACGCTGACACAATCTCAGTGATAAATAATAAAATAACAGGTGCCAGACACTGGTCTATTTGAAACTGTGTCATACTTTACTTGGCTGTTACACAAAAACAGATGTCAGGGGAAGGTCAAATTAAGGGCAATTCAATTAAGTGTGAACAGGTGCCTCAAGACCACCATGAAATTTACTGCCTGGTTAAGCCAAGCTAGCAGTGCTTGCTGTTGGGCGATCTTTCCTTTCTGATCAAGGGACATTAAACTCACGTGGAACAGATAAGCTTAAAGGTCTTCACAAACCTCCCTTAACTCTCTGTGCGAGGTTAGTATGTTGCAATGCTGCGTTGCTTCACAATACAGATTCTGAAATCAATAGTAAGTTAAATGGCTTGCTAAATTAGGATTGCCACATTTCAAACCACAAAAATCTGGACAGGAAAGGTGTTGAGCTTTTTTGGGGTGTGGCATGGCGAAAGTCGCATTTTACTAATTTCTGCAGACACTGCTGCTGTGAAATCCCAGTTGTATGGGAACCCTAATGTGTTCCATTAAGGGAGATTGGTTTGCAGAAATGTGTATATTAGGCAGAATTGCATACAGGAAACGACCAATTGACGTGCGGCCACGCAGAACCCAGAAGTGACTTTTAAAACGGCCCTAAAAGAGCCCAGAAAGGGCAAAACCAGCACGAAAATAGCACCTAGCAATCCCATGAGCCTTTGCAAATGCAATCCCAGGAGCCCTTGCACCAACCATTGAGGCCTGAGGAGAGTTGAATTTGAGCAGAGAGTTTTGGAGGGAGTGGCTCTGGTGGAGTTTGGTGACTGGTAAGTGCTGCTGGTTTCCAGAGGTTTAAAGGGTGTTTGCAAGCTTTTTCTAACGGTGTTTCAAATATATGCAATTTTGCTGACACCGTGCGGTGCCTTGGAATATCAGGCCTGCATAAATTGGGAGTTGCCTCAACTGTATACGAATGTGTTACTTTAAGAAAAATTCACAGGGAAATGCAGGTGAATTTTCATAAGATTTTTTTTAATTGCCAAGTTATGTAGAAATGTGGATAACTGGATTTAGGCTTACAAAAATGAGAAATTAAGAGAAAATGAAATTGACAAATTTCTCCCCCCTTCTAGTGATAATACAGGGTTTCAGTTTTTTCTCTCAGTTGTGAACAACTGAGGGGTTCTCCTAGGCCAGGTTGCTGAATTTGACCCTGTTTGTGCCATTGAGGAAGGACCCCTTTTGCTCATTCTTATCTGACCCTTTCATACCAGGCTATAGGACTGGGCTGCCCAATATGCCAGTAGTACATTGTTTCAAAACAGGGCAGAGTTTATTGAATAATTAAAAAACACCTTCATCACTGTAAATTGAGTAATGAATGGGAATGAGCCAGAATTCATTAGCGATAGTGCTGAGTATCATGGATTTTCAGCAGTTTCCTCCCAGGTTTATGGAATATAGAGTTCCAGAAATATGCCATCTCTTGTAGACCATCATTCGTATTAGACAAAGAAATGAGGAAACTTTCATTGTAAGGAACTGCAGAGAAAATAGAGCTGAACCTTTGTCTGTCCCAATTTGTGTTAGAGTGAAATAGGCCATTCTTAACTGAATTAATTATGGAAAGTGCTCCCATTACATTTAACATATGTAATTGTTGTTGTTTTTCACTGACATGAATTATTCTGGATATTTGTTCTGATCAAGATGAAAGATGAGGAAGCTCCCATTCAAGGATGCATTGATTTAAATGTGATCAGTATTCCTAATTAAACTTTGGAAGATCAGGGGGAAAGGGAGGAAATGTTTAAGCAGTGTACTGATTCAGAGAGTAAGGTAAAGGGACCCTGATCATTAGGTCCAGTCGTGACCGACTCTGGGGTTGCGGTGCTCATCTCGCATTATTAGCCGAGGGAGCCGGCATACAGCTTGCGGGTCATGTGGCCAGCATGACTAAGCCGCTTCTGGCGAACCAGAGCAGCACACGGAAACACCATTTACCTTCCCGCTTGGAGCGGTACCTATTTATCTACTTGCACTTCGATGTGCTTTCGAACTGCTAGGTTGGCAGGAGCAGAGACTGAGCAACGGGAGCTCACCCCGACACAGGGATTCGAACTGCCAACCTTCTGATCGGCAAGCCCTAGGCTCAGTGGTTTAAACCACAGCACCACCGATTTCAGAGAATACCTTCAAGCAAAGGGTCTGAGAGTCAAAATAATGAGAGAAATCTACAGTAGTTTGGTTTTACTTATTTTCTACCTAGATCTTTATCATGGAATTGCATCTAGCACCAGCTAATTCTGCTCCCACTGTACCTGGCATTTTCCATAGTACAATGGTACCTTGGTTTACGAACTTAATCCATTCCGGAAGTCCGTTCTTAAACCAGAACCGTTCTTAAACCGAGGCGTGCTTTCCCTAATGAGGCCTCCCACCGCCGGTGCCTTTCCACCGTTTGGATTCCATTCTTAGACCGAGGTAAAGTTCTCAAACCAAGACACTATTTCCGATTTTGCGAGGTTTGTAAACCAAATCGTTCTTAAACCGAGGTACCACTGTATGTAAACAAACAAGGGTGACAGGGAGGCCCAACTCTAAACTTTGGGCAAGGGGCAAAGCAGGAAAGGACACTGGAGAGCCACAATTGGTTGTGATACACAGCATGCTTGTAATCATATTTAGGGACAAATGTGTTTGGCATGGGAACAGCTGGTGGAACCCAGTTGTCTCATACAGTGTGAAGTATCTCTCTGGTGGCCATGCATACCGTAGGTTACTGTTGCTTCGCTTAGCATGCCTCACAGGGTTATGAGGATGAATACTGGAATCAGCCTGAATTTCTTCCAAGAAGGGCAGGAAATGCATGTGTTTGTAACAACTACAAAGAAGCAGTTTTTTTTGGGGGGGGGCAATCTGCCTCCCCCTACTGCTACTGGCAATTCAGGTGGCACTGGGAAGAAGCCTTGAGTATTCATGTGCCAAGAAGCTTGCTCTCTCCAGCTCACAACACTGCTCCCAAGCTGAGTGCTAGAATGACTTTGTGAACAAAACAAACTCCATTAGTAATAAACGTTGTGTGGTTTTTCTCAAATATTATTTATGAATGCCAACAGGAATAATATTGCAACAACTTCAAAGGAAGTTCAGCTGGCACATTATTAAGAAGGGAAAACATGTTGTTGAGGTGGCTGCTTGGTTTCAGAGCTAAGCAATCTGAGCAGAAGGCAGTTATGTAGCAGAGTTCTGGAAGCCTTCCATCCACTGCTGCTGCTCCCAGATATTAACCCAAGATGCAGACTAAACATTTGTACCCTGTTTGCACTGCCAGCTGACAAATGAAGGTAATTAATGAGCAGCTATAAGGTAGAAGAGTCTGGAAAATTGCAAGCCTTGTCAACTAAAATGCCCAGCGCTGACGCCAGAGTATGGATTTGAGTGCCTTAGGCCTGCTAAGTAATCTTGCACAGATGTGCACTTTATATTGACTTTCTGCAAAGTATTCCTTGCATTGTACTTTTTTTGTTCCTCTGTGTAAGATCATCCCCTTGACCAATTCTTTCTGGCAGGCCATAGGCAGGGAAGAAATATCACCACTGCATATTCCGCTGCCAGTCATAGGAAGCAGCTGGCAATGGGATTAGACACTTGTCAGCGTTACATGCAGGTGTCAGTTCTTTAAAGACTCCTCTGACAATGCATGCTCTCAGAGACAGTAAAATCAGTTGCATCTGCTCTACCGCTTACTAGCAATTTCTACTGGGAACCCAGACCAAGGCTTTCCAAAATACAGTGATAAAGTGGGGGCCCCACAATCCTTCCAGCTCTCAGGTGAAAAATTATTGGCTCTGTTTTTCCCAGCCTAATTTAGGAAGACTCCTGTTGGATGAGATGAGAGGTCTATCTCCTCCAGCATCTCGTTTCATTCAGTGGCTCACTGTATGTCATATACTATTTTAGGGCACTTCCACACTGTTGCTATTTTGGGGTGGGGTTCAACTACGTACAAGCAAATCCAGGTTGTGCAATTATAGTTGATTGGCAGTCGTCTTACCTAACAAGCCCACTTCCTGTGGCTGCAAAAGGTTGGACTGGCCATGAATCACTGGCCAGATTTTCACTTCCATAGGAAGTTGCAGTAAGGAAAGTGATGGGGAGTTAACTGGAAACTGAGGGATAACACTTGCAATTTATGCCATGTCTTCTAACCTACCTGCAAACAAATCGAAATGAATACTCATGAAATAGCCAGTGTTGTCCAATTTTCCTGCAAACGAATCAGGATGAATGCTCAATTAATAAATAAAAATGTGGAAGAGCACTTAAGAGCCAGATATCCATTGACTAGCAAAACCTACACTAAAGTAGCATGGATATTTTCTCCCATCTCCCACCATACACATTACTGTGCTGCTGCCCATCAATCACTGCCCAGATTTTCACTTCCATAGGATGACATTTTCCTGGATATTTTCAGCATAAGATATATTTCTTCTGATTGCATTCTCAACCCACTCCCCCCCCCCCCAAATATGGTAAGGTCTGAGTTTAAACATTCCCTATGAAAACTCTTGAAATATAAATTTATTCAAGACCAGGTATATACAGATGGCAATGCATGTAGAAGACACGATCCTAGGGTTTGTTCTGAAGGTATATGAGACCACCATTTTGCTAAAGACTTTGCAAGTCTGAGTCTGGTTGGTACCTGGATGGCTAACCACCTGGGAGCCGCAATGGAAGAAAGAAGAAAGTTGGGATATAAGAAAAATTAAAATGTCCATGTGAAAACAATGGACAATTATAAGACTGCGGGAGACCCAAGTTCAAATCCCCAGGCAGCAATGAATCTCTCTGGGTTACCATCGGATGGGGTTAATGTGAAGGTAAAAAGAGTGTGGAAAACCATGTATGCTACCTTGATTTACAGTGGTACCTTGGGTTACGAACTTAATTCCGGAGGTCCATTCTTAACCCGAAACCGTTCTTAACCAGAGGTGCACTTTCGCTAATGGGGCCTCCCGCTGCCGCCACACCACCGGCGTGCGATTTCTGTTCTCATCCTGCGGCAAAGTTCGTAACCCAAGGTACTACTTCTGGATTAGCGGAGTTTGTAACCTGAAGTGTTTGTAACCCGAGGTACCACTGTATTTGGATAAAAAGCAAGATATAAATTTAATAATACTATGTGTGACGTTGTAGTTAGTGTCAGGATAAATGCAACCGTGGGTCAGATTCAACAAAACAATTGCATTAGCGGGAACCAGTGCAACAAGTCCCCCTAGTGTAATGTGACTTGCTCTTTATCATGCCTACATGCCCCTGTATCTCCCCTCAAATTGGCTGTTGGGGGTTGAGGAGAACCTCCAGAATATGATGCAGGGGATGAGAGGGGAGATTGTTCCATCAGGTAAGCCGAAATGCTTGCACTGATGTAACAATTGTAGTAGTTTAGAATTCCATCTTAAACTTTAAGAGCACCTCCCACATCTAGTTTAAGAGATTAGACCCAAGCAGGAGGCAAGGCTAGAAACTAGAGAGAGAAAGCAGCTAAAGGAGAGAAGATTTGTTGTATGTAGTTCTTTAATAAATCTATTTCTTGTTCAACTTCTCTAACCTGCTTATCATTAATTAAGGAACACCGCAGTTAGGAGTGTTGGATTTACACCAGTGAGAAATGGGTTCAAATTCAGTAAACCAAACATTTTACTGGATTATCAGGGACAGTTGTTATATTTCAGTCTAATTTACCTCACAGCACTGTGAGAGTAAAGGATTATATATGAGAGTAAAAAAATGTAAATAGTAATGCATCAGATTAGAAATGCACTGAGAATACCAAATCTATATCTATTTTCTGCTGTATACCATTGACTTTCTTTCAACAAGTAATGAACACACAAGGTTAACCTGCAGTTTATTACTTTTTGCAAATACTAAAATGCTCTCCTGTTGAATCGTAATTAGAAATATTGAACTTCCATGAAGAATAGGCAGTTGGTTGGTATTAAAGCTGCAATATAAACATGGTCATTCAGTATTCCTCGCTGGCTATTTTAGCAATTGCAATCAGTGGCAAATTAGCTTTCTTGTGAAAATCATTACATACCAATAATAAGGTTCACTCCATCTCTTTGTGAGATGAGCAAATCTTTCACACGAGGCACCGACAGCCACAGGAAGTGAATGGGAAGTTTGAACATTGAAAGGGTAGTTCACACAGCTACTAAAGCACCAAAAAATGCATTCATAAGGATTTTGCCATCATGAGTAAAATCTGGTATGCACATTGGCTCTTTTGTATTCTCTGTCAACATGCCAGGGTACAATCCTAAATCTGGCCACTGCCCAATAGGGCTTAACAGAACCACAGGGCCACTGTCAAATCTGTCACCTTTTTGTGCATACAAGCCAGGGTGGAAAGTAGAGGGGAGTGACCCAGGAACACCCTGAAGCATGCACAGCAATTGAGCCCAAATCAAACCTGGTGCTGTCACATGAATGCCCCATTTCAGAATTTTCTGCTAGCTGCTGCCCACAGGGAACACTTCTACTCGCCCATTTGGTAGGCAGAACAGAGGGATCTGCACCAATGGAGCAACACTAGTATCACTCCACAGGCAGAAGCTGGAGGAGACTATCTGGTGTTGTAAACAAAATCTGCCCTTATTCCCTTATGGGGTACACAAGAGCCCTTATAGAGTCCTTTGTAGGTTCTCCATCAGTAGGAGAAAATAACAGAGGCCAACCAGAGAATGTTGAGAAGCAAAGCAGCTAGTAAGCCTTATCTTTATAAAAGCTGTTGCAACAGGGTGCTCCCCCCACACGCAGGAGAAAGGAGGAGGACCCAGAACAAAGGTGTACCTGCCCTTATATAGACATATAAGACCACCCCAGAAACATCATACCTACCTCATAGAAAGGGCGGTTGACAACAAAAATCTGAGTGTGTTGTTTATCTCCTTATCTGATAATGCCTTATCTGATTGCCTTTCCTGGTAGTCTGGCCATTCCTTTGATATGGTAATCACTTAATTCCTGAGACTATGGGAAGGTTCCCTCACCCCCTCCCTCCTTGCAGAGAAACATTTGGCCAGTTTGGAAGTCAAAATGTTTTCAGGACTGTGTAGCTGTGCTGCTTCAGACATGTGTTTTATATACTGTATGTATGTATGTACGTGTTTGCTTGGTATGTTTATGAACACTTAGGTAATATATATATATATATATATATATATATATATATATATATATATATATATATATATATATATATGAGACCTTAACATTTTTATTACACTGGCATGACTGGGCAGATAGACACCTCCACCCAGCACCCTATCCAGTTCAGGTGCTCTACAGCTGCTTTTTTTTAAAATGGAAAACTGTGGATGATCATCATGTTTCTCCCCATATTACATTTCATTCAGCCCTGGATTTCATCTCATGGAGGAAGGACCATTGTACAGTATATCCATGCAACTGCTCATGCTTGTGGACAGTTCTCACAAACTGCTTAATTCATGGCAACTTCAGTTTCTATTCAATGGGTGGTGACTTTCAGCTGCGCTGTAGCCATATCCCAAGCTTGCAACATGGCCTCTGTACAGTGGACTCGTGGTGTTGTTGTTTTAAACAGTTTTCATGAGGCTGATTTGTGCTGAGTTCTACACATTGCACCATTTTTTTTTGCACAATGGGCTCAGCATCTAGAAGCACAACTAAAAAGCAGCATGAATTGCCTATAAACTACACATCTTGTTTTCTGAAAGCATCATAAAGTTTGGCCTATGCAGCCAGTCCTACACACGTCCACGCTGAAGTTGAGTCCTCTTATGTTCAATGGGATTTACTCCCAAGTAAATTTGCATGGGATATCATCCTCTATCTGGCTTTAGTCATATAGTGGCTTCCAGACTGCACAAAGCACTTAATCCCAGATACGTTTGTTGCTAGTGAGAGCAGCATTTGAGAGCACATGCTCAGTGATTTCAGTTAAATTTAAGCCCCTTCCAGGGATGCTTTGCAGACAAAGCCCAGCAATTTGCTCACCAGTCCATTTTCTTTCATGTAGAAGGGCTGGATTATTCTTCATTATTACAGTATATTAGGCAGAGATGTGCCAAGTGGGTGCTGGCTAACATCTCTGAATGCTTAAATGATAGGTTCTCTAGCTATGTAGTAATGTAAGCTTCTGAGCTGAGAACCCTTTCATTATGTGTTATTTGAGGTCAGGCTCCAGGCTGTTAAAGTGACGTGACAGTTCCATATCACAGGAAATTAGGCATAGCATGAAGAGCACAAGTTCACATACCTCCACATTTTGTATACAGAAGTCTGAGGCTTAACAAATGCTAGAAACATGACTGTACTAGGCTAACACATGAGTTAGAAATATGTATTATGTATAGTTAAAGCTATGGTTTTCCCAGTAGTGATGTATGGAAGTGAGAGTTGGACCATAAAGAAGGCTGATCGCCGAAGAATTGATGCTTTTGAATTATGGTGCTGGAGGAGACTCTTGAGAGTCCCATGGACTGCAAGAAGATCAAACCTATCCATTCTTAAGGAAATCAGCCCTGAGTGCTCCCTGGAAGGACGGATCGTGAAGCTGAGGCTCCAATACTTTGGCCACCTCATGAGAAGAGAAGAATCCTTGGAAAAGACCCTGATGTTGGGAAAGATTGAGGGCACTAGGAGAAGGGGACGACAGAGGACAAGATGGTTGGACAGTGTTCTCGAAGCTACGAACATGAGTTTGACCAAACTGCGGGAGGCAGTGCAAGACAGGAGTGCCTGGCGTGCTATGGTCCATGGGGTCACGAAGAGTCGGACACGACTAAACGACTAAACAACAACAACAACAATTATTTTACCTTTAGTAAATAACGAGCCCTATATAATTACATTCTATTCTTACTAGGACATGGTAAATACTGTAGTGGTAAATAATTTTTGTGGTTAATAATCAACATATATCTGTGGCACACTACTGTGTGTGTCACATAGACCTGTGTGTTTTTGTTTGGGTGTGGATAAAACCACAGAAGAGTTGGGTAGAAAACTGGGAAGAAAAACCCGAGCTCTAGCTTAGCCCTGCTCTCATTTTTCCACATTAGATAAGGATGACCTAATGTTCTTTTAGCAGAGTATGGAGGCACTCATATGAACTTTTGATAGGTCAAGGGCTAATTTGCTAGAAGCTATTTCATTTTTCAAATATACCTATCACTGTTAGGCATCATTCTCTAGTGGGAGACAAGGGAAAGGCATGTCTGGATAATGTTTCATGAATCCACATTTTATACCAAACTGAAAAGAATGAGCCAATTAATTTTCAATGGTTTTCTTATGAGTTTCAAGGACTTTATTCAAGGGATACTTCTGAGAGTGTTAACACTACAGATCCAGTTAATCATTTCTTTTTCTGCAGACCCTTCTGACTTTGGCAGAAATGGCAAAATCTGACATTAACCCTGATCTTTAATTTGACATCCATGACTTTTGGAGAGTTAATTTTTGAAACTTCAAGTTGTTTAAAGGATTTAAAATGAACAAAGATTCAGCATTGCCCCCCCCCACCAATACCCAAATACAACAAGGTTTTGAAATTCTCTACATCTTATGAAAACAGAGAATTGAGAATAATTTTATTCCATTAGACACATGCATTGTTATTTCTTTTAGCACGGGAAATGTTTCTATAAAGTTTTAAGATAACAGCATTCCTATATTTATGACCCTTATCAAACAAAACCCTGCTGAGTGTATTTTCATTTGAAAGGGCTTGCCTGCAGAGTGTGGTACAACATGCTTTTACTCTGATTGATGGGACACCCTTGTGTCCCATAAATTCCCATTATTTACATTATTTGCCATAGAACTTTTGTTTAAGCAACCGTGCACCCTTACCCAAGTCATTAGTGGTGGTGAATCACATATTTACGGTAATCCATTGGACAGGTTGCTGGAAATGGTACGGATGTCTAACTCCCTTTGACACCAATAGGTCTTTAGCATTTAACAATGTTCTAGATTGCACTTGCTGAGGAGTGTTTCATGGACTGTTCCAAGTTTCTTCCTTGAACTTTCAGATATCTTTAAGGACATCTCTAGCTCTTTCTTCCGCAGTTAAGGGAAAACAGGCAAGCAATAGTCTACACAGGCAAGAAACAGGTGAAGGACACCTTCCAGCCAGTCAAAAGCACGCAGTGAGGGTAGCCTATAGGGCAGAACTTGTGACTGGTGTAGCCTGCTGAGGGATGCTGGTCGAAAGAGGGGCCTGAGTGTAAAGGATTAACCATAATAGACTTCTTACAGTCGGGCTTTTCCTACCGTATTCCACATGGACACTGGATAGCTACCCCCAGTTTAGCCTAGGCTTTCTGAACACACCACAACATATCTAGCTATGGGTTTGTTGTGGGCACTTGTCGTATTCCAAGACAGAATTAGATAGACTTTTAACACCTTTGGGTTAAATGGGGTACATAATGCTTAACTCTATGTTGGATTGTTGCCTTGCTGCAAGGCACTTAACCTACTTATTTATAGTTCCCAACTCATTTTTCATAGGCCAGGGTAGTAGCACAAGAGGCCTGCCACACACACACAAAGTTAGCAATCCTATATTTAACCAGTAGGGCAGTTTTGGGGCCACAGCTTAGCTGTGTGTAACGTTATGAGCACATACAAGCAGAAAGGGCTAGGGATTGCTTCCTAGTTCAAACCACATTGCCACAAAAATGTCCAGAGACAGTTTTAAGCTCTAAGTACTGTCATTGGTTTAGAGCAGTAGTTGCCAACTGGTGTTATGCAGACCCCCTGCACCATTCAGATAACAAATACTACCATAGAGCTATAAATATTCTCAAAAGTAGGGGGTCTATGTCTTGGCGTTTGAAAAACGGGGTACATAGTACTTAGCTAATTGGGAACCAATGCTTTAGAGAATAATGTGAAGGAAACATGTTTGAGCCACAGTTAAATAGCATCTACAAGCAATAATTCACTCTACCTCCCCCTCTCTCACACACACATGTTCTTAACATCTATACATAGAGATAAATACCGGTAATCTCCCTCCCTTTTGCTCCATCTTTTCCAGTGAAGTAGGAGTCATTACCCTTTTATTATTATAGATATGTTCTCTAGGAGTTGATTCAATGAAACATATGGCCCGATTAAGGACATATAAATTAAGTGGGAAGGGATTGCATTTAATAATTACCTGCAGCTGCAGCTTTCAGCATTTGCAAAAAAACCCCACCATAAACCAGTGGTTCCCAACAGGTGGTCCGCGGACACCCAGGGGTTTGCGAGCTATGCCAGAGGGGTCCGCAAGATGCTATTAGAATAAAAAATATATTAAATATATTTCATATGATAACAGATTTTTTGTTTTGGCCGCTTCCTGCATGAGCAGAGTCTAGCGCAAAACTAGAATTAGATAGAGGCAGTAGTTCTGCTGTATGCCGTTAGGTGGCGCTTTACAAACACTACTGATTTGCAAAGAGGTAGCGTGCGCATTCTACTATAGCTCACCTCCCCAAGATGCTTTGCGCGCGTCAGCTTCATTTGTGTGCTACTGCACAGGTACCCTGTCTTCTCCATTCCCCTCCCTCCTCCCTGGCGCGCGCTGCCTCTTTGCAAAACAGTAGTGTTTGTAAACAAAGCGTTGTTTTTCGCGTAAGCTACAGTTCGCGTAGTTAAAAATGGACCGTTGGTTAAAAAGTGGTTCGTTAAAACGACAAAGGCCTACAGATGAAGAGGAAGAACTGTAAAAAACGTATAAATATAAAATATAAAAAGACTCTTAATTTGGCTCTCACTTTTTAATTTTAGGATTAGGAATTAATGGGGGTCCTTGTCACAATAGCGGCTCGATGAGGGGTCCTTGAGAAAATTTTGTTGGGAACCCCTGCCATAAACATTTCTAAAACTCGTATTTATAGAAGCACAGGGAAGTACCAGTTGAATCCTGACAAGACAGAAGTACTGTTTTGGGGGGACAGGAGATGGGCAGATGTGGAGGGCTCCCTGGTCTTGAATGGGGTAACTGTGCCCCTGAAGGACCAGGTGCACAGCCTGGGAGTCATTTTGGACTCACAGCTGTCCACGGAGGCACAGGTTAATTCTGTGTCCAGGGCGGCTGTCTACCAGCTCCATCTGGTACGCAGGCTGAGACCCTACCTGCCCGCAGACTGTCTCGCCAGAGTGGTGCATGCTCTGGTTATCTCCCGCTTGGACTACTGCAATGCGCTCTACGTGGGGCTACCTTTGAAGGTGACCCGGAAACTGCAATTAATCCAGAATGCGACAGCTAGACTAGTGACTGGGAGTGGCCGCTGGGACCACATAACACCGGTCCTGAGAGATCTACACTGGCTCCCAGTACGTTTCCGAGCACAATTCAAAGTGTTGGTGTTGACCTTTAAAGCCCTAAACGGCCTCGGTCCTGTATACCTGAAGGAGCGTATCCACCCCCACCATTCAGCCCAGACAGTGAGATCCAGCACCGAGGGCCTTCTGGCGGTTCCCTCATTGCGAGAAGTGAGGTTACAGGGAACCAGACAGAGGGCCTTCTCGGTAGTGGCACCCGCCCTGTGGAACGCCCTCCCAGCAGATGTCAAGGCAATAAGTAACTATTTTACTTTTAGAAGACAACTGAAGGCAGCCCTGTTTAGGGAAGTTTTTAATGTTTGATGCTGTACTGTTTTTAATATTCAGTTGGAAGCCACCCAGAGTGGCTGGGGGAACCCAGCCAGAAGGGCGGGGTATTATTATTATTATTATTATTATTATTATTAATAATATATTATTATTATTATTATTATTATTATTATTATTATTATTATTATATACAAGTGTTTTTTTCAAAGGAAGAGAGAAATGTGGGCACAGTAAAGGATGAACTGCAGCTTGAACCCCAATGTCATTCTTTCTATATGCAGGCCACCTGACCATTTTTCAGCTTGCCATATGTGCCAGTTGTCAATGCCCAGTTCATTAGCACTTTTCTGATTCTATGCGAAAGGCCACAAATGTCCAGGCCTAGAGGCCTGAAATTCAATCTCTGTTTAAAATTTCTTTCCCATATTTCTTTTTTTAAAAATTTAACAAAGGCAGTTTGCTGGCGTTGCTTTAGTAACCACGTGAAATAAATGAAAAGTAACGCTTATTACTTTAGAAAACTAGAGAGAGGCATTAAATGGAAGCATTAAACATAATAAACCTGACTGTGTCTTAGCAACTGTATGGAGTCTTATCTTTCCAGTTTATTATGGTTCGATGGTTATCAGAGACTTAGGCAAACATTCACTCCCATTTAAGAATTGAAAATAATTTCTCAGCTCTTTTACAGGCAATCCCTTTCTTAAACCAGCATTGTCTTTCTCACCAGGAAGTCTCCTCTCTCCACTCATATTGCCCCTTTATATTGATTGAGCTCGCCTTCTAATGCACAAAGCTAATGGCTCCATCTTCCTGCATGTCTCATGAAAATAGTAGGGAAATCAATTCCTCAGCTTATGAAGGCACCAAAGATCTTTTAAAATCTTAAAAATGGGTGGAAAGATCAATGTCTCCTTAGTTTCATCTTCAATACTAGCTGGTACCTAAGCAGGCCATGAGCCTTTTGAGAAGGATTGCCATCATAAACTAATACCAATATTACTGGAATACACTGTTTATGCTGAATTGATGTGTGGCCTTGATAGAGTCCTTAAAGTTTTCTTGACTGCAATGAGATTAGGGCTGCATTCCTTATACTCGTTTACCTGAAGTCAGTGGGACTTTCTTCTTAGTAAACAGGCATAGGGTTGCCCTGTAACTATAACTGCTGAGTTTTTCTGGTTTATAGATAAAGTAATGAACATTTTGAATCTTACTGAGTGGGTGGACAAATTACTGCTCTGAAAATGGACTCATTGGGTGGTGTTACTCAGAGTATTCCCACTGAAATTAATGAACATAGTTAAGTTAGGTCTATTACTTTCAATAGGTCTAGTTAAATGCTACCTTATGTTGTCAACAACAGTCTTTCATTTTAAAATTTTATTTTTGTAGTTTGATGCTATGCATGCCAATGAAAGCCATTTTGTCCACTGAGACATACTATACATACAGTTTAAGTCCTTTTCAATACAGTGGACTTGCTTTTGAGCAGACACTTGTGTACATACACTTGTACTGCAAGTGTGCACAGGTTTGCCCCTTTCACATTATTATTAGTTAATCGGTAGAGTGTGGATATATATAGCCAATTTTTGAAAGCCAGCTCACAGTAGACATGACAAATCAGCAATAAACAACAACAACAGCTATTTTAAATTATGTCTATTATATGTAGGGAAAAATAAAATATTGCATAGGTAGGAAAATGCTAACTTTAAGTGGGCTCATGTGAGAATGAATTCAGTGTCAAGTTAGCAGGTTACATACAGAAAATAAAATAAAATAAATTGCTAGGAAAGTGAAAGTTTGAAACTGATGCAACTAAAATATATATTGAATCAATGAAACAATACAATCTTTCCATTTGAATTTGAGTGGTCTGGCTGCACCTACCCTCTGAAATTCCCTCCTGTTACTTATCACATAGTGCCTCCCTCTTCCCACTGTTCCAGCTCAGTTGATTGGCACTCATCCAGTCCACCACTGCATCCACATGACGGTCCAGATCATGCTTAATCATTTGTGACTCAAATGTTATGGAGAAATAGAGCTGCATGTTAATTCACTTTAAGATGTGTCACAGGAAGCGATTCATAAATGGGATTAAATAAATTAATAATAATAATAATAATAATAATAATAATATTGGTTACATGAAAATCCCAGCTTTCCAGATCTACATGGTGTTCTTTCTTTAGGTCTTTATACCTATATAACCTTTTGTAAATGACACTGTATTTTATAAAATGCTTATTAAAATGTGTCTCCCTGGCTTCCCCAATAAATAAAATAAGATTGTTAATATATAATGTTGCTCTTCTTTAACTGGATAGCTGTCATGAAACTACTTTGAGGTCATTTAGATTAGCTGGTAAAGAAATTTAACACACGTTTGTTCAGGGATCTAATTACAGTCTAATTACAGTCATACCTCGGTTTAAGTATGCTTCGGTTTGAGTACTTTCAGTTTAAGTATTCCGCGGACCTGTCTGGAACAGATTAATCCACTTTCCATTACTCTCAATGGGAAAGTTTGCTTCAGGTTAAGTATGCATCAGGTTAAGTACGTACTTCCAGAACCAATTATACTCATACTTCGGGTTAAGTACGCTTCAGGTTGAGTACTCCGTGGCCCCGTCTGGAACGGATTAATCCACTTTCCATTACTTTCAATGGGAAAGTTTGCTTCAGGTTAAGTACGCTTCAGTTTAAGTACTCTGCGGACCGTCTGGAACAGATTAATCCACTTTCCATTACTTTCAGTGGGAAAGTTCGCTTCAGGTTAAGTACGCTTCAGGTTAAATACAGACTTCTGGAACCAATTGTGTACTTAAACCGAAGTACCACTGTACTCATTAATATTAGACCGAACAAACCACAATGTGGTCCTTCCAATGATCAAAGACTGGCTTTGATTATCTGGGCTATTCAAATAAGCTCCAGTACTGACATAAAACATACAAACTTCAAAAAAAGTGGGAAGATTCCAGGCAATGGAACAAACTCCCCTGCTCATGTATGGGGAGGTCAGCTGTCATCAAGATCACAGTCAAGCCAAGGATACTTTATGTTCTAAAGAAGACTCCCTTCTTTGGCAGGAATGTGGAAAGGTTTTTATTGAAAGGGTGAAATTATTCAAATTTCAGTGTGTTCCCAAATCTAAAGACTTTTAACACATGAGCACACTCACACAGAAGCATACAGTAAGTGGAACAAAATCTCTGTTTTCTGACATCCCAGTTATTATCCGGAACTCTATGGATGAGTACAGATGCCATTTACCTGCGTTCATGTAACCACCTGATAGATAAGTCAGTCTCTTTGGTCCAAACCTGGCAACCTGGAATACCGGTAATCAAATGGTTTTGTGGGAAATACCACTAGATAATTTTGTGAGCACCATTTTTGTTGGAAAAGTGACAAATAAATGGATGACAATGACAGGTGCTTATCTGTTTTCACCTGATGTTTGTCTTCCAATGTTCATTGCTGTTGGACAGTTTGGATTCTCCCGTGCCTTGGCAGCTCCCCACTCTGCTATTCCAAGCTTGCTGAGAGAAATGATGCATAACAGCATCATTGTAGAACTTTTCCTTCCTTCCTTCCTAGTCCTTAAAGCCACAATAGCTTGCCTGAAATAGAATAGATGCTGGTTGCCTTCTACAGAAAGTGTAGATCTAGTGCAAAAGTGCATCTGCTGGCAGGGGCCAGGGAATCACACCAGACAAAGAGAGGGATTTAACTCTTTCTTTCCCTGCTTCAGTTCTGAGGAAAATCATAAGAGCTTCCTTGTCCCGAGTCATACCATTTGTGTGGGATGTGATACATAAGTAGCAGTCAAGTACAACATTCCTTGTTTTCCTAGAGTGGACATGCGAGGGAATGTTTGGTCCATCCAGTAAAAAAACTTCCTGTTTCCTCCTGGCTAGGACATACTTCCTTTGCATGTGACTAGATGTGGGTGTGACCTTACCTGTCCAGGTAACACAAAAGGACAAGGCAAGCAGCCATCTCTCTCTTTTTGACTTCCTCCGTCGTTGGAGCAGCAGCTTTTCCTAGAGAAAACAAGGCACTCTGAGAGACATGCACCTCTACACAAAGTGTGCTGATCAGATCTTAACATGTTACATTAACAATACAGTGGTGCCTCGCTAGACGAAATTAATTCGTTCCACGGGTCTTTTCTTATAGCAAAAAAATTCGTCTAGCGAATCCCATAGGAATGCATTGAATTTTTTCTGAATTTTTTTTTGCCCATAGGAACACATTAATTGAATTTCAATGCATTCCTATGGGAAACCACGATTCGCTAGACGACTTTTTCGTAAACCGCATTCGTCTAGCGAGGCAAGCTCCGCTCGAAAAATCATTTCGTTAAGCAGAAATTTCGTTCAGGGCATTCGTTAAGCGAGGCACCACTGTATGATCAGCAATCACATCATAGGCTTCAAAAAATAAAATGCCAAGTGCATTTGCTTGTGATCGTTGCCACAGTAGCCACTGGGCCCAAAGTGCCCAGGAAGGGACACTTTACATCTTCCCTTGCCATCTGTGATCATTTAGCATGGGGTGGGGGAGAGAGAGAGACTCATGTGTTGCAGTGATAGCTATGCCTTCCCATTTCACTCTGGTCTGGTATTTTATTTTTAAAAACTTTTGATGTGATGGCCAATCACAGCACTAATGTAATGTTCAGTTAGGTCCTTAGTTAGTGTTTATTGTCTATAGCCAAAAGGTTCTGCTTTTCCAAATTGTGTGTAGGATATCCTACCACCTGGAACTGGGTCTGTTGGACCAGCAAGAGGTCAGTTAGCTGGTGTATCGTTCACATATGGTCTGCAGGTACCAGAAGGCTTTATAGCCCCATAACTTACAACCATGTGGACATGCTTTTCTTCAACTGGTCATCACAGATTATTACTCTCTAAAAGATACCAATGGCTAGTGATAAACACAATGCAAGGGAAATTTTCTTCTTGCTTTGCAGAATGCACATTGCAATAAGCACTTACCATTCTTTTTGAAGATACAGTTCCAGTTATTTTCTATTTTCTGGGATACAGCCAGGTTGTGGCCTTCAGCACTTTTTCTCAGCTGCCTGCCTATTTCTTTTTAATTGTGCCTCTTGATCCTGCCTGCTGCCTCTTGGATAGCGATTTGCCTGAACAATGCAAGTTCCCAGCAGAGTGCCAAAAACACTCAGCTTGCTATTTGAAATGTATCCCTTAGGTACGGTTGGAGTGTTGTTGAGAAATGTGCAGTTGGCTGGCCAGCAGGTTTCTGAAGCAGCAAAATTGAATTTGGCAAAGGGTGAGGCCGTTCATATTGCTTCCAGGTGAACTTTAGCTTCAGGATCATTTAACCCTGTGGTATTTGATGGTGGTTGTAAAAATTGCATTGCTTTTATTTAAAATATGTTACTTTTGGACTGAAGGAATATTTTTTTCCAATGCTCATATTTGCTCTGTTGCTAAGAGAAGTCCTTTCTCTTTGCCTTGTTCTTAATTTAAATACAAATCTGTGTATCAAGTTTACTTTGTGACATACATGTGGTTGTTAATATTGACCCTCCCACAAACACACATACACTCCCCATCATTATAATTTCCAAGGCAGCTCGCTTTATCATCTTTTTGGTTAGGCAATAGGTAGAGCAATCTCATATGTCAATTACATTGGGGTCAGAGATATGCTACCACTATTCTGGCAGCATGCATATTGCATATGGGATGTGCTCAGTCAAGGATGCACAAAAAGAATCAACAGGAGGGCCTGCTAGTTCTGTGGATGAACATACACTGAGGTGTTCATCAGGAAAATAAAACCAGCTCTGCATTAGGGTTCTCTATACAGTGGAACCTTTGGTTGAGAATGTGATCCATGCGGGAGGCACGTTCGCAACCTGCAGCATTCGCAACCTGCAGTGCTGCGTCTGCGCAAAGCGCAATTTAGTGCTTTTGCGCATGCGCAAGTGCTGAAACCTGGAAGTAACCTGTTCCGGTACTTCCGGGTTCGGCATGTCTGTAACCCAGAAACGCGCAACCCACAGCGATCGCAACCCAAGGTATGGCTGTACAATCATATGGATAAATTAGTGATCTTTTCCATTACATAGTCTTCCAGTCTATAAGGTCATTATTTTGTCAGTACAAATCACACTCTATACATTCAGTTTTCAGATTAACAGTTGGTTCCTTTTTATTGTTAAAATTGCTTGGCAAAATACCAGAGTGCCAACAAAATGCAGTGACATATTTTCAATATTGATTTCACCCCGAGCACAAAAAGCTAACAAATCAGAATATAGACGCAAGATTGTATAACTGTTCCAGTTTAGATTTATTGGGCATATTAAATAGGATAATCTTGTTCAGTTCTAGCACCAGGATACAGAAGAGCACGTGCTAAATGTGATTTATACTCAAAAACCAAGGAACTTTCCTCATATTTTCTATCCCATAAACTTGCTAATCACTTTAGAGATAATATCATTAAAATACACACTTCTTACATCACAGATTTAAAGCTTTCTGTCCTCATCCAGACAAACTGGGACAACTTTTTGAAAGGTCTTCTAAGAAATAATATTGATATATGCTAGGAATGCACTCCTTATTTAATTTTTCCCATTCTTTTCATCGGGGAACAAATAGTTTTATTCAAAATCTATTATTTATAAACAGTCATAAAACTGCTTTCATGAAATAGTTACACAAGAGATATTCCAGAGAGACCCAGCTTTGAGAAAAATGTAGAAAGTTATTTTGTTTAAAGCCTGCATGTCCATGTGTTTCCCTCAGTGTAATGCAGTAACAACAAAATATCTTCCCAATCTAAAGCAATTGAGTTAGGAGAGAAGGTTTTACAACGTATTCACACTTACAGTATTCATAAATCCATAAGTATAGTAATGTTTCGTGGATTGTCCTCTGATGACACAATGGGGTGTATGGGCTGCTGTATGGGCTGTGCTTGCACCCCTAATAAGGGGAAAGATGGGTGTTGGACTCCACAGGAACAAAATATAGTTCAATTCTGCCAAAGTATTAACTAGGGAAAGAATTATTTGTAATTCACATGCAGCCATACAAGTTATATGCAAGATAAGGCTACCAATGACTACTAGCCAAGATGCCTATGATCAGTCTCCACTGCTGGGGACAGTATGTCCCTGAATACCAGTTGCTGTGAATCTTAGCTGTGGAGAGTGCTTTCCCCCTGATGCCTAGCTTGTGAGCTTCCCAAGGGAATTGGTTGGCCACTGTAAAAACAGATTGCTGGAGAATAGAGAGGCCTTGGCCTGATTCAGCAGGTCTTTACTTATGTCCATAAGTGACGCTTGCCCAAGCAGGCTGCTTTGGCTGAAGATGCTCTTCCTTTCTTGGCAGCTGTAATCCTCACAACTGGATCCCAGTGGTACACAGGCGTTTAACTCCCTCCTAGCCTGAAAGGGACATGGGTGGCGCTGAGCCTAGGGCTTGCCGATCAGAAGGTCGGCGGTTCAAATCCCCGCGACGGGGTGAGCTCCTGTTGCTCAGTCCCAGCTCCTGCCAACCTAGCAGTTCGAAAGCACGTCAAAATGCAAGTAGATAAATAGGTACTGCTCCGGCGGGAAGGTAAACGGCATTTCCGTGTGCTGCTCTGGTTCGCCAGAAGCAGCTTAGTCATGCTAGCCACATGAACTGGAAGCTCCCTTGGCCAATAAAGCGAGATGAGTGCTACAACCCCAGAGTCGGTCACGACTGGACCTAATGGTCAGGGGTCCCTTTACCTTTACCTAGCCTGACTGGACAGTTCACATAAGCCCAGCAACCAGGATTGGAACTCTTTTCTTGCGCAGTACAACTTCCACAAAAGAATTTCCCTTTTTCATATAGCTTATATTGTATAACACTGCCCTCTGACCAACCCCAGAACTGCCGGGAATGCACTATTTCTTCCTGCAGCAACAAAACACAGGCAGAAGGTAGAAGGGAAAGCAATTCTACATGCCTTTGTTGTAGCATAGATTACATGTTCTTTGTTCCTGCCTTTGGCCTTCTCCAGTTCTCCAAATGTATCTCCAGAGCAAGAGGTAAGGTGATTATGTAGGGCATGCTCTGGTCTAAAGTTCAGATGGGAGTTGTGGCCCCAAATATCTAGACAGCATCGGGATGGAGAAGGTTGATGTAGGGTTTGTCTGGGGGCGGCTTACTCTAAAAAAGGAAGCTGGACTTTCCCCCTGTTCTCTTGTTTCTTGGGGATATACATTTGTGAAATGTACCTATCCTTTTCCAATAGGTATCCATTTTGCCTAAAACTACGGCTGTCTATGCAACATACATTTCAAGCACATGACTTCCCCCAAATCTGGGGACTGTAATTTGTTAAGGGGTTTAAGGGTTCTGGGAATTGTAACTGTGATGGGTAAACTACAGTTCCCAAAATTATTTGGGGCAAGTTGTATGCTTTAAATATATGATGTGTACATAGCCTTTGTAGTATGGAGAGAGAAAGAGAGAATGAGAATATGTCTGGTGTTCTTATTGCAAACACTGGGTAGAAGCTTGTGTTCAATTCTAGTATAACCTCTAATGTTCCCAATGGAACAAGAACAAAGAATAACAGGAGGAGAAGTGAGAGAGGGTTGAGTCATGATCAGGATTACAGTGTAAAATAACCTGCGACTGAATATGTCCATGCACAGTTCATAAATATTTCCACAGATCCATTTAAATGTACAGTAATATTTATTTTACTTATTCAAGTATCGTGAAGGGAAATAGTGGTTATGGTTCCATTTTGTTATCAGGCACTACTGGGAGTAATTAGCAGTGAATGAACATATTAAAACCTCCATAATTTGGGTAGACACCAAAGCAAATAATACATTAACACATTAGAGATTACAGGCATCATTTAAAAATGTATGGTCTTGCTGGGGGGATGACATTACACATGCAATATGTCAGAATAATGTTTGCTTGTCCCTTGTTAATATTGGTGGATTTAGGTCCTTATTCAGCACTTACAAATGCTGAGAGGTGCGGCGGAGGCCGCCCCAGGCGCGCCAGATGCCCTAGACGTGCCTCTCATCTGTTCAGGCTGCTCTCCGGAGGCGCGTGGGCCTGGTCAGAATAATGTTTGCTTGTCCCTTGTTAATATTGGTGGATTTAGGTCCTTATTCAGCACTTACAAATAAATGATGCTAGCAGGGATTTAAAAGTTTGAATAAACCAAACTGATACTTTTTTCTTTTTGCATCAAGTGATACTAAGGGTGCAGTATTTCTGTGCATTTCTGAGCAGTTAAGTGGAGTAGTCATTCATTAAATTACTTTCTATTATTTTCTTTTTATCCTTCCTCCTATTTACACTCCATCCACTGCCCTCCCACTGCTGGTTTGGGAAGCAGTGTACATACATTAGCCACAATTCATATCTATCCTGTTCCTGTCGTTCTTTGAGAAATATTGCACTTTGATGTGCTTTCTCATAAAACAGTTTCAATCCAAATTGATAAAAAGAAAGAGCTCACTGTGTTTCAAACCAGTAATTAGTACGCAGTCTTAGCCTCACTTCCTATTCTGCAAAAGCAGGATTGATGATGATTCTGTCCTAGAATTAAAGTTGTGGGTTCTTTAAATATTTGTGGTTGTGTTCTGCAACATGTCAATGACGCGATATTAGTGCATTTGTGGCAGATATATACTGGACCGCACATCATTCCACCTTATTAGTTGTTTCCTCAGTGTGATGCTTCCTGAATGTTAATGCATTGTTGCCATTGGGAGGGGCATCACAAAAGCAGGACAAAAAATCATCTGGAACATTACAACCACAACAAAACGTTCGCAAGCACAAACATTATCAGAAGTGGACTGCGTATAACCACCTGATGACCACAAATGATCATGAATGCACAATAAAAAGGACCATAGCTGCCAAGTTATCCCTTATTTTAAGGGATTTTCCCTTATGCTGAATAGGCTTCCTCGTGAGAAAAGGGAAAACTTGGCAGCTATGAAAAGGACACCTGGAAGGGGCCTTGATTCTCTTGGGAAAGAATTAGGTACCCCATATGCCTCACACATCAATAATGTTAGGAAAAGGGGGGAAATAGAAGAAAACCTGACATATTTCATCATTTGTGCATGTGGACAGCAAGGAAGGACAGATTTTGCGCTCAGCATATGCTATATAACCCAGAAAAAGATGAAGAAAATAATATATTGTCAGAGCCAAGCAATAGGAAAGGGATGAGAAGGAATTCTCATATAGTGTGGAATTGTGCTTATGGGGCCAGCAAACCTTCATATTGCAAATGCAACTGGAAATGACTCTCTCGGCTTTACTGCAAAACATTACTGAGGGATTGACTAGGATATAGAGAGATCCTGATCACATTTCCTTGATGGGTGTGCATTGCTACTACATCTGAAACTAGAACTTCATGGAGCTGAAAAATAAGCAAAAAGAGACAATTAAAATAACCAAAGGGGTGAGGCCCCTTTTCTGCAAGCAATGATGAAAGATGTTGGGAGAGGGTTTATGTTCTCTCTCCCTCTCCCTCTCCCTCTCCCCCTCTCTCTCCCACCCCTCTATTTTAAATGAAGCTTTGGGGCGGTCTATGCATAGTGGAGATACACTTTTCTCTCTTCTGCAACACTAGAACTCAGGGGAGTGGGTAGAGGAATGCAGCCAAAGATCCTATTGGTGACCATATGGGAAGGCTGCAGACTGAACAGCCACACAGTAAGGTGAAGTAATTACACTAAATAAAGATTTGTATCTAGTATATTTATATGTCTCCTCTAGTTCTTTTTTGTTGACGGGTAAATGTCCATCTTAGCTCCATTCTCCTTCAGACCATCTGGTCAGGAATAAGAAGGTCCTTAGTTGTCTCAATCCACATTAGTGTTGGATGGACACAGCATCCTGCACCATGGCAAGCAGCTACATGGAGTATATAGCCTTGCATTTAGGGCCTAAGTTGACCTCCTGCTAGAATACCTCACATAAAAATATATTAAATTCCTTCTGAGAGACACAGAGCACATTTTTGTCACCAGCCGATATCTACAGGGAATTCTTGCCCATCAGGGATTAGAGGAAGGACTTTCAAATTAGAGAGCTGTATTTCCAGAGAAATTTACATTTGTATAGAAATTGAGCACAGCTTGCTTTTCGTTAGTAATCTGTTAATATAGGCCGCTTCATGGCAGTCAGCATTGCCTAATAAAGAGTCCCTGCTAATTCTTCAGAAAATTCAGGGCACATCCTTCTTTCCCTGACAGCTTTAAGACACAAATGCTTGTCCTTGGAATCACGGATTTAAAGTTTCCTTTCCATAACATCTCTTTTCATGTCCGTAATTCATTCACCAAGCTCCATGTTTACAGAAATGACAACTTTCATTTTTAGTGTATGAATGTCTTTATCTGTATCACAACTCATCCTCCTCATTTTGGCTTAGCTATTTTTAATTTAGTTTTTGTTTACATCAGACTTTGTTTATATCAAAGGAAACTCATTATTTGTATACATCACAAAAGAAGCTGGCCGATTATGACAATGAAGGGGAAAAGTAAATAGAAGTCCTTAGACTCTGAAACATTTTCTGGCCTACTTCATTTGTTCACAGTTGCGTTACTCTTGGCTCCTCTGATTACTTTGTTCTTAGCATCATTAATCAGCGATGAGAGATGCCAAGAACCAGCTAGCTGAAATCCAACCGGCTATTGAAGTACATTTTTTAACCTTCTATGGATAGCAAACCATCACTCCTAGTTCCTCAGAAAAACTAAACAAAGGCCATTGTAAATGACTCATGACAACTTCAATTTTAATAGTACAAGTAGGCTAGTTGATACAGTGAAGTCTTTTGGAAGAAATGGTCAGAGAATATTGTTGTTGAACTTCCAAAGGCAAGTTCTCCGGTTAGGTTGTATCCTTGTAACAATCCAAGAGTGGAGCAGATGCACCAAGCAGCTTCATTTACCAGGACAAGAGCCAGAGTCAGGGGAGACTTCATCAGAGGCGGAAGACCCCCATTGCTAGTGTTAGTGAGTCTGAGGGTCAAGGGGAGTCACTGGAAATGGAGAAGCTTCCTGAGATCACCACTCATAGAAGTCCATCACTTGGAAAATTGAGAGGTTCAGGGCTCCCATTACATCCTGACTCATCCCAAGTTCTTCTTATATAAAATTGTCACCAGAAGCACAGGCAGCAGAGTGTGGGTCTGAGCAGAGGTCCACACCTGAAGGCTTTTTTGGAATTTCAAGGCCTACTTCCCCTGATCCCTCTTCAACAGCAAGAAACTACAGCCCATACACGCCCTGGATATAGGCCCTGCTGATGCCCCATAGTTGATGCAACATCTCAGCTTTGCATAATCTGCTTGGGCAGCTCTCTTGTTCTGGAGGAAACCTTGCTCTCTGACCTATACAGCAGTTGATCAGCCTCCTGGGTCAGAGAAGAATCTAATCTAAATGGCAATGGTGGCAGGAACAAGACCAAGCCCTTTCCCCTGTCCCTCATTCAAGCAACTGAGGCTTCTACCTGTGTCAGTCAGCTGCCAGCCCATATCACAGATGTGGGTCATTGTGGGAATAGCATTGGCTTTGCAGATTTTGGGGTCACTGAAAGAGACATACCTGCCATTACTGGGATGGTTCCTCCACTTTCAGTGTAGTAGTGCAAAGTATTACAACGAGAGCCTACAGTGAGGAAGTGCCATTTGAACATATATATCCTTATATTCAGCAGGCAGTGTTCATGTTCTACTTATGTAGACACAATTTTACTATGTGTGTCTGAGATGCTCACATGGTTTTCCACCCATGAAACACATGTGCTGCACACTCTGGGAGTCAAGGTTCATTGGGAAGTAAATCATGTTGCATGGGAAATACTCCTGGAAATACTCCTGGAAGCTGTGTCTGGGAAATACGACAGGAGAAGAATTAGTATTATTTCAGTGGTTCCTCAGTGTTTTGGACTACATAGGTTTGCCAACAAATATCCGCCCTTCTTAGAGATACCTGCCAAGTATACGGAAGAGATCAGGAGTTTGGCATGAACAGAAGCATCCAAGAAGAGAGCTGTAAAGAGAGGCTGGGATCTGGATTGAGGTTTTTCTGCATGGATTGAAGGCCAATTAGAAGCAGGATAGATTTGCCTGTCATCAACCCTTGTTTGAAAAAGGAAGCTGTATGGAAATGTAACCCTCAACTTGCTGCAAAGTAACTGGAACCCAACATTTCTCCACTAGGTGGCTGGGCAGTCTGTGACATTACACTATATGGAAGGGTGGGAACCTAGTTATCTGGGAGCAGATGTACCTCAGAATCCACTCAGCAGGGCCTAACTGGAAGTTTATTTTATGGGATTTGTTGACTGCCTCCCTTTCAGATTTCTCTACAAGAATGGGCTAATATCGACAAGATGTTGTTGCATTTATTTGTACTGCTATTTTGATCCAGCTTCTCACCAGGGAAATCAAACTGAACCTGCTTACTCCCGAAGAAGAAGAAGAAGAAGAAGAAGAAGAAGAAGAAGAAGAAGAAGAAGAAGAAGAAGAAGAAGAAGAAGAGTTTGGATTTGATATCCCGCTTTTCACTACCCAAAGGAGTCTCAAAGCGGCTTACAATCTCCTTTCCCTTCCTCCCCCACAACAAACACTCTGTGAGGTGAGTGGGGCTGAGAGACTTCAAAGAAGTGAGAGACTTCAGAGAAGTGTGACTAGCCCAAGGTCACCCAGCAGCTGCATGTGGAGGAGCGGAGATGCGAACCCAGTTCCCCAGATTAAGAGTCTACCGCTCTTAGCCACTACACCACACTGGCTCTCTGTGATGTTAGAGTGATGTTGAGTGTGAGTCCTTGTGTAATCTCAACTTTCTGGGACAGAGCTTCACAACATTAGGTTGGTTTTTTTTTTTTTTGCAGATTGGATGCAAAAAGAAAGCAAAAGGAAGTGGCGGGATTCTTCAAGGGTATATATATACCACAAATCTGCATCAGTTTTGAGGCAGTTTAACTGTCATGGCATCCCTCTGAGGACCAGGCATTAAGCACCTGTGCCTTTAAGAGCAGGCATTTTCCCTTCTCCACAGACTGACAGTATGGGGTCTTAGCCTGGATTGGGACCCCAGTGGTGGTGGTAATAGGAGGCTTTCACACTTTGACCCCCCCCACTGGATCCAGGCCTCCCACACCTGCAAGCTGAATTGGGAGGAAGGTTGCATTAATTTCAATGGAGGCTTTCCCCCCTAGAATGCAGGTGTGGGGTGTGTGTGTGTGTGTGCTCATCTGGCAGGTGACCAAGGGTTAAAGTCTCTTGACATCCCCCTTCCCAGCTACCATCAGTCTGGAATGGGCCCTCCATGCTGGCAATTAGTGTAAACGGAAAACGCCCCCCTTCTTCTTTTTTCAAAAAAATTATGCACCGCTTGATTGGGGGGGGGAGAGACAAAAAATCTCAATGTGGTTTACAAACAAGAAAAAAGTAAAATCAAGAAAAAATTACAACCCTACTTTAAAGCATATAAAAGTTAAAACACTAAAACATTTATTTATTTATTTTTACTTTAAAATGGGTAGCTAATCACTGTTTAGCTTGGCTCTGAATCAGGGTGCTGAAAACTGTTTGTTAGAGGTTCCTTTCCTCACAGAACTGCAGGAATTACTTATGTAAAAGTATGACAGTTAGTTTATGTCTATATTGCAGATAAACCCTTCAATTTTTTAATAAATCTGGTAAGGACCCCACTGAAAGAGATCTCTTTAAATATTGGAAGAAATAAGAGCCATGTGGTAAACACAGCTTGGAATTTCAGCGCTTTACATCATTTACCCAAAGCACTCTTTAACTACAGCATCCAACACTGGCATTTTCAGACTTTGTTGTACAGGGGGCGATCAACAATTAATTTGCTCTGAGAGGTCAACTGTATTATATTTCATGGGCTTATTTGACGGCCAAGCTAGAGAGTTGCCCCATGAAAGAAACAGCTCTTTTTAAAAAATGTGCAAACCTCTGCAGAAATCCTCCCCTCACCATGCTCTTAGGCCTATACAGCATGCTACATGCTGACTGCATATGTCAACTTCTAGTTCTAAAAGATTAATCTCCCATTAGCCAGTGTGTTGTTAAGCCTTTTGGGGAATTCTTGTGAGTACCTTTGGCTGACAAAGCGCTATTTTCACTCAGGATTCAATATTTAATGCAGCAGCGTGTGAACCACAGGTGTCCAACTATACATAGCAATTTGGGAGAGAGATTTTAATGGAAGTGGTTTAACACCATGCACTATGGAAGTTCTGCCAGGGTTTAAAATGTCCCATCTGGCTAGATATATTTGTCATTCTTACTGTGTTTTTAATTATCCCAGTTATCTGGGGCCTTATTCTGTATTTATGAAATATACGGTGACAATTTTTCCCACAATAAAGACATTAAATATATGCCCCCCCTTTCAGTTTTTGGCTCATGTCATGCATTATACTACAGATAGAAAGTATTTAATATATTTCCACGCATATGAAACGTGTGTTTTATGCATCCAGTGCTGGCATGTTTGTGGCGTATCTTTGGCCGCCACCAAGGACCGAGTAGGTATAAGTCAGGGAAAGGACTGCTTTGTTTGTCTCTTTGTTTCTCTGACTGGCCATTATATACACAGTTTCATGTTTTTCATTCTGGAAGCAGTTAGTGCAGAATGCTGCAGCATGATTGCTGACAGGAGTGACAGATTGTCAGCATATAACAGCTGTGCTCGAAGATCTGCACTTGTTGCCAATTTGCTACCAGGGCAAGTTCAAGATGTTGCTATTAGTATTATAAAGCCCTTGACAACTTGGGATCAATTTTCATATGAGACCACTTTATCCTGAATGTGCCCACTCGACTATGTCAAGCAGCAGAACTGGCACTATTACAGGTGCCACATAAGACCTGTTCTGCATTTCTAAGAACTTTATCTTTAATGTGGCAGCACCTATACTTTGGGATATATCCTGCCTATTTATATCAGACCTTATATCATACCTTTACTGTACTCTTTTCAGTGCCTGCTAAAAACATTTTTATTTAGACAAACCTATCCAGTTAGAACTGGATATGGAACAACTGATTGGTTCAAAATTGGGAAAGGAGTACGACAAGGTTGTATATTGTCTCCCTGCTCATTTAACTTATATGCAGAATTCATCATGCGAAAGGCTGGACTAGATGAATCCCAAGCCGGAATTAAGATTGCCGGAAGAAATATCAACAACCTCAGATATGCAGATGACACAATCTTGATGGCAGAAAGTGAGGAGGAATTAAAGAAGCTTTTAATGAGGGTGAAAGAGGAGAGCGCAAAATATGGTCTGAAGCTCAACATCAAAAAAACCAAGATCATGGCCGCTGGTCCCATCACCTCCTGGCAAATAGAAGGGGAAGAAATGGAGGCAGTGAGATATTTTACTTTCTTGGGCTCCTTGATCACTGCAGATGGTGACAGCAGTCATGAAATTAAAAGACACCTGCTTCTTGGGAGAAAAGCAATGACAAACCTAGACAGCATCTTAAAAAGCAGAGACATCACCTTGCCGACAAAGGTCCGTATAGTTAAAGCTATGGTTTTCCCAGTAGTGATGTATGGAAGTGAGAGCTGGACTATAAAGAAGGCTGATCGCCGAAGAATTGATCCTTTTGAATTATGGTGCTGGAGGAGACTCTTGAGAGTCCCATGGACTGCAAGAAGATCAAATCTATCCATTCTTAAGGAAATCAGCCCTGAGTGCTCACTGGAAGGACAGATCATGAAGCTGAGGCTCCAATACTTTGCCCACCTCATGAGAAGAGAAGAATCCTTGGAAAAGACCCTGATGTTGGGAAAGATTGAGGGCACTAGGAGAAGGGGATGACAGAGGACGAGATGGTTGGACAGTGTTCTCAAAGCTACGAACATGAGTCTGACCAAACTGTGGGAGGCAGTGCAAGACAGGAGTGCCTGGCGTGCTATGGTCCATGGGGTCACGAAGAGTCGGACATGACTAAACGACTAAACAACAACAACCCAGGTGTTTAAAAGGGACGCAGGTGGCACTGTAGTCTAAACCACAGAGCCTAGGGCTTGCCGATCAGAAGATCAGCGGTTCGAATCCCTGTGATGGGGTGAGCTCCCATTGCTTGGTCCCAGCTCCTGCCCACCTAGCAGTTTGAAAGCACGTCAAAGTGCAAGTAGATAAATAGGTACCGCTCCAGCGGAAGGTAAATGGTGTTTCTGTGCGCTGCTCTGGTTTCGCCAGAAGTGGCTTAGTCATGCTGGCCACATGACCCGGAAGCTGTACGCTGACTCCCTTGGCCAATAGAGCGAGATGAGCGCTGCAATGCCAGAGTTGTCCGCGACTGGACCCAACGGTCAGGGGTCCCTTTACCTTTACCTATAGCCAGATTTTTAGAAAGTTGATGTGAATCTGAATCTGTTTTTAGTGTACTGTTATTTTAATTTTTCAAAGGTATTAAATTATTGTTATTTTTCTTAGTTTTTTTTAAAAAATGTGGTTTTTTTGTAAAACACTGAGGTTTTCGATAACAAAGCATTGTATAAATTTGTTTGTGTGTAGTGTGGCAGTGGTCATATCTTTTGTCTACTGTGGCTAATGCTTGGAACCAGAATTCCCAGTGAGCAGTTTGAGTAGGTGCAGGTGCCTATGACCATCATTTCAAGCTAAGAGAGAACTATGAAAGCAGATGAATTTTCTGAATGTTCACTGAGAAAACTTGCAAATGCTGAGCCAGTTTCAAACTGAGCTGGGGGAGTTCTTCCAACCCTTGTAAAAACCTATGCAATAAACATAATACAAAAGGCATTTCAGGCATCTGCAACTGCTTTTTAAAGTGTAATCTACAAGTAAACTTGCAAACCTTGGATGTAGGAACTACAAGTTTGTGATTTTTCTTTTCTTCTTTAAGGCACAAGGGTGATGTTTACTGGAAATGTGAGGAAATTGAAGATTCCCCCTACCATTGATTACAAAAAAAACCCTCTTGTACTGCAGCTAGGCATGTACAGTGTATCCTTCAGAATCTATGAAAGCTGGAACATAAGAATGCATTTATCTGTGACACATTAATTACCTCAAACTACAGGACTCTTGCTGTTTGTTTGTCTTTCAGAAAAAAAATGGTGTTGTGGTTAAATCTCATGATAATAGTTCAGGAGCTCTGTAGCACTATTGCCAAAGCCATAAGCTTCCTGTGCACTTGAGGCATAACAGTAGCAGACTAATTTTTCAGAATGCAGCTCACTACTGAACAAGGGGTGTGCGAGAGAAACTTTAATCTCAGAGTCAGAGGAGGATGAGCTGGCTTAGTCTGGGGCTGTTTTGCCACTGGCTGAGGAACTGGAGAAGTTTCCTGATACTGAGCAGGAAGCTGGTTGTCAGAAGCCTAATGTATTTGAGACAAGAACCCAAATTCTATTTGCCTGAAGAATCATAGGAGCATAGGAAGCATCCTTATACTGACTTAGACCAATGGTCCATTTAGCTCACTGACTGGCAGTGGCTGTCTATGGTTTCAGACAGTAACTCTTTCCCATCTCTATGTGAAAATGCCAGGGATGTAACCTGGGACCCTCTGCATACAAAGCAAGTGCTCTACCACTGCACTACTGCCCTTGCCAGAGTATCTCCACATCACTGCACCTGCCCAACAGTGCTAGGAGGGTTCCAGGTGAGATACCACAGAAAAGAAGTGGAGTGCTTGCCTTCAGGCTGCGGTGGGCCATTTAAGAATTCCCACTCTTTGGGCACACGGGAAGGGAGCAGGTGGAAGGAAGACTGGATGGAGAGATTTAGTTCACTACCAGCTTTAGTAAGAACAAGTGGCTCACTTGGAGCTTTCCATGGTGCTGCCTTTCCTCATGGGTGTCTGCTATGGATTGATCAGAACAGCAGTCGTCAGAACAAGAGTTGCCAGAAAATATGCACTGGGGGGAAAGTAGCAGGAGAGACAGTGGTGCATGGACGAAACAATTTAAAAAAAAAAATTCCTTCCAGTAGCACCTTAGAGACCAACTAAGTTTGTCATTGGTATGAGCTTTCGTGTGCATGCACACTTCTTTAGATACACTGAAACAGAAGTCACCAGACCCTTATGTATAGTCAGAGGGTGGGGAGGGGTATTACTCAGAAGGGTGGTGGGAGTGGGTGGTTGGCTGATAGGAGTGGTGCATGAAGTATGAGAAGAAGAAGACTGCTTCATTAGGACAAAGAGGGCAGTGAACCACCAACTTTAGTCTGCCCTCAGCCAACTCTGTCTTCTAACTTAGTACTACACTTGAATAACTCAGCAGAGAGAAGGATAGGCTCTGCCTGGGATTGGCTCTGGGTCATCTTAATGTTGGTCTCCTTGCCTTGTGCCCCATTAGTCCCAATAGGCACCAACAATCAGTTAGTTCAGGAAGCTTTTCCCTGTCCCGTTGCTCCATGAAATTCCTTCCTGCACCCTGACAAACACAATTTATACCTGTTCATTTTAACACAGAGATCATGCCACTATCACCTCTAATTAAGCGCCAAGTCAAATTCATTTAGGGCAGGGGTCGGCAAAGTTTTTGTGGCTTGGGTCGGTTCACGGTCCCGCAGATGCCGCGGTGGGCCGGAGTGTGCACGTGCAGGCAGGCGCATGCATGCGCAAACACTATTTCTGGCACTCTTTCCGGCACAGAGGAGGTGTGCGCAGCTTCCCATTGGCTACAGGAGCTTCCTGCAGCCAATGGGAAGCTGGCCAGCATCACAGAAGACGGTCCCTGCTCTGCTCTGCACCGGTTTAGCACGGCACACAGGAGCCGACCGAGCGGGCGGCGGGGGTCCCCGAGCAGGCGGTGGGGTTCCATGGGCCAGTTAAATGACCCCCATGGGTTGCTTGTGGCCCTTGGGCCTTAGGTTGCTGAGCCCTGATTTAGGGCCAAATGAGTTTCAGAACTCTCTGCTAGGAGCAATTGCTCAAGGTACTACTGAGCATTTATGAGCAGATTAACACTAAACGAGTTATGATGTTAAATTTTTGCATGCATATCTTTTGGAATTCAGCTATATTGCATGTGATCAGTAATCACCCTTTCCAAAGAGATAGTGCTTACCCCAATACAAGCTGTAAAGCAATTGGAACAACTAGGATTAGAATGCCTGAGCAAATGGACAGAGACCCCAGCCAGCATGTTAACATGCAGTTAAATACTAAAAAAGCATGCAGCATCTTAAAAAGCAGAGACATCACCTTGCCGACAAAGGTCCGTATAGTTAAAGCTATGGTTTTCCCAGTAGTGATGTATGGAAGTGAGAGCTGGACCATAAAGAAGGCTGATGGCCGAAGAATTGATGCTTTTGAATTATGGTGCTGGAGGAGACTCTTGAGAGTCCCATGGACTGCAAGAAGATCAAACCTATCCATTCTTAAGGAAATCAGCCCTGAGTGCTCCCTGGAAGGACAGGTCGTGAAGCTGGGGCTCCAATACTTTGGCCACCTCATGAGAAGAGAAGAATCCTTGGAAAAGACCCTGATGTTCAGAAAGATTGAGGGCACTAGGAGAAGGGGACGACAGGGGACGAGATGGTTGGACAGTGTTCTCGAAGCTACGAACATGAGTTTGACCAAACTGCGGGAGGCAGTGCAAGACAGGAGTGCCTGGTGTGCTATGGTCCATGGGGTCACGAAGAGTCGGACACGACTAAACGACTAAACAACAACAACAACAAATACTAAAATGACTTGCTGAACCATACTTTTTTTAAAAAACAACAACAACTGTTATGGTGTTTTACACTTTCGTTTTGGAACAGGGTTTATTCTATCCAAGATGGCAATTGTAGATAAAGCAATGCATCTGTCATACCACTTAAGATATATCAGGCAACCCTACCCCATTTCATGTTTCCCTGCCTCCTCAAAACCGTAAGTGTTTGTGGATTCCCCTTGAACCATTAGTAGTTGGAACAACCCAGCCCTCCTCATCTGATCCATTTCTCTGCCAGCATAAGTCAGTGGTGCTGGACTTGAACAGTCAGTAATGCTACCACTTGAAATTTGCAGAGATGTGTATTGCTCCTGCCTTTGCTGTTGTGAGCAAACTAACAGTTTTTTAAAACACAAAAACAAAACCTGCACTGCACTTAGTTCAGGCAGGAGCAGTGAGATCAGAAACGAAAGCTCCAGGTGGATTCTTGTTGTAGAATTTTGTTGGAATAGGCTGGAGCAGTATCGAAGATTCTTGCATTCCGCCGCCCCCCATAGCTTTACATAAATAATCCCAATGCAAATAGGTTGAGCATAAGTAAATATAATTCATCAACAGCGTATCTAGGGGGAAAGGAAAAATTTCTCAACTTTTCAGCAATTTATTTTACCATTTAAATCAAGCCTTGGAGCTTTCCTTAAACAGCCTTTAAATCTGCCACATTTGAAAAGTTATTTCAAAGTTTAGAAATCCCTCTCATGTTATATGTGTACTAAAAATATTTTTCCAGGGTCATATATTATTCCTGAGGTTGTTTCCCCAAGAGGTCTATAATTAAACGAAGGCTATGTTTCCAGTTGTAAGGTTTGCATTTTACACTATTTTTGTTAACATTTTTGGTCCCGGTCCTGCAAGCCATCAAACATGCATTACCTGCCCTACAATGTCATTCGTGATATGTGGCACTGGACCCAGGGGGCTATTCACATGAGTCTGCTGGATCAGCTGTTGCCAGGAAACTATAGATACAGATTACAGTAATGGCTTCTACAGAATCTGATCTTGAAGCATTTCCTTCCTCCAGCATTTTATTAGCACTTCAGGGTTTGTCTGGTCAAATAAGTCTATTTCACTACCTGGCACACACAATCCCTATAGCAATAGATGTAGTTTTGTCCTCCTTTCTGATATAAATATCAGCTTTTGAGTCATTTCAGGTTCAGGTGTCTTTCCAGCTCCTGTATCTTGGCTGAGTTGCAATCAAATGCATTTCCCAGAGCAAGGAATAGAAACCAACTCCTCTCTGCTCTATTAATTGGACATTTGTTTGCTGCATTTGAATGAAAGCAGCAACAGGACTCACAGGCTTCTTGAAAATTACTTCATGTGCTTTGCAGGTCAATAATTTAGGGGCTTCTTTCCATCCCCAAACCCACCTAAACAAATAGGACATTTGATCAGAATATTTCATTTAAACATGCTAGTGACTGGAATATATGTCAAGCCAACTGTAAAACTGAGCCTCATCTGGAGACACAGGCTGCTTCTTCTTCAACAGCGCCTTAGAGAGTGTGTAACAACTGCACATTCTGCTTTTTAGACCCACTGCCTACTCTCCTTTCACATTGTGGAACAAACCTAGATCCTGGATTCCTGATAGCTATGTAGGGCGCAGAAAAGGAGGGATGCCCTATAGGGCCAGTGGAGCAGTGAGATAGGAAGAATTGTAACCACATACCAACTAAGTGCTATGAAACTTTTAGAGAGAGAAGCAAGTCTGGGTGTGGTTCTGGCAATCTTTCAGATGAGCTAAATACACTCTGTGGTATATGTGTGGTTTGGCTCTTTCACAACTAGTTGATTTAGTAACTTTTGCTTGGAGTTTTCTAATGTCTATAGCACAGGCCAGCTGTAGGATCAGCAACTTTCTTTTGTCTGTCTTCTTGCATCTGCAGGGAAGCAGAAATCAAGGAGATTAATCTTACAGTGTACAGTTTCTGCTTTCTACGCAACTGCTAATGGACCCCTGCTAGAAAAAGTTTAGAACCCTGTCCCTTGACTTGCTGTGTAGTGACTGTAAATGTACATGCCAAAGTTTAGCAGCATAACTTGGTTGATCTGGGGTCAATGCAGGTGTTTAAAGATGCCTCAGCATGTCATCTGCACAGCTGTAGGAAATGCAAAGCAAAAATAGTGCAGTGTGAAATTCAGGTTTGGGAGGGACCTTGGACAAGACAAGACACCTTCCATGAGCTCCTCATTGGAATTATGAAAAGTTCCTCCTTCTCTTCATCACTGCATCGCTTGCCAGGCAGAGAGCTAATGAGCAAGCAGCCGTGGCATAGCTGCTTCTCTTTCTCATTTCTGCTACTGTCTCGGCCAGGCATCCCCAAACTTCAGCCCTCCAGATGTTTTGGACTACAGTTCCCATCTTCACCGACCACTGGTCCTGTTAGCTAGGGATCATGGGAGTTGTAGGCCAAAACATCTTGGAGGGCTGCAGTTTGGGGATGCCTGGTCTGGGCCATAGCAAAAGGCAGAGAACAACCAAACAGGTTGCAATGATGAAGGTAAGCAGCAGCTTCAAAGAGCTCTTGGCAGTGAACTCTCTTTAGGGTGTGAGGCCTTGGAAGATGCCCAGTCATAGTCTTGATGCTGGTCCTCACAGCGCATGTTGCACAATGTGTTGCATAACGTGCCACTGACAGTAATAGATATGCTTCAGTTGTTCAGTATTTTAGGGATTTGTCTATGTTCCCATTCTGTTCCTGTTTCATCTTTTGAGTGAGATGTTAGGGGTTTATTTTATTTATATATTAACAGTACTTATAAAACCAACTAAAAAAAAGTTCTCCAGGCAGCTTACAAAGATAAAAAAAAATCAAGATACAATGTTAAACAAACTACACACACACAAATGCAACATAAAAAATTCCAGCAGCAGAGAATAAAATCATTAGCTTTTAAAAAAACATGTCAGTGTAAACACCTATGCATTATGATTTGACACTGGTCTCAGGCCCCTAAATGTCTTGGACCAGCAATGCTTCTGACAGCCTGCTCTCAGGTAAGCATTTCACAGGTACACAGTTTTATCAAGAAAGATCCTTTCTGGGAAAACTCCTGTCTGGCAGAGTTTTAACTTTAAAAAGGCCCAATACAAAAAGGTTATCTATATTCTGAATTACTTTTTTTTTGGAGCAAGCAAATGTATGCATATTTCAAAAGTTTAACAAGACAGCTTTGCTTTACTAGTGACATCAAGATAACGTCCCTTGGTTTTGTTTTGGAAATACTGTGGCAGAATAAAGATAGGCTGGGTGTAAATCATAAGCTGTGTGTTAAATATAGCCCAAACGGTCAAGTAAAAGGTCCTTACCTTAGCTTAATGCCAAGTGCTTAGATGTGTCCAAGAAAATCAATTTATAAGATTTCACAGAGAAGCCTTTGTCCTTTTGTATTTCAATTAAAGTATCACAGTGCTAGCACATATATATATATATTAAAATAAAATGTCATCCAGAATATAATCAGTAATACAAGCAAATAGAGCATGATGACCTGCTGTGAGAGGGGCTGGCCCAGCCATGATTTTGTCCACATCCCTGTCTGCCTGCGTAATTTTAAAGACAGAAAACACCTTTGGGAATGAAAGGTAATAAGTAGGTTCAACAGTGAGGCATTTATGGCCAAGTGGTTCCTTGTTTCAGATCCAAATATGAAATTACAGTGAGAGAAATGGAGATGTTTGCCACAGTGCACCAGAAAGAGAAAGCGGGCCTTGGGAGTTGAAAACTATAAATGGATGTTTGAATGTTGTGCATATTGTTGATGCAGAGTACAGTAGTTCTTGGTGTTGCGAGTTCGTTGACTTCCTCCATGTGTGGGCTGTTACTGTATATGTAGGTGGCAGTGGCAGCACCATCCCTGGCACTTGGGCTAACAATGGAATCCTCTGGGAATGTCTACCTTTATTGTTCTTTTTGCTTGCTTGCTTTTTTAATGTGTTGTGTGCTCTCCGCTCCCCTCCTAGGCTGGGTGGATGTAGGATATAGCAGCCGCTCCACTGGTGCAGGGGTAGTATATCCTCCTTATAAACCAGTATATAAGTGTTTAGGGAGGCTTTTAATGTTTAATTGTTTTATTTCATTTTTCTGTTGTAAGCCACCCAGAGTGGCTGGGGAAACCCAGCCAGATGGGTGGGGTATAAATAATAAATTATTATTATTATTATTATTATTATTATTATTATTATTATTAGTGGTTTATAGGACTGGCTCATAATTTTGTGAAGTTATTGAAATTTTGTGAAGAAAATTGAAACAGTGGGATTCCTTCACTTTCTGAAGAAATGAAAAGAAATGTAAGCTCTCTGTATTTTGCTGTGTGAACACTCCCTAGTCCAGTGAAAATGCAAATTATAGAGTTTTCATTTTAAACCCTGGGGAAACCCATAATTCTGCTCCCTCTCTCATGACACTGGCCTGCTCTTGTGTAAACTTTTTCTAGTGTGGTTTTATACATATATATATATATATATATATATATATATATATATATACACATACACATACAAAAAATAAAATAAAATAAAAATAAAAAATACACCCCCCAATTATTCCCTTCAGCTTTGGAATATCTACAAACTTAACAACATATCAGGAAAGTGACTTCATCTTCCCCCACCCTTTCGCAGGCAGCAGTCTACTGTTTCCTCTACCTACCCTATGAAATTGTTCTTGAAGCATGCTAGGGGCTTGAACTACTGGTTGCTTGGCTCTGTTTTTCAAGGTTCGTAGTTAACTCCAATTTTATTTGCTGTTTTTACATAGAAAGGCTATTGGATATCTGGGTTTGGGAGAGTTGAAAATGACAATGTCTCTTTCCACAAAACAGTAAGGGCCAAGATGTAGACTGCAACCATTCACTGTTCCAACCTATTTTTGAACAGTATGTTGGTGGCATTAAAATTAGGATATTCATTTAACAAGCAGAAGGAACTGCATCTCAAAAACGAATTAGCTGTCCAGACCAGGCAAAATTGATGCCAGATTCCAATTTGTGATAAAAGGTATTTGAGGCAGGCAGCATTTTACACACTAATAAGCCATTTTTACAATACAGTATGTGGATACATCCTACTAGTATTAGCAAACATTCACAGACATGGATGTTAAACAGAAGGAAGGTTGCTGCAGATGATGACCCAGTCTTGAAAACTAAGCATACTGTACAACCAAGGTCTCAGTGTCAATGAGAAAAGCAAGCCATTCCTTAGCCAAGAACGGGAATATCCTGGCTGCAGTTGTGCTGCTCAGCTGCTGGATAAATGCCAGCACGTAAGAGAGTGACTTTTGTGAATTCCTGGAGTGGATCCATGTAGTGACAGCATTAATGTTTGCCCATGTGGGAGCTGACCTTAAAGTCCTACAGCCATACAAGCTGCTCATGTTATCTGCTGGCATTCTGCCCTCTCTGCAGCTACGTTTATGACCTTGCTTTATCATTGTGCTCAGCCCATTACTATATTAATAAAATGTTCATGTAAAATGTATGCCAAATGTGTGCTCTCTGGCATGATGAAATGGAGATGGATAATAAATCCAAACTGCAATAATTTTATACTAAAGGAATTATTTGGTATTTCCTCCTCTAGAAAATGTATACAAGGAGTAAGTAGCCATGAGAAAAGCTGGGGGCCTGCATATAGATCCCATGCCTGAAGATGCTGCTCATTGTGTATTGTTTTTTTCAGCTTTCCTTTTGAAGAAAATGTTTGGCCCTCCTGTCTGCTGAAAACATAACGGAAGCACAATGAAGGCTCAATAACACAAAGCCGAATAATAAGTTCTCCACATGTATTCTTTTCTGAAGTAGTGGTTTCTCTAAGCTCATCTTCTGCTTTTTCATTAGTTTTGCACATTTAGTCGTCATTCTCCCCTCTCTTTCCTCCTCCTGAAATTCCCCTCTCCTCCTGAACTCTAAACAACACCCCAAGGGTCCTGCTCCAGGCTGGCTGGAGACCTGAACAAGAGCAGACCTGTTGAGGTCTGAGGAGAGACTGGAATATTTTGTTGCAGGTCTCCACTTGCCTTCCTGCAGCTCCTACTAATCCAGATGACAAGGTGACCTTTTGTATAGCCACTTACAAATTTAGCTGTTACTCATTAGATTTCCTTTGAAAGATTCTCATCCACATATTGATCTGCTTAGCTTGAGAAAGCTAAAAATACCGCAGCATTGAGTGGCACACGATGCAGAAGTAAGCAGAAACATGAACCATTTATATCAAAAATGGTCAACTGGCAGTCTGCAAGCCACATCCGGCCAGTGGAGCAATCTGATACAAAGTGTGATAAGATCTGTTGGGGCTCTTCTAATGTTCTTACATTTTATCTCTTGTAATTTTGATGTGTGTTCTTGTGGATGTGTTCTTGTGTGCAGCTATGGATAAACTGCAGTCATTGCTGATGTGAAGCCTCATTAGCACATATTTTAGTGTCAGCAATTGGTCACGTGTGGTGATAGGTTAGTGGGTAGTTGGTATCACCATGCCCCTACTTCTCTTTGCTCCTCACCTGCCTACCCAACAAAAGGCACCTATTTTTACCAGCTGCCACAGACCGAAGGCTTACCCTGTTCAAAGGAGTCATTCTCTCAAGGTCTTCATAGAGTAAATTATGTGGTTTTACTCTGGATACTATTGTTGCAGTCCTACATTGGAGATGATAGATAGATGATAGATAGATAGATAGATAGATAGATAGATAGATAGATAGATAGATGATAGATAGATAGATATGTAGCACAAAACCTCTTTATCATTATTTTGGTATTTCATTGTTTCTGAGGGTTTTTTTTTTAGTGTGTGTGTGTGTGAATGTGTGTGAACACATGGTTGTGTGATTAACATTTACTGGGTGTTTGGGGCATTCCTAATATTTTGGAATGCTGATACCCACTCCAACCATGCCAAATCAAACAGCAGATTGAGATACCTAAACATCGCTCTTGTGCAAGACCTCAGTATTGCACATTAAAAACAAACAAACTGGAAATGGATACTGTGTGCACATGCACACACCGCCAAGAGCACAAGTATCCATGTTGTTCATTGTGGAACATGATAAATAAAGGCTGGTAACATTTGCTCTTGAACTCTGGGATTATATTTGTGTCTGTGCATTCAGGTACAGAAATACCCAGGACAGAAAAAGGTAGGGACAATGAGAGAAGAGTGGATGAGATGAAGGACCCATAACTATCCTGTATATACATTCCATCAATCTCTTCTCACTGATGTGGATGTGCTGCAGCAGAATAGCGAGGAAAATCCAGGCTTGGTGTGGGGCAGAATGTATGGAAGCTAATGTATCAACCATGCTCAAGGAAATATTGAATCCAAATGACCTTTTTGTGATGTAAAGCTCCAGTCTGGAAGCTTGTGTGGTCAAATGGTTATAATACAATATTTTATATGTTATGCCCCCATCACAGGAGGCACCTTCTAGGGGCCGAGATCCCTTCAGCCCCCCACCCCAATAAAATATTGGTGTTTTCTTTTCCCCAAAACAAAATGCAATTGCAGCACTGGTCTGCCAAGGTTGTACTAACAATGCACTGTTAAAGACTTTCAGGGCTCCTATGCCTTTAATAAAACATCTCCTGTTTGCAGGTCCAACCTGTTTTATTGCTTCCTGCTTATCTAGGCTGGGGATTCATGATTAATAGCCAAATAATTGCACTGTAATAAGCCCAGTTTCTCTCCTTAGGACAGAATTACTGTTTTCCTTACACTGGGCCAGATTCAACTACCCCATCCTGCTAGAGGATACCACCCCAAGGACTCTCATTTATACAACAGGACCATCCTGAAGGATTGGCAGATCCTCATGAATAGCAAGGTAGAGGGGAGATTGTTTCATTGGGCAAGCAGAAATGTTTGCAGTAATGGAACAATCTCATTAGCGCTACGCTGAATTCCACCCATTTTAAAAATAGTGAAATAGCTCTGTTAAATAATAATAGTAATAAAAGTAATAAAGACTAATTTTAAAAGGTAAGGAAACCAGAAATTAAAACCTCCCCTACTTCTTCCACAGGTTTTTCTCCCAGGCAAGGTGTTTCCAGATATAATTTCCTCCAGCAAATTTAGTCCAAGACCCAGTAATTAAACAGGAAGTATATCATATAAGAGGTATCTGTATTAGAATGGTTTGGATCTGCCAATAGTGGGCTTGTACAATTGCTGCTCCCTGTATACACGCACCTATGTTAATTCTGCTAGCAACGGTGAGCATGGGGATTAGCATGGTTGACGTTTAGGAATGCTATTGCCAGCATGCCAGTCATCTGAAAGAAACACTATGATAGCCACAGAAATGCCCTAACTTCTGTCTCTTGTACTGAGTAGTCCAGTTTTACTGCAAAGACAGTAAAAACTGGAAGCATCTCATAACAAAAAGTATCTTCCTTGTCTCATATGGTCTCAGGAAAGACCAGCTCCTCCCTGTAAGGAAGGGGACGTGTTGCGGTGGGATCTGGGCAACCAGGACTGAGTTGGGGCGGGGACTGTAGGAGCAGCCACAATACCCATTGGTGGGCACCGAGAGGGAATGTAATTGGCTGCCGGCTTGTCAATCAGACGATCCGGCTGGCCCACTATTTAAGCACAGCATGTGTCGAGAGTGTCCTTCTTCTCCAGCTCTGCGCATCAAAACACCCGTCCTCCTCTCCCTAATTTTAGGTCTTCGCTTGACCTTGCTGTGCCGCCGTGTGTCGTCTACCATTGTTGCAGGGGCAGGGCAGGAATTTTCCCCACTTGGCTGATTGGCTGTGCCATTTGGGTTTTGCCTGCCGCATAGCAAATCATCACAACTTGTAAGGTTGCGGATAGGCTCTGGTTCATGCTGATAGGGGTGGAATGAGACCTTATCACCCTATCAAGACAGGTATTCCTCTAAAGGAATCCATTTGACCAATGGTTGGTATTCCCCAGTGGGTGCCCTATCCTGTGTCTGGGCACATGTGGGGGAATCAGGGTCCGGCTGGCCCTGCCAGACGGGTTCCCCATCCCAGGTGTGAACCTGTAAGCTGACTCGTGGGTGCCCTGAGTCAGCGCTACCTAGGTAGATTTGGGAACCAGAGCCTATGCAACCACTCACTTGATTTGTAATCAATAAAGTTGCGGCCTAAATTCTGCCAAAAACCAAACAAAGAATATGAGTTATGCCTGAATTTATTTCTAGGCCTAGGTTCTAGGGTCTCCACACGCAAAAAAATGTTCTGCATAAATGGCCAACTGCTACTTCTGCTCTATGCATATGCTGTACTGCAGCTCATATATTTATCTCTCTCTCTCTGCCTTCATACTTCCTTTGAGAAACAGCTGACCCTTGCTTAATAAATTTCATGCTAGACACAACCCCAAGTAAAAAAAAAGACTGAATGAATAGACATCCGGATAAAGCCTTTGGTAAAATGAATAAGACATTGTACGGTAATGAATAAGATGTGTAGTCCACAACCAACTTACTCCAGAGCAGTCCAGTGACTTAATGGTACCATTCCAAGGTAAATAGATTATGGATTACACTGTGTGCGAGCAGAAATCCTTCAATTAGTTTATTCAAAATTTATATTCTTCCTAAATATAGCCTACACTATACAACTGGTGGCAAGCTGAATTATTTATTAGCTCATTTTCCAGTCATCCTGCTGATATGTGCACACTCTGCTTTGCATATACATTCATGGAGTCAAAAATGAAATAATGTCCTTATCCTATGAGAGCCTAGACCAGCACAGCAGGCCATGCCGTGCCAATGTTCTCCTGCTTAAAATAGTACCTGTTTGAAGAGGGGTAAATGCTCCACTTTTATTTATTTAACAGGATTTAGATACTGCTTAATTACAAAAACATCTAAGCGCTTTACATATAATATTTAAAAATAAAATTATCAAGAAAACCAGATATTTAAAACAAGTTAGCCTAAAAAAATTCAAAATGAATCAGTAATTTCAAAAATTTACACTGTAAGATTACATATTAAAATGCATGTCAAATATACATGTCTGGGTAGACTAGATTAAACAAAACAAAAACTTTTAGCAGGTGCTAAAAACCATCCAGCAAAGGCGCCTGTCTAATATCAATGCGCAGGGAGTTCCAAAGTTTAGGTGATATCACACTGAAAGATCACTTGCAAGTATGGAATGAATATTATGTGGCACTGTAAAAGTGCCAGTTCCAAAATATGCATTTATAGCAATGCTTTGGCTAAAGTAGGTCATGCCCTTGTGTCCTTCTTTGTCCAGTGGGCTTTTCCTTTATGATGAGCTGTTTGAATGGTTTTGATATTTTCTGCGTTGTACAACTGCACCCCAGTACTGTGGTCATGTGTTTTGTTTTAAGCATGTATTAATGTGATCTTAAAAGAGTGACTGCATAGGAGACCGTCGCAAACCCCAGCCTGTATCCTGTGGAGTCGGTCTGCAGACTCCATGGTGTACTTATCACAGGGGCAATAAAAGAAAATAAGCATTAGGAGGAGGCCTTAGTTTCCTGTCCAGAGCTCAGCTTAGCTTCCCAGAGGAAGGAACACAGAAGTAGAGTCACCAAACACTGCAGTGGCCTGGCTGATGAGGCTGATTCTCTGTTACCTCACTGACAATCTCATTAGGGCGCTCTTGATGATGTTTGGCTATGCTTCATAATGTGAAAACCCCAATAAGAAGTTACTTGTTCGCCTCATGAAAAATAGCCACTGCAGATAAACTTTAACGGCCAGTTGCCTCGCAACCAAAAGTCTGTCTCATGAGAGAATCCAGTTGCTCTGGCAACAGCCTTTTGACAGGTGCTGAGAGCCACAGACAGCAGAGCTTGTACTGGTGGCTGGGCCAAAGGACACTTGACTGATACACCGCACTACCCTAGACAAACAGATTACTTCACCGGCAACACTTGCTACCCTGTGAACTCGTAGTAAATACACATTTCAGAATGTGTTTTCTGTTATAGAAAGAAAGGCGCTCAAGGCATCAAAACACCGGTTAGAAAATTAAATACTTACACTGTACTCTGAATTCAATGGAAAGGAGGGAGGGATTTGCAAATCCCTGTCGCCTCACTGAAGAAGACAGTGGCAAAGGCATGAGTGGAATTAAGCTGGGGGGGGGAAAGAGAATAATAGGGGAAACAGCTTTGGGTGGGCAGCATTTTCCAGCTCCTGCAGTCTGTTTCGCCATTTGTTTTGTAGCGTCTATATACCATTGCATCAAGTGTCCTTTGGTCTAGCCACCAGTGCAAGCTCAACTGTCTCTGCAGCTCATAGCTCGTATAAAATGGACCCTATTATTTCCCTTAGTGTTTAGTTCAATATTTAAAATACTAATGTTTAGAAAGTTGGTGCTATAATCATATATACTAATGTACTGAAATATACCTGAAGGATCCTCTCATCCCTAACACCAAATTGAGCCTTTTGGTCTGCAGGTGAGAGCATCTGGCAGGTACCATTTTATCGGGAGGCTTGTTCCATACAATGTAGGAATTTGGCCTTTAGGGATGTGGTACCTCCTCTTTGAAATCCCCTCCCTTTGAATATTAGATGATTTCATATATGCCTACAGATGATAAATTTTTCGATTTTAATATCTTTTTCTTTTCGCCGTTTTGGACAAAAATTCGGTAAACCAAAATTACTGTAAACAAAAATTTAATGGCAAAGGGTTAGAGAAAGAAGCTTATTTGGAAATTTCTCTGCTATCTCAGACTTGGATGGTAATCAGTTATGTTGGGGAGTCACCTACAGGGAAGGAGGTACATAGCATTCCCTAAAAACCACTAGCACGTCAACTCGTTTTCAACGCAGGCCAGTCCACAAACCTTTACGGTTAGGCAAATTGAGTTCTACTGACTTTAAAGGCAGAACATTGGTTTGAATTTAGTTTTTTGGCTTAAATGAGTTGTGGCTAGGGCTGACTGACCCACAGATGAATGTGTCCCTATGGTCACGTGACTTAGCTTCCACTGAAGTCAAAGGGACTCTTTCCTTTGACTTCACAGAGAGTTGTATCAAGCTCTGTTTGTCCGAGAAAAAGCTAATATGGAATTTAACTGAATAAACACTTTAGCAGTGAAGATTACAAAGTAACCTTTCACTTGGTCTTTTTCTTAAACAGAAGGGAGATGTTTTGCTGCCAGTTTGGGTGTTTATTTTCCAGTTTCCATAGAAAATAATTGGTCTCGTATTTTCTCTCTGCCTAGGAATAAATACCTTTATTCATGCTCCCTAAACTTAGCAGCACGCACAGCCAGGACTCATGCTGAGACTCGATCCAAGCTGTCTCCTGCCACAATTCACTGTGGACAGATAAGGCTGTACCATTTTTATGTGGGGCTTTGAACCACTGGATGAAAGTATATATTTCTTGCAGCACATTTATCCTGTTGACTTCTTCCGTTCCAGCCCAGAGATAGAATGCTAAAAAGAGAACAGTAGAGGCCATCAGGGCAAGAAGCCCTACAAAGACAGCACCCGCTGCATATGCTGTTATTTAAAGCATTATCGTTTTCCTTATTACCCTAGAGTCCATCTTTATTATTATTATTATTATTATTATTAATATTCCTCTTTGGGAATATTTTAGGCTGAACTTTAGGTTAGTTAACATGGAAAATTCTACATATACAGCAGGCATTATATGTAATAACCTAAAACCAGCCTAAGTAGATGAGAAAGAAAAGGTGTGTTAGGCCAGGGTTTTCTTGCTGGCATTAAGTTATATGGTATGGTCAACAAGAGCCCTGAGCAATAGTAGACTGACCCATTTGCTGTCATTTCATCACACCTCCTGGAGAGCCAATATTTAGGGGTAAGCTCAGCTTTTCTCCTTAACAACCTATATATATTACTCAGGATCTCTGTTTCCTTAATCCAATATGGAATAACTCGGGCGACTTTAAACAGTATGGCAGAAATTGTGGTGGACCCTGGGGTCTCAAATTTCAACAGCACCCTGTGCAATGCCAAAATTCGATGTCCCTGCCTCTCACCTTCCATTCTACATCATAGTTGCGGTTCCCCCTGTGGTGCCCCCAAGGCTCCACACCCAGGTTGTGATCCCGCCAAATCAGAGCTTCACTTAGTGGGCATGTCATTCATACACACTGTTCAGGGCCAGCTGGAATCCCAGCTACAATTCTCCTGGCTTGTGTACTCATGCGCCTTTCAGCAAGCCTCAGGAAATTGCAAAGTGGAAGAAGAAGGTTTGTTTTCCTGGGTTCCAATATAACATCATCCCCAACCCCTGGTATGGCTTGGCTATAAATACTTCCAGGTAAGTCTTTTGCTGTTATATATTATCAGAACTGAGTAGCAGACAATTCTTGTGCCCTGGGGCTCAAGTTAGGTCCATGCAGGGGTGGGGACCAGGCAGGTACATTTGCCCTGGGCCTCGAAGGACTAAGCTGGCCAGGGGCCGCTACCAAGGACCAGCTGTTTTTTGTTTGAGCTTATAACTTTATCCTAACAAGGCTACCACCCTGGGCCTCAGAAGAGCTCTACACTGGCCTGGCTCAAGTACTTGTGCTACTCAGCCTCCGTTCTCTGCTCTCCAGTTCCTGTTGTGCTACCTGGATCCTGTCCTTAGCTCTCCTACAGCCTGGCTAGGGTTCTTCCTAGTTCTCACTGCTGTACTTCAAATGTTTTATCTGGCTACACCCTCAGCCAATCCTGACTCCCTGAATGAAGATACCTCAATGAAGCTTGCAGACCACACTTTGGAAACCCCTGATCTAAAGAACTCCTCCCGCCACCCCATTAGGCCATTAAGTGCAGAGTCGATGGTTACTTAAAGCAACCACTATGTGATGTGACAGAGTAACTACGTCACAAAGATTAAAACTGTACAAGTGGGATCAGAAAGCAAGTATGTGGACCCTTTTGACAATATGGCAGAAGACTGGCCTACATTCACTGCCTTAGAGCAAGTACATTGTGCTCTGTGATCCTCCCAAAAAATAAACTGCCTGTATTGCTGAACTAAAGAATTTGCATAGCGATAGCAGAGGCTCACTAGAGGTTTATCATGGAACATACATAACAGAAAGTAGGCTGGCAAAAACATGCTCAGGTAGACATCTGGAATGGTGGCCAATAATTAGGTGCTGCTGGTGGTAAGAACATATTCATTTCCAGTGCAATACATGCACCAACAAGAACCTACATTTTCAATTTGTTTCTGCAAGTGTAACATGTAAAAAACAAAACCATTAACCTATTTACCTGTACAGAACATATTGAATATTTATTACTGAAGGAAGTGTGCCATTCCATAAATGCGAGCCAAATTTCAATATGTTTTCTTACATTTTAGGTGTCATAACTGAGTAGACAATAACTGAAGTGAAAAGAAGTCTGAAGAAGTGTGCATGCACACGAAAGCTCATACCAAAATATAAACTTAGTTGGTCTTTAAGGTGCTACTGAAGGAATTTTTTTATTTTGAAGTGAAAAGAACAACACTTGCCTCGAGCAGTCCAAAATGGAGGGTATGCCACTCATGACCACAAAGTTTTTCTCTCAAGTTCCAACACCGGTAAATATTTTTCAGTGCCTCCGTGTGGGGACTGCTTTATTTAAACAAGCCTTTAGGTATCCTTCTGAGGCTTGAATGAGTCATGTCTCATATTAATAGGTTGCTGTGTCTCCAGCTGTGAAAGCTTCTGCCCTTATACAGCGGTGCTGTGTTTACATAAGGCTAAACTGCAATGCATACAAATGGCCATGATAGCAAGGGGTGGGAGTCAACAGACCCTTTCCCAACTTCTGATCTCTCTCTGTTCCCAAAGTGATGTTTCTTGCATTTGAAAAGCCCACCCGGCTACAGTTACATGTGTCAGTGTTCTGTCAGTGGTTCTCATTCTCCGCCCCCCCCCCCCGCCCCCAAATAGGCCACTTTAAACTTCTGAGGGTCTTGGCAGATTTTTCTATCTGCTGTAGCATTTGTAATGCGCTGTGCTAGATGATATAAGATTTTAAATTATTTTTTGTTGCTGCTTCTATTTATTATAATATTGTACTTAATTGTATTATTCCATAGAATAATGAGGGCTACGTAGCATAGCAAGGATGCCCACATTCTGCCTGTCTGGATTTTTAGTGGATGGAACAGGAAACACTACTGTGGCAAAGCAATGTTGGTGTCTTTTTGTGAGCGGAGGCTGGCAGAGCTGTTCTGGTTGAGACACAGGATGACCCCTGACCCGTCCAACCTGTTCCCTGAATGATGAATCTGGGATTTGGATAGCTACTATATTCCCTTCTACTGGAAGAATTTGAAAATATGCCAGCAATGTAGGTTTTGTTGAACACCAGATATTTCACTTGCTGATCCATCTGCTGGCCAGTCACTCACAGAACTTTATTTCTTGAAAGATCAGAGATCCATTTTTTTCTTGCAGGACCAGAACCAGTGTTCCTGTGGTATGGCTTATTATCATAATGTAGACATTATCTATTTGACAGACACTATCATATATATATTCCTGAGGATGAATAGTTTTCATGAGTCAAACTGGAAAAAAGGCACAAGGAAAAAAGAAGAAGCATAACAACATTGCTTTCCTCCATCAACCCTTCAGCTTGCCTGATAACCCCAAATATATATGCAAATAGTCTGTTTATCTGAACTCCAAAGTAAACAAATATGCTGAACATATTTCTGGTCATTCAGAAAATAAAGTTTCATTGTACTCAAGAGCTCCACAAAAATAGAAATCAATTCGGTTGGGGGGGGGGAACAGCTTTTAAAAAGTGTTTGCTTTTCTACTAGATCTTTAGATGTCGTTGTGGTCTTCTTTTCCCCCATCACACAGAAAGCTAACATCACACAGAAAGCTAAGAAAACACTTTTATATGATTCCAGGCTGGATTTACATCCTGAGGCAACTAGAAATAAACAGTTGCTTGCCACAGATGTCAGAAAGATTTTCTTCACGTGAGGTGGCACTTTGTCCTATAGCCTGAAGGCAATGAGATGATATGTAGGCAATACATGCAGTGTGTCAATAGAAATGTCACATCTGTCATGGCAAATGTGGGAAGTATAATACTATAAGAACAGAAGAGTGGTGTCGTACATCTTGTACTCTGCCACACAGAAGATGGAAGAGCAAAGTGTTGCTGCATTATCCTCTCAGCAGATACAGTTATTTTCTTCCCTGTGCTGTTCCTGTTAGAAAGTATGCTTAGATAAGGCTGCCTAGATACACACTTTGCACCCAAAACAGAGCTATCCTCGGGTGTAGTGTGTGGGTAGAGTTAGGAGCCTGCCAGGACTTGAAGTCCTTTTGGCCTAGGGCTCACTGAAAAGCTGAAGGGAGATTCCCTCATTGAGGGAGCTGTGGAAGAAAGAAACTCCTCCAGGTTCTAAATCATGGGTAGGCAAACTAAGGCCCGGGGGCCCAATCGCCTTCTAAATCCGGCCCATGGATGGTTTGGGAATCAGCGTGTTTTTACATGAGTAGAATGTGTGCTTTTATTTAAAATGCATCTCTGGGTTATTTGTGTGGTATAGGAATTCGTTCATGTCCCCCCTCCCCCATCCAGCCCCCCCCCCAAGGTCTGAGGGACAGTGGACTGGCCCCCTGCTGAAAATGTTTGCTGATCTATGTTCTAAATCATGCATTTGGGCTTGCAGACAATTTGTGTTTGTGTTTTTCGGTAGGTTGCTCAACCATCACTTCCTGCTATTTCCCTTTGCATGGCCACTACTTCCTCAATGCTGTCATTCCAGCTGTGCCTGTAACTGTTTCCTCCAGGCTCCTGAATGAAGGAGTGTAGCTTTATTTTCTCTCACACATTTGATCCCTCCGATTTGCACAAAACCAGAAAACTGCACAAGCAAACCACATCAGAAGTTTCTACTCCAGATATTGAACAGTAATCTGAAAAGTGAGTGTTGAGGATTTACAACTGCCTAACTGCTTTTGCACACTTTCTGGGCAGGGTTTAAAAAAAAACCACACACACACACACACCAAAGTCTGTGTGCTATCTTTGGTACTTTATTGACATGATAGAATCGACAAATTAGAAGGCAGGGACAAAAGGGAGCATCCACTGGCATAGGAATCAACACCTAGGGGCTGGGGTCCCTCTGCCCCCCTCAATAAAATATTTGAGGATTGGTTGATTATGCAGGGCAGGGCTTACTTAGGCCCCCCCCCCATATTTTATTCAAGTTTGCACCCCTGTCCACTAGTATGAATGGGAAAGACCAAGGTTGCTCTTCATATGCAAATTCAAATACCTGCAGGCGTGAACTACTACTGTCTAATCTGAATGGGGGGGGGAGTGGATTAACAGCTTGATATTGTTCAGATCTCCTTCATGGATCACTGCCTTGCCCTGGCGAAGGGGCTTGAATAACTCAGAGAAGCTATGAGCTATGCCATGCAGGGCCACCCAAGATGGACAGGTCATAGCCGAGAGTTTAGACTAAACGTGATCCACCTGGAGCAGGAACCGGCAAGCCACTCCAGTATCCCTGCCAAGAAAACTCAATGGACATAGACAACAGACATATAAAAGTTATGACGCTGGAAGATGAGCCCCTCAGGTCGGAAGGGGTCCAACATGCTATTGAGGAAGAGCGGAGGACAAGTACAAGTAGATTCAGAGCTGATGAAGCGGCTGAGCCGAAGCTGAAAGATCACTCAGTTGCGGATATGCCTGGAAGTGAAAGGAAAGTCCAATGCTGTAAAGAAAAATATTGCATAGGAACCTAGAATGTAAGAACCATGAACCTTAGTAAGCTGGGTGTGGTCAAAAATAAGATGGCAGAAAGTGAGGAGGAATTAAAGAACCTTTTAATGAGGGTGAAAGAGGAGAGCGCAAAATATGGTCTGAAGCTCAACATCAAAAAAACTAAGATCATTGCCACTGGTCCCATCACCTCCTGGCAAATAGAAGGGGAAGAAATGGAGGCAGTGAGAGATTTTATTTTTTTGGGTTCCATGATCACTGCAGATGGTGACAGCAGTCACGGAATTAAAAGACACCTGCTTCTTGGAAGAAAAGCAATGACAAACCTAGACAGCATCTTAAAAAGCAGAGACATCACCTTGTCTACAAAGGTCCGTATAGTTAAAGCTATTGTTTTCCCAGTAGTGATGTATGGAAGTGAGGCTGGACCATAAAGAAGGCTAATCGCCGAAGAATTGATGTTTTTGAATTATGGTGAAACAAATGTAAAGTTAAGTATCAGTAGCCTTTTTTTAAGTATCCAGAGACGTGGGTGGCGCTGTGGGTTAAATCACAGAGCTTAGGGCTTGCCGATCAGAAGGTCCGTGGTTCGAATCCCTGTGATGGGGTGAGCTCCTGTTACTCGGTCCCAGCTCCTGCCAACCTAGCAGTTCTAAGCACATCAAAGTGCAAGTAGATAAATAGGCACCGCTACAGTGGAAAGGTAAACGGTGTTTCTGTGTGCTGCTCTGGTTTGCCAGAATCGGCTTTGTCATGCTGGCCACATGACCTGGAAGCTATACGCTGGCTCCCTCGGCCAATAATGCGAGTTGAGCGCTGCAACCCCAGAGTCGGCCACGACTGGACCTAATGGTCAGGGGTCCCTTTACCTTTACCTAGCTCAAGTGGGGTGTGGGGGGGAGAGTCTCCCATTTAAGATACCTGGGGATATCCAAAGGGTTTAATAATGGAAGTGAAAGCTGGACCATAAAGGCTGATCGCCAAAGAATTGATGCTTCTGAATTATGGTGCTGGAAGAGACTCTTGAGAGTCCCATGGACTGCGAGAAGATCAAACCTATCCATTCTTAAAGAAATCAGCCCTGAGTGCTCACTGGAAGGACAGATCCTGAATCTGAGGCTCCAATACTTTGGCCACCTCATGAGAAGAGAAGACTCCCTGGAAAAGACCCTGGTGTTGGGAAAGATTGAGGGCACAAGGAGAAGGGGACGACAGAGGACGAGCAGTGGCGGAGCTTCATGCTCCAGCACGGGGGTGGGGTGTGGAGAGAAGGTGGGGCAGGGCTGGCGCGCATCCTGGGGGCGTGGGGAGCTGCCTGCGGGGGTGTGGCACCCAGTGCAGGCAGGGGAGCAGCCGTAATGGCACCCTGGGGGTCGCTCTGCCGGGGGTGGTGCTCTCCCACTGCACTCCCTTTCCTCCACCAGTGAGGACGAGATGGTTGGACAGTGTTCTTGAAGCTACGATCATGAGTTTGACCAAACTGCGTGAGGCAGTGGAAGACAGGAGTGCCTGGCGTGCTATGGTCCATGGGGTCACGAAGAGTCAGACTGTTTTGGTTTCTTTGAATATAGAGTTAACTTCATGGGCACCATGTTTTTTATTGCCGACCTACACCCCACTCCAGCTCCTGACACAGGCCAATGGCCCATCTGTGCCGGCATCCAATTCTCATAGTGGCCAACCACAATTGCCTGTGGAAATCCTGGAAGCAGAACCTGAGCACAAGAGCATCCTCTTCCTGTGGCTCCCCATCCTTACTTTTAGGTTCATTTGCACATTTTTATTCATTGATTAGGCATCTGTGTTCCATAGTTGTTCACAGGGCAGTCTTGAGCAGGTTGGGCGCCCTGGCGCTGAGGGGCAGAGATCTCTTCGGCGCCCCCGCAGGGAGTAGGATGGTTTCCACGCGGCTTTGCCACGCAGTGCCCCGCCTACCGGCCCAGCGCCTTGGCGCACCGCGCCACCAGGACTCTACCTAGAGCCAGCCCTGGCTGTTCAGATCCTTAGACGGGGCCACTCTTATTATGGTTCATAGGGAGGAAATTCACTGTAGCACTATGTTGGAAGTTCCATCAGCACAATATCTTCAGTTTGCTGGATAACTCAGTTGGTTAGAGTGTGGTGCTGATAACGTCAAGGTTGTAGTTTCGATCCCCATAAGGGACAGCTGCATATTCCTGCATTGAAGGGGGTTGGGCTAGATGATCCTCAGGGTCCCTTCCAACTCAGACCACTGTTTGACTAAACAACTAAACAACAAATGTTCAGATGTGGACAAGCCCCAATCTGCTCTTGAATTCTATTAGCCTGGTGTAAAATGAGTTACAGTTCTATTCCAAAGACTTTATTGGGTTACAGTGGTACCTCAGATTACAGACGCTTCAGGTTACAGACTCCACTAACCCAGAAATAGTACCTCGGGTTAAGAACTTTGCTTCAGGATGAGAACAGAAATCGTATGCTGGCAGCGCGGCGGCAGCCGGAGGCCCCATTAGCTAAAGTGGTACCTCAGGTTAAGAACAGTGTACTTGAATTTTTCTGGTTTCTTTCTGATTTTTGTCTGGATTGTAGTCATAGAGAAATAGTGACACCCAGTGGCTAGGAACAGAAATCAGAATAAAATTCTAGACTTTAAAAAATAATTCTCCAAAATGACTTTATAGGAGGGGGTGGGAACCACACGTATAATTGCAATGAAACACATGTGGAGGGAAAACAAACAAATACAAAACACACTATAATTAAAACCAAATGACATACTGGTAACTAAAATAGTAAACTTTTTTTTTAAGTAGTAAGTATCTTGGTATGTCCAATAGCCTGTGCCCCAGAGGTTCTTCCCAGACACTATGAAGCAGCCCTCAGTAATTCTTGCAATAATCCCAATTGGGTTGTTCCATGAGGAGGAAGACTGAGCTACTATATAACAGCTTGCTTGACTACAAAGACACACACACATCCACACAGAAAATAATAATTTGGGACCAATAATACTAAAATTGAAAAGAGCAGTTTACAATATAAAAACAGAAAAATACATAATATAATAACAAACAAAAACAATAGCCCTCCTTCAGTTTAAAAGGCCATAGATTGTTTAATTATCCAAAGGCCGGGGAGAAATGTTTTCACCTGTTGCCTAAAGATATGTAATGAAGACAGCAGACAAGCCTCTCTGCGGGGAACATTGCACAAATGGGGAGCCATTGCAGAAAAAGACCATTGCTGTGTTGTCACTGAAATAAAAAAAAAATTAAGGTCTTATATATGTACACAAATGTATGGGCCACATGTGTGAAGCAGCACAGGAAGACAGCCCTGAAACCATTTTGACTCCCAAACTGGCCAAATGTTTCTCTGCAAGGAAGGAGGGGGTGAGGGAATCTTCCCATTGTCTCAGGAATTAAGTGGTTACCATCTCAAAGGGATGGCCAGACTACCAGGAAGGGCAGTCAGAGAAGGCATTATCACATAGCCTGGCGGACAGGGGATAAACAATGCACTCAGATTTCTGTTGTAGACCTTTCTATGATGTAGGTATGATGTATCTGCTTTGCTTCTCAATATTCTCTGGTTGGCCTACAAAGGACTCTACAAAGGCTCCTGTGTACCCCATAAGGGAATAAGGGCAGATTTTGTTTGCGAGGACAGGCGGAGTCCTCCAAACCCCATTTAAAGGAAGGGTTCCCTGGCCCCTAGTTCACACACTTAAGCTGCAGTCCTAACGCCACTTACTTGGGAGTAGGCCTTGCTGACTTCAATAGCACTTTTGAATAGACATGATTAGGATTGTTAAACACTAGCCTACACTAGAGGAAGTGTTCCCTTTACGCACTAAACATTTTCCTGCGCACACACACTCACAACAGGGTGTGCACACCCTTGTGTTGCTCCTCTAAGTATATTAGTCTCACTTTACATTTGTCCATTTACAATCTGGTTTGGACAGACAAAAACTGACACTTCAGATCAGTTTTGTATTATTTAAATGTATTTGCCATATTGTTTGTTTATTTATAGTCTTTAGAATTCCTGGATATTCTTTCTTGTTCATGTCATTATAGTCAGCTTCTTCCATGGGACAAATTGTGAAGGATGGTCCATGAGTGGTCACAGGAACTAAACCTCCTTGGCCGGGGAGGGCGGGATACAAATAAAATTTGTTGCTGCTGCTGCTGCTGTTAAGCAAAAACCAACACTGAGTTAAAGGGGATTTATATTATTTTATTTATTGTAAATTTTCTTCCAAGTGGCATACATGACTCTGACCCCCCCCTTTTAGCCCCACAACAATCCTGTGAAGTAGGTTAGTCTGAGAGACAGTGACTGGTCCAAGGTCGCCTAGTGATTATATTTGCGTGCTATAAAGTGTGAAGACAATGTTCCGGCAGTGTGCCATTTGCTCGCCCAAGAAATTAAGTGACGAAGGTGATCAGCACATTCCAAGTCTCCACTGGTTCAGGGCAACTGCTGCAATCATATGAGGCAGGTCAAGACCAGGGTGACATGACTTTTCTGTGTAAGAATTTTAATTAGCAACAGCCTGGTAATACTCATAAGCTGCTGAAAGTTAACAATTGCTACTGTTTGGGATTTATACCAAAAGGCTGTTTCTTTAGCAATCCTCTTTCTCCTAAAAAGGAGATTAGACATTTATCGGATAGTCATCTACTACAAATATTACAATCCTCCTTCTAATCTTATTAACAAGCCTCTAAGGAGCATTAAGAACACTTTTATTACAGTTGTGGGAAATAGTCCAACTAAAATGAACCATAAAGCTGCTTATCTCTAGGCAAAGCCAGTATTTTATAACTGATGGGACTCCAAATGAAACAAAACAAAACAAAACTCTGAAAGCTATCTGAAGCTAATTTTGAAATGACTTGTCCCTGGAGAACTTCATTGAGTGCAATGTCACTGATACACAATTGCACAGTTGCCTTAAAAGCATTACAGAAAGCTTTATCTATGAAGTTGTTGTTGTTTAGTCGTTTAGTTGTGTCCGACTCTTCGTGACCCCATGGACCATAGCACGCCAGGCACTCCTGTCTTGCACTGCCTCCCGCAGTTTGGTCAAACTCATGTTCGTAGCTTCGAGAACACTGTCCAACCATCTCATCCTCTGTCGTCCCCTTCTCCTAGTGCCCTCAATCTTTCCCAACATCAGGGTCTACACCCAAAGCCAGCCCTACTATTAGGCAGAGAAGGCCTCAGGCAGCAAATTTTGGGTATCATGAAAGGGCAGCAAATTGTTATGTTATTTAATTGTTATGTTATTTAATTTACTTTTCTGTTTTTACTGCCAGGGAGAGAAGGGGTCCTTGTGGGATCTTCTGCTTCAAATATTCAAATAACCAGGCTGGTTTTGAGCACAATGCACAATGCACGGGATGAGGCACCGTTTGCTAATCTGCCTCAAGCAGCAAAATGTTTGGGGCTGCGCTGGTTCCGCTTACATTTTATCAGCCTAGTAATGAGTACTATAACTTATCCTACAGCTGGTTTTACAGTTGGCCCCAGTATATTTTTCTACAACTTTGCACAAACATTTATTTTTATTATTTATTAAATTTGTATATCACCCTTCATCCAAAGTTCACACATCAGTCCACTGTTTTTGAATTTACAAATGTCTTTGATCAGCAATTCTATTTCTGTGCATCTCTGGGGTTTAAATTTATCATATCCATCAAACAGATAACTCCTGTTTGCCCATCTCATATTGTTCTGTAAGAAGTTACTCACACACTGTTTCATACAATCCAGCCTGCGTACTGCTCAGACTGATAAAGAAAATGAGCTTGAATTTTGTCAACCAGGCAATCCTTTTGAGGAGAGTTGTTTTTCCTTTGCCAGCTTCTCCCTCTATTATACAGGTTGCCATATTTCAAAAAGTTGTTGAGTTTTTGTTTTGCAAATGACAATAAATATATCTTATATTATTGTATAGATGCAGGAAAGAACTTGCATGCATGAGCACCAACCCCCCTATAAATGCCCAGCTGGGAGCAAAGAGAGGATCATTTTGGAGTGAACTGAATGCCCCCCATGTATGCACGTTTTTCACGTCTGGTCAGCAAGCCCAAGAGGCTCAGTGGTTTAGACCACAGCTTCAAAGGCTGAAGTAGAGTATGTATACAGCCCAGGTGTGAAATTGAATCTAGGATGCTCAAGGGTAGAAAACACAGCTAGCCGCTGTACCTCAGTGGCAGAATATCTGCTTTGTATGCAGAAGGAAGACCTCAGGCTCATTCCTAAGCCTCTTAGCTAGGGCTAGGTAGGACAACCCCCAGAAACCTTGGAGAGCGGCTGCCAGTCAGTGCGCCGTAGACACCACCGAGCTAGCTGGGCGGCCAATGGTCTGACTTGGCACCAGGAGATTTCCAATGCAAGGCGTGGGTGTGGCCAATGACGCGCGAGGGAGGGAGCCCGAGGAAGGCGGAGTTAGGCCTCCAAGTGGCCGGATGCACTCGCATCCTCCCCGCCCTCTTCGCAATCGTCCACATCGAATCTATTTCCCCCTTCCTCATCTCTAGCTCCCATTCAGCCAATCACCGGGCTCGTTGGCCCCGCTCACCAATGAGATTTGTCGCTGAGGTGGGCGAGGCTACGGCAACGAGGAAGCACTTTTCATTTCGACCAATCAGAGAGGGCCTTGCTGAGGCCCAATCGGAAGGGCGGTCTCACTGTTGTTTTGTCCCTCAGTCAGGAAGAGGCGGAGGAGGCTGCGGTGGCAGCAGCGGCGGTGGCGGCTTTGGCTCGGCTCTCTCTGGGTTGCTGCCGACGGGCTTCCCGGTGGTGTCGCTCGCTCGACGGACCGGGCTTTCGAGGCTTTAAGCGGGCGGGGTGATGCAGCCTCCGGGCCCCCAGCTGCCCCCACGGCCCCCGCCGCCTCCGCCTCTCTACGCGCCCAACAACGGGGACTTCACTTTCGTCTCTTCGGCCGACGCCGAAGGTAAGAATTAGGGGTCTTGCAGTGGGAAGGAAAAGGGCGCCCCTTCCCGGAGCTGCGTCAGGGGCGGCAGCCACATTCTCAGGGTTGCCAGGCTGAATAAGCGGATGCCGTCGGGGTTCTTTCTGCTGTTTGGGTGTGGGAATGTGTTGCAGTGTAAATACTCCGCCTTGTGGCCCCCGCCACAGGATTTGCGTGGCAAAGGCACCTGGGTGCAGATGGGGCGTGTTTTACCCGGTTAAAAAAAGAAGCAGATGCAGATGGCGAAGGAGCTTTCTGATGGTGGTGTATGCAAGCTTTTGAATGGCAAATGAATAGAGAGCTAAATAAAATATGTATGTGAGATTGACCCAGTAGTGATGTATGGAAGTGAGAGCTGGACCATAAAGAAGGCTGATCGCCGAAGAATTGATGCTTTTGAATTATGGTGCTGGAGGAGACTCTTGAGAGTCCCATGGACTGCAAGAAGATCAAACCTATCCATTCTTAAGGAAATCAGCCCTGAGTGCTCCCTGGAAGGACAGATCGTGAAGCTGAGGCTCCAATACTTTGGCCACCTCATGAGAAGAGAAGACTCCCTGGAAAAGACCCTGATGTTGGGAAAGATTGAGGGCACTAGGAGAAGGGGACGACAGAGGACAAGATGGTTGGACAGTGTTCTCGAAGCTACGAACTTGAGTTTGACCAAACTGCGGGAGGCAGTGCAAGACAGGAGTGCCTGGCGTGCTATGGTCCATGGGGTCACGAAGAGTCGGACACGACTAAACGACTAAACAACAAATGTGAGATTGACAGGCCACCCACATCTTTGAGGCTTCTTCCTTTTACCTGCTTTTGGTAGCCTCACACTGCACACAGGGTTGTCTGGAGGGGGAAAATCCTGCCATGAGCAGGGGTGGAAACTTGTGGTTTGGGAATGACCAATTTTGTGCTGGGAAGAAATTGATTAGGTGTACGTGGACTATGCAGCACATTTCACACTCCCTGTCTTTTCTGAGAAGGCCGACTTCTGTATTTTCAAGAACCACTGTGCTATTTAGACAGTGGTCTGCCAAATTCTTTGGTGCCCAGATAGCACTATGATGCATATCTGATTCAGCAGCCCACGTCAACTTGCTTTGTTGATTGGGATTATTGTGGCACGGTAGGCAGTACAGTCTTGAAGGGGGTCCTTCAGACCAGCAGGAAAAAACCAATATGCAGTGCGTCAGCCAATATGCCACTTTCTATAATTTTGGTATATTCCACTTTTATATTCCACTTTTGTGGAATATATATATTGAAACCACCTATTTTGTAATAAGGAACTGTATTTTTGGCAGCTTTCTCATAAATGTGTCATTTTCCCTGTCAAGATCTGAGTGGCTCAATAGCCTCTGCAGATGTGAAGCTCAACCTTGGTGGAGGAAATGGGGAATTTATCAAAGAATCTACTGCAACTACATTCCTGAGGCAGAGAGGATATGGCTGGCTTTTGGAAGTAGAAGATGATGACCCTGAAGATAATAAACCTCTCTTGTAAGTAACATTACTCTGAGAGTCTTAGTTTAATTTTGTATTTGAAGTGGTTACTTGCTTTAGGTCAGTTTTGTGGGTGAATGGTGAACAAGGATGCAATAGGAAAATCATTTACTCTTCATTAACTACTGACTTTTGAATAAAGTGTAGACACAGATTATTTGTGTCTCAATCAAGAGATATTTTTTAGCATTATAAGTAAAGGTTAGAATTCAAGACAATTCATCACTATTAATAGTGGACACATTCTCCCATTACACTAACATGATCTGCATGAGCAGGAACAAGCAGCAATGAGTCTTTGGCTTCTGTACTCCCCTATCCTCTTCTTCTTGAATGAGAAAAGGACTTCAGAAGTTCTTGCTTTTCCACAACTATGATTTGCCATGTTCTGTGATGAAGAAACTGTGCCTAACTCTAATCAGCCTTAATTTCAAAGTAGCCAACTTCAAAATGTAGCTGAAGGTGGCTTGTTAAATCTGACAATAAGTTTGCACTTTGCCTCTCTCTTAATGAAAGCAACCCTGTTTTTGTTAGCACCATGGTTGTGGGCTGTTCGTTTATTGCATTGCCTCCTTAGGTTTCCTGCTGCAGTCTTCTTTCCTGAGGGCTAAGAGCAGAGTAAGGAGTCAATAGGTTCTTGTCCTGAGATTGGTAATTATAAAGGGCAGGCTAGAAATGTAATAGAAAGTAATAAATAGGGGGCAAATCTAGCTGTCAGGAATGTAGGATAAGCCTTGTTACTGTTCATCTTGCTGTTACAGAAAAGTGGCATTGCTTCCATATGTTCAGTAATAGCTGAGGTTGCCATGGGCAGAGAGCACTTTCTTTTCATGCTGTGATTCATATTTTTTCATTTCAGAAGCTGACTAGAATGCAAATATATTAAAATATTATTTTTATATATATTAAATATAAAACAATTTCATAATACAGTTATAATACAACATCTTAATAAACCTACACCAAAACACATATTCTCAATAGTTTACATGAACATGTATGAATATTCTATAAATCTCTGAGCTGCTTTGTTTTCTCGTGCTTAAATAATTTAAAAAGCATATTTAGAAAGTTGTATTTTTTATATAACTTTAGGGAGGAGTTAGACATTGATCTGAAGGACATATACTACAAAATCCGATGTGTCTTGATGCCGATGCCTTCTCTTGGATTTAACAGACAAGTAGTAAGAGATAATCCTGACTTCTGGGGCCCTCTAGCAGTTGTCCTGTTCTTCTCAATGATCTCATTATATGGACAATTCAAGGTGTGTAAAGGCCTTTATCTTAAATAACAATAAAGGTAGCTGAGATATCACATGGTCTTAGGCAAATATTCATTGAAAAGCATTTTTCTTGTGTCATGATCTGAAAGAAATGCACAGTTCTTAGAATCATAGAATTCTAGAATTGGTAGGGATCCTGAGCATCATCTAGTTTAGCCCCCTGCAATGCAGGAATTTTGCCCACAGGCGTCCCTAGGTGGGCTTGAACCACCAACCTTCTGGTTAACAGCCAGACACACTGATCCATTGTGCCACAGTATCTTTTGTACAACTTGACATATAACCAGAGGCAAATTGTTCTGGAAAAGAATGTGGGAATGCTATTCCTTCCTTGCTCTCCTTCCCCTAGTGATTCTTTATCTAGCCATGCAGTCCTGTGCATGCAACCATAGGGACATCATTGAAGGCAAAAACTCCTGAACACTCAGAATTCTAGCCAACAGATAGAGTCAGATGTGAATGCAATATTCCAGACTGAAGAATTAAGTGATCTTTTGAACACACTAAGCCAGAAAAGATACGAGCAACCCTAAGTCACCACCCCAATTTTGGGTGCAATTATTCCAGTGCACATGAATGAGCCCTATGTGGAAGGGGTTTAACTGTGGCAAAGGTGGGGCTTCTTCTCTTTATTTGTAGTTTAAAAGCTCTACCAGAAATTGCAGTAGAGCTCTGATGACTACTGCCATCCTTCCTTCACACAGTGCTGCTGAGAATTACATCAGTGTATTTTCAGAGGCGCTCTAGGGAGGAAGGAAGGAAGGAACAGCAACCGTAACTGTGTTTCTGTTGCTACATAGCTCTGGAGTACCAGCACCACCCAAGGAAAGTTTACAAGATTTAACGCTTTCTAATTTAGAAAAAAAGACAAAAGGGAGGGCATGATAAAGGTGTATAAATTGTGCATAGGATTGGAAGAAGAACAGAGAGATAAATTTGTCTCTTTTGATAACTAGAAACTAGGGCCATCCAATGAAGCTGAATGTTGGAAGATTCATAACATACTTCTCCACACAATGCATAGTTAAACTATGGAATTAAAAACACAAGTTGCAGTGATACTTTAAAAGTGGACTAGACAAACTCATGGAGGAAAAGGCTCAGAGGTGGCATTCCTCCAAATACAGTCATACCTCCATTTATGACCACAGTTGGTTCAGGGGAGCCAGTCGCTCCCCGAGGCATGCTTCTGCGCATGCGCGAAGCGCCAATAGAGCTCTTCTGCGCATGCTGCGCATATCGCTTCTGTGCATCCAAGCGCCATGGAAACCGGATGTAAACACTTCCGGGTCCGCGGTGGTCGGAAACCGAAGCGGTCGCAAATGGAAGCGGTCGCAAACCGAGGTTTGACTGTACCAGCTGCTGAGGAATATGAGTGGGGAGAGTTCTGTTGTGGTCATGTATGACTTAAAGGCTTCCCCTAGACATCTGGTTGGCCACTGTGAGAACAGGATGCTAGATGAGATGTGAGCTGGGTGTGATCCAGTAGGGTTCTTATGTTTAGCTGCAGCTTTTAAACCATAAGAAAAATCATGAACCCTTGCTGCCACAATGGTAAACCTCCCTTCAATGGTTGCAAAGCAGGTGGGTGGTGGGTGGGAGGGAATACCTGCTAATAACTTAAAGATGTTAGCTGAACTGTGTTCTTTCAAAATTAGTTGTTCTTGATGAAAGAAGATCGAGTATTGACAAGACTCTTTTAAACATTTCTTAAGGTGGTATCATGGATTATAACTATTTGGATATTTGGATCCTTGACAATATTCCTGTTGGCCAGGGTTCTTGGAGGCGAGGTAAGCACCTTGTGATAGTGAACTTGGTCACTGAACATCAAACTTGAATTACCTCAAAATTGGTTCTAACCATTTGCATTTTCAGTGTTACATCGCTTAATAATTTCTGATCTGAGACTCCTTTAGAAATAGTACTTCATCACTATTGCTTCCATTTTAACATTATTACAGCAACCTAGAATGCAGAATAGAGATGAGATTTGATTCTTTCCACTGGGGGCTTAGATCTGACCTTTGGCTGATAACACCAAGCATACAGGGTGGCAAAAGGGATTGATTGAAGATTTATGAGGTGGAATAACAGTGCAGATAATGTGATAGTTCAGAAAAAGGACTGGATTTAGGATGGAGAAAGTGTTGGGGGGGAATAACACCTGGAGGGCCAGAGGTTCCCCATCTCTAGACAAGCTGAAGAAGAGGGTTTGGGGGAGTTGCCATATAACAAAATGTTGACCTCGGGCTCAGGTTGAGAAGTCATCTGAATCTCTTGTTGAATCTGACATATTACTGGAAGGAAGTTGGTAACTTCATTTATTTCAAATTTGCAGGTTGCATATGGCCAAGTTCTCGGCGTGATTGGATATTCTTTACTTCCTCTTATTGTAATAGCACCTGTACTTCTGGTGGTTGGCTCATTTGATGTTGTTTCTACTCTAATAAAAGTAAGTTCACTATTTTGTTTGGCAGAATGGCAAAGCTGACTGAAAAATATGCCAGTTCATTTTTCTACAGTTTATAAGCAATAAATATTTTCTTGTAAGTGGAACCATGACTACTCAGCTAGTCCATATCAGCAAAGCATTGTTTGAAATCCTTTATGACAGATTGGCAACAGATTAGAGTGCTTAAGTTTTACAAGCTGCCCATGAGTATTGGAGTTCAGGTTTTGTTCTGTTTATATGTTGTTTTATGCAAAACAGATTCTGAATTTTGTTGTGTCTGTTACCCTATAGCAGGGGTCCCCAAACTTACGTTGCCGAGGGCCGGTGCTGCCAGCGCCAATCGTGCTGTGGGCCAGAGTACGTGGGAGCATGCACCCATACGCGTGTGCACACGCGATTTCCAGCACACTTCTTGGTCACCGGAACACCAGAAATAGCTTGTGCGCATGCACATGGGCCTCCTCCGACCCAGAAGCGCGCCGGAAATGACGCTTGTGCATGTGCACAAGCCATTTCCGAAGCTCTGGCGACCCGGAAGTGGGCTGCCACGCCGTTAAGAGCAAGCGGCAGCAGTGGGCAGTGCCGGGGGGGGCACATAAAAGAGCCTCGCGGGTCGCATCCGGCCCCCGGGCCTTAATTTGGGGAAGCCTGCCCTATAGCATGCCCATTCAACTCCTAAGAGACTGCGATCTACTCCCAGTATAAAAAACTGGCAGTGATCTACCCATTGCCATTAAGGATTGACCAGGGATGTTGAGCTTTTGGGGGGGGAAGACCACAGTTGTTGAGCTTCTTTGGGGGGGCTTTCACCACAGTTGATAAGCTTTTTTTAAAGGGGGAATGACATAAATCACTCACCTAGCTAACAGGACCAGTGGTCAGGGATGATGGGAATTGTAGTTCAAAACATCTGGAGGGGCGAAGTTTGGGGATGCCTGGCCAAGATAAAACGCCAGACACCACCCACTTGACGCAACGGAGGGACAGAGCGAGGGGGGTGGAGACATTCATTCTGCAGTTTTTTAAATCCCGCGATCAATAAGGATCCCACGATCGACAAGGAACACCAGGGGATCTACCTGTCGATCACGGTCGACTGGTTGAATATGTCTTACCCTATAGCAATCCAAAAACACTGTGATTTGTCTTGCATAGTTTGCCATTTATGTGGCTTGTAAACTGCCTTCAGTACAGTAATGTGGAAAGACAATATTCAAAAATTTAAATATTAGAGGAACTTAATTTACAATATTGCTTCCATCCACAGGATGGCACCATTCCAGTGAGCAATTATTTCATCTGATGCAAAAGATCACATGACAACTGCAACTTTCACATTAGCTGTGGAAGCTCACAGATTTCCTAATGGTGCTTTCTTAATTGAATGCGACAGCTGTCTGAAGCACCCATGTGAACTGATCTGTCATTTCAGTCACTAAAAGGCAACAAGAAAAACAACAACTTGGAATGCCTTTGTGAATAGTTTCAGCTCCACTGATTTTCAATAGGCCTTGATTTTTAAGTCCTGTGCTTGGTCACAACTGGTGTTGCTTGTCTAGATATAAATATTGCTTCTGGGGTTTGAGGAGGTTTCATGCTATGATAACATTTCATTTTCTTATTTTTTTTCTCAGCTTTTTGGAGTATTTTGGGCTGCATACAGTGCTGCTTCGTTATTAGTTGGAGAAGAATTTAAGACCAAGAAGCCCCTCCTAATCTACCCCATCTTCTTATTGTACATCTATTTTTTGTCCTTATATACTGGGGTGTGACCTGCAGTGTTGGCTTTGGACAGGAACAATGTCTTAGCTTGCCATGAAGACTGATGAAATGTTGCCTGATTGAAAATACAAAAGACTGTGTCATATCTGGCTGTCAAGGTTTTAGTGGTAATCCAACTATATCTGTGTATATTATTTAAGCAGTTTTAGTTACATTAGAGATTTATAACAGAGTTTTAGGTTGAAGACTTAATAGATTTTTATTGAACAAGGTGAGAATATTGTGTTTATAGCCTGAAATTTCGGAATAACAGTTTGTTACTTGTGCCAAATGCACAAGGACCATATGATTAGTACATTAAATTGAAGTGGAATTCTGATTACTGTTAATAGTTCATTTCTTTCAACACAGCATTTTCTGTAGATATATTTATGAATCAGTCCCTATTGTTCAGACTAGCCTGTAACCAAGACATGACCCTTAATGTGGTGCCTTGCACACTCTTGATTTGGCCATTACGAATTCTGACTCTTAAAAGTGTTTTATGTGCATCCGTATGTAGGTTTAGGTTATTTCCTTGTTGAAGCAGGGTCATAGATTCATAACAATTTGAGCATCCAAATGTTTGAATTATTCATTGTTTTTTGATAAAATTGTATGTATGCCATAGAACATTTTTACAGTGTTGATTTGGAAATCTTTATGATAGTGGTGATAAATGGGGAGAAAGGTTTAAATAAATCTTACAGTTCTGAACCAAATCTTATAATGGAATAAACAATCCTTCTCCAAAACTGTACTTGTTTTTATAACACCTTGTTTTGCTGTTTTGACCTATTACTAATCCGTGTGGGGTAATGTACTACTACTTATGGTAAAATGGCACTCCTTAATATGAGATGATACCTGATGAAGAATGGCAGCAGTTAGATTTTGATTAGCAACAGAATTAAACTTGTGTTTTGATGACCAGGATAATTTTGAGTTGGCTTAAGAATATTATGGAAATGGCTGTTTAATATTGGGCTCAAGATTAACTTTTCCCCACCAAGAAGACTTGAAGTTATAGTCTTAACTACAGGGACTTATTTCATATGATTTAGCATTTCTAAAGTACACCCTTAGTCCATGACACCTATGGCGCTCTGTGCCCATAAGCAGACTAATTATGCATATCATCTGCTGGATTGGGAACCCCAGGCACTATTCAGATACACATCTGAATAGGAATACTTTTAGCACATGTATGCCTTTGAATCAGATTCACCTTTGGATGTACATCCCCACCCACATTCTTAGGTAAGCAGTCATGTGCTAATAGGCAATGTCGGTTGTTACTCATACTTGGAGTAGCCCGATTTAAATGAATGAATATTGAATCCATTGATTTCAATAGGTCCAATCTGAGTTACTTGGTTGGACATTGCCCAATGTGTTCTCCCCATTTTTAAAAGATATGAGCTGGATCAGAGCCCTTGACAATTGGGATTTTAAAAAATGAACCTTGCAAAACTGCTAGTATATTATCAAACTGTTTTCTTGGTTACGAAAATAACAACAAAAAAGGCTACTTTAGCAGCTGATCAGCCTAAAATTTCTTTAGACTGGGTTGTTTAAGTAACTGTTGAGGTATTTATTGTTTAAATTGAATTTAAACAAATTAAACAACTGAGCAGTTCTTTCTATGATATCAAGTTTCTAGTCTGGATCTTGCACTAAACCATGGTTTATTGAACCATGACAGTGTGTTATGTGTGAATTGTGTCTAGCAGCTTAACAATGGCTTTTTATGATTTTTTTGTTGGCTTATAAACCTTGCTTTCTTTTAAACATGGATTGGCATAGTTAACTTTGGTTTGTTTGCCCACCTCACCCCAGATGCTCACCAAACTGCAAAAGCACAAGGCCAAGAGCAGCTGGAAAATAAATCACTTGGAGAAACAATCCATGGTTTGATCATCTTTAGGACAAATTGTGGTTAACCTGTTTGTTAGGCAAACCATGTGAAGCATGCCACTGTATGTATGAATCACTTTGCCTGTGGGGTTTTTTCATTATTCAACTAGGCCCAAATTATTACTGAAAAAATAACGTCTGGGTTAATTCCTAGCTTGGATGTACTGTGTTAATTATATCAAGAATGTATTCCATAATGAGTACTTTATTGAGATGTTGCTAAAGGTTTTGCCCTTAATCTAAAATATTACCTAATTTCAGTAGATCATAACTTTAGTAGAGCCACTTCCTATATTATAATTTTCTATGTTCCAATTTTCTCACGTTGCTCTTGCAACTCACCCCATCAGCAGAACCAAGAACATGGGAAGGCTTCTATGAAAGCTTCAGAGGTGCCTTCCATGAAGATGTTTATGTAAGAATCTAAGAATAACTTGATGAACCTAATTAATAGAATAACCCATGTATAAGTGATAAATCTAATTATAAGTTTTCTGAAAGTATATGCTAATAGTTCCAATTAGCATATGCTCACCTCAGTAATCCTGTGGTGACAGTTCTTTTTAGAACCATGTATGATTAAATGGCCTAGCGACAATCAATTGGCATTTTTTTAAATGAGAACTGTATATACAAATGGAAGTACACAAAATATTGCTGCTATTTAAAATGTAAATTCTAGCATTGCAACTTTTAATAACCATTTTAATTACTAATATTGGAGCCCAAGGACATGGACTGAAGTTCATTTTTATAGTTTACAGTACTTGGAATATGCAGTACAGGGAGTATACAGTACAGAACAACAATATGACTCTCGACTAACGGGGAAAGATAAAATGCAATAGCCCAGTCTTTTTGAACTCACGTGAGAACAGTAAACATAGACCTGGTATAATATCTAGCTCCTTAAAGCTGTTGCTGCTGCTTTCTTAAACTTGTACCCTAGAAGACGTAGTGTGATATCCAACTTAATTAGTAATATCAATCAATTTCAATGGATCTATTCTAGGTATGGCTAATATTAGATATTGTGCTCAGTTTGGATTAAAGTGTATATTTGGGGTGTGTATTTGGATTTAACATCAGTTTGTATACACATGAGCCGAACTACATAATGTTTCAAAATATATTTCACCTCTGCATATGCTATGCAAAGAAATGGTTGGTATATTTAATGGTTCTAACAGTTTATAACAAATGAACCTCTTTTCATTACATTTGATTACTATTTTTAGGCTAGGCATATGTAAATACAGTAAATGTATTTTATAAAATTTGGAATTAAACTTGTTTGCACAATATGTATGAAGCTTATTTGTACTCATTAAACCTCCCAGCAACAGCATCTTCCCCTGCTCCAGTCTTCCCAATTCACTCCTCCAAGATCTCCATACCTATCCTGTTTAAACTTGTGCATTTCTAAAAAGTAAATTATTTTTATAAGACTATTGATAACACAAGCTTTTGTGATACCTGAAAACATGTAACATTTCTGTTTGACATCACCTCGGAACAGTTCTGCCATGAACTTCTTTTCTGTGGTGATAGATGTGGGTACTGCAGTTTGATAAAACCCGCTTTGCTTTCATATTAAATATTTTGTCCTTGGGGAAAAAACAGTACGTTTGCAACACAATTCCCCTCATACTTTTATATACATGACTGTTTTAAGGCGAAGATGCCAAAACTTTATTTTTGAATTGAGGAAGCGTAATATTTTCATTTGCTATTTTTTCCCCTATATACCAGAAAAATCTGATGATTGCTTTTTGGTCTTTTAAAGCATACATTGCTGAAGTTCATAATAATTGGTAGTATCAGCTAAATACAAATTCACAAGCAACTAAAACAAGTACACTTTTCATAGTGCATATCGTGGCATTTTCCTACCGTATATATTGCAGTCAGGAGTCCTTCGCAATTGATGGCAGTGGTTTAAGTGTGCCCAGCAGCATTCTCTCACCTCTCATTGAGAGGTAGGACTCTTCTTACCCTCATGTTTTCTGTTTGTCAAGTTTTCCTTGTTTTGTATGGATACATATTGAAAATTTGACCTAGTGCCCTTCTACTGTCAACCTGGGGAGTGGAAATTTTTGCCTAATAAATGTGCCAGTTACACTTCACGCAAGGAAGCAGCTGCTTATGTTTCCCTGCTGCTGAACAATAGAAACCCTTTTGCCTTAATACAAACGTAGACACAAGTCCATTTTGTGTTGATACACTCATCAAAAACATGCCAGGATTCTGTAAAAACTCACATATGGAGAATGCATATTAGAAAGGTCAAGTGGATATCACTATAGACTGGATTTCAGAAGCTCAAAACGAGCATTGGGAATACTTCCTTTTGTTACATTATTAAAGATTGCTCTGACTTGGGTGGTAAGAAAGGAAAGGGGACAACAATTGTACTGTATTGTTTATGTTTTATTAGTAATAAATATATCTAGAAATAGTGGAACGTGGTTGGAAAGGGGTTCTTGAGAGGCAAGACTGCTTGCAACATAAAACTGAAAACTAGGTTGGAGATAAGACTGAATAACTTGTAAACTTCACTATCACCATCAGTGTTTCAAATGAATGAAACAATAAAATTTCTTAACATTCACCATTGTGTTTCAGTGTTAAGTGTGCATATTTGTTTTCCTTCCTAGAACTTATTTTCTGGGCTTACCGTATCCTAATTTTCTGTTCAGCCTTGTAAGAACTAGTGTGGTTTTCTCACAACTGAATAAGTACAGCAAGGCAACATTTACATGGGATTAGAAGAAACAGAGTCTGTATCAGGTTGTTTGAAAATGAAGTACTATATAATTTTATATTCTGCAATTCGTGCAAAATTCAGTATTGCTATTTTATATAAAGATAAGCCATATGTAAGCAAGTATGTACACAGGCGCTCAAAATGCAGCAAAGCTGATAAATTTCCATTACTGAAGAGAAGAAAAACCAGTGTTTGGAAACAAGATGATGCTAGGCACAATTAAGCCCTGACAGCATGCCACAATGAGTTTAGAAAACAGCTGCAGGCTCAGTCATATATCACTCATGTTTATAAATCAAGGGTAAAATTATAGGCCACGTACAATTTTTTGATCTTCCTCACAGGAAAAACTAGAATTCATGATAACCTAGAAACCAAAAGCCTAAATAAAAATGTGTGGAACATGCTCTGAGCTCAAAAGTAACAGACTAGGACTTGCTGTAAATGTTCATAAATCCTCATTTCAGTATTATTTCGCCTGCAGTAGAACAGGAAAGGAAGAAGCGATATGGCGGTATCTGGAGACAGGTGCGGAAAGCATACCAAAGTCAGTCAGTCCAAGGTGCGGTTTTCTATTAACTCCCACCCCACCTGGGTTGGGTATTGTGTCCCCACCAGAGACAAGCCCATCCATGCCACTTATGAAAATAAAGGAAACCCACGTGGCGAGTGTTTCTGCCCTGGCTTTTTGGGGACGATCCTCCCTCATGCTCGGCTGAGTTTATAAGCAAGCCAATATTTTATTCCCGGAGGCCACACAAAACGGGGGGTTCGTGAAAAGACAGCGTTCAAGCCCAGCACGAAGAAATGTGTACAAGCAATAAATAAATAAATCCTGAAGCCGAAACCCGGATATTTCTTCTACGACGAGTTTCCTTTTAATAGAGACCCGCCCTGCTTTTCTTTTCTTTTTTCCCTACAGCAAAAAACACGCGCACCATTTCCTACCACCGCGCAACCAAGAGCAGCTCAGCTACTGTTTATGCTGCTGGACGCGCGGAGCCTGTCGGGAAAGAATGCGTAACAAGACGAAATTGGGCGGAGCCTCCTGAACCAGTGACGTCGCTCAAGAAGCGTCCCTTTGGCCACTCAGGTGGTGGGTGGGGGTTCTTTTTCCTTTTTTTCTTCATAATTAACCCCTTCGCTCCAATTACGCTCTCGACGTCGCGAAGCCGCTTCTCTTTTGTCGGCATTCCGCATCCGGCGTAACAACGTCACTTCCTGCCGGCGCCGACGTTCGGCTCTCTCCCTTTCTCTCTCTGTGTCTCTCTTTTCCCCTCTCCCTTTTCCCTCCCCCCCTTCTCCGGACCCGGATGCTGACTGGTGGTAGCGGCGGCGGCGGCTCCTTTCGGGACTGTCACTGAGCGGCTCCGCGGGGCCTCTTGTCCTGCGCGATGGCGGCGGAGGAGGCCGGGGGAGCGTCTTGTTCCTCGGCGCCGGGGCCGGTGTCGACGGGCCCCGGGCCGGGCCTCTGCGAGTGGCTCCTGCTGCGGGACGGCTGCCTGCGTTGCGACGCCGACGGGCTCTGCAGCCTCTGTTACCACCCTGCGCTTAACGCCATCCTGGCCGTGACCGCCCACGGCGCCATCAAAGTCATCGACGGCACCTCAGGGGCTACGCTGCAGGCGTCGGCGCTCAGCGGTGAGGGGGCGAGAAGGCCGGGTCAGGCCTCGAAACCGGGCCCGGCGGCTGGTGGGGGAGGGGGAAGGAGAGGGAAGTCGGTGCGGGGGGGCGGGAGGAGACGCTGCTGAGGCTCCGAAGTCCCCCCCCCTCCTCCCGGCTGGGTGCTAATGTGGCGGTTGGGCTCTGGGGCCTGGAAGTCCCTTTCCTCAGTTGACATAGCACGAAGGTGAGCCGGCGTCTTTGTGCCCACCCTTCCATTCTCCTTCCCTACTTTCGAGGAAGTCAGGAGAGGGACGAGGAGCCGACCGGGGCTGTTAAACCGAGTGGGTGGGAAGGGAGGGAGGGAGGTGGCTTTGGGAGTCCGAAGTTGCCTGTCGTCATCCGGGCCTTCCCAAAGGGTTTCCTTTCTCTTTTAAGAGCTTTCTCTTTTCCTCCCCCTATAAATCTCGCTTTAAATTCTCGGTTATTTCCGCTCTTGCTTCCCAGACAAGTCTCTAAAGGCAGAGCCTGTACCTACGGGGTTGGGGTGGGTAGCAGGGTTTTTCTCTTTACAAAAAGGTGGAAGCTTAAAGCTCTTTTCTGTAGGAAATAGAAGATCATTGCTTGTGACACACATGCATGTGTTTGACTGCCTTTGTATGTGTTAGCAAGCCAGGATTGGCTGTGGTTTCTCTGTGTTGTGTTTCTGTGCATGGCAAAATGGATGTGGTTATCTGTGTTGGGATTGTACTCAGTTAAGGATACCAAAAGGTTACATAGAAATACTAAGTTTTAAAATAAAGATAGTAGTATGGAAAAACTACTATTCTGCTTCTGCTATATTATGGATTATGGTGTTATAGCTAAATCAGTCTCTTGATGTTTTGAACATGCTGTTTGAGGCTGCAAGTGGTGTATGTCAGTTTCTTTGTTGATGAAAACAGTTGTACAGAAACATGTTCTTGGTATTTTTAAGATATTTGTCTTAAGCCCTTTGACAGTTTTATATCATATAATCTAATGCAAATATATAGAAAATAAAATAGCATGTGTTACTGAAGAAGGGATGAAAATGAAAGATGTGTATATTATTTGTGTACAACACTTCATGTTTTGTGTATTATTATTATTGATTGAATTTATATACCGCCCTATACCCGGGGTCTCAGGGCGGTTCACAGAAGGTTTGGGTTGTTTGATTTCATGCAAAATAGGAGAAAACCAAAGATATCTAGGATAGTACTGAAAATTATCAGGAACAAGAGTGCTTACATAGAAGAATATTTTAGAATACAAGAAGGTTAAATGATACTGTCTATAAAAAGCCACTATGGTCTTGTAGCTAATGTTGAACTGCTCAAATCCTTGCTCAGCTGTGCAATCCTAGACCACCTTAGCCAGTGCACTGATTTTCTCTTTCCTCACTGATATTCACATACAGTGGTACCTCTACTTACGAATGTTTCTACTTACGAATGGAGCTCCGTCCGCCATCTTGGATGCGGTTTAGATAGGAATTTTTCTACTTACGAATTTTTAGATAGGGTTGCTTCTACTTATGAATTTTTTCTCCCAATGCATTCCTGTGGGATTCGACTTACAATTTTTTTCGACTTACAAATGTGCGTTCGGAACGCATTAAATTCGTAAGTAGAGGTACCACTGTAGAAGCTTTCCTAACCAACCCTAGATTGCCCACTGTGCACACTGGATATTTGTCTGTCCTTTATGCTTCATCCAGAGTTTCTGATCTGTGAACAGAAGGACTTCCGTTAGGAAAAGAAATTCTAGTCTAGTGAAGGCTTCCACTGGAGGAAGATGGATGGAGAGATAACTTGAGCTGCTTTCCCCTTTCCTACTACAGCCCTCAGTACCACTTCCCATGCTGTTTTGTTTAGTCCCTCAACTCTCTGGAACAGATATTTGAGTGTTAGGTGGCAATGGTGGGTTGGGGTGAGAAATTTCAACCTGGGTATTTGTGGTTGTCCTGTCAGCCGGGGCCCTGGGTCAGTGGCTACTGTTGCTGAATGCCAGGGCCATTCTAGTAAGACCTCCCTCATTTTTGATCTGATTATGGCTGAGGAGGCCAATATGGTCTGTATTACTGAGACCTGGGTTGGTGAGCAGGGTAGAGTTGTGCTCACCCACCTGTGCCCAACTTGGTACTCGGTGCAGCATCAGGGCAGACCTGTGGAGGGGGAGTTGCTGTAGTCTGTAGGAAAACTGGTCAAATGCAATTGCACTGGTAAGGGCTCATCATTGAGCCTACCTAGTGCATTGAAGGCAGCAAAGAAGGGATACTTTGCAGCCTCCATTGCATCCTCACTGTGTCGTCTGGCAGACCTTTTCCGGGTAGTGCGGGGCCTCTACAGTCTGGCCTGAAGGAGGTGGCAGAATCAGTGGTAGCTTGCGGTGACTTGTTTGCAAAGCATTTTGAGGATAAAAATCACTTTCATCCAGTGGGATCTTGACATCACTGTTACAGCAGATGACCCCCAAGGGCTGTTCACATCACCATCTAGTTCTGTTGTGTGGGATGAGTTCCACTTTGTAAGGCTCAAGGATGTATACAGGGTGCTTGGATTGGTAAGGGCAACCATTTTCCCTCTGCTCCCTTTCCCCCTTGGGTGATGAAAACTTGCTGGGGAGGACAGCTGCCTAGGCCAGGGAGGTTATTAATGCCTCTCTGTGAGATGGGGTGGTCCCTGCTTGCTTGAAAGAGGCACAGGTAAAACCACTCCTCAAGAAACCCTCCCTGGATAAGGCAAACCTAAGTGACTACCAGTCAGTTGTCAGTCTCTTCTTCTTGGGCAAGGTTCTTGCACAGACGGTCATGGATGTGATGCAGGTGCTCTTGGAGGAAATTGAGTTTCTTGATCTATTTCAATTGGGGTTTAAGCCTGGTTTTGGCACAGAAACTGCTTGGGTCACCCTGTACAAGTACCTCAGTTGGGAGAGAGATGGGGAAAATATGTCATTGTTAATTCTCCTCAACCATTCAGTAGCTTTCAGTGCATGACCATGGTATTCTTCTGTTGCGGCTGTCCAAGTTAGGGGTGGGTTACAGTGCTTTGTAGTGATTCCTATCCTACTTGGATGGACATTCCCAGAGTGTGAGGCTTAGGGCAGGCATCTTCAAACTACGGTCCGCGAGCTGGATCCGGCCCACCAGGCTTATTAATCCGGCCCATGGACCCTGCTGCCCGCTCAGTCAGTCCCTGCTCTTCGAGCTAAACCAGTGCGGCATTTCCTTTAAAAGAAGCCGCGGATGCCTGACTTCCGCGACGTTGCCGCAGCTTCAGATTGGCAGGAAGCTCCTGCAGCCAATCAGAGTCCCTGCGCCGCGCTTAGGCAAACTCCTGTCCCTCCGACCTCCACACATCACAAAGCTGAGCTGCAGCTGTTGCCGAAAGTTGGTGCTCCCCAGCAAGCTCTTACAAAGTCATATTGCAGCTGCAGATCCCTGCAAAGAAACAAATCCAACAGGGGGAACGGGAGAGACAGCCTTCAATCCTCTTCCTCCTCCTTGCTCCTGCTCCCTTGCTTTTCTGCTCCTCCGGCTGCCCTCTGGGGAACCTGTGGTAAGTGTAACTGCAGCAGTCAAATCCTCAGGGCGGTGGCGCTGCTTCTGCTGCTTCGCTCTCCTCGCCCACCCGGGCACTTGCAGCCCCTCTGCCCAGGTCAATCACTTTGCGCACTTCCCCGCTCCTCCCTCTCCCCAGACAGCGCTGCCACTCTAAGGGGCAAAAATGCTCCCCGGGTTGGAGTTAGCCTGCCAACCCCCAGCCAACTGTCTCCCGGCTCGTTAACATGCGGCCACCCTATCGGGGCATGCAAATGAGCTGGGGCATTTGACTTGGGGCCACCCTTGGAAAAGAGAGAGAGAGATCCATGCTGGGAAAGCTGTCAATAACTTTGCCTGCCCTTGCCTGGCACTGATTGGCAGAGGGAGACGTTTTGCTTGGAGAAGTAGCAGGGCGACGTCCCTGGTCTCTGCGTGGGTGTTTTGCGCCCCCCCTTCCACCCATGTGATTTACATGCTCTGAAAGTCGGGATCTGGTTTGATATTTAAATTTTTAAAAAACCATAGTCCAGACCCCTGTTTAAAAAGTTTGGGGACCCCTGGCTTAGGGAGTGTTCTTCGGCCCTGTGGAGCCTTCAGTGTGTGGTTTCATAGGGTTCCATTTTATCTCTGGTGCTGTTTGGCATCTACATATGTTCAACTTCTGATTTTTTTATGTTCTGAATCACCCTGTGATCTTCGGATTAACCAGTTTGGATGTATACTACTACTACTACTACTACTACTACTAATAATAATAATAATAATAAAACAACACCAAAATACAGTAGTGGAAATGGCTGATTCTCCTGCAGGCAAGCTTGGGTTCAGCTCTTTGTGAGCATAATTACTGGCTAAATGTTAATATGAAATCAATACTTAAAATCAAAACAAATCTTGAGTTTATCTTTATTCATCAGGAAAGATTAAAAGTTGACCTGATGAGCAAACTAACTTGGTTAAGCTCCCTCTGTAGAGTGGGGTGTAGCAAGGCGGGTGAGAGGGTTGTGTGATAGCTCACTTATTTTTGTTTGTGACCTTTGAAATCACCTGCCACATTTCTTTATAAAAGTATAGATGTGTACATATTCAGCCTGTGAAATTGCCCGGCTTTTCAAAGTATATTTAGAAGATGATTGGCAAGTACTAAAAATAAATTCTGGAATAAAAATGGGGAACTAGTACTGACAACAACTGCAAAAGTCAAGACGCTTCATATCTAAACAAGTCTTTAATTCTTATTGAAGATCTACTTTCTTAAAATAGTTTACATCATAAATGTAGTGTAGCTTTTTACTTGAATTTGTTGTGATATCTGATCTCTTTGCAATAGGAATTAAAATCCAGAAGTTAGTTAAAGCCAAGTAGAGGTATGGATTTTAGTTAATGTGTAAAGAATATGAAAGTACTTAAAACATGTCGTTTGAGGATGCACAGTAATGTCACCAAATTCTTTGTGCATGGGAATGCCTTTCTGTTCTTAAAGTACAACTATTTAGGATTAATTTTGTCCTAAACTTTATATACAGGTCATGGTCATGAGTCACATGTCCCTGACAGTCGGTTCTTCACCATACATTAAGATTTGGCCTGCATTTGAGCCTATCTTCAGGATTGCCCTTTACACTGGTGTACTGGTCCCATTGACTTCCGTGGAACTTCAGCAGTGTAAGCGGTTATATTCCTAAGTATAATTTTAGTTCTTTTGCATTCATATGTATTCAGTCATATGTGTTTTAAGAGAGTGTTTCTTCATCTTTTAAGTAGTGTTGTTAATAATATAACAAAAATAAGGTACTGTAGTCTTGAGTTCTGTTTTCTCATATCAGTAGTAATTTATTAACTTCCAGAATTCATCCAGTCTAATCTGGGGAGTGTGATGCATTTGGACAGATGTGATTTGATGTAGGCTTTCAGACTGTTGATGTTAGGAAGGAAATAGTATTTTTGGTTCACTTCTAAGAAAAGCTTAGATGGGAAAGGGTTATTAGCATTCATTATTTTGGCTGAACACTTTCACTAGTTTCTTTTTTTGTAAGCAACATTGAGTAAAGATGTTGACTTTGAGTTTCAGGTGAACTTCATATTCTTTCCAGGAATACGGTAATAATTCTGTCTAGGAATAATTGCAACTACAACTCGTCTTAAGGAGTGGTCTTTATACAGTACATACTTGAGTTGAATTTGATCATTCTTTACTTCCGTCTGTTTAATCAGCCTTTGCCAACCTGGTACCCTTCAGATATTTTGGACTACAACAGTTCCAGTGAGCATGGAAGTGCTAATGGGCTGGTTGGAGTTGTAGCCCAAAACATATGGAGGCGCACCAAGTTCATGAAGGCTGCTGTGCGACTTTATGTTAGTCCTGTCATGCCAAGTATTAACAGTGGTGGCCAAATTTTGCCTGCAGGCATGCAAGCCTGATTCATGTGCATTTAAAGCCAGATTGCCTGTGCTCTTTTCTGAACACAGAATTAGCAGTGTGATGATGTCCTTCATTTGTTTTGCTGTTGATGGTGTGGAGAAATCTATGCATGTTCCTCCATATTTGACACAACCAAGAATAATTGTTTTTGTTTGCTCATTATGATACAAATAGGAGGTTTTAATGCTATCATGTAGCAAATATCATCGCTTCACATGAAACACTAACGTGTGTTCACATTGCTGCACATAAAGCAAACCCTTTTGAAAGGAATTATTTTTCGTTCAATACTGGTAATTGTCCGGTCTGATAGAAATTTGCAGTGAAGCGTAGCATGCTGATGGCATTGAGCTTTATAAATGTTAGTGGATCCAGGAGCATTGCTTTCAGTGCTCACAGCCATCCCATTGTGCCAGTTGTGGAAAAGTAAGCTGAAACTAAATGTAGGTAAGATGGGAATAATATTTAGTGGGGATTTGGAAGCTTTCTTTGAGGGGTGAGTTTGTCATATTTGGAGTTGTTTGTTGGCTCTGGTTCATAAGTAGTGCTTCTGAACCATCATTACTTATGGAATCTCAGGTGGCAGTTATCTCTTATAATTTTTATGCCGGCTGGGCCACTCTAGAAAACATTGGCTTGCCATTTTTCATGTTTTTGTAATCGAGGGATCGGCTGTTGCAATGCACTGTGCAAGGGGCATTCCCATTAAAAATGTCCAGAAGCTTCAGCTGGTAAGATTTCACAGCCTGCTTTTTGAGAATAATGGAATCATGGAATTGTAGAGTTGGAAGGGACCCCAAGAGTCATCTAATCCAATTCCTGCAATGCAGGAATCTCAACTAAAGCTTTCATGACAGATCACCATCCAACCTCTGCTTAAAAACCTCCAGTGAAGGAGAGCTCACAACCTCCCATTGTTGGGTTCTGATTATTCTGTATTGTATTCTGATTATTCTGTGGCAACTGTGAGTCCATCAACCATCCTCCAAATGCAGTTTGTAGTTTTAGTTTTAACCAGTGAATCCCAGTGTAGTTTGGTTCCAGCATCATTACTTCCCTTGATCTAGACGCTATACTCCTGCATCAATAGGAGTATAGCATCTAGATCAAGGCAAGTAATAGTACCACTGTATTCTGCTCTGGTCAGACCTCACCTGGAGTACTGTGTCCAGTTCTGGGCACCACAGTTCAAGAAGGATACTGACAAGCTGGAACGTTTTGAGAGGAGGGCAACCAAAATGGTCAAAGGCCTGGAAACGATGCCTGACGAGGAACGGCTTAGGGAGCTGGGTATGTTTAGCCTGGAGAAGAGAAGGTTAAGGGGTGATATGATAGCCATGTTCAAATATATAAAAGGATGTCATATAGCATAGGGTGAAAGGTTGTTTTCTGCTGCTCCAGAGAAGTGGACACGGAGCAATGGATTCAAACTACAAGAAAGAAGATTCCACTTAAACATTAGGAAGAACTTCCTGACAGTTAGAGCTGTTCGGCAGTGGAATTTGCTGCCAAGGAGTGTGGTGGAGCCTCCTTCTTTGGAGGTCTTTAAGCGGAGGCTTGACGGCCATATGTCAGGAATGCTTTGATGGTGTTTCCTGCTTGGCAGGGGGTTGGACAGGATGGCCCTTGTGGTCACTTCCAACTCTATGATTCTATGATCATGGCTTATCATATGACTCCCCCCCCAATTGCAGTGCAATTGTCAGCATTGGTTAGTGTGGGAGGGGGCCAGGAGATGGGCAGCAGTTTCATAATGTACACCCTCTTCCCCACTGTCTACCTGATTTTCACTGGATAGAGCTGAGAATTGCTGAGCTCTTTAGTACATTGACTAGATAATGGGGTGTTCCAAAGATTCTGGAGGGTTGTGGGACTTGACACTGATGAAGATGTGTTCCATGCATCTTTGTAAGATTTTTGTGTGCAATTTGTGAAATTTAATTTGAATATTGAATAAGATAAAGTAGCAATATGATTAAGTTTTGAGGCTGCTGGAAACCTTAAAACACAGTCATTGTGGAATTATAAGTAGTGCAGGCAGAAAGTGTTTGTGGTCTAATAGCAAAACTTCTTTCAGGTGTTTGGGACTGCATATGTATTATATAGCACAAAGTGGTGTTATCAAATGGTGAGCCTGGTGCACTTGTGAAAAAAGTTGGTTGTTGTTTGAAGATCCAAAATCTTCTGTTGGTGTGAAGAATACAACATCATAGAGTCACACAATACATAGTAATTACGATCTTAAAAATAGTGGTTCTTATCCAGCGATCCACTTTAGGCTTATGTAAAGGACATGTATGATGGTGTATCACTTTTTTGGATAGCAGCACCTTGTGTTCTACTTCAAGATGTTTCTGAAGATGTTCCAAATTTTTAGTTTGATTTTTAAGACTTCATAGAAACTACTATTGGGAGGAGGAGGCTAGGAAGCAGAGAGTCATACACAGTTGTTGGAATTGGAGCTACGTAGTAGAATCTCTTTCCTACCCTGCTGGTAAAGTATGACCATAAGTCTAATTCCAATTAGCCACGACATCAACTGGATTAATTGCTTTTGATTTTAAAAAGCCAAGATGGTTATTTCTCCTCCAAAGCTACTAATAAGATTTGATGAATAATTGTTTTAACATAGTTCTCTTTTTACTCTTTACAGCTAAGCCAGGTGGACGAGTGAAATGTCAGTACATTTCTGCTGTGGATAAAGTAATCTTTGTGGATGATTATGCAGTTGGATGTAGGAAAGATCTGAATGGTATCTTGCTGTTAGACACAGCTCTGCAAACACCTGTTTCTAAGCAAGATGATGTGGTTCAGCTTGAATTGCCAGTGACAGAGGTAAGTAGTTAGAGCTGTTACTTTCACTGCAGTATTTTTTCTTGGCTCCTAGTTTTGCTTAAACTGTGCTTCTAATGGATAACATTTTGCAGGAATCTGTATCAGAGCAGTAATACATGTTTATTATTTTAGAATACATTGTAGGGTTGTTGCTGCTGCTGCTGCTGCTGGGTGGAAGACTGTAGTTGCTCCTTATCTGTATGTGTTCAGTTTGTACATGCCCTGGTAAACTGTCAACTGGACTCTATAATGTATTATACATAGAGCATACATGAAGCAGTTTGGAAACTTCAGTTGGTCCAGAATATGTTAGTGTTGCTGAGAAGTGTTAGCTTTTAGGATCTAGGAGCATACCCTGTTTCTCCGAAAATAAGACATAGCAGGATTTTTAAGCATCCAAGGAATATAAGCCATGCCCCGAAAATAAGACATAGTGATAGGCGCAGCAGCAATGCCGGCCGCGGCGGGAGGAGGAAGAAAAAAATAAGACACCCCATGAAAATAAGCCATAGTGTGTGTTTTTTGAGGAAAAATAAATATAAGATGGTGTCTTGTTTTCGGAGAAACACGGTATAACACCAAATACAGCAAGAGCACTATTGGTTGTCACTTTGGTCCCAGGCTAATTTTAAGATTCTGTTTTTTTTCTTTTAAAACCCTGTAAAGTTTTGATCTAGGGTGCTTTTGAAGTCCATCCTCCCATACATACATTCCTGATCATTGAGATCATATAATCTCTTTATGTGCGGCCCGTTTCAGAGACAGATTGATGATGTTTAAATCATTTGTGTTCATAAAAATACCCATCCATAGCTTTTCCTTTATTTTAAAGTCTATATTGGCTATTTGGAAAATATTCAGATTAAAAATTACTAGCTGCTGGTGGATTTGTTAGAAATAGAATCATAGAGTTGGAAGAGACCACAAGGGCCATCCAGTCCAACCCCCTGCCAAGCAGGAAACCTTTCTTGAGTACACCAATAAATAAGTAGTGGATGAGAATGTGTATTTAAATAGATGCTTGCCTATTTGGGCTGATATGAGTAAGAATTGTTGAAGATGCTCAGTGGCTTTTTTGTAAATTGCATAGGAATAGGTTCTTGACCTCCCTGCCCTCCCCACATTTCTTAATGTGTCCCCAATGAGTTGCATGATGTGAGGGCACTATGTAAGAATCAACAGAAATGGGGTCGCTGTGTGTTTTACTATAACATTTCGAAAGTGTATATTTACATGAACCTGGTTACCAGTGTTATAATGAGCTTGATTCTATTTGTTTAATAATAATTTAAGTTTAGATCAAAACTATAGTTTTCCTTCCCATTAAAACGGTTAGCCTATGTTGGTATAGCAAAGCTAGGAAGATTGTATTATGACCCACTACTGCTGTTCTGAATAGTCATTATGCTTATGAGAGCCAGTGTGGTGTAGTGGTTAAGAGCGGTAGACTCGTAATCTGGGGAACCGGGTTCGTGTCTCCGCTCCTCCACATGCAGCTGCTGGGTGACCTTGGGCTAGTCACACTTCTCTGAAGTCTCTCAGTCCCACGCACCTCACAGGGTGTCTGTTGTGGGGGAGGAAGGGAAAGGAGATTGTTAGCCGCTTTGAGACTCCTTCGGGTAGTGTTAAAGCGGGATATCAAATCCAAACTCTTCTTCTCTTCTTCTTATCTTGCATACATTTTAAACTTTACATACAATAGTCAGACACTAGTAAGATTGAGAAATGCTTCTGCCTGAAATCCTAGAAAGCAGCTGCCATTTTGTGTATATAATACTGAGTTAGAGGGACCTATTAGCTACAAATTGAAATGAATAAATGAAGCCATTCGCCACCTACCATTACCTTGCTCTTTTCTAATGTTCAAACTGTAGCTCAATGTTTTTCTCTAATATCAATATTCTTCCTCCACGAATGAGTAATTTTTGTTAATATCAAAGGTCAGGCAAGCTTTTGGAAGTGGTAGTAAATTGTTTTCTCTTCTGCTGGGTGCCCTTTGTGCCTCTGGCTGGATCTCCTTCCTGATTGGAATTTGCTGGTGAATAACTGGAAGCCTAATTCTGCCTTTGGGATTTCAGGTGGCTGGCAGCTCAGTAGATGTCAGAAATTGTTCATATTTATACTGTTAATGGAGTTCCTTTTGGATTATCTATCTTTTAATTGCTTGGAGCTAGATCCATGAATATCTGCAGGAATATTTCTGGGGTGGGAGAAGTAAATGCTCCAAATCAATAAATAGAAATAGCATCTGAGAACATTTCTGGTAAATATAGTGACTGAGCAGCAGCAAGGCCTGAATAGACTTGGGGTCTGAGAAACTAGTATCTCAGGTCAACCCTGGGAAGTAAAAATGGGGAAGAGTCATATATCCGACCTTGAGCTCCTTGGAGGAAAGGTGGGATACAAATGCAAAAAATAGTAATAAATTAGTAGTGTACCTCATCAGAGCTATTTAGATTTAATGTTTGTACAGTGTAGAATATATTTCTTAAACTTTGCTGCATTGAATTTATACCTAGAACCAGCATCTGCAGAGCTTTGATAAGCCTTTGAATATAAAAAAAAAGAACTTGGATGATGAACGGGTATATAATACGTTGGTTTGTAAGACTTGTAGAGATGTAGAAAATTAAATAAATAGTGCTGAATGAGGACTGATCTTTTGATGTTGTCTCAGACATTTCTAACATATTTTGCACATCTTAGGCTCAACAACTATTATCTGCATGCATCGAGAAGGTAGATGTGTCAAGCACAGAGGGGTATGATTTGTTTCTCGCACAATTGAAAGATGGCTTAAAAAATACCTCACATGAAACGGCAGCAAACCACAAAGTTGCAAAGGTAAGAGATCTATCCGCTCAAATCTTTAAATGCTAGAAGGATAACCTCTTGGCTGTTTCTGTTGCATGTTGTTGGAAGTTTTTTTTACAGGTTTTTGTTGTCATATACAATTAATTTATCTTTCAGGGCTTAAATATGAATAATGTACAGAATTGCATGCCACAATAGCATGTAAAGGATAGAGAACTCAATGCACGTTTTGTGTTTTTGCCTTCTCCCCACATTTAATATGTGAAGAGACTCCATGATTAAAGGGAAGTGGAGCTGCGGCTCTGGCCATATCCTGACATTGTGCCTTCCTGGCAGCTCTGCCTCTAAACCTCAATATGTTGAGAAAAGATCTGACAGGGGAGCTGGGTATACTTGGGAAGGCACCTCTATGTGCTTGGGTCTCCTGATCACATGGAGAGGTTTCCACAAATATAGCTGGTTCCCAATGTAGACCTTTGCTTTAATGCACAGTAGATATGGGGTTTGGAGAGCTGAACAGGCAGGGGTAGTGTCTTGGTGGGACCAGGGGCACAACCTTGTTCCCCTTAACCATATGAGGCTCACTTTAAGTTTTTGAAAGGAAAAATGAAAAAAGTGTTTTAATCAGTTTGTAAAATGGTTGTTTCTCTCTAACAGCTGTGTTTAGTCTACATGGGTGTATATTTGCCCTGCTTTTGAGGAACGACCTTTACCAAGTGTTAGCATAATTCTTTGTATTTTGGATTAATTGGTGAAACTGACCCAATTTCTGTTCTGTACGTCGAGTTTCCCTGAAACCCAGTGCAAGATATAGTAGCAAGATGGGAGGGCTACAGAAAGTGGCCTGAACTGAGTAAACCACTTTCACCTACACCACTTTATGCCTGCGGAAAAGTATCTTCCGAGGGTTGGGGCACCTCCCACAATGGAATGTTTAATTCTCAAAATCGGGAGCTAAGCTATTATTAATTTTGAATGTGATTTTTTAATGCTTTTCACATTCCCTGGTTTGTTCTATACTGTGTGAAACTTTAAGGGTCTGATTAGTCACAATCTGTAATACCAGTTCTTTTCACATCTCAAAGTAGTGGAATAATTGCTGTTTAAATGGTCCCTGCTGACAAATTTTGAGGATCTCCATATAGACCTGAATGCACATGTTCAATAGTGTGTGTATATATATGCATGCGCGCGCACGCACACACACACTACATTGCTTTTTTCTCTTTCTAGTGGGCAACGGTTATGTTCCATCTCCCGCATCATGTATTGAAGTCTGTCGCCAGTGCCATTGTAAATGAACTCAAGAAGATAAATCAAAATATTGCTGCCTTACCTGTAGCCTCATCTGTGATGGATAGATTATCGTACCTCTTGCCCAGTGCACGACCTGAACTTGGTGTGGGGCCTGGCCGATCAGTAGATAGGTATGGAAAAGAGAATTTATCTGTTGCAATCTGTTGCTTTTGCGTATGTGACTTTCAGGTGTTTCCAATATAAACACATTTGGAATGAATTTGAATGGAAGGAATAATGTAAGGGTGTTGGTGGGACGGTGAGAGGATTTCAGGGTGCCATTTTAACCTTGTTTCTCTAGGTGGCTTGAAGAAGAGGTTCCTGACTCTAAAAGAGGAGTGAATTTGTTGATGGTAAAAGAAGGAAAAAGTACAACTTGCTAGTGTGTATTCAGTTGCAACACAAATGTTTATGAATGAGGGTAGACCCATTTATAACCTGTAAGCTGCCAAGCCAGATAGAGACATTAGCCAAGTGCTGTCGTCTTTCAGATGACTTGACAGTCTCAGTAGGTTTGGAGTCCCAGAGGGCATGAGCAGGAAGTTCTGTTGGACCAAGTACTTCTGGACCAGTATGTATGACTATGGGCTGCATTACCAAGCATTTGTTATGTATCCATCTTATATGAGGACAAGAAACTTGATTGCAAAGCACAATCAAGATGAAAGCCCCATACATTAACACCTGCCCGCCCTTTGGATGCACAAGGAAGTTTCCTAGAGCAGTTGGTACGTTGTATATTTCTAGGCTTTTGTGGTGTGGTACTCTTTATCAATCTCTCCGCTGGTAACACAATACAGCAAGCCTGCATGACTTGTGTCCTAACATGCTAAATCTCCATTTTAGGAAATGCCTTTTAGTGGCAGGCAAAACTGCCCACAGGTGGAAGAGGTGGTTTGTTTTTATTGTGGAAAGTTAGAATATGGGTGGTGGAATTAATATATGGGTAGGAAACACCTTGAATCAGGAAATGGGAGGCAGACAGTTATGTTAGTAATCTCTGGTTGTGTGAACAAGGTGCAAATAGTGAATAATATTTCTTCTTTGGGACAGCAGAACTTACAGATGGGTCGGGTGTTGCAAAAATTAAGCAGCCTCTTCTCACACCTAAACTTGCACTTTCTTCTTTCTGTTTTTAAAGGTCTTTGATGTATAGTGAGGCTAACAGACGGGAAACATTCACTTCATGGCCTCATGTAGGTTATAGGTGGGCACAGCCAGATCCCATGGCTCAAGCTGGCTTCTACCATCAGGTAAATTTTTTGGCACCTTTTATATATGGCCATTATTTGCAACTATGTAGTATTATATTCTTGATGCTGGGTGTTCAAATATGATAACTGTGGAAGACAATTTGCTGTGTCTGCTGGTTTAAATTGTTGTTTTATTTGGACCTTTAAAGTGAAATTGTGACTATTTGGTTGCTGTTACAAGAGCTCACAAAATAGAAAGATGGGGAAATTGTTACATAATGACTCTTGTAAAGTAATTATTTGAACTTTCCATATATTATTACTTTTGCAATTATTTTTGAAAGGCAATTGCATTAAATACTGGACCACCTCTCCCTATAGGAACCACCCCAAATCCTGTGTTCATCATCTGAGGCTCTTTGTGTGCCTCCACAGTTGGTTCTGAGGGTGGCAACACAAGAACATGCCTTTTCTGCCGTGGCTCCCTATTTGTAGAATGCTCTCCCCAGGGGATAAACATATCTTTATGTGCCAAGTGAAAACATTTCTCTATAACCAGGCCTTCGGCTGATTAACATTCTATGTTATTGTTCTCTTTTTGTATTTTTATGTTGTGAACCACCCTGTGATCTTTGAATGAAGGCTGGTATACAAATCTAATAAATAAGAAAAATAAAAATAAAATACTGTATATAGAGGAGCAAAAGTTGTGCAATATTTATATCCAGCCTTTGTTTAGAAGTATAGTAGTTGGAATTTTTTCTTTGGCTCCAGCAAATAACAATATGCTATTCTTAAAACTTTAATTACTGTTCTTGAATGAGACAAACCAAAATGATATTGAGCTTTGGCAGTGGTTTTTGAATTACCTGTGAGTTGTTTTCAAAGAGAAGCTGAGTAATAGCAAACAGATCTACCAGAAAGATGGCTGTCTTCCACCATCAACGTTATTCTTATATTATTGCGCTGTGGTTAAACCACTGAGCCTAGGGCTTGCTGATCAGAAGGTCGGCGGTTCGAATCCCTGCGACGGGGTGAGCTCCCGTTGCTTGGTCCCAGCTCCTGCCAACCTAGCAGTTCGAAAGCACGTAAAAATGCAAGTAGATAAATAGGAACCGCTACAGCGGGAAGGTAAACGGTGTTTCCATGTGCTGCTCTGGTTTGCCAGAAGCGGCTTTGTCATGCTGGCCACATGACCTGGAAGCTATATGCCGGCTCCCTCGGCCAATAATGCGAGATGAGCGCGCAACCCCAGAGTCGGTCACGACTGGACCTAATGGTCAGGGGTCCCTTTACCTTTACCTTTACTCATGGAACAGCAAACCCAGAGCAACAGAGATAAAATACAGTGCACTTAATAAAAGATAGCTCTGTTGGCAGAGCATGAGACTCTTGATATCTCAGGGTCGTGGGTTTGAGCCCCATGTTGGGTAAATGATCCGTGCATTGTAGGGGGCTAGACTAGATTGCCCTCGTGGTGCCTTCCAACTCTACAGTTCTATGATATCTAACGAAGTCATGGAGAATAACCATTAAAATAAATGGATTTAAACTATTTAAGTTCATTGATTTCAGTTGATTTTCTATGATTTCTATGATTATGACATCCTCAACAACCAAAAGAATACTAGAATAATAACAGGCACTATTGTCTAGCAAACACCTGAGGGAACAGGTATCTCTTCATCAGGTACCAAAAACTCATAAGTCTGCATCAGACATACCTTTAAGGGGAGGGTATTCCTCATCTGGGGCACCATCATTGAAAAGACCCTCCCTTGGTTTGCAGAATATTAATATTTTCAATGCATTCTTAGAGCACCCCAAATTATCTCTAATATGCAGAAGTTGCATACTGGATGTACAGGGTCCCTTTAGATAGAGAGAGAAAATCATGTGGAAGGGTATCTTGATAATAGAAAGCCAGTAAATCCTTTGGTTAACATTATTGAGGTAGAGTTTTTATCACTTCTTGCCGGAAGATATAGTTGTGATTTCAAGATTTAAAGCAGGCTACCCAGCATGGATGTTCTTGTTCTCCATCTGTCAGCATGACAATTGTAAGGGCGAGGGCTTATAGAGAACAGCCCCCCTCATCAGGTCGAGCTCTTCGCAGAGCAGCAAGTCCAGTAGTGGATCGGATTACAGGAATCAGGAAGTAGAGAGGGAGGTGAGAGGCTCTGACAGCATGTGAGAGCCTCAACACCGAGTAGAGAAGGAAGCAGCTGGGAAGGAAATGACGGGATTGGCCACTGGAGAGCAGTCAGAAGGACGGCCCTTCCCCCCCAACGCCTGAATTGAGGCGCACGGGACCCCGTAGGGTGAGAGGGAGGCGTGTTGGGGGTTCCCAAGCTGTTATGTTGGGCGTGAAACAGGAAGAAGCCATTGCGAGGTTCTGACTCGGACTAAGCAGACATGTTTTCCAGACTCTTTGCACTGTAAATAATATGCACTATAAAAACACCTTAAAGGCAAGGAGGTGTGGAGCGTCGTTACTCAAGAGTAGCCACAAAAACCTCTGACAACAATGATCTGGGGTATTGGAGGACATCACATTGGCTACTCATGAGTTATTGTTTCCTAGGGTTTGACACATGCCATGGGATGTATTTGATCTTCCCTCTCTTGAAACAGGCTCACATGCCACATGCGAAATTGCTTTTGGATCTCATTTTTCTTAAAAAAAAATTTATTGCATTTTCCAAAGTTAACAAATTAAAATAAAAAACAATCTTTTATACAAAACATCTTGTATTTTCATCTTATACCTTGCTCTGCCGAGCTGTGACTTCCCCCCCTCCCTTCATGCGGGTTTCTTATTAAATCCCTTTTTTGCAGTTCCTTTTTAGCTTTTTAGTCAATTCGTAGGATCTCATATTTAAAGGTGGTTTGCCATGCTGCATCCTTGAGAACATAGAATTATTTGTGCCATTTTTCGGGAACCTGGTTAACAAGCGTGTTACATAGTACAATCATATGTATGTTTACTTGGAAGTAACAATACCACTTCAATGCGGCTTACTCCCAATTCAATTTATATACTGAATGGCTGAGGTAGCTCATTACAATGTTGATGTGTTCTTACATCTCTCTCTTTCCCTCCCCACTCCTAACAGCCTGCCTCATCAGGAGATGACAGAGCCATGTGTTTTACGTGTAGTGTGTGTTTGGTGTGCTGGGAGCCAACAGATGAACCTTGGTGAGAATAAAATATTTGAGATACAGTACACTTTTTGCTTTCTATTACAATATAGTATTTTAGATAGGAAACTATACGTATTGGGTCTTTGTAAATCTTTAGCCAGCCCAGCAGGTAACAAAACGTAAAACAGATAAAAAGCTTAAAATGTAGCTTTGCATCTGGTGAACAATACCCATTATTTGTTGTTTGTATTTTTTATGCTTTCCTTAATAAAAGTGTCTCCCTACTGAGGTGCATCGTTCACATATTTTTATAGTTTTAGGAAGGCTAGGGCAGGCATTTGGAGAAGAGATCTGATTGCTGCTACTATTAGTAATTGCTTTTTAGTGATACGTGTTTTCTAAGTATTATCTTATTCGTGGATTTTTATCTTATATACCTGTTGTAAACCACTCTGTGGCTTGAGCAAAGAGTAGTATATACATTAAATAAATATATATATATACACACACAAACTTTTAAAATGAGAAAACAGTCATTTGCCAGCAGTACTCATTCTTCAGTGATTCCTGTAGTGAAAAATGTAGCCATTTTAAGAACAATGTTTTCTCAAAGCAGACAAGTGCTTCCAATTTATGTATTTTAATCTTCCAATTTATGTTTTTTAATATACTTTGTGTGTTAAGGTGCTAAGGATCCTAGCCTGTGTGCATCAAAACAGATGATGGGAGAAGCTTATGCTATTGCATTTAAACACTTATTTTTCTAATCCATTAAGGTCTGAACATGAAAGACATTCCCCAAACTGCCCATTTGTGAAAGGCGAGCACACGCAAAATGTGCCCCTCTCGGTCACGCTGGCAACAAGTCCAGCGCAGTTTCCTTGTACAGATGGCACAGACAGAATAGTCTGCTTTGGATCGGGGAGCTGTCCTCACTTTTTAGCTGCTGCAACAAAACGAGGAAAGATCTGTATATGGGATGTTTCAAAACTTATGAAGGTATCTCATATTTTAAGAGTTCTAATGCTAATTTTGCTAGATGCGGATTTCTTTCTAAATCGCTTTATGTTTTTGGATTTGCTTAGGTGCACTTAAAATTTGAGATCAATGCTTATGATCCAGTAATTGTACAGCAGCTTGTGTTGTCTGGAGAGCAGAGCTCAGGGGTCGACTCAAGGAGACCAACAATAGCATGGATAGAAGATTCATCTAGCTGTTCAGATATACCAAAATTGGAAGGAGATAGGTATGCTAAATTTGTCTCTTCTTAGCCCTGGTTATGCACAAAGGAAATGTTGTTCACAGTTTGCTATTGGTATACAGTATACACAGGTCCTTCTATGAGAATGCTCATTATCAGAAATCTCAGCACAAATAATTATACACAAATCTTGCTACACAAACATCTGATTCAGATATCCCAACAGCCAGAATTTGCCCACTTTCTTACTTGTTTGTGTTTTTCTGGCTGCTGGCAGCCATTTTGGGCAGAAACCATTGAGGGAGGGAGAGGAATTGACAAATCAGCTAGCAGGGGAGATTGGATAAATCAGTTTTTCCTTTGTTTGGCTGGAGCAATTTTGGGCAGGAGGGAGAGAGAAGAGGAAAATCACATACAGTACTGTATTAGAAACATTCCCATAGGAAATAATGGAAATCATCAGCTCCCTATGTGAATGTTTGCCTGGGAACACATTTTGTTTGGAAAATGGGACCTGTGTGTACTTATTTGCCTGAACATGAGAGTGGATTGTGGAATATTGAGAGATGGCCTTCTAATACATCCTTTCTTGGGAAGATGAAGCTTTTGTTTTTAACAGTTTTCATTTCCTGATTGGTTAAGAAAGATGTAATGTCTACAGGAAAAGGTTTCTTCTGCAATCTCCATTCAATCCAATATCAGTGTGGGACTATATAGACAAAGGAACTGCTCTGAAACAAGTGGGAGGAAAGCAATCATCCCTTCTTTCCACATTCTGACTATTATCTCCTGTGATACTTATTTTTCTCACTTGCCACATTGTCCAGATGTTTTCCTTTCCCATAACACGCTCCCCACCCCCACCCAAACATGCTTACTCTCAAGGCTAAATCTCCCAAAGAGCCCTGAGTGGAGTCTACTTCTTTCTCGGAACTAAATCCTTCCCTGATTATTCTGTTCCCCTGAGAGTTTCTCTCCCATGTTCTTTATGATTTATAGCCTTCTCTTTTACACAATTAATAAACAAACATTAATTTTGAAAATGTTGTAAAGGTTTTTTTTTAAAAAAAGTTCAGCGCTAAGTGCATTGTTAATACATTAAATTGCTGCTTTGGCTTCACCATCTCTGTGATCTTTGTCTTGTCTTTAGTGATGATTTACTGGAGGATTCAGACAGTGAAGAGCATTCCAGATCAGAATCAGTGACTGGTAGGCATACAATATCTCTTTGGTACAGTGCGGAATGTAAGATCACTAGCAGTGAGTGATTTAAGTATACGGTACTTAAGTCAGGAAACAGCTAGAATTTCATATACTGCTTTTAGTATTAAAATATTTTTGTTTCTTCCAAACAATTTACTTATTGAACATTCATCTTAATTTGTTTGGACAAAGTTGCCAGGGAGATTATAAGACATCCATTATTTATTAAATATTCATTCTGATTTGTGGGGAGATATCCTGGTGTCATGTGAAGCAATTGTTATCCCTCATCTTCCTTTGTATTTTCCCTTCACCTACCTTTCTGCAAAAATAAAAACGAAGGAGGCTTATCGCACATGATTTCACATGCAAAATAGTGACAGTCTAGAAGAGCCATTTGAATTTACATTTAACAAGTTGTAAAATTTTGTGGATGAATTGGGCTCAGAGGAAGAATGATCCTTTCAGCAGTGTAGGAGCAATCCCCAAAGCTGCTGAAAGGATCCTTCTCCCAGCCTGCCCTGGCTGGGGGCTAAGTTACACGTTTTTCTCTGACAAAATATGCATTTGCAGCCTCCAACCTCCATTGCTGCAGATGGGGGAAACAGAGGGTCATTGTAAACCTTGCTATTTTATTTACAGTGGGAGAGGCAAACTGTCCTACCTTGCTCCCTTTACAAGTGAGACCCCTGAAATAGCCCCCACACATCTCATTTTAGCAGGAGAGACAGTAATACTACCAATATTTGCATGCTTGTCCCATCTTAATGTATTGGAGGTGGGGGGAAATGCTAACCAGAGTTAAAAGCTTTAAGTCTTCTCCCTATATTTGCAAAGAGGGGTTGAATGTGCAAGCATGAGACTAGTGCTGGCTCATTTGGGTAAAAACAAACCAAAGATTTGTTGTTACATCTGAACTGGGCCTATATTTGTTCTATAAAAATGTGTATCATACAGGAAAATTTCCAGGGAACTAGAATTAGCTGCGCCACCCTGTTGAGCAGGGGTTGGCAAGGCTTACCTTGCCTGGGCCTGTTCACAGTCACGGAGCCCCCTCTGGGCCAGATAATGGGCACGCGTACTCACGTGCGCCCACGATTTCCGACTTCTGCATCTGCACAGATGTGATTTCCAGCGTCTGTGCATGTGCAGACGCGATTTTCGCCGCTGCGAAAGCGAATCCCCGCACCATGCTGTGCCGGTTTAGTGCAGCGCACGGGGACTCGCTGAACGGGCAGCTCTGTTCGGGGCGGCTTGGCTGGTAAAACGACCCCCGTGGGCCGCTTGTGGCCCATGGGCCTTAGGTTGTGGACCCCTGCTGTTGAGTATACTGCTGGGAGCAACCCAGGGTTTGCTCCTGAGAAATCCGTGAAACAGCCTTAAAATACGATATTTTGACTGATTTCCTTAGAGTGCTATCTTGTCATTGATTGAAGATGCCAGATAATTGATTCTGCTAGGCTTTATGATAGGATTTTCATTATTTCTCATGTAGCTATAATTTTTTATTTTTGTCTGACACTGGTTTCTTTATCCCAAAGGACATACATCACAAAAGGAAACCATGGAAGTGAGCCTTGATATAACAGCCCTTAGCATTCTTCAGCAGCCTGAGAAACTTCAGTGGGAAATAGTTGCAAATGCACTTGAAGATACAGTGAAAGACTTAGAAGAACTTGGGGCAAATCCTTGCCTAAGTAACTGTAAGAGTGAAAAGATGAAGGAAAAACATCTGGAACACCACAACATTCCCTTTCCTTGTTTGTTAGCTGGAGGTTTATTAACATACAAATCACCTGCTACCTCTCCTGTTAGTAGTCATTCTCAGAGGTCACTGGAAGATTTAAGTAGGACTCAAGGTGGTAGTGTATCAGACCAGGGATCAACTGACAATGAATCCTGTACTAATTCAGAACTGAATTCTCCTCTGGTAAGGAGGACTTTACCTATATTGCTGCTTTACAGCATTAAGGAATCTGATGAAAAAGCAGGAAAAATCTTTTCACAGATGAACAATATCATGAGTAAAAGTTTACATGATGATGGTTTTACAGTTCCACAGATCATAGAGATGGAGCTGGATAGTCAGGAGCAATTGCTGTTGCAGGATCCTCCTGTGACATATATTCAGCAGTTTGCAGATGCAACAGCTAGCCTAACTTCTCCAGACTCTGACAAGTGGAACTCTATGGTTCCTAAGCCTGGGACTTTGGTTCAGTGCCTACGGCTGCCAAAGTTTGCAGAGGAGGAGAATTTTTGTGTAGATTCAATCACTCCTTGTGCAGATGGAGTTCATTTGTTAATAGGACTGCGGGCATGCCCTGTTGAATCCCTGAGTGCAATAAATCAAGTAGAGGCCTTGAATAATTTAAATAAATTAAACTCGGCACTATGTAATAGAAGAAAAGGAGAGCTAGAATCCAGCCTTGCTGTAGTGAACGGCGCAAATATTGGTATGATCCAGAATGAGTCACCAGCAGATGTGCAGACGCCTTTAATAATTCAACCAGAGCAGCGGAATGCTAGTGGTGGTTACCTAGTACTTTACAAAATGAACTATGCCACTCGGATTGTGACTCTTGAAGAGGAACCCATAAAAATCCAACATATCAAAGACCCACAGGATACCATTACCTCATTGATTTTGCTCCCACCAGACATTTTGGATAATCGAGAAGATGACTGTGAGGAGCCCACAGAGGAAATACAAACAACTTCTAAGAATGGCAGCGAGAGAGAGAAAAGATCAGAAATTTCTACTCTTGGGCATCTGGTAATAACCACTCAGGGAGGATATGTAAAAATATTAGATCTTTCAAACTTTGAAGTTCTGGCCAAAGTGGAGCCACCTAAAAAGGAGGGTACCGAGGAACCAGATAAATTTGTATCTGTAATATACTGCTCGGGTACAGATAGACTCTGTGCATGCACCAAAGGTAAGATCTTTATCAGTTCTCTAATCAAATTTGTAAAGTCAAAATGCAGCACATACTGTGCTAGGGTGCTATGTTACTTATTTACATTTAAAAGACTTCTAATAGGCCTCCATCATCTCCCTGCTATGTTGTTAATCATTATTTTAAAAGACAGGCCCAATTTGGACATCAGTTTCTACTAACCTTTGATTAGATCCCAAACTCTGGTTTGAGCTTCCAAAATATATTGATAATTCATGCCTTATAATTGCTTTATTTCACTTTCCCTCTGCTCAGCAGTTCAGTTATCTAGATGCTCTGGAGTCTAAAAGTGGAGCATGTATGGTTTGCCAATTTAGACATGCCCTACTATACTTAGGTTTCCTTTGCCATGACATCTCCATTAATCTGTAATCTTTTACTGTTGTAGATTTGTATGTCTTCCTCTTTGGCGATCACTTGTAGCCGAGTAAGATTGTCTTCCATAAACACAATTTTAACAATGAGTCCGTAAGTGACTGTAGAGGCCAATTCTGGATCCACACATCCTTCCACAGTGGGGACATTGGTTTCCGGGCGGGAGTTGATCACAGTGTGGATTTGCCATGTGTTTTGTATGTGTTAGGTCAGGGGAAGACAATGGGTGCCCTCCATCTCCTATCAGCCCCTGCCAGCATGCCCAATGGTAGACAACAAAGGGAGTTGGATGCCAAAACATCTGGGGGGGGTACCATGTTAACTACCCTGGCATGAAAACTAGTTATTATTTGGATGAGTAAGTGTTTTGAAGTTCAATTTGAGGTCATGCAGAATTGAATTTCTTGCTTTCTAAATAGTTAATGTACTGGGTTAGCAGTTTAGCAGGGAACATTTGGATAGTGGTTTGGTTATTACTAGGGGGTTGTCTATATAGTTGTATGTGTAGCAGGACTGACAGAAGGAGATTTCACCCCCACTCACTGCAGCAGTGATTTCAGTTCCCCTCCCATGCGGTTGGGGGACCCAGATGAATGGATGGGCTGTGGCATGGTGTTCTGAGGGGAAGAAGGATCCACAGGAACTACAAGTTGCGTACTCAGCGGACCCGGAAGTGTTTACTTCTGGGTTCCGCCGCGCGCATGTGCAAAGCGTTCTGCGCGCTTCGCATGTGCGCAGAAGCGCTCTTGGTGCTTCAGGCACACGCGCTATGGCCACTCAGGTTGAGTACTTTTAGGGGTGCGAATGGCACCCTGGAACGGATTGAGTAAACCCAAGGTACCACTGTATTCCCATGGAAAACTATTGATAGCGGGGCTTCTACTCATAGGCCATAGCCCACCTACAGCAGGGTACCTTGGCCCTTAACAGAGTATTTCTGAGGGGCTGTCATGGAGAGGAATGGCTATGAAATAAGTTTCTGCTAGCCTCTTTGCATATGCCTAATGCTTGATCCAATCCATAAGTTTTTTAATGGGGTTTTCCTGACATGTACCAAGAAAATGGATACACAAGTATCTGACATACTGTGCAATATTAGTTCCCATATGTACTAGAAGGAAAAGCTGGTATTCTCCCTATAGTAAGCGTGTCTTAAGCAAGATATGATGAACAAGACCTCACGGTTTGCCGATCCTTTCGTGCAAGCAGGGAAACATACTGGGAAGTCTTCAGTTAACAAGAGATTCCTATTTTGATTTGAAACCATAGTTCACATCCTAGATTGTTCAGAAGTCATTAACTATGGTTTCCTGATTTGGACATAGTGAGAGACTATAGTTACAAGAAGACTTGTGGGCTTCTCTCCCCATTTGTGCAAAGGGAGAAGTGGGTGCATGGAAGTATACAAGGTTCAATTATGTCTAGAAGTGTGCATGCACACGAAAGCTCATACCAAAATAAAAACTTAGTTGGTCTTTAAGGTGCTACTGAAGGAATTTTTTTATTTTGCTTCGACTCAGACCAACACGGCTACCTACCTGCTTCTTAAGATGAGATATGGTTGTCCAAACATTATCTTTTTATCAAGCAAATCTTAGCTTCAAATGAAGTGATTAGTAGGACATAAGAGGAAATATTTTGCAAAATGAAATGGGAAAACACTGACAAGAACCCACTAACAATTTCTTCTTAGTGTTTGCTAATACAGTGGTACCTCGGTTTATGAACACAATTGGTTCCGGAAGTCTGTTCATAAACTGAAGCGAACTTTCCCATTGAAAGTAATGGAAAGTGAATTAATCCGTTCCAGACGGTCCGCGGAGTAAGCGTTCATAAACTGAAGCAAACTTTCCCATTGAAAGTAATGGAAAGTGGATTAATCCGTTCCAGACGGATCCGCGGAGTACTTAAACTGAAGCGTTCATAAACTGAAGCATGGGTGTAATTGGTTCCGGAGGTCTGTTCATAAATTGAAGCGTTCATAAACTGAAGCAAACTTTCCCATTGAAAGTAATGGAAAATGAATTAATCCGTTCCAGATGGGTATGCAGCGTTCATAAACCGAAAATTCATAAACCGAGGTGTTCATAAACCGAGGTTCCACTGTACTGTAGAATGTTGAAGGTACAACAGAGATAAGACTACATTGCATGGTCCTTTGAATTTGTAGGGTGTTTTTTTTAAAAATAAGCAGAATACTGTCAGTCTATAAAACTACATTTCTGCCAGTTGTATTATGTGTGCAACCCTAAGTTTAATCTAAGAGGCTCTTGCCCCTTTATAGTATTTCAAAGCTTTTCAAAGCTTATGTATATTTGCTAACCTGATTTTTCTGGTAAGCTGCAGAGCTAATTGTGAAGCAGAAAATAGATGCTTGGTGATTTGTTCTCCATTTTTGGCTGAAATTCTGACTTGTAATAGAGACTTCACAATTCCCTGCCCCTCCCCAAAGTTCTTAAATTTTACCTAATTGATTAATTGCTTTATTGTTTATTTTATAGTAACATTTTGAATGTGTACAGAGATTGCTAATGCTTTTCTGATGTGCTTGCTTTTGCCAAATCAGTCCCGCTTGAAATATACCTTTCTTAATGGTTACCGTATTGTGTGTGTGTGTGTGTGTGTGTGAGAGAGAGAGAGAGAGAGAGAGTGTGTGTGTGTGTAAATGCTGCAGAACCATGAAGAATTTATTTTAACTGATACCAGTTGCTTCTAGTTTAATAATCAGAATACTTGATTATGCCAGACTTTAGAGTCGAAGCAACTGTTGGGAGGTTGACAGTTTAGGGAGTTGGTAGGTCGGCGGTTCGAATCCCCGTGATGGGGTGAGCTCCTTTTGCTTGGTCCCAGCTCCTGCCAACCTAGCAGTTCAAAAGCATGTCAAAGTGCAAGTAGATAAATAGGTACCACTACAGCAGAAAGGTAAATGGCATTTCCGTGTGCTGCTCTGGTTCGCCAGAAGCAGCTTTGTCATGCTGGCCACATGACCTGGAAGGTGTACGCCGGCTCCCTCGGCCAATAACGTGAGATGAGTGCCGCAACCCCAGGGTCAGTCACGACTGGACCTAATGGTCAGGTCCCTAATGGTCATCAGCTTTGGAAGGATCCTGAGCAAGGGAAATAGTAAAATCCCTAGTGTTAGCCTTTAAAAAGGAAGAGTATTGTGTTCTAATGTGTTATTCCCATTCCCCCTGCCTCATTGAGGATATCTGCTAAAGGGTATTGTTGTTGTTGTTTAGTCGTTTAGTCGTGTCCGACTCTTCGTGACCCCATGGACCATAGCACGCCAGGCACTCCTGTCTTGCACTGCCTCCCACAGTTTGGTCAAACTCATGTTCGTAGCTTCGAGAACACTGTCCAACCATCTTGTCCTCTGACGTCCCCTTCTCCTAGTGCCCTCAATCTTTCCCAACATCAGGGCCTTTTCCAAGGAGTCTTCTCTTCTCATGAGGTGGCCAAAGTATTGGAGCCTCAGCTTCAGGATCTGTCCTTCCAGTGAGCACTCAGGACTGATTTCCTTCAGGATGGATAGGTTTGATCTTCTTGCAGTCCATGGGACTCTCAAGAGTCTCCTCCAGCACCATAATTCAAAAGCATCAATTCTTCGGTGATCAGCCTTCTTTATTTCTTTATTAAAGGGTATTGTAAGAGCAAAAATAGGAACTTCTTCATTAAAAATCATATGGGAAGGAACTGAATAGAAGCATTGATGCCACTGCATAAATCTATAATGTTTAAAGTACTATGCCATTCTGGTAACTTCATCTCAAGGAGGATACCACAGAGCAGGGAGAAGTAAACAAATGAAATAAGCTTCAATACCTTTATTATGGGGATGGCTTATCATCAGAAACAAAACTTTAACTGAGTTGTCATGTCTAGCTGTGAAGGTCATTCTGATAAGTAGTTCATAATTACACGAGTGAGGTAGGTGTTCAGTATGACAAAAGTTTCATTTTCAGTTTTTTCATCACCAGTATTACCAGTATTTTAAGAACCCTGGTGTTTGTGTTCCCTTTATTGCTCCACAGCTGCTAGAAATACCTTGCTTGCTGTATTTTACCACAGATCTATTTAGTTAAGAACTCTGTGGCCAGCCAGATGACTTGGGGCCAGGGTTGAGAACCAGGTACGCGGCAAAGGAAGTATCTTTGCAGCTGTGACTTGAAGTTAAGCCACAGCTAAAAAGATCCATGCTGAAAGCAGGGCTTGCAGTGGGTACTAAATTTACATTCAGCACCCCTGGGAACTCCTTAGTGGGGCTGATGATCTCAGTGGGGCTTGCACTTGGCACTGAATTTACATTTAGTCAGTGTTTGAAACTCCCATTGTTCTAGGTGCATTTTGTGACAGGGAATTGCATTAGTGCGAGCAGTTTCTGAGCTCTGGATGCAGTACTGCGCCTAAGATTTCAGATTAAAACTGCAGAGTGGAGGGAAAGGAGAACCTTTCTCTGCCTCCCCACTTCCAGCTACTCTCTGAAGACTGGAGATGAGATCCTCTTAAGAATGTTAGGAGGATGGGCAGGGGAATGACTAAACCATGTGAAAAATGAACATAATATTTTAGCTGACGTTCATTCATTTTCAGCTTTGTATTCTTGTTATAAAAAAGTGCCTAGACATTCCGTTGTTGTGCCCATAACCTAGGTTTAAGGTACCATTTAGCTTCTGGCTTTCATTTCTCAGTTTCTAATACTGAATTTAGTGCTGATGGCCACTCTGCTTTATGACAGGTGTTTGCTTGCAGAGGAACAGTCAAGGATCCATTCAAAGGCTCCTACAGCTTGACCTGCTTCACACCGGACGTCATATATTGTCAGGTGTGGGGTAGGTGAACATGACTGTGGTGAAGCAGCCTTGCAGGCCAAATTAAGACACCTAATGGACTAAATTAGACCTGTGGGTCATATATTCCTGATCTCTGTCTTACGGAAGTGTAGCAGCAGGGCAAGTAATGGGATCTTTTCCCTGTTTGACTGCACTTTCTGGTAAGTGCTAGTATATCTTCTCTGAACTCAGAGGTTCTCTGCTTGAGAAACTTGTTTTTCTCTTTTTGTATTTGTCAATACTTGGAAATTAAGTAAAACCAATTTAAAAACCAGCAACTCAGAGGTTCTCTTTAGCTACCGTGGCTAATACTGGTTGAAAACTCCACCATCCATGAATTTACCTAATTTTTAAATTTCACTGAAGCTAATGGCCACCAGTACTTTTTTTCATAACAGAGCGACTGGATGGATCACTGTGTTGTTCTAGGTGACTGCTAAAAACTAGTCTGTTTCAAAGAGCATTTTGTTCTCTCTTTGCTGGTTAATCTTTGGTGTCTTCCTTTCAATGCTATTTTGGTTTTGGTTTTGGAGGCTGGACTTCCATGTTAACATTTGTGATATGTCAGTATTGGTGATTTTAATGGGAATTTGATTTTGTTTGTGTTGCGAATTTTAAGCTGCCTTGTGTGTCTTCTAAAATTAGGCAAGGTGTGTCTTAAAATAAATTAAAATGTTAAGTGCAATATGCAGATACAGTTAGAAAAGAATTGTAATGTTATTAGTGAGTTTGCGGTTGAGAACAGTGTTATGCTAAATAAACGTATCTTAACTTGTGTTTTAATTGACAACTGTTCTTAGGTGGAGAACTTCATTTCCTCCAGATTGGAGGGACTTGTGATGATGTTGATGAAGCTGATATACTTGTGGATGCATCTCTTTCTAAAGTGGCAGAGCAGTTAACAGAAGGCACAAAGCCTTTATCTAATCCTTCCAGTCCAGGCATTACAGGTAAACCATTTTGAGAGGTTGTTGCTGTTGTTTACCAACAAGCAGTATATAAATTTTATGAAATAAGTATTTAGTAAGGGGTTTTATTTGAAGCATGCTTTAATGGAGCATATTGCAAATGATAACCATCAAACTAAATTCCCTTCAGCATTGTGTACACAAACACATTCTTGAAGTCCGTCTAAATTAAGCTATATTGTGTGATTATTTTGTAGAACTGTGCTATCCAGTCAGATTTTTTTAAAACAAGGGTGGTATCCTTTGGTGACCATCTGCTGATGAAAGCAGTCCATCAGCGGAATGAGAAGGGAGTCAATTTTTTGCATCTGCCTCTCCCTGAATAGCCCAAATCTGTTCTGGGGCATCCCCTAGCCTTCTGATATAGATTTAGGAGGGCACAGGGCACTGAAGGGTTGAAAATTAGCCACCTGAAAAAACCATTCTGGGTGGTATCTAATGGTGACTGTCATCTGATAAAAGAGAGGGTGGGTAAAAAATTATCCTAAATGCAAAGGTATCGGTTTTCTTAAAAGCCATTAACAACATGCTATGATTTGATGAAATTGGTATCTTTCTGGTTTTATTGCTGTTCTAAAGACCAGCTATGTGTTAAAAGGCTGTGTTTCTGATCCTTGTGTTAACTATTAACTGAATAGTCATTTTGTATTTTGAATCTCCTGTACCTTTCTCATATAAACAGGAGTTGATCTTCTGGTGGACCAGCCATTTTCCCTTGAAACATTAACATCTTTAGTAGAGCTGACTCGCTTTGAGACTTTGACACCCCGATTTTCTGCCACTGTTCCTCCATGTTGGGTAGAGGTTCAGCAGGAACAGCAGCAAAGGCGGCACCCGCAACACTTGCACCAGCAGCATCATGGAGATGCAGCTCAGCATACTCGGACTTGGAAATTACAAACAGATAGGTAAAATAAGTAATGATATAAACCATGCCTGTACCAAAGGATTTTCTCATTGAACATTGGATCTCCCTGATGCAGAGGCTGTGATGAGGAAAGGATCCTAAGCATGAGGCAGGCTTCCAGTTAAATCACTCTGGAAACCCTTCATTTCAGATGTGGAATGTACCTTAAATTGTTGCTTTAGCTAGTCTCTTCAAATATGGTTCATATTGTAAATGTCAGTCATAAGTTGTAAGCTGCTTTGAGCACAATATTCAGCATGCAGTTAAGCAGATGCTCTTATAAGGGTACAGCCCAAACATTTATTGCTTCTGAAATATATACAAAAGCAAAATAGAGCTGTTTATTTTTCTCGTTATTATGTGCACATTTAATTCCTGATTTTCCTCCCTTCTTCTTTTGTAGCAACAGCTGGGATGAACATGTTTTTGAATTGGTCTTGCCAAAAGCTTGTATGGTTGGACATGTGAACTTCAAATTTGTTTTGAATTCAAACATCACAAACATTCCACAGATTCAAGTGACTTTATTGAAAAACAAAGCTCCAGGCTTGGGGAAAGTCAGTGGTAAGCCAAGAGTGGATGAATACCTTGCTTAATTTATTAATACTTAGGGATTTAAAGGTAGCACTGCTAAAAGATGATTCAACTGCCAAAGCACTTTTGAGTGGTATCCAGTAAAGTAGTTCTGTTAATTCAAAGACTCTGGATGTGCAGTGAAACATCCCCTCTCCTCTGTTTGTGCACTCAATGCAGACTCCCCAGATATTCTATGGAGGGTTGGGATAGCCCCCCAATAACAAATTTAGGGGGCCCACAGAGAAAAGCGTGAGAGGGAATTTTATATTTCACAGCCAGAAGTCCTTATGGTAACAGAACTACCCTTTGTTCCTCCTGTGCACATAAGATGGTCTCGGGTGATTTTATGTTCCTGCTTGACTCAAGCTGTTGCGGAAGCCAGTTCTTGTTATCATTGCTGATTTATCAATTGCTTGAGTCAGGCATGAACTTAAAATGACCTATGGCCACCTTTACATGCAACAGAAATTCCTTTCAGGTAAGACCAATCGTCCCTTCTCCTGTTAAAATCAGTCATTATATATAAAGAAAAGCCGGGTTGCTGATTGTCATACATTAATTCCATTGATGGAACAAAACTTAATGGTAAGCAACCTTAGTGGGCAGCAGTGTCCACTACACTGGCAATACAGTGGACGCTTGGGTTGCAAACGTGTGGGAGGCGCGTTCGCAACCCGCAGCGCCGCATCTGTACATGCGTGGGTTGCAATTTGGCACTTCTGCTCATGCAGAAAGCACGATTTAGCGTTTCTGCGTGAGTGCTGAAACCCGGAAGTAACACATTCAGGTACTTCCGGGTTCGGCGTGGAACACAACCTGAAAGGACGCAACCTGAACCGTCTGCAACCCGAGGTATAACTGTAGAGTATACATCTCTTTTACCCTGTCAGGGGAGGAGGGGGAGCAATGATGATACAATATTGTGTGCTGCTCTGAATATATTTCCCTTATTTAACATAAGTTGGCTTTTTTTTAAAAAAAGCTTCTGGCTTTTTACCTTAATGCCATAATGCAAAAGGTTACACTAGTGTGGTTATTTATCTCTTGTCAGGTTAAGCCTTCAAAATAATTCCTCCCTGCAAGCCAGACATCCCTTATAATACCATAAAGGCAACAGAGATAAATTTGTTAGTACCATTTTCTTACTGCTGGAAGTCACTTGCTCACTTAATTATCTCCTGGATAACCTTTAAAGAATTCTAAAGAGAAATGGCTACACATACGTTAATTGTTAAGAGTCTTAAGTTGGTATAGTCTCACTTAGAAGTATCTGTGAGTGAATGGACAGCAGTAGTGGGGAACATTGCCTGAGTATTTATTGGAACCGGTCAGGACGTGGGTGGCGCTGTGGGTTAAATGACTGAGCCTAGGGCTTGCCGATCAGAAGGTCAGCGGTTTGAATCCCCGCGACGGGGTGAGCTCCCGTTGCTTGGTCCCAGCTCCTGTCAACCTAGCAGTTCAAAAGCACATCAAAATGCAAGTAGATAAATAGATACCACTACAGCGGAAAGGTAAATGGTGTTTCCGTGTGCTGCTCTGGTTCGCCAGAAGCAGCTTTGTCATGCTGGCCACATGACCTGGAAGCTGTACGCCGACTCCCTCGGCCAATAACGCGAGATGAGCGCCGCAACCCCAGAGTCGGTCGTGACTGGACCTAATGGTCAGGGGTCCCTTTACCTTTTAAAATTTAGTGGTAGTGCTGAAAGGATTTAACACTTTTTCTCCATCAGTGCAGAGACCAGATATCTAATATCTTAATATTGATTTTGAAATAGTTGATTCTGCCTAGGAAATGGAAGGCCTTTAACACTGGATATATTTCAAAATACAGTTGCCTCTTGGTATAGTTGTTATGAAGTTAGTGTTAAATTGTATTCCAAAAGAAATTCCAAGTAGAATCAATAAACAGGAATGTTAAGGCTTTAAGAAAACCTATAGTTGTGAGTCCTGTTTTTAAAATGTCTTTGATTCCTCAGAAGCAGCTGTAGATAGACAGATAGCTTTCCCTCTGTCACCAGCTCATAATATTGAAATTGAAAGGAATGGAAAACAAGGTCTGGATGATTTGAATGAAGAAATGCAGAATATGGATGTGGAGGAGACGCAATGTAAGTTACACAGTGTCCATTTAAAATGTATTTGCCATGTACAGGTTGGGTGAATGTATTCTGTAAGTTTTAGAGTCAATTCTCATTATTTGGAACTTGTAAAATGCTGACACTACTCTCTTTACATTTGTTGGTTTTTTGTCTGCCTTTATTGATGTATCAGAGTAACCCATTTGTTAGACAAATACTATTAATAACCAGAAGGAACAGCACAGGAAAAGAGCAGAAAACATTATAATCCTTACAGTAATCAAAAGTATCCCTAAAAAGAAACACAATATCTAAAACATAACACATCTAAAAATAATGACAGCAGTATAGAAAAACAATATTGACGGACTAAAGTAATACAAATGTAAAAGCGGATAGCAAAAATAGTGCATTAAAAGACCAACAGCAGAAAAGTACTAACATAAAACAATAAATCTCCAAGGCCTGTTTCAGTTCCTGTGAAAGGCTTTGGATGTATAATTACATCCTTCCCTACAGACCCTAGAGACAAGCCCCTTCCCTGTGGAGAGTTGACCTATATGCGTGGATATCTGAGCAAGGACTACATGGAGCATGTCCACATAAGGGGAATAGGGCTGATAGATGTGGCTCAACTCATTGTTCTTGTGTTGATGTACATGGGAACAAAAAAACACCTGCATAAGTGAGTTGAAAGCAAGTAAATGGGGGAGGTTTCTAAAATACCTCAAAGCTTAGGCTTATGCATTCCACCACCCACTCTCTTCCATGCACAAGGGAAGGAGATTGAAAGCGGAATATATAATATATACTGCCAGCCCCCATTATATCTGAATCAAAAACTGTAGTTTATTGTAAACTCTGGTTTGTTAATAAATCAGAATATTGAACCCTGATTTTATTCTTATTTGTTTTAATTAACTACAGGTAGAATGCATAACAGTACCATGAGTTCTGATGTAATGGGAAGCTATTGCTACTGCAAACAGTTTAAAGTTCTATGTTTCTTCTTGTGCATGAGTCCAAGGCTTACACCAGTGCATTCTGTACTTGGAAATCATAGTTCCTCATTATGTCTGAACCAGGTTATTATTTAGCTAATAATTAAGTGTAATTAACCTTTTTGAATAAGTTGTATATTCTTTTGAACAGATGGCTAATTTTTGAACTTTTTTTTTCAAAAGGCCCCCGACTATGTCCCTTTTTAGAGGATCATAAAGAAGATATTTTGTGTGGTCCTGTATGGTTGGCTACTGGTCTTGATCTATCGGGGCATGCTGGAATGTTGACACTAACAAGTCCAAAGCTCGTTAAAGGTAATTTTTTTACTAGAATATTTTGGAATGAAACTGAAAAATGTGAGTTTTCTGAAATTTAACAGGTAATCCCCAGTTACCCTTAGAATCGAAGACTAATTGTCTCTTCATTTCTGGTAAAATCTTTAACAAAGTGTTCATTGGTATCTGCTAGGAAAGTATACGTGTAAAATAAGTCTTAAAGAGTTTGTTGATTATGCTTATAGTCTATTTGTCTTATTCTAGGTATGGCAGGTGGAAAATACCGTTCTTTTTTAATTCATGTGAAAGCAGTGAGTGACAGAGGAACAGAAGAGATCTGCAATGGTGGAATCTGGCCTGTTGTAAGGATACCATCTCTAAAACCTCAGAATAGCAAGGGTCATTCACTTGCCTCACTTCTGGCAAAAGTTGCAGCAGGCAAGGTATTTAAATAACATATAGAGAAAGCATGGTCAAAAAGCTGCTGCTGCTGCTCAACCAGCCAGTTGCTGAAAGCCCATCTGTTAGAACTGAAGCATCATCTGTGTAATTGTAATTTATATTTAAACTAACATAGAGGTGGTAAGAGTAAAACATGGAACCTTTAGAAGTCTGTAGGTGGGTAAAATCCATATATGGAATTCAGAAAATGTGTGTTGTTTTGTTCAGTATTCCCCTGGATGGGGGAGCAGGTGTCGCTGTGGTCTAAACCACTGAGCCTCTTGGGCTTGCTGATCGGAAGGTCAGCGGTTCGAATCTTCCCAGCGGAGTGAGCTCCCGTTGCTTTGTCCCAGCTTCTGCCAGCCTAGCAGTTCGAAAGCACGCCAGTGCAAGTAGATAAATGGGTACCTATGCAGTGGGAAGGTAAACGGCATTTCCGTGCGCTCTGATTTCCCTCACTGTGTTTCGTTGCGCCAGAAGTGGTTTAGTCATGCTGGCCACATGTCCCGGAAAACTGTCTGTGGACAAATGCCAGCTTCCTCGGCCTGAAGCGAGATGAGCGCCACAACCCATAGTCACCTTTTACTGGACTTAACCGTCCAGGGGTCTTTTACCTTTTTACCATACCACCCACACCCACCCCACTTCACATTCTGTTTTTTATCTGCAAGAACATTACACAAAAAGGAATCAACAGTATTTGCAGATTTGATACTATTGGCTATGATTGTAGTTGATGTAGCCAAACTTAACAATTAATGGAATAATGGTCATTTATTTTCCAATGAGAGACCAGTAGGCTCCATTCTAACCAGAGGTTTTTTTATATATAGGTGTCCCCCCATTTATGGGGGGGTTACAGTTCGGCCCACTGTGCGCATCAGCGAAATCATGTAAAGTAGGGAGCACCCATTCTCTAAACAACCTCTGTCTCTCTCTCTCTCCAATCTATACTAAAAATACTGTATCCCAAAATAGCCTCAACGAGAATTAAGGTTCTGGGGCGGGCAGGAGGCTGGAGGACGTGTGGGAAAGCGGCTGCACATCAGCTGTTAGGTGTGGTGGCTGAGCAATGTAAATAAAGCTGTGCTGCACCTCCGGTCTCCTTGGGCTTCCTCTGACGTCACCAACATTTTTTTTGGGCTCCTGGGAGGGTCTCCTCGCAAGCTACAAGGACACTCCCAACTCTCTCACGCCTCTCCAACTCTCACCTGCCATTTCCGGGTTTGAATTGAATAATTGTTTTTAATTTCCTGGTGCTACACGTATACACAGTTGCACAAGAGTCAGTCACGTGCAAGTGGGAGTGCTCCTGTACACACAAATGCCTTTCTATCTTTCATCCACGCAAGAGGCATTATCACGATTGCAGAAGAAGTTCTAGCCCAGGGTTCCTCAACCTTGGCCCTCCAGGTGTTTTGAGACTACAGTTCCCATCATCCCTGACCACTGGTCCTGCTAGCTAGGGATCATGGGAGTTGTAGGCCAAAAATATCTGGAGGGCTGAGTTTGAGGAAGCCTGTTCTAGCCAGACAAATGCATTCAAGTAGGGCCATTGAGGAATGTGGTGATGGGTGGTAAGAATCCCAAGGACCCCAAGCCTGAGGTTCCTTATCTGTGGTGTATGATGACTTCAGTAAATATTTTATATTTTTTAACAACCTCTCCCTTGGTATAGCTGTTAAAAGGAAGCTGCAAATTAAATAAATAGACACAAATCTGAACTTATTTGCTTTCTGGCATTAGAACTTTATACTTCCATTCTGTCAAGAAATTAATTGCATTATTTTTTTAAAAAATGGCAATTTTAATGTTTGAAAACCATGTGATTTGGTTTAATAACTTGCATTGTTTTTATATGAACTTCCCAATTTAGGAGTAGGGGGAAAATGATTGTGAGCATGTGGAATATTACTTTTGAAATGTCTGTGGTTCTTTTATATATTTTTAAAAATTATAGGACAAGTCCTCTAATAAAACAGAAGTCAGCAATTCATCACGGAAATCTGACAACCTCCGTGGGTGCGACTTGCTTCAAGAAGTTTCTGTAACAATTAGAAGATTTAAAAAAACATCTGTTTCAAAGGAAAGGTGAGTTTGATATTTAGGAATTCGACCTTTTTATACAGTGATGTGTTTTAAAAATTCTTTTTCAAAAGAATTCTGTTAATTTTTCTCATTTTTATGCTGGTTCAAATAAGAATTCACAAAACTGCAAGTCCAAACTCCATTCTGTAAAAGCAGAGAAGCTTTTCAGTCATATGTTGTACTGTTTCAGTGCAAGTGTGCGTTGGAATGGCTTGGTAGAAAAATAAAATGTTTCAGAAAATGGGCCTTTGCCACTTCTGTCACTATTAGTGCACAGACCTAGGTTCTTGCTCCTCTCCCTGCCATATGGACTATACATAGCCACCAGGACATAGGGCCATAGCTGCCTTATGCTTATCTAGTCAGGGCATCTCAGTAGCTCTTAGAGTAACTTTTTTTTTTGCCTAAAGCAGCTTTGCTTTTTAAATTCAAGGGGTAAACTTCTAGACTGCTGTAAGGGGAGCTAAAGAGAGGGAAACTAAAACAAAATAAAACCCTGTGTGTTTCCGTTTCCTTTGGCTTAGGGGATGGGCCTGAGCACTGTAGTATTAAAATAATGACATTTAATGTCAGCAGCTTTCACTTCAGTACCATGTTTCTCCGAAAATGAGACGTAGCCATAAAATAAGAGGTAGCAGGATTTCTAGGGATTTGCAGAATATAAGCCATACCCTGAAAATAAGACATAGCCAGGTCGGGGCCCAGCAGCGCTGCATGGAGTGCCCCGAGCCTCTGGGACTCAGCAGCGACCGCAGCAAGAGGAGGAGGAGGCTTGCGAGGTCGGCGCCAAGCATTGCATGCGAAGCGCCCTGAGCCTCCAAGAGCCGGCAGGAAGAGCCGGCATGGAGTGCCCCAAGCCTCTGGGAGCCGGCAGGAAGAGGAGGCGGCTTGATGGGTCGGCGCCCAGCAGCGCATGCGGAGCGCCCCGAGCCTCCAGGAGCCAGCAGCAGCAACGCTGACCACGGCAGGAGGAGGCAGACGCCTGGAACTGGCTGCTGCTGCTGTTGCAGCAGCACCGACAAAGCCCCAGCAGCGCCGCGAGCCCCGAGCCAGCAGGACCCAGCAGCAGCGCCGGCCGCGGCACGAGGAGGCAGGCCCCGGAACCGGCTGCTGCTGCAGCGCCAACAAAGCGCCCAGCAGCGCCTTGCGCCCCGAGCCAGCGGGACCCAACAGCAGCAACGCCAGCCGCGGCAGGAGGAGGCAGGCACCCGGAACCATACTTAAAAAAAATAAGATACCCCCTGAAAATAAGCCATAGGTTTATTTTCTTGGGGGAAATAAATATAAGACGGTGTCTTATTTTCGGAGAAACACGGTAGTTTACATCTGTGTATTGTCTTTCTCTCCCTCCACAGAGTTCAGCGGTGTGCTATGTTGCAGTTCTCAGAATTCCATGAAAGACTTCTGAACACCCTCTGCAAAAAGGCGGAAGATGGAGTTGTGACCGAGCATGCTCAAAGTCTTGTGTTAGATATCTTATGTTGGCTGGCAGGAGTTCAGTCTAATGGACCTGGCAGGTAGAAGAACTTCATTTTTGTCTTAGGAAGCATTTTAAATAGTAAGTGTTTTGGTTTAAAGTTTGTTTTGCTTTGTGTTTCTTTTTTTCAGTTCAAAAGAAGCAAATGAGAGCTTACTGTCTAAAGCAAGGATGTGTCTCTTTGATATAGTGCGTGTGTGCTTCTTTGAAGCAGGTCGAAGCATAGCACACAAATGTGCACGTTTTCTAGCTCTTTGCATAAGGTTGGTATTATGACTTTTGTTTGCATACTTTCTCTGTTTTAATGATGCTAATTATGCCCCTTAATAGAACTTGGAAGGTAGAATTTTCTTTGGTTCACTACAGAGCCTCTCCTCCCCTGAGAAACACATTTATGCAATAACATCCATAGAATATTTGCCAGCAAGCAGTATGTGCTCTGTACCAAAGGAAAATAATAAAATGAAATTTATATTTTTGTAGCAATGGGAAATTTGAGCCAAGTCAACAAGGATTTGGCTCGATCCTTCTGAAGGCTTTGCTTGGCAATATATCTTATTTACCTGCAGCTGCAACTGGAGGTGAGCTTCATTTTTTTTATTCTTGTGCATGCATACTTTGTCATTTTTTTTGGATTAGGTTTTTGCCTGGTGGGCTTAGTTTCTGGATCTGATTCCATGTTTTATTTCCCCTCTTTAATAAGCTGCCAGTTCATGCAGGCAATAACATCAACTTTAGCACTGTGTTCCAGGCTTCTTGTCCTTATGCAGCATCTGTATGCTAATATAGGCTCCAATTATTAAGTAGTAAAAAACTAACCATACACTCCTGATTTGTTATGACCTCATGGAATGCTCTCTGAAGAAAAACACCAAATATTTGCAAGCTAAAGAAAGCCTTATATAATAGAGAATGTTTTATTTGTTAACCTAATCATTGGTCATTTTTCAATAAACATACGTTTAAACACAGTTTTAGTTGTGGTGAAGATGGTGATGATGATGATGATGATGATGATTATGATAATGATGATGATGAGTTACTAAACTTGATTATTGGCGGGTTTCTCCCCCTAGGATCTGTATATTGGTATTTTGTATTGCTGAACTACGTAAAGGATGAAGATTTAGCTGGCTGCAGTACTGCTTGTGCATCCCTGCTAACTGCAGTGTCCAGGCAGTTACAGGACCGGTTAACACCCATGGAAGCATTACTGCAGACAAGGTAGCTCAAAGTATCTCTATACCAAGCACATTTTGAGAAAATGTTCATAGCTCTTGTTTTATTTTTCTGTGCTCTCTTTTCAGTGTGTGTGTAAATGTGCTTGTCCTTGTGCTATTTTTGTTCTTCCTACTTCAGTAACAGGAGTGTGGATTTTCCCTTTGTCAGGATCAGGGCTATATTTTCCCTCCTGAGAAAGGAAAGTAAGAAGGAAGCTGGCTTCAAATTTATTTCCAGAACCAATTCAGAATTGCTGTATGTTTTATGACAAGGATATCTGAAGAACCGCTTTCTCCTGTATAAGACTGTCAAAAGATTATCTCCAAAAGCCCACCTCACTGTGACCTTTTTTGTAGTTGCATCAAGGCTCTGGAACGGCTTCCTGACTGAAATTTCTCTCACCACCACCCTCCCCTCTTACAGCGTACTGACACATGGCAAATAATCTTCCTTTTTAGGAGGGTGTGATGAGGTGCTAGTTCTAGCTGTTTTTGTTTTCTTCTGACACTTTTTTACAGATTTCCTCCCCACTGTTCTGTGGTGCTTAGATTTTGATAATTGAATTTTTACAGTTTTATCTCAATGGAGACATCAACTGCCTTGGATTATTTTTTGGAAAATGGGGTGGGGAAAGTGATGCAAAAGCAAGGAAACTAAATGAGTATACAGATGTATGTATATGCTAGTTATCTTATAAAAATAAATAATTCAACACAATTCATAAGCTTGTTTATAGCTGCATTCTCGTGAGTTTCTCCTAAACATAGAAACTTACTTCATAAATTAATAACAATTCACAAAACTAACTTAATAGCTCAGTCAGTAGAGCATGATACTCTTAATTTCAGGGTCATGAGTTTGAGTCCTACTTTGCGCAAAAGATTCCTGCATTGCAAGGGGTTGATCTAGATGACCCTCATGGTACCTCCCAACTCTACAATTCTATGATTCTGTGAACAAGCCTTTTCACTAATCCATAGCACAAAAATATCAACAAAAGGCATTAGTATTAAAATTTATATGTTAAATTGATCACAGTAGCAGCTTTTAAAGTAAGGGTGACATATTAGCATAGTATCAGCCCTCCTGCCACATCCCTCCCAATCTTCTTTGGAGATTTTGGGTGGTATGTAGGAAACAACACACCGAGGAGAGGAAGGCAATTAATAGCATACATTCTTCTGCTATAACCTGCCTTAAGTTGTGTTTTCTAGGCATCTTCAGCAGTAGCTTTTGCAGTTTGGTTTGTGAGGTCCCTTCCTCACAGAGTAGGTGGAATGGGACAGAGAGAGCAATGGATCCAGGAAATAGAATCAGATATTCTCTAAATGTATCAGCACAAGGTTTTAGTTGGGAACAAGTCTACAGGGTTAGTAATACTAGGTGCTAATACGTAATAATCTCTTTGGGGTGTTTCATGGGAAGCAATTCAGAAATGAAATAAAAAAAATATTAATAACAGCAGCAACATAATCAAGAGAGGTTTTGCCTCCTCTCAGGCAAAATTAACAAGAATTTGCTGACAGATTGAAGGAGCGGTGACATTGCATTATGGAAGCTCTGCTCCTTCATATTTCAAAGAAATTAACACGCCTTATAATTTTTGTTTGCACCAGTGCAGTTCTGTAAAACATTTTAACTGATGCAATGAACCAATTAGTTCCTTGTTTCCTGAAACAACAACCTTGAAGATGTGGAAGAAATCCAGTACTCAACTGTGATCCAGTTTGGAAGTCCTATGAACTTTGTTTGTCAGTTGTATCCCATAAATCAAATATGCACTTCTTCACATCAGTTAAGAGGTCAAATTGTCTTTCTCTTTCCAGATATGGATTGTATAGTTCGCCTTTTGATCCGGTGCTCTTCGATTTGGAAATGAGTGGCTCTTCTTGTAAGAATATCTATAACAGCAGCATTGGTGTACAGTCAGATGAGATTGACTTATCTGATGTTCTCTCAGGTATGCACATAGATCAGGTGGTACTATCTGCTTCTAATGTCGCTGGGAAATCTTCAAAATCAATGTTGTACTCTTCTTTTGCAATAACTTCTTTACATTTACATAATCTTCCTTGTGCAGTGTTGTCACCGAACAGAAGGAGGGGAAGGCATGGGCATGAAAATAAAAATGAGTGCAAAGTGGGGCTGCAAAAGAGAAGAGAAGTTGTGAAGCAAAAAAGAGCTTAGTAGTTGAATGGGGTTAATATGGGGGAAATGGCATTGGGTTAGCAAGTGCAGCCCCATGTGTTCTCATATTTGTGCCAAATGGCCAGTTTTACTCAAGATTCAAATGTATAACCTCTGGTAGTTGACTATTTTTCAGAGAATGTTCCTTCAAGATATGTAAATAGGTAGATCAAATTCTTGCTTTTATCACGTTGGTTTTTAATGGCTTGGATACAAAGATGGCCTTGCATGAGCAGAAGGTACTCCAGCTCATATCAGGATGTTTTTTGATGGTTGCCGATTTTCATTCTATTTCTCCCTTCCTGCTTTGGACTTCTGTGCCATGTCCTGCAGCATTCTGAAGGGCCCCTCTGCTCTCCGGAGCAATTTTGCACAAGGAAAGGAAGTCCAGAAAAGCCTGGTTTTTTTTAGTGCAAGTCCACTCCTGGTCGTTAGGGTCCTATCCAAGTTTGTAGAATTGTACTTTGCATGCTTGAAGAGGGAAACATCTGGAATCTCGTTAACTTGAGCCTAGTATACTGGATGTCAGCATCAGACAGGATATGGAGCAAGACACTGAATACTATAACACTGAATAACTTTCCATGTGCATTTGTTGGGGTGTCCATAGCCCACATTGATTACTACGGTCTTATTTCTAATAATTTTGAAACTAAATTCAACAATAATTGCTTTTTTAATTCAGGAAACGGAAAGATCAGTAGCTGTGCAGCAGCTGAAGGTAGTTTTACTTCCCTCACTGGTCTCCTGGAAGTTGAACCTCTCCACTTTACTTGCGTCTCGACTAGTGATGGAACAAGAATAGAAAGGGACGATGCAAGTACGTTTACTGGTATATACATTTTATTACTACTTCCTTAACCAGCCACACTAGACCGAAAAAAAGATTTCTAGAATGCAGTGGTTAACTTGAGCCCCCACATCAGTTTTTAAAACCAGACCAAAGTGTATGTGATGAGAAAAATGTGTGTATTTGGGTATATCAGTATTTTGATTTCCCTGCTTGCTTTTGCAAACTTAATTTTGAACAAAAGCTGCATAAAATGGTAAATTTTGTGATGAAAGGTAAATGTTCTCTAGCGACTGGCTTTTTTTTCTTTCCTTCTTTTGAGCTTGCTTTCATTTTTAGTATTTATACTACTGGAATGCATATTTAGAAGAATGCTTTGTGTGCTGCTTTTCTACATACATGTTTTTTTGTTTCTTTGTTTCATGCCAGTGAGTACCTTCGGGGTTACCCCAGCAGTTGGTGGCCTCTCATCTGGGACAGTTGGGGAAGCCTCTACAGCACTGAGTTCAGCGGCCCAGGTAGCTTTGCAGTCTCTCTCTCATGCAATGGCCTCAGCCGAGCAACAGCTCCAAGTGCTTCAAGAGAAACAGCAGCAGCTTTTGAAGCTTCAGCAACAGGTTGGAGGCCATCTCTTTCATGATGTCTCTAAACTTCAAAAGCTGAGAGAGTAGTTACCATAGTTACAAAAAGTCTCTCTCTTAAAAAAAAGTATCAAATTTTCAGCAAGAGTACATCTCCGGAGGATAGCTTAGAAGCCACTTCAAATCAATACTAAAATACAAAGTGCACATGAGTTCTTGAATCCCTAAACAAAAAGGTATTCCAGACGTATAGGGATTTTGCCTCTTAACATTAATTTACACATAGGTCTTTCCATATTTTTCTTTCTAATCTGAGATAAAGGTGGGAAATACAGTTAGATTTCTTTCAGTATGAAACACACAGGCCTCTGCTTAGTAAGAGCTATGCAACATGAATCTTACAGGATGAACAAAGAGGAAAGATGCAGAAAGATGTACTGTTCCTACAAATGTCTGCTTTAGCTAAAAATCCAATTGGGCCATATTACTTTGTACTGTTTAAGCCAGTAATCCCATTGATGGTCACATTTTACAGTTTGCACTTAGAGCTGTACACAGCCCAATTAAACAAAAGTATATTAAGACTAACCACCATTTTAAGTGCATTTTTGTGATAAGTTTATTGATTTCAGTAGAATTTACTTCCAAGTGTGCAAACTGGGGCAGTGTACCCTGTTTCTCATATTTTAAGACATACCCATAAAATAAGCCATAGCAGGATTTTTAAGCATTCAAGGAATATAAGCCATACCCCGAAAATAAGACATAGTGATAGGCGCAGCAGCAATGCCGGCCGCGCCAGGAGGAGGAGGAAAAAAATAAGACATCCCTTGAAAATAAGCCACAGTGTGTTTTTTGGAGGAAAAAATAAATATAAGACATGTCTTATAATATGAGAAACACGGTACTATTAAAATGTTTGAATGTATGAGCCACCTTGTAATCATTCTGACTTCATTTGGGTTTAAGCCTTGAATCTTAAGCAAAATTCCAATTAATACATTTGAACTAAATGTATACAGTATTGCTGAAATGGGCCATCACTTCTGAAGTGGACTGCTTCAGTTGATATGGTTGGTACATGAGTCTGTCTCTCTAACCCACATGCTGAATTGAATTTAGTTGAATTTTTAAATGTTAGTTCTTATAAATCACATTTCCCCCCCCCCCTGCCTTGTTTATCACCTTTTTGTGCTACTTTGCATCTTTTTTGGTAGTAACCTTTGGTATGAGTTTAAACAAAAGCTGAGGCTATTTGCTTTTTTGTTTGTTCTGTTCATGCTGCTTGTTGCTAATGCTTTTATTGCTAGTGCCTTCATAGAGGCAGCACTGGCCCTACTGTACATATGCTGCTTTTATTTTCCCTGCAGAAAGCAAAGCTGGAAGCAAAACTACATCAGACAACAGCAGCAGCTGCTGCAGCAGCATCAGCAGTTGGTCCTGTTCACAACTCTGTGCCTTCCAACTCAGTAGCAGCCCCAGGGTTCTTCATTCACCCGTCGGATGTCATCCCGCCCACTCCTAAAACAACCCCCCTGTTCATGACTCCGCCTCTAACACCACCTAATGAGGCAGTTTCTGCTGTTATCAATGCAGAGCTTGCACAGCTTTTTCCGGGCTCAGTCATTGATCCTCCACCAGTTAACCTTTCTGCACACAACAAAAATGCAAACAAGTCCAGAACGGTAACTAAACAGAAGAGCTTTCATGAAATTCCAGTCTAACTAATGTTATTGATAGGAACTACTTTGAGTGATTGCTAGTTTGCCTATTTTTCAAGGTGTAGTCAGTATGTTTTGAGAGCTAGTGCTGTTAAAATATAATATCCCCACATCTATTAAGCTAAAATTCTTCATAATGAAGCTTCAGTGTAAATAGATAACTCGTTAATGCTTTGAATCTTTTCCATTGGTGCGCTAATAAACTAATCCATATGCAGTGTTAACTGTTGAGGTTTTCAAGTTTGAGTTTCCAAAAGCTTGCCTCTCTTTACTTTTGCATGAGCTTTAGGTAATGACTGATAGAAAATGCAGTGATTGATATATTGGTTAATTTCCCCTTTTTCAGAATCCACTTGGGACTGGCCTTGCTCTTGCAATATCACATGCTTCACATTTTCTTCAGCCTCCACCTCATCAGTCCATCATTATAGAGCGAATGCATTCAGGTAAATGCTGTTATCTTCCTTTAACGCAAAAATGTCCAAAGTTCATATTTTCTAGGCTATTGGGAATTAATAGCCCAGAGCTACTTTACGCATAGCCATGGCTCAGATCTGCCTAATTTTGAACTCTTCTGTTTAAAAGCAGATTGCTTTGTCATATGAAATTAAGAGTGTTCAAGCCTGCAGCTTGTTCATAATTCACTTAACCATAGTTTGAAGGATTGTCCAAATTGTGCCGGTGATAGCTACTAGAAAAGTAACTTCTCTAGTGAGGTTAAAAATCTTTAGATGCATTTTTGTTTCTTGTGCACTTAGTTTGTGTTTTGATTGAGACTACCCTTTTAGCATTGGCACTTTGAGCTCATTGCATCTATTAAGCGTTGACATCAAACCCAACTTTTTTTTAAAGGTGCAAGGAGGTTTGTGACATTGGATTTTGGCAGACCCATTTTATTGACAGATGTATTGATTCCAACTTGTGGTGATCTTGCTTCCTTGTCGATTGATATCTGGACACTTGGTGAAGAAGTTGATGGAAGGAGGCTAGTGGTTGCTACAGATATTAGCACCCATTCTCTCATTCTGCATGATTTAATACCACCACCCGTTTGCAGGTTCATGAAGGTAAAAAAAAAATCAATTAAAAATGCTGTCTCTTATCAGATGGATTTATAAATGTTCTTACATGCAGTTAATGCCCAGTTGTTGCAGGTTTCTCATGTTTCAAATCTATGAAACTACACTGAAGGTCTCACTGTCTTTCATTTCATTTTAGATTACAGTCATTGGTCGTTATGGAAGTACAAATGCTAGAGCCAAAATTCCTTTAGGCTTTTACTATGGGCATACATATATCTTGCCACTGGAAAGTGAGCTGAAAATTATGCATGATCCTTTACGAGGAGAAGTTGAATCTGCAAACCAGCCAGAAATTGATCAACACTTAGCCATGATGGTTGCATTGCAGGAAGACATACAATGCAGGTAAGATGAGGTGTTGCAAATGTATTGTTCAGGGTTAATTTTAAAGTTGTAACAGCATGTGTACACACACACACACACACACACACACACACACACACACCAGATAGATAAAGATATATTGTCCTGTTCATTACTTTGTTTAAAGCATTGAGGCATGAGTGTGTGAAGTTAAAATATGTTGTTTCTTTTAGTTCTTATATGGGGTGTGTTTCTTAATAATGGATTTTAATTTAAAGGTGTCTTTTGCCCCCTATCCCCACTCTTACAGGTATAATTTAGCCTGCCATAGGCTTGAAACGCTTCTGCAAAGCATTGATCTTCCTCCGTTGAACAGTGCTAACAATGCTCAGTATTTTCTACGAAAGCCAGATAAAGCAGTAGAGGAAGACAGTCGAGTATTTTCTGCTTATCAAGACTGCATTCAGCTACAGCTACAGCTAAATTTGGCTCATCACGCTGTGCAGAGGCTCAAAGTAGCTCTAGGTGCAAGCAGGAAGATTCTCAAGGAACAAAGTGATCCCAAAGAGCTGATTCAGATGTCCTCCACGGAGCAGTTGCGCACTATTATCCGATACCTGTTGGATACTTTACTTAGTTTGCTTCATTCTTCCAATGGTTGGTAGCTTAATTCTATTTATTGACAAGTATGGAATTATAAGCTTGCTTGTTAATTCATTGTCAGTGCTGGACATGTACACGTATGCTTCCTACGGTACTGTTGGTCAACTCGGGGCTATGTGGAACACTGGTATTTCTCACACACAGCAGATAAGCATTTCAAGTTAAATGAATGAGACAAATGTGTAAAAGTACAGGCAAACTCCAAGCCGGGGGGGGGGGGCTGCGTTCCTGGTTGTCATGTGCATCAGTGGAAAACCCATTAGCCTGCCCCACCCTCTTCCAGATCAAAAAATGACCTGTGTGTGCATGGTTGCATGTATTTTGAATGCATGCAAGATGAGGGTTGCTTGTGTCCCTACGAAACCTACTGCCATGATGATGGAGACAGCATTTGCCTGCCTCCAGTCCACAGGGACCTCACCTGTTTAGAATCATCATGTTCCCAGTATGCATAAAGGATAGGTGCTAGGCTGCAATGAGTTACTGTACTTTGAGTAATAACCAGTTCAAATGGGGAAATAGGAGTTGCCTTGTGGTCAAGTCTGTCTTTAAAATGTCCACCTGCTGATGAATGGAGAAAGTGCACAGTGTCTGAACCACTGCCTGGCAAAAAAAAAGTAGGAAAATTCACATAAGTTCTTAGTTTACAATATCTTTTGTGCTTGCTTATCTGAATAGTAAGCTTCTATGGCAGAAGCTTTCTGGGCAAGTGTTTGTGTTCTTTCTCACATTTAAGGAGGGGGGACCTCATTGAAGTTGATGCATTTTGGGCAGAATTATGTAGTTTATATTAAACTAGCTGGCCCGGCCACACATTGCTGTGGTTTAGTCTGTTAAATGGACCCTCAGAGTACCTCTTCAGACTCCCCTCACCTTCAGAGTCCCCCTTCATTTTGTTGAAATGTTTTACATGTGTTCTGTTTACACAGGGTCATCCCTGTGACTCCCCCCACCCTGTCCACACCCATGAGCTATCCCATCCCCTCCTCCCCCCACCCCCGGCTCATCCCTGTGGTTGTCCCCACCCTGTCCCGACCCATGAGGTATGCCGCCCCCTCCTCCTCCCACCCCCGGCTTATCCCTGTGGCTGGACATACCCTGTCCCGACCCATGACCTATCCCGCCCCCACGTCCACTCGTCCCAGCCTGGAAAGCCAACCTGAGATGCTGTGGAGAGGGAAGCTTTCCTAGCTGCTGTACCAGTGTAGCCGTCGCTAGAGAGCGATGTTTTGCAACATCTCCTGTGCTCCCAGCATGCACTTGAGGGTGATTTGTGAGTTTTGGAACACAGAGTTTTAGGGGTTTAACGTGGCCCAGGTGTGACATCTGTCTATGCATCCTGTACATGATCACACTCATATTCACGTTGGACATTGTGTCAAAATTTGAACGTAATCGGTCAAGCGGTTTCGGATAAAAGTGGACACCCACCCACATGCCCAGTTTACATTTTTATATATATATAGATTTTAGAAGCAACCTTTAGATAACTTTTATTGTGCAAAGAATACTACTTGCAATTGAATTTTTGTTGATTTCTTTAAAGGGCACTCTGTTCCTGTGGTTCTACAAAGTACATTTCATGCTCAAGCTTGTGAAGAATTGTTCAAGCACTTGTGCATCAGTGGGACTCCAAAGATACGCCTGCATGCAGGCCTTCTGCTTGTTCAGCTGTGTGGCGGCGAAAGGTGGTGGGGGCAGTTCCTTTCAAACGTCCTTCAAGAATTGTATAATTCAGAGCAACTTCTCATTTTTCCACAGGACAGGTACTTTATAAGATGTCTTGTTTTTACTTTTCAGTTGAACAGTACTTGGAAAGATTTACCACAGGAAATTAGGTAGAATAGGCAAAAAGCTTGAAGGATTTTACATCCACCCACCAACACATCAGATCTAATTGACAACTTTATAGCTGTCGTAACCATATTTATTTTAGAGTATGAATCTATATATTGGTTGATTTGGCCTAGGATGTTTCCATAATCTTGTTAGCGGCTCTAAATACTCTGTACCAAGTAGTTGCACTTTGATTTTGATCTTTACTCATGAGGAACTAGGAGGAAACGGTTAATTTAGTTAGTTATTTGGTGTTTTCCTCTGGTTGTCTTTCTCTTTCCAAATGCAGCAATGAAGTTTTGTCAGATTGGATACTATTACTTTGATTATGAATTTGAGTTGCATCTCAAAGGATCTTTTTTATAAAAAATTAAAATACTTTTTATGTATATATTTAGGGTCTTCATGTTACTTTCTTGCATTGGCCAAAGATCACTCAGCAATACTGGTGTCTTAGAAAGTTTGCTGAATCTGTTGGATAACCTGTTGTCCCCTCTTCAACCTCAGCTACCCACCCACAGATGCACAGAAGGTAATATAGATTTATGTAGTTTTCATGAAATATATTCCCTCACCAACTTTGGTATTTAAAACACTATCTCTGACTGCTACTTTGATTATTTTTGCAGGTCAGGTGAAAGTTTAATTGATGCAATGGGTTGTGCTTTGCCTGCAGTGTGGGGAGAAAAAAAGAGAGAGAGAATGATCTATTCTACTCGCTGGCTAATTTTTTGGTGTATTTTGATTAGGGTTTAAAATACCTTTAGAGGATTTTGTGGTAATGACATGTGACAGAAGTAAATGATTCATTTTTGGTCTGACATTCAATGCTTTGGTTTTGTTTTGTTGCATTTTGGTTTAAATAGCCATTCAGGGGTGCACAGTGCCATAGCTTGGATTAAGCGGCCTGTGCTTCAGTCTGATCACAGAAAAGGGGATTGGCTATTCTGCCCCACCTCCTGCAGCTACATTGATTGCTCTTCTAGGAGGTCCCCTAAATGTGAGGATTGAGGGGAGTACAAGGTGCTGCAGCACAAAGTGTGTCTGGAAAACCCTTGTGCATGGACGATCACTAGGCCCTGGTCCTAAGGTCAAAATACTCATTCTGGATATAAGAATGCTTTCCCTAACCTGTTTGAATGTGCACCTTTTCTACATACTTCAAGGCTTACAATGCATAGGGAAACATAAACTGTTGTTGAATTGGCTGTAGAAACATCCTTTACTCTGTTTCCATAGGGGCATAGGAAACTGCCTTATAGTGATTCTGCCTCAGTCCTGTTGACATACTGGCAACAGCTCACCAGGCGACAGACAGGACATTCTAAGCAAGAGCTTTTATAACTTTTCATGGTGACACACTTTTTAGACATGCATCATTTCATGACACAGTAATCCAGTTTTACTAGCCAGAGGTTAAACTAATCCCTTTCCAGTCCCAGGAGGAGCGCAGGGAGTGTTTGCGCAACACACTACAGCCAACACACTAACATGACTCACGACACACAGTTTGGAAAGCTCTGTTCTAAGCCCTACCTGGAAATGTTGTGGTTTCAACCTGGAACCTTCTGTATGCAAAGCAGATGATCTACTAATGAGCCATGCCCCTTCCCATCACTCTTTTTCTTAGCTGAAGTGTTTTTTATTGAATCACTTAATCAAATTGTCTTATTTTAAAGGTGTTCTAGACATTCCTATGATTAGCTGGGTTGTAATGCTGGTATCCAGACTCTTAGACTACGTGGCAACTGTGGAAGATGAAGCAGCTACAGCTAAGAAGCCTTTGAATGGAAAAGAGAGAGACAGATTCTTGACAGGTGCAATATATATATACTTAATATGGCAAAGCTTGCTTGTAATTTTTATTTGAGATTAGATAACTTAGTTTAAATGTGCAATTTGTAAAAGGCAGAGTGTTGTAAAATGTCCATATGATTACTTTTAAGCAACTTTGAAAATGGGAATAAACAATACTGGATACATGCAGGGAGAATCTCCATAGGGCATAATGGAGCCTTTACCACCACCTTTCTTGGCAGCTGTTTGTAATGCACAAGGCAATCTGACAGTGCTTTGCATTCACCTACCATTTTCTGCAGTGGAGGATGGAATCACTCATTCCACTAGGCAGGATTATGTAAATGAGGTGTACTTACTGTGTCTCACCACATGGAGGATGACCCCATTCAGTTCCTTCCTGCCTGTTTACTTGTGCAAGTGGTGGTCAACTTTAAACTAGAAGTAGCACAATAATTTTATAAGTGTGCTTTATTGCTACTCCTGGCCTGTGGAGGAGAAAGGCATCCCATCAATCAGACAAGAAAATCCTGGGATGAGTCCTTTATTTTTTTAGGATAATTCTGAGCCCCAGAAAAAGACTCTTCAACAAAGGAATTCTTCTACCGCAAGGACCTCTGGCTGCGTAACAGAGCTTGCCTTCCCTCTCCTCTCCCTGTGTACCTCCTGTGCCCCCTAAATGTGTTCTGGGGTTTCCCCCAACCTTCCAGAGCAGATTTGCAGAGGGTGCATGGAGAGAGAAGAGGGAGGGAAAGTTCAGTTGCACAAGTGAAATCCCTGCGCTAGCAGAAGTACTTGGTTGGATACCACCCCTAGAAGAGAAATAGAAATAAGAATTCTGAATATGTGCAGGGTGAGTCTCCGTAGGACGTATTGGAGTCCTTACCACCACCTTCCTTGGCAGCCCTTAGCTATACAGAAGCATGAGTGCCAGCTTGGCCCCGCGGCTGTGCATGCCTGGGGCCGTGGGTGACATGCAGAGTGCATGGCCCTGGCACTGAAATTTGTGGGTGCCTGGCCCCTTCATGGGGAATTTTCTGGGTGCTAGGGCACCCAGGGCCCTACGGAGCTGGCACCTATGTGCACAGGTAACTCTGATAGCACATGCAACCATTTGTTCCAGTGGGAATGTCACCTGCATATGTAGATCTCATGACCCTTTGGTTGGAAGACTGTTTGGTTGGAAGAAATTACTGTGTGCTTTGTGGTGTACCTGTCTGAGGATCAGCAGTTGAAGGCTCCATTATGCACTCTGGAAATCTATCCTATGGGGGTTCATCATGCTGCGGGTGGGGGGCTTTGGATAAGGTCTGTTGTCTATGTAGATTAATCTTAACACTTTGTTCTTTGTTTTATGTGCATAATATATAATAAATCTCATGTTGTTAAAAGAACCTGAACATTACAGGTTATCTTTGCTGTGCTAGACATGCATAATGGGTGTTTAGTTTGTATGTGGCAAAAATCTAGCTTTTTCTGTCAACTGTTAAGTAACATACTCTTTTCTTGTAGGCAATCAGTGGAGCTTCATTAATAACAATCTACACACACAAAGCCTCAATAGGTCTTCAAAAGGCAACAGTAGCTTAGATAGATTATATTCCAGAAAGATCAGAAAGCAGCTTGTTCATCATAAACAGGTAACTTCTAGTTCATAATAGTGGTTTTGAGATTTCTGTTATGATTGATAACCCTGCTTTGATTTTGAGGTGTGATTTCCTGATTTTTGTACACCTTGGGGTAGTGAGCAAACAAATAGCCGGAGATCACTGAGTCAAAGGGACAAGTTGGAGGAAATTCCAGGTGCCTGGCTTTCCCACAGCAACCATGAACCTATATGAAAGTTATGCAAGTGTGGCAAATATTGACAATACAATAATTGCAGACAAGGGACCTGAGGAGATCCTATGTGTGCTCTGCAGGGTGGAGTAGATTTCCACCACCTGGGGAGAACAGGAGCTCACATGAGTCTGAAACTTTGGTGGGAGGAATGTGGCAAAAACGTTTAGAAACCACTGGTTTACATATGGCAATTATTTAACTATTCCCTGTCCAGCCATCTAAAATTCTAGGCCTTGAGGACAGGTATATGGCAATTACTCACTGCTTTTCACAGTCAGTGAAGGCTCACCAGTTTCTGTAGCTTTAAAGCTGCTGTTTGAACTGGTTTTATAGTTCAGTTCTGTTGGCAGTCTGTTAAAGTTTTGGAAATATAAAAACTAAAAATTAAAAACTTTAACTTGACCATCATATGAAAGTGCATATCTATCTTGCATCTTATTGCTTACATTTTCATATTACGTCTGTTAACATTTTCTTTTAGCAACTTAACTTACTAAAAGCAAAACAGAAGGCTTTGGTGGAACAGATGGAAAAAGAGAAAATACAAAGCAACAAAGGATCATCCTATAAACTTTTAGTAGAACAGGCAAAACTAAAACAGGCCACGTCAAAGGTATGATGTTCTGCAATTATACTTATTGTCTTGTGCAGAAAGAACTGTTTCTGCAAATTCAAATATGTTCTAGGTTCATTTTTTACAAAAATCATTCCATTATGCCTCTTAAGGCCCAATCTGCTTGCTAATTCAATCACCTGATGTATATCTGGTTTTGGAACTGCTCCTCATTTAATTCTTACATAGGCACCTGTTAATTCCTCATGATAAAAACTATTTTGGAGACTTACGTAGTATGGTGTTGGTCTATGATAAATAATCTGCAGCACTACTTATGAATCTGCTTATAGAATAAGGCAAAGATTAGATGCATTTAAATGTTACATTTTTAATTATTTGTTAATTTTATAAACGTCCCTTCATCATAAGATTTCAGGGCAGTTCAGAGAATAAAATAGAGGATAACACCAAGTAGAGAAAACAAAGCAATAAAACAATAACCTCCCCTTTCCACAGACACATTTAAAAGGCTGTAGAATATTAATCAGACAAAGATTATTTCAAACGTTATATTAAAACCCAGTGTGTTGTGGCCCAGCATGGGTTTGGCTTTGCATATCTCAAACAGCAGGCCCCTCCCTTCCTAGTTCGCATAGCAAACTGCTTTTGAAACCGAGGGGGACTTTCAAAAGCAGTTGTGATACGGCATAGAAGTATGCTGTTCAAAGGAATACATTCACAATGTCAGGAGGTGCAGCTTTTAATCTCTTGGATGTGCCTAAATTAGCAGCTTCAGTATCACCTAGGAAATAATAAGAACTCTGTAGTAAGTAATTCTGTAAATTTACGAGTAGCTCCTACGAACCATATATTAACAAAAAAATTCTGCAAATCTCCCTGTTGCTGCTGACATTTTACTGAGAATATAGGAAAAGTTTGATATTGCTCTATTGGATTCTTCCACATGAAGTAGGTAGTTCAGTTATAACTTAGTCTCCTAAAGCATTATGCAAGCTGCAGACTTCATGGATTTCTGCTGTTTCCATGCACTGTATGTTCTTTAGATCGAGGGTATACTTTTATTTTGCTAATGCGGTGTTTGTGGAAGATGATGAATTGAAGGATTATTTCTATCTTCTTATGAGTTGGGGAGTGTGCTTTGAAGTATTGGCAGATACTTTGTAGAAACTTAACACAGGAGGAGAAAACTGCCAAGAGTTGCCATTACAATGCCAAGGAGGCCCTAAATACCTGGAGAAGCTAGCTTCCCTATTTTAGACACTTCTAGTTTGGCAGCTATGAGAGACTGGATCTGCCCTACATGTTGAAACAAGATGAAGCAGAAAGGTGAATATCCATCTCTACGGTATATACCAGCAATGTCCAACCGGTTGACTGTGATTGACAGGTAGATCTGCAGGGTTCTCCAGGTCGATCGCGGTAGTTAAAAAAGAGATTGCCTGGTTGCTCCTGAGCGATCATGATGCACCCCGCCCCCAGCGCTATGTCCCATTGGTGGTGCTGTTAAAGATTCCCCCCCCCTCGTCTGCAGCAGAGTGGGGGAAGAAGGGAGGGGTGGTCTCTCCCACCAAGAAAAGCTCAACAACTCTGGCCTCTCCCCCTAAAAAAGGCCAACAACTATGGGCAATGACAATGGGTAGATCACTGCCACTTTTATTATACTGGGAGTAGATTGCAGTCTCTATAGAGTTGGACATGCCTGGTATATACTGTCAGGTTAACATAATAGGCATATTGGGCAGTATGTCTAGATTAAAAAGTAAGACCTGATCCTTTTGAAAGAATTGGAGGGTGATACCACTTTATGCGTAAGTTGTAGTGAAGGTGAACCAGCACACTCATAGGGCTGTATCCAGCAGTGTCACTCAGCTGCTGGTAAAGACTCTGTCAGCAGACCATGGAGGGAGTCAACCCTCCACCTTACAGCCACCTAACACCCTTTAAATACTCAGGAGGATTGGAGGGCTCCCCAGAGAAGGTTTAGATGGGGTGCAGAGGGGCTGCAGGGGATAAAGAGAATAGTTGAAAATTGCTTCCACTCTGGTTACGCTAAGAGAAGTTTTAGTATCTGACACACTATTGGATGACTGACACCTTTGGATGCAACCCCTTTTCTGGATATTTTGACATGTTGTTGTTGTATTAACCAGGAAACATGGCCTAGTTAGGACATCAACTAATAGAGAAAGTATTCTTCCTATTTCAGCCAGTGAAGGATAATGTGGTAAACACATACCAGGGGAACTAACCCTTGACCCTCCATATGCTGTTAGATAACAGCTCCCATGATTCCTAAACCTCTGGCATGCTGGTCATTGCTGATTAGATATAGCAATGGATGGAGGCCTATAGGTTATTCAACTTATGGTAAATGTCTTGAATTGTGCTCATATTGATCCAGAGCAGATCTCAACGTATAGTTAGCAGAGTAAAAACTTAAACACGTTGCAGGATTCCCAAAAAAATAGACTAGGGGCAATTAGCTTCATCCAGCAGAGTTTAACTACTGAAGACAAATGAGCTTAATAGTCACAAATCCAGTACATCTTCAGGATCGGCACAATCCATAAGAAATCAGTTGCAGCAGACTTAACTTAAACTTACAATAAGTTAAAACCTTAACACCTAAGCATGTACAGAACACCACACCAGAAGGAAAGAGAGACAGAAAGTAAAACTCAGGCTTCTTCTGGCCTGTTCTTATATTCAGCATGAACTTGAGTGAAAGAGATAACAGAACCAGGAATAACGCAAACATCAGGAACCTTCTGTCTGTTTGTAGGCCAGAATAGAAGCTTGCTTGATAGCTTTAAACTTCCAGCTTTTACCAGCTTGTAACGCACAGAGAAGCTTCCAGAACCCTCTTGAATCAATTAGAATAGGAAAGATCTCTACACATCAGATCAATACCTTCTACACCAAAAAATGCAAACTGACAGTGAAGAAATTGGGACATAACAAGCAAACACGATGACTTGACAAGAGGATAGATAAGAAAGTCTAAGCAGAGCATTTGAAAAAGAATTACTTTTAAGGTACCACCTCAATGATACCTCACTCAACAAAAGTCTGTTTTCAATCTGGTGCAGGACAAGTGTTGGCAGTGTGAGGAATCACATATCTATTCTAATGGCACTTGGGAAAGAAAGTTCTGGCATTTTAATCTTTAACATATTTAGGGATATGTGATCCTGTAGCTTCCTTTTTCAAGTTCTCCTCAACTACTTAAATGGATAGATTGGAGAATACAGATATAGGAATGGCTACTGATTGCTTGATGGCCGGTTGAATCACAATGGAAAATATGATCAGCCTGTTAATGTTATGGAATATGAGTTATAGTGTTCATTTCTAAACTGAAATGACTATATGCAGGTATGAGAAGGTAGATCCATGAAAATTACCTTGTAGAATAACGATCACTTTATTTCCTTTTGACAAAAGTTTGAAGATAGGGCCTTCTTCACCCTTAATGATAATAATAATAAAACATTACTTATAATTTATTATTTGAAGTACTATAATAGTGAAATTAGAGATTTTGTATTCCTAAAGGTTTATTATTATACTTGAAATTGTTAAATAACGGACTGGATTCAGACTTGCCACCAATGGAACTGGATGCTTCTTTAGGTAGAAGTGGATAGAAGCAATCTTCAGTGATTTTTTTGTTGGGGGGGGAACATCCCAAGCTGCCCAGTGGTGTGTGTTGCAGGGTCTTCTGGAACAAAATGTGAGTGATGCCTGCAGCTGTAGGGAAAGGTCAAAATCTCCTTCCCCCTCTTCTCCATTGGGAGTCTCCTCCTATACTGAAGTTTCTTCTGTGAACAGAAGGGGCCCTTCCATTCATGGAGCTAACAGTCTGGATTCAACTCGTTATGTATTGTTTCATGTTAACATGTTAACTTCTGTTTAATAAAAAAAATAGTTGTAAAATTGCAAATGCATTCTGTGCTTTTGACTCACACAGCACTTTAAGGATCTGATTCGTTTACGTCGGACCGCAGAGTGGCCTCGTTCTACATTAGACACCGAAGTATCAACTGCAAAAGAAACTCCAGAAATTGAACCCCTTCCATTTACGTTGGCACATGAGCGCTGTATTTCAGTAGTGCAAAAGTTGGCACTTTTCCTTTTGTCGATGGATTTTACTTGTCATGCAGATCTACTGCTGTTTGTGTGTAAGGTATGCAGTATATTACATGATTATCTTGTGTGGTTAGGGGAAGACCAGTACAGGTGGTGATCATTTTAGGCGCGTCCAATTGATGCTCACATCAATGTGCAGAAGAAGGCAGAATGGAGGTGGGGACAGGATGGGGCACACCTATACAGTATGCTCTGCCGACGCATGTGGGAGCCAGGAATGGAACTCCCATGTGAAATGGTTTTCACCTGTATATCAAATCCTGAAGCCTTCATTTCAGCAAGCTGCACTTTTTATATTTACCTGATGATTTTCAAGAACCAGTGTAATGGATATATGTTGGGAGACTTGGGTTCTTGTCCCCTTCTTGTCTTGGCCATAAAGTTTATCATCTCCCAGCCTAATCTCCATTGCAGAGTTACTGTGGAGATAACATTAGCTAACATTTACTATCATGAGCCCCTTAGAACAAAAGGAAAATAATTTGATGGACAAACTAAGGTTTTAAAAACTAAACTTGGTATCCTAGTCCTACACATTTTGTTGCAATTGCATGATCTTCCAAAGAAAAATCTCATGATGTAAAATAATAGGTTGGTATCCAGAGCTGCGTGAGTGGATGTCTGGTTGCACAACTCCACTGTGCATGCCCCCTGTGCATGCCCCACATCTGCTCTGGAGGGTCCCCCAGCCCTTCAGAAAAGAGTTTAGGGTATATGGGAGCCTGCAGAGGAAGCGACTGTTGGTCTTGCCTGAAGGGAATTTCTCCTTGGATGGGAGTTGGTGTTTTCCCACTTCATGTAAAAGCCAGGAAAGCATCTCTCGTTGACATCAGACAGGCAACATATAGAACAAAAGAAACCAGGCCACAACACCTGCTTACTTACCTTTAACAGAAAGAGTAACTCATGAAGAATCCTTCTTTGTACTACCTGAACAATCTTACTGCATCAGAGCAGCCCAGAGCCTTGTAAGGCAGCTTCCTATGTTCCTATCTGCTCTGGACAAAGGTGGGGAACTAACTGAAGCTTGAGGAAGAGGAGAGCAACCTACTTCCAAAAGTCCTCTGTGTTTTTAGCCTTCAAACACTAGGTGTTTGTTCTGTGAACCGCCCTGAGACTTCTGGGTATAGGGTGGAATAATAATAATAATAATAATAATAATAATAATAATAATGGGAGCTATTTCCTAGTTGATAGCATTTAGTCATCCGAGGGAGGGAGGGAGGGAGGGAGGGAGGGAGGGAGGGTCTCCTTTTGTCATGGAAATCTGTTTCCCTTGTGGGTGGGCACAATTAGGTATTGCCCATTGCCTGCACATGTTTTATATGACAGAAGGAAGATATCTGGGAGATGCAAGTATTTTTCACCCTTGAGTCAAACATGGTGAATCTTCAACTAAGTGTGTGTCATTGCTCCTTTTCCTGATAATGTCCGTGCAAAAACAAACACTTCATTTTTCTCTCTGCACTCATGCTGAAAGGAAAAACAATGGGTTATATCAGATTGTGGCTTTGCCTTAGTGGAAAGACTTTCATTCATGCAAGTCTTAGTCATAGAATCATAAAATTGTAGAGTTGGAAGGGACCACAAGGGTCAACTAGTGCAGTGTTTCTCAACCTTTTTTGGGCCACGGCACACTTGTTCTATGAAAAAAAATCCCGCGGCACACCAACTCTGTGCCACCCTATATTTAGTTTAGTTTGGAGGGGAGACGCGTAAAGCATGCCACTGAAGAACTGCGCGGTAGCCAGGCGGACCCACCAGGCGCAGAGCCTGCGGAGCGAGCGGGGACACGTCATAAGCAGCCTGGGGGTGGCTCGCCTCAGGCCGCCCGGCCCAAAACCGGGCCTACAAGCCTGGTCCGCCGCCCGCCTGCCTACCCGCCCTCGCTCGCTCACTCCTCCCGGCCTAGCCACCCGCCGGCCTCCTCCTTCGCAAGCGGTACCTGCTGCTCAGGCGGGTGTCGCCGCCTCCGCTGCCGCGCCGCTCGGCCTCCCGTCAGAAAGGCGACATCTCTCTCCCTCTGTCGCCCCCGCCGCAGCGGTTGTGGAAGGCCGGCGAACGTGCGCACCTCCTCTGGCGGGCTCTCTGCGCCGGGCCTGCTCAGTCGCTGGTTGCCGCGCGCGCTCTCGCTCGGTGTCTGTCTGCGCAGCAGCAGCAGCCTCTCCATCGTCGTCCTCTTCCTCCCCCCCACCCGCAATCACTCACCGGCAGGCTGGAAGCGAGCGGGGGGGTGTGGGAGGAGGGAGGGGGAAGGCTGACCTCTCGCGAGAACAAATCACAGCCATCGCGGGAATTTTCAAATTCTTGAGCTCTTGCTGTTGTTTCTTTTAAATTACGGCACGCACAGACCCCAGGCGGGCAGACGATAAGGGCGATTTACATTGTCCTTTCCGGCGGGTCAGCAACATGACAATGCAAATCGCCCTTCTCGTCGCGGCACAGCAGCCAGTGTCTCGCGGCACAGTAGTGTGCCGCGGAACACCGGTTGAGAAACGCTGGCATAGATTTCCACACAGCTCCAGCGAGAGAGTCCCTTTGAGTTATACTAGGCCGTATACCTGAGGCTCAATCCATTATTGTCATTCAAGTCTTGCTTTGGTAGAAATGTTATACCCCATAGCTGCCCTTGGCTCCCTTCAGAGAGGAAAAGTGGGTTATAAATTTGACATAATAAATAAATGGTTGTAAGCAAACATTTATGGGTAGAATTATGCATGTAACCTTTCATTTCTGAAATTCCATTCCAGGTTCTTGCTAGAATTGCCAATGCTACAAGACCTACAATTCATTTGTGTGAAATTGTGAACGAAGCTCAGCTGGAAAGGCTACTGTTGCTTCTGGTTGGGACAGACTTTAACAGAGGTGATATCTCTTGGGGAGGAGCATGGGCTCAGTATTCTCTGACGTGTATGCTGCAAGACATCCTAGCAGGTTTGTTGAAACTCTAGATACTTATCAAGCCTAATGATTAGTAGTAGTGCATACAGTGGGGAGCATGGAAGACGTAATAGCCAACATACTAACTTGGGGTGAATATGAGCCACAACTTTATTGACTAGTTGACTTCCAGCAGTTTGGCAGGACCATCATGTAGTAGCATCCAGCTGCCTCAGTAAATGGCAACTAGTCTGTCTGCTGTAGAAAGCAATTGGGGGGGGGGGGAGATAGTGTCAGACAATTCTGAGGCCCAAAGATGGTTTGGAGAAGGGTGATCTGTGGCTCCAGCTGTGAGATTTTCTAGGCCTTCCACCCTCCACACCAGCACTGAGAAATAAGACGCCTGCTTGACCATGTGGTCTGATCTTGTTGGAGTTGTCTTGCATAGACAGAATTATTGAGGTATGTACGTTTTCTTGCAAATTTTCTGGATGGTTAGATTGGGCATAAAAGCAAATGCAACTTGTATGGTCAGTTTTGAGTGCTATTATGCTGTCTGATGTATGTTGAAATGATAACCTTCTTAGTTCAGAACATGGAATTGAATAATGCTAGTATTCAAGCAATATGCACTAGTTTGTTTTTCTTTGAACACTTCAGTAAATTAATTGTTTTCTGATATATTCAGGAGAATTGTTGGCTCCTATAGCTGCTGAAGCCATGGAGGAAGCTGCAATGGGAGAAGAGGCAGGGGCTTCAGCTGCAGACTCGGATGATGCTCTTCAGCAGTCTGCAGTTCAGTTAGTAGAAACTATTGATGAGCCTTTGACACATGACATCACAGGTAAATATATAGTTTGCAGAGGGGTAACGAGCCTTTTCCAAACTGTTGCTTCAGTTTTGCCATCTAACCAATAGCTTTACCACCATTTCAGAAGCAGTTTTAAAAAATCAGAATTTTAAAAAAGGGTATCAAATAACTAAACTGGTTCTATCAGTAATAGTGTTTGTGTGTGTGTTTTTAGTTAAAACAGTGTTTGCAGTGATTGAAATAAAGATGAAAAGCATTGGCTTAGATCTTATAAATAAACTTAAGGAGGTTCCTGGAAGTAAAGTTTTCTGACTCACATGCATCCCCAGAAAGCCTCTCCAGAGTGTCAGGTGACTCTCCTAGACTTTATGGGAATATGTGCAGAGGGTGGTAGACTCACCCAAATTCTCCCTTTCCCCCATCAGCCTCCTGTGTCCCTTCTCAATTGTTCAGGAAGGCATGCCAATGTCCCAAGCGGGGCATCATTATCTGTAACTTAAATTAACAAAGTTATTCATTGTGAGGCAGATGTGTTACAGATGCCTGATGCTCTGTGTATTGGAATCTTGCTGTGTTTTAAATAGCAGGTCCAAAAAATGCCCTTTTACTAGTCTGGTTCCAGCGTTAGAACTGAGATATGAAAGCTAGGAGCTAAATGGCACCTTAAACCTAGGTTATGGGTGCAGCAACGGAATGTCTACGCATGCTTTTTTTATAATGAGAATACAAAGCTAAAAATGACCTTCAGCTAAAATATTATGTTCATTTTTCACATGGTCTAGTCCTTCCCCTGCCCACTCCCCTAATATTCTTAACAGGGTCTCTTTTCCAGTCTTCAGAACGTACAGTAGCTGGAAGTGGGGAGGCAGAAAAAGGTCTTCCTTTCCTTCCACTCTGCAGTTTTAAACTGAAATCTTAGGCACAGTACTGCACCCAGAGCTCAGAAACTGCTCGCACTAATGAAATTCCCTGCAAGATTCGCCTAGAACAATGGGAGTTTCAAACATTGTCTGGTTCTTTAATATTTGATAACTTGACCCTGCCCATGGCAGGTGCAGTGGTTCACCAGATCTCTAGAGTGAATAAGTTCAGAGTTTATGACCCTTGATAAAACAAAGGTTGCGGGGGGCGGGGTTGGTGCACTAGATATAGTGACAGAGGATGGGTAGAAAACTAGAGCCTGTTAAACCTTACAGAAATCATTCATGTGAGTTCTGGGCTAGGTAGACTGGTTGACCCTTAAGTTACACAGCCTTTTTCCAGTCTTGTCTGTTATGAACCTTTACAGAACATGGTGGTATTAAGCTCTTTGAATCACCTAAAGGTACTCCACCTCTGTCATCTTTGGAAAAAGATAAAGACATTGATCTTGAGTTACTACAAGACCTGATGGAAGTCGATATTGATCCTTTAGATATTGACTTAGAAAAAGATCCCCTTGCAGCGAAAGTCTTCAAGGTATGGCATGCATGAGTTTTCAAAAAAGCTTATATCTTTAACACAGTGCAACTTTTTCCAAAGTAATCTCCTTAGTCTTTTATGTGTGATACAGAATGAACTGCCAGTGAAAGAGAAAGTCTCAAGATGCTGATGAATTTTTATTAAATGGCCATGGTGTTTCCGCCAAAAGGCTGTCTTTCGGAGCTTCATCCACTTTCAGAGATTCCTGGAAAATACCTCCTTCAATGCTCAAATGCATTGGGCTGTTAATAAAAATTCATCAGCATTTGGAAAAATAGTCTCTCATCATGATGTATTTGGATGCTTTCGCTTTCCTCCTCCTCCTCCTCCTCCTCCTCCTCCTCCTCCTCCTCCTCCTCCTCCTCCTCCTCCTCCTCCTCCTCCTCTTCTTCTTCTTCTTCTTCCTCTTCTTCACTGTGACTTAATTTGAAAACACTTTAGAGGATACTACTGTCATTTGCTTCTCTGCAGTGCCTAGCAAAACATGTTGCTATTCCAATTTATTATAACTTCTAAAGTACCATTTATAATCCTACTTCAAAATGTATCAGTAGAAAAAAGTAAAGTTTTTAAAAATAGAAATATTTAAATATCTAAATAATAAATTTGTATCTCATTTTATTTTATAAAGCCTATAAGTAGCACGTGGTATGATTACTGGGGTGCTGACTACGGTACATATAATTACAACCCTTACATTGGAGGTGTTGGAATCTCTGTGGCAAAACCACCAGTTACAACAGAGAAGAATGGGTCACAAACTGTGAGCGTATCAGTCTCTCAAGGTAAGCAGTAGCTATAGTCTTACCTTGTGTACTGTTCATTTTGGCTTGTTGGAGGAGCTGTTGTTGCTTTTGCTAATGTGATAGTCACATTATGATTATTTAGATATTTTAATTATGCAATGTTCTATGCCAGACAGTTGAGATATAATTAAAGGCATACAAATGCATGTTCTGGTTATTATATTGTAGCTCCTAAAAGCTATATTTGGCACACCTGTGACATAGTGAAAACTGTAAGGTTCCCCAGTTTCCAGAAGCCTTGTGGATTATTGAGGAAAGGGGGTGGTTCAAATGCTGGACAAATGGAGCTAGACATGTGGTTCTCTGTATTGTGGCTACAATGTAAAAACCCGGTTGTGTTCAGTAAAAAGGCCCATTCAGTTGGTGTTGGTTCCAAAAATTATTGAACTGAAACTTGCTCCCGAAAATAACAGTTGTAGGTTGAGGGCAGACATCTGACTTTGTTGACCAAAGTCTCTGGATTTACTTAAAATCTGCTTTTATTTATCTGCATTGTGTGTCCTACTTTTTTCATACACCATATAGCTCATACACCATCTACCAACAGATACCGTCAGTACCATAGGCCTAAGCATTTTATGATGATCTGTTAACATTTGATAAAATGTTTACTGTTTAGATGTGTAATAGTTCACAAATTTGTAATTTAAATGCTGACATTATGCTGCTTTCCAAAGCTTTAGATGCACGCTTAGAGGTTGGACTTGAACAGCAAGCAGAACTGATGTTGAAAATGATGTCCACCCTGGAAGCTGATTCCATTCTGCAGGCCTTAACCAACACATCTCCTACATGTAAATTTGCACAGTTAAAAATAAACATCTCTGATCGTTGCTGTAATCTTTTCTCGCTAACCAACATGCTAAATGCTCAGTTATCTGGTAGCTAGCTAGAATGCAAAGTATTTTAACTACCCTTACTAGCTGAGGACGCATGCACAACATGTATTTAGGCACCAGGGGAAAACTCTCCTCTATAACCAGGCCTGTGCCCTTTAACTATGTGATTTTTCAGAAGTGAGTGGAATTAATTAATTAATTAGTTGCATACACACCCTCACACCTTAAAGAAGGCAAAGACCAAAATAGTTATTTGCATGAACTGTACTTGTGAAAGCTGCTTCTGCTTGATTTTCTTTGATTCTGCCTTCCATTGCAGCCAATGTGCCACATGCCAGGCCATTTTTGAGAATCACCTGACCCTTAGTAGTGGGTCAGGGGGCTGTGGTAGTGAGGCTGGGGTGGGAAAGCCCTATTGTGCAAGTGGCCTTCTGTTTGCACAGCTGTTGTGTAACCCAAAGTATCTTCATGTGCTGTCCTTTTAAAGATCCTATTACTGTGTTCAATTTGTATTCTGGGGAATTGTTTTGTATATTGTGAAAGAGTAATTAGTGTGTTTGGTGACAAAGATCAATATGCAGTTTCTCTTTTTCAATTAAAAATAACTTACCTTGGTGTCTGTTTTTTGCTTTTAGTAACTCAGTCTCCAAGTGGAACAGATGATTCATTGTTACAGGGGCTGCATGCATCAAATCAGAACAACCAGTTTATTATCCAGCTGTCCTCCATACCAATGTTAAGTGCATGCTTCAACAAACTCTTCTCTATGCTACAAGTCCATCATGTTCAGGTATGTAATTGTTCGTAGAGAGTTTTTCTGTGTTGGCCTGTGAGAATGATATACATGCATTAATGGGGGCAATACCATTAGTAAGCCAAATTCTTCTCTGCTAGTGTTACGCCTTTAGGGCGGTAGGTCTGATCACATGTTGGTTTAACTTACACAAATAAAAATGGCCTCAGGTGTATTTCCAGACTGTCATAGTTAGGCGGTCTTGCTCTTTGGTATACCTTTTTATAGCTGTACTGTTCCATCTTTGAGCAAGCAATATAGTGCAGAGCTGGCAGGTTTCCTGTTGGGTGAAGAATTGCTCCAGAGCTTAGTTTCCACTGTTGTACTGTGCTGCTAATTATTACAGACATATAAAAATAATTTTTTGAACAGTAACTGTTGCACTTTGAGGACACAATGTTAGAAAAACCTTAGAGAAACTAAGCTTTATCATTTTGGACAGTGTGCTGACGCCTGTAGTGGCAAACTATAAAAGCAATTTGTGTTTCTATAATACGTGTGCTGCGTCTGCAGATGCTGAGGCAATTTCAGATAGGCTTTTTAGTTTAATAGTGCAATGCAGCTTGTTCAGCTGGTGTTTGTATAGGTTTGCTTACAACATCGGAAGAGTGAAACTTGCTAAAGCTGGATTTTTTTATTTATTTAAAAAACAATACTGAGTTTCCCGAAACTGAACTGGTTGTTATAGTTACTGTTACATCAGTGAGATGGCTTTTCTTTATTTGCCATTTGCCAACCATATGCTTGTTGGCTTACTTAAGATCAAAATGACACGGAATGCAGTAAATACACCCTACAATAGTAGTAGTGTGTTACAAGAGAGCAAAGGAGACACATTAATGTTGGAATTCTTAAGGTACCCATTTATTGCACATCCCTGACTTCCGAGTTCCATAACCTTTTCCTAAATATGTTTGGAAAATGACAACTGATTATCCATTATCCTCTAGCTCGAATCCCTTCTACAGTTATGGCTCACATTAAGCCTGAATTCAGGGTCCACTGGGACTAAAGACAACTGCACTGATGTTTTCTTGTATAATGCCAACCGGACACCTGTCATTCCCTTAAATCAAGGTAAGCTGCATCCTGTGTGTGTGTGTGTGTGTGTGTGTGTGTGTGTGTGTATTTGTACATAGTGTAAGACAGCATTTTTACACTATTGGTGTAGTGTTGTACTTGTGGGGTCTGAAGCAGCTTCCCATCACTTGAGCCCCTCTTGTCTTCTAGGCAAGGTGCAAAAAAAAAACCATGGCAACATAATCTTGGCCTCAATATATTCTGCAAAGAAATTGCAAAGTCGAGGCTAGGCAGCTCTCTGCTGTGGAAGAGTTCTGTGGTTAATTTTTGTTCTTGGGTGGGTAAACCTGTGAAATTTCTTATCTGGCCTTGCTCACATCAGTTTAATCTCCTACCTGTGTGCTTATTACGCAAATTGGTCGTTCAGTGCATTCTCCAGCTTGGGAGATCCAGATATTTGCCAGCTTTTGCCTTTCTAAAAAGTGATATTTTCATTCTCCTCTCCCCTATAACTGAAGTTTCCAATAAATTAAAAAAAAACCTTCAACTATCAGTTGTGATATGTTGTGTTTTGAACTGTGTATTTATTACAGCATCAGTAACTAGCTTCCTGACTGTCCTGGCATGGTATCCTAATACCTTACTGAGAACATGGTGCCTTGTACTCCATAGTCTAACCCTCATGACGAACATGCAATTCAACTGTAAGTTCCTCTGGAATGTTGCATTTCTAAAGCCTTTGTTAAAAATACAATTTTGATTTGTTTTATTTTTTAAAAATACTAAATCTTAAAATTGGTTTGATTTAGTTTGAATGTAAGTGATAGACGTCCTAGCACATCTGTTCTAAGCCACTAAAAACTTAACAAGGAGGCTCATTATCAGTCCAGTATAAATAACAGCAAATGTAAAATAAAAGCCTTCATGGGGTTTCATGGGGTGTTTGAGTTAAATATTTAAATACTTAAGGAACCATGTTTTATATTGTGAAAAACTTTGTGGGTTTTTTCCTTGTGCAAAGAAGATAAAGGGATCGTAACATACTTGCTGTTTAAGTGGATGGAGAGGTGCATTTGCTCTGAGATCTTCACTGAGTTACCAATTTAACTCATTTTCTCTGGGTAGCAGATACCAGCCTCAGAAGCTCATACCAAATTGCAAGTCTTAAAGTGTCCACTTTAAGTTCCTTAACGGAATTTCTAGTTTCCTCCTTAATTGCATTTGTTGATCCTCCGGGGACCAGCTTGGCTATATGTGGCTACAGAGCTGCAGCTTCATCTCCTTGGCTGTTGGACCTTTCTTTGGCTCTGAAAGTTGTAGAGGTTGTTTTGCAGGCAGAATCTGTGCCCAGGAGTGAACAGGGAAGTGGTATGCGTCCAGTAGCTTCTTGACAAGAGTCTTTGACTACATGTGTAAGAGCCACTGCCTTCACCAGTACAGCCAAAAGTACACAGCCTTAGCAGTCTTCTAAAAGTAGAAGAACGCAATCCATAGTATCACCCCTTGGGCTCAAAATTAGGGAAGTGCAAATTTATTTAGGTTAACTGTAAATTTATTAACTAGGGGCTACTGCTCCTGTTTGCTTTGGTTACCAACCCACTCAACCCTTGCCAACGCTGCCTACCTTTGTACCATGGCCAGCCCCCTGCCCCAAGCTCCCTTCAGCTCCCACCCCTGCATTGCTTCCTTTAACCCACCCCAATTCTTCCATTCTATCTTACCAACCAAAGCCGCCACCCCATTGCCAATCTCCATCCCCTCACAGTTTGCTCAAAACTCCCCCCTCCTCTCACAGCCCACCCCCAATCCCAAGATCCCTCTGTCACTGCTGCCACTGGTGATGAGGAGGGGCAGAGAGCCTTTCACTGCTCTTGCTCCACGGCCGGAAGAAAGTGTGCATTTTTAAATGCACTTTTCCTTCTGTCAGTAAAGGGCAGACAAAGGGGAGACTGGAAGGGCATGCGAAGGCATGTCTTGGGCACTTACCTGCGCCTCTTCCTCCGTTGACCTACTCCCTTGCACCCTGTCTCCCAAACCAACCAGCAACAGAGGGAGAGCAGGAAGGTTTGCAAAGCCACACTGTACTGATTTACCCCCCTGCCTGCCTCTGGTTACCTCCTCCTTGCTCCCACTTCCTCACTTGGCTGCCTGAGGCATCTGCCTGCGGTTCTGCCGTCATCCTGCAGCTCGTATTAGCGGTCATGCAAACTGCAGCTCAACAGCATTTTTCCTTACAAAAATGAAAATAGGAAAGAGAAATGAAATGAAAATTTATTATGCAAAAGCTCAAAATAAAGGATGAAACAGGAAAGGTTGAAACACTCACAGGTTCAGTAACATGAGTTAGAACGACAACAAAATCTAAACAAGGCATCCCCAAACTGTAGCCTTCTAGATGTTTTGGCCTACAACTCCCATGATCCCTAGCTAACAGGACCAGTGGTCAGGGATGATGGGAATTGTAGTCCAAAACATCTGGAGGGTCGAAGTTTGGGGGTGCCTGATCTAAAGAGTTTTTGGGTAACATTTCCACAGAAACCTTAACTCAACCTTTGCCTGGTGCCATAAGACGATACAGAGCACGGCCTTTTCTGTACTGGATGAAACAGTATAGCTATTTGAGGATTTTACTTTTAAAAAACTTTTTCTTACAGCTGGTCCCAGCAGTGCCATTACATCTCAGGAAAGTACTGCCCAACTGTTGGTGTCAGATTCCAATCTCATTCATGTTTTAGTGAAGTTTCTTTCGGGAACCAACCCTCATGGAACAAATCAACATAGTCCACAGGTATTATTTTTATTTGCTGTAAACAAATATTGGTGGCATTCAGCTCACATAAGGATGGTAAAAAGCTCCTGCCTGAAATAACACTGAATGGTTGAAGACTGATTGCTTCCTGTCAACATTCTCTATTTATCTGTTTCTTAATCATAATGACTGTGTAGCAGCTTTGTCAATAGTATAAAAGTAATTATTGCCTTCCACCATGTACATGTGAATCTTAAGAAGGAGTTAGCACCTCTTTCAGGCCTTTCCTCCAAGACACAGTGGGAAGGGATTTCTCATGTGCTCCACTATCTCATCACATGTTATTAGTGATGTGGAGCATAGAGTGGATGTTCCACTGAAAGTGTGGGATAGCATTGTCGCCAGTCTCGTTTCTGATTGAGCTTGTAAGATTTTTTTATCCAGCCATCAATAATGACAAGGGCTTGGGAACTGTTTCAGAAAATGCCATTCTTCAGAACATAATCAAAATACCTTTTTAAACCTTTCCCTCCCCCTAGGTTGGTCCCACAGCTACTCAAGCTATGCAAGAATTTCTTACTCGTTTACAAGTGCACCTTTCTTCAACATGCCCTCAGATGTTCAGTGAATTTTTATTAAAATTAATACATATTCTTTCAACGGAGAGGTAAACTTTTGATTATTATAAATGCTTTTACTTAAGGTTCAAAGTTGGGTTGGAATTAAAGGTGTGAAGGTCTGGGTACCCCGGTTGTCCCAATTTTTCTAGCCCCCCCCACACAATTTTTCCAGCGTTTTTCCAGGCCTTCACATCTCTAGTTGAAATCTAAATTTATAAAAAGATATTTTTTTACTGTCTGGTTTTCAGCATTTCACAGAATTGTAGCGTTGGAAGGGACTATGCTCTTCCTTTTTACTTCTTATTACAATAATATCACATCTTGCCTCCAATAAGGTCAACCTTTTGAGGTAGGTTAGGTTGAAAGATGGTAACACGGCTTCATGATTACCCAGCAAGCTTTATGGCTAGTTAGGATTTGGACCCTGCTCTCCCAGTACCTAATCCAACACTCTCAACCACTGTACTATATACTGGCCCTAGAAGGAGAGAGCAGAATGAATTGCATGTGATCAAGAGTTGCACTTGCTATTTTTATCTACGTAAAAATGTACTATTATCATACCTTCTCATCTCGTAATAAAACAATACAACCATAGGAAATGGAAAAGCAAACGGGAAGAGCGGGCAACCATTTGTTACATGGACATTTTCAATGTTTGCAAATTGTTGGTTTCCACGAGTGAATATAATCCTAATTTGAATTTCGTTCCCTTCTAGGGGTGCTTTCCAGGCTGGCCAGGGGCCTCTGGATGCACAAGTGAAGCTTCTGGAATTTACCCTTGAGCAGAATTTTGAAGTTGTCTCAGTGAGCACCATTTCTGCTGTTATTGAATCCATCACATTTCTTGTGCACCATTACATTACGTGTGCTGACAAAGTTATGTCTCGCAGTGGGTCCGACAGTTCAGTGGGTGCTAGAGCATGTTTTGGAGGGCTTTTTGCTAATATCATCCGGCCAGGGGATGCCAAAGCAGTCTGTGGAGAGATGACGAGGGATCAGCTCATGTTCGATTTGCTCAAGCTGGTCAACATCCTAGTGCAGCTGCCACTTTCAAGCAACAGAGAATATAGCGCTCGGGCTCAAATGGCCAGCAGCACTACGGACAGCGTTTCCGATGAAGAAAAGGTTTCAGGTGGAAAAGATAGCAATGGAAACAGTGGCAGTACTCAAGGCTCAACAGCATATGTGGCCGACCTAGTCTTAGCTAATCAGCAGATTATGAGCCAGATTCTTTCTGCTCTGGGCCAGTGTAACAGCAGTGCTATGGCAATGATAATTGGTAGGTATTTTAATAGTGAATGTACTTATTTTTATATCCGGCTTGTTTGCTAAAAAGCTTAAAGGACTTGTCTACAATCAGTTCTTAGACAGTTTCCCTGCTAGAATATTATAGGACCAGATCCTGCTTGTATTTGTAGAGCCTAGTGGCTCTGGGCTTTTAATTTAAAGGCTTTAATTTGATTTGTTTTTAATTTAATTTGCAATATTTTAACACAGCACGGAGTGGCCTATATTAAAATTGTTGTATCCTAAATCAGTATCTGGTACATGAGCACTCACGTGAGGACTTGGGCTCTTAAATCCCAGTGTTAAACTCGCCTCATCAATTTCTCAGTGCATCATCCTTCTGTTAGTTGCTTAATTTTTCTGAATTAAAATTAGTCTCCTAATTGGGGGGGGGAGATGTAAACCCCAAATATATCTCCAGGTAAGGCCAAAGAACTCCTTTCTTGTTTTCAAAAACACCCAAAGTCTCAACAGAATTACTTGATTTGTTAATACTATGCTGTCAGAGGGTTCTTATTTAAATGATATGCACTTCTTGGGCAACAGATTTTACAGTATATACTGTATTCTATTTGCAATAGTTAAAAAGGCACCCAAGATTAAGTGGGGGCAAAGCTTATCTTCAATGTTTAGCAAGGCTTGTTTTATTACCCTCAAGCTGATAGGAATATATTTAATTGCTCCTAGGTGCAAGTGGTTTACATCTTACAAAACACGAGAATTTTCATGGTGGATTGGATGCCATTTCGGTTGGAGATGGATTGTTTACCATACTTACAACACTCAGTAAAAAAGCCACTACGGTGCAGGTGATGCTTCAGCCAATTCTTACCTACATGGCCTGTGGGTATATGGGGAGACAAGTAAGTGTTCCAAAGATTACTTTGTAATTGCATTGAATGGGCCCAATCCTGTCCCTGCCTAAGGCATTTGGAGACTCTGTATATACAACTGTACAATAGCATATGCAACTTAGAGTGTCATTGCACATGCTCTGAGTGTCAGAAGTTCCAAGTTCAATCCCCAACACCTCTAGGTTGGGCTGGGAGGGAGTCAGTCTAAAATCCTGGAGAGCTGCTTCCAGTCATTGTAGACAATGCTGAGTTAGATGGACCAATGGCCTGAGCAAGGCTGTTGACAACTGAATCCAGGCTCCTGAGCATGCTACTCGTGGAGCCTTTCCCTCCTGTGGCATACAGTGTGTGTTCTTGTGCAGCAGGCTGTGTCAAGACCAACTGTGTTGCCAACTAATAATCCTCCTTCCATGTCCCGAAGAGCACCAGCTTGAGGCCGATTTAGATGGAGACAAATGTGTCTTCTTCATAAATTTTGTGTAGACTCAGGAGGCTGCTACCAGAACAGCTTTGAACATGCTGCAGAATGTATAGTCATACCTCTGTTTAAGTACGCCTCAGTTTGAGTATTTTCAGTTTAAGTACTCCGCGGACGTGTCTGGAACGGATTAATCCACTTTCCATTACTTTCAATGGGAAAGTACGAGAACAGACTTCCGGAACCAATTGTGTTTGTAAACCGAGGTACCACTGTACATTGGCTACAAAGTGAGCAAATGCAATCCTTGGATGTGTGAGTAGTAGTTCTAGTAGAGATAGGGAAGCACTGATAATCCTTTATGCAATGGTGAAATGGGATATTGTATATATATTTTTCGTTGACTTAATTGTTTTACACTGTGCTGCATGAAGCCATTTCAAGCTCTGTGGAGGGAATTCCCTATCTAATCTTCATGCCCCAGAAGAAGCAGAAGAAGACCCACAACTAATAGCAGTTTATTAGTAGTGTGGTGCTGCACTGTAAAAAGTGTTTTTGGATGACTTGCGATCTCTACTGCTCATGTGCATTACTGAACATCATATTAAGAGTGCAAATGATTTTTCTCTAAAACCTGAAACAGATTGATTGGTCTATGACCATTTTAGGCTTTTTGCCTTCTGTGCAACATGTGGCAGGACTAGATTTACCTGAGTAATCTAAAGCCGTTTTGCAAGCGCCTTTTATCTGTTTGTGATGCACTGGAGCCCATATTACATAATTTGATCTGTTGGGAATATGGGTTGATGGATAGCTATTATTCTGCTTTTAATGGCCTGTTTATGGCTAGGTTCTTCTTATGTTAGCTCATGCAAGTTTTAGTATTTTGTTCTGTTTTGAAATGTCTGTTTTAACATTGTTTTTAAATTTCCTTATGATTTCTTTTAAAAAATAATATTTATTTGCTGCACATCTGACACCCCAGAAGTGGTGTAGTAAATAAAAGTAAAACTATCTAAATATTTGGATGACCGATTAGCTTGGTTGATCTGTCAGCTGATAGTGATTTTTTGAATCTCTATTAATCTTTGTGATTAAAAATGGAGAACTCCCTAAATCCTGGATCAACATGCAAGTATTATCTAGTTTTTGGATTTGCTTTTGGTTTCATTAAATAATTTTATTTCATTAGTATATTTTTTTACATGCTTTTTAAAGGTCAATACAGGTATTATTAGATTTCTTTGTTTCACTACTGCTGCAATGCTAGTCAACTAATTGGTTGTAATTTTCTCATCTCATTAGTATATTGATCAGACATTACAACTGAATGTTCCATCATCTATTGCTGAATGTTTGGTTTGAAAAAAGTGGACGGCATGCATTGTTCCCTTTTAGTATGAAGAAATAAACTATAAAAGTCTGATCATTTGGCAGCAATTTCTGTCCAAAAAATCAAAATAGTATAATCATGTATATTTAAAACTATATGATTCTCTGCATTTCCACCAGGGTTCTCTTGCCACTTGCCAGTTGTCTGAGCCATTACTGTGGTTCATCTTAAGAGTGCTGGATACCAGCGACGCACTGAAAGCATTTCATGATATGGGTGAGTCTTTTCCCTGGGAAAATCTGTCTAGAAGAATACTAAGGTTGGGATAAAAACAGCCTTGTGTGTGAGAATCTTCACACTCTCCCCTCCCTCTCTATGGAACTCTACAGAGTAACATATGCTGTTGAAGAGGTTCCCTACCATCAGGAGTTACTTTTAGGGGCGCAGTTCAAGAGGCTGATGTGGGACTTGTGTTGGTCCCAGTATGCATACATGGTTCTATGGATGGCTGTTTGGAACCTGACTTAGGGATTTTACATAGCAATATTTGCCTACAATTGTGTGTGTCAGCAGCTCCTTTTGTGTGTGCACCACAATTTCTTAGTTAAACAGTAGTATGGGTAATTGCGATTGGAATTGAGTTTGAACTCCAGTTGGAGGACCAAATTTGCAGTGATGTCTTGCCTGTTTAAAAAGAAGGGACTTGGGTGTTTGTTGTTGTTTGCTTCATGTCATTTGCTGTAACCTTCATTAACTTTCTGTTTCATCATAGGAGGAGTTCAGCTTATTTGCAATAACATGGTGACAAGTACCAGAGCCATAGTAAACACAGCAAGAAGCATGGTTTCAACTATTATGAAATTTCTAGACTCAGGCCCTAGCAAGGCAACAGATAGTAGTTTGAAAGCAAGAGTGCTAGCTTCTGAACCTGATAATGCAGAAGGAATCCACAACTTTGCACCATTGGGTATGTTATGTGCCATTTTAAGACTGCCATGTTGAAGCCCCCTGAGTTTTTCAGTGACATTGCAGATGCTATAGTAATAACAACCTCCTCTATTTCTGATTCAAGTGTTCATGTGCTCCTGCAAATGTAGCCAAAATAGCACCACCCCCACACAAGGGGCAGCTATCAACAGATAACACTACAAAAAAAACTTTAGACTGAAAACAACCTGGGTCAGGGAAGAACCCAAACAATCCATTGGAATCGTGGGATGTTAGTTAACTAAGAGGGGGGAAAGCTACAATCCAGGCTTTAGGGAGAATGCCCCTTTCCAGCGACTGGCTGGAAAAGGCAGGGGCATAAAGATATAAAAGCATATAGAGAATCATCTCATTTTTTTCTGGATAAGTCATTTATTAGTTCACAATGAAGCTATATAAAAATGTCCCTGTGGGTGCAGAAGTGAGAGCTCTCCTGAGAAATCTCTGGAGAAATCTTAAGATTTTATTGTAGCTGGAATCAGGCACAACAGGGTCCACCCATCCTAGAATAAGAAGAAAAATCCCAAAGCATATCATAGAAGGATAGAGTTGGAAGGTACCCCAAGGGTCATGTAGTTAGCTCCATGCAATGCAAGAATCTCTATTAAAGCATCCGTTATAGATGTTCATCCAACCTCTGCTTAAAAACCTCCCAAGAAAGGAGAGATGAATGAGCACATCCAGTGGAAGACCTGTGCAGGGAATGAGGTGGAGAGGAAAAGGACGGCAGGAAATGGGGCTGCTGGAGGCTTGCTCAGTGGCTATGGAATGCTGGCTGACTGTTGGGGAGAGAAAACCAAGGGGAAGATAACTGAAATGTGATGGGCTGTAGTCCTGAGCAGGATCACTCCACATTGCCGCTTTTTGTTTTAAGTATTTTACTAGTAAATATGATATGCATATGGTTAATCAGTTGTAGAAGGCGGTATATTCTGAATCCCCAGCTGATTCAAATAGTAAAATGTTTTTTAATATATAATAGTGACTGAAATTAAAATTACTTATAAAAAGATTATGTATAATACTAGTTTAACTTGACACTTGTATGTTTGTCATCTCTCATTTTGAAATCATTCACACATTTGTGCCATTCATTTGTTAAAGGTTCAATCACATCAAGCAGTCCTACAGCCCAGCCTGCCGAAGTGTTGCTACAAGCGACTCCACCCCACAGAAGAGCTCGGTCTGCTGCCTGGTCTTACATCTTTTTGCCTGAGGAAGCTTGGTGCGACCTTACAATTCATCTTCCAGCTGCAGTGTTGTTAAAAGAAATACACATTCAGCCTCATCTTGCATCTCTTGCAAGTAAGTATATTTTGAGAACACAATTTATGTTGTAGGATAAAGGGGGCGTTTTTAATTAAATATTTAATTATCAATTATTTCAGTAAATAAGAATGCTGTTCACAAAGGCAATATTCACATGAGCCAAATAGTTCACATCTTGGTTTAATAAATTTGTGTTGTCATATAACTACGGTTTGTGATTTATGGAATCTTGAATTCAATATAGAATTCCTTATTTTTGAAGCTATTTGTCTAGATTTGAGAAAAGGCTAGTTGGCAAATATACCTGATATAGTCTCTTTACTCTCTCTGTCCGATACTGTAACATACTGCTTTTTATAACTTTTAATATCAGTCTGCATCTCAGTCTCCCTTTCCTTTCCCTCCACTAATCAATTATCCAGCGTATCACACAGGCCTTAACTGTTTTGGTACAAAGCTTCATGCTAAGGGGGTACAATGTGCATAAGACCCCAATGAATGAATGCAGCAGTTGCAAAGAAAATGGCAAGTCGCATGTTGTACCAACTAGATGATCTTTTCGATACACCAGTTACCTTTGCAGTCTGGCTAAGACCTGTGCTATAGTTTACTACAGAATGCTTGTGCCTTGTAGAAATGTTTTACTTAATGGGTGACTTGCTATCATTTGTTAAGCAGGATTGTTAAATGACATAAGAAAAGCCTTCCTGCATCAGACCAAAGGGCTGTCTCACCCAGCATCCTGCTTCCCACAGTGGGCAGCCAGATGCCCATGTAATGCCTGCAAGCAGGACTTGAGCACAGTTGCATTCCGCCACTGTTGCTTGGCACGGGTATTCAGAGACATAGTTCCTCTGAACCTGGAGGTAGCATATAGCAAACTAGACACTTAACCCTTGATGCACAAATCTGTGGACTGAGGATAAGGTTAAAAAGGTAAAGGGACCCCTGACCATTAGTTCCAGTCGTGTCCAACTCTGGGGTTGCGGCGCTCATCTCGCGTTATCGGCCGAGGGAGCCGGCGTACAGCTGGTGGCCAGCATGACAAAGCCGCTTCTGCCAAACCAGAGCAGCGCATGGAAACACCGTTTATACCTTCCCACTGTAGCGGTACCTATTTATCTTCTTGCACTTTGACATGCTTTCGAACTGCTAGCTTTACTAGATAACATTGGAACATAGTCCTTTTGGTCTTCTTAGTCTTGGTGGTAGCTTTCCTGATCTGCAGTATACATTCTAGCTGAGCATCTGTTGATTGTAGTTTTGAAGAATCCTCAAGCTTTCTGGAGAGATTTGATTGATTGATTGATTGATTGATTGAACTTCTTTGTTTTTCCTTTCCTCATTTTCACTAGCCCACTTCTTTTTAGGACTTTTTTTATTTTAACGTTGGACTCCCTTGACAATTGCCCACTTAAACATTTGTTGAATTTAGAACCATCGTCCCTGTTTCCAATCAGTTCAACACTTAGGTTCACTTATGCTTGTGGAGATGATCTCAAAATCGGTATTCTTGCTCCACCTAGTGGTAACAGGCAAAATTACAGCCTGGTACCACAAGGTGGAGCAAGAATGCCCATTTTGTTTTTATTTTTTAAATAAAGAATGCCCATTTTAAAACAATCTCTTACATGCATTAAGAAATCTATTTTACAGGTAAGAATCAAATGGTCTTTTTTGCACCAGGTCCTGGATGCCACTTCTTCTTAAGTCCAGGGTTGCCTCTCTTCTGGTTATTTGACCAACTATTTAGGTAGTGCTAGTGTGTGCAGCTTACAATGTTTTATGTGTTGGATAATTTTAACATTTTAACATTTTAAAGTAATGAACTTGATGCCTTCAAGTTTATAACACAAATCTAAGTAACTGTATGGTTTGCCTGCCTGTCTCTACAGCATGTCCTTCGTCAGTATCTGTTGAAATTAGTGCAGATGGGGTGAACATGTTACCTTTGTCTACGCCTGTTATCACAAGTGGTCTTACATACATAAAAATACAGCTTGTAAAAGCTGAAGTTGCCTCCGCCGTTTGTCTTCGCCTTCACCGCCCACGAGATGCTAGCACGTTAGGACTATCTCAGATTAAATTACTTGGGCTCACTGCCTTTGGTAACACTTCATCTGCAACCGTCAACAATCCATTCCTTCCTTCTGAAGACCAGGTATCCAAAACAAGGTATGTATAATAACAACAACTTGTTTGTACCCTACATATATAAAAACATAATCAAACATTAAACCTTTAAAAAGATTCCCTATACAGGGCTGCCTTCAGATGTTTCCTAAATGTTATATAATTATTCATCTCTTTAACATCTGATGCGAGGGCATTCCACAGGGTAGGTGCCACTACCAAGAAGGCCCTCTGTATGGTCAGTATCCTTGCGTTTCCTCCATTATCCACCAGGTTATGAGATGTCAGCAATGTTGTAGGCCAGAAACACATAGAAGCTACTTTCAGCTGCTTTGCAACTCCATAGGTATCACTTGTGTTTTTCTTCGTTGCATTAAAACACCAACCTCAGCAAAATAATTTATGTATGCAATATCTATGCATATATATATATATATATATATATATATATATATATATATATATATGCTTAAAATCATTTTTCTATTCAAAAAGCAAAGCCTATGCCCAGCAAGTCCTAAGAGGGAAACTGCATATGCATGGGAAATGCAACAGGAAGCCTCAAGACAGTGGCACAGAATACAAGGCCTCAACTTTTGTTCTGCAATGCGGTTTGTCCGCAACTGCACCCACCTGTCCATTACCTGCCATTGTGTGACCTCCAGTGCAGGACAGTTAAAGCAATTGGGCCAAACCCAAAAGGAAGGATTGGGAGTGCACTCTAGGGAGCACACTCTAAAATGCTTGAATTAAGTAGGTTTTTAAAAACAAACAACAAAAGCAAAAATTGAACCTGCGGAGACTTAATCCCAAAGTGAAATACTGTAAAAAGGATCAGACTATAAAGTTGCCACAATCCTATCAGGGTACATTTATATGGATGTCAACACCATCTCAAGAAGCTTTACTAATTGAATAAACTTGTAATGGAAATCCTATCCATGTTTTTAACCTGCAGTGGTGGAAGGAATTGCTTTGGCTTCTTTGTCACTCTCCCCCCCCCCCAACCTGACTGCAGCTCTAGTGACTTCTGGTGGTTGGGTAAAGGAAGAACAAATCTGTCAGATATTACATTATGGGCGCGCGTGTGCGCGTGCACACACACACACACAGTATGTTAGAGAAGAGAGGAAGGAAATGAAAGTTTATATATGCACAAAAGAAAGAAAAAAGCCCCTCCCCTTTTGGGCATCGGGGGGGGCGTGGCAGAGGGAGGGAGGAAACAGGCGTGTACACAAATCCCAGCTGTGCTGTGGGATTGGGAAAGTAGGGGAAAAGGAAACTGCCATGCGATTGGGGCAAAGAGCAGCTCCCACAGGACTTTTTCAGCTGAACTTGGACGTATCCCCTTCATTGCCTAAGTGAAGCGAGAACAGCTGCCACCCTTCCATCCTCAAGAAGGATGAAGAGGCCCCCACGTTGAGTGCCCTGAGCCCACCAGGTGGCTTCATTACCCCAGCACATCTGTTGAAGTGGCTCCATTACCACGCTGCCAGTGCAGCAGCAGGACCTCTTTGCCCACCCAGTGCATTACATTGGGGTACTGGAGCAGGGAGGGTGGCCAATGGGCCCATTGGCCCCTCAGAGCAACTGGGCCACAGGCCGCTGCCTCACCTGAGGCACCTGAGAGCATGGAATAGTTCATCAAGAGGTTCAGTACTATCAGTTGTTGACTGAATTGTAAAAAATCTTTTTTTAAAAAATTGCAGTGACTCTGTCAAAGAGTCTGCTTTTTGTGCTAGACCTTGTCCTAAAAAGATTATTCTATTGGGAGCGCAGACTTCTGGGTAAAACGGTGACCTCGTGAAAAAGCAGTTTCTTTGTCTGCTAATTTCCAATACTCTCATTACTTGCACCGTCTGTTGCCATCTCTGTACCACTGTTTCAAGGCCAAAGATGGCCTTATAGTTTTCCACAGGGATCCTTCCATAAACATAGCATGCCCGGCAGATTCTAAGCTTGGAACCCAAAGCATTTGTCTTGCCATTTAAAAAAGTTGTTATTCTCATTGTTTTAAAAGAACATGATCAATCTGGGATAAAGTACCTTTCGTTTTTCTACTTTGGTCCATTATTGGCTTACATGGAGTTAGTATGCTTTCTTGCATCCATGTTGTTAATTTCTGCATTGCAAAGCTTCTCCACTGTTAGCACTGAAGTTGACAATACCCTTCCTTCCATTTTTAAGCTTGTTTTATTTAAGGTTTTGTTTTTTTACTTTCCCAGCATTGGATGGTTAAGGTTGTTGCACCATTGCCTCACTCACATAAGTGATTTAGAAGGAATGATGGCAAGTGCCGCGGCACCCACTGCTAACCTGTTGCAGACATGTGCTGCTCTACTGATGTCTCCATACTGCGGCATGCATTCTCCAAACATTGAGGCAGTGCTTGTAAAAATTGGACTTCAGTCTACCAGAATAGGCCTGAAACTGATAGACATTCTTTTAAGAAACTGTTCTGCATCAGGGAGTGATCCTACAGGTAAGAATGTGGCTGTTTCCTGTTTTAATAATCTGGTGACTTGATAGAGTCTTACAGCCGTTCCTTGTTTAGAGAAATGAATAGCTGTATCAGAAGAATGAAAAGCATTTAGTTTAGTAGTTTAAAAATAAATGATTTTAAAATTCTCAACTGTGTAAGATAATTTGCAGTTAAGTTGTCCAGCTACCTTTCTTTGTATCAATGATAATTATACTACTATTGTTAAGATAAAAGTTTAAGGTTTGTTTTATTATTTGGTCCGTTATACAACACTTTGTTAGCTAGTGAATCGCATGTTCCTCAAGACATTAACAAATCTACTTTTCTTTTATGTGAGAAGATTTGAATAGCCCCTTGCTTTTTGGGAGATTAAATGGCCTGTCATCTGACTCTACCATTGACATCCTCTATCAGCTCGGGACTACTCAGGACCCTGGAACGAAAGATAGGTAAACAATGTGCATTGTTTCTAATACACACAAGCACGCACACACAAAATGTGGGGGTCATGGATTGCAGGGAGTATTGCAGTGATTCCCTCGAAGGGACCACAAATGCAGATCTGGGGGATCTGGACACTACCAGTTTGTATGCATGTCAGTGGAGACTAGTAAAAGGCATTTGGAAGTATGGGCACTGCTAGCGGTCTGGTGTTTTCCTTGTGTATGGGATAAAGCATACACCTATATTCCACAACACTAGTATTATATAGACATGCCATAGAGGGACATGAGGGTGTAAATCTTTGAGAGTCCAAGGTAGCCAACCAACAGAAGCCAGAGCAAACTGCCTTTTAGATGTGTGTGAGGTTGCAATGGCTTTTTTCAGGCTTAAGCCATTCCTGGACTCCTTTTCCCCTTGCACAGCTTCTGTATATAGTTGAAGGGGAAATGAAATGGCCATGCAAGGCAGAATATTTGATATTTGCAAATACTTCTTCCCCTGTTAATGCTATGAGTAAAGCCATTGACAAATTGTTTGCAGTTAATTTAGGCACATCTACCATAGAAAAATGCCTATGCTAATGACTTGTAGTTGCCATGTCTGTTAATCAGACCCCCTGGGAAAATACTGAATTGTCAGTATTTGATTTACTTTGACTCCAGGCTCATGAAGCTAGTTTTACTAAAACGAGTGCTTGAATGCTGTGTAACAGGTAGCTGTCACCTGAAATTTGCTAAAATACTGCCCATTTAATCTTAGACTGACATGTTGGAATTATTTTTAGTTTGTCTGCTGGTTGATATTCAGTATGCACGCCTACCATTCGTTTCATTTTCTCTCTATTCCATAGCACAATATTCCTTGTACCTTGAGCCTGTGTAATGTGTGACTAAGTTTAACCTTGAAATTATGTGTGTCCATCTTCTAGAATTCAAGCCCTATTGAAGTGGGTCAGTGATTCAGCAAGAGTAGCTGCTATGAAAAAAAGTGGCCGAATTAACTACATCTGTCCAAACAGTTCTACAAGAGAGTATGGTCTTCTGATGCCATCTCCTTCCCATTTGCACTGTGTAGCAGCAATTTTATGGCACAGCTATGAATTGCTTGTAGAGTATGACTTGCCAGCATTGCTGAACAGAGAGCTCTTTGAGTAAGTGGCTTAACTAAACACCTGCACTATCTCCAAACTATATTTCTTTCTAAAACCTTTAAGCTTTAGTCCTACAGAGCAATAGTGAACCACTTTTTTCCATATGTACTTAAGAAACCAGTGCATGGTGATATACTATTAACATGATGCAAGACTGTATTCTTAAAAAAAGATTTTGCAAAGGAAATCAGATCTACTGATTATCACTTTCCACCTTCCTTCTTTTTATATGTGATGTTTTAAGTGACTTTGAAAGCCAATTTCATACATTTCTTGTATTGGAAGTTTTAAATCAGGGATGGGGAACACTTTTAGTTGGTGAACTATATAAAATGCTCATCATGCTGCTGGGGCCGATGGGAGGAAGAGGCCAACAATACCTGGAGACAATATCTGTTTCTGTCTGCCATATTGAACAGGGTGATATTTAGGATTCTTTTTTGTTAACTAGGAGAATTGAGTGCATGTTATGTTCTAATTGCTTTCCCCTTCTTCCTTAGGTCTCTCTTTAATTGGTCCATGTCTCTTCCCTGCAATATGGTTTTGAAGAAAGCTGTTGACAGTCTGCTTTGTTCAATGTGCCACATTCACCCAAACTATTTTTCCTTACTCATGGGCTGGATGGGTATTACTCCTCCCCCTGTGCAGTTGCAACACAGACTGTCTATGACAGATGACAGCAAAAAGCAGGACCTTAGTTCATCTTTAACAGATGACTCTAAAAATGCACAAGCACCTCTTGCACTAACAGAGTCTCACCTGGCCACCCTTGCTGCCTCGTCTCAGTCTCCTGAAGCTATTAAACAGCTGTTGGACTCAGGTTTGCCCTCTCTTCTTGTAAGAAGCCTTGCGAGTTTCTGCTTTAACCATACCTCTGCCTATGACTGCAACACTCAGTCGACGGACAGTTCCCAAGACAGGCTCAGAAGACACCATGTCCCGCAGCACTTTAACAAGATGCCCATCACAGCCGACTTAGTTGCTCCTGTTCTCAGGTTTTTGACAGAAGTTGGAAACAGCAACCTTATGAAGGACTGGCTGGGCGGCTCTGAAGTCAACCCACTGTGGACAGCACTTTTGTTTCTCCTTTGCCATTCTGGTGCTACTTCTGGTGGACATGGTGGGGTGACTCAGCAGACTAGTGCTAGGTCAACTTTACTGTCTTCAGCTTCTGGAACAGGACTGACGACTCAGCAAAGGACCGCAGTTGAAAATGCCACAGTTGCGTTCTTCTTGCAGTGCATCTCTTGCCATCCTAATAACCAGAGGTTGATGGCTCAGGTAATGAAACAAATTCACACGCTGAGCAGTTGATATTTATTAGAAGATCAGTTTAGCTGGATTTGAAGGACTGGCTGAATATGTGGGGGCTGAGCCTCCCCTTGGGGATCCAGACCTCCTTTTGTGTTTTGCCTATGATAAGAGCAGAGTCTTTAGGGTGTGTTGCAGAACTGACTAGATACCTTTTCAAAATAAAGCTACTGGATTTGCTGGAGTTTATACGCCTTTGCTGCTGGATAATATGCAATGCTGCCCCCATCAAAAATCTGCAACTCTTTCAAGCCAGAGAAAGTTAAAACATAGCCACTGATGTAATGTTCAGACATTACAATCGTCATGTCAAGGGTTGCTGTAATAGGTGACTATAACATGGAAGTCCATCGCAATATGCATTCCCCCCAGCACACAGAGCTTCCATTGATAGCAGCAATTTCTGGTGCTATTGCGGAGATAGTTTCCTCGTGAGCCTGTTTTGTTACTACATGAAATGGGGAAATACCTCCTTTTGCTTGTTGAGTGCGGTCAACGCAAGACCTGGCACCCAGTCTTTTCTTTGGTGGCCCCCACAGTTTGGAATCATTTCACTTCAGAGATTCACTGGCATTCTGAAGGTGATGCAGTGCATTCCTGATCAGGCAGACACTGGAAGGGATTTTAAAAGTTGAAGTGTGCCTCAGAATTGTCTCACTGCACCACTTGCAGGGCAGGCGACATTGTTTTTGGTCTGGCTGTTTGCTGTCTTTTACAAAATTTGGAATGAAATCCAGAATCATCATCTAGGGCTCACTTCATTTTGCACAGTATACAGTACCAGCCAGGCAAGAAGAAGCATGAATAATACCACATTGGTCTTTTAAGTCCAGTGAGCTGAGTATGTGAAAAGAAGAGAGTGCATTCTTTGGGGCTCTCTGACTCATTCCAACTTGGAACACATGCCCTCTTGAGTCAAGGATGAATGGCTGTGGACTCTGGGCCACCAGTTGTTAAATCCCAGGTTAAGGCGTGTATGTACAATTGTACCTTGGAAGTCGACCGGAATCCGTTCCAGAGGCCTGTTCGACTTCCAAAACGTTCGAAACCAAAGTGCGGCTTCTGATTGGCTGGAGGAAGCTCCTGCAGCCAAACAGAAGTTGCGGAAGCCCCGTCGGACGTTTGGGTTCCAAAAGAACTTTCGCAAACCGGAACAATCACTTCCGGGTTTGCGGCGTTTGGGAGCCAAAACGTCGATGAGTTCCAGGGTGCTCGGGATCCAAGGTACGACAGAACAAATAAATTGGTTCTTGGTCTTTGTAACATAAAAGCCTGTTTGCTGACCCCAAGTGTTTCATTTAAATACTTAATGTCGTTTTAGCAGCTGCAGAATCCCTGTGAGCTTTTAAGACAAATGGAGGGGAAAGTTGTTTTGCCAGTTAATAAGAGCACTAGTATTGTTCACATGTTCTGATATTCTAATAAACAAACAAATGATTCCTCCCCTCCCTTCTTAGGTTCTCTGTGAACTCTTCCACTCCTCTCCTCAAAGAAGCAACCTCCCAACATCAGGAAATATTTCAGGATTCATTAGAAGGCTGTTCTTGCAGTTGATGCTAGAGGATGAAAAAGTCACTATGTTCCTTCAGTCACCTTGTCCAGTAAGTTACTTCTCTCTGCGCCCCCACCTAGGACTGGAACAACCTGTATGTAACTAGATATTAGATGCTTTTCGATGATTTGATATCATTCCCCCCCCCCCGGTGGGAGTTGGTGTCAAAACATGTGCAGTGTTTTTCTAGCCCCAAAGATGTAGAGACAGTGATGCACTTAAAAAATGACCTTTTTATAATAGTAGGTTGATGTTGATTATAATGAAAATAAGCCGGGGATGATTTTCTTCTTTTTAGTCTGGTGTATAGTACAAAGGCGTTTATGCTTTTTGCTTTATTAGAAATTCCGTGCTATAAGCGGTTTTAACAGAAGCACTGGTTACTTTAAAAAAAAATAGTGGGAAGTAATTTGAAAACCTTACTACTATGTGTCTGCATATGTGTCAGTTACCAAGAGTGATTCATAGGCCTACAGCAGAAGGTGTTCAAATATTTGAAAGAAACACTACAAGGGGATTCTTGGTTACCCAGCTCCTCATGAGGCGAAAATGCTAATGTATTTTAACATTAGCTGTAGCACAGTTACTGATTAAATCCATTCTGTTTTAATTCCTTGACCTATTTGGCCCGGTGGCTACTGTGAGGCCAACCTTCTAGATTGTTTCTTTTTCAGCGGGCAGATCCTGATGCCACCTTCTCTCTTTCAGCTAAACCAACCCTCAACTGTAGTACAAAAATACACTGTTTTTTTGCAAGTATCTGTTCAAAATAAAGTATTTGAATAGTATCGCAATGAAAACTTACTTTGGGATTGTTCTGAACTGTTTGTGATCCAGCTCACTTTGATTTCTAAGCTATTAAAATCATCCTGAATCTCACATCCTATAAAGCATTGGAATTAGTATTGCAATAAAAGCTATTTTGGGTGGCGGGCAGCTAAGATTTACTTGGAATAGACCCATTGAAATGGATGGCCCTAACTTAGTCATATTATTAATTTCAATGGGTCTAAGAAACCTTACTTGAATGCCACCCTATATTGCTGACAGCAACAAATGTTTATGTGTAGCATCTTGAAATTTATAGTAATAATTATGTTTTATTTCTAAATGCTTGATATAATTTTGTTTTCTCTCTTCTAGTTGTACAAAGGTAGAATTAATGCAACCAGCCATGTAATTCAGCATCCAATGTATGGGGCAGGACACAAGTTCCGCACTCTTCTTTTACCAGTCTCAACAACACTGGCAGAGGTTCTTGATCGGGTGTCAGGCAAGTTGCTTATTATTCTTAATTCTTTCATTGTCCTTTTCGTTGTATTTCATGAAAGTTTAGACCTAGATTTCAACCACACCAATGTTAGTTGTCTTATACTCAACCCTTTCTCCAGTCCAAAGCACAGGGGGATTTCACATCAGAAATAATTAAAACCACCATCTAAAATAACTGAACGCAAAATCGTTACATTACATTAACACTCAACTGAGCAGCAGCAAAAATGCCAATCAACTGTCCAGGGGTGAAACAAATTACAAACCAAAAGCCTGAGTAAACAAAAATGTTTTGATTTGATATTTAACTATATATGTAGGTGCAGAAACTGAATATAGTTGATGGAGTTGAAACATTGTCTAAATGTATGCCCCGTGTTGGGCAAACGTTTCCTGCATTTCAGGGGGGTTGGAGCAGATGATCCTTGTGGTCCCTTCCAAGTCTACCATTCTATGAATCAACTAATGAGTCTGTCAGCAAAAGCCCTATGCAAAGACTTTCCCCCTTGTGCTGCCCTGCAACCCCTAAAAAACCCTGGAACAGCACTTTGGGGAGAAGCGGCATACAGTAATTCAATCTGGCAAGCTCTAATGCTTTCCCTAGCATGATTATATTCCATTTTTCACCATGTCTCAAGGTGGCTTACAACAATAAAATGTACAGTATACATACTGTAAAATAAAAGTGAAACTTCCAATTTAAATCCTCAGTGATTTACTTTTTTTTTAATTAAAATGTAAAACATCTGAGATGCATTCAGGGAGAAAATACCTTAGGCTGCACTGCTATATCCATTTATTTGGGAGCAGACCTCCAATGATGATGATAGTTGTTGCTGCAATAGTTACATCAGTTCAGATCACACCAGCCCACCTTGCTCCTCTCATGCATGTTCACACCACACTTTGCCTTCACACGTGTAGATCCAAGTGCATGTAGACATTGGACAAATGTGCAGATAACACAGATCAGTTTAAAGTGCATTAGACTCTCCTCTCCACACATAATGCTCCAGTGCACACAGAATGTGAATGTCAGGCCATTGTAGGGCATATTGGTACACTCTATATCCCAAGGCACATATGAACAATTCATTTTGGGGGCATTCATTACCTGAAGCCATGAGAGAAGTGAAAACCAGCTAAACTGCTCTTGAGTGAACAGGCAGTCAACTAATGAAAATCTTGGTTAACATTTCTTCATATATAGTAATCTTTATTTTTCAGATACCCCAAGCATAACAGCAAAATTAATTAGTGAACAAAAAGAAGATAAGGAGAAAAAGAACTATGAAGAAAAAGAAAAAGTTAAAGCAGAAAATGGGTTTCAGGACAATTACAGTGTTGTTGTTGCCTCTGGTATGTGTTTACTTGTTGAGCTTTGATGTAAAGTTATCAGGTGTGCTTGGGATGGGGTGGAGAAAGGGGCTCAGTTCAAAACAGCAACAAGTTAAATACAAGTACTGTACTCCAAGTTGTTTAAAAATTTATAATGTCAGTCCCTTTGTACTCCTTGGCCAACACAGTGGAATGCAGGAGTAAACACACTGAAATAAAGATTATAGTATGTGTTAAAGAATTGGAACTGAATTGTGGCACTTAGCTATGGACGGTTCCACATGTTTCTGCATTAGTTTTAAAGGTTTCTAAATCCTCGCACCAGCTCCCATGCATACAGCAATCTCTGCCGCCCAGGTAGAATTGCCTTGGCATGCAAGCAGTGCATTCATAGGTCTGCCACACAGGTTAAAAGTTCTTCAAACATGAGATGGTGCCATGTGGAATGATTTGTGGGCATTTCTCATGCAGTTAGAATCTCATTTATTCAAGCTGTGTTGTTATATATGCCTTTAGAACGCTACTTTATTTCTGTTACAGGTTTAAAGTCTCAGTCGAAAAGGGCTGTATCCTCTACCCCCCCACGCCCACCCTCACGACGAGGGAGAGTGATGGCAGATAAAGTAGGCAACTCCTCCACTGGAGGCGACACTTCCAGCAAAACTATTAGTGTTCCTGTTTTTCACTTGTACCATAAACTGCTACCAGGTAATGTTCCATATTTTCTGATAAAGCATATTTCCCAGCATTCTGAGGCATATAAAGTCCTGGATCTATCCATTCACCCAAATGGTGGCATTATAAATAGTTTGTATTCTGTCTTTATGTTTTATATTGCTGGTTTGGATTCTGTATTATGTAAGCTGCTGGTATGCGGTTGTTGCCCAGGAGGTTGTCCGATATGCATCTTAAAGTAAACAAACAAATGAAGGCAATATTGTAGCATCTAAATATTCATCCAGATGAATAATGTGTTTGCACTATAATCCAGAAGTTTCTCAAAAGTAGCTGAAAATCTGAGGAGAGTCCAAAGTTTATGCGTTGTCAATACTTTAAGAAATAAAAACGTGAAAGCTTGAAATGACAAAAGCTCGTCACACCAAAACGATGGTTTGCATTAAGCACAGTTGAGCATCCAAATCACCATTTGAACTTCCAGATGTACAAACCATTCTTTAAAGTTGTTTGTTAACTAGTTAATGTTCTGTAGGTCAGCCACTGCCGCCCGAGATGACCCTTGCTCAGCTTCTGACTCTGCTGTATGACCGCAAACTCCCTCAAGGATACCGATCCATAGACTTGGCAGTTAAGCTTGGCTCCAAGGTGATCTCAGATCCAAGCCTCTCAAAAACAGACTCATTCAAGCGCCTCCACACTGAAAAAGGTATCCATTAAATTATCTGTTTTTATCATGTTTTCCTAACTTCTCATTCTGCTCTTTCTCCTCTGCAGTCAGCCTAGTTAATCAACACCTCTCATCCACATAAACTCTGGGAATCGCCAAGTGGCTCGTCTCTACCTTTGGTGCCCTGCTAAGAACTCTTCCCCCTTCTTTCTCTGCTTAAGATTTTGACCCCTTCAGTGCTAAAATTGAAGCCATCTGCTCTGGTGTCTCTGGCTCTCTCTTCCACCTCTCCCTCCTCTTGCACCTCCTTCTACCCCAGGCTTCCCCAAACTAAGGCCTGGGGGCCAGATGCAGCCCATGAGGCTTTTTTATGCAGCCCCCGGCAACCCCCGCTGCCGCCGCCCACTCTTAACGGCGCGGTGCAGCGCGGCTGCCCACTTCCGGGTCGTTGGAGCACCGGAAATAGCTTGTGTGCATGTGTAAGTGTCATTTCAAGTGCACTTCTGGGCCGTAGGAGGCCCATGCACATGCGCACAAGCTATTTCTGGTGTTCTGGGGACCCAGAAGTGCACCGGAAATCATGTGTGCACATGTGTATGGGCGCGCGCTCCGGCCCACAGCACAATCGGCGCTGGCGGCACCGGCCCTCGGCGAGGTAAGTTTGGGGACCCTACCCCTTCTGCCTTCTCTCCTGTCACATTTGATGAAACCACAAGTTTGTTATTCTCATCTATCCTCTGCATATGCTCCTTTGATACTGCCCCTTTCTAACTTCTGGTTACCATCTCCCCTGTTGTTGCCCACCCTCTCCTCCACATTATCAACCCCTCTGCCTTTTCGCTCCTTCTCTTCAGTGTGTAAGCATGCCTCTCTCTTTTTTCCTGTCATACCTGTTCTTTGTGCAATATACATAGATGACATTGTATTAAATCATTTATTTATAGATACTGTATTATAATCCATATGGGCAAAGTATTCTAGAGTCACCCATACCTTTTGCCCACTGATTCTTTTGTTCACAAGTCACTTCCTTTTTTGCCTACTTCTTCAGAAATGGATAACTGCTATTTACCTGAAAGAAGAGCCACATACCCCTACTCTTATGTGCAAGCTTCTTATTTCAGATTGCTTTAGCCTGTGTGCCAGAATGACCTGGGTATTCCAGATTGACAGTTCCTATGTAAAGGCCTTTTATTGAATAATATAATTTCACTGAACAATGGCTTTTTTTATCTGTGTGTAAATAGAACACGCAGATTTATTGGGGCCTTGCACTGAGGATGAAGCAGTCACACCAGGTGAAGAGTGCATGGATGCTGTGCTGGACGAATCCTTTCTTGAAGTGTGTCCCATTCAGTCTCCATTGCAAGTTTTTGCTGGTATGGGTGGCCTGGCCCTCATCGCAGAAAGGCTTCCTATGCTTTACCCAGATGTAATTCAGCAAGTAAGTCAGATCCTTACTACTTGTATTTTGCCTTCCTTTAATAAGTAGAGAAGTTCTTATTTGTGTTTTATAATGGAATATGCTGTAGACCTGTTCACAGTCTGCATAATGCTTCGGTTTTCATTTCTGATAGCAGTTGGGAAATCTTTGATTTTATTTTACATTGGTGTAATTTCATTATCGTAACTGAATTAGTCTAGGTCTAGGGACTTTCTAATGTCATTATTTGCATCAGAAAGTATTCTTAAGTAGCTGCCTCAGGGGATAGTATTAAGCATCTTCTTTTCTTTTTGAAGGTGAGTGCTCCAGTGGTTACATCCACCACCCAGGAGAAGCAGAAGGACAGTGATCAGTTTGAATGGGTTACCATTGAACAATCGGGAGAGCTGGTTTATGAAGCCCCAGAAACAATTGCTGCAGAACCTCCACCAATCAAATCAACAGTTCAAACTATGTCTCCCATACCTGCTCATTCTTTGGCTGCTTTTGGATTATTTCTTCGCCTCCCAGGCTATGCTGAGGTGCTACTTAAAGAGAGGAAACATGCCCAGTGTCTGCTTAGATTGGTGTTGGGAGTTACAGATGATGGTGAAGGAAGTATGTACTGTAACTACTAAATATATTTGGGTACTACTGCTAAAGATTTCTCTTGACTGTACAAGTTTACAAGTATCTGAAAGAGATAAAACTGGCTTTTGTGAAATTCCGTATCTCTTCTGGCTTTGGAACCAAAGTATATGAGAGTCAAAATTGGTGCTGAAGGGCCAATTTTTTTATTTTACCTTCATTGCACAGAAAAATTGGTCAGAGCTAATAGAATTTTATTTTAATTTTTAACAGGGCCTCTAATGGATCCTTGATTAAGAGCAATAACTGTTCAACTTAATTTCACTGGATTTCAGGAAATCTCTGTCCTTCATGTTAAATAAACCAGATTTTGATGGCCTTGTAAAGTTAAAATATCTAGACATTGGCCTAGTTTTTTTATCTGACGCTTATTTCTGCTCTCGTTTGGATCCATCCAAATGTAGACAGGTTGTCGTAAGTAATAAGAAAGGGCAAAATAATCTTAACTGGCACCTTGATTTTCTGCTTTTGCTTCCCTTTCCCTAGGTTTGTGTTGCAACTTTTATTATGTTATGCACAGGGTGGGAGACAATATGAACCAAGGTTACCAGAAAGTTTCTGTGTAGATATTCCCTCCAATTGGTGTGCGAAAACATACTTGATTAGAAATCACCTATTTTCCTCGCTCCTTGACCACTGTCATTCTGCTTGTTGCTTATCTCCTCCTTTCATACAGTTTGAAAATGTTGATGCTCATAGTAATTCCAAACTTTTTCTGTTTCTGTTTTCTTACTGATTGTTCTGATGAATTGTCTCTAGTGGCAATAGTTTCATACTTCATTTCCTCCACATAACAGTATTTTCTCTGTATTTTCATTAGTTGGTTGTGTGTATTTAGAGATGTTTGATAGTTTTGGTAGACTGCAGCTACAGCAGAGAAACCCTGAGTTTTAACACATTAACACTTTACTGTCTGATAAAAGGAGCTGTAGACGCTTCTCATGAGTACCACCAGGGTACTCATTTTATCAAAGCATTTCAAATACTTCGCATAGGATATGTTGTTTTCATTGGATACTAGAGATACGCTACTAATTTATTTGTTAGAAGCTGTTGCCTCACTTTTCCACTGAAGTGTAGTCAAGGCTGCTTGCATAATGAAAAATAAAATTAAACTAGCAATACAACATACAAAATGTTCACAACTAAAGACAGAGGCTACCAAATAAAGCACATAAATAAGGCAGGAAGAGGCGGGTAACTAGCATGCCAGATGCATTTAAGAAAAAGATTTTGTGGAGTGGTGAAAAGCTGCCAGGAACGTGGTGCAACAGTTACAGTGTCTAGATGCAACTACAGAGGGGAAAAAAATCCTGCTTCCCAACCAAATGCAATTCAGATGTTGTTATGGCCACAGAGAATAGCCTCCGTAGAAGAACTTAATTAGCATGGTAGAACTTCCCTTATATATCCCAAGTCATAGAGGGCTTGAAGGGCTATTAACCAGAACTTTAAATTGGGTCCAGAAATAAGCTGAAAAGTTGCTATGAAGAAGTGACATGCTTCTGATGTTGGGACCCCAGTCAACAACGTGGCCTTAGCATTCCAGGCCAGCTGAAGTTTCCAGACTGCTTTTAAAGACAGCCTCATATATTGCACTGCAGTAATCCCTCCAGTTATGATGTAACTAAGCCCCAGCCAGATCCAGGAGTAGCCCCAAGCTGCAAACTTAGATCACACCATTCTGACCAATATCAGTGTTGCTAGATTCATACATTTAAAGAAAAATAGATTAGCACCAGTGCTGCAGAAAAATAAAATATCGAAAATTCAAATGGTTAAACCCAGCGCAGCTATAATGTTTTGTAAACTTGTTATTGTAGCAAAGAGAACACAAGAGCCTGAGGTGCATGTTCTGCCATCCCTTTTAGTGTTGTGTTTTAGCATTATTGATGCTAACCGTTGTTGGCATTTTAACCGGCCTTGGCAAACTAATTTCAAACATTGATGTAAAGCTATATTTATTGTAAATCCTAAAACAGGTATCATGCCATGCCATAGTTCATTCCTGTAGGAGAAAAGGAGTATCTGAGCCTGCCATATGTTTCATGTCTCTTAACAATGGTAAAGAGATGGAGAAATGTTTCATATACACTGGGACTTAATGGCAGAACAGTTTCAAGCAAATGTTTAATCAGGTGGCGTGTTCTGGGATTTCTCATATCTAATCTGTATGCCTGGACTTAAAGAACATTGGTACTCCCACATTACAAAATGTTCCTCATATGCACTCTTGCAACACTTCACAATAATATTACTCTCAGATGTGGAGCAAATTTTGTGTAATAGGGCTTAATGTAGATTCAGGAAAAAATGGCAATGCTGTTTAATTTTTTGTTAAATTAATCTATGTCTACAAGAATCTAGCTTCCTGCATTGAGGAATTCTTTCATGCAGAAGCACTCTAAAAAAAATCTCTAGCACATTTTATCCACATGATATTCCAATGCAAAGAGAGCAACACTTAGTCCAACCATGTTGCATGAAGGCTAAGGACTAAGTTTCCTAAGCCCAGTAGAGTCCAGCCTTGTTATTTACCAGATACCTTCCTTCCTTCCTTCCTTCCTTCCTTCCTTCCTTCCTTCCTTCCTTCCTTCCTTCCTTCCTTCCTTCCTTCCTTCCTTCCTTGTGCCACTTTCAAGAAAATTAATATTATGATCTATACCTACTTCATAATGACAGTATGATCGCATTTTTCCCTTTCTGACCTTCTCCAGTTCCCTCAGTCACTCACAATTGTTTAGAAATAAACAAGAAATAGTATTTTAAAACTTAATGAAATACCTGTAATATGTTTTAAGCTTAATGCAGTGTGCTGACTCGTTGTGACAGAAATGTTAACACTTGTTTTCTCTCTCCATCTAGGCCATATTCTGCAGTCTCCTTCCGCTAATGTGCTTCCAACCCTTCCGTTTCATGTGCTGCGCAGCTTGTTCAGCACCACACCTTTGACTACTGATGACGGAGTACTCCTCAGGCGAATGGCATTAGAAATTGGGGCAATACATCTTATCCTTGCCTGTCTGTCTGCTCTTAGCCACCATGCTCCAAGAGTCCCCAATTCTAGTTCTAACCAGACGGAGGTCAGTTTTGCTTCAGAATAATAAGTTCAGAAATATAAAGATGGTTGTTTTGTTTTTTTAAGCCAACATCCTTTCTTCCATGTATTCAGAATAATGGTCAAATCTGTACTTGCTTCCATAGAGATAAAATGTTTAATATTTGATTCTATAGTTGTGATGTCATACTAGGAAGTGGCATGTCTATAACTGACATATTGAAACATGACAGTATCTAATATCAAAGAGTTGGCTAATATCTATGGCCAGAAAAGGTTTCTCAAAACCATAAGTTGTTTACAAAGAATATCTGTTACCCTTACAGCAAAGCAACTTAGCTTAGGGGTATTCCTTGATACATCTTTGTCATCAGGAGCTCTAGTGTAGCTAGGAGAGCCTATCATCTGTTTTGTCAGGTTCACCAGCTATGACTGTTCCTGTACAGGGACAGGAAGAACGCTGTAGTCCATGCGCTGATAACCTTGCGGCTAAACTACTGTAATGTGCTTTGTGCGGAACTGCCCTCTGGCCTGGTTTGGAAGCACCAGCAGGTGCAGGAGGCAAGATTTATGATGAGGGCATCTGGCCAACAACATGTGACACCATAGTTAAAGCATCTGTCAGGTTTGAGGTTCTTGTATTAATTTACAAATCCCTGAACAACTTAGGTCCTGCATAACTCAGGAACTGCCTGAACCCTTACATTCCAGCTCAGTCACTGAGATAATATGCCGGAGCCTTGTTGGTCGTACCCCAAGTTGGCGAGGCTCATTTTACAAGAACAGGCAACCAAACCTTGAGCGTCTTTGACCCAGTCTTGTGGAATACTCTACTAATAGAGATTCAGCAAGTTTCTTCTGTTCCAAGTTTTAAAAACCTGCTGAAAACTTTTCTGTTCCATTAGGTTTACACAGACAATTCAGAATACATCTTTACGCAATAGTCATTTGAGTTCTGATTTAAACTTTTTATGTGGCTTTTATTGTATAGGTTTTACATACGGTTGTTGTGAACTGTATTTTATTTATGAATTAGCGGCATATACATATTTTTATAAATAAATAAACTGCTGGAGATCTGGCTCTAACATGTTCCAGGGTTTGATCATCCACCACATTATTCCAGTCTTTCTCCCTAATACGTATAAACAGTATGAACATAAGGTTTAAATGACTGCTTCCACAGCACAAAATGGATTTTGTGGGGAGGCCATATTAAAGTGCTTTTTGAAAAGGATTATAATTTACATCTAGCAAGAGACTAGAGTAGTTTTAATTAGCTTTACAGACCACATTTTGGAGGTTAGGGTTCCTGATATATGAAGCATGCCACTATGCATTTATAGACCACAAAAACTCACAATAGGAAATACTGTTTGTGGCTCCTTAGAACAAACTTATTTGGACTTGTAGTTTTTTAAAGTGTAGCCAAAGCTGGCATCTAGTCAACTAGTTCCAGGCCACTGAACATGCTACAAAATCCATAGTGCCTAAGCAAGCTTCATCTACAAATATTGCAGCCACACCAATCTTCTCTTTACATTGGACAAATAACCTTCATTAGAGAGATTAAGGAATTTGGGACAGGCATTTCAGGACATAGTAGATGACTTAACCATATACAGTGACAAGGGATACAATGAGAGTTGTGATAAGGTTCAAAGAACCTGCTAAGAATGCTTCCTGCTGACAGCTTCATTTGGCAAAATGATCCTCTAGTGAGAACACTACTGTGGAAAGTGATTGCTGTATCATCTTTTCTATGCTGTGTGATTCTTCTGGGCCATTAAACAAAACAAGTGTTATTTTAAATAATAAGCAATGCTCTGAAGTCCATAGAGGTAACCTTACATGTCTAAGTGCATTAGAAAATCAAGATGCTTATGTTCCAGTAAGACCTAGGAGATTTAAAGGCCGTAAGATCCCATTAAAGTTGAAGCATAGACACCCTTATGTAAGACACTTTATTGTTGTATTGCAACCTGAACATTGTCTTATAAGATTGCTGAGAGCAATTAAAATTGTGTTGTGGGTTTGGGAATCCATTAGGAATTGCTGCATAACGTACACAATAGGGTGTCAGTCACCAGGTAGTTTTGATATTCTGAGTAATTACATTGTTCTGTGCTCAAGTCGGTAACATGTTTTTGTTTTTGTTTGCTTATATAATAAGTTTTTATTCATTTTCAGTTACAGTCCAATAGTGGCCTCATTATAACAATACCAATATATAATACAAGTATTAATACCAATCATTCAAATACCGGATGGTTTGGTGATTTTCTTTATTTTTGAGTTCCAAAATCTTATTAATTTCAATTAGATTCCAGTCATAATAATAATCCCTTCTACAACAACTGCAGTATTAATAACTTCTATTCATGTTGACACATTAAATGATTTATAAAACTACAGATGAGGAACTCAAACAATATCCTTGATCTTCCTGTGTGTGGCAATTATTCCGTCCGTGGTGGTTCTTTCTGTCCTTGTAAGATGCTATGTCTTTCTTTCCCCCAGTTGTTGCTGTTATCCATCATGCCTTGGGTGGAGCTGATATCCCATTGTTGTTCCACAAATTTCTCTATCGCTCCATCCCGTGCTTTAACAACAGTAGCAAAAGTCACTCTGTCCCAGTAAATAACCTGTTGTCACCATTTTTCCTCTCAGCCTGGGTAATGGTGTTGTTGTGGCTACTCTCGAGTAAAGATGCACAAGTCCGTGCTTGTCTTTAATGGTTTTATTGTGCATACTATTTACAGTGCAGAGATAGCTGAAAACATGACCTTCTAGTCACTCTCAGAATATGAAATGAAGCGATTCTAAATAGTAGGGTGATTTATTTTTATTTTTACTAGCCACAGGTGTCAAGCACACATAACAGTGCAACCACAGAAGAACAGCAGCTTTACTGGGCTAAAGGCACTGGGTTTGGAACTGGTTCTACTGCTTCTGGATGGGATGTGGAGCAAGCTTTAACTAAACAAAGACTGGAAGAAGAACACGTCACATGTCTCTTACAGGTACTGGAGAACAGCACAACATTCATACATTGCCAAAAATTACCATTTGGTTTCTTATGTGTATTGGCTGTTTAGTTGTGCTTTAGTGCATTTTCCACTTGCATGGTCAAAAGACCCTTTCCACAATTCAGAGAACCTGGAGCTTCATTATTCCTCTCTTCCTTTCAGACTTTCTGTTGCTTAATCAACTTTTTAAAACACTTGGATGTTTGAAAAATATTATTTGAAGCACATTTGTAGCTCCTTCCTTCTTTGGGAGAAGGGAATGAAATCTGACATTTTTAAGGTGGTGTTTGTAACAGGAGTTCTTAAATTCCCCATTAAAATTGCCATTTTAAAATAATAAAGAATTCTGAACTTTTTTTGTTCTATTTTTTTTTGTCTGCCTAGTAATAAAAACTTTATAATATTGGGTTTCTTATTCATCAGATATATCACATACTCAGTTTAATAAAAGCCTAACTGTTACCTTTCAGCTCACATTCTATGTGACTTGTTCTACTATTATTAATCTAATTTTGACTCAGTGTTTTTAAACTGCTCAGGTTTTGGCTAGCTACATAAATCCTGCAGGCAGCACATCAAATGGAGATGTCCAGTCCAGCCACGAAAGTAGAGGACAAAACAGCAATGCCCTTCCATCAGTTCTGCTAGAACTACTTAGTCAATCATGTCTTATTCCAGCAATGTCATCTTATCTCCGCAATGATTCAGGTAATGTACTGCTCTTTGTTTTTAAAAACAGCATGTTCTAGTCTGGTAAATACATTTCAAGTTTTTATAAAAGTTGCTTTAGATATCAAATTCAAATGTAGCATTTGAAGTTTGGGTAATGTGTGAGAAATTAGTGGCTTGAAGCTAAATATAATTAGTCTGGAAGCAAGTAGAAGTGCAATTTGGCTGTGAGGTTTTTTGTGTTGGCAGTGCATATTTCCCACTTCTTATTCCTATTTTCTTACGTAAATGTGTACTGTTTAAATTTCATGTCCATTGTCTATGTGCAAGTACTGCAGTGATAAGCAGTAGAAGCTTCCACGAACACTATCTTTTGGCAGTAGGGCCCAGAATTGTTGCAGGTTGAGGGTCTGTCAGCATGTTATGTCTCAGTCCAATGTCAGCAGTTAGCCCAAATATATATAGTTCCTCTTCCTGTTGGGTGTGTGCATCCTTGCTTTCTGCAAAGCTGCTTCTGTTGACCTTTGAAGCTCTTGCTGTAGTGCAATTAAGCATGAGGAATTTGTCAAAAGTAGAAATAGGACTTGCCCTGTGTGCACATTAAAGCACTTTAGTGTAGGGTTTTTGAATTAGTTGAATTCTGTTTGTTCGGCCATAAGGAAAGACCCCAGCTGTCTTTGAGCACATTTCGATAATCCTACAACTGCTGAATTAAGGTTTGAATTCAGTGTAGTGTTATAGCAAATATTCCATCAGTGCAAGGATTTATTCCTGTGCAATGGAACTTTCTCTCCCTGTCCTCTCACTGAGTAAAATCTAAATCTGTTCTCTCAGCCTTGTGGAGCAGATTTGCGGATAGCACAGAGGGAGTTGAGGGAAAGTCCCATTGCCTAGACTTGCATAATGATTTAGTTGAATACCACCCCATAGGTGTTTTTGGACTTGACTTGCACTCTACTGCTTTTTCTTCATGATGAGAGTTACTGTGATATCAGCAGATTAGCATTTGTATTGCCAGGGATGGGGAACCTGTGGCTCTTCAGATGTTGTAGTCAAACTCATTATCTCTGACCACTGGCCATGCTGGCTGGGGCTGATGGAAGTTGGGAATCAAAGAATAAGTGGAGGGCCACAAGTTCCCTTTCCCTCTACAGTGATACCTCGGTTTAACAACAGTCCGGTTTAAGAACAATTTGGTTTACAAACTCCACGAAACCGGAAATAGTGTCTTGTTTTGAGAACTTTACCTCGGTCTAAGAATGGAATCCGAACGGTGGAAGGGCACCAGTGGTGGGAGGCCTCATTAGGGAAAGTGCGCCTAAGTTTAAGAACGGTTTCAAATTGTTAATGCCATGATCTCAAATGAAGCAGTTATACACAAATTCAGATCATTGCATGCTTTGTTGAAATCAGCAGATTGAAGCAGGAGTCTTCAACCTTTTAAAAACCAAGCATCCAGTTAGCCCAAGAGAACCCACTTTTCACCCAGATATAGATATTTAAATTTACTGCATAAATTTATACAGTTTATACTTTCTCTTCTTAGAAAAATACACAAGAAAAACCTGATGAACTGGTGGTATTGCTATTGGTGTTATCCCAGCTTAGGTCAGCATGACACAAGTGCACATCTTGAAATGCCATTTGACAATTTATAGACGAACAGAGGAAGCAACCTACATTTAAACCGATAGTTATGGACATAGAAGCAGTTAATGGGGAACAGCTATTGTCCTGAGGTCCACATCCAGTATCTGGTTGGCCGCTGTGGGGAGCATAGAGTTGGACTAAACGGGTCTCTCTTCTGATCCAGCTGGGCTTTCCTTAAAGTGGTAATATGTTCTAATGTGTCCCACTCAGAATAAACCCACTAAAATGAGGCCATTGTTTTAGATGGGTTTTCTCTGAATATGACTTGGATGGATATCACTCAGCATAATTAGGTGGTCAGACCTATTTCTGTTAAACACTTGAGCTGAATCACAGCAGATGCTTGGCTGTTTGGATTTTGATAGTGAATGGGAAGCACAGTTGCCTTGAGCCTCCTGTCGAACTCCCCTTTATCTTTCTTTCTTGCCTTCCTTCATTGTGAGGTTAACTGTTTCAACATTGGGCAAGGTGCATAAGTTCTGTATTTTAGACATTTCAGAGGAGTGTGAGGCATGAGAAATTTAGAATGATTAACATTGGCAAGCATATCTTTATTCCGTTTCCCAGTGTTACATTTTTAAAAACCTTGATATGAAGGCCATACTCCCTCTTGCACAAACTATATCAGTCCCAGAACAAGAACTGCTGGAAAGAAAAGCAACTCCTTGCTTTTTGAATGGGATGAAGGAAATTATGTTGTTGTTTTTTTAAATTATATTTTATTGATTTTATACAAAACAAAAACAAAAAACGAAAGATACTACATTACATATTTACCACTGGCTTCCACCCACCCTCCCTGGGCCCTCTTCTCCCACCAGAGGGACCCCCGAAAGGCAGGCAGCCGGCAGTGTTTCCTTTTATGGCTGGGTTTCTCCCCCACCCCTCCCTCCCCCCCCAGAATCCCCCCCTGCCACCGGGAGACTCCAAGAGAGGGAACGAAGAGGAGGGCATCCGTCCAGCCAATTTCCAAACAGAAGAAAGACAAACAAAAGAAAGAAGAAGAAAAAGGAAAAATGAAAGAAAAATGACTTCCCCAACCTCCCCCCTATCCCGATTTCCATTTTCAATTCTTATTTAACAGTATTCTTATTCTTATTCCCATTCTATTTCTACAAGAAAAAATTAACCTTATATTATAAAAAACTGTCCCACTTTTTAAATCCTCTTTAATCAAACTAGCTTGATCTTTCTAAATCTTTTTCATAAACAAATCTGCTCATTACTTTTATTTTTGACCTGCCTATTTTTTATCCTCCAAAGATCCTCTTTATTATTCTTATTTGTACAGATTAAAAATCATGATTTTCCCCCTCCCCGCCCCGATCACGGCCTTTCCCTTCCAGTCCAGTAAGTTCCAAAGTCGTCAGTCCAGTTGTCAGTCCTTTTTATCTGTCCTCAATAATTGATATTCAGTCTTCCTTCAACCCACCCCCTTCCTAACCTGTTTCAAAAACCAACCCCCTCTGCCTCCCCCTCCCCAGTCTTCTTTTCTTCTTTGCTGGCCATTTTTCTCATGGGTGTTCTGTCTCTCCTGTAGCTCTTGCATTATTGACTCCTGTGATCCATCTTTGTTCTTTAAATTTTCCTTTTTCCCATCGCTCAGTTCATACAGCCACTCGTCGTCTTGTGCCTTTTTTTCGGTTGAAACCTTTTCCTGTAATTCTTGTGTTCCTTCTTTAACCAAGTCCTCTTTTTGCAAATCTTGCTCCTTTTCCTCTGGTAAGTCCCGTTCTCTGAGCTCCTGTAGATCTTGATTTATTTCCAACAATTGTTGCTGAGTCTTGTATGTTTCTATTCTAAATTCCCATAAGAGTTTTATCACTTTGTCCTTGAACGCAGATGTGCAGTCTTTTGTTGCCATTGTTCCAGCTTGCTGAGGATGGCGCGAGGCTTGAGAACCAGGGGGTGTTTACAAAAGAGATATATTATTGCAAATCCAAACTGGAAACTGTATATTGTCCGTAGTATCTAACTTCAACTTTAAATTTGTTTCAAACATTCAATCAAAAAGTTTTTAAGTATCAAATCCTTATTGACATCCATCTTCACCGTCAGCTTACCGTCCTCTCCGGGCTGCCGATTTCAGGGCAGGGAGAAGCTCTCCCTTTCCTAAGGTGCAGGGAATATCAGCTTTAAAATAAGTCTCTCTCCTTCACCCTGCCACCGGAGGTAATTCTTTAAATTTAGTCTCTGAAGGAGTTCATATAATAAGCTGCTTTTCGCTGAGACTGGTCGTCATTTCAATTACACTGCTTCTTGCATCAATCAGTGGGAGAAGGTGACTTCCGTTGTTTTCCCCTTACTCCCGTTACCGAATTACAGTCCAATATTATATATTCAAACTTTACTCACGGGTTTTTCCAAATCAAAAATTTAGAAGAATCTGCCGCTCACCACCACCGGACTCGGAGCTTCACTTCGCTCAGGTAACGCTGTTCTCCAAAATGGCCCCCGCGACTGCAACCCTTTCTCTCCGGGACTCTTATTAGAGCTCGCCAGAGAATCGGGGAATCGCTAAAAAATGGGGCACCGCCGGAGCTTTGTTTCCAGAACTCTCGATCTGGAACTCTTTTGGGGCGCTGCGGCGCTTTCGCAGCCTTCCCCCCCCTCAGCGAAGCCGGGCTGTCTCGGAGCTCGAGACAAGCCCCGCCGGCCAGATCGGGCGACAAACCGGAAGTCAGGAAATTATGTTTTTGTTGTTGTTGAAAATAATGTGTTTGTCCCCAATATTTGCCATTATGTTCTCATTATTAATATGATTAACACTCATTCAAGTGTTATGCCTAGTGCCACTCTCCAACTACACCAAAAGTCTTTAAAATACATTCAGTTGTAACTAAGCTGCATTAAGTGATTTAAAAGTGTATAAAATATTTTAATGCTGTTTTTCAGGACTGAGGTCCTTTCAAGGCAGCTCACAGTAAAAACTATGCATTCATAGATTAGAATTACTTTGCTTTAAGAGGCTTATTCTGTAAATGTGGCAAATGAACAAGTTGGTCTACTAAAAGATCCCAGTGCACTGATTTGTTTCCTTTTCATTCTGCATACCCTCTAAGGACCTGCTCAGGGCAGCATGCTAACTGAAATGTCTGCCATTTTATCATTGCAGCTACCTTGTGTAGTGCCTTAAGCAAAATGATAGTGTCTGACCCAGATAACCCAGGGAGCTTCATTGCTCAATGAGAAATTTGAACTTGAGATTGATAAGCCCAAGTTGACCACAGCAGCCACTGCTCCACACTTTCTGAAGGATGCATGTGTCTACAGTGGAAGTGTAGCAGAGTGGGCTGGCTGGAAAACTAGGGTGTCATAAAAGGTCACCTCACAGCCAAGCAAGTGGCAGGAACCAATCATGGTAATACTGAACTTGGTGGATGGAAAATGGGTGGAGTGTGGAATGTTCCTGTTCACTGTTCCAGCTAGCTAAATGCACTTTCCACAGTGCTCCATTCTGTGTCCCCCTCCCCTGGTTTTTCATTCTGCCCCACAGCAGCCAGTCAATATTCAGTGTCCACTGAGCATGCTAAATCTTCATGTGGCTGTTTTGGGGATCCTCACAGGGTTTTTTCCTAAACATTTTTGTACTTCTGCAAAGTTTGGGATTCTTCCAAGCCTGCAGCTGTCTCTTTCTTCTGCATGGGTGGTGCTGTTTTGGTTACATGGACAACAGCATTCACAAGCTCCACAATTCAAGTACAGAGCAGTTCAAGTACACAGCTCCCTGAAGCCGCCTAATTGTCTCCTTGTGGTTTGTAGCTGCCCTGTCCTTTCTTTCCCCAAGTATTATTATTATTATTATTATTATTATTATTATTATTATTATTATTATTTATACCCCGCCCATCTGGCTGGGTTTCCCCTGCCACTCTGGGCGGTTTCCAACAAATACCAAAATACATTAAAATATCACTGTTTAAAAACTTCCCTAAACAGGGCTGCCTTTAGGTGTTTTCTAAATGTCAGGTAGTTGTTTATCTCCTTGACCTCCGATGGGAGGGCGTTCCACAGGGCGGGTGCCACTACCGAAAAGGCCCTTTGCCTGGTTCCCTGTAGCTTTGCTTCTCGCAGTGAGGGAACTGCCAGAAGGCCCTCGGCGCTGGATCTCAGTGTCCGGGCTGAACGATGGGGGTGGAGACGCTCCTTCAGGTATACAGGACCGAGGCCGTTTAGGGCTTTAAAGGTCAGCACCAACATTTTGAATTGTGCTTGGAAACGTACTGGGAGCCAATGTAGGTCTCTTAGGACTGGTGTTATGTGGTCTCGGCGGCCGCTCCCACTCACCAGTCTAGCTGCCACATTCTGGATTAATTGCAGTTTCCGGGTCACCTTCAAAGGTAGCCCTACGTAGAGCGCATTGCAGTAGTCCAAGCGGGAGATAACTAGAGCATGCACCACTCTGGTGAGACAGTCTGCGGGCAGGTAGGGTCTCAGCCTGCGTACCAGATGGAGCTGATAGACAGCCGCCCTGGACACAGAATTAACCTGTGGCTCCATAGACAGCTGTGAGTCCAAAATGACTCCCAGGCTGCGCACCTGGTCCTTCAGGGGCACAGTGACCCCATTCAGGACCAGGGAGTCCCACACACACACCCGCCCCCTGTCCCCCAAAAACAGTACTTCTGTCTTGTCAGGATTCAACCTCAATCTGTTAGCCGCCATCCATCCTCCAACCGCCTCCAGGCACTCACACAGGACATTCACTGCCTTCACTGGTTCTGATTTAAAAGAGAGATAGAGTTGGGTGTCATCCAGCCCAAACCCCCTGATGATCTCTCCCAGCGGCTTCATATAGATGTTAAAAAGCATGGGGGAGAGAACGGAACCCTGAGGCACCCCACAAGTGAGTGCCCAGGGGTCTGAACACTCATCATTCCCCACCACCACTTTCTGAACACGGCCCAGGAGGAAGGAGCGGAACCACTGTATGACAGTGCCCCCAGCTCCCAACCCCTCTAGACGGTCCAGAAGGATGTTATGGTTGATTGTATCAAAGGCTGCGGAGAGATCCAGCAGAACTAGAAAACAGCTCTCACCTTTGTCCCTAGCCCGCTGGAGATCATCAACCAGCGCGACCAAGGCAGTTTCAGTCCCATGATGAGGCCTGAATCCCGATTGGAAGGGATCCAAATGGTCCGCATCCTCCAGGCGTGCTTGGAGTTTTTCAGCAACCACTTGCTCAATCATCTTGCCCAAGAATGGTAGATTTGAGACTGGGCGATAATTCGCCATATTTGCCGGGTCTAAAGATGTTTTTTAAAGAAGCAGTTTAATTACTGCCTCTTTCAGGGGGACTGGGAATACTCCCTCATAGAGGGAAGCATTTACCACCCCACGGAGCCCATCGCCCAACCCTTCCCGGCTCACTTTTATTAGCCAGGATGGGCAAGGGTCAAGGAGACAGGTGGTCGGTTTCACTCGCCCAAGCAGCCTGTCCACATCCTCGGAGGTAACAGATTGAAATTGATCCCATGAAACATGAGTAGACAGAGCTCCAGCACTCTACCGCTCCGGCCCTGCTCCCACGGTGGAGTCTACCTCCCTCCAAATCTGAGTGACTTTATCTGCAAAAAACTTTGCAAAAGCATTGCAGAAGAAATTGGGGTCCCTACCAGGCCCCGATGACGAAGGTGATTCGGATAGATTGCGAACCACCTGGAACAGTCTCCTGCTGCTGTTTTCTGCAGATGCGATAGAAACGGTGAAGAAGGTCCTCTTCGCCATCACCATTGCCACTTGGCAGGCTCGAAGTTGAGCTCTAGCCCGTGTCTGGTCTGATTCAGAATGAGTTTTCCCCCACCAGCACTCTAGCCGTCTCAGCGACTGTTTCATCGCCCTCAGCTCCAGGGAAAACCACGGGGCTGTCCGGGCTCCATGCAATCGGAGAGGGCGCTTCGGAGCCAGACAGTCAATAGCCCTGGTTAACTCTACATTCCAGTGGGCCACCAGGGAATCAGCTGAAAGGCCATCAACATGGGATAAAACATCCCCTACCACTCTCTGGAAGCCAATTGGATCCATTAAGTAGCGGGGGTGGACCATCCAAATCGGTCCCACCTCCGTGCAGAGGGGAAGGGTTGCGGAGAAGTCCAGTTGCACCAGAAAGTGATCTGACTATGGCACTTCTTTTGTTTCGCTTTTACTTAATGTCAGATCACCAACATTCATAGACACCAGGTCCAAGGCATGTCCGCGGCTATGAGTTGGGCCAGACTTATTCAGGGACAGCCCCATGGAGGCCATGCTTTCCACGACGTCCCGAGCGGCTCCTTGTAAGGTCGTGTTGTCATGAATGTTAAAATCCCCTAAGACAACCAAGCTAGGTGTCTCCAGGAGCACATCCGACACGACCTGAACTAGCTCGGGCAGGGAATCCTTGGTGCAGCAGGGAGGTCAGTACACCAAAAGGAATCCTGTACTGCCCCTATTGCCCAACTTCCAGAACATGCACTCAGAAAACTCGGTCTTACCAATAGGACGCCTGGTGCAAACTAATGACTCCCTAAAAATCACTGCAACCCCCCTCCCTGCCCACATGGCCTGGGTTGCTGTGCGTAAGAGAAACCTGGTGGACAAGCAGCGGCAAGGACAGACCCATCTGCTTCATCCAACCAAGTCTCGTGTCACACATGCCAGGTCAAATCCTCCATCCACATTCAGGTCGTGGATGGCAGTGGTCTTATTCATCATTGACCTGGCATTGCACAGCAGCACTTCAGATCATGTGGGTATCCCTTGCCGATTCCAGTATCCGTCCGGTCAGGACCAGACACGGAGGCCAAGAGTCCCTGCCCAATAAAGTATTTTGAACAAAAGAGAAACAAAGCATCCCTTTTAGATCTCTGACATAATACTGCATTTATATCTTGTTTCCCCTATTTTAAGACGTAGTCATAAAATAAGCCATAGCAGGATTTTTAAGCATTCAAGGAATATAAGCCATACCCCGAAAATAAGACATAGTGATAGGTGCAGCAGTAATGCCAGCTGCGGCAGCAACTGTTTTAGCCAGTTAAGTTTCTGGCTTCCAACAGAGGCATCATTTAAATTAGGACAATAACACAAACATACATATTGCAAACCAACAACACATTGTTTGTAGAATGCTGTGCACCCTAGTTAGCTTGGCCGATTAAAAATATCAGACCCAGACCTATACTGTTAGTGAGCTTCAGAATAAAAACAGGAGGGGGGGGAACCCATTTCCAATATGTAGGTGGTTAGATTTTAAAGGAGTGGGGAATGTATTTCAGCTTGAGGGCTACATTCCCTTCTGGGCCACCTTCTGGGGGGCCATACACCAATGGTGGAGAGAGTAGCTTGTGCCAATTTTGCCTTTGCACGGTAAGCTGGTAAACACACACACACACACACCCTCTGTATTCTCCATCCAGACCCTGGGCCTGAGGTTCCCCAGCCATGATGAAATGTGCTCTCCAAAATGTGGTTGCATTTTGAATGTGTTTGGTCTGTAGATGGCATCAATTTGCTGCAGTAATAATGAAATTCCTACCTACTTAAGTGATGGGCCAGACTTAATAGCTTAATCAATTTCTTGTACTGATGAATCAATCAAACCCTGTTTCTTAAATCATAATTGAAATCGTTCTAAAATACCTTCAAATAGCTCCTAAGCCCTTCTCTTTGCATTTTCCCCTTGCATTCTATATGCTTTGTTGATTGGTTTAGACCTGCTCATTCAATTAAAATGTTATGAAAACATGCTGTAGTAATTGCTTCTTATCGGACTGGCACAATTACAAATAGTCACACATTTTTACTAATGCTGTTTATATGGAAGGGTGATTACCTACCTGTTCTCTCTATGTCTAGGGTAAAATCTAGTGATATCCATGCATGCATGAGCAGGCCAGCTATTCATGGTTTGGATTTCGCCTTCCTCTCTTCCCCCCACATGCCCCTGAAATCACTCCACAGGGGGCTGCAGAGGGAGGAGAGGGAGGGAGGTGAAGCCTCATTCTTTTCACCCAACATTGGAATTCACCTCTTGTTCATTTAAAAACAGGTGGGGGGGGAGAAAAAGTGTATCCTCCTGTGCCAGTATCCTAATTGTATGGCTTAGGGGAAGTGGTGAATGTGGGCAGTGTTTGTGGCTGCAGTGAGAATTATGGAAGGTTGATTGGGTTGATGAAGGCTATTAACATCTATTTACACAAACAAACCTGGTTACTTGTGTTGCAGTTGACGTATAGTCTTTGGTACAATATTCTTCGTGATACTGTAGTTTGGGCTTAGAAGTAAATCAAGGAAACATTGTTTAGCATTGTAATATGGTTTATTCCACTTAAAACGATAAGTAGAACTATGTGTCCAGCTTCTGCTTGTATCATCTTGCCTTTATTCATGGCCCACTTCTTTCTTTCTGATCTCAAATATGGCCTCTCTGTTGCATGCCAGGGAAATAAAGCTCTTCTGTGCTCCTAAAATCCTTTATATATCTCTGAGTACTTGGCTAGTCTCCCAAGCATTAGTTTAGATGTTCACAATAAACATGGTTTAATTTAGATTAAGGAATCAGTGCTTTCACTGGGTAGAGAATTTGGTTCCTGGGAGGACTGAGATCAACCTACCTTTCTCTAGGCCCCAGTTCCCCACCTATAAAGCGACCTTCATGGTGCTTTAGGAATGAGCATTATGTAAAAGATTAAATAGCAGTAGATGGCAACAGCCTTGTTCTATATCTACTCTTATTATAAATATTTTTATTTTTTTAAAAAATGTGTGTGTATCTCATTTAATAAATCGCTCCCCCCACCAAAGATATCATGTTGGAACTAGAAGCATGGAGCCCTAGTTTCAAAATTATTCTGAATTTTAAAAGCTTTATTCAGAGGATGGCCTGGCAGTACTATGAAGATGGTCCTTTTAAAGAATTGGTTTGGTTTGAAAGTAGAATGTGAAAAACATATGTACGTTTTCCTTCAGAAATAATAGTGGCCCAACAGCATAGCCCTATGCCTGTTTACTTAGAAGGAAATCCCAATGGGTTCAATCCAGATTAGTCCCAAGTAAGTGTGAATTTGATTGCAGCTTAAAGCTTGTATCCTTCCAAACTCCTCTACAATAACTTCCTTTGATTTATTCAATGGAATTTTAAGTATGTGAATCCAGGCCATAGGCAGTATGCAACTTGGAGAAAGAAGCTATCTGGTTTGGTTACTTACATGCAACTTAAAATTCCAATTAATTGAGTTGAATCCCGACTAAGTTAGTTAAACTTTAGTCCTATTTAAATAAATGGAACTTGCCACGTTGATTTCAATGGAAAACAAAGTTCACGTAACACAAGTTCCAGCTCATTGTATTTAAATTGAACACTTAGCTTAACACATAGCTTAAAGTGAACACTTTGTTCACTTTAAGCTATGAGAGAGCCTTTTAAAAAAATTAGGGTCATTTTTAAAAATGGATGAACCTTTCCAAAGAAATGCAAACTACATTTTGTAGTACAAATATTTTTAAATGTTCTCTTTTGTATAGAACATCTCTCACAGGCATGGGTGAAAAAATGATATCCAAAGGCAAAAATATTGACACGATTGTCAGCTATATAATGGTTAAAAGTATTGCTGGAGAATAGTCATTTAAAATTTTATTTACTCATAATACAGTACTTTACAGTGCTCTTTTTTTCTACACTTCATATATAGTTGTGTAAATTTTAGCACATAATGATAGTTTTAAAACGAACTGGACTCCTCCCACCCTGGTTGTCCACCTACACAGAGGTACATAGTCACATATCCAAAAGCATAATCGGGTCAAGTAAATAAAACATCTTGTAGGAAGGTTTTATGGCACCATTATCTTTTTTTTTAACCTGCTTATATATGCCTTGCATATTCATTGGCTGTAGAATGCCATATGCATCTCCAGTATTTGAGCTTTTGCAGTCATCAGTGAGAAGTTGAATATCTGTCATTTCTATAACTTAATAGTCTTAACTGGTTTCACAGACATGTTTTGCAGTCACTGCTCTTGTGCCTCTAAATAGGCACTTCTCACTGGAATGTGTTTGATAGACTCTATTTCCTGTTGGGCAGTGTTCACCAACCTTACTTGCCATTGCTGGTCTTTTTGCACTATGTGCTGCTCCGAGTTGCTAGAAAACCATCAAAGTGTTGTGTAGATGTAAACAAAAACAATTACAAATAGATTAAGCACTGTTCCAATGATTCCCAGCAGAGCTAAAACAGATTCCTCCTTTTCCTCACTCTCTTCTTGCCTTTTTACGTCTTCTAGTGTTGTGATGGCAGAGCTCCTCATTTTTCCTGCAAATGTCTTCACCAGTGTTCCTACAGCTGGCTAAAAGGGAGAAGAAAATATTACTCCACATAGTAACTTGGAATTGGTTCACTCTCTCTCTTTCTCTCTTCCACACACCCTTGGTCACTTGCCCCCTCCCCTCCTCAGTCTCTCTATGTGTCTATACTGTTATAGTGTAGCATTTTGTTTTTCACAGAATGATTTCAATTAGGTTTGTTGCAGGATGATTTCAATTAGGAACCTGTACCTGCTCTGCTTTAATACAGCTGTGCTTCCTATTCTAAGAAAGTTGTTATCAGTTGTCTCTCCACTGATAGCCCAATAACTGGAAATAGCCAGGTGTTTATATATCTTTATGATAGGATATTGAAGTGCAAATTTCCTAATGTAGAAATAGTAAGTGTCGTTAGTCTTACTTGTGAAAAAGTAGGCTAGTTTTAATAGGCTTTATAAATCCCCACAATTGTGTGCTTCTAGAACAAACACAAAATACAGATTGCATGCAATCCCCCTAAAAGAAAAATACATCGTAAAGATGTTTTCATGTGATACGTTATAGCGTTAGAAAGGCTTGGAAAGTATGTGTCTTGTGTGGAATAAATATCAGCCATTTGGTAAATTGTCTGTTTTCTGTGATATTGAAATACATTTAAGCTGCATCATGTACACATTTACCTGAAGCCTCTTGAACTCAGTAGGGCTTTCTTCTGAGTGTGTGACTGTGCTGTAGTTAAAGCTTTTAGCTGCATAGTTCTGCCTATAATCTTAATGTGTTTTGGTATCAAGTGTGCAATTTTACTTATTTGCTGTCTGTTGCCTTTAAATGTTACTGTTGAAAAATTTTGTTAGTGTGGTCAGAATGTTATGCCTAATGGTTGTGCATGTTTACACACTTAACATTCAGAAAGACATTCTATGTTACAACGGTCTTGGCTTCTCCTGAAGTCTCATGGATCTTTTTATTATTACCATTGCATTTAAAGGTAAAATGCTGGCAGCAATCAAAATAAATAAACTCATTTGTGAATAAAGATTTTTAAAAGCCTCTCTTACCCTACATTGCATCAGGAATAAAATCTCATCAGACATGCTGCTTACTCCTCACTGCAGTGGAGAAACAGCCTTATCTTCATGGAAGGCTGTTCTTTTCACTCAAAGCAGAAATTATATGCATGCATGAACAATTTCTTGATAGATTAATCTGTGGATGCGATAATATTACAAAATCTTCCGAGAAATGTAGGCGTTATTTTGGTTATCCACTGAAACGATGCGTTGTTAGTAAAGAAACCTCTGCTCTGCATATCCAGGTTGTATGTTTCTTCCCTGTTTAAATATTGAATTCTTCCATAAGATGAAACATTTTCTGTGCAAACAGTGATTGTACCATTAAGGCTCCAGTTAAAATTTAATCTCCCACTTCTTGTCCTGTATATGTAGCTGTTCCCCAAGACATTCCAATGGAATGGTCGTTTGACATCTTCTCGACGTGGGTAACTCTCTGAATATGTTTCTCTCGTGTAGCTGAGTTGTAAATCCAAATGTAGCAGATATTAGTCTGTTTACATTTTTGTCCAGAAGGAAGGAAGTTTCTTGTTTGCTCTGGGGTTAGGAGTGTAGCACACCTGCATTCAAAGCATCTAACAAATAATTCCAAGGCATTCTTCGGAGCATTGCATAACTTAGCAGCCAGTCAAATCTGAGGAGTGGAATGACAGTGGCTTCAGTTGCATGCTGTAGTGAGTGGTGACATTGATTAAACATGCAGTTGGCACTTGCTGAATAAAGAACAAGCTACAAGTCACCCTTGCAGACAGTGAATTGCATAACAATACACGGTGGTTCTGCTGTTTCATTGTCAGGCCAGTCACATTTTAATCCAGTAACAACTGTGAAAGTGTACTGTGTAGAATAAAGCCAGGTTAGCTGTGTGTCAGGGTTTTCTGACAGTGTGCTCTGTTACAAATAGATGACATTACGGCATTCATGCTGAAACAGGCTGGCTGGGTGCTGTTTTTTTTTTTGTCCCTTTCATTCTGCTTCTTGTAGGCTATTGTTTTGGGATGGAATTTCCTTTTAATGTGCATTTATTCCTCTCCTGTGCTCTACCCGAAGAATACAGGTCAGTGTGAACATTGTCAACATAATACAATTTACAAAAGAAAATGTTCGCCATCTATTGTGGTAGGAAGCAATAACTTGAAATAATTTGGTGTATGAATTCTGGATCTAAGTGTTTTTCAGGCTGGTGTGTGAGATTTGTCTGTAATACTTGTTCAGTATTTTTTTCTTTGAGTATTTATAGTTAACTTTTGTAGGTGGCTATCTCACTGGAAGGCATTTCAGTATTTATTCATTAACAGATACATGGAGATTGCTATTGAATGAAAACTGTTTGCTTGCATGCAGTGTCTGTGTGATGTACAACTAGCTTCCCTTGTCTACAGATGTGTTCTTTCTCTGAACATTTTTAGGAGGGGCTCCTCCCAGGAAAATCTTGTGGTTCCTGTGATTTTCCTTTTAAAGGAATTAAAAGCCTCAAAAGGTGTATGCGGAATAAAAGAATAGTGTTGCTGTTTAAAACTTGATATGTAACAGAGTCCGCAATAAAATGGAAACATATTCTAAAACTGCAGTACTAATAGTATGGCCTTCTTCAATGTAAAGCAACACATTTTTTTATATTACTGACATTCTTAATACTAACTAAGCTTGGCATGAAGAATCTTAAGACATTTTTATGTCCAAAACCAACTGGGGAAATGGTATTGAGACATGTGTTATTGTTTACATGACTTGAGTTCCATCATATATCCTATTCCTATTTTCAAAAGAGGGTGTATGTTCAAGCATGAGTACTGAAACAGAATCCATATGTTGATCTGTATGTGGTTGATTCCTGCAAAACAAGCCTCTTTAAAATATGCTTTAAAAATACATGGAATTTAAATGCATGTAAGGAATTATCAACAGTTGCCTGGTATATATGTTTATTGGCTAGAAATAATATTTTATTTTGGAAAGAATTTAAGTAATATCCTTATAATAAATCAGTCAGCATCCTATTCTGTAATACAAATCGATTGTGAAATAGCAAAGAAGTCTCCAGGTACCAATATGAAACTTGAATTTCCAGACCTGAATGCCTCTATTCTTGATCTATTTTAATTCGATTTACTGGTAAAAACAAAAACAAAACCCCCAGTATATTTAGCCTGATCTGTCTTCAGCCATATATCTGAGTTCTCTGGAATCCAAAAATGTGCGTGGTTGATCAAAATAATCAATTTACTATTTCAAGCCTTGGTAAAGTCAGATATCAATATTGTTCAAGTTAAATGTACATGTTTAACATTTAGGTAAATAATATTTGTTCTTGAACTCCTAAAGCAGCATGCAGAGCTATAAAAACAGACAATCCCTGCCCTCAAGCTTGCAATCGGAAAAGATATAGCACAAAAGGCAAATGGATTGGAAAAGAGAAGGAAATAAGCAAATTTAAGTACCAGTTCTTGGGTGCCAGTGTCTGCTGGAATTTTAACAGTTCAAGGAGAACAGGAGCCAAAAGTTTCTGGTCTGGCCCTGAATCCTTTTTCTTCCCTGCTCTGCTGCAGCTTGATGGAATGCCAGGTGACAATTGATGAGGGATGGAAGTGGAAGTGGCTTATCAGCTAAACTGCCGATATTGGTAGCTCTGCATCTCCCACTGCTCAATTAATAACTACTGTTATTTCCTCTTAAAAGCAATAGTAATTTACTATTACTGAATGAAGAAATACATAAGTGACTCTCTCCCCCCCCCAATAGCCTCTGTTGGCAGTGGTTATCTTGATGGAGAATTGTTTGATGTTTTCTGTTCCTAAATTGAGCACATCTTCCTACCCACCATACTCTGCAACTTTTCTATGTGAAGGGACTGCTAACGTCAACAACAGCATCTTATACAGGCTTGTTTACATAATGAAAAGGCAATCTATGATTTCATAGAATCACAGAGTTGGAAGAGACCACAAGGGCCATCCAGTCCAACCCCCTGCCGAGCTAGAAACACCATCAAAGCATTCTTGACATATGCCTGTCAAGCCTCTGCTTAAAGACCTCCAAAGAAGGAGACTCCACCACACTCCTTGGTAGCAAATTCCACTGCCGAACAGCTCTTACTGTCAGGAAGTTCTTCCTAAAGTTTAGGTGGAATCTTCTTTCTTGTAGTTCGTGTCCCCTTCTCTGGAGCAGCAGAAAACAACCTTTCTCCCTCCTCTATATGACATCCTTTGATATATTTGAACATGGCTATCATATCACCCCTTAACCTTCTCTTCTCCAGGCTAAACATACCCAGCTCCCTAAGCCGTTCCTCATAAGGCATCGTTTCCAGGCCTTTGGCCATTTTGGTTGCCCTCTTCTGGACACGTTCCAGCTTGTCAGTACTGTATCCTTCTTGCACTGCGGTGCCCAGAACTGGACACAGTACTCCAGGTGAGGTCTGACCAGAGCAGAATACAGTGGTACTATTACTTCCCTTGATCTAGATGCTATACTCCTATTAATGCAGCCCAGAATTGCATTGGATTTTTTAGCTGCTGCATCACACTGCTTACTCATGTCAAGTTTGTGGTCTACCAAGACTCCTAGATCCTTTTCACATGTACTGCTCTCAAGCCAGGTGTCTCCCATCCTGTATTTGTGCCTTTCATTTTTTTTTTGCCCAAGTGTAGTACTTTACATTTCTCCTTGTTAAAATTCATCTTGTTTGCTTTGGCCCAGTTGTCTAATCTGTTAAGGTCATTTTGAAGTGTGATCCTGTCCTCTGGGGTATTTGCCACCCCTCCCAATTTGGTGTCATCTGCAAACTTGCTCAGGATACCCTCAAGCCCATCATCCAAGTCATTGATAAAGATGTTGAATAAGACTGGGCCCAAGACAGAACCCTGTGGCACCCCACTAGTCACTACTCTCCAGGATGAGAAGGAGCCATTAATGAGCACCCTTTGGGTTCGGTCAGTCAGCCAGTTACAAATCCACTGAATGGTAGCATTGTCTAGCCCACATTTTACCAGCTTCTTCACAAGAATATCATGGGGCACCTTGTCAAAGGCCTTGCTGAAATCAAGATAGGCTACATCCACAGCGTTCCCTTCATCTAGCAGGCTTGTAATTCTGTCAAAAAATGAGATCAGATTAGTCTGACATGACTTATTTTTCAGAAACCCATGCTGACCTTTAGTGATCACAGTGTTTCTTTCTAGGTGCTCACAGACTGTTTGCTTAATGATCTGCTCTAGAATCTTTCCTGGTATTGATGTCAGGCTTACTGGGCAGTAATTGTTTGGGTCCTCTCTTTTCCCCTTTTTGAAAATAGGGACAATATTTGCCCTCCTCCAGTCTGCTGGAACTTCGCCTGTTCTCCAGGAATTTTCAAAGATTATTGCCAGTGGTTCTGAAATCACCTCTGCCAGTTCTTTTAATACTCTTGGATGTAGTTCATCTGGCCCTGGAATTTTAGCCTCCCCTTTCTATATTTCAGATATAATGTAAGACTACGATACACAATAAGATTTCAGAAGTCACACTAAACTTAGCGTGACAAAAATAAGTCGTCGCGAGCCTGACACTTACGCACTGCCCCAGCACAAGTTATGTTGCTGGTTTTGCTTAGCTATAGCTTGTCTTGTTACCCAAGTCAAAGTATGATTAACGTTTGAAAGTAGTTCACTTCAAACTCTTGACTTGACTTAGCATTAGCCACAGTTTATCATTTGAATGGCATGATAAACTGTGTTTAATGAAAATCAGGAGGGGAAGCATATGAGCATATGAGTGTGATTTAGATTGACATCTCAACACCATCAGTATATCAGTTTGTTACTTTTTAAATAAAAGCAACAACAGTTCTCCAAATATAAGCTCTTTCACACACCCCTTTTTTTGAGCCACAAGGCTCTCCCCTTTTATCTAGAGCAGGTATTGACAAACCAACCATGCATTTTTTTAACCTTTTACCATATACTTGCATGGTGGTAGTGCTCCTGTTCTGATTCACCTTGGATCATGCTGCAACCCATCCTTCCATCTTCTAAGTTGCTAAAGGCCCAAGGACAATGCACTTAGATTTATTTATTTATTTATTTAAGTTTCTTTTCTGGGCAACACCATCCAACATGGCTTACAGCATTGGAGGGGAAACCCACAAGGATAATAATAATAAAAATAAATTTTTATTTATACCCCGCCCTCCCCAGTCAAAACCGGGCTCAGGGCGGCTCACACCAGTAAAATTACAATAAAACATAAAAAGCAACTGATTAAAATACAGATTAAAATACAGTATTCAAATTTAAAATTTAAATTTAAAATCCAGCCTAATTTTAAGTAGTCCATAAATCCAAGCCATGAGGGAGGAAAACACAGGGGTCAGACTAAGTCCAACCCAAAGGCCAGGCGGAACAGCTCTGTCTTGCAGGCCCTGCGGAAAGATGACAAATCCCGCAAGGATGACAACAACCTTTCATTTAAGAATTCATCTGGTTGCTGAATGATGAAATAGTTCAATGTACAACAGCTATTTAGCTATAACAGCCTGTTGAAGGACCTTTAACATTGTGACCTCATTTTAATTCATGGCAGTCCAAGATTACAGGTTAAATCTTGTGCAGCAATGTTGAATGAAGCCAATCAATTATCTACAAAGCAGCTAAAGCAGCATTTTGCAACTAAGGTAGCAAATAACCACCATCTTAAATAACAGCTGGAGCTGTATTTTTGTGACACTTTTGATACAATTAAAACTCTGATGAAATACCTTCTACGATAGACAAAGGAAATATTTTTGTAAATATAGTCAACCCCATCCAAACATTTGTTTTGTTGTTGTTTTACAAGCAAAGCACATGTTTCTCGATATAACTTTGACATCCAACAGACCATTATTACTATGGTGTTTGTCCAGTTTTAGTTCTTTATAAGTCATTTTAACCTTCTATAGATCCTAAGAACATATGTTAGCTTCTGTATAAAATCAGATATTTCCAGAACTTCAGGCAATATTTCATGTCATATGTACATCCAATCAAATGGATTCTATTACATGATTAGAGGAGTGATAAATTTATATCATGAACAGTGTATGTTGGGAAATCTGAATATTCTATTGATTATTCTAATGATTATAAGAGTGTACTGTGCAGACATTGCACATTTTCTTGTGTTGGGAAAATTAAGCAGTTGGAATTATTCAGCACTGACATGGGTAACTGTGTGCCAAAATTTGTAGGGTCCAACCAAGTGCAGTATGGTAGAGGATCAGAATGTGGTTTACCCGAAGAACTAAAACACAAAATACAGTGGAACCTCGGTTTATGAACACCTCGGTTTATGAATTTTCGGTTTATGAACGCCGCGGACCCATCTGGAACGGATTAATTAATTTTCCATTACTTTCAATGGGAAAGTTTGCTTCAGTTTATGAACGCTTCAGTTTATGAACAGACTTCCGGAACCAATTACACCCATGCTTCAGTTTATGAACGTTTCAGTTTAAGTACTCCGCGGACCCGTCTGGAACGGATTAATCCACTTTCCATTACTTTCAATGGGAAAGTTTGCTTTAGTTTATGAACGCTTACTCCGCGGACCGTCTGGAACGGATTAATTCACTTTCCATTACTTTCAATGGGAAAGTTCGCTTCAGTTTATGAACGCTTCAGTTTATGAACAGACTTCCGGAACCAATTGAGTTCATAAACCGAGGTACCACTGTAACATATTGTAGCAACGAACTTTAGACTGCAATACAAATTCCCAAGCCTATCATTAAAATATCTTCTATCTAGGTATCTTAGTTTTCTGTGTCTCTGTAAATCACACAAGGATCAATGAAGGCATAAATAAGGCATAGTTATTCTTACACTTTCATTGCTCACCTTAAATCTGTCTGGGCAACCACTCATCACAGTTCAAATGATTACAGTGCTCTTGCCAATCTGTCTCCTTAAATAACCACTTGCCAATAACCTCATTGTTGCAATAATCCATAGCTAATTTTCTAATATTTCTTGTACTTTAGATCTAATTATACCTTACTGAAGAGAATTATTGAATGGAGGAATTATTGAATGCCTATTTTTTAAAGAAGAATAAAGGGTGATTTAGATAAACTTGATGAGAAACAGTAAATTTTAAAAAAATGGAATGAAAAGGAATAATTGCCCAAATGCCTTTAGGCAGGGCAGGGCTGTGAATGTACTGCTGTTCCATGGGAGCACAGAATGTGATATTGAAAGTAGACTTCTGCTTTCAGTGAATCATTACTCTCATTTTTTGAAAGAAATAAAAAAGTTTCAAGTCCCTACCTATGATTGCTTGAAAATATGTGGACAAGGGCTGCTGAAATCTAAAAAAACCAGAGGAATTGCCAAATTAGAATTTCAGTAGTTGGGAAGAAGTGTTTCCATGCTCCTTCCCTTTTCTATGACATTGCAGAACGAAAAAGAATGCTAGCCATGTCTTTGAAACTAACAAGTCCCAGTTGTTGTCTTGCAAACAATAATTTGATTGCCATTTTCAGAATCGAGCAATTGTTAAAATAATCAGTAGTAAAAAGAGACACATCTATAGTACTATATTTTTCTAGAAACTGTAGAGACATTGGTTACAGCACCATGTTTACTTTACTTTACCAGAATTCTTAATTGAAGTTTTTAAAGGAATATAAAATGATTGCAGCGTTGTCTTATTAAATGGTTCCAGAGTCCTTCCTTATGATGGCAGAAGGGCATTCACCTCACCTAGCTTTTTACTCAACGTTTTGATATTAAAATTGTAATATAGTGGCATTTTTGGCACAGATAGAGCTGCTAAGCTATCTGAAAAGAATGAAAATGTTTCCTTCCTTCTTTTTTCTTTTTCTCTATTCGATAAATGATGCCCCACCTATCTTGTACAGAGTTCTCTGGGCAAGCTCTTCTTTCAAAAGCAACAGGACTACAGAGTGTTAATTAGACATTTCATAAAAGACTAGCCTCCGGTTGTTGCTTAAATAGAAAAAGCAAAAGGCAGTAGAGCGTGAAGTATTTGGAACTGACACTACAGCCTCTAGCTTAGACTATGTTCATATATCGTATGTTTGAAAAGGTGCAGTAAGGAAGCAGAGATCAGGAAAGGCTGCAATTCTGAATTATTTGGAAACAGGAAACAGAAGCTTGACATTTGTTAAGAAACGTATTTTCTGAAGTGCTAAATATTTGGCTGTTCTTATAGAACAAGATTACTATTAAACACTAATAAAATAACAAAAACTGTGCTATCTTTCCTTCTTAAGTACTATGGTCACCATTTTAAATCTTTGGCGTGTTAATGGGATTTTCAGGGATCTAATTAACTAACAGACCCTAAGGGTTTCAGGCTCATTAGCATTATTGGTTCATGACTATGAAGTCCTCAAGAATGACTGAAGTTATCACATAGTATTCAGTGGATGGCACAGTTGCTCCAGAAAGATGCTCTTTGGAGATTTGCTTTGCTTTCCATAGCACATGTTCTTGTATTTTTTTTAGTATTAGGAATGAATGCCTAACTTAATTTTTGTTTTGTTTGCTTTGGTAAATGTGGATTGTGATGCTTATGCCTTTTGGCACTTGTGGAACAGAGACTTTTAAAGAAACCAATCTCTTTTCATTTCATACTTAATTCACTCAAAAATGGTTTTCAGATGAGGCTGGCTTTTCGTACAGCAATGTTGACGGAGATGTGCAACATTCTGTTAAACAGCATTCAGGTTTTTGAGAATTTTTTCCTGTTTAAAAGCCTCATCCAAAGCATTGCCTTGACTGTTTGCTATAGTTGTATGAATTCTATAGAATCTAGTGACCTTCCAAGGTTAACCCCACCCCCAATTCTAGGAAACCTTTTACTTCTCCACAAAAGTGGTGGTCCTGTAAATTTCATAGGTGGGTGTAAAACTCTAAACTTCTTTTGCACCCTGAATTTCCTCCCCAAAGATTTACCTGTGCAGGCTTGACAGCACAAGCGGGAAAGACTCTGAAAGAGTGAATTAGGGCACGTGACAAGGTTTCCCATCTGCTCTTTCAGACTACTTCCAACACACTGACAGTATACACAATTGATGCATAAAGAATGCCTCTAATGTCAATCAGTTCTCCCGAAATTCTCAGAAATATCACACCTCAACGTTTGTGGAGTGCTTTTGTATTGTGAAAACCAGCCGTGATTTTTCAAAACATCCCTGTGCGATGCCTGCTGCTTTGACTGAAATTCAGGAGCAGCCATGAAACCTGACCCCAGATTATTAGCGGCTCTGGATTTTATTGGGTGGGTGGGTAGCACTTAGTGTTTTTTGCTTTTATTTATGACATTTATACCCAGCTCTTTTATACCTTTATGCAAAAAGGCTCTCAGAGCCGCTTAGAAAAATCAATACTGTGGTGGCTCCCACCCTTGGGCTCGCAATCTAAAGATGTGACAAAACAAGGAAAAAGGAATAGGAGGGAGCAGTTATACAGTTCTGTCTGTGTAGATTTCTGGCCACCTAGAAGAGCAGCAAATATTGGCAGTTCTGGGTGATAAATAGCAGTCCTTCCTGGAGCCAGAGCAGGTGACAACATCCAGGTCAGGAGGACAGAGCAGCTCTTGCCCCACATCTCTTCCCTCAGAAAGCTAACTTGATGCCTATTAGAATCCGCACAGGAGGAGGTTAAATTATCCAAGGGGACCAGAACCTGAGTGTAGGGTGGGGAAGTGCGTTGCATTGTTCTAGGGTGGAAGTTTTGCCTTGGAAGCTCTCCTTTGCTGAGACTGCACACTTTATTTATCATGTTTCAAAGTTGCCTTCAACACCTAAATGATAAAAAGGTGGGAATTAAATCTGCAAGAAAAAAATAGTATAAATAAGGTTGTATGTGGTACAGGGACTGGATTGAATCAAAAAATAAAAAGATGGGGAACAACGCATTCATCGCAGGTATAATTCACTTTACACTCTTTACGTCAAACTTGACATTACAGTGAATGTATACGGCTGGCACTGAAAATGGCACCCCATAGTCCCAACTTGCCTCGTGTTGTTAAGTCTGTTTTTTTTTTTTGCATTTGTATAACACCCACAGCCAGTTATTACAGTTAAATGTAGTGGGAGCAAGGAAGTTCAGAACATCCTGTATTGGGGCAGAAAAAGATTTCTGATGTGGGTTTGGGCAGCATCTGCTTATCATTTAGTAGTTTATAACTTATGAGTTGGTTGTGAGTTATGAGTGGAATAGTGAATAGAAGAAAGGAAAAGAGGTTTCAACACCCAGTGTAGCTGGTGGAAGATGTGAGAATTATTTTTTAGACTTAACTTCCCATCAATTCTGTCTCTTTTATGTTATTTTTTTAGCATAATAGGTGATACTTCATGATAACCATTGTTTGCCTTATTTTCCATTTTGGTTCCATATGCTCTGTTCATCCTGTTCTTTGAGGATATACATTTCAGTGGTACAAAAGGTTTTTTTATTGTTATCCATAGCCAATTAAGCTATGTTAAATGGTTTGGAAAAAGAATTTAGAGCTGCTCAATATTATCTATTTCATGGTCCATTAGGCTTGGTTATTCTTAGTTTGGAGTCTCCTGGAATGTTCAGGAGAGCAAAAGAATGGTTATGTTTAGAGATGTCTTCTTCTGATGTATTGTTGAAAGCAGTGTTCCTGTTCTTACTGTTATCTTTAATATACTTTTGTCAAAACTGGTATAAATATCCAAGATTAAATGTAGTGTACTGTCAGTCCTACAGTGAATGAGGAAATAATTATGTAAGAAATATTTTTATTATATCAGGTAATGTGTAGCTTCAGCCCAACTTCTTTATTATCTTCAGCAGTTCCTGAATGTAAGTGTGCTGGCAAGCTTTGTAAGATACTAAAGCTCCTTAAAAAATAATAATTCTATTTCTATAGTGAAATAAAAATACTAAGTACACTGGTGCCTCATGATGGGAGTTAAATTGAAGTTTTTAAAAAACCTTAAATTGCCATGGTACTGTGCTATAAAGGACAAGAAAGAAGCCATTTGCATGAATTGCTATATCTACCATTTAGATAATTTTTTTCCAGCAGACAGGCTGTTCAGATTTTTATTTTGTATTAGTTAAGGCTGTGTTCCAACTTCTTCCTCCATCCCTCCAGCTAAATTGTTAGACTTTAATGAATGTGCTGTTTTTGAAAGAATGTTGTGTTTCGTGGGGGCTTGGATTCTGTGCAGCAGTGCTATAACAACTGAGTTGTGGAACTCCCTTCCTACAGAGGTGCACCTTTCAATTCCATTATACAGCTTTCAGCAGTTGTTGAAGATGGCACCTGATCACCCTGGCTTTTGACACTTGAGATGTGTATTTTTAGGACCCACCTCATTTTTGTAATTTTATGTTGTTTTAAACTGTTTACAATATTGTGTTTTAATATTAATGTTGTGTTTTAATTGTTGTAACCTGCCCTGGGACCTTAGGGTGGGTAATAAATAACAATAGTAGTATTCACAGGTACTACTGATTTTTGCTTGCCTTGCATATTCAAGTGTATGGATATAGCTGAGATGTGTTTGTGTGAAATAAGCAATGCAGCATTCTACTAAAGCTAGCATACGGTAGGTCAGAAAAGAAGGCACATTCTTATGGCTGGCATCCTTTCATATTAACCAGCTCACTGCCACCAGGGTCTCTCCTTATAGAAAGACACATACAGACAAGCCCACTGATTGAGATTCTTGGTAGTTCCAGTAAAGTTTGGCTGGATTCATTCAAGGTATATCACTGCACATAATATGAATGATTTCCCATGTTTCTGGCAGCAGCTTACTTCCTGGTTTTTGGAATACTTTACATATGAACTTTTAGGAAACGATCAACTTGTATCCAGGAAAGTCCTTATGCTTGTGGAAGAACTTCTGCTTGAACAATGGGACTCATCCCTCTGCACAGACATATCCCCCCCCCCCAAAAAAAAACCACACCATGTTCTGGAGGCTTCTGGGAAAATCCAGGAGAGATTTGCAAGGACACATAGAACAAGGAAAGGGAGAAAATGTTCCTTGCGTGAACAGAAGCTATTTCATGAATGTGATCACTTTATTGGATACAGCCCCTAGTTTTAATCTTGAAGAATCTAGGAATGTCATTTGAGTCATTCCTAAATCTAACTGGAAAAGTCTGAAACCATTGAGGGCTTTATATACCAACAATAGCAAATTTGCAATCTGTGCAGATCTCTGAGCAGAGGTGTTACATGCTGACGGGGTGTCTCATGTCATCAACCATGCTGCAGCATTATGTAGTACAAATTGTGCAAACCAGCCCCATGTGACAACAGCAATTGCCTCCCCCCCCCCATTGGACAAGAAGACCAATGTTAAACACTAGGTTGGTACTAGTTCTTGCCATTTATTTAGTGCCAACTATGTGCTAAGCCACAATCACTGCTCCACCACTTAGTGTTAGGGCTTGAGTGATGTGGTGTTTTTGAAATTATGTATGTTTTATGTGTCTTAAAGTTCACACACACACACACACACACACACACACACACACACACACACACACATATATATATATATATATATATATATATATATATATATATATATATATAGTTTGTGTCTCCTGAATTTTGTAACTGGATTTAATAAAGAGTTGCTTTCATATAGCATTCTAAATTATGCACCTCAAATGAATGTGTATCTAAAGGCCAGATTTTGTGCCATAAATCAGCATTAATTAAATAGTCTAAAAGCAGGAAGCAAGAAAGGTGACTGTGAAATCTGGACCATAGCGGAATTGACATTGAGAACCCTGAGTTCTTGAGAGCTGTCTTGCTTCTGAAGCCTGAGTATCAATCCAGCACGGTTTTCATTATGACATTTGCTGGTGTAGCAAGGCTGAACCGTGAAGAAGGAGACAGATTAGCAAGCAACAGATGTGGACAGGGATGCTATGTTTATCTTAGGGAGCTGTCAGTTAGCAATAATGATTCAAACAGAAACAGTATCTTGGAAATGAACAGCCTCATGTAATTTAAAATGTGTAATAAATCACATGTAAATAGAATGAAAAAAAGTTTAGAAAGTCTTACCCGTTTCCAAAGGGCATGAAGCAGCACACAGCAACCTATCAACTGTAGTCATCACAATGTGTTTTCTTCTTTCAAGGGCAAGTATAAAGAAAATAAAGACAGATTTCATAATGCCAAATAAAGGTGCCCTAGGGACGTGAGTAGCATTGTGGTCTAAACCACTGAGCCTCTTGGGCTTGCCGATCAGAAGGTCGGCGGTTCGAATCCCTGCAATGGAGTGAGCTCCCATTGCTTGGTCCCATCTCCTGCCAACCTAGCAGTTTGAAAGCACACCAAAAGTGCAAGGCACCACTCCAGCAGGAAGGTAAACAGCGTTTCCGTGCGCTGCTCTAGTTTCGGTGTTCCGTTGTGCCAGAAGCGGCTTAGTCATGCTGGCCACATGACCCAGAAAAACTGTCTGCGGACAAACGCCGGCTCCCTTGGCCTGTAAAGCGAGATGAGCGCCGCAACCCCAGAGTCGTCTACGACTGGACTTAACTGTCAGGGGTCCTTTACCTTTACCTTTTTAGTGACAGGAAGAACTATCAACAATGAGTAAGATTTGCCTAGTTTTAATGCTTTCTAGAACTTTATTTCTAGAAAATTGCACGTTTACGGGCAGCTTTCCAATGCATTTGCTTCAACCATTTCACTAAAGAAGGCCATGGGGTGCAGTGACTGGAGTGCTGGACAAGGCCTGGGAGGCTTAGGTTCAAATCCCCACTACGTGATGAAGGTTCATGGGTGACCTTTGGCCAGTCATTCTCTTTCAGTCTAACCTACATCATCGGAAGGCTCTTAAGGACTGCTGCTGCTGTTGCTGCCCAGGAGGACTGCCTGCTGAGGGCCTGAAGGGCCCTGTCCTCGCCTCCCTCCACCTGGCTTGGGGCAGGGCCTGACAGGCTTCACAAGGCCTGTGGCGGCTGCTCAGCAGAGAGGGCTCCTCTTTTAAATTGTTTTTAATTTTTATCTGTGTTGTTTTAAATGAGACCATCTTTGCTGTGAGCCCTGGAAGACCTGCACCCTGCCTTGCTGGCCTTTTCCCATCTGGCTTGGGAGAGTGGAGTGCTGACTGACTCCAGCTACAAAAGCTGAGGCTGTTGAACAGATGCTTGGGCTGGAGTATTTATGGGAGGTTGAGAGAGCTTGTGGGTGTTCTATATTGTCCTCGTTGTTAGGAGACTTGGTTCATCAGAGACCATTTACCTTCGGCTGCACATAAAGAGAATTGAGCATTAGGTCGAGATGCATTGCTTTTAAAAATTACCAGCATTTGAATTGCCGGTTCAAGAGCTTTCTCTAATAAATTTCATTTATGTGTTTTTATAAACAAAGCAAAAACAAAACAAAACCTTGACTTGTACCTAGTCTCTTCAGCAGAGGGTACTGCGCAGGTCATGACACCAGACAAGCTATATCCATGTAACAATTCCTGTTCAGTGTCTAAGTGAAATGTTGTGTTATGTCCCTATGGCAGCTATTGGTGCCAACAACGCTGTCTTGAAGTTTGAAATGTGTACACTGCTCCAAAAAGATTGCCAACCCCTGTTTCATTGTGAAACAGAAGGTGACTTCAAGATCAAATGTACTAATAAAATAGGAAGTGCTACTGACGGATTCAGCCTTTCTTGAAAATGGAGGTGGTTAGGCTTTTTTGTCCAGCCATAATGGTGTTAGGAACTAATTTACTTTTCCATGTTTCAAATTTGATCAGTGCCCTTCTCTAGGGATATAGAAGACTTTCTAATTTCTGAATATATTAACTACAGCTTTCGTCAACCCCTTCAAATTACTGGCAATTCCTTGTTCACATAAAGCTTAATCTGCTTTAAAAAAAATTATGTTGCAATACCTTGTACTTTATTTCAGATTTAATGCTGCTAACCTTAATTTTAATTGGTATTTACATAAGTAATGTAGATCTAGCAAAACAATGTTTCATGTAACAGTGTGTTTGCTTCTAAGATGTCTTCACAATGCTTATTTGTGTGAAGGTATGGGCTATTCATGTGAAGTAACAGTCCTACGGTATTGTAACTATTCATACTTTTTGTAGATATGGGGTCATTGCTTCCACTGGCATGTAAAGGTTTAGGAAATTGTACATGCACATGGATAGATTGGGATTCATAGTTTTAAATTATTTTGCTGTCTTCTAATGAGCACCATTTGCCTTTAGTGTATGAGCAGCTAAGAAGCTGCTCTCCAGATATTGTATAACTCCAACTTCTGTCACTCCCAGCCAGTATGGCCAATGGTTAGGAATAATGCCTGCTACGTGATGTGATGTGATACTGGCAATATATTGTTTTAAATAGTCAAAAAAGAAATAATATTTCTGTAGTATTCTGTTTTTAAAAAACGTAACCAAAACATGAATACATATAATGTTTCCACATAACACTAAGCCATGGGTTGTTTTAACTGTAGTTTAATAAATCACAAATATACAGATTGGCATGCAAGCCATGAATTCTTTCTCCATAATTTTGTTTTCAGGTGTTCTTCCCATGGTAAGGGTAGGTAGGGTGGGGTGGCCAAACAAGCCATGGTTAAGCAAGGCTGTTGGGTTCAGACAAATTTCCAAGCCATAATTAAAAGAAACCATGGTTCAGAAGTCAACAACAAGCCATGGCTTGTTGCCAGAAAATGTGTTTTGTGGCAACAGAGGGCAGTGTAAAGCCATGATTTGTTGTTGACCATAGTTAACCCAACTGAACAATCCCTCCAAATAACCAAAAATAACAACAGAATAAGAAAACCAGGCCTGTTCTCCTTGTGCAGAAGCAAAGTGTTGGATCACTTCATGGTGTTTGAAGGCCAGAAAGCCCCATGCGTATATTGGCTGCTCCATTCTACCAAATAGTTTCATGCTCAGGCTTGATTGGAGGATAGCTGAGTTGATGGATAGGAGAAACAAGCCCCCTCTCTGGTCATTCTTTAGTTTGTCATGATTGCCTTTTCTGGGAACATATGATTCTACCATCTCATTTGGGCTTTTACCCCTTTGAACTGTTTGTTTCTAGGCCAAGACCACTGTTTTTGTTTTGTCTTACCTTGTCTTGATTATACTCTGTCATCCGCAGAGGGAATTATTGCCACTCACTGTGATAATGTGTTTTTGTGTTCCTGAACTGAATTTCATTTACAAGCGAAGATTTTGTTAGGAACTGCCAAAAATGTTGCTTGTTAACTTCATCCTTTGTTCTCAAATGTGTGGCCAGCCTGATCTTGGGAATTTCCAAGGAAGAAAATTCTGTAATGTTCCTAAGTAGCATGTAGAAGACAGTTTCATGAGAATTGCTTCCTGATGTTTATCCTAAATCTGCATGACCACTTCTGTTCTCTAAATGGAAATGGTTCAGTATTGTCCAGCGTTGCATTTCTTAATCATCACTTCTCTCTACTTGAGAACATCCAGTTCTTCAAGCTGGTCCTCGTGTTTTCTCTGGACTGTAGTCCAGGGTGGTACTCTCTGGCTATGTGTACACCCAACTCCTATCAGCATGGCCAACAGTCAAGGAATATTGGAGTTGTAGTCAAAAACATCTGGAAGGCATTCTGGCGGCTACCTGTGATCTAGGTCACTATACCTATTGCCTATTCAACTTGCCAGCACCCTTGAACTAAGGTTCTCAAAATGTTTGGATACTCTTAATGGTTTTAAATGTTTTCAAATTTTCCTGATACTTCTAGATAGGATTCTATTTTTAAATATATTGTTTTGTTATTTTGTTACTTGCTGCCCCAAGTACCTTGGGGGGGGGCAGGAAAGAAATTTAGATAATGATAGGTAACTATTTCTGCTGCATAGGATTTATCTAGTTGGTTGGAATTTTAACCATGCTGTTTTTCCTCTTTCCTAGTTTTGGATATGGCCAGGCATGTTCCCTTGTACAGAGCTCTGTTAGAGCTTCTCCGAGCTATTGCTTCATGCACATCTATGGTGCCATTGTTGCTGCCTCTGTCTGGGGAAAACGGAGAAGAGGAAGAAGAGCAACTGGAGTCCCAGACTTCAGTTGGAACTTTGTTGGCTAAAATGAAGACGTGTGTTGATACTTACACTAACCGACTGAGGTATTTTCCTAACCTCATAGCATTTTAAGAAAGACCATATGTTACTATTTTCACTCAGAACTGTTCTCACTAAGGTTAGAAACTTGTATCTGCGCTGTACCACTTCTGACTGCAAGTTGGGATTCCCAAAATTAAATGCTTGTTTTTGGAAAATAAACACAGGTTTACCACATCATTGTCAACTAAATTAAAGTATATATTGTTTATTTCCTATCTTAAACACAGGTTGCAGTATGTATTTACTGGGGTGTATTGTAAATCAGATGCAAAAAAGGCATATCTTTTAACAAAAATTCTCTCACAGTTGTCCACATCTGACAGTCTTTTAACCAGTCTTCCTCATCCTGGGACTCTCCAGGTATTATTGGACTCTCAGCTCCCATCATCCCAGTTTATTATCCATGCTGACTGGGCAGATGGAAACTGGAGTCCAACAACATCTACAGGGTACCAGGTTTGAGAAGACAGCATTTAACCAAGGATCCCAGAGACCCCTTCTGCCTGGTGATATCTTGGTTTGCAGAGTTGGCAATCACCAAGTTTGCTTGCAGACTGGCCAAGTGCAGTAAATCTCTCGTGTCAAGACCCAGATCTGCAGCCAGATCTTCTATGACTATGAGCCTAGAAGCTGAGCAGCAAGTGCATGGCTTTTTACTAGTTCATATATAAAATGGTAAAATGAGAAACACCTAAGGTCTGCCAGGCTTTTGAAATAACACATGCACAATTTTGCTGTTAGGTCTGTTGACAAAGGTTGACACTGTTGATGTGAGACCATTTGTTGATGGAAGACGTGCCTGGCAACAGCAGAATTATAATTGCACTCCATTTTCCAGACATGTCTTCCACTGAGAAATTGGAGATTTCTCCAGAGGTCCCAGCAATATATTTTTTTTTGCAGCAAAAAATTCCATGTATTGTAATGTCATTGTGATGTCAGATGATTGACAGGTGGGTGGCCTCACCCATCAAATTTGACCTGCAAGGCTACATGTGATAAATATCAGGCTCACATAGCCAAAAAGGTTTCCCATTCCAGCTTTAAAAGCTGAAATTTGAATAGGGTGTCCTAAAGTTCAACTTGGTTAGGAACTGTTTGGTTAGAGGAGAATATGTTGGGCTTGTTCTGTTTTAGTCTGCTTAGGACAACTGAAAAAGAAGCTGTCCATTTGAAATCAAAACTAGTATGCTTTGAGCTAAATGTAAAAAAGGAGGTTCTAAGCATTTTACAATTATAATTTCACCCTTCAGCCAAGGATCACAGGGCTGTTTAGAATATAAAGACACAAAAATGCATAACATTTGTTTCATTGAGCACCTAATAAAATTTAATGGACTATAAGTTTGTATGTAGTGGATTTTGTTGGCTGGCTATAGAATGTTTTCATTTTATAAATTCTGGTTGACTTTTCTAGAATTTGTGAGACATAATTTTGTTTTGTTTTTTATTTCCTTTTTAGAAACATACCAGGTTCTTTTTTACAGTTTCCCTTGATATACCAAAAGCCTAGTAACTTGTGCATATGCACCTTGCTACATTGTAAATGAGGCTTCTGAGTTGTCCAGGATGATTAAGTAGGAATCTTGAACCAAATTCTCCAAGTATGGATTCTCTTCTGTATGGATTTCATCTTTTGGCAGGATTTCTTCTCTTGGCATTATACTTTCCACCATTCCCATAACATTAAACACACTTTTGCTGACCTGGGAAGTCTTTACATTTATTGAACAAACTTAGTTTGTCACTAAGGTGCCACTGGACAATTTTTTGATATATTTAATGACAAATACACTTGGCAAATATTTAACGGCAAATACGCAGCAATTGGTAGTAGAGGGAATCTGCATTTCTGATGTTTCCATTGACAGTTTCCCCTAAAACCCTAGTCATTTCTTATTTTGTAGGTCTAAAAAGGACAAGACTAAAACTGGAGTGAAGTCAGATACTTCAGATCAAGAGCCAGAGGGACTGACGCTTTTGGTACCAGATATCCAAAGGACTGCTGAGATAGTTTATGCTGCTACAACAAGTTTGCGCCAGGCAAACCAAGGTAAATAATGTCAGCAGCACATCTTTGCTGCAGCCCTACCTGGAGTATTTATTTATTTACTTGACCAATTTATATACACCACTTAATTACAATAATCTCGAAATGTACATATACATAAACTGTAAAAGTAACCTGACTTTCAACAAAAGGATACAAGAATGGTTAATTAGGGGCATTAATAATAATAATAACTACTACTACTACTACTACTCCTCCTCTATACTGACCTTCATCCAAGGATCACATAGCCGTTTACAATATGAAACCACAAAAATAGTAACAAAGCAATAACCCAACCACACACAGTTTAAAAGGCCGTAGATTGTTTAATTAGCCAAAGGCCTAGGAGAAGAGGAATGTTTTTGCCTGGTGCCAAAATATACTTAACGAAGGCACCAGGCAAACCTCCCTGGGAAGAGCAATCAACAAACAGGGAGGCACCACCAAAAAAAAGGCTTGTTCTCCTGCTGTTGCTCTCTAGACCTCTTGCAGAAGAAGCACATCAAGAATAAACATATAAGCAAATGGCTAAAACTACTGGTCTCTTAATATTTATACTACTTTAAAAATTCAGTATTATAATTCCCACCATCGAGCAGGGCTACCTTGGTAGAAAGTTCCACAGGGCAATACCAAGGTGAATAACGCAATTGAGGCAAAACTTGTAAACGCTTTTGTCAATGACACATACAACCTTTCCTTATAAAACATCCTCATCAATACTTTGATGGTAGGACTGGAACTAAACCAAAAATAGGTTGGATCCAAATTAAGCATGGTATAAGGTTAAGTTGTCAGATCTTGATTTTGGTCCACAGGTGTGGTTACAAATTTACAGGATTGGCATTGTGAGCCAACTATGAGGGCTTCAAAGCCCTCTTGCTGTTTGTGAAGAGCTTTAAAACAGCTCCCACTTGAGCCTCTATAGGCTGAAAGAGGAACAGAAACTCCTTTGCAAAAAGCATAAGGGGTGGGGTGGAGGCTGTTTTAAAGCCCTTAGCCAAAGTGCTCTCTGAAGCAGCCCTGCACTTCTCCTTTAAGTGGGTGGCAGGAAGTTGGGGGGAGGGGGGAAAGGCCTACATTGCACAGGCTGTTTTCTCCTCTCCCCTACCACCCACTTCCTTAAAAGAGAAGCACAGAGCTATTTTAAAGAGCACTTTTGCAAAGGGTTTTAACCCCTGCTCATTAGCTGGTGAGTGGGGACAGAAAATATTGCTTCCTTGGCTGCACAATCGTGTTACCTGCTGGGAGCAGGAACCCATTCAGTGCAGGATTAAACCCTGCCCTCCATACTCTCAATCAGCTGACATCATCAGTACCATCAGCTGATGGGCAGATAGTTTGGCGAAAACAACCTCATGTTCCAAATAGGACCCTTGGCAAGCCAATATTTGCTCATAGGCCAGAGGTTCCTCACCCCTGACCAAAGAGAGACATGCGAGATAAATTTCATATGAATCAGTTTTGGCTTATGCGGTTTCTTTAATATGATTTTTTTCTTACACAAACAGAAAGAAAATTGGCTGAATACTCTAAAAAAGCTGCTGTGAAGCCCAAGCCCTTGTCAGTTTTAAGATCCCTTGAAGAAAAATATGTGGTTGTAATGAAAAAGCTCCAGTTTGGTAAGCTGAAAATCACTTTGAACCTTCTGTATTGAAATGCAAAATGTATGTCTGAGGTCACAGTCACAATGGAAAACCTGCATATCCATGTGTATGAACATGAGTAAGAGATTGAAGGTATTATATGCCTTCAGTGTACATATGAGCACACGAAGACGGATTCCCTTCCTAGGAAGCTTACAACCTAGAATGTTACACGGGTGAATTACAGATGAATGAGAAAAAAGAAAAAGTGGAGGCAGAGCAAATAGAGAGAAATTTGTGAGTTACATTTGCTTAGGCTCAGTTAGAGGTCCAATTAGACCAGGGTTAGCCAATGTAGTGCCCCCATATGTTTTTGTATGACAACTCCCCTCATTCCTGGCCACTGGTCATGCTTGCTGGGACTGGTGGGAGTTGGAGTTCTACAACATCTTTTGAGTGAAGAGGAGGCCCCAGGTTTGTGGAGCTAGAGGAACGTAAATGTATCTAAACATAAAAGTGTTAGTAACTCCACTGTACAAAATCTCTGGAAAGCTAGTGGATCATTTATTTATATATTTATTATATAATCTTTAAAAATCAAAGCTGCTTATCACAAGAATACCTATATATATATTGAAACCATGTAAAATTATAAAATATAACATCAGAAAACATCAATCACCATAAACTACAGAAAGACATTTTACATATGTTCTAACAACGGGAAGGTATTTGGGTCTGCCTATTTATCTTACTATATTGAATTGCTTGTTGCTATGAGGAGGGGGGAATGAAATATTTATATACAGACTGATTTTTTCCATTAATTTTGATACTTCATACAATTTAATTATATTCTAATAAATTAAAATGTTACTTTTCACTCCTTTAGATACCTTTGAGATGGTTTCAGAAGATGACGATGGAAAACTGGTGTTTAAAGTAAATTACCACTACATGTCACAGGTGAAAAATGCTAGTGATGCAAACAGTGCTGCCAGAGCCAGACGTCTTGCTCAAGAAGCTGTAACACTTTCTACATCGCTGCCTCTTTCCTCTTCATCCAGTGTCTTTGTCCGCTGTGATGAGGAGAGACTAGACATCATGAAGGTAAACAAATCAGACTTGTGTTCCAATAAAAGCAGAGGTCTTTGATGTGTCTAAATCATGTTAATGCTTATTTTGCATGATTTATTCTGCTTCTACGGGACTTGTAGAAGGAGAGGGGGCTTTTTAATGTACTGCTCCTGCTCGCCTCCACTTCAGAAACTTCCAAGGCATTGATGATAAACTGGAAAAAGTTCATCTTCCTAAAAAGCCTGTTCAGACCTATTTTTTGCCAGAGGTTCTCTCTAGCTGGGGTGGGGATGGAGGGACACAAACTTTCCTACCAATTTAGCCTATTGGTAAGTCTTCTTGCAACAGTTTCTGTTTCTGTTGTGCCTTTTATTTTATTTTTACTTCTTGGTTGACAGTTATACTACTCTTTGATTCAAGGAAACAAAGTTGAAGATGGAGGAGATAGGGAAAGTAAATATGTGACACTAGATGTGTCACTAGAATCCTATAAGAAGTGGGGGTCCTGGAGGAGATTGTGTGGCTTATGGGCAGAGGGGCTATGTTCTTTGTTGAGGGAGTAAACATGCAAGATAGCATTGGACTTGTCAATGATATTTCTCTAGAATAAGACCTTGTCCAGTGGGCACTTGCAGTTCTAGTTAGAGACAGAGGGAAAATGTGTTTGGTTCATATTAAAAATGCAGAACCACATAATTTGCACTTCCCAAAACCAAATACAGCTATCCTTCAAAATCCACAAGCAAAAGAGAGCACAAAAATGCTTATAATTCTCAATTCCTTGCAAAAACACACACAGATTTTTGTGCAGACTTCTTTTTTAAAAAAACACAAAGTAATTCAGAAATGGGGCAAAGTGGATGCAAGAATGGAAAAGTGAGAAGCTGAGAGAAACAGAAACAATCCTAGTTCGAATGTGTTGTTTATGATATGCTAGTTTTCCAAGCTGGTTGCTATAACATTATTTGTCTTTTTCAAAAGGTTTTGATAACTGGTCCAGCAGACACACCTTATGCAAATGGCTGTTTTGAATTTGATGTGTATTTTCCACAAGACTATCCTAATTCACCTCCGCTTGTAAATCTGGAAACAACTGGAGGACACAGTGTGAGATTCAATCCAAATCTTTACAATGATGGCAAGGTAAATAGTTTTGCTATTTTATTGCAGGCTAATATGGTTTAAACAATTTCTAGTCACTCTGAGTAAATAGGTACCTATGGATAGCTAAACTTAACTTACATGGGTAACCATGTACCATATTTACTTGAATCTAATGCTCACCTTTTTTGGCCAAATTATGTTGAGAAAATTAAGATGCACATTAGATTTGATCGCACATTATGCTTGAGTAAATATGGTAATACATTGATTTATTTTTTCAAGAAGCCTGTCTGCTTTACTCTAGGATATAGTCCAGTTGCCTGGCAGTGTCTCACAAAAGCCCGTCAGTGAATGGAAGCAGGCATCCATGTATGGATTGCCTTTTTGGAAGCAAACTGTACTGTACTAATGAAAGAGGGATCCTGCTCTACTGAAAAGAGAATAACGATGACGATGTTGGTTTAGACCACCAGTCAACTCATAAATGAAAATCATTAATCTGTGCATGAGAACAATAATGTATAAATTGCAACCATGTACTGATATTTATATATCTAACTGTTCAAAACCTTTATCTTCAGGTTTGCTTAAGTATTCTTAACACCTGGCATGGAAGACCAGAAGAGAAGTGGAATCCCCAGACATCAAGCTTTTTACAAGTATGTGGCTTTCTTCAGTGCAGAAGCAAGCGGGAGGGTGGCTGTGTAAATAATTCAGAAAACGAAGTTTTTTTCTGCAAAACAAAAGCCACAAAAGCCAATGTATTTCCAACAGTACACCTTGTTCTCTGGTATCATTTAAAATAAATACCCAATACATGTGAGACAATCTAAATTATCATTTGATGATCTTGTATTTATTTCAGTGCAGTCACTTTTTATGCAGCAGTACAAAAAAAAATATCCTGAAAATTGGGGAGTCTTGGTGCAGCTCAAGGTGCACTTTGGAAAGTATGTTTGAGACTGATGAGATCCCAGTCTATATATTTCTATTGATTTTTTGAGTTATTGCAATATACTTTCCAACAAGAGGAATTAGTATGTGTGTTCAAGTTAAAATGAAATGTTTTTGTAATGTTGTCAGTTCTAGGATATGCCTTAAATATATTCAGCTTACTGTTGTAAATTTGCGATCTGATGACCTGATTTTCTTTTTATATTGATGTTATGGTGATAACTCCAAACTGTATTAACTGCTCATATTAATGTACACTAAATATCCACCACTGAGTCATGCTTCCCCAATATTAAATTACTTTATGTAAATATTCCCTTACTCAACTTGGCTGCTGCAGTTAAGTGCCATATTAATTAATATGTGGTGTCATATTAATATTAATATGCTTGTAATCATATAATTATATTTATCAAGCATAGTCCTAGCAAATAAAGCATTTAAATAAATTTGTCAAGACCTCAAGAGCAAAACCTTAAGGGACTAAGATTGGCTTTTCCACACTTTAACCTAGTATTGATTAACATGAGCAAATGGCAAGAGCTTTGTTCAACAGCCATAGCGTAATTACTAATTGAAAATGAATGTATGTTATTTTTATATAAATATGAGGCCATATTTAAATATTTTAACTTTAATGTTCAAACATAGTAATGGTCCATTGTATTGTTAAAAAGAATCCATTGAAACAAATAGATCCTTCTTTGGCACTGCAAATGGCAGGTGCAAAGCATTGCCACCATTGGGTCAATCTATGCAAAAGTTTGACAATAAGAGGAAAGGTTTAGGTGGTTTTTATTGTTTTGACCTTGGCAATGGTCTGTTTTGTTCTTTTTACTGTTTGCAAATTCTTTCAATTGTGTCTGTCCACAGGTGTTGGTGTCTGTGCAATCCCTCATATTAGTTGCAGAGCCCTATTTCAATGAACCAGGATACGAAAGATCGAGAGGGACTCCAAGCGGCACACAAAGTTCCAGAGAATACGATGGAAATATACGACAAGCAACAGTCAAATGGGCTATGCTTGAACAAATCAGAAATCCTTCACCATGTTTTAAAGAGGTTAGTGCTTTGTACCATACCTGCTTATGATCCATCCATTTTGAATGTAGAATCCTGAGGAAAGTCTGATACCTTGATAACAGGGATGATAGCATAAATTCAGGTTTATTGTGGCAATTGGGCTGCATTGGTTTTAGTCAAAAAGTCATGATAAGAACCAATCCAATATCCAATTTCTCACTTTGACCAACTACATGTCTCTGGGAAGCCCCAAAGCAGGACAGGTAGGAAGGTGTATTTGTCCCTCTGAGGCAGGCACAGGCAAACTCTGCCCTCCAGATGTTTGGGACTACAATTTCCATCATCCCTGACCACTGGTCCTGTTAGCTAGGGATGATGGGAATTGTAGTCCCAAACATCTAGAGGGCCAGAGTTTGCCTATGCCTGTGAGGTCTCCCAGTAGCCTGTGACAGACTCTGCTTGTTTTCCAGTTAGGAAAAGGAAAGAAGTAACAGGAGTTTCCCCTGCTCTTTCTTTCCTTCTCCAAAATTGCTGCACAAGTGAAAAGAGACCCCATGACTCCAAAGACTTTTAGCAACTGCAGAAGACTCTTCGGAGGCAGATGTATGAAGAATGTTAGAAACAGCAGAAGAAACTCTTGCTTATCCACATCTTCCAGCACATGAGAGGAGGGAAGGCACAGCAGGAGAGTTTCCTTCTATTTCTTACCTTCCTCAAGCTTATATATAGGAATCCATATGTCATCTTAAAGTCATCTACGCAATCCCAGAATACCTGTTGGTAGCAAGGACAAATAAAGCCTGGGTTGTAAGCAAACCTGATATTTGTGGGCCCCCACCTTGGTCATCAGTTTCTGAGGAGTTCTGTGTTACAGCAAACATATCAATAATTGTCTCACAGTTAGAATTGAATGTGGTCTGCCACTGTGTGCCACATTGCCAGAGTCAATTTTTGAATAGTCAGGTAAGTGCAATTTGAAGTAATGTCAAATGCATGAGTTCACATACAGCCCTTATACCTTTGAGAAACCTGTTTTGGTCAGGATAACTGCTTCCATCTTAAAATACCTATTCTGCCTATCAACTTTAACCAAAAAAAATGTTTGAGCAGGAAAAAAATACTGATTGCATCTCAAACTATGAATCCATCCCATATTGGTGTGAGGATTGTGTGGCAAATGGAAATAGCTGACCACTATGAACAGCTGAATGGCTTAATTTTCTGTCTAATGTTGGTATGTACCGTAGTGTTTCTCCTGGATGTGAAAATGGCCACAGGGAACTTCTCTGTTTGGTTTGGTTAGGGGGGGACGACGACAAAACCTGAGTCTGAAGAAAAATAGTTTCTATTGCTGGTAGTAATTCATCTAGATTCCCTTTTATTTCAGTATTTTAATTAAGATGCCATCAGGCTGTGATCTACTTCCTCCCCAATGATATTTGATACTGCTAATAAATTGGCTAATAATGTAGCCAAGCGAGAGTTCTGACATTTGTCATAAATTTTCCTTGATCATTTCATGCCTCTAATTGACTATAAAGGTGTACATGTCAAAAAATTAAGGTTATTTTGCAGTAGGGAATTTAGTACCTTGCCTAGCATCCAAGGAAATTGGACCAAGGGTGATTAATGCAATAATGGTGAAACAGACATGCCTAGAAAATTATCTTGGGGCGGGGAGAGCCAGTCTCATGCTATGGTTGCAGTATGTCTTCCCACATACTTTTACCTAATTTTTAAACTACTTACATAAAAAAATTGAGCTATAAATTTGAATTATAAAAAATTATGTTTTGTTCATAGCCAACAGGACTTTTTGCATTTTATGGGCAGGTTGCAGGTTATGAAAACTTGAATAGTGCACACGATATATTGGCCATAGGCACACATAATAATATCCTAGGCCTGAGCAATACCCCTCCTGTCCTTTCCTGCAACACGATTAGTGTTCATGACTAGTAGATAGAGATTGCAGTGAAAAATCTAACTTCTTTTATGGTCAGGGGGCACCATAAGAATGCCAGTAATGCTTTTTGCTGAAGAAGTAATTAAACCCTACTCACAGACACTCCCTTGTGATTTCCTCCCTTTGCACTTCATTTGCTGTAAGTAGAATAATGAAGAGTTTCAGACTCAGTGCTACACTGAAAATGCCTTTGACCCTTTACAGCGTGGCAAGGACAAGCCAGAGCACTAGCTTCTGCTTTTTAAGGCTATGAAGCACTTAAGACACTCTAATAAAATACATACTTGGCCCTTTCTCTGTATTAGACATAGGTTCCCATTCTTCTTGGCTTATTGCCAGACTTGGAAGTGACCTTGCAGGCTTGCATCTGGGGCAGGAGTTGATAATACACTGCCTTGGATTTGCTCAAGTCCCACAACACAAACTCTCTTGCCTCCCATCATCCATTTGCCAGCCACATACGAAATTATGTAAAGGGGATGGGAAATCCAAGAGGCTCCCATTGTTACAGTAGATATTTATGTATAGTAGTCTAATTCTAGCACCCACACAATGCAGACATATTTGTATATATGTACATATTATGTAGTACTTATTTGTAATAGGTACAACAATGCACATTATCTTAGCTTTCTGGTGGCTGCAGGTATGTAAACTGCCTTACCATGCAAATTGTCCAGTTTCAGACATTAACCTAATAGAAATAAACAGACCAAGTGCATACAAATTGCAGTTCAGGGATGTGGATTGTGCCACATGATCATACGTTTTCAGAAAGCCCCCTGCCTTCATTTACCAGTTCTAATCATTGCTAATTAAAGTTCATTGTTAATATGAGGATTTTGGAAGCAGCTGTTTTTAGCCATTGGTAAGTCGGTGCTAGTGCAAGTTTAACCCTGTTGAAAGGCAAAAAGAATTCACACCACTGCAGAAAAAGAAGTACACTATCTTGTGTTCTGCTCCAAATTGCTTTTTAGTTATGAGAGTCAGTGTGTACACGTACACTGCCACAGAGGTAAATCAGAATAAGCATCTCTGTTTTATTTCAGATAAAATAGAGATTTAAACCAGTAATAAATTTATTGATTAAAATCAATAGCTTGTTTACCAAATTGATTATCAAATATGTGTTAAATGCAGAAACACTATCTGAAGCCATTCCATGCTTTTGTTTAAATGGAATTTTAAAAATAATTTGTTGAACAGTTTAGGTAATTTGATTTAATGTCACAAACACGCACACAAATAACAGTTAAAATATATAAACTGAGGTACAGCTTGCCTTTACCTTTACAACATGTGTAAAAGTACAACTTTGGGACACTGTTGTATTTGTTAAATATAACTGATCATAATGGGGAACTTACTGCACAAATATCAGTCTGCCCAATGAAATTAGTATTACTTACTATAGCAAGAAAGCCTGTAAATACTATACCAAAGAGCCAATACGTACAATAAGTACGCTAACAGAAGATTTCTTTATTCATTTGTGGATATGTTTGCCCTTAAGAAGAGAACAAGAATCGTCTGGTAATTTTTGAATGTTGAAATTGATTATTTTCAAAAGTATTGTTCTTATTAGATAATTTTGCTGATATTTTATATCTCTGTGTTGGATGCATATTTGGATTTCTGATCTAGTTTGGGCAAAATGCCAAATTTTAATCTAGCTCACATTAATCTGCAGTTATAAATCACCCCTTTGGTATTCAAGTGAAGATACCATTTATTCATGATAAATATTGATTTTTATTAAAATTGGCAGAAGCCAATTGGGTTTGCAGTTAAGGGAATTTCTACTTTTGCAAAAAGTAACCCATTTGATCCCACAACCTCAAGATGTCCCAAGAGACATTACCTAGAGGCATCTTTGCTTACGTGCATACTAAGCACATTATTTCAGTCTGTTCAGATATACCGTATTTTTTGCTCCATAGGACACACTTTCCCCCTCCTAAACAGGAAGGGAAAATCCCTGTGCGTCCTATGGAGCGAAGTCACCGCACGGCAGCAGCGGCGGTAGGGCAAGCGGGGAGAAAGCCCTTTCTCCGCACTCGCCCATCTGCCCCCGCCCGCCTCCTCCGCTGGCAAGAGCAAGCATTGGGGTGGTGCGCCTCTCCCAATGCCTGCTCTTGCAAGAGGCAGGCGGCAGCAACGCGGAGGGACAAGGACAACCGGCGAGAAAGCCCTTTCTCCCCTCTTGTCCTGCAGCTGCTGCCTGCCCCTCCGCCCCTGCTCTGTGAAGCATCTGCCGCTGCCGCTTGCAAAAACCTGCTTTTACGAGCGGGGGGGGGGAGAGATGTTTGACACAGAGCAGGGAAGGAGGGGGGGCAGCAGCTGTTCCTTCCCTGCTCCGTAAAGCATCGCTACAGGGCTTCCCCTTTCTCCCCCCTTTTTGCCGGTGTAGGCAGGAGCGGGGGAGGCAGGAGAAGCCCGACAGCATCGCTACCAGGCTGCCCCTTCCTCCCCCGTCGCTGGAGTGGTCCCTCTGCCGCAGCTGCCTCCTCCGCTCCCCCTCCAGCGCCCCCCTTCCCAGCCTTTTAGAGGAGGAAAACCAGGGGGAAAATTATTCCTGGTTTTGCTCCTCTAAAAACAAGGTGTGTCCTATAAGTGCGTCCTTTGGAGTGAAAAATACAGTATACGGCTTTTCCCACAAAACGTGGCAAAGAAATGAGGACATTCTCCAGGTATATTATAATGATACAACAGAACACAATCGGTCTAAACCAGGGGTCAGCAAACTTTTTCAACCGGGGGCCGGTCCACTGTCCCTCAGAACTTGTGGGGGGCTGGACTATATTTTGAAGGGGGGGGGAAATGAACAAATTCCTATGCCCCACCACTAACCCAGAGATGCATTTTAAATAAAAGGACACATTCTACTCATGTAAAAACATGCTGATTTCCGGACCGTCCGCAGGTCGGATATAGAAGGCGATTGGTCCGCATCCGGCCCCCGGGCCTTAGTTTGGGAACCCCTGGTCTAAACAGTTGTTACTTTTGCATCATATAGTTGGCCATTTCTGGTATCTAAATATGGTGTTTTAGCTTACAGATTCATGCAGCAGCAGAATAATACAGCCAAAGCTTGGTCGTTTGTTAGCAGAGGGTGCACAATTAAAATGGTGTTACTGTTCAGTAATTTGTACCACTATCTTTTTAACTTTCAATCTGCCTTTTTACAGGTTATACACAAACACTTCTACTTGAAGAGAGTAGAAATCATGGCTCAGTGTGAGGAGTGGATAGCAGATATACAACAGTACAGCAGTGATAAACGGGTAGGCAGGACTATGTCTCATCACGCTGCTGCTCTAAAGGTAAGGTTCACAGATGAGATTACTGCCCATGATTCAGTAAAACCTTTTTGATGCCTGACTACTAACTTCAGTCATAAAAGCTGTTTAAAACATTCACTGCACACCCTCTAAAGACTTTACACACACACACACACACACACACAAAATGCGTCCACATTTTTCTTGTTCCTCCCACCACTGTATGCCTTTCTTGTAATTAGAACATACTGGAATGCATCAACTAACTTGCTTCCATTTTTATTTAAAGCCGTTTTTTCCCTGTGCTAACTTTGCAGTTCTAGAAACAGGAACTGTGACAAAAATGAGTTCATCTGCGTCAGGGGAGAGTGGCAGCTCTGTGTCCCCTCCATCTTGCCTCCATTAATAAGGCACATTCCTACCAACAGCAGCCAGTGGGGAGGAGCAGGGATGTGGAAGCTCACAAATCAGTGTCATGTCATACATTTTGCCTTACTAAGTGTTAAGAGAGTGTTAGAAAGGGTTAGAGACGCAGCTGTGGGGCCTGCTACTTTCCACAACAGGTTGGCCAAAACACAAACTATGAGCTTTCATTGTTGGTCTGGTTATATTTTCTATAGTAATATTTGCTTTTTGAAGTTAGTCCTCCAACTAGTCTGTCCACCAAAGCCATTTTTAAATAAAACATTGTTGCACTTGCAAATCCTTGCCTATAGCACGAGGAATCTATGGTCTGCAGAGGTTGTTGGACTCCAACTACCATCAGCCCCAGGCAGCATGGGCAAAGCTCAAAGGTGATGGAAATTGTTGTCTAACAATATCTGTAGGGCCATTGGAGCCCCATCCCCCTGCATAGCCTTATGCGATCTTGGCATGTGGATGGAACAAACATGGGCAACGACAAAGCCTTAATCCACACACACATGCATGTTCATCACTTTGATGTCTGCAAGTGTGAATGTCAGCTTTCCATTCATCAAGGTATATGGCATGCAATAGCTTCACTAAGACGTACCCTAATTCATTTTCTGTGTGGTTTAAATACAAAAGGCAAGGTTTTTAGAAAACCCATTGCAGGCACACCTATACGCTACAGCAGGCATCCCCAAACTACGGCCCTCCAGATGTTTTGGCCTACAACTCCCATGATCCCTAGCTAACAGGACCAGTGGTCGGGGAAGATGGAAATTGTAGTCCAAAACATCTGGAGGGCCGAAGTTTGGGGATGTCTGCGCTAGAGTCTATAACCCTGTTCAAGCATTATTAGAACTGGGCTTAAATAGCTCATATGGTGCTGTTGTGCCTACGTGGTGAACCCACCCCAACATTCCCACCCACGAGTTTGTTGCATTGACCCAGAAGGTCTAAGGGTAGGTCTAAACGTTCAAAGTGGGTTCTACTGAAATCCCCTGTGCTGCTTTCAGAACTGGTTCTTGTTTTATGATGTGAGCACAAAGACCTGCTGCACAGAGTTAAAGGGTAAAGGGACCCCTGACCATTAGGTCCAGTCATGACTGACTCTGGGGTTGCGGCACTCATCTCACGTTATTGGCCGAGGGAGCCAGCATACAGCTTCCAGGTCATGTGGCCAGCATGACAGCCGCTTCTGGAGAACCAGAGCAGCACACGGAAACGCCATTTACCTTCCTGCTATTTCCCTATTTATCTACTTGCACTTTGATGTGCTTTCAAACTGCAGGAGCTGGGACTGAGCAACGGGAGCTCACCCTGTTATGGGGATTCGAACTGCCGACCTTCTGATCGGCAAGCCCTAGGCTCTGTGGTTTAACCCACAGCGCCACCCGCATCCCCGCTGCACAGAGTTACTCTTAATAATCTTCCTGCAGCTTCCATTAGTAGTAGAGAATAGCAAAAATACCAACTACTGTCACCACATGAAGACTCCAAAGCTTTTATTGCAGCAGTTTCTCATTTTGTCTGTAAAAGTATTGCAGTATGGCTGCACCTAAATTGCTGTGAGTCAGCCCCTTTCCTCACTATGAATTTGTATGTGCACAGCGTCACACAGCTCAACTGCGGGAAGAGCTTCAGAAACTCCCCTGTCCCGAAGGCCTGGACCCAGATGCTGATGATTCAGCCGAGAAATGCAGTGCCATGACAAGTGCTGAGGATGCTCTGTTGCACGAGCAAGTCAAACCGAGCAGCAGTAAAGACCTCCCAAGTGACTTCAAATTATGAGCTGCGTTGACATGGACTTGATAGACACACGAGGCTTTGAAGCACAAGCCAAATATGTCAATATTTGTATCTAAGAAGCTAATTATGTAATAGGTAATGAAACTATACTATGCCCTTCAGGATATACAGATTAATTCAAGATGATCTTTTATTTACCTGTACAAGAGTGTAAACTTTTTTGTGCTTTTATTTCCAATTGTGAGAACCACTGATTGGTATGTTTAAAAAGTTATGTATACAAGAATGGATAAATCACTGCTATATAAGGGAAGCTACCTTAGGAAAGAATGTTTACTGAATGTTTATATTTTTTTTTTTTACTTGTAGAGTGAGGGCGGTTGTAACAAAGAATATATATTGGTCATTCTTACAGCTACTATTTAAAGTCGGACAGTTTTCACTGAATTTGATAGATTTTACGTTTGGCCATATCTCCATTCTCATATTTGATTTCTAAAAAGAACCTCCTGTATACTTCAATAAAGGTCAAATGGACATGCTCCCTCTTATGATTTACTGGTACCTTTTTTAAAATAATCTGCCATTCATTATAGTTGGAGACTTGCACTTGTATGACTGAATTTACTACAGTCAACATATTTAATTTTATGCTTAACTAATTCTAAAAATGCAGATGAAATAAATGCACATGGTTTTACCTCAGCCAAAATGTGGACTGCTGGATTCATCTTTCATAACTCTTTATTAACAGCTGGATGACTTCTGCTCAAGAAGAGCAAAAGGATGTTATGACAATGAATTCATTAAGTAATTTATATGAGGAAACCCCAGTGGAAGTTGTTACCTTCTGGTCCTTCCTAATGACTAACACCCATTAAAACATAATAGTCTAGTTCTGGAACATTTGTGTGAGTTACATATTATGTTTCCAGAGCTATCTGTCAATTTTTAAGCAGTTTGCTGGCAGACACAATATTGCATACTGAATAATTTTGAAGGTTTCTTATCTAGTTCAAAGGATCAGGCCAGGTGTGTTGTGGCTTCAAGATAAAAGCAGCAACCAAAGAGTCTCTAATTTTCAGTAGTATCTCTTCCTGTGGCACTTAAGGCCACAAGAACAATGTTGATCAATCATTGCTTATCACGGCCATGCTGGCTTGGGCTAACTGGACCTCATCAACTTCTGGAGGGCCACCAGTTCTCTAGCCCTGTGTCATATACTCTCTGAACACTTGGGAAACAGCAGCTGGCAAAGCACCTTAGCCCTAGTGATGAAGCACTGAGGTAAACTTTTATGCACATGGGTGTGTTAAACACACATGCAAGCAGAAGGTAGGTGCTACTCATTTTTTAATTAATCATCAATTGAAACTGAAATAAGGACACAGCAAAGGACATTGTGTATGTCAGGAGCTAAATTGCAAGCAGGGTGGGGTGTGGAATCCTATGCTGTTAAAGACCTGAAACTTAGAGGAGGTAATTCTGTAGAAACTTACAGTTCACGCTGCTCTCCTTTATCAGGGAAGCCTTGAGTGGCTGGCTGCAGTTAACCTAGACAGAAATGGGACAGAAAGTAATATACAATTATACACTGATGAAGACCACAGTTCAGACCTAGCAAGTGGGAAAGTCAGCTTATAAACAACCGTAGGGTTAGCTTTTTCCATGTCACTGTAAATTCAGCTTAGGTTTTAAGTTCAAGTAAGTGTATGGAGTTTCAAGAAGTGAGGCAAAGAGTGGTGATGTGTGAAGGCATTACTAACAAAAGTTAACAAGTAATTTCATCCATCTACAGTTGGATTGAAAAGGGAAAATGCTGATATTCTAACAAAAATATGTTACCCTAAGATCATCTGCTATATCCAAACATGGGAAAGTCGCCAATATAATTCCAATTTTTAAAAGGCAATCCTGGCAGTAGAAGGCCTTTTCCATGCAAATTGGTGGGAAACATTATTTAAGATAAATTAATAAACATTTAGAAGAACAAGTATTACTGAAGAAGAGCCAGCATGGCTTCTACCAATGCATACTCCATCTGTATAACCTTTTGAGAGAGTCTTAAAAAGCATGTGCTAGGGGTGAGTCTGTAGACACTGCCTACTTAGACTTCAACACAGCTTTCAGTGAAGATCCTCTCCAAAAGTATCTGGGTAATGTCCCATCATCCCTAACCCCTGGCCATGGGCTAATGGGAACTGGAACCCACTGAGACCCATATTTGACAAGCTCAAGATAAGATGGCAGCCCATCAAGGATCACAAATGACAGCCTATTAAGGATCAATAATGAATTTAAGAATAAATGGACAGAAGAAATAGAGTAAGACTAAATGGACTGTTCTCACAATTATATAAAAAGTGGAGTCCCCAAAGATCTGTAATGACACGTCTGCTTTTTAACTTGTTCATAAATGACCTAGAATTATGAGTGAACAGTGTGGAGGCCAAGTTTGCTGATGACATCAAATTATTCAGGTTACTAAAAACAAAAAAAGCATAATGAATAACTCCAAAATGTTCTCTCCAAACTGAGTTAAAAAAAACAAATGTCTGTTGATATGAATAAAAATGGTGTACATTGGGGCAAAAAATCCAAACTTCACATTTATACTGATGGATTCTAAGCTAGCACTAGCTATACAGGAAGGAAATATTGAATTCTGATGGATAGCTCAATGAAAATGGTGACCCAGTGTACAACAGCAGTGGAGGGCGTAGATTCATTAGTAAAAGATATTTAAAAACTCTGCCAATATCATAATGCCCATTTGGAATGCCACTTAGAATTCTAGCCACTGCATCTGAAAAGGGGTATTGTAGAACTGGGTAAAGTGCAGAAAAGGGGAAATCAAAATGATCGTGAGAATTATATGACAAGGTTACAGTGTTTGGGGATTTTAGTTTAGGGGAACGACACGCTATAGATTTATAAAATTGTGCATGATATAGAGCAGGGACATCCAGCTCCCAAGAGACTGTGATCTACTCACAGAATAAAAAACTGGCAGTGATCTACCCCTTTTTGCGGGGGGGGGGGCAGGTCTCAAAGTTGTTGAGCTTTTTAAAGGGAGGAAAAGGGAAAGTTGCTAACTTTAAAAGATCGCTGAGGAAACAATCAGCCATCGGCCTCACAGCGAAAATACCGTCCTCCGTTTCAGCAATCATGCAAAAATGGAGGAGGGGGCGGGGATGGATGCTATTATGCCACCGCAAAGGAAAAGGAGCCAATGATCAACCGCGATCAACCAGAACCTCCCAGGGATCGATGGACTGGTTGGACATCCCTGATATACAGAAAGTACATAGAAGTGTTTCTGCCTCTCGTAATACTAGAACTTGGGATCATCCAATGAAGCTGAATGGTAGTATATTCAAGACAGACAACAGGAAAAAGCCAAGTACTTCACAAAGCATATACAGAATTCACTTTTACAAGATGTAGTGATGGCCACCTACCCAGAAATATTTAAAAGATTAGACACTTCCTAGAGAATAAGGCTATCAATTGCTACTAAAGGTAAAGGTACCCCTGACCATTAGGTCCAGTCGCAGGCGACGACTGGGGTTGCGGCTCTCATATCGCTCTGTAGGCAGAGGGAACCGACGTTTGTCCGCAGACAGCTTCCAGGTCATGTAGCCAGCATGACTAAGCTGCTTCTGACGAACCAGAACAGCACACAGAAACGCCGTTTAGCTTCCCATCGGAGCGGTACCTATTTATCTACTTGCATTGGCGTGCTTTAAAACTGCTAGGTTGGCAGGAGCAGGGACCGAGCAACGGGAGCTCACCCCGTTACTGGGATTTGAACCACCGACAAGGTCGGCAAGCCCTAGCTAGGCTCAGTGGTTTAACCCACAGCGCCACCCACATCACCCACTATCAATTGCTACTAGTAATGTTCTATCTCCAGGATCAGGGGAAACATGCCTCTTAATAGCCTCTGGGAAACAACCAGAAGATTGGTGGTTCAAGCCCACCCAAGGATAGTAGTGGGCAGGACAGGGGGTGGACTAGATGACTCTTGGGGGTACCATCCAACTCTACCATTCTATGAATAGCAGGACAGAGCTACTGTGCTCATGTCTTGCTTATTTGCTTTCCACGGGCATCTGATTGGCTGCTGTGGGGAAACAGGATGCAGGACTAGATCCAAGTTTGGTTTGATCCAGCAGGGATCTTTTCTTAATGTTTCTAGGGGGCAGGGACAGACAGAGGCTTTTATCACTACTGTAATTGTTAGAGCTAACTGTGTAAGTGTGGTTGCTAAAGGTACTGCAACATGTAAAAGCTTGTTCAAGCAGTGTTGTGTAAAATGTTGGTTTTTAAAACATCCTCCTACAGCCCCCCCCACAGCCATCATTCATTGTTCACTGAAGCCAAAAACGTGATACCATACATTTCAAATGCATGTTAGTAATTGTCTAGGAATTTTCATGACGTAATCGGAAATTGGGACAAAGGATACTTGCCAAGTATTTTAATTATTAAAAGTTAATACAGGGGATATGTCACTAAATACTCATGGTTTTATGGATGCTAGAAGTGAAGTAGTCTCAGCTAAAGGAATGTGGAGAGATGCAGCACAGTGGTTTTGACTGACGTACAGTAATTTGCTTAGTACACTTTTTTTCTTCTATGGAGGCATGTTTCTCCACATAGTTTGCAAAGGCCTTTAGTAGGACACCCTAAGTAGAATTGGCAAGACAAGCTCTAGATTTTAGGCAATAACTACCCTGACAGGGATAATATAGGCATGTCCCTCTGCCAAGCTTTTATGAAGTAACTAGCTGGCCCTGCCACGCGTTGCTGTGGCTCAGTCTGTTAAATGGAGACTCAGAGTCCCCCTTCAGACTCCCCTCACCTTCAGAGTCCCCCTGTTTTACGTGTGTTCTATTTACGCAGGCGCATCCCTGTGACTCCCCCCACCCTGTGCTGATCCATGACGTATCCCGCCCCCTCTTCCCCCCCCCCGGCTTATCCCTGTGATTACCCTGTCCTGACCCATGACATATCACGCCCCCTCTTCCCCCCACCCCCGGTTCATCCCTGTGACTGGTCCCACCGTGTCCTGACCTATCCTGTCCCCTCCTCCCCCCAACTCCCACCCAGGCGAGTCAGTACCTCCATTCAGCCTAGTCTGTAAAGGCTTCAGCCTAGTATGTAAACGGGAGCCAAGGTGCTGTTGAGAGGGAAGGTTTTATAGGTGCAGTACCAGTATAGCCGCTGCTAGAGGGCACTGGTTTGCAACCTGGTTCTTTTCCCAGAATGCATTTTCGTCTGAGTGGTGTGTTTTGAGACACGGGGTTTTCGGGGTTTTACCAGGCACAGGTGTGACTTCTGTATTTGAAAATGGTACGGGTTTACTCTCATGTTCGCATGCGGCATTGTGTCAAAATTTGAATGCAATCAGTCAAGCGGTTTTGGTGAAACGTGGATACTAACCGACATGGCCAGTTTACATCTATATACAGTGGTACCTCTACTTACGAATTTAATGTGTTCCGAACGCACATTTGTAAGTCGAAAAAATTTAAATCCTATAGGAATGCATTGGGAGAAAAAATTCGTAAGTTGAAGCAACCCTATCTAAAAATTCGTAAGTAGAAAAAATCCTATCTAAACCGCATCCAAGATGGTGGACGGAGCTCCATTCATAAGTAGAAACATTTGTAAGTAGAGTTATTCGTAAGTAGAGGTACCACTGTATATATTATATATAGAATATAGATAAGGGTGCAAGTCCCTCTGAGATGCATGTTCATCGTGTCTCGATTGGGTTAGCACAAAATCCACCCGTATGTTCAAGCCATCACACAAACTCTCTCAGTAACCTTAAATTACAACCCGTAAAGGCTGCCTCTATTAACCACAAATTGCAATTGAGGGGATGTAGATGTGGTTTGGCTTAAGACGCCCTACAGATTTCATGGGAAAGGCAGAATTTGAACCTGAGTTCTGCTTCACTGCACAATCTCTTAGGTCAAACTTCACACTTCATTGTGTGGCAGCAGTCATATCAGGAAAATAAAAAGGCTTGGGGGAGGGGGTGGTTTTCAAGGGACTGCAACATGCAAGGAGAAGAAGTTTATTTGTTCCCTCCCTAGCTGTGGTCCTAAAAAATAAAAATGCCATGCATTGCAGTTAGCCCTTGAAAAGAGTGCCCATTGCACTAATGAGAACTTTTCCCCTAAGGCTAAAACTGCAGCCTGTGGGGGGGGGGGGATTTTTGTCAGTACTGTGGCTGGGAAGGTTTAAAACTCCTCTCTATGTGCACTGTAGCCACGATTAAAATGCTCACCTGCATCTAGAAGGGGATTCTCTCCCCCACTCCAAACCCTGCTGTGTATGCTAGCCACACAATGTGGTTTTTTGCCTGTGGCTTCTCTGTTATAGTGAGCTAAGGAATGCATTTTTTAAATTTTAATTTTACAAGATCTTCGCATCCCTATAATTAGCTGACTAAACGGGGATGCTATGAGAGATGAGAGCAGCAATAATTGTACTACAGGTCTTAAGAACTGCAGGTACCAGAATACAGTGGAACCTCGGTTTATGAACACCTCGGTTTATGAATTTTCGGTTTATGAACGCCGCGGACCCATCTGGAACGGATTAATTCACTTTCCATTACTTTTAATGGGAAAGTTCGCTTCAGTTTATGAACGCTTCAGTTTATGAACAGACTTCCGGAACCAATTACACCCATGTTTCAGTTTATGAACGCTTCAGTTTAAGTACTTCACGGACCCGTCTGGAACGGATTAATCCACTTTCCATTACTTTCAATGGAAAAGTTCGCTTCAGTTTATGAACGGTTACTCCGTGGACCGTCTGGAACGGATTCATTCACTTTCCATTACTTTCAATGGGAAAGTTCGCTTCAGTTTATGAACGCTTCAGTTTACGAACAGACTTCCGGAACCAATTGTGTTCATAAACCGAGGTACCACTGTAACTGCATTCAACCAAGCCCTGAACTTTTCACCCTGCAAACTCTAGCAGACACTGCCACTCAAGTCAATCTCTTAAACATGGTAATTGAACTGTTAAATTATTACATAGTCATGTCTAGATGGGCTATTGCCCATTACAAATTAATCATATCTGGTGTAGAAGATGGGATCTGGCTAGGTTTACATGATTAATTTATCATACACATATTCTTATGGCCACATCCAGCACTCTTAATTCCAATTTGCTAGTTGTAGCCATTTCTGATTATTTAAACCCAACTGCTCACAAACGCACAAAATGCCTATTAGCCTACAGTTTTAATTTGCCATCCTTCCTTTTCTTTCTACCATGGCTTTCATTCGCGCAGCTTTTTAGATTCATTTAGCATCGCAATATCTCAACTGCGGTGACATGTCATCGCTTCAAGATGTAAGTTTGAGAGAAAAGTTCTAAACTTTAAAAGCAGCTCCTACAGAAATACCATTTAATTCTTACCTGTTTCTAGCTGAGATAGGAAGGTAAAAGGTAACAGCCAAAACACATCAGTTTGTGAAAATCTTGGTTTTTACGGGACAAAATGCTGCCATTCTTTTCCCCCTCATCTGATTTTCTGAAAAGTGACAAATTAAGATAGTTACACAATGATGCACCACCTCTCAGGTCATAGTGACTTAGTTGCTCTTCCAAGCAGAATGTGCTTAGCACATCTTAGTGCATAAGATAAAGTAGATTTGGGGAGAGTGGGCTGGCTTTATACATGCCTCTAACATATCAGTCATTATTTCTTTTCCCACCCCCACCATTGTGGCATTTTGCCATGCATGGAGTTGCACGTGTGAAGTGCTAGCATATTAACGTTTCTGTATTCCATCTCTGCATAAAACTGTAAAGCATATTTGACATTATTCTGAAGGTGGCTGCCTTGCTTGCGTGTAGGGCTTTCCTGGGAAAGCTTCCCTGATTGACCAACATTCCAGTTTCCCGTGTTGGAAACCCTACCCATGAATAAGGCAGCCAGACTAAGGCTGGGTGGGAAATGTGTGTCAGGTATTATTCACCATCAAGAAGGCCAGGCTTATCTTGTGCTTGGCCCCTTGGCCCTTTGAAACTGGGTGCTTGGAGAGGTATTTATATGTTTCACATGAAACATGAAATCTAGGCCAGGGAAGAAAAATATTTTTAAAATGCTTAATTAAAACAAAACTTAAGTCAGAACCAAAGATATATTAAAAAGTGTATTTCCACATTACTTTTTCTTTAATGAACATACATGCTTCATTTTGTACTGAGGGCAAAGCTCCAAGTAACAGACATGTCCAGAAAGAAATACAGTATGTTGTTTTTTAAGTACTTAAATGAATGGGACATTTATTTTGTTTCTCTTTCTAAATCTTCTTAATTTATGTTCGTCTTCTGAAAGAGAAATCAAACAGCCTGATCTGGATTTCTGAACTGAATAAATTGAAAGAGACAAAATCCTTGGGTTGTTAGCTTATGCTTTTATCATAAATTATATTAACTAGATTTATATTCCAGTCCTCCAGGGTTTAAAATAATTGTCATGTTATGGTAGCAGTCAAGGGCATGAACATCGTGATGGCAATAGTCAAAACTTCTTTCTTTAATCAGTATAATATAAATAAATGAGATTTTCCCTTATTCATTTTCGTTAGTTGCATTTTAGTTTGCCGCATTCTCCAGAATTAACAAATCCTTAAATGCTATGCTGGTTCCCAATAAAAATGTAGATTTGTACATCTCTTGATAATTAGCTATGAATTAAAACAAAGCATGTCACAAAGCATTCATTGTTATGTGAAGAGCTACTTCCCCTTGTCTGGGACATTATGATCCTCCATCTGGCCTGAACTCCCATCACCTCATAAAAATCTGCTCTTATTTATCAATATGTGCACAAAATATTAATTTCACTTGGAAAGTCTTTTTTTTTATTCTCCTAAAAGAAAAGCAATGATGTCTAAGATCAGATGTTCCAACCCAGCTAGGGGCCGCAAACACACACAGAGAGAGCACCTTATCCAATCCAATCCAACAGTCAGGGATTCACATTCTTAGCTGGTTTTTTTTGTTATTTTAAAATTGCTACTGATGAACTGTTTTGGTAGGTAAGCAAAAGTTAGATACAATCTTCAACTCTTTCCATGACGAGCAGCTGGTTACGGCAGTCTGTTTCTGTTACCTGGCCACTATGAGCACACTTTCTGGGCTACTGGGTATAGGGCCAGGGCCCCCAATAGAACTCCAAACAACCCCTAAGATTCCTCAGTGCACAATGAAAGGAATGAATGCACCCACAGCCAAGGTTCAAGATGACTCTCAAAGCAACACTGGCAGTAAGCTAAGCCAATCAGACGCAACCTCTGGTATTGCAGGGCCAGTGAAACCAACAACAGGGCATGTTGAGAAGGCTTGCTGCTCCGGTATTCTCATTGACCCCACAACCCTAAAGCTGGTACCTGAATGGTAGAACTCACTGCTACTTTCGCCCTGGCTCTAGCAATATTTAAAATTAAAATGCTAGGCAGCTGAAGCCTCACCGGAGCTTGCTAGGACAGCAATTTGCAGAGAGTGTGGGCCAGCAGACTTGCCAACTTGCCTGCCTGCCTGCCTGCAAGACAGGGAAGGAGGGAGAGCAAAAAGTGTGGTTGCTGTCACTCTTCATTAGCTTTGAGGTAACACTTGCAACATTAAAATGTTAGCTTGGACATTCCTTAGGGTGCCAATCTATCCTGTATGTAACAGCTACATGAAACCGCTGAGCGGGGTCATCCAAAGTTTTAGAGTGCGTTGTCAGAAATATGCTGACAACACGCAGCTCTACTTCTCCTTTACATCTGCCGGTGTGGCAGTAGATGTGCTGGACCTTTGTCTTGCCTTGGAAATCGACTGGATGAGAGCCAAAAAACTGAAGCTCAATGCAGATAAGACTGAGGGACTGTTAGTGGGTGGTTTCCTAGACCAGATGGATGGGAGGTTGCCTGTTCTTGATGGGGTTACACTCCCTCTGAAGGAGCAGGTATGTAGCTTGGGGGGACTTCTGGATCCATTGCTAACATTTGAGGCTCAGGTGGCCTCAGTGGTGGGGAGTGCCTTCCATCAGCTTTGGCTGGCGACCCAGCTGCACCACATCTGGGCAGGGATAGTCTAATTTCTGTCGTCTATGCTCTGACAACCTCTGAGTTAGATTACTGCAACACGTTATATGTGGGGCTGCCTCTGAAGACAGTTCAAGAAACTTCAGGTTGTACAGAATTCAGCCGCCAAGTTGCTCACTGGGGCAAGATGGTTTGAGCATATAATGCCAATCCTGGTCCAACTGCGCTGGCTACCAATTAGTTTCCAATTCAAAGTGCTGGTTTTGACCTATAAAGCCTTAATCAGCTCAGGATTGCACCTCAAGGACTACTTCTCCTCATGTGTGTATCTGAAGAAGTGTGCATGCACACGAAAGCTCATACCAATAACAAACTTAGTTGGTCTCTAAGGTGCTACTGGAAGGATTTATTTTTTATATACTTTACTTCTCCCCATATGAACAGACCCAGACCCATCTTTGTGGGCCTCCTCCATGGGAGGGCTAAAAGAAACAGGGCTTTTTGCAGTGGTTCCCTGCTTGTAAAATGCTCTCCACAGGGCGGCTCACCTGGAGCCGTCATTACATATCTTTAGGCACCAGGAGAAAACATTTCTTTATAACCAGACCTTTGGCTAATTAAACAATCCATGGCCTTTTAAATATGTTTGTGGGAAGGAGGTTATTGCCTTGTTGTTTTTAGTATATATTTTGTGTTCTCATTTTGTATTTTTATATTATGCACCACCCTGTGAACTTTGGATGAAGGGCAGGATACAAATATAATAATAACAACAGCCACAACAACAACACCTCTTTCTCCGGGGTAGAGTCTATCTTGGAAGGATTGATATTGCTATCTTTGTAAGATGGATGGTGAAACTCAGTTGTTCACTTATCTCAGGGGTGAGACACCTGTGGCTCTCCAGAAGTTGGTTGGACTCCCAGCCAAAATAAGCAATGGTCAGGCAACTTCGGGAGGAGAATATATTTTCCATACCTGCTCCCAGAGGGGTTCACCAATGAGTTTCATCTTAGCTTCCCCTTCGAAACAGATGCATTTCCCAAAGGTTTTATGATGTGCTGAATTCTAGCTGGCTATACAACCACTTGTAAAAATGGCTAAAGGGAGCTCTTTCCCACAAACATGTCTCTGTCTTGCGTTGCTGCTGCAGCAGCTCTGCTACACAGGGATTTATTTGCTACATTAAAGAAAAGAGGTACATCCAAATCTCAAAGCAACGGATACAGTGGGTGAGGAGAAGGTGCACTTGGCCGGGCAGACTCATTAAGCAGTGATGCGGTCACCTCATGTTTTTAGGAGCTAGTAGGCAGGCTTCTGGGACGAGCTTGCTAGGGAAATAGAAAATGAGATAGGAGAACTGAGAGCATGAGGGCATTGTGGAAAAAGTGGTGCGTTAGTGGCAAGGAAATAAAGCATGGATGAGCAGCTAGGTAAGCACTGGGAAGTCGGAGGTCACCTTGACCAGCCCCCCCCCCCCAAACATGGCAATACCTGTTGCTCAAATGGGTTTGCCTTATGTTATGAAGAGCTGCTGTTTGAGAAAGACAAGCCAAAGTCTTTGGGGCATTAATTAAATTGCTCTTTTGTATTGGTTGAAGCAGCCTGAAGAGCTTGCCATGAGCTTAGGGAAGAGGGAGAAGAAGAAAAAGCTTGCTTAAATCTACTTCAAGTTTGGAAGGACACAGGATTGGCACACACACACACACACACACACACACACACACACACACACACACCATACACCTTCTGCTTCTCATACCACTCCCTCAATTAGGTTGTGAAGCATCTCTTCATTTTAAGACATCCTTCACGTATCTTATATTAAAATAGGTTATTTCTTGAATTAATTAAAAGGGGAAAGTGGGGTGAATTTATAAAGAACAGAGCACATTTAAGTGGCCAACTACATCCAAGCACCTTTTATCCTTACAGTAAAGCAATTAATCACCATAAACTCATTTTGTCTAAAAGCAGTAGCAATTGATTGTTCCGTTTAAATCACTTTATTGTCCAGTCTGATGTCAGATCACCTAAATAGACATGCTTATAAATTCCCTGTATGGGAACATTGTATGTTTTGAAGGTTAGTTAGGATGGGAATGTTTTGTGCCAGTTGCTGGCAAGAGCTACATCTTTAATTTCTGCAAAAATTATACATCCAAGGTTTATCAAGATGAGTGGCACACATATACGGTAAGAGTCTGAACGGGTGCAGTCACAACCTAAACCACAACCTGAATGGGTGAAGTCCACAACCTGGAACGAGATGCACTTAGGATATGTCTTTAATAATAACTAGCTGTACCCAGCCACGTGTTGCTGTGGCTCAGTCAGGGCCCCTGTTTCCCAGGACAGGCGTATGAGGTAACAACAGACCTCTCTATGTTGTCCCCGGTGGGTGATGTCATCTTCCCCCCCATGTGACATCACCCTCCACCCCAACCCCCCTCTCCCCCTCCCATACCATATGCATATTTGGGGGAGGGTTGCCCGCTTCCACCGCCGGATCCCGGTGGGTCAGGGGGCAGGCAAACCAGGTGGAGTTCCATATCAAAGGTGGAAATGGGAAGGGCGGGTGGGAGAGAGAAGGGGAGGCAGTGGCGGCGAAGGGACAGGATCTGGCCCCTGGTCTCCCAGAAGGAGTTGCCTACCATATGGACATTTGGGAGAGGCCCTGGTCGCTTCCCCCGGAGGATCCCAACGGGCGAGGGGGCAGGCAACCCAACTGCAGTTCCTTATCGAAGGCGGACATGCCGGGGGGGGGTGAGGCGGTGGTGGCGAAGGGGCAGGATCCGGCCCCCAGTCTCCCAGAAGGACCCGCTGCCCACCCGCTCCCAGTACCCTTTGCACGTTTGCGCCGGAAGGACACCACTGCGTACCCCAAGGTTTTCCTGGGAGTAAGAAATTTACTATAACTTGTGTTGCTTTGACGTCCAACAGATGGCACTATTTTCTCACAAAAACATGTTTTTACTTGTCACAGGTGTGACATCTTTATAATCTAATTATATACAAACACTCCCGTATTTGAATGCAATGTTGTGTCAAAATTTCAAAGCAATAAGTCAAGAACTTTTGGAGATTTTTGATTATGTACAAATGGACATTTACATTTTATAGATAACTACCGGTAGCTGGCCCTGCCACATGTTGCTGTGGAATTGTTTGTTAAATGGCGGGTCAGAGTCCCCCTTCAGATTCCCCAGACCGTCAGAGTCCCCCCTGTGTTGTTTAGATAGGGGCATACCTGTGTCTCCCCACACTCTGTAGTGACCCATCCCAGGGAAGGTCTTAGTTATCCCTGTCACCTATTGAAAGACCCCCCCCATCCCAATCAGGGAAGGACTTACCTATCCCTGACCCCTATTTGGCCCCCCCACCGATTGAGGGTAATACGGAGGGGGTGGGGGGGTTGGTGGGTGGTGTTGTAGAGTGAGGGTAGTATGTAGGTGGTTTGTGGGTCCTGGGCGAGCGGTGTTGTAGAGTCAGGGTAATATGGAGGTGGTTAGGGGTGTCGATGTGGGATTTCTGTGTGTGTTGGGATGTGGGGGTGGATTGGGGAAGGTGGAAGCTACACAGCGGCTTAGGTCTGTGGTGGTGGGGCGAGGTAGGCCTGAGGCGTCGGAATTGGAGGGGTGGTCGGGGAGGTGGCCTGGTCCCTGGGGGTGGTAGGATCGGCGGCGGAGGGTCCCGGGAGATGTCGGGATTGGCGGGGGCAGAACCTGTGGGGTAGGTGGAGGCTACAGAGCGGCTTAGGTCTGAGGTGGTGGGGCGAGGTAGGCCTGAGGCGTCGGAATTGGAGGGGTGGTCGGGGAGGTGGCCTGGTCCCTGGGGGTGGTAGGATCGGCGGCGGAGGGTCCCGGGAGATGTCGGGATTGGCGGGGGCAGAACCCGTGGGGTAGGTGGAGGCTACAGAGCGGCTTAGGTCTGAGGTGGTGGGGTGAGGTAGGCCTGAGGCATCGGGATTGGAGGGGTGGTCGGGGAGGCGGCCTGGTCCCTGGGGGTGGTAGGATCAGCGGCAGAGGGTCCCGGGAGACGGCAGGATCGGCAGGGGCGGAATCCGTGGGGTGGGGTGTGTGTGTGGAGTGGGCTTGGTCAGGGCGGGAAGGGGTCAGTGGTATGTGATCTCCTGTGCGACCGTGGGTCCCTGGTGAACGGTTAATGAAGAGGGTTAATGCTCTAGAGTTCAGTCACACCTGGTGGCACTTTTGGATGGCCTCAAGATGTGTCTGCAAAAAGCAGATAAATCTTCACTCTTGCCTAATGTTCCACTGGGCTACTTAATAGTACTGTATTGCTGAGACTGTCAGTAAACTTTTATTCTGTGATCCTAAAAAAACAAATAAGCCTTTGCAATCAGAAGTTGCAGCAGTCCTGTACTTTGTGAAATGTTTTTCTTTCTTCTTCTTTGATTAACAATTACATCTGCAAGCTTTTGTTCACATGAAGCCCCATCACTATTTACTACAGCAGTAGAAAGCTGGCAAATTATTTTAAAGTAAATAAACACAGCTGTAGGAAACATTTCCCTAGTTTCTTCTACATTCTACAAGCTGGAACTATTTTTTATTCACTCCCCCTCTCCGAATCTCGTTTTAAACATTTTTCTGTCAAATGCACTGAAGTTCAGCCAGGGAAAAACATAAAACCAGTCTGGAGGAAAAATTGTATAAATTTGCATCTGCAGAGAAAGACTGCAGACAAGCTGGAAAGGATTCAGGAGAGTGTCACAAGAGGAACAGGTCTCCAAGGCAAGTTGTGTCAAGACAAGCTGAAGGAACTGGGTCTGTTTACCCTGGAGAAAAGAAGATTAAAGGAAGCATATGCTGGCAGGTTTCACATATCTAAAGGGATATTTAAAAAGAAGAGAGAAGGAATTGGTACAAATTGCTAATTGCAGCCACTCAGGATAGGACAAAAAGCAAAAAACCTACAAAAATTAAACTACAGGAAGACAGGTTAAGCATCAAGAGAAAAACATCATTTCTGTAAGCAGTTCAGCAAAGAAGTCAACTACTTAAGCAAATCATGGGGTCACCTTTCTAGAGATTTCAGTGAAAAAGCTGAACTGGCAACTATTGGTGATGTTCAGACGTATTAGGTGGAATTCAATGAACAAACATTCCCATCTGTCCAGCTTGCCAGAGAGAACGATTCCCCCCTCCACTCATTTACTAGTTCTGGGGTTCTCCCGATCCTAGCAAGCCAATTTGAGGGGTACACAGGGAGGAAAGCTGCATTGCACAAGCAGAAATCCTTCCCCAGGTCTTCCACTGACAGAATCTGGCCCGGAACACTGGTGGTGGTGTTCTGCATGGTCTACTATCAAAGTCACTCATTCAGTTATTCAGATGTTCCCCATTTTGAAATTTGCAGGTGTAAGAATCCCAAAGTACAGTTCTGTCGCATTGCCTCTTATGGGCCATTCTCCCTTACTATTCAGTTTCTCTACCGGCATATAGGTGCCTGGATGATTTTTTTCTGAAAGGCAGGGCAGTAAATAATCTAAATAAACATATGTAACTCACATGAGGCCAGGTTGGCCAGTAGACTGGGTCTCTGGAAAAAAATGTATTCCAGGTTTACTCCTTCATTGGTTCTCAAGTGGGTAAGACCTGATGTACACCTATAGGTAGACATGGCATCCAGATAATGTCTTTCCATTCATTGCTGGAACCCTTCTTCCTCTGGCTCCTTTTACCTCCTCCAGTCCTTAATGAATAGCAATGCTGCTGCAATCATCTTCACAGCCTCCTGACTGCGCTTTCTAGGTTAACAACACTGAACTACACTTTGGGGTTATCATACACTGCCTTCCCCCTTCCTTCAGAAAAAAAATGTTTAACAACACCTGGTTACTTTGCAGGACTCGTGTAAGTACCTACAGAGTCTCAACCACATTCCTGCAGTATGGGTCATAGCTGCCAAGTTTTCCCTTTTCTCGCGAGGAAGCCTATTCAGCATAAGAGAAAATCCCTTTAAAAAAGGGATAACTTGGCAGCTATGGTATGGGTACAATGGTGGACTTTTAACCTGCACTGGCATTTTTTAAATGTAATTTTTAAAATGTTTACAAAATCAGAAGAAAATCACACAGAGAGAAAGAATAGGTTAGAAAGATAATGGAGAAAGCGGATAGAGGAAAGTTTTTCTCCCTGTCTCATAATACTAGAACTAGATGGAGCGACGCCCCTAAGAAAAAAGGTTGCAACATTTAGGACTTTAAAGTTTAGAACAAAGGTCGCTGATAGGCAACATGACAGAAGTTTCAGGACAGATGAAAAGCAAGGACTTCTTCATGCAGCACACAGTTAAACTAAGGAACTCTCTCGCACAAGAGGCCACCAACTTAGATGGCTTTAAAAGACGACTGGACAAATTCATGGAGGAGAAAGCTATCAATGGCTGCTGGTCATGATGGCTATACTCTGCCTCCACAACTGAAGGCAGTAATGCGTCTGAATACCAGCTGCTGGAGACCACTAGAGGGGAGAGTGCTCTTTGGCTTGAATCTTGCTTGAGGGTTTTCCACAGGCATCTAGTTGGCCACTCTGAGAACAGATGCTGGACTATAAGGGCCACTGGCCCGATCCAGCAGGCTCTTATGTCCCTACATTCTTCTCTGCTTTCCTAAATGCCAGTCATTGCTATGACTTCACTAGCTAGAGACACTGAAATATGGGCACAGCCTTATTCTCACTAGGTAAGGACACCACTGTTCTACTGGGAGATGTAACTAAAAGTCTTCCTCCCAAATTTAGGTAGAGAGAAGAGGTGTTTGAAATCTGAAGCTGGCTGGCAAGAAGCAGCCTTGAGGTGTAGTTACATTTGGGGGACTTAATGCCTGCTTTCTTTCCACTTTCTCTACCAATAAATGGTGTTTGTGTGTAACAAAATGTTACAATAATCTAGTAGTTTCTCCTCAGAAAGGTAAATATGAAAAACTTTCTCTGATATTAGAACTGCTCTGGAAAGCATCCTTGATTTTTTTAGCAACTTTCTGATGAATAGGTTTTTTAAGAGGAGCTTCTGAAAAGTAGGAGAGTTTTAGATGAAGTCATGGCAATATAGTTTTTTTTTTCAAGGGCATATACTTTACTAATCTATTTCTCCACATTAAGTGGGAGGGGAGGGAAACACTGCAGTTATTAGCTGAAGGAGAAATAACATTAGCTTTATTTAAAGTTCAATCTAATTTTACCTCATTTTGTTCTCAAACCCATGAAGATTACAGATGTTTGGAATTCACTCACGCCCAAAGAAATTATGCAATCTATTTGTGTAAGTATCTAAGGATTAATATTTGTAGGCACTGATCCTTTTTGCGTGAGTCAAGCTAGTACAGTCGAGAGAAATGGCCAATCTCTTTTTATTTGCTAGTGAAATGTAAGTATAATTAAAGACGGAAGGTTCCAGGAGGTGGACATCTTGCTCAAACAACTTTCAAACACCCTACCACAGCTTAGAAGTTTTGATAATACTCAGCACAGGTTTTTTTTGACATTGTATTAACTGCCAAGCAGCAAGGCATTGCAAGAGCAAGCCCACTGCAAGTTCATTTCCTTTGCTTGTTATTGCCCTTCCCAAGGAGAGGCAGGAAAGACAAAAGCATATCTTCATGATGCAAGAAAACTAGACTGAAGAAAATACAGCCTTCCATGGGAGTCAAATAATAGTATTGTTCTTGTGATACGACTCTGGCCCCCTCCTCTATGGCTTCTCTGGTTGCTTTACAGTGAGCATCAAAGGAAAGAAGAGGGATGCCAAGCAAACTCCCCAGGAGGGCTTTTTCATAGGTCTTCCCTCTTGACCAGGCTACAATGAAGGCAGCCTCTGAGGGCTATCTTCAAGTGCTATTTGGTAAAGGAACAGAAGAGGATGGTCAAATGAGTATCACACTTGTGATGCAGAAAACATCTACAGCATAAAAAGCTGGCACAAGACGAGTGGGGAGAGCTCCATGGCCATAGAACCACGATACAGTGCTCCCTTGTGCACTACACCTGACTGACCTAGTGAGTGAGCAAACCAGGAGAACCTTCAAAACAGATCTTAAGAGTGCAGGCTAGTAAAAAAGCTTGAACTCAATCAATTTGGGTTTTACACTTTGAACTAGTTCTGGAAACACGCCAATAATCTCACCTTCTCTCACCCCACACACTTAGGATGTTGTAACCTAGATTTGTATTTGTGTGTGTGTGAGAGAGAGAGAGAGAGAGAGAGCGAGAGAGAGAGAGAGAAGGAACAGTCGAGATAGGGACAGAATTCTGGATTCTGTACGCGCAGGAAAGTGTCTTCACATAAAGCTTTCTGTCTCTAGAGATCTACTGTGTTGCATCAGATCTCTCTGAATATCTGATGTGGCTGTCTATTGGAGCGCTTAAGCTCTGCATTCACTTATGCTCAACCTGTACATTGGTAAATAAATTCAAATTTTACAAAAGGCCATAAACTGCCAGTGATCTCTTTGCCAATGAAACCAAACCGGGGCAAGTACTCTACTCATGTAACTTCTCACCAGGAAGAGAAGAAGAGCAAACCTAACAGTATGAAGCAAGCCATATGGCAGTTCACTGGGAGTGCACACAAGAAGAGCAGTGGTGACTCAAAATTAAAGGCCTATCTAGTCCATAACCCCCTTTCTCACAGTGGCCAACCAGAGGCCTATGCTAAGCCCACAAACAGGACTTCAGCATGACAGCCTTCTCCTGCTGTTGTTCCCCCGTGTTTGATATCAGAGGCAGTGTGTCTCTGGTCTTGGAAGTAGCATTTGGCCATCACTGGAAGCTTCATCCTCCATGAAGTTGAACTTGAAGAAATTCCACACATTCCTGTTGGAGTTTTCCCCGTTCATTCCTCTTTGCTGCCTTCAACAAGGAGGAATTAATGGTACAGAAATGTTATGTGCTTTGGAATGTGGAGCCAATCCAGTTTTATGAATTTGTGCTAGTGAAATGGATTGTGAAAGCTATTTATTTAGGAAGAGAGCCCTCGCCCCTCTGTCAAGAATCCAAGCCCTTGGCAGGATCATTTCCTGGAGATGAAATGGCTCCTTTCCAGATTGTGCCTTGGCAGAGATTTGGGCTGTGCTTGGCCCTATGAGATTCCTCCTTACAGGGCATTATTTAATCAGTGACTATAATGATAATGTAATTATTGTACTTAATGCCTCATATTTTATACTGATCATTTTCACAGATCATTGGTAACAGTTTTATAGAGCTTTACATATTTGTTTTTACAAGCTGTTACGCAAAATAGGCCTCTGGAATTACAGACCTTTGGATAAGCACCCAAAGAATTATGTAATAGACATTGGTTTTGATCTAGGAATCCTCACATTCAGTAGCATGGAATCTGAATTTCAAGCATACGGGATTTTCGGTAGTTAGAAGGAAGGTTCAAACAATTATGTACTCTTGCACATGGGCAGCTGTGCTCATTAGCATGCATGCCCTGTGGATGCCCAGGACGGAGGTGAGAAATGTTACTTTAGCAGTCACCAATCTTTGGAATTTTGAAAGCACCAATCACTCTGATTGCTTTGCTCCCTCTCACTAGTTTTCACCAACCTGGTGCCCTCCAGTTATTGTTGAACTACAACCAGCCAGCCATGCTGCTGAGAGTTGTACTCCAACAGCATGTGCAGGGCATTCCAGGTTGGCAAAGGCTGGCTTAGCATGATGTCTAGATTAGCACTTGTGGCTTGTTTCTCTCTAAAGCACAACATAAAGCCAATATACAATTGTAATATAGTCAGGTTTGTTTAAGGCAACCTCAAATTGCCCCAGGTTGAATTGGGTTGACCGGAACTGAGCTGGGACTGTCAACAGGTGAGTGATCTGCATGGATTTCCTTCTTCACCCCCTAACTAGATTTAATTACAGTTTAAAACCTAGGATTGGGGACACAAAGAGACACACACACAGGCAAACTGAATGATTCATATTTGCATTTTACATGTAACTTAAGCACACAATCCTAAGAATGTCTATTCGGAAGTAAGCCTTACTTACTCCCTTGTAAAGGTGAGAGAAAACTGAAGATGGATAAATGACCATATCCAGAGCCCCTTCAGGAACATCACAATAGGATGGATTGGATGGTGGTGCAGAATTTCCCCTTTTCTCTTCCTGGGTTAAAACTACGTTGCTGCCGTTGTTTCCAATACATATGTCAGTTAGAGGCTTGGTGTGTGTCCCCACCTGCTCCCAATTTTCAAGACAATATGGGAGGAATACTATGGTTCCATCCTGGTACACTGAATCAATGCCCTATTTAAAACTGGTTCAGAAGATTGTGAATGCAGATGGCGGGGCAAGGAAAGCTACAGCACTGATGTCATGATTTATGGCAATCATTTCAACAATTTCAGATAGCAATAAAGCAGAAATAGTATATATGCAATGAATAAATATACAGCCTTTTTGATAGCAGATCTTAGCTTTCAGTGCAGCAAGGGAACACACACTTTGGAATACTGGAACACTCTGTTGTTAAAGTAAACAAGGGACACATTTAGAACTAAGTTCATTTGTCAAGTTGACAGGGCTTGGAAGCTCCCTGCATGCAAAATGAAGGAGCATCTGGCTATCAAGAATATTTAAGTTCTTGCCTAGTTATCTCTCTTATTCTTTCATCTCCTAAAATGAGTGAAAGGTGTTAAGAAGCATCACTGCAGAAAACAGAAACAGGTCCTCCGAACTCTCCTGAGGAGTTCATAGTTTTAGAGGCAAGGCAATGAAAATCAAACACCCTAACGCAGAAGATTAGGTTTGGTACCAGCGATAGGCAAAAGCTTACCCTTGTTCCAAGGAATGCTGGATAAGTGCCTGGAACCCCTGGAATATCACACTGCTTGGTGATTGGGGTGGTGTGCAACAATATTATAATTTCCTGGGCCATCAGTTTCTTACTCCCTGGACTTCCATGATAGCTAGTTGGAGAAGGAAACCAGAGCTGTTTTTAATTTTAACTGTGCTCATTGTTAAATCACTTTGAGAGGTTTCCTAGGAAGCAATTAATAAATGGAAATAAATACATGAATAAATCTGCAGGTGCTTTGACCAGCTAATGTCAAGCCTTGGGGGTTAGTAATGGTAAGTCAGGAAATGACCTGTCTTCCTACTTTCTTCCTCAGGTAGCAGGCTAGCCATCTAATCTATACATACTTTGTGGGTCTCCTCCTATCTACTGTTTGAGCAGTAGCCCCTATACTGATAGCTTCCTGCAAATTTAGCTGATCATCCAACTCTGAGGTGTCTCCCCTTTGCTTTTATCTTCTTTTTTTTTACTAAACCTAATGAGGCTTTGACAAGTTAAGTGTCTCTGAAGAACTGATATAGATCTCCTTCCTGGCTCTGTGACCTGCACCTTACGATACATATGAGCTACTGAGACATATTGTTACTATTGGTCAACTATTCTTTGAAAAAAACACCGTATTACAGTATTTACATTAATTTAAAATAGTTTTGCTGCGAAGTATCACCATTTTTACTCCAAAACAAGTCCCCCTCTTCAGTAATACCTCTGTCATAATAAGTGGGTTTGGAATCACAGGCTTAGTTCTGTTTAGAAATAGAATGATGCTGCTGTTAGGGGCACAGTTGGAGACAAAATTAAGTACTGTAGTGTGGCTGGGCCAGTAGTCTGACTTAGTACAGAAGTAGCTAGGGTGTGATGTGCTTAGTTTCACAGAAGTCAAACCTATGTATTATGGAGAAAGATTTGGATGGGACCTAGGGATGGGATCGATTTGGCAATTTTGGTTTCCTCTCTGTTTCTCACTTTTCCCCATCTTCAGTTCAGTTCCCCACATTTCCACATCAGTTTGTGAATTCTTTTAAAAGAAATTTATCATGAAAATTCATCTGTATTTTAGTGCAAATTTCTCCTAATACACAAATTTGTATGCAATTTTTGCCAACGTACCAATTTTTGAAAAACATATATAATGTACATTGTGTCTATATATAATTTGCTAATATCTGCAAATTTTATGTACCCCGGTATATACATTTTTGTACACATTACTTGACTGGAGAACTATGTTTCAAAATTCAGAGAAGTGTAAATTTCAAAGGATGATTGGCTGTGTTTTGGTTTGATTATTTATTTGGAAAGTGTGCATTTGGTAGGTTCACCTTTAAATGTAAACTGAGTTTAATTTCTTCCCCCATTCCTGGCAGCACCTCTTTTCTACCACATCAGAGCGATACAGCTCTAGATGCCACTGTTTTCCATTTAAAGTGAGAAATTGTTTTTGCAGCAAGAAACGCACACTCTCTTCTCATTTCCATTGCTTAGTATTTTCACAAGTAATATATTAACAACCTGCAAATGAACAAATGAAACGAACAAATGGTGTTAAGAGTACAATCTGTCCATCTCACGGATGACAGAAAGTCATGACCTTTGCTGCCCTGTAAGATTCTGTTCAAATATAGAAGCATGTCAAAAAAATCACTGCATTCTAAAATTGGCTATTATATATTTTAAAAAAGAAATAATAGTGCACAATTTGTCCAAGAATGCAGTACACGATTGCCTCTTGGACAAAACACCAATAGCAATTAACATTAATAAAGAGTCATAGAGCTCAATGTTAAAACAGCAAGCAATCCCAGCCAAGTTGTAATCATGTCTAATAGCAGAAAGGACATTCAGCTCTCCTCATTTGCCAAAGACCTTGACAACCTTTATGAAGGACTGTCTTGGAAAAGAGACGGTGACCTCCTTTGTGTTCAAGATTTTTTCTTTCCCCGCCCCCAATGAATATATGGCTCATTAGTCAATGTTGTAAGACAGCCAACCTTGAGATACACTCATTTAATATGGAGTCAAAACTGTCAACAGAAGGAGGCCCTTGACATCTTCCTGCCCTCCTTTGGTCCATCAAAAAGGGGAAATAAAGATTTAGATTGATTGATGGGGTTGGCTGAATGTCAATAAAGCTGGCTTCCTGCCAGTGATTATAATTTGTAGCCCTCATTCCTCAAATAACTTGTGTTTCAGACAAGAAGTTGGCAGGAGACACAGGTCCTGATCCAAGGAGAACAAACCATATACACTAAAGCAGGCTTTCTTTGTCTATAGCTTGAAATTCAAGGTTGGGGCTTCACAAAACAGAAAAAGGTCACATTGCCAGGCGTGCTTTTGCATGAAATCTCTGGATTGCCAGAGAATGACAGTCCATCAAGAACTTGCTCTTCAGCCAAAAGTTTTGAAATTCTCTGTGAAAGAGCTGCTAAATAACTAAAGACTGAAGATAAATAACAAGCGGTTTTAAGACAAAATTCATGATCCTAAAGGAAATAATCGATGTACCAATTTGAGCTGTCTTGTGCTTGTGCTTATGTAGCCAAAACCGGAGCACTGATGCACAAAAGTACTAGAAGACTCAAGGTAATGCTGAGGTACACACAAGTACAGGGGTGAAAATGTACAGTGCAAGGGTGAAAATTAAAATGGGAACTCCAAAATAATTCCATGCATAATTCCAAGGCATGAGAGATTGGAGAGCGAGGGAATGACAACTGGGTGGGAAGGGGAAATAGAATAAAGAGGTTGGATATATGATCAATACACACACACACCCTGGCAATCAGAGATAGCTACTCATTCTCAGGCAACTGGAACGTCTTTTTAAAGCAGTCAGCAAGCCTTCTGCTATAGCATTCCATAGGCTCTAAATCAATGCAGAGTACTATCAATAACTGTACTTAAACCACAGATCAGCAATCCTGGATCACATCTTTGAACCTTGGTTATCACCTGTGTTTATCTGAGGGAGACAGTTACCTTCAAGCATATTATGACTGGTGGACCTTACTATATCAAACAAAACATCACTTGCAGGTCCTGCAATGTAATTTACATTGCTGAGTGGAAATGTCTATGGTGTCATGTTCAGTATGTGCGTAAAACAACAACTAATCTACACACGTATTTTAGGAAGCACAAATCTACAGTCTTAATGAAAAATTGGAACAATCAATTGCAAATCAGTTCAATTCAGATGACCACAACTGAGCCGTCTCTGTAACAGAGATGCCACCTGATACAAAACCACTGGAAGTAACTGAAAACTTGTGGAGACCTAGACTTGATACCTTACTACCATATGGCCTAAACCCTGGGAACAGAACCAAAGATGCCCATTGTTGGAGATTCATTCCCCGTGTCTGCAGTCATGGGATTGTTGTCTATCACATGACGGTGTATGTTGCGACACATTTGGACATTCCAAGATGGTGACAGGCTATCTAGGATGCCGGAGACGTTCGGAGGGCTGGACTTTGCTCTCTCCGACCCCCACATGAAGTGGGAGGCACTGGTTCCTGTTCTGGCGGGAGGACTCTCCAGAACGGAAGGAAGAGAAGGGGAGTGACTGTGACATCATCCCAACCATCAATGCAACCAGCAGGTGGCACTGCTGAGGTTGAAACAGTGGAAATTTTGTCATGTGAGAAGTTTGGACTGAGTCCAAATGTCAGGAACATTTGCAGCATTTCCAACAGGCAACATGAAGCAAGGCCAGGGATGCGGAGCTGCAGTGCAGAGATGGTGCCCAGCTGTTCCAGTGCTGAGGTGCAAGAATCTTTTGTGCAAGATTCTGAGGTGATGGCACACCTTTGTGGAAGATGGAACTGATTCACCACATGTACACTACAGAAGGAACTGCTCTACCAGTCGAGTGGAGACTCCTTGGAGGTGCATAACACCTGGACCGTGGAACTGAAAAGCTGTAACATTGTGGTGTCTAGTGTGTTTTTCATTCCAGATCGAGTTGCTTAGTTCTGTTACGCATGCTCTGCAGATCCGTAAGTGTGCTGATGTTTCTTGGCATCAGTCGCTGTGGTGTTCGGGCTGAAGAAAGCTTTTGAAGCTCCCGAACGATCGACCAGGAGGGAGGAAACATGCCAGTTGGGCATGTGTCTCTGCCAGGGTCCTACTCGTGTGTAGGAGATCTTAACACCATGTCCATGTAAGATAGCTTCGGTTGCAAACACACAGATGTACAAATCATTATGATTTATTTTATTTATAAATCATTTCCTTTGAAGCATCTCAAAGTGATGACCCAATACATTAAAAATATATAGAAAAGAATGCATACAGAAAAAATAATTACAAGAATAAAACAGTTTAAAAATACACATATTTTTAAAAAGTTCAAATTCAATAGAGATACAGATTGGAGTAAAAACCTCCACTTGTAAAGGTTATTGAAAGAGGAAAGTCTTCAACAGGCAAATGCATATGTGAGCTATCAAGGGGCTCCAGCAGATGTAAGGGGGGGTACTAAAACATGGAACCAGCACTAAGTATAGGTTAGGTATCTTTTAAAAGTACATTGAACGGTAAGTACTCTTGATTGTACTTGAATGACTACCTATTTTGATTTTAAATTTATCCCTTAAATTAGAATCTCATTATTTCCTTCTCTTTAGGAAAGCCAGAGGCCACACTATTATTTTTTAGAGCAGGAAACCCATACATGCTCCAATGAAATAGTATTCATTTGGGCATTTCATTTAATTGCAAATGGTTTAATTAGAATATTCCATTACTTATCTTATTAGTATTCATGTAGACTGATTCCCTATTACAGTGTTTTTCAACCTTTTTTGGGCAAAGGCACACTTGTTCCATGAAAAAAATCACGAGGCACACCACCATTAAAAAAGTTAAAAAATTTGAGAAACGCTGGCCTAGGGGAGGGGAATGTCTGTGCCACTAGCTGTGCGGAGCCTCCATTTACAGCAGCAGTCTATCCCCAATAATTTAGGTGCCAGGGGTTAAACAAGTGGAGACAAGGCATTTTCATAAGAACCTAATGAGAGCCCGCTGGAGCAGGCCAGTGGCCCACCTAGTCCAGCATCCTGCCCTCACAATGGCCATCCAGAGGCCCCATTGGGAAACCCACAAGCAGGATTCAGGCACAAGACTACTTTTCCCCTCCTGTAGTTTCTGGCACCTGGCATCCAGAAACACTGCTGCTTCCAAATGTGGCAGGGCAGAGGAGAGCCCTCAGCAGGTCACCCTCTCCTCCACGAAACCCACCGATGTTGGTGGTCATCACTGCCTCCTGTGGGAGGGAGTTCCTAAGTTTAACAATGTGCTGCAGTTAGGAAGTCCGTCCTTTTACCTTCACTTCCAGTGCCAGGACCTCTGACCTGCTCTGCGTGCCCTTCTCACGTGCACTGCAAGGTTTGCTCCCTTAAGGGAGAGGATCTAGGGGAGAAAGGGGGTGCTTCCCTCCTGCACCCCCACCCTAGCCCCCCACCATCCCTTGTCTCTCCTCCTCTGCACCTTTCCAACACCCTCCACCCACCCAAGGTCCCTTTATTATTGAACCTGGTGGTCATCTGCTCACCCTACTGCTCAGCCATTCTGCCCCCTCCAGCGAGGAAGATGAGTCCATTACTGACCTCCCCTTCCGCCCGCCCCCACTAGCGTTATTAAGCCTCTCTAGGAATTGGATTCTTTGGATTTAACCATTATAGATCCACTTGAAATTCCCTTTTCCCCCACCCCCACAAGTGGTGCCTCCCGGGCCGAATTTCAGGGCAAGAAATTAACTTTACCTTTTCACGCAGCTTGCTACATTTGTACGTAAGTGAAGAAAGAATGCACATATCGAGTCAGCAAGAGGAGTGAGAGCGAGACAAACAGCAGCAGCAGCACCCGCCGGCCGCCTCTCACGTCCGAGGCCGTGGTGGTGGCTGTTGAGAGCTGCGCTCGCCCCGCGTCGTGACCCGGACGGCTTCCTTTCTGGCGGGTCAGCGCTCCCTAATGGCGGCTGCCAGGCACGTGACAAGGCAGCATATTGCCCTTCTCGTCGTCGCACGTCGCGTCACACCAGCCAGCGTCTTGCGGCACACTAGTGTGCCGCGGAACAGCGGTTGAGAAACGCTGCCCTATTATGTTGTTTATAAAAGCCTTATAAGCTACGTTTTGCACATAAACAGTCACTATGTTGTGCTTGGATGATATGCTTGTGACACATATTCCAAAAAGTTATTTTTCATATAGGTAAAGGGATCCCTGACCATTAGGTCCAGTCGTGACCGACTCTAGGGTTGCGCGCTCATCTCGCATTATTGGCCGAGGGAGCCGGCGTATAGCTTCCAGATCATGTGGCCAGCATGACAAAGCCGCTTCTGGCAAACCAGAGCAGCACATGGAAACGCCGTTTACCTTCCCGCTATAGCGGTTCCTATTTATCTACTTGCATTTTGACGTGCTTTCGAACTGCTAGGTTGGCAGGAGCTGGGACCAAGCAACGGGAGCTCACCCCGTCACAGGGATTCGAACCGCCGACCTTCTGATCAGCAAGCCCTAGGCTCAGTGGTTTAACCCACAGCGCCACCTGGGTCCCTATTTCTCCCTCCCCATATAAATCCTACAAAAGTTGGATTATCACCACCTACTTCCAAAGGGGTTGTCTGTTCAGCAGCAGAAGAAAAATTCTAGAGATGCTTGTGAAATACATTCACTGGTGTGGCAGTATGATGTTAATGACTGGATACTATGAACTGCTTAGAAAACAGAAATGCAGGAGTGGTCCCAATGGTATTTCAATGGTTCAGCAGAGTATTTTGATGTTGCTGTACCAGTATCAGACACCAGATGGGACCTCTGCCACATTAAATATCAATGAGTGAAAAGGGAGGTGGTAGAGGAGTAGTGGCACACAGGTGGGGTGGAGCTGCCCTTCTAACACTAGCCCCATTGATGCTTAGCAGGACGGGTCTGAATGGTAGTAAAGCTGGGGCTGCGACGGTGCCAGTGAGAACACAAGATTGGCGGTGATCCTACTGATGCAATCACATGACCATGATCTCGCCACTGTTCTGTTATTATTATTATTATAATTAATTAAATTTATATACCGCTCTATAACTTCAGGTCTCAGGGCGGTTCAACCGTTCCAACCATGTCCAAGTAAACAGCTGTCACACCAGTGTCATGAGGTTGTCTATGCCTCACCACACACACACACAGAGAGAGAGAGAGAGAGAGAGAGGGAGAGAGAGAGAGAGGAGTGGGGACACCACACTTACGGAAAAACTCTTGAAACAACTGCAACAATTATGTGGTGCAACACTCACTGTGATAATTAGGGTAGACATGTTACGGTGCCATTAATACACCATCCTATTTTCTCAACACCAGAATAAGGTTGATCTCCAGGTATAGCGTAAATGGCTCTGAACTCTTAGAACAGGCTGAAAAATAATTTTAGAAATAAACAGAACGTGTTCGTCAGTACCAACTTTTCCCATGAGCAGCAGTAGAACTGCTGTGATGTGCACTTTTATTTCCCCATGTATTTTAGATTTTTGTTTCAATTCTGTTGGGTTGCTAATTTAGTTATTTCATGAATTATTTGTTTTAGCTTGCTATTGTTATATATATATTTGTATGAAAGCCACTCTAATAATGCCTGTTTAAGTATACTATTTTAATTAATTAATTAATCAATCAATCAATCTTTCTAGTCCTTGTGGCTGCAATAAGGAGTTTGGGTGGTGGAAGAGGAAATGCAGGAAGAGAAGACCCTAGAATTTGAAACAATACATTATAATCTGGTTGACTTTCCAGTAAGGTATTTACATGTACAGTATTGCTCTCCTAAGCCTTGTCCATATCAATGTTCTTGGCTGTCACATCCTGCTCCTCTACTGTCCACTCTGCTCTGTTCTGAGGCTTTGATGTGTCTACAATGAAAAAAAGGGAACTGCACAGGGCTGCCCCAATCATGAGAGGTAATGATGAGACCACTTAGATAGCCCGGTGTGTGTGTGTGTGTGGCAAATTGGCACATGCCTTGGCCCTTCATTCACATCACTATCGGCCACCAATGCTGCTGATGCTGCCAGTGCCATAACCCACTGACCTGGTGAGGCAAGAAGTGCCCTTTCCACCTCTTCCTGCTTTACTCTGAGGAGGGACTCACCTGGCCCTTCCTCAGAGCAAAGCAATAAAGAGGTGGTGTAGGGAGTACTGGATAAACCATTTGTGCCACTGCTAATGTGGTGGTGGCCAAAAAAAAAAAGTCAGCAAGAAGGAATGGTTGGCAGGGTAGAAGATGACAGTGGTGCCACAAGGAGAACTGGAGAGAAGCAGAGCCACTAACCACCCCCAGCCACACAATGCTTGCACTGCCCCCCCATGACAATCTGGGAAAGCAATGGACTTTCCATTCCGTGGCTCTGGAGCTGCTACCAAAAAGAAAAGCAGCAACCCAACAGAATTACACACACACTTAAGTTCACTGATTGCAAAAAGGATCGGCATCTTTTGATTGGATTGTGGACAGTCAGTGTACAGGTGAAACCCGAAAAATTAGAATATCGTCGAAAAGTTCATTTATTTCAGTAATTCAACTTAAAAGGTGAAACTAATATAGGAGAAACTTATGACATGCAAAGTGAGATATGTCAAGCCTTTATTTACTGTACTGTATTGTAATTGTGATGATTATGGCATACAGCTGAAGAAAACCCCACATTCACAATCTCAGAAAATTATAGTGTTTAGCTACTCAATCCATAACACCTGCAAAGGGTCCCTGAGCCTTTAAATGCTTCAGTAGGAATCACAATCATGGGAAAGTTTTCGACAATATTCTAATTTTTCGAGTTTCACCGATATATGAGAGGGGTGTGCTTCACACTAGGCAATGATATCCTGCCTCTTTCTCTTTGCAAAGTGTCCATCCTTAGGAAGGGAAAGTGCCAAAGTTGCCTTATGCAGACGCCAAGAGCAAAACACTTGCCTCACCTGAACATATATATTTTAATTGATACATACATATGTATGTATACACACACACACACACAACTTTAAAAGGACAAAATGGTGCCTCCCACTCTCTTTCCCCATATAGAAGCCAACTGGAGTAGCAGTTTAATTTTAAGTTAGCACTGGGGAGAGGACACTTTATCCTGCCTTGAAGGAAGGCAGTCGGACTTAAAGAAGGAACCCACCTGCTGCTTAGCGCTCCAAATGCCTGCCTGCTGCTCCTCCTCAGCACCTCCTGCCCGAGAAACCACTTTGCCCAGGCCAATGGTAGGGCCGACTCTGCCTATGCCCTCTTTGCTCCCCTCTACACTGGTAGGCAGACACAGATATTATTGTAGGTAGGGCTTTCTTTTCAGTGGGAACTCACGGGAGCTCAGTTCCAGGACCTCTCAGGTGGGAGCCATTGCCATTCTAAGAGAACAGGTGTTCATGGTGAGTTCTGGCACCTCCTTTTCTAGGGGAAAAAAAGCACTGATTGTAGACACCTTGAACTCATACGCCTTTTAATGAGAAAAACTAATGCACCTACAACCCGTACCGCCTTGTTTGCAAGGCTTCGTATATAATAATCGGGTTTAGGGCTCAGGTCGCACTGAATATTTCCCGCCGGCGCCAGCCGCACGGCACGAGCCGCAAGCGGTGCCTCGAGTTGCCGCGCCAACATCCCTCGTGCGCGTCTACACACTACTTGGGAGTCGCCCCACGCAACCGAAACGTGCCAGCTCGAGCCGCACAGGGATCCGCGTTCCTTGCCACATGCGGCATGCGCGCGCAATTCCCGGCCCGGGAATAGGTTTTCCGCCAGCACCTGACGCCGAACAGCGTCGTTGCGCATGCGTTGCTGCCCTCTCTCCCACCGACCGACCCGCCCACCTCTCCCAGGTTGCTTAGCGCGACTGGCATGGCGGCTCCCTAAGGCCGCTTAGTGCACATGGGTTAGACTCGCCACGCGTCAAAAAAAAAAAAGGGAAAGGAAAGGAAGCGGCTTCTCCTCCGTCTCGTCTGTGCAGCAGGAGCGCGCGGCTGCCTCCGAGAAAATGCGGGCGTTGGAGCGTGTGTTGCTGAGGGGCTTCCCCAGCGCAGCGGAGTCACCGCGGTGGAAGCAGAACGAGGCGGCTTCGGCTGCAGGTAAGGCTTCGGCGAGGCAGAGCCAGCCTTCGTCGCTTATCCTCAGGCGCCCGTTGCCTCTCGCCCTGGCAACGGGATGTGAGCCGTGCCAAAGCTCATGGTAGGGCAGAGGGAGGAAGGGGAGGCGGCGCTTCATCTGCCGGCAGGGCCCCCTTTCCTTCGTCCTGCCTCCCCTTCCCCTGGTACCTACTTGAGTGGGGAGTGGGAACAGGGGGCGGCGTGTCCGCGTATGTCTCCCAAAGGGAGTAGTCGCTGGGGTTATTTATTTGCGGGGTTGCTGCTGCTGCAACCCTGGCAGTCGTTGGAGGTGCCAAGGGTATAGTGCTGGAGGCAATTGTCAGTGATGCCTGCTTGTGTTCCGGGATGGATAGGAGACAAGGAGTCATGGGGGCGTGGAGAGGCAGTGAGTCTGACCCCCAACAATCAGTGGATCTCATTGTCACTTTTTCTCCTCTCCCCCGAAAAATAAAATGGGGGTTTACTTGAGCTTCAGTAGTGGGTACGAATGTCGCTCGTTATGATAAAGACTGCCCCTGGGATGCTGGGGCACGACGTTGCTTCGTAAATGATTGAACTGCCAAGTTTTTTGCTAACCTTTATTATAACTTAAGTATGTCATGCTATTTCGTGCTTACTGTCTGACTGTTACAGATAGGCTCCGAGAAGTCGCAAAAGCCTTTAGTGATCCTCCTCTCGGTACTGTTGTTGCCACAGAGACTATTTCCAGTTCAGAATTTTCCTGATCATGGAATGCAGTAGCCACGTATTAACAGTGCAATATTTTGTAAACCTCCTCATGAGATGCGCCAGCATGACAAGTTGCTGTTAACTGGTGTTTTGAGCAGTGCTGTTTTTCTAGAAAAAAAATGCCAGAACCCACCATGAGCACCTCTATCATTCTCTAGAATGGCAATGGCGCTCACTTGAGAGGTGCCAGACAGATATTCCTTAACTTTGGTTATGCTATTAGAGGTCTGTAAAGGTGACAGTAGATATCAGGTTGGATTTCTAACATAGAGGCCCAGTGTGGATTATCATTCAAGGTTTCAGAAACCTTGGTTTATGAGCGTTTGGCCCAAGCACTCTTTCCCTGCCTCTTCCCTTCTCCCTTTGCACACTGGCTTCTGTGTGAAATCCAGTTCTGTAGCTACTCTCCTAAACTACAGTTCCCTGCTGCATCCAAGCTGGGAAACTTTGCACAGGAGCCAACTCCTAAGGGCCAAGGTCCCTTTGCCCCTCCCAAAATAAAATATTTGAGGGGGCCAGGGGTCCCCAAAGTTGATGAACATTGCCATTCAAATGGTGCGAGTGCACAGTGTATTGTGATCAATTATGTGAGTAGGGCTTACCTACCCCCTTCCAAATATTGTATTCAAGTTGGCACCCTTGGGCCCAAGTACATTGCCTTAGAGCACAGTGACCCCCCCTTTTGGGCTATGGCACTCCCTCTTAACTAAGATTCATTTGTCACCCATATATTTAGATGTCAACATAAGACATATTTATTTTTTCCAGGGTTTTGGTAGCTAGCTGCATGTTTTAACAGAGAGGGTTTTTTTGTCCACTACTTTGTGTCTTAAAGGTTGTTCCTAATCTGTCAATGTTTTAAATGACTGTTCTATGATGCTTTGTGTGTGTGTTGTTAGCCACCCCGGGGTCTTCAGGGAAGGACAACATATAGTAACGATAGTTAGATATAATACACGTTGCTATCTGAAAGAGGGTCTTGTAGGACCATCAAGTATAGAATCTAAAATTACCTAGCTGCACCACTGCTTGCAAAGAATGTGTGAGGGTTAAGAGCAGCTGAACAGCTGGTTCTTGTTTACAAATTTCAATCTCTTTAAAATCTTTGTTGTAAGCACACCATAAGAGTCCAGTATGAATGTTGTTTTAATTTAGTAAATGTCAATGGGTATTTTTCTAAAGCAACCCAAAGTCTTTTCCTCTGATATGAGATGTCTTAGAATACAACACTATAATTGTATAGGATTAAGTCTCTTTTAAGTAAGGTACGATTGCCCCGAGTATACATTAAATAAAATGTATGTTTTATTTTAGAGAGTGGGTCCTTGTTGCAGTTGCTGTTGGAAGGGAATTATGAGGCCATTTTACTAAGTAAAGCAGTCCAGGATATTTTCAGAGCACCTGAAGTAGCAGAAGAGGATACCATTGCCAGCTACTTAGAAAAGCAGATTCAAGATTATCTGGACTGTTCTTCTGTAGATACGGATCACAATGCAGACATATTTGTATATATGTACATATTATGTAGTACTTATTTGTAATAGGTACAACAATGCACATTATCTTAGCTTTCTGGTGGCTGCAGGTATGTAAACTGCCTTACCATGCAAATTGTCCAGTTTCAGACATTAACCTAATAGAAATAAACAGACCAAGTGCATACAAATTGCAGTTCAGGGATGTGGATTGTGCCACATGATCATACGTTTTCAGAAAGCCCCCTGCCTTCATTTACCAGTTCTAATCATTGCTAATTAAAGTTCATTGTTAATATGAGGATTTTGGAAGCAGCTGTTTTTAGCCATTGGTAAGTCGGTGCTAGTGCAAGTTTAACCCTGTTGAAAGGCAAAAAGAATTCACACCACTGCAGAAAAAGAAGTACACTATCTTGTGTTCTGCTCCAAATTGCTTTTTAGTTATGAGAGTCAGTGTGTACACGTACACTGCCACAGAGGTAAATCAGAATAAGCATCTCTGTTTTATTTCAGATAAAATAGAGATTTAAACCAGTAATAAATTTATTGATTAAAATCAATAGCTTGTTTACCAAATTGATTATCAAATATGTGTTAAATGCAGAAACACTATCTGAAGCCATTCCATGCTTTTGTTTAAATGGAATTTTAAAAATAATTTGTTGAACAGTTTAGGTAATTTGATTTAATGTCACAAACACGCACACAAATAACAGTTAAAATATATAAACTGAGGTACAGCTTGCCTTTACCTTTACAACATGTGTAAAAGTACAACTTTGGGACACTGTTGTATTTGTTAAATATAACTGATCATAATGGGGAACTTACTGCACAAATATCAGTCTGCCCAATGAAATTAGTATTACTTACTATAGCAAGAAAGCCTGTAAATACTATACCAAAGAGCCAATACGTACAATAAGTACGCTAACAGAAGATTTCTTTATTCATTTGTGGATATGTTTGCCCTTAAGAAGAGAACAAGAATCGTCTGGTAATTTTTGAATGTTGAAATTGATTATTTTCAAAAGTATTGTTCTTATTAGATAATTTTGCTGATATTTTATATCTCTGTGTTGGATGCATATTTGGATTTCTGATCTAGTTTGGGCAAAATGCCAAATTTTAATCTAGCTCACATTAATCTGCAGTTATAAATCACCCCTTTGGTATTCAAGTGAAGATACCATTTATTCATGATAAATATTGATTTTTATTAAAATTGGCAGAAGCCAATTGGGTTTGCAGTTAAGGGAATTTCTACTTTTGCAAAAAGTAACCCATTTGATCCCACAACCTCAAGATGTCCCAAGAGACATTACCTAGAGGCATCTTTGCTTACGTGCATACTAAGCACATTATTTCAGTCTGTTCAGATATACCGTATTTTTTGCTCCATAGGACACACTTTCCCCCTCCTAAACAGGAAGGGAAAATCCCTGTGCGTCCTATGGAGCGAAGTCACCGCACGGCAGCAGCGGCGGTAGGGCAAGCGGGGAGAAAGCCCTTTCTCCGCACTCGCCCATCTGCCCCCGCCCGCCTCCTCCGCTGGCAAGAGCAAGCATTGGGGTGGTGCGCCTCTCCCAATGCCTGCTCTTGCAAGAGGCAGGCGGCAGCAACGCGGAGGGACAAGGACAACCGGCGAGAAAGCCCTTTCTCCCCTCTTGTCCTGCAGCTGCTGCCTGCCCCTCCGCCCCTGCTCTGTGAAGCATCTGCCGCTGCCGCTTGCAAAAACCTGCTTTTACGAGCGGGGGGGGGGAGAGATGTTTGACACAGAGCAGGGAAGGAGGGGGGGCAGCAGCTGTTCCTTCCCTGCTCCGTAAAGCATCGCTACAGGGCTTCCCCTTTCTCCCCCCTTTTTGCCGGTGTAGGCAGGAGCGGGGGAGGCAGGAGAAGCCCGACAGCATCGCTACCAGGCTGCCCCTTCCTCCCCCGTCGCTGGAGTGGTCCCTCTGCCGCAGCTGCCTCCTCCGCTCCCCCTCCAGCGCCCCCCTTCCCAGCCTTTTAGAGGAGGAAAACCAGGGGGAAAATTATTCCTGGTTTTGCTCCTCTAAAAACAAGGTGTGTCCTATAAGTGCGTCCTTTGGAGTGAAAAATACAGTATACGGCTTTTCCCACAAAACGTGGCAAAGAAATGAGGACATTCTCCAGGTATATTATAATGATACAACAGAACACAATCGGTCTAAACCAGGGGTCAGCAAACTTTTTCAACCGGGGGCCGGTCCACTGTCCCTCAGAACTTGTGGGGGGCTGGACTATATTTTGAAGGGGGGGGGAAATGAACAAATTCCTATGCCCCACCACTAACCCAGAGATGCATTTTAAATAAAAGGACACATTCTACTCATGTAAAAACATGCTGATTTCCGGACCGTCCGCAGGTCGGATATAGAAGGCGATTGGTCCGCATCCGGCCCCCGGGCCTTAGTTTGGGAACCCCTGGTCTAAACAGTTGTTACTTTTGCATCATATAGTTGGCCATTTCTGGTATCTAAATATGGTGTTTTAGCTTACAGATTCATGCAGCAGCAGAATAATACAGCCAAAGCTTGGTCGTTTGTTAGCAGAGGGTGCACAATTAAAATGGTGTTACTGTTCAGTAATTTGTACCACTATCTTTTTAACTTTCAATCTGCCTTTTTACAGGTTATACACAAACACTTCTACTTGAAGAGAGTAGAAATCATGGCTCAGTGTGAGGAGTGGATAGCAGATATACAACAGTACAGCAGTGATAAACGGGTAGGCAGGACTATGTCTCATCACGCTGCTGCTCTAAAGGTAAGGTTCACAGATGAGATTACTGCCCATGATTCAGTAAAACCTTTTTGATGCCTGACTACTAACTTCAGTCATAAAAGCTGTTTAAAACATTCACTGCACACCCTCTAAAGACTTTACACACACACACACACACACACACAAAATGCGTCCACATTTTTCTTGTTCCTCCCACCACTGTATGCCTTTCTTGTAATTAGAACATACTGGAATGCATCAACTAACTTGCTTCCATTTTTATTTAAAGCCGTTTTTTCCCTGTGCTAACTTTGCAGTTCTAGAAACAGGAACTGTGACAAAAATGAGTTCATCTGCGTCAGGGGAGAGTGGCAGCTCTGTGTCCCCTCCATCTTGCCTCCATTAATAAGGCACATTCCTACCAACAGCAGCCAGTGGGGAGGAGCAGGGATGTGGAAGCTCACAAATCAGTGTCATGTCATACATTTTGCCTTACTAAGTGTTAAGAGAGTGTTAGAAAGGGTTAGAGACGCAGCTGTGGGGCCTGCTACTTTCCACAACAGGTTGGCCAAAACACAAACTATGAGCTTTCATTGTTGGTCTGGTTATATTTTCTATAGTAATATTTGCTTTTTGAAGTTAGTCCTCCAACTAGTCTGTCCACCAAAGCCATTTTTAAATAAAACATTGTTGCACTTGCAAATCCTTGCCTATAGCACGAGGAATCTATGGTCTGCAGAGGTTGTTGGACTCCAACTACCATCAGCCCCAGGCAGCATGGGCAAAGCTCAAAGGTGATGGAAATTGTTGTCTAACAATATCTGTAGGGCCATTGGAGCCCCATCCCCCTGCATAGCCTTATGCGATCTTGGCATGTGGATGGAACAAACATGGGCAACGACAAAGCCTTAATCCACACACACATGCATGTTCATCACTTTGATGTCTGCAAGTGTGAATGTCAGCTTTCCATTCATCAAGGTATATGGCATGCAATAGCTTCACTAAGACGTACCCTAATTCATTTTCTGTGTGGTTTAAATACAAAAGGCAAGGTTTTTAGAAAACCCATTGCAGGCACACCTATACGCTACAGCAGGCATCCCCAAACTACGGCCCTCCAGATGTTTTGGCCTACAACTCCCATGATCCCTAGCTAACAGGACCAGTGGTCGGGGAAGATGGAAATTGTAGTCCAAAACATCTGGAGGGCCGAAGTTTGGGGATGTCTGCGCTAGAGTCTATAACCCTGTTCAAGCATTATTAGAACTGGGCTTAAATAGCTCATATGGTGCTGTTGTGCCTACGTGGTGAACCCACCCCAACATTCCCACCCACGAGTTTGTTGCATTGACCCAGAAGGTCTAAGGGTAGGTCTAAACGTTCAAAGTGGGTTCTACTGAAATCCCCTGTGCTGCTTTCAGAACTGGTTCTTGTTTTATGATGTGAGCACAAAGACCTGCTGCACAGAGTTAAAGGGTAAAGGGACCCCTGACCATTAGGTCCAGTCATGACTGACTCTGGGGTTGCGGCACTCATCTCACGTTATTGGCCGAGGGAGCCAGCATACAGCTTCCAGGTCATGTGGCCAGCATGACAGCCGCTTCTGGAGAACCAGAGCAGCACACGGAAACGCCATTTACCTTCCTGCTATTTCCCTATTTATCTACTTGCACTTTGATGTGCTTTCAAACTGCAGGAGCTGGGACTGAGCAACGGGAGCTCACCCTGTTATGGGGATTCGAACTGCCGACCTTCTGATCGGCAAGCCCTAGGCTCTGTGGTTTAACCCACAGCGCCACCCGCATCCCCGCTGCACAGAGTTACTCTTAATAATCTTCCTGCAGCTTCCATTAGTAGTAGAGAATAGCAAAAATACCAACTACTGTCACCACATGAAGACTCCAAAGCTTTTATTGCAGCAGTTTCTCATTTTGTCTGTAAAAGTATTGCAGTATGGCTGCACCTAAATTGCTGTGAGTCAGCCCCTTTCCTCACTATGAATTTGTATGTGCACAGCGTCACACAGCTCAACTGCGGGAAGAGCTTCAGAAACTCCCCTGTCCCGAAGGCCTGGACCCAGATGCTGATGATTCAGCCGAGAAATGCAGTGCCATGACAAGTGCTGAGGATGCTCTGTTGCACGAGCAAGTCAAACCGAGCAGCAGTAAAGACCTCCCAAGTGACTTCAAATTATGAGCTGCGTTGACATGGACTTGATAGACACACGAGGCTTTGAAGCACAAGCCAAATATGTCAATATTTGTATCTAAGAAGCTAATTATGTAATAGGTAATGAAACTATACTATGCCCTTCAGGATATACAGATTAATTCAAGATGATCTTTTATTTACCTGTACAAGAGTGTAAACTTTTTTGTGCTTTTATTTCCAATTGTGAGAACCACTGATTGGTATGTTTAAAAAGTTATGTATACAAGAATGGATAAATCACTGCTATATAAGGGAAGCTACCTTAGGAAAGAATGTTTACTGAATGTTTATATTTTTTTTTTTTACTTGTAGAGTGAGGGCGGTTGTAACAAAGAATATATATTGGTCATTCTTACAGCTACTATTTAAAGTCGGACAGTTTTCACTGAATTTGATAGATTTTACGTTTGGCCATATCTCCATTCTCATATTTGATTTCTAAAAAGAACCTCCTGTATACTTCAATAAAGGTCAAATGGACATGCTCCCTCTTATGATTTACTGGTACCTTTTTTAAAATAATCTGCCATTCATTATAGTTGGAGACTTGCACTTGTATGACTGAATTTACTACAGTCAACATATTTAATTTTATGCTTAACTAATTCTAAAAATGCAGATGAAATAAATGCACATGGTTTTACCTCAGCCAAAATGTGGACTGCTGGATTCATCTTTCATAACTCTTTATTAACAGCTGGATGACTTCTGCTCAAGAAGAGCAAAAGGATGTTATGACAATGAATTCATTAAGTAATTTATATGAGGAAACCCCAGTGGAAGTTGTTACCTTCTGGTCCTTCCTAATGACTAACACCCATTAAAACATAATAGTCTAGTTCTGGAACATTTGTGTGAGTTACATATTATGTTTCCAGAGCTATCTGTCAATTTTTAAGCAGTTTGCTGGCAGACACAATATTGCATACTGAATAATTTTGAAGGTTTCTTATCTAGTTCAAAGGATCAGGCCAGGTGTGTTGTGGCTTCAAGATAAAAGCAGCAACCAAAGAGTCTCTAATTTTCAGTAGTATCTCTTCCTGTGGCACTTAAGGCCACAAGAACAATGTTGATCAATCATTGCTTATCACGGCCATGCTGGCTTGGGCTAACTGGACCTCATCAACTTCTGGAGGGCCACCAGTTCTCTAGCCCTGTGTCATATACTCTCTGAACACTTGGGAAACAGCAGCTGGCAAAGCACCTTAGCCCTAGTGATGAAGCACTGAGGTAAACTTTTATGCACATGGGTGTGTTAAACACACATGCAAGCAGAAGGTAGGTGCTACTCATTTTTTAATTAATCATCAATTGAAACTGAAATAAGGACACAGCAAAGGACATTGTGTATGTCAGGAGCTAAATTGCAAGCAGGGTGGGGTGTGGAATCCTATGCTGTTAAAGACCTGAAACTTAGAGGAGGTAATTCTGTAGAAACTTACAGTTCACGCTGCTCTCCTTTATCAGGGAAGCCTTGAGTGGCTGGCTGCAGTTAACCTAGACAGAAATGGGACAGAAAGTAATATACAATTATACACTGATGAAGACCACAGTTCAGACCTAGCAAGTGGGAAAGTCAGCTTATAAACAACCGTAGGGTTAGCTTTTTCCATGTCACTGTAAATTCAGCTTAGGTTTTAAGTTCAAGTAAGTGTATGGAGTTTCAAGAAGTGAGGCAAAGAGTGGTGATGTGTGAAGGCATTACTAACAAAAGTTAACAAGTAATTTCATCCATCTACAGTTGGATTGAAAAGGGAAAATGCTGATATTCTAACAAAAATATGTTACCCTAAGATCATCTGCTATATCCAAACATGGGAAAGTCGCCAATATAATTCCAATTTTTAAAAGGCAATCCTGGCAGTAGAAGGCCTTTTCCATGCAAATTGGTGGGAAACATTATTTAAGATAAATTAATAAACATTTAGAAGAACAAGTATTACTGAAGAAGAGCCAGCATGGCTTCTACCAATGCATACTCCATCTGTATAACCTTTTGAGAGAGTCTTAAAAAGCATGTGCTAGGGGTGAGTCTGTAGACACTGCCTACTTAGACTTCAACACAGCTTTCAGTGAAGATCCTCTCCAAAAGTATCTGGGTAATGTCCCATCATCCCTAACCCCTGGCCATGGGCTAATGGGAACTGGAACCCACTGAGACCCATATTTGACAAGCTCAAGATAAGATGGCAGCCCATCAAGGATCACAAATGACAGCCTATTAAGGATCAATAATGAATTTAAGAATAAATGGACAGAAGAAATAGAGTAAGACTAAATGGACTGTTCTCACAATTATATAAAAAGTGGAGTCCCCAAAGATCTGTAATGACACGTCTGCTTTTTAACTTGTTCATAAATGACCTAGAATTATGAGTGAACAGTGTGGAGGCCAAGTTTGCTGATGACATCAAATTATTCAGGTTACTAAAAACAAAAAAAGCATAATGAATAACTCCAAAATGTTCTCTCCAAACTGAGTTAAAAAAAACAAATGTCTGTTGATATGAATAAAAATGGTGTACATTGGGGCAAAAAATCCAAACTTCACATTTATACTGATGGATTCTAAGCTAGCACTAGCTATACAGGAAGGAAATATTGAATTCTGATGGATAGCTCAATGAAAATGGTGACCCAGTGTACAACAGCAGTGGAGGGCGTAGATTCATTAGTAAAAGATATTTAAAAACTCTGCCAATATCATAATGCCCATTTGGAATGCCACTTAGAATTCTAGCCACTGCATCTGAAAAGGGGTATTGTAGAACTGGGTAAAGTGCAGAAAAGGGGAAATCAAAATGATCGTGAGAATTATATGACAAGGTTACAGTGTTTGGGGATTTTAGTTTAGGGGAACGACACGCTATAGATTTATAAAATTGTGCATGATATAGAGCAGGGACATCCAGCTCCCAAGAGACTGTGATCTACTCACAGAATAAAAAACTGGCAGTGATCTACCCCTTTTTGCGGGGGGGGGGGCAGGTCTCAAAGTTGTTGAGCTTTTTAAAGGGAGGAAAAGGGAAAGTTGCTAACTTTAAAAGATCGCTGAGGAAACAATCAGCCATCGGCCTCACAGCGAAAATACCGTCCTCCGTTTCAGCAATCATGCAAAAATGGAGGAGGGGGCGGGGATGGATGCTATTATGCCACCGCAAAGGAAAAGGAGCCAATGATCAACCGCGATCAACCAGAACCTCCCAGGGATCGATGGACTGGTTGGACATCCCTGATATACAGAAAGTACATAGAAGTGTTTCTGCCTCTCGTAATACTAGAACTTGGGATCATCCAATGAAGCTGAATGGTAGTATATTCAAGACAGACAACAGGAAAAAGCCAAGTACTTCACAAAGCATATACAGAATTCACTTTTACAAGATGTAGTGATGGCCACCTACCCAGAAATATTTAAAAGATTAGACACTTCCTAGAGAATAAGGCTATCAATTGCTACTAAAGGTAAAGGTACCCCTGACCATTAGGTCCAGTCGCAGGCGACGACTGGGGTTGCGGCTCTCATATCGCTCTGTAGGCAGAGGGAACCGACGTTTGTCCGCAGACAGCTTCCAGGTCATGTAGCCAGCATGACTAAGCTGCTTCTGACGAACCAGAACAGCACACAGAAACGCCGTTTAGCTTCCCATCGGAGCGGTACCTATTTATCTACTTGCATTGGCGTGCTTTAAAACTGCTAGGTTGGCAGGAGCAGGGACCGAGCAACGGGAGCTCACCCCGTTACTGGGATTTGAACCACCGACAAGGTCGGCAAGCCCTAGCTAGGCTCAGTGGTTTAACCCACAGCGCCACCCACATCACCCACTATCAATTGCTACTAGTAATGTTCTATCTCCAGGATCAGGGGAAACATGCCTCTTAATAGCCTCTGGGAAACAACCAGAAGATTGGTGGTTCAAGCCCACCCAAGGATAGTAGTGGGCAGGACAGGGGGTGGACTAGATGACTCTTGGGGGTACCATCCAACTCTACCATTCTATGAATAGCAGGACAGAGCTACTGTGCTCATGTCTTGCTTATTTGCTTTCCACGGGCATCTGATTGGCTGCTGTGGGGAAACAGGATGCAGGACTAGATCCAAGTTTGGTTTGATCCAGCAGGGATCTTTTCTTAATGTTTCTAGGGGGCAGGGACAGACAGAGGCTTTTATCACTACTGTAATTGTTAGAGCTAACTGTGTAAGTGTGGTTGCTAAAGGTACTGCAACATGTAAAAGCTTGTTCAAGCAGTGTTGTGTAAAATGTTGGTTTTTAAAACATCCTCCTACAGCCCCCCCCACAGCCATCATTCATTGTTCACTGAAGCCAAAAACGTGATACCATACATTTCAAATGCATGTTAGTAATTGTCTAGGAATTTTCATGACGTAATCGGAAATTGGGACAAAGGATACTTGCCAAGTATTTTAATTATTAAAAGTTAATACAGGGGATATGTCACTAAATACTCATGGTTTTATGGATGCTAGAAGTGAAGTAGTCTCAGCTAAAGGAATGTGGAGAGATGCAGCACAGTGGTTTTGACTGACGTACAGTAATTTGCTTAGTACACTTTTTTTCTTCTATGGAGGCATGTTTCTCCACATAGTTTGCAAAGGCCTTTAGTAGGACACCCTAAGTAGAATTGGCAAGACAAGCTCTAGATTTTAGGCAATAACTACCCTGACAGGGATAATATAGGCATGTCCCTCTGCCAAGCTTTTATGAAGTAACTAGCTGGCCCTGCCACGCGTTGCTGTGGCTCAGTCTGTTAAATGGAGACTCAGAGTCCCCCTTCAGACTCCCCTCACCTTCAGAGTCCCCCTGTTTTACGTGTGTTCTATTTACGCAGGCGCATCCCTGTGACTCCCCCCACCCTGTGCTGATCCATGACGTATCCCGCCCCCTCTTCCCCCCCCCCGGCTTATCCCTGTGATTACCCTGTCCTGACCCATGACATATCACGCCCCCTCTTCCCCCCACCCCCGGTTCATCCCTGTGACTGGTCCCACCGTGTCCTGACCTATCCTGTCCCCTCCTCCCCCCAACTCCCACCCAGGCGAGTCAGTACCTCCATTCAGCCTAGTCTGTAAAGGCTTCAGCCTAGTATGTAAACGGGAGCCAAGGTGCTGTTGAGAGGGAAGGTTTTATAGGTGCAGTACCAGTATAGCCGCTGCTAGAGGGCACTGGTTTGCAACCTGGTTCTTTTCCCAGAATGCATTTTCGTCTGAGTGGTGTGTTTTGAGACACGGGGTTTTCGGGGTTTTACCAGGCACAGGTGTGACTTCTGTATTTGAAAATGGTACGGGTTTACTCTCATGTTCGCATGCGGCATTGTGTCAAAATTTGAATGCAATCAGTCAAGCGGTTTTGGTGAAACGTGGATACTAACCGACATGGCCAGTTTACATCTATATACAGTGGTACCTCTACTTACGAATTTAATGTGTTCCGAACGCACATTTGTAAGTCGAAAAAATTTAAATCCTATAGGAATGCATTGGGAGAAAAAATTCGTAAGTTGAAGCAACCCTATCTAAAAATTCGTAAGTAGAAAAAATCCTATCTAAACCGCATCCAAGATGGTGGACGGAGCTCCATTCATAAGTAGAAACATTTGTAAGTAGAGTTATTCGTAAGTAGAGGTACCACTGTATATATTATATATAGAATATAGATAAGGGTGCAAGTCCCTCTGAGATGCATGTTCATCGTGTCTCGATTGGGTTAGCACAAAATCCACCCGTATGTTCAAGCCATCACACAAACTCTCTCAGTAACCTTAAATTACAACCCGTAAAGGCTGCCTCTATTAACCACAAATTGCAATTGAGGGGATGTAGATGTGGTTTGGCTTAAGACGCCCTACAGATTTCATGGGAAAGGCAGAATTTGAACCTGAGTTCTGCTTCACTGCACAATCTCTTAGGTCAAACTTCACACTTCATTGTGTGGCAGCAGTCATATCAGGAAAATAAAAAGGCTTGGGGGAGGGGGTGGTTTTCAAGGGACTGCAACATGCAAGGAGAAGAAGTTTATTTGTTCCCTCCCTAGCTGTGGTCCTAAAAAATAAAAATGCCATGCATTGCAGTTAGCCCTTGAAAAGAGTGCCCATTGCACTAATGAGAACTTTTCCCCTAAGGCTAAAACTGCAGCCTGTGGGGGGGGGGGGATTTTTGTCAGTACTGTGGCTGGGAAGGTTTAAAACTCCTCTCTATGTGCACTGTAGCCACGATTAAAATGCTCACCTGCATCTAGAAGGGGATTCTCTCCCCCACTCCAAACCCTGCTGTGTATGCTAGCCACACAATGTGGTTTTTTGCCTGTGGCTTCTCTGTTATAGTGAGCTAAGGAATGCATTTTTTAAATTTTAATTTTACAAGATCTTCGCATCCCTATAATTAGCTGACTAAACGGGGATGCTATGAGAGATGAGAGCAGCAATAATTGTACTACAGGTCTTAAGAACTGCAGGTACCAGAATACAGTGGAACCTCGGTTTATGAACACCTCGGTTTATGAATTTTCGGTTTATGAACGCCGCGGACCCATCTGGAACGGATTAATTCACTTTCCATTACTTTTAATGGGAAAGTTCGCTTCAGTTTATGAACGCTTCAGTTTATGAACAGACTTCCGGAACCAATTACACCCATGTTTCAGTTTATGAACGCTTCAGTTTAAGTACTTCACGGACCCGTCTGGAACGGATTAATCCACTTTCCATTACTTTCAATGGAAAAGTTCGCTTCAGTTTATGAACGGTTACTCCGTGGACCGTCTGGAACGGATTCATTCACTTTCCATTACTTTCAATGGGAAAGTTCGCTTCAGTTTATGAACGCTTCAGTTTACGAACAGACTTCCGGAACCAATTGTGTTCATAAACCGAGGTACCACTGTAACTGCATTCAACCAAGCCCTGAACTTTTCACCCTGCAAACTCTAGCAGACACTGCCACTCAAGTCAATCTCTTAAACATGGTAATTGAACTGTTAAATTATTACATAGTCATGTCTAGATGGGCTATTGCCCATTACAAATTAATCATATCTGGTGTAGAAGATGGGATCTGGCTAGGTTTACATGATTAATTTATCATACACATATTCTTATGGCCACATCCAGCACTCTTAATTCCAATTTGCTAGTTGTAGCCATTTCTGATTATTTAAACCCAACTGCTCACAAACGCACAAAATGCCTATTAGCCTACAGTTTTAATTTGCCATCCTTCCTTTTCTTTCTACCATGGCTTTCATTCGCGCAGCTTTTTAGATTCATTTAGCATCGCAATATCTCAACTGCGGTGACATGTCATCGCTTCAAGATGTAAGTTTGAGAGAAAAGTTCTAAACTTTAAAAGCAGCTCCTACAGAAATACCATTTAATTCTTACCTGTTTCTAGCTGAGATAGGAAGGTAAAAGGTAACAGCCAAAACACATCAGTTTGTGAAAATCTTGGTTTTTACGGGACAAAATGCTGCCATTCTTTTCCCCCTCATCTGATTTTCTGAAAAGTGACAAATTAAGATAGTTACACAATGATGCACCACCTCTCAGGTCATAGTGACTTAGTTGCTCTTCCAAGCAGAATGTGCTTAGCACATCTTAGTGCATAAGATAAAGTAGATTTGGGGAGAGTGGGCTGGCTTTATACATGCCTCTAACATATCAGTCATTATTTCTTTTCCCACCCCCACCATTGTGGCATTTTGCCATGCATGGAGTTGCACGTGTGAAGTGCTAGCATATTAACGTTTCTGTATTCCATCTCTGCATAAAACTGTAAAGCATATTTGACATTATTCTGAAGGTGGCTGCCTTGCTTGCGTGTAGGGCTTTCCTGGGAAAGCTTCCCTGATTGACCAACATTCCAGTTTCCCGTGTTGGAAACCCTACCCATGAATAAGGCAGCCAGACTAAGGCTGGGTGGGAAATGTGTGTCAGGTATTATTCACCATCAAGAAGGCCAGGCTTATCTTGTGCTTGGCCCCTTGGCCCTTTGAAACTGGGTGCTTGGAGAGGTATTTATATGTTTCACATGAAACATGAAATCTAGGCCAGGGAAGAAAAATATTTTTAAAATGCTTAATTAAAACAAAACTTAAGTCAGAACCAAAGATATATTAAAAAGTGTATTTCCACATTACTTTTTCTTTAATGAACATACATGCTTCATTTTGTACTGAGGGCAAAGCTCCAAGTAACAGACATGTCCAGAAAGAAATACAGTATGTTGTTTTTTAAGTACTTAAATGAATGGGACATTTATTTTGTTTCTCTTTCTAAATCTTCTTAATTTATGTTCGTCTTCTGAAAGAGAAATCAAACAGCCTGATCTGGATTTCTGAACTGAATAAATTGAAAGAGACAAAATCCTTGGGTTGTTAGCTTATGCTTTTATCATAAATTATATTAACTAGATTTATATTCCAGTCCTCCAGGGTTTAAAATAATTGTCATGTTATGGTAGCAGTCAAGGGCATGAACATCGTGATGGCAATAGTCAAAACTTCTTTCTTTAATCAGTATAATATAAATAAATGAGATTTTCCCTTATTCATTTTCGTTAGTTGCATTTTAGTTTGCCGCATTCTCCAGAATTAACAAATCCTTAAATGCTATGCTGGTTCCCAATAAAAATGTAGATTTGTACATCTCTTGATAATTAGCTATGAATTAAAACAAAGCATGTCACAAAGCATTCATTGTTATGTGAAGAGCTACTTCCCCTTGTCTGGGACATTATGATCCTCCATCTGGCCTGAACTCCCATCACCTCATAAAAATCTGCTCTTATTTATCAATATGTGCACAAAATATTAATTTCACTTGGAAAGTCTTTTTTTTTATTCTCCTAAAAGAAAAGCAATGATGTCTAAGATCAGATGTTCCAACCCAGCTAGGGGCCGCAAACACACACAGAGAGAGCACCTTATCCAATCCAATCCAACAGTCAGGGATTCACATTCTTAGCTGGTTTTTTTTGTTATTTTAAAATTGCTACTGATGAACTGTTTTGGTAGGTAAGCAAAAGTTAGATACAATCTTCAACTCTTTCCATGACGAGCAGCTGGTTACGGCAGTCTGTTTCTGTTACCTGGCCACTATGAGCACACTTTCTGGGCTACTGGGTATAGGGCCAGGGCCCCCAATAGAACTCCAAACAACCCCTAAGATTCCTCAGTGCACAATGAAAGGAATGAATGCACCCACAGCCAAGGTTCAAGATGACTCTCAAAGCAACACTGGCAGTAAGCTAAGCCAATCAGACGCAACCTCTGGTATTGCAGGGCCAGTGAAACCAACAACAGGGCATGTTGAGAAGGCTTGCTGCTCCGGTATTCTCATTGACCCCACAACCCTAAAGCTGGTACCTGAATGGTAGAACTCACTGCTACTTTCGCCCTGGCTCTAGCAATATTTAAAATTAAAATGCTAGGCAGCTGAAGCCTCACCGGAGCTTGCTAGGACAGCAATTTGCAGAGAGTGTGGGCCAGCAGACTTGCCAACTTGCCTGCCTGCCTGCCTGCAAGACAGGGAAGGAGGGAGAGCAAAAAGTGTGGTTGCTGTCACTCTTCATTAGCTTTGAGGTAACACTTGCAACATTAAAATGTTAGCTTGGACATTCCTTAGGGTGCCAATCTATCCTGTATGTAACAGCTACATGAAACCGCTGAGCGGGGTCATCCAAAGTTTTAGAGTGCGTTGTCAGAAATATGCTGACAACACGCAGCTCTACTTCTCCTTTACATCTGCCGGTGTGGCAGTAGATGTGCTGGACCTTTGTCTTGCCTTGGAAATCGACTGGATGAGAGCCAAAAAACTGAAGCTCAATGCAGATAAGACTGAGGGACTGTTAGTGGGTGGTTTCCTAGACCAGATGGATGGGAGGTTGCCTGTTCTTGATGGGGTTACACTCCCTCTGAAGGAGCAGGTATGTAGCTTGGGGGGACTTCTGGATCCATTGCTAACATTTGAGGCTCAGGTGGCCTCAGTGGTGGGGAGTGCCTTCCATCAGCTTTGGCTGGCGACCCAGCTGCACCACATCTGGGCAGGGATAGTCTAATTTCTGTCGTCTATGCTCTGACAACCTCTGAGTTAGATTACTGCAACACGTTATATGTGGGGCTGCCTCTGAAGACAGTTCAAGAAACTTCAGGTTGTACAGAATTCAGCCGCCAAGTTGCTCACTGGGGCAAGATGGTTTGAGCATATAATGCCAATCCTGGTCCAACTGCGCTGGCTACCAATTAGTTTCCAATTCAAAGTGCTGGTTTTGACCTATAAAGCCTTAATCAGCTCAGGATTGCACCTCAAGGACTACTTCTCCTCATGTGTGTATCTGAAGAAGTGTGCATGCACACGAAAGCTCATACCAATAACAAACTTAGTTGGTCTCTAAGGTGCTACTGGAAGGATTTATTTTTTATATACTTTACTTCTCCCCATATGAACAGACCCAGACCCATCTTTGTGGGCCTCCTCCATGGGAGGGCTAAAAGAAACAGGGCTTTTTGCAGTGGTTCCCTGCTTGTAAAATGCTCTCCACAGGGCGGCTCACCTGGAGCCGTCATTACATATCTTTAGGCACCAGGAGAAAACATTTCTTTATAACCAGACCTTTGGCTAATTAAACAATCCATGGCCTTTTAAATATGTTTGTGGGAAGGAGGTTATTGCCTTGTTGTTTTTAGTATATATTTTGTGTTCTCATTTTGTATTTTTATATTATGCACCACCCTGTGAACTTTGGATGAAGGGCAGGATACAAATATAATAATAACAACAGCCACAACAACAACACCTCTTTCTCCGGGGTAGAGTCTATCTTGGAAGGATTGATATTGCTATCTTTGTAAGATGGATGGTGAAACTCAGTTGTTCACTTATCTCAGGGGTGAGACACCTGTGGCTCTCCAGAAGTTGGTTGGACTCCCAGCCAAAATAAGCAATGGTCAGGCAACTTCGGGAGGAGAATATATTTTCCATACCTGCTCCCAGAGGGGTTCACCAATGAGTTTCATCTTAGCTTCCCCTTCGAAACAGATGCATTTCCCAAAGGTTTTATGATGTGCTGAATTCTAGCTGGCTATACAACCACTTGTAAAAATGGCTAAAGGGAGCTCTTTCCCACAAACATGTCTCTGTCTTGCGTTGCTGCTGCAGCAGCTCTGCTACACAGGGATTTATTTGCTACATTAAAGAAAAGAGGTACATCCAAATCTCAAAGCAACGGATACAGTGGGTGAGGAGAAGGTGCACTTGGCCGGGCAGACTCATTAAGCAGTGATGCGGTCACCTCATGTTTTTAGGAGCTAGTAGGCAGGCTTCTGGGACGAGCTTGCTAGGGAAATAGAAAATGAGATAGGAGAACTGAGAGCATGAGGGCATTGTGGAAAAAGTGGTGCGTTAGTGGCAAGGAAATAAAGCATGGATGAGCAGCTAGGTAAGCACTGGGAAGTCGGAGGTCACCTTGACCAGCCCCCCCCCCCCAAACATGGCAATACCTGTTGCTCAAATGGGTTTGCCTTATGTTATGAAGAGCTGCTGTTTGAGAAAGACAAGCCAAAGTCTTTGGGGCATTAATTAAATTGCTCTTTTGTATTGGTTGAAGCAGCCTGAAGAGCTTGCCATGAGCTTAGGGAAGAGGGAGAAGAAGAAAAAGCTTGCTTAAATCTACTTCAAGTTTGGAAGGACACAGGATTGGCACACACACACACACACACACACACACACACACACACACACACACCATACACCTTCTGCTTCTCATACCACTCCCTCAATTAGGTTGTGAAGCATCTCTTCATTTTAAGACATCCTTCACGTATCTTATATTAAAATAGGTTATTTCTTGAATTAATTAAAAGGGGAAAGTGGGGTGAATTTATAAAGAACAGAGCACATTTAAGTGGCCAACTACATCCAAGCACCTTTTATCCTTACAGTAAAGCAATTAATCACCATAAACTCATTTTGTCTAAAAGCAGTAGCAATTGATTGTTCCGTTTAAATCACTTTATTGTCCAGTCTGATGTCAGATCACCTAAATAGACATGCTTATAAATTCCCTGTATGGGAACATTGTATGTTTTGAAGGTTAGTTAGGATGGGAATGTTTTGTGCCAGTTGCTGGCAAGAGCTACATCTTTAATTTCTGCAAAAATTATACATCCAAGGTTTATCAAGATGAGTGGCACACATATACGGTAAGAGTCTGAACGGGTGCAGTCACAACCTAAACCACAACCTGAATGGGTGAAGTCCACAACCTGGAACGAGATGCACTTAGGATATGTCTTTAATAATAACTAGCTGTACCCAGCCACGTGTTGCTGTGGCTCAGTCAGGGCCCCTGTTTCCCAGGACAGGCGTATGAGGTAACAACAGACCTCTCTATGTTGTCCCCGGTGGGTGATGTCATCTTCCCCCCCATGTGACATCACCCTCCACCCCAACCCCCCTCTCCCCCTCCCATACCATATGCATATTTGGGGGAGGGTTGCCCGCTTCCACCGCCGGATCCCGGTGGGTCAGGGGGCAGGCAAACCAGGTGGAGTTCCATATCAAAGGTGGAAATGGGAAGGGCGGGTGGGAGAGAGAAGGGGAGGCAGTGGCGGCGAAGGGACAGGATCTGGCCCCTGGTCTCCCAGAAGGAGTTGCCTACCATATGGACATTTGGGAGAGGCCCTGGTCGCTTCCCCCGGAGGATCCCAACGGGCGAGGGGGCAGGCAACCCAACTGCAGTTCCTTATCGAAGGCGGACATGCCGGGGGGGGGTGAGGCGGTGGTGGCGAAGGGGCAGGATCCGGCCCCCAGTCTCCCAGAAGGACCCGCTGCCCACCCGCTCCCAGTACCCTTTGCACGTTTGCGCCGGAAGGACACCACTGCGTACCCCAAGGTTTTCCTGGGAGTAAGAAATTTACTATAACTTGTGTTGCTTTGACGTCCAACAGATGGCACTATTTTCTCACAAAAACATGTTTTTACTTGTCACAGGTGTGACATCTTTATAATCTAATTATATACAAACACTCCCGTATTTGAATGCAATGTTGTGTCAAAATTTCAAAGCAATAAGTCAAGAACTTTTGGAGATTTTTGATTATGTACAAATGGACATTTACATTTTATAGATAACTACCGGTAGCTGGCCCTGCCACATGTTGCTGTGGAATTGTTTGTTAAATGGCGGGTCAGAGTCCCCCTTCAGATTCCCCAGACCGTCAGAGTCCCCCCTGTGTTGTTTAGATAGGGGCATACCTGTGTCTCCCCACACTCTGTAGTGACCCATCCCAGGGAAGGTCTTAGTTATCCCTGTCACCTATTGAAAGACCCCCCCCATCCCAATCAGGGAAGGACTTACCTATCCCTGACCCCTATTTGGCCCCCCCACCGATTGAGGGTAATACGGAGGGGGTGGGGGGGTTGGTGGGTGGTGTTGTAGAGTGAGGGTAGTATGTAGGTGGTTTGTGGGTCCTGGGCGAGCGGTGTTGTAGAGTCAGGGTAATATGGAGGTGGTTAGGGGTGTCGATGTGGGATTTCTGTGTGTGTTGGGATGTGGGGGTGGATTGGGGAAGGTGGAAGCTACACAGCGGCTTAGGTCTGTGGTGGTGGGGCGAGGTAGGCCTGAGGCGTCGGAATTGGAGGGGTGGTCGGGGAGGTGGCCTGGTCCCTGGGGGTGGTAGGATCGGCGGCGGAGGGTCCCGGGAGATGTCGGGATTGGCGGGGGCAGAACCTGTGGGGTAGGTGGAGGCTACAGAGCGGCTTAGGTCTGAGGTGGTGGGGCGAGGTAGGCCTGAGGCGTCGGAATTGGAGGGGTGGTCGGGGAGGTGGCCTGGTCCCTGGGGGTGGTAGGATCGGCGGCGGAGGGTCCCGGGAGATGTCGGGATTGGCGGGGGCAGAACCCGTGGGGTAGGTGGAGGCTACAGAGCGGCTTAGGTCTGAGGTGGTGGGGTGAGGTAGGCCTGAGGCATCGGGATTGGAGGGGTGGTCGGGGAGGCGGCCTGGTCCCTGGGGGTGGTAGGATCAGCGGCAGAGGGTCCCGGGAGACGGCAGGATCGGCAGGGGCGGAATCCGTGGGGTGGGGTGTGTGTGTGGAGTGGGCTTGGTCAGGGCGGGAAGGGGTCAGTGGTATGTGATCTCCTGTGCGACCGTGGGTCCCTGGTGAACGGTTAATGAAGAGGGTTAATGCTCTAGAGTTCAGTCACACCTGGTGGCACTTTTGGATGGCCTCAAGATGTGTCTGCAAAAAGCAGATAAATCTTCACTCTTGCCTAATGTTCCACTGGGCTACTTAATAGTACTGTATTGCTGAGACTGTCAGTAAACTTTTATTCTGTGATCCTAAAAAAACAAATAAGCCTTTGCAATCAGAAGTTGCAGCAGTCCTGTACTTTGTGAAATGTTTTTCTTTCTTCTTCTTTGATTAACAATTACATCTGCAAGCTTTTGTTCACATGAAGCCCCATCACTATTTACTACAGCAGTAGAAAGCTGGCAAATTATTTTAAAGTAAATAAACACAGCTGTAGGAAACATTTCCCTAGTTTCTTCTACATTCTACAAGCTGGAACTATTTTTTATTCACTCCCCCTCTCCGAATCTCGTTTTAAACATTTTTCTGTCAAATGCACTGAAGTTCAGCCAGGGAAAAACATAAAACCAGTCTGGAGGAAAAATTGTATAAATTTGCATCTGCAGAGAAAGACTGCAGACAAGCTGGAAAGGATTCAGGAGAGTGTCACAAGAGGAACAGGTCTCCAAGGCAAGTTGTGTCAAGACAAGCTGAAGGAACTGGGTCTGTTTACCCTGGAGAAAAGAAGATTAAAGGAAGCATATGCTGGCAGGTTTCACATATCTAAAGGGATATTTAAAAAGAAGAGAGAAGGAATTGGTACAAATTGCTAATTGCAGCCACTCAGGATAGGACAAAAAGCAAAAAACCTACAAAAATTAAACTACAGGAAGACAGGTTAAGCATCAAGAGAAAAACATCATTTCTGTAAGCAGTTCAGCAAAGAAGTCAACTACTTAAGCAAATCATGGGGTCACCTTTCTAGAGATTTCAGTGAAAAAGCTGAACTGGCAACTATTGGTGATGTTCAGACGTATTAGGTGGAATTCAATGAACAAACATTCCCATCTGTCCAGCTTGCCAGAGAGAACGATTCCCCCCTCCACTCATTTACTAGTTCTGGGGTTCTCCCGATCCTAGCAAGCCAATTTGAGGGGTACACAGGGAGGAAAGCTGCATTGCACAAGCAGAAATCCTTCCCCAGGTCTTCCACTGACAGAATCTGGCCCGGAACACTGGTGGTGGTGTTCTGCATGGTCTACTATCAAAGTCACTCATTCAGTTATTCAGATGTTCCCCATTTTGAAATTTGCAGGTGTAAGAATCCCAAAGTACAGTTCTGTCGCATTGCCTCTTATGGGCCATTCTCCCTTACTATTCAGTTTCTCTACCGGCATATAGGTGCCTGGATGATTTTTTTCTGAAAGGCAGGGCAGTAAATAATCTAAATAAACATATGTAACTCACATGAGGCCAGGTTGGCCAGTAGACTGGGTCTCTGGAAAAAAATGTATTCCAGGTTTACTCCTTCATTGGTTCTCAAGTGGGTAAGACCTGATGTACACCTATAGGTAGACATGGCATCCAGATAATGTCTTTCCATTCATTGCTGGAACCCTTCTTCCTCTGGCTCCTTTTACCTCCTCCAGTCCTTAATGAATAGCAATGCTGCTGCAATCATCTTCACAGCCTCCTGACTGCGCTTTCTAGGTTAACAACACTGAACTACACTTTGGGGTTATCATACACTGCCTTCCCCCTTCCTTCAGAAAAAAAATGTTTAACAACACCTGGTTACTTTGCAGGACTCGTGTAAGTACCTACAGAGTCTCAACCACATTCCTGCAGTATGGGTCATAGCTGCCAAGTTTTCCCTTTTCTCGCGAGGAAGCCTATTCAGCATAAGAGAAAATCCCTTTAAAAAAGGGATAACTTGGCAGCTATGGTATGGGTACAATGGTGGACTTTTAACCTGCACTGGCATTTTTTAAATGTAATTTTTAAAATGTTTACAAAATCAGAAGAAAATCACACAGAGAGAAAGAATAGGTTAGAAAGATAATGGAGAAAGCGGATAGAGGAAAGTTTTTCTCCCTGTCTCATAATACTAGAACTAGATGGAGCGACGCCCCTAAGAAAAAAGGTTGCAACATTTAGGACTTTAAAGTTTAGAACAAAGGTCGCTGATAGGCAACATGACAGAAGTTTCAGGACAGATGAAAAGCAAGGACTTCTTCATGCAGCACACAGTTAAACTAAGGAACTCTCTCGCACAAGAGGCCACCAACTTAGATGGCTTTAAAAGACGACTGGACAAATTCATGGAGGAGAAAGCTATCAATGGCTGCTGGTCATGATGGCTATACTCTGCCTCCACAACTGAAGGCAGTAATGCGTCTGAATACCAGCTGCTGGAGACCACTAGAGGGGAGAGTGCTCTTTGGCTTGAATCTTGCTTGAGGGTTTTCCACAGGCATCTAGTTGGCCACTCTGAGAACAGATGCTGGACTATAAGGGCCACTGGCCCGATCCAGCAGGCTCTTATGTCCCTACATTCTTCTCTGCTTTCCTAAATGCCAGTCATTGCTATGACTTCACTAGCTAGAGACACTGAAATATGGGCACAGCCTTATTCTCACTAGGTAAGGACACCACTGTTCTACTGGGAGATGTAACTAAAAGTCTTCCTCCCAAATTTAGGTAGAGAGAAGAGGTGTTTGAAATCTGAAGCTGGCTGGCAAGAAGCAGCCTTGAGGTGTAGTTACATTTGGGGGACTTAATGCCTGCTTTCTTTCCACTTTCTCTACCAATAAATGGTGTTTGTGTGTAACAAAATGTTACAATAATCTAGTAGTTTCTCCTCAGAAAGGTAAATATGAAAAACTTTCTCTGATATTAGAACTGCTCTGGAAAGCATCCTTGATTTTTTTAGCAACTTTCTGATGAATAGGTTTTTTAAGAGGAGCTTCTGAAAAGTAGGAGAGTTTTAGATGAAGTCATGGCAATATAGTTTTTTTTTTCAAGGGCATATACTTTACTAATCTATTTCTCCACATTAAGTGGGAGGGGAGGGAAACACTGCAGTTATTAGCTGAAGGAGAAATAACATTAGCTTTATTTAAAGTTCAATCTAATTTTACCTCATTTTGTTCTCAAACCCATGAAGATTACAGATGTTTGGAATTCACTCACGCCCAAAGAAATTATGCAATCTATTTGTGTAAGTATCTAAGGATTAATATTTGTAGGCACTGATCCTTTTTGCGTGAGTCAAGCTAGTACAGTCGAGAGAAATGGCCAATCTCTTTTTATTTGCTAGTGAAATGTAAGTATAATTAAAGACGGAAGGTTCCAGGAGGTGGACATCTTGCTCAAACAACTTTCAAACACCCTACCACAGCTTAGAAGTTTTGATAATACTCAGCACAGGTTTTTTTTGACATTGTATTAACTGCCAAGCAGCAAGGCATTGCAAGAGCAAGCCCACTGCAAGTTCATTTCCTTTGCTTGTTATTGCCCTTCCCAAGGAGAGGCAGGAAAGACAAAAGCATATCTTCATGATGCAAGAAAACTAGACTGAAGAAAATACAGCCTTCCATGGGAGTCAAATAATAGTATTGTTCTTGTGATACGACTCTGGCCCCCTCCTCTATGGCTTCTCTGGTTGCTTTACAGTGAGCATCAAAGGAAAGAAGAGGGATGCCAAGCAAACTCCCCAGGAGGGCTTTTTCATAGGTCTTCCCTCTTGACCAGGCTACAATGAAGGCAGCCTCTGAGGGCTATCTTCAAGTGCTATTTGGTAAAGGAACAGAAGAGGATGGTCAAATGAGTATCACACTTGTGATGCAGAAAACATCTACAGCATAAAAAGCTGGCACAAGACGAGTGGGGAGAGCTCCATGGCCATAGAACCACGATACAGTGCTCCCTTGTGCACTACACCTGACTGACCTAGTGAGTGAGCAAACCAGGAGAACCTTCAAAACAGATCTTAAGAGTGCAGGCTAGTAAAAAAGCTTGAACTCAATCAATTTGGGTTTTACACTTTGAACTAGTTCTGGAAACACGCCAATAATCTCACCTTCTCTCACCCCACACACTTAGGATGTTGTAACCTAGATTTGTATTTGTGTGTGTGTGAGAGAGAGAGAGAGAGAGAGAGCGAGAGAGAGAGAGAGAAGGAACAGTCGAGATAGGGACAGAATTCTGGATTCTGTACGCGCAGGAAAGTGTCTTCACATAAAGCTTTCTGTCTCTAGAGATCTACTGTGTTGCATCAGATCTCTCTGAATATCTGATGTGGCTGTCTATTGGAGCGCTTAAGCTCTGCATTCACTTATGCTCAACCTGTACATTGGTAAATAAATTCAAATTTTACAAAAGGCCATAAACTGCCAGTGATCTCTTTGCCAATGAAACCAAACCGGGGCAAGTACTCTACTCATGTAACTTCTCACCAGGAAGAGAAGAAGAGCAAACCTAACAGTATGAAGCAAGCCATATGGCAGTTCACTGGGAGTGCACACAAGAAGAGCAGTGGTGACTCAAAATTAAAGGCCTATCTAGTCCATAACCCCCTTTCTCACAGTGGCCAACCAGAGGCCTATGCTAAGCCCACAAACAGGACTTCAGCATGACAGCCTTCTCCTGCTGTTGTTCCCCCGTGTTTGATATCAGAGGCAGTGTGTCTCTGGTCTTGGAAGTAGCATTTGGCCATCACTGGAAGCTTCATCCTCCATGAAGTTGAACTTGAAGAAATTCCACACATTCCTGTTGGAGTTTTCCCCGTTCATTCCTCTTTGCTGCCTTCAACAAGGAGGAATTAATGGTACAGAAATGTTATGTGCTTTGGAATGTGGAGCCAATCCAGTTTTATGAATTTGTGCTAGTGAAATGGATTGTGAAAGCTATTTATTTAGGAAGAGAGCCCTCGCCCCTCTGTCAAGAATCCAAGCCCTTGGCAGGATCATTTCCTGGAGATGAAATGGCTCCTTTCCAGATTGTGCCTTGGCAGAGATTTGGGCTGTGCTTGGCCCTATGAGATTCCTCCTTACAGGGCATTATTTAATCAGTGACTATAATGATAATGTAATTATTGTACTTAATGCCTCATATTTTATACTGATCATTTTCACAGATCATTGGTAACAGTTTTATAGAGCTTTACATATTTGTTTTTACAAGCTGTTACGCAAAATAGGCCTCTGGAATTACAGACCTTTGGATAAGCACCCAAAGAATTATGTAATAGACATTGGTTTTGATCTAGGAATCCTCACATTCAGTAGCATGGAATCTGAATTTCAAGCATACGGGATTTTCGGTAGTTAGAAGGAAGGTTCAAACAATTATGTACTCTTGCACATGGGCAGCTGTGCTCATTAGCATGCATGCCCTGTGGATGCCCAGGACGGAGGTGAGAAATGTTACTTTAGCAGTCACCAATCTTTGGAATTTTGAAAGCACCAATCACTCTGATTGCTTTGCTCCCTCTCACTAGTTTTCACCAACCTGGTGCCCTCCAGTTATTGTTGAACTACAACCAGCCAGCCATGCTGCTGAGAGTTGTACTCCAACAGCATGTGCAGGGCATTCCAGGTTGGCAAAGGCTGGCTTAGCATGATGTCTAGATTAGCACTTGTGGCTTGTTTCTCTCTAAAGCACAACATAAAGCCAATATACAATTGTAATATAGTCAGGTTTGTTTAAGGCAACCTCAAATTGCCCCAGGTTGAATTGGGTTGACCGGAACTGAGCTGGGACTGTCAACAGGTGAGTGATCTGCATGGATTTCCTTCTTCACCCCCTAACTAGATTTAATTACAGTTTAAAACCTAGGATTGGGGACACAAAGAGACACACACACAGGCAAACTGAATGATTCATATTTGCATTTTACATGTAACTTAAGCACACAATCCTAAGAATGTCTATTCGGAAGTAAGCCTTACTTACTCCCTTGTAAAGGTGAGAGAAAACTGAAGATGGATAAATGACCATATCCAGAGCCCCTTCAGGAACATCACAATAGGATGGATTGGATGGTGGTGCAGAATTTCCCCTTTTCTCTTCCTGGGTTAAAACTACGTTGCTGCCGTTGTTTCCAATACATATGTCAGTTAGAGGCTTGGTGTGTGTCCCCACCTGCTCCCAATTTTCAAGACAATATGGGAGGAATACTATGGTTCCATCCTGGTACACTGAATCAATGCCCTATTTAAAACTGGTTCAGAAGATTGTGAATGCAGATGGCGGGGCAAGGAAAGCTACAGCACTGATGTCATGATTTATGGCAATCATTTCAACAATTTCAGATAGCAATAAAGCAGAAATAGTATATATGCAATGAATAAATATACAGCCTTTTTGATAGCAGATCTTAGCTTTCAGTGCAGCAAGGGAACACACACTTTGGAATACTGGAACACTCTGTTGTTAAAGTAAACAAGGGACACATTTAGAACTAAGTTCATTTGTCAAGTTGACAGGGCTTGGAAGCTCCCTGCATGCAAAATGAAGGAGCATCTGGCTATCAAGAATATTTAAGTTCTTGCCTAGTTATCTCTCTTATTCTTTCATCTCCTAAAATGAGTGAAAGGTGTTAAGAAGCATCACTGCAGAAAACAGAAACAGGTCCTCCGAACTCTCCTGAGGAGTTCATAGTTTTAGAGGCAAGGCAATGAAAATCAAACACCCTAACGCAGAAGATTAGGTTTGGTACCAGCGATAGGCAAAAGCTTACCCTTGTTCCAAGGAATGCTGGATAAGTGCCTGGAACCCCTGGAATATCACACTGCTTGGTGATTGGGGTGGTGTGCAACAATATTATAATTTCCTGGGCCATCAGTTTCTTACTCCCTGGACTTCCATGATAGCTAGTTGGAGAAGGAAACCAGAGCTGTTTTTAATTTTAACTGTGCTCATTGTTAAATCACTTTGAGAGGTTTCCTAGGAAGCAATTAATAAATGGAAATAAATACATGAATAAATCTGCAGGTGCTTTGACCAGCTAATGTCAAGCCTTGGGGGTTAGTAATGGTAAGTCAGGAAATGACCTGTCTTCCTACTTTCTTCCTCAGGTAGCAGGCTAGCCATCTAATCTATACATACTTTGTGGGTCTCCTCCTATCTACTGTTTGAGCAGTAGCCCCTATACTGATAGCTTCCTGCAAATTTAGCTGATCATCCAACTCTGAGGTGTCTCCCCTTTGCTTTTATCTTCTTTTTTTTTACTAAACCTAATGAGGCTTTGACAAGTTAAGTGTCTCTGAAGAACTGATATAGATCTCCTTCCTGGCTCTGTGACCTGCACCTTACGATACATATGAGCTACTGAGACATATTGTTACTATTGGTCAACTATTCTTTGAAAAAAACACCGTATTACAGTATTTACATTAATTTAAAATAGTTTTGCTGCGAAGTATCACCATTTTTACTCCAAAACAAGTCCCCCTCTTCAGTAATACCTCTGTCATAATAAGTGGGTTTGGAATCACAGGCTTAGTTCTGTTTAGAAATAGAATGATGCTGCTGTTAGGGGCACAGTTGGAGACAAAATTAAGTACTGTAGTGTGGCTGGGCCAGTAGTCTGACTTAGTACAGAAGTAGCTAGGGTGTGATGTGCTTAGTTTCACAGAAGTCAAACCTATGTATTATGGAGAAAGATTTGGATGGGACCTAGGGATGGGATCGATTTGGCAATTTTGGTTTCCTCTCTGTTTCTCACTTTTCCCCATCTTCAGTTCAGTTCCCCACATTTCCACATCAGTTTGTGAATTCTTTTAAAAGAAATTTATCATGAAAATTCATCTGTATTTTAGTGCAAATTTCTCCTAATACACAAATTTGTATGCAATTTTTGCCAACGTACCAATTTTTGAAAAACATATATAATGTACATTGTGTCTATATATAATTTGCTAATATCTGCAAATTTTATGTACCCCGGTATATACATTTTTGTACACATTACTTGACTGGAGAACTATGTTTCAAAATTCAGAGAAGTGTAAATTTCAAAGGATGATTGGCTGTGTTTTGGTTTGATTATTTATTTGGAAAGTGTGCATTTGGTAGGTTCACCTTTAAATGTAAACTGAGTTTAATTTCTTCCCCCATTCCTGGCAGCACCTCTTTTCTACCACATCAGAGCGATACAGCTCTAGATGCCACTGTTTTCCATTTAAAGTGAGAAATTGTTTTTGCAGCAAGAAACGCACACTCTCTTCTCATTTCCATTGCTTAGTATTTTCACAAGTAATATATTAACAACCTGCAAATGAACAAATGAAACGAACAAATGGTGTTAAGAGTACAATCTGTCCATCTCACGGATGACAGAAAGTCATGACCTTTGCTGCCCTGTAAGATTCTGTTCAAATATAGAAGCATGTCAAAAAAATCACTGCATTCTAAAATTGGCTATTATATATTTTAAAAAAGAAATAATAGTGCACAATTTGTCCAAGAATGCAGTACACGATTGCCTCTTGGACAAAACACCAATAGCAATTAACATTAATAAAGAGTCATAGAGCTCAATGTTAAAACAGCAAGCAATCCCAGCCAAGTTGTAATCATGTCTAATAGCAGAAAGGACATTCAGCTCTCCTCATTTGCCAAAGACCTTGACAACCTTTATGAAGGACTGTCTTGGAAAAGAGACGGTGACCTCCTTTGTGTTCAAGATTTTTTCTTTCCCCGCCCCCAATGAATATATGGCTCATTAGTCAATGTTGTAAGACAGCCAACCTTGAGATACACTCATTTAATATGGAGTCAAAACTGTCAACAGAAGGAGGCCCTTGACATCTTCCTGCCCTCCTTTGGTCCATCAAAAAGGGGAAATAAAGATTTAGATTGATTGATGGGGTTGGCTGAATGTCAATAAAGCTGGCTTCCTGCCAGTGATTATAATTTGTAGCCCTCATTCCTCAAATAACTTGTGTTTCAGACAAGAAGTTGGCAGGAGACACAGGTCCTGATCCAAGGAGAACAAACCATATACACTAAAGCAGGCTTTCTTTGTCTATAGCTTGAAATTCAAGGTTGGGGCTTCACAAAACAGAAAAAGGTCACATTGCCAGGCGTGCTTTTGCATGAAATCTCTGGATTGCCAGAGAATGACAGTCCATCAAGAACTTGCTCTTCAGCCAAAAGTTTTGAAATTCTCTGTGAAAGAGCTGCTAAATAACTAAAGACTGAAGATAAATAACAAGCGGTTTTAAGACAAAATTCATGATCCTAAAGGAAATAATCGATGTACCAATTTGAGCTGTCTTGTGCTTGTGCTTATGTAGCCAAAACCGGAGCACTGATGCACAAAAGTACTAGAAGACTCAAGGTAATGCTGAGGTACACACAAGTACAGGGGTGAAAATGTACAGTGCAAGGGTGAAAATTAAAATGGGAACTCCAAAATAATTCCATGCATAATTCCAAGGCATGAGAGATTGGAGAGCGAGGGAATGACAACTGGGTGGGAAGGGGAAATAGAATAAAGAGGTTGGATATATGATCAATACACACACACACCCTGGCAATCAGAGATAGCTACTCATTCTCAGGCAACTGGAACGTCTTTTTAAAGCAGTCAGCAAGCCTTCTGCTATAGCATTCCATAGGCTCTAAATCAATGCAGAGTACTATCAATAACTGTACTTAAACCACAGATCAGCAATCCTGGATCACATCTTTGAACCTTGGTTATCACCTGTGTTTATCTGAGGGAGACAGTTACCTTCAAGCATATTATGACTGGTGGACCTTACTATATCAAACAAAACATCACTTGCAGGTCCTGCAATGTAATTTACATTGCTGAGTGGAAATGTCTATGGTGTCATGTTCAGTATGTGCGTAAAACAACAACTAATCTACACACGTATTTTAGGAAGCACAAATCTACAGTCTTAATGAAAAATTGGAACAATCAATTGCAAATCAGTTCAATTCAGATGACCACAACTGAGCCGTCTCTGTAACAGAGATGCCACCTGATACAAAACCACTGGAAGTAACTGAAAACTTGTGGAGACCTAGACTTGATACCTTACTACCATATGGCCTAAACCCTGGGAACAGAACCAAAGATGCCCATTGTTGGAGATTCATTCCCCGTGTCTGCAGTCATGGGATTGTTGTCTATCACATGACGGTGTATGTTGCGACACATTTGGACATTCCAAGATGGTGACAGGCTATCTAGGATGCCGGAGACGTTCGGAGGGCTGGACTTTGCTCTCTCCGACCCCCACATGAAGTGGGAGGCACTGGTTCCTGTTCTGGCGGGAGGACTCTCCAGAACGGAAGGAAGAGAAGGGGAGTGACTGTGACATCATCCCAACCATCAATGCAACCAGCAGGTGGCACTGCTGAGGTTGAAACAGTGGAAATTTTGTCATGTGAGAAGTTTGGACTGAGTCCAAATGTCAGGAACATTTGCAGCATTTCCAACAGGCAACATGAAGCAAGGCCAGGGATGCGGAGCTGCAGTGCAGAGATGGTGCCCAGCTGTTCCAGTGCTGAGGTGCAAGAATCTTTTGTGCAAGATTCTGAGGTGATGGCACACCTTTGTGGAAGATGGAACTGATTCACCACATGTACACTACAGAAGGAACTGCTCTACCAGTCGAGTGGAGACTCCTTGGAGGTGCATAACACCTGGACCGTGGAACTGAAAAGCTGTAACATTGTGGTGTCTAGTGTGTTTTTCATTCCAGATCGAGTTGCTTAGTTCTGTTACGCATGCTCTGCAGATCCGTAAGTGTGCTGATGTTTCTTGGCATCAGTCGCTGTGGTGTTCGGGCTGAAGAAAGCTTTTGAAGCTCCCGAACGATCGACCAGGAGGGAGGAAACATGCCAGTTGGGCATGTGTCTCTGCCAGGGTCCTACTCGTGTGTAGGAGATCTTAACACCATGTCCATGTAAGATAGCTTCGGTTGCAAACACACAGATGTACAAATCATTATGATTTATTTTATTTATAAATCATTTCCTTTGAAGCATCTCAAAGTGATGACCCAATACATTAAAAATATATAGAAAAGAATGCATACAGAAAAAATAATTACAAGAATAAAACAGTTTAAAAATACACATATTTTTAAAAAGTTCAAATTCAATAGAGATACAGATTGGAGTAAAAACCTCCACTTGTAAAGGTTATTGAAAGAGGAAAGTCTTCAACAGGCAAATGCATATGTGAGCTATCAAGGGGCTCCAGCAGATGTAAGGGGGGGTACTAAAACATGGAACCAGCACTAAGTATAGGTTAGGTATCTTTTAAAAGTACATTGAACGGTAAGTACTCTTGATTGTACTTGAATGACTACCTATTTTGATTTTAAATTTATCCCTTAAATTAGAATCTCATTATTTCCTTCTCTTTAGGAAAGCCAGAGGCCACACTATTATTTTTTAGAGCAGGAAACCCATACATGCTCCAATGAAATAGTATTCATTTGGGCATTTCATTTAATTGCAAATGGTTTAATTAGAATATTCCATTACTTATCTTATTAGTATTCATGTAGACTGATTCCCTATTACAGTGTTTTTCAACCTTTTTTGGGCAAAGGCACACTTGTTCCATGAAAAAAATCACGAGGCACACCACCATTAAAAAAGTTAAAAAATTTGAGAAACGCTGGCCTAGGGGAGGGGAATGTCTGTGCCACTAGCTGTGCGGAGCCTCCATTTACAGCAGCAGTCTATCCCCAATAATTTAGGTGCCAGGGGTTAAACAAGTGGAGACAAGGCATTTTCATAAGAACCTAATGAGAGCCCGCTGGAGCAGGCCAGTGGCCCACCTAGTCCAGCATCCTGCCCTCACAATGGCCATCCAGAGGCCCCATTGGGAAACCCACAAGCAGGATTCAGGCACAAGACTACTTTTCCCCTCCTGTAGTTTCTGGCACCTGGCATCCAGAAACACTGCTGCTTCCAAATGTGGCAGGGCAGAGGAGAGCCCTCAGCAGGTCACCCTCTCCTCCACGAAACCCACCGATGTTGGTGGTCATCACTGCCTCCTGTGGGAGGGAGTTCCTAAGTTTAACAATGTGCTGCAGTTAGGAAGTCCGTCCTTTTACCTTCACTTCCAGTGCCAGGACCTCTGACCTGCTCTGCGTGCCCTTCTCACGTGCACTGCAAGGTTTGCTCCCTTAAGGGAGAGGATCTAGGGGAGAAAGGGGGTGCTTCCCTCCTGCACCCCCACCCTAGCCCCCCACCATCCCTTGTCTCTCCTCCTCTGCACCTTTCCAACACCCTCCACCCACCCAAGGTCCCTTTATTATTGAACCTGGTGGTCATCTGCTCACCCTACTGCTCAGCCATTCTGCCCCCTCCAGCGAGGAAGATGAGTCCATTACTGACCTCCCCTTCCGCCCGCCCCCACTAGCGTTATTAAGCCTCTCTAGGAATTGGATTCTTTGGATTTAACCATTATAGATCCACTTGAAATTCCCTTTTCCCCCACCCCCACAAGTGGTGCCTCCCGGGCCGAATTTCAGGGCAAGAAATTAACTTTACCTTTTCACGCAGCTTGCTACATTTGTACGTAAGTGAAGAAAGAATGCACATATCGAGTCAGCAAGAGGAGTGAGAGCGAGACAAACAGCAGCAGCAGCACCCGCCGGCCGCCTCTCACGTCCGAGGCCGTGGTGGTGGCTGTTGAGAGCTGCGCTCGCCCCGCGTCGTGACCCGGACGGCTTCCTTTCTGGCGGGTCAGCGCTCCCTAATGGCGGCTGCCAGGCACGTGACAAGGCAGCATATTGCCCTTCTCGTCGTCGCACGTCGCGTCACACCAGCCAGCGTCTTGCGGCACACTAGTGTGCCGCGGAACAGCGGTTGAGAAACGCTGCCCTATTATGTTGTTTATAAAAGCCTTATAAGCTACGTTTTGCACATAAACAGTCACTATGTTGTGCTTGGATGATATGCTTGTGACACATATTCCAAAAAGTTATTTTTCATATAGGTAAAGGGATCCCTGACCATTAGGTCCAGTCGTGACCGACTCTAGGGTTGCGCGCTCATCTCGCATTATTGGCCGAGGGAGCCGGCGTATAGCTTCCAGATCATGTGGCCAGCATGACAAAGCCGCTTCTGGCAAACCAGAGCAGCACATGGAAACGCCGTTTACCTTCCCGCTATAGCGGTTCCTATTTATCTACTTGCATTTTGACGTGCTTTCGAACTGCTAGGTTGGCAGGAGCTGGGACCAAGCAACGGGAGCTCACCCCGTCACAGGGATTCGAACCGCCGACCTTCTGATCAGCAAGCCCTAGGCTCAGTGGTTTAACCCACAGCGCCACCTGGGTCCCTATTTCTCCCTCCCCATATAAATCCTACAAAAGTTGGATTATCACCACCTACTTCCAAAGGGGTTGTCTGTTCAGCAGCAGAAGAAAAATTCTAGAGATGCTTGTGAAATACATTCACTGGTGTGGCAGTATGATGTTAATGACTGGATACTATGAACTGCTTAGAAAACAGAAATGCAGGAGTGGTCCCAATGGTATTTCAATGGTTCAGCAGAGTATTTTGATGTTGCTGTACCAGTATCAGACACCAGATGGGACCTCTGCCACATTAAATATCAATGAGTGAAAAGGGAGGTGGTAGAGGAGTAGTGGCACACAGGTGGGGTGGAGCTGCCCTTCTAACACTAGCCCCATTGATGCTTAGCAGGACGGGTCTGAATGGTAGTAAAGCTGGGGCTGCGACGGTGCCAGTGAGAACACAAGATTGGCGGTGATCCTACTGATGCAATCACATGACCATGATCTCGCCACTGTTCTGTTATTATTATTATTATAATTAATTAAATTTATATACCGCTCTATAACTTCAGGTCTCAGGGCGGTTCAACCGTTCCAACCATGTCCAAGTAAACAGCTGTCACACCAGTGTCATGAGGTTGTCTATGCCTCACCACACACACACACAGAGAGAGAGAGAGAGAGAGAGAGGGAGAGAGAGAGAGAGGAGTGGGGACACCACACTTACGGAAAAACTCTTGAAACAACTGCAACAATTATGTGGTGCAACACTCACTGTGATAATTAGGGTAGACATGTTACGGTGCCATTAATACACCATCCTATTTTCTCAACACCAGAATAAGGTTGATCTCCAGGTATAGCGTAAATGGCTCTGAACTCTTAGAACAGGCTGAAAAATAATTTTAGAAATAAACAGAACGTGTTCGTCAGTACCAACTTTTCCCATGAGCAGCAGTAGAACTGCTGTGATGTGCACTTTTATTTCCCCATGTATTTTAGATTTTTGTTTCAATTCTGTTGGGTTGCTAATTTAGTTATTTCATGAATTATTTGTTTTAGCTTGCTATTGTTATATATATATTTGTATGAAAGCCACTCTAATAATGCCTGTTTAAGTATACTATTTTAATTAATTAATTAATCAATCAATCAATCTTTCTAGTCCTTGTGGCTGCAATAAGGAGTTTGGGTGGTGGAAGAGGAAATGCAGGAAGAGAAGACCCTAGAATTTGAAACAATACATTATAATCTGGTTGACTTTCCAGTAAGGTATTTACATGTACAGTATTGCTCTCCTAAGCCTTGTCCATATCAATGTTCTTGGCTGTCACATCCTGCTCCTCTACTGTCCACTCTGCTCTGTTCTGAGGCTTTGATGTGTCTACAATGAAAAAAAGGGAACTGCACAGGGCTGCCCCAATCATGAGAGGTAATGATGAGACCACTTAGATAGCCCGGTGTGTGTGTGTGTGTGGCAAATTGGCACATGCCTTGGCCCTTCATTCACATCACTATCGGCCACCAATGCTGCTGATGCTGCCAGTGCCATAACCCACTGACCTGGTGAGGCAAGAAGTGCCCTTTCCACCTCTTCCTGCTTTACTCTGAGGAGGGACTCACCTGGCCCTTCCTCAGAGCAAAGCAATAAAGAGGTGGTGTAGGGAGTACTGGATAAACCATTTGTGCCACTGCTAATGTGGTGGTGGCCAAAAAAAAAAAGTCAGCAAGAAGGAATGGTTGGCAGGGTAGAAGATGACAGTGGTGCCACAAGGAGAACTGGAGAGAAGCAGAGCCACTAACCACCCCCAGCCACACAATGCTTGCACTGCCCCCCCATGACAATCTGGGAAAGCAATGGACTTTCCATTCCGTGGCTCTGGAGCTGCTACCAAAAAGAAAAGCAGCAACCCAACAGAATTACACACACACTTAAGTTCACTGATTGCAAAAAGGATCGGCATCTTTTGATTGGATTGTGGACAGTCAGTGTACAGGTGAAACCCGAAAAATTAGAATATCGTCGAAAAGTTCATTTATTTCAGTAATTCAACTTAAAAGGTGAAACTAATATAGGAGAAACTTATGACATGCAAAGTGAGATATGTCAAGCCTTTATTTACTGTACTGTATTGTAATTGTGATGATTATGGCATACAGCTGAAGAAAACCCCACATTCACAATCTCAGAAAATTATAGTGTTTAGCTACTCAATCCATAACACCTGCAAAGGGTCCCTGAGCCTTTAAATGCTTCAGTAGGAATCACAATCATGGGAAAGTTTTCGACAATATTCTAATTTTTCGAGTTTCACCGATATATGAGAGGGGTGTGCTTCACACTAGGCAATGATATCCTGCCTCTTTCTCTTTGCAAAGTGTCCATCCTTAGGAAGGGAAAGTGCCAAAGTTGCCTTATGCAGACGCCAAGAGCAAAACACTTGCCTCACCTGAACATATATATTTTAATTGATACATACATATGTATGTATACACACACACACACACAACTTTAAAAGGACAAAATGGTGCCTCCCACTCTCTTTCCCCATATAGAAGCCAACTGGAGTAGCAGTTTAATTTTAAGTTAGCACTGGGGAGAGGACACTTTATCCTGCCTTGAAGGAAGGCAGTCGGACTTAAAGAAGGAACCCACCTGCTGCTTAGCGCTCCAAATGCCTGCCTGCTGCTCCTCCTCAGCACCTCCTGCCCGAGAAACCACTTTGCCCAGGCCAATGGTAGGGCCGACTCTGCCTATGCCCTCTTTGCTCCCCTCTACACTGGTAGGCAGACACAGATATTATTGTAGGTAGGGCTTTCTTTTCAGTGGGAACTCACGGGAGCTCAGTTCCAGGACCTCTCAGGTGGGAGCCATTGCCATTCTAAGAGAACAGGTGTTCATGGTGAGTTCTGGCACCTCCTTTTCTAGGGGAAAAAAAGCACTGATTGTAGACACCTTGAACTCATACGCCTTTTAATGAGAAAAACTAATGCACCTACAACCCGTACCGCCTTGTTTGCAAGGCTTCGTATATAATAATCGGGTTTAGGGCTCAGGTCGCACTGAATATTTCCCGCCGGCGCCAGCCGCACGGCACGAGCCGCAAGCGGTGCCTCGAGTTGCCGCGCCAACATCCCTCGTGCGCGTCTACACACTACTTGGGAGTCGCCCCACGCAACCGAAACGTGCCAGCTCGAGCCGCACAGGGATCCGCGTTCCTTGCCACATGCGGCATGCGCGCGCAATTCCCGGCCCGGGAATAGGTTTTCCGCCAGCACCTGACGCCGAACAGCGTCGTTGCGCATGCGTTGCTGCCCTCTCTCCCACCGACCGACCCGCCCACCTCTCCCAGGTTGCTTAGCGCGACTGGCATGGCGGCTCCCTAAGGCCGCTTAGTGCACATGGGTTAGACTCGCCACGCGTCAAAAAAAAAAAAGGGAAAGGAAAGGAAGCGGCTTCTCCTCCGTCTCGTCTGTGCAGCAGGAGCGCGCGGCTGCCTCCGAGAAAATGCGGGCGTTGGAGCGTGTGTTGCTGAGGGGCTTCCCCAGCGCAGCGGAGTCACCGCGGTGGAAGCAGAACGAGGCGGCTTCGGCTGCAGGTAAGGCTTCGGCGAGGCAGAGCCAGCCTTCGTCGCTTATCCTCAGGCGCCCGTTGCCTCTCGCCCTGGCAACGGGATGTGAGCCGTGCCAAAGCTCATGGTAGGGCAGAGGGAGGAAGGGGAGGCGGCGCTTCATCTGCCGGCAGGGCCCCCTTTCCTTCGTCCTGCCTCCCCTTCCCCTGGTACCTACTTGAGTGGGGAGTGGGAACAGGGGGCGGCGTGTCCGCGTATGTCTCCCAAAGGGAGTAGTCGCTGGGGTTATTTATTTGCGGGGTTGCTGCTGCTGCAACCCTGGCAGTCGTTGGAGGTGCCAAGGGTATAGTGCTGGAGGCAATTGTCAGTGATGCCTGCTTGTGTTCCGGGATGGATAGGAGACAAGGAGTCATGGGGGCGTGGAGAGGCAGTGAGTCTGACCCCCAACAATCAGTGGATCTCATTGTCACTTTTTCTCCTCTCCCCCGAAAAATAAAATGGGGGTTTACTTGAGCTTCAGTAGTGGGTACGAATGTCGCTCGTTATGATAAAGACTGCCCCTGGGATGCTGGGGCACGACGTTGCTTCGTAAATGATTGAACTGCCAAGTTTTTTGCTAACCTTTATTATAACTTAAGTATGTCATGCTATTTCGTGCTTACTGTCTGACTGTTACAGATAGGCTCCGAGAAGTCGCAAAAGCCTTTAGTGATCCTCCTCTCGGTACTGTTGTTGCCACAGAGACTATTTCCAGTTCAGAATTTTCCTGATCATGGAATGCAGTAGCCACGTATTAACAGTGCAATATTTTGTAAACCTCCTCATGAGATGCGCCAGCATGACAAGTTGCTGTTAACTGGTGTTTTGAGCAGTGCTGTTTTTCTAGAAAAAAAATGCCAGAACCCACCATGAGCACCTCTATCATTCTCTAGAATGGCAATGGCGCTCACTTGAGAGGTGCCAGACAGATATTCCTTAACTTTGGTTATGCTATTAGAGGTCTGTAAAGGTGACAGTAGATATCAGGTTGGATTTCTAACATAGAGGCCCAGTGTGGATTATCATTCAAGGTTTCAGAAACCTTGGTTTATGAGCGTTTGGCCCAAGCACTCTTTCCCTGCCTCTTCCCTTCTCCCTTTGCACACTGGCTTCTGTGTGAAATCCAGTTCTGTAGCTACTCTCCTAAACTACAGTTCCCTGCTGCATCCAAGCTGGGAAACTTTGCACAGGAGCCAACTCCTAAGGGCCAAGGTCCCTTTGCCCCTCCCAAAATAAAATATTTGAGGGGGCCAGGGGTCCCCAAAGTTGATGAACATTGCCATTCAAATGGTGCGAGTGCACAGTGTATTGTGATCAATTATGTGAGTAGGGCTTACCTACCCCCTTCCAAATATTGTATTCAAGTTGGCACCCTTGGGCCCAAGTACATTGCCTTAGAGCACAGTGACCCCCCCTTTTGGGCTATGGCACTCCCTCTTAACTAAGATTCATTTGTCACCCATATATTTAGATGTCAACATAAGACATATTTATTTTTTCCAGGGTTTTGGTAGCTAGCTGCATGTTTTAACAGAGAGGGTTTTTTTGTCCACTACTTTGTGTCTTAAAGGTTGTTCCTAATCTGTCAATGTTTTAAATGACTGTTCTATGATGCTTTGTGTGTGTGTTGTTAGCCACCCCGGGGTCTTCAGGGAAGGACAACATATAGTAACGATAGTTAGATATAATACACGTTGCTATCTGAAAGAGGGTCTTGTAGGACCATCAAGTATAGAATCTAAAATTACCTAGCTGCACCACTGCTTGCAAAGAATGTGTGAGGGTTAAGAGCAGCTGAACAGCTGGTTCTTGTTTACAAATTTCAATCTCTTTAAAATCTTTGTTGTAAGCACACCATAAGAGTCCAGTATGAATGTTGTTTTAATTTAGTAAATGTCAATGGGTATTTTTCTAAAGCAACCCAAAGTCTTTTCCTCTGATATGAGATGTCTTAGAATACAACACTATAATTGTATAGGATTAAGTCTCTTTTAAGTAAGGTACGATTGCCCCGAGTATACATTAAATAAAATGTATGTTTTATTTTAGAGAGTGGGTCCTTGTTGCAGTTGCTGTTGGAAGGGAATTATGAGGCCATTTTACTAAGTAAAGCAGTCCAGGATATTTTCAGAGCACCTGAAGTAGCAGAAGAGGATACCATTGCCAGCTACTTAGAAAAGCAGATTCAAGATTATCTGGACTGTTCTTCTGTAGATACGGATCCTATGGAAAGGTAAAAATAATTATTTGAAGAAGAAATTTATTTTTCATACTTTACGGTATAAAAATTAATAACAGTACCAAAATAAAACAGCTATTCCAAACACATCCTAGTGTACTATCTCAGAAGTTATGGGTTGTAAGTCTTTTGAATATTTAGTGTTCAGATTTTTCAGTTTCTCAGGCATACCAGTGGGGCAGAACTTACCCCAAAGCCTGTAAGAACAAAAAACATTGATTTTCCCCACTAAATTAATGGGGAGGGGTTAACACATCACAAGGCAATGTACAATTATTGTTGAGGCCTGCCTTGAACATGGAATTATGGAGTTAATTATAAAACAAAAGTTTTATTCTTTTCAGAGCTGCCATGATTTAACCTCTCATGTTTCACCTTACCTGTTGACAGAGGGTTAAAAAGAAAAAGCAACATGAATTATGAAAATAATTTGTAGGATCAATGCAAATCTTGCAACATGTTTTCAGTAACCCTAGTAACTGTAGACATCTGTTGTAAGAAAACTGCAAGGATTCACTATGACTGAGACTTACATATGAGGCACTTTGCACCATTTTCCTATGTGTACCTCTTGAGCATTTTGTGTTTGTATCATGGTTTTTTAGCCATATTAGATTGGGACTGAACTGATTTGTTCTGATTTCCTAGTTCTTGGTGGGTGACCACATGGGAGAACACATTGAAATATTCTGAATCAAAACTGAACAGCTCTATTTGTCCTCCGTGACAACAGTCTAACAAGTATGTGGGCACATAGTTGGGCTTATTAAAAAGTTTTATTGCAATCAGTTGTATTCATGAAAAACCAAGCTGCTTCTTAATTCAAATCTTAAGTATGCTTCTTGCGTTGCTGCTGCTGTTTGCATTGCAATTGCTAAGAACTTTAATGTTGAGATTTCAAAGTGGGTTGTTTTTTTAAGGCTTCCCTGGTATTGAAGGGAGACATGAACAAAGGCAGAGAACAGAAGCAGAAAAACAGAAATGAAGAGCTGTGAAGATAAATAAGAGACAGATGGAAGCAATGTATTCTGAGTGGACATTCACTTGCACAACTGGGCTTCTCCTTCCTCTTCTCCCCACTCGCAGCTCCCCAAGCACCCCCAGAATCTGCACAGGAGGATTGGGGACCCCACAGAGCCGATTTTAAAGCTGGGCATGCGGGAGGAGAGAAACTACAAGTTCTATTGCACAAGCAGATTTCCATTGTGTAAGCAGGCTGCCACAGTTGGGTCTCACCCAGGAGGAGTCATGTGCAATAGCCCCATCCGAGGAATAAATAGGCGCCTGGTTATTGGGATCAAACTCATTATTTTTACATCTTGGTCTTGATTGTTATAATTGGCAACTGTTGTAATGCACAGGTTGCTCTTCCCTGGCATATCTAAACTGACAACCTGTGCAGATGGGGCAGGACTGTGCTTCTCATTGATGGCATTCCTATTTTAAGAGGTTAGGTGCATAATAAGATTTGTTTGGTGCATTGGGTGAATGAACATAGCTGGCTCTATGCTGCCCTACATGTTTTAGAATGTGTACAGGCAAGTTCTGCCTTTTATGTGCCATTGCCTTATGCATCTAGCCATGCAACAACCTCTGATAAATCCAGATATAATTTTATTTTCTCAGTTTGAGGGAGATTTCCTGCCCTTCTTCTGGTTTGGGAGAAAGGTAGAGGATTCCTCCATTACTTATGCAAAATTTAGAAACCATTTTTATCTGTCAGCAAAAAAAATTATTGATAAGTCAGTTCAGTACTTGAAGCATGTCAGGAGAATAAAATCTTACAGCCTTCCTTGAACAATTGAGTTAAATGTTCTTCAGATGGATATTTTTTCATGCAGATTTGTAACTGTTCAATTTTTTGGTGCATCTTCCATCTTTTAAACTAAAGGCTTGTATAGAAGGAACAGGACAATTTCTACCTACTATTTATATGTGTGTGACCATATCAATAAAAATGGAATTGTTTATTGTCTTGCAGGCAAAGTGTGGTGTTTCTACTTGGTGTGGCAAGCCTGCAGTTGTTTGTACAGAGCAACTGGACTGGGCCTCCTGTTGAATTGCAACCTCAGGACTTTTTGCAAACTGTATTACTAGAACAATACAATGAGGTACTGTTCTCTCCCCTCTCTCCACCACCACCACCCCACTCCCCAGGACAATAGTATAGTCACTGTCTTTTAGTGGAAAAATATTGATATACATCATGCTGATCTTATCTTGCTAGGTGTAAAAATGAAAATGAGAATTGCTGCAGGTGATCTTTTATTTTCCTCATGCTGAACCTGCTCCTCAGAAATGGTCCAGCGTTGTCACAGAAGTTAAAGCTGATGTATAGAGATTGTGCTCAGTTTAGGTGTATATTAGAGAGAAACCTTAAACCTGCAGTGGAATAATCCATTTTGCTTTGATTTTAATGGGCAATTTGCATATAGCATGCCATGTATAAGTTCAGGAATTATTGACAATGAGAGGTGAGAGGAAGGATTCATGGTTTCAAAGCACCATTTGCAATGTGAACTTTCTTCTGTGTTTGAATTTCTGTATTGTATAAAAATATTTCGAGGTGGATGGGCTAAAGTAAATTGATGTGTGCGGCATGCAGAATTTGCTACCTCTTGAAGATTAATTTGAAGTTGCCTAAAGTGGGTTTCTTGTTTGCTCCTTCCAGCCCAGTACATTGTCTACAGCTGTGCTGAGCCTGCTGGTTCTAGATGGTGAATCGATCTATAGCCTGACTTCCCATGCTGTCTTGCTGATGCTAGCTAGAGCAGTGCTTGTGAATTCAAAGCATAAGCTAGAAGCTATACAGGTAAGGGGAAAACCATGAGGAAATACTTACACTGGTTTCCAGCTATCAGTGGGCTTATATTATTCATATTGTTCCTTGTACCATATGCATTTCTTGAGTAACTGGGGAAAACAGGACTAAGGCTTGGAGGTACAAAGCCACAGTGTAGTGAAAGGGTATGGCATGCAGGGTCAAATTAGTGAGAAGGTACTGAGTTGTAGCCTGGGAGTAAGCTGGGAGAAAGCAGAAAGGCAAGCAAATCCTCAGTTGTAGTAGCTTCTGTGGTAGCTGCAGGAACAAGGCTTCCTTGCTTGTTGTTCCTGAGGCAGCCACTCATATTTATTGTCGGGCTCTCTGACCCCCCTTGGTGTTCTTTCTCAGAGTGACTCAAAACCTCATTAGTTTGCACCTGGCTTCTTCCCCCAAGTTCGGCTACACAGTGGTTGGTGATTATTTACATCAGGCACGTCCAACTCCCAAGAGACTGTGATCTACTCCCAGTATTAAAAAAAAGGCAGTGATCTACCCATTGTCATTGGAGGAGTGTGCGTGGGGCGGGTGGATTGCCCAGAGTTATTGAGCTTTTTTTGGGGTAGGATTGCCCAGGGTTCTTCAGCTTTTATTTGTTAACTTTCGGTAAACTTCATTTAATCCTACTATCGATAAGGGTCCCATGATCTACCAGGATCAGCCGGGGATCTACCAGTAGATCACAATCTACTGGTTGGACATGCCTGATTTACATGATGCTGTTCCTGGTGTCCAGTCACAGGCTCTGAACCCTTCATTCATTCATTTAAAAGTGTTTCTAAACTGCTTAATGTTTTTGTTTTTTTTAAAAAAAATATAAATTTTAATACTACTTTTTAAAATATATACCGTGTTTCTCATATTATAAGACATGTCTTATATTTATTTTTTCCTCAAAAAAACACATCATGGCTTATTTTCAAGGGATGTCTTATTTTTATTACAGTACATGGGTAGTGCAGTATGAGTAATTAGTGGAATAGATCTGGGTGCCCAATGGGAAACCAATGCAACCTATTGGAGATTTAGGAATTAGCAAGCTATCTCTTAGTACCCATTGCCAATGTACTCCTACAGTTCCTACACATCATCATCATCATCATCATAATTAAACCTACCTTAATGCAGCTGGGAATTCTTTTAAAACCCCATTTGTTGATCTTTCCTATGGGCAAGTCTGAATTTGTGCGTAGTCTGACCCCAAGCTATTTTGGCACCTGCTGATGCATAAAAACCCCACCAGAGCCTCCTTCTAGGAACGAACAAGCCATACATAAAATTAAATTCTATACGGTAGCCGCTTGCCGCCCTCTCACGACAGGGGTGAGAGGGAAACCTCTCCTGGCCATTTCCTCACCTCCCTCGTTCGTTTGCGCGCCTGCCTGTGCGAGCGGGGCTTCGCGCGCCGCATTCAAAGGCTGTAGCCGGGTCCCGGGGCTTCGCGCGCTGTGTGCAAAGGCTGCAGCCGGGTCCCGGGGCTTCGCGCGCTGCATGCAAAGGCTGCAGCCGGGTCCCGGGGCTTCGCGCGGCGCGCGCAAAGGCTACAGCCAGGGCTTCGCGCGCCGCGCGCAAAGGCTGCAGCCGGGTCCCGAGGCTTTGCGCGCCGCGTGCAAAGGCTGCAGCTGGGTCCCGGGGGTTAACGCAGCAGCAGCATCCGGTTCCGAGCAGCCCCCTTCCTTTTCCTCTTCTTTGCCACAGACCTGCGGTATGGCTTATTTTCGAGGTATGCCTTATATTTTGCCACCTCAGAAAAATCCTGCCATGCCTTATTTTGTAGGGATGTTTTATAATGTGAGAAACACGGTACTAAAAATGTATATTTTTGTACAATTTGTAAAAAGAAAATCAGTTAACAAATATGCAACCTAAAACTAATAAAGCAGTATAATGCCCCAGGGAGCTTTGGCATTTTGAGTAGGCCATTCTGCAGTATTTTTACCTTGTGAACAATCAACCTGGAGATGGTTGGATCTGTGCTCCTTAGTGCCTGAAAGAGGCTCTGTCTGATATTCCTGTGCTGGGCTAGTTCTGTGGGCTTTGACAGAGTACTGTGAAGCACTTGTGAGTTGTGGCAAAATACTGTGAAGGATCCCTGATGCACAATATTAAAACCTATTTTTCCTCCTTGACTGGTAACACATTGCTGTTCCACTCATTGTGCATTTATGAACATTCATTTCTTGCCTTGGGCCTCTAAACAGTCACACCAAATAGTATAAAGGAAATAAATGCCACCATGGAATAGGTGAAATGTTTTAAATGCAGTTCTATTGCTGTATTTCTTTCAACCAAGTCATAACAAAACTCTTTCCAGTCTGTGCTCAGAAAAGGGAAATACTTCTGCAAGTACAGTAGCAAACCAATATCACCCTCATGGTAATTGCAGGGCATTATGTCTTCAGTCAAAATCAGCCATTCAGCTGTGAATATTCTTTGCCCTTTTCAGTGTACTGTATTGTTTGTTTCTGTTTATTTTAATGATAAACTTTAGTCTATGCATTTTTTCTGTACTGTATTTTAAATGATACATATTCCTGCTCTAAGACCATTTGGGGAAGTGCAGATTATAAATTATAAGTGACAAATTTCTTCTGATTGGACAGCATGGAGCATATCTTTTCAGTCTGTAAGTCCCAACAGACTGCAATAGAGTCCTGACTGAAAATGATCTGTAGGGGGGGGTTACATGGTAGGAAGTATAAGATGGAGTTCATTATGTCCTCAACTGCAGTTTGGCAGCATATGCACAGTCATTGTTTGTTCTTACAATGGTATATCTGTTGTTGTTTCAATTTCTTATGCACAACTTTTTTAAAAAATCACAGCCACAAGTAGATCCTAATATTGTATTTTATATTAAGTGACAAAGGGCACTTTCTGAAAGCATGATCTCATGAACGCTTTCCACAGAGAAGGAAGTGGAAGCCCTTGGAAATATTTTTGCTACTTATCAGCAGTCAGGACTCTGACGCAGAGGATTGTGAAGACCAGCAGGGCAAACAGCAAAGGTGCTGAACCCAGAACCTAGCCAGACACATACCTACACGCCATGAGATGGCATCAGCTGAGTCATATTCCACTGAGGAACTGATCCTTGTTATACCAGGGGGCTTGCATTTTCTGCCTGAACACTAGCATGGGCATCACAGAAGGCAGGAGCTGAATTAGGCATATTCAAGGAGATGGCTATCAATGGCTGCTAGCCAAAATGGCAAGTAACGCTTGCAAATGCAAGTTGCTGGAGACCGCAGGAATGGAGATTGCTCTAGTACTCAGGTCCTCCTTGCGAATTTCCCACAGGCATCCAATTGGCTACTGTGAGAACAGGATGCTGGCCTAGGTGGGCCGGGAAGGCTCTCCTTACATTCTTAAGTTCAGGATTCCCACCCCCCTTTTCCTAATAGTCACTTCCTTTTACTTGTCTTGCCAACCAAAGCCAGAGTAAATCTACGGCCTTAATACAGGCACGATGCTAAAACATGGTGTAGTGTTATGAGGAAGAGCAGGAATAAGTTTATACACTCCTCCGCACATGAGAAGAGGAAGTTTAAACCTTCCATTTGTGGTTTCCTATTTTTCAAACTGTGGTTTGAATAATTCAGTCCAAGTGAATTGAACCACCAAACCTTGTTGTACATTGTGTGGTTTGAACAAACCAGAATGGCCAAATGGTCAGGGATGATGGGAGTTCTAGTCCAATGACTCCTGGCACCACATTGCTTTCAGGCCTGCTCATAATAAACTGGTTTTATGACCTTGTTGTTCTGGGTGTTGAGAGTTGTTTAAATGTCAGTCAGAGTCTTAAAAAATTTCCATATCGGGCAGCAATACATATTCGTTTATTTTTATTGTGTTCACATAGTGATGCTTGATAAACGAAAAGCTGAAATATTAGTGAACATCCAAAAGAGGCCAAAAGGTACTTTTAAAAAATAAGTTTTTTATCTGGGTTGTTTGTACAATTTTCCTCAAGGCATGCTTTTTGTATTGCAAGCTTTGGGTAACAAAACACTGCTTTTTAAATCCCTGTGGAAAATTGTCTGTAGCATTAACTGCAGGGTGGCAAATAGCATTTACAGTCTAACATAAACTGCCTTGTAGGTTCCTGAACAAAGTGTCAAAATGTAAGAGCTGACCTCTCTAACAGTGTCTCCTGAATACGTACCTTATTTTATTCAGCTTGATAGCATAAGTCATATTTCATTGTGTCCTGTGTGAGACAATACAATATCCATCTTGACAGGTGTTTCTAGAACAGTTTTAATAAACTGCATGTGACTGTTCCTTGAGATATTTTTGCCCTCAAATCATGCAGTCCTTATGATGCCTATTGCAGGCGTGTTATACCATAATTGCCTTGCACTGAGCAGAAGTGGCAAAATCAAGACTAGATGGCTAACTAAAATTTCCTATTAGATGCTCTAAAATGGTATTCTGTTACTTCATAAGCACTTCTGTTGTCTTATTTCAGTGACATTAACAGTTTTCTGAATATTCCAAGGTTTGCACATTTCCAGTCATTCCTCTGGGCCTCCGTTTTCCTATACTAGCTATATTGTTGTTCCTTTCTCTACAGTTTCCATTCTTGAACTAGATTCTCATAGGAAACTGCCTTAGATTGATTCAGATCTAATTGATTTTCTACGTCTGTGCTGACTGGCATTGGCTCCCTGAGGTTTCAGACAGGAGCAGGGACGAACAAAGGCGTCGTGACACCTGAGGTGGTGCGTCGCTACAAACGACACATGTGCCACACATGCGCTGTACATAGCGGTTTGGTGGTGGCGCCATATGGACAGTGCCGGGATCCTCTGCATGCGGCTGTAGCGGCGACAGGGATTGCACCGCCGTCCGTCTGCCGCTCGAGCAGCGCCAGCAGCAAAGCGCTATGTACAGCGCATGTGCAGCGGCATTACATACAGCTCATGTGTGCAACGCCGCATATGCGCTGTACATAGCGGTTTACCGTCGGCGCCAGGATCCTCGGCTTGCAGCTGCAGCCACAAACAGAGGATCCTGCATATGTGGCTACGGCAGCGCAATGGCTGCTCACGCCGCTGCAGCGGGACGAGCCCCTGCGGGGTGCCTTCTTGTCACCACGCCCAGACATGGTACCCGGGGCGAACCGCCCCCCCCCGTTGCAATGCCACTGGACAGCAGTCGTTCATAGCCCTCCTTAGGATCTTTTGTATATCATTTACCACTGAATTGCACCCTTTCCTTTCTCTCCCACTGTACAAATTCCGTTTCTAGGAATATGAATCCTGTGATCTTTGTAGAATATATTTTTCCAGGTCAGATGATATCACTGTTGCGATAAACTGGCTGTTTGATAAGGTACAATTGACATGTGAATGTGCTCATAATAAAATAGAAACGTGGGGATGGGATTTGAAACCAAGTGGATTTAATGTTTTCAATATTCTTCGCTGCCATTTTTAGACATTGCCTTGGTGGACTCTACGGTGTGTGAATATCCATCAGCAGTTGTTAGAAGAAAGATCACCTGAACTTTTTGATATTGCCCAGGCCTCTATACAACAAGGTATACTTAAATTTGACCCTGGATATTAGTGGGAGAATCACACGTTGCATTCTATTTGGATGACCATTCTTTTCTTATATTTGGGATTATTTGTGTGTTTGTTTGATTGCTTAGTCCAGGAAGCCAATCATAAAAAGTTTCACGGGAACTATTTTTTAGGACTTCTCACATAACCTGAGAGAACTGTGAAAACAAATGAATTTCAATGCACCCTGCTATTGATTTGTAAGACATTTGCTCACTGGCTGTATTTTGATGTCACACTATACTTTAGGATTATATTCAACACTGCATGTGGAAAGATCTGCCTGCGGGACCTCCCCTTTTTCCCTCCCCATGCATAATCTCCTCTGGAGGATCTGAATGTCCTTGCTCTAAAGCAGGCATCCCCAAACTGCGGCCCTCCAGATGTTTTGGCCTACAACTCCCATGATCCCTAGCTAACAGGACCAGTGGTTGGGGAAGATGGGAATTGTAGTCCAAAACATCTGGAGGGCTGAAGTTTGGGGATGCCTGCAAACACATGTAAAAATGGCATTAAAAAAAAGTCAGGTTGAACGTTACTAGGATCTATGCACCTTCTGTATTCAATTAAATTTGCATTTGGAATTGCGCGATTTTAACGGATGCAATTAATCCCCAAAACATCAGTATACAGTGGAACCTCGGGTTGCAAACGTGATCCGTGCGGGAGGCACATTCGCAACCCACAGCGCTGCATCCTGTGCATGCACGTGATGCGATTCAGCACTTCTGTGCATGCGCGAGTGGCAAAACCCGGAAGTAACCTGTTCCGGTACTTCTGGGTATGGCGCGTCCCCAACCCGCAGCGATTGCAACCTAAGGTAAGGCTGTATAACTAATTGGAAAGTTGCTTTCAGTGAGCAATATAAAGCAATGTTCTCCTTCATCCTGGAACAGCCTGGCAAGGAAGGTTATTATTAGCATAGTAATTGTAGGAATAGAAAGAAGATTCTTTAAAGAAAAGATTAATTACATGTTCATCCAATGGCATTTAACCTCACTGCAGGCTGCACTGCACAGTGGTTACCATACAGTTTTTATGGATTTTGGTCCATTTCGATTTGGAAGTAAGTCACATTGGGATCCACGTAAGCATATGCAGGATTGAAAAAAAAAGATCTCTAGCAACCTTAACTCTTTAAAAAAAAGGGGGGATGATAATGTTACTGATTAATTAGAATAAAATCCCATTGAACACAAGAACCCTGCTTGATAAGACCAAAGACTCGTATATTTCAGCATACAGTACTATTTCCCACAGTAACCAGCTGGAACAGAGGCATATCTAGGCTCCCTTGCGTCCTTGGCAAGGAGCCGTATTGGTGCCTCAACCCATCCTTTGCACCCTTGGCCTGGAGATGTTGGCCACCCAGAGCAGTAAAGGAGCGGCCCTGGGAGCAGGTGGGCAGGCTCCTAGCTACTCCAAGTCAAGAGTAGAGATGCTGTAATGATTGTAATGCTGTAGATGATTCTGTCATACCAAGCCAGTAAGTGTTGCAGTCTTTGTGACCTCATTGTGTGGTTGGGTATATTTTATCCTTCTGTTCTTCCTGGAGGGGTGTTTTGTAACCCTTGAAAGCTTGAAATACTTTTCAAATACAGGATCAAATCCCCATAAATGTGCTAAGTTGCCTATTCTTCTTAAAAAGGTCATCTTTAAATAGCAGCCAGCTTACAGCAATATTAGCAAATAATTGCAAATATGTGTACAGTCTTGTAATTTGACAGGTACTTATTCAATCAGCTGTAAATGATTTCTAGAAATGTTCATAGCTATGTAAGTTTCGTTATCATTTGTGTAGCAAGCAAGATAAAACTTGACTGGAACAGATTATGGGGGCATGCAGGGAGATGCAATGGGAGGAGAGCATGGGGAAGTCCCATTGTGAGAGTGCAGGTCTGTTCTGCTGGCAGATAGATAAACTTGGGAGTTTTCTCTTTCTGTTTAATGTAACCATCTCAGCTTTGTGGATAACAGCAAAGTATTATGATCTCAGTTGCTGATATCAGTGGGGCAGATAAAGATATGGTCTCATGTTTTTCGGCTTTAACAACAACCTCTGTTTGAAATAGGATGTGGTTAGTGATGACTGTGAAGACAAATTGGAAGATAAAACAAATTAGCTTTATATGACAACATATTCTGGTTTGATACCAAGATTTTTCATGCTTGAAAGCAGTATGTTGAAATAAATTATACTTGGCAGGTACCCTAAGCATCTTTTTTTATAAAAAATTACATCATTTGGCTATTACTAATACCTTGTAACTTTTAAAAAAAATGTACCATGGAGCTCAGCCAGTTTCTTAAATAGGAAATCTTTACTAGAGTTATCATTCAATTCATAAGTGCAGAGCAGCAATTTTTTACACACACACACACACACACACACACACACACACACACACACACACACACCAGTCCATCTTCTTGATGCCAAATCTATAAATATCCAGTTCCCTTTGTGTTTGAAAAGGGTATAAAGGCAAAGCGTTATTGCATACTTACTATTCTGTTACTGTGGTAGGATTATATTACTGCCCTGTCTGGTCTACAACCTTGACCAGCTTCTATGAATGTAAACCTTTATAAAGTGCTTTCATTATGGGAAAATGGGGCTCTTTGAGGTGTATATATGTATGAGATCGATCCATTCTTGTAAATAGTTTGGCAGCTTATTTAATAAACTGCACTAGAAAATAATCTAGTATTTTCAGAAATTGGTATTTGGATGAAATGCTTTGTACCGTTTAAGGACTATAACCTTGCATGTGGCCCCTGACTTCTAATAATCCTAGACTTGTTTTTCAAGGCTGGCACTGTTTTCCCCATGGCAGGCATGATTTCCAGTCATTTTGTTAATGGTTGAGATGGGAATGGCCCATGAACTCAGGTTTACCTTTGCCCTCCCTTTCTTTCTTGCAGATCCCCCACCCCTGCTTTTCCATATTTGATTACAGTGGTGGAGTACTGCAACTACTACTGCTACTTATTATATTGCTATCCAAAGTGTGCGAAAACCTAGAGGACAAAGGAGCCTCTTTAAATTTAAAAAACTGATGTTGGTGTTGTCTTGAGTGGCAAGTCCAAGGTTTTTTCCTCTGCTTCTCATTTTTTGTTTCCTTCTCAGTCCCATTTCCTAGTTGCCTCAACACCTTTTTTTTTTTTTTTGCAGTGTCTGAAATTGAAACTTTATTTACTGATGACGAGTGCTGGCATCTTGCTGTTCAGTTCCACCTGGAGTGCGCTTACACGTTTTTACATTACTATGAGTATAAAAAAGCCAAAGAACACTTTATTGCAGCCAAAGACATAACCAAGTTACAGATTAATTTAACAGGTATGTTTCTTTTCCCACTTCTCGAACATTAATATTTAACACTAACTAGGTTTTGTTTTACTTGAAAGTTGGAAAAGGAAGATAAGGGAAAAGGTGTTCAAGAGTGCTTTATTTGGGAATTACCTTTGATGAAATCATAGAACCATAGAATAAAATCATAGAATTGTAGAGTTGCAAGAGACCTTGAAAATCATCTAATTCAACCTCCCTGCAATGCAGGAATCTCAACTAAAATTTTTGGTTTTGTTCTAGAAGTATAATTTCTAACATAAGAAGTACCTGCTGGATCAGGCCAGTGGCCCATCTAATCTAACACAGTAGCCTATTCTCACAATGACTATCCAGATCTCTGTGGGAAACCTACAAGGCAGTATGCAGGGTCAGGGCTCAAGAACACTCCCTCTTCCTGTGATTTCCAGCAACTGGATTTCAGGTGCATACTGCCTCTAACAGCTGAGGTGGCCATTACATTGTGGCTAGTAGCCACTAGTAGCTATAGCCTCCATGAATTTGCCTACCTTCCAAGTTGGTGGTCATCACTGCCTCCCGTGGAAGCAAGTTTCATAGTCTAAATGTGTCCTGTGTGGGGGGAAAGTATGTCCTTTCATCTACCCTGAACCTTCTAACGTTCCTTCAGCTTCATTGATATCCCCAAGTTCTAGTGTTGTGAATGAGAGAAACCTTTTGTCCACTTTATCGTGCCATGTGTGATTTTACAAACTTCCATCATATGACCTCTTCTTCACCTTTTCTCTCAAGTAAAAGTCGTAAATGCTGCAACCTTGCTTCATGGAGGAGTAGCTCCAACCCCTTGATCATTTTGATTGCCCTTTTCTGAACTTTGTGCTTCTTTTAGTTTTCTGCTTAGGCTGCCTGTTCATTAGATTGCATATGTTTCCTTGAATACCAGTTGCTGGCACAGAGGGAAGTGGGAAATGGACAGAAATCCCCTCTTGAGAAGGCTTATATGTGGTCAGTCTTTAGGAACTTGGTGCATGAACTATCTCACTATTCATCGCCTCTAAAAATAAATCCCTTTCTCAGTTGGTAGAGCATGAGGCTCTTAATCTGAAGGTCGTGGGTTTGAGACCCACGTTGGGCAAAAGATTCCTGCAATGCAGGGGGTTGGACTAGATGACCCTTGTAGCCCCTTCCAACTCTGCAATTCTATGATTCTATGAACAAGCCTTTTCACTAATCCATAGCACAAAAATATCAACAAAAGGCATTAGTATGAAAATTTATACAATTCTAGGATTCTTCCATGATAATTGACTATTTGATAGTTCTCTGTCCTTTTCAGCCAGTTGTTTTGGTGCTGGCTCTGCTTTGCCTTCTCTCTCCCCCCACTCCCCACAGCCTTCTCTTGTTTTATCTTTTAACTGGCATGTTCTGTAAAAAGCTGTATGATCTGGAGGAATTGCCAACATTGTGGGATGGGTTTACGACTTGCAGCTGGTAAGCTTTGGGTGAAGAAGAAAACTGGAGTTGGAGCATTTAGAGTAAGCATTAGCACATCAAAATACAGCTGTGGTTTGTATAAACATGACTCAGTTGGGAGTCTGCTTCCTTTGATCGCTGCCTTGCTCTTTCCAATTTTAATGTCGCTGAGCCTAAGTAAGCTGCAAAGTGTGAGGATGTCATGTACAATCCTTGAAGAGAACAGAGATCTTCATTTGGAAGTGACAGGCGCACAGTTTAATAATGGTGAATGGAATTACTTGTTTATCAATTACAAGGTACAACAATACAATAAAAAAAAAACATAATGGGGCTTTTTGCAACAAGAAAGTGTTGGCTTCTCATTCCTTTAGGAATGTAAGCTTGACCAAGAGGCAACACTGAGTTACTGTTTTTACCTGTAAATAATGTACAAAGCTTGTGGCGATCTGTGTGACCTGACACATCTTGTTGAGGAAGCACCTATCACACAGAGCATCAGGAGTAGCAGCATTATATACCATTGGGGAGAAGAGTCATAGCTCAGCAAGGGAGCATGTATTCTTCCATTTAGGTTCAATTTCCAGCTTCTTCTATTAAGAAAAATTCAGAGGTAGGGCTGGGAAAGGACTCTGTGTGCAAGACTTTGAAGAACCATGTCAGTAAGGATAAACTGAACTGGCCTAGATGGACCAATTGCCTGACTTTGCGTAAGAGAGCTGTCACCTCTTTATATTCTCAGAAATGCATCAGAGAGCACCTACCAAGTATGTTATGACAGGAGTTGCTGTGATTCTAGGGGCATAAAATTCTCAAGATTAATTGCAATAAATTCTTAAAATCAGGATTGGGACATAGTTGGTTCATGAGCCATTCTTCTGTCCTGTTTGTTGTGCCTAATCTTTGCTCTTATTTGGGCTAGTTCTGCCTATCTGCACACAACTCATGAATTGATTTGCATCTATGGATAAACTTGTATGTATTCATGATTGTCTTACGGAGCTAGAGTCCAGGTTCTGTTTGACTGCATGCTCAGGTTAGCAGAGGTTTTATGCTGCAAGATAATGCAAGTAAACGCCTATTTTTCAGTTGAATTTAAAATAATCAAGGTTTCAAACTATACTTGGCCTTTATACATGCTTTAATGAGCAGTCCAAGTGGAACTCGAAACAGGGTGAAAAAAATCAACAAATAATCAACTCTGATTGATTTAAACTTGCCGAGTTTTCAACTACAAGGGCATTTGTCTTAATATAATTGTCCTCACGGAAGTTTCCTGTGAATTCGTTCCAGAAAAGAGTGGAAGAAGAATTGTTCAGTTTAATTTTAAAGAGCATGTAGCACCTGCTGTACTTTAAATTATTTAGTGTGTTGATGTCAATTGGCAAGTTACGCACAACTTCCCAAGGGTGCCATAAGCTAAGTTAAAACGGTACAGCTCTTGCACAGTCCGAAGCTGATTTATTCTGTGTCAGCTTAGAGCCTAATAAACATACATTGAAAACCAACAGTTGTTAATATTTTTGTTACTTCTAAAGTTTGGAACTGGTACAGGTTGGTCAAGAGCCATTGAAAGTTGGGGCCAAACTGGATGTGGCACCAAATGCATCTTGGCATTTGAGGTACATATTTATTTATTTTTTGTAATGTAAATTAGTGACTGATGGTGTTAATGGGGAATTTTCTTCCAATGAAAGAGCAGCTTCAGAGGGACCATTGCAGGGCAGGGGAGGGGGGAGTTAAATAACCATTCCACATGTGATCTCAATAATTAAGTCTCCCAGATCATATTTACCTTAACATGCATGTTTTCTAAATGCAAATATGCATTGTATGTCACCTCTAGTTTGGCCTCCCGTTGGATAATCTTGAGTAACATGTCAGTAGTACTGCTCCTTCCATGAAGGCAACATTGGGTGTTCTTGACTAGGAAGAAGCCTGCTCAGTGGAAACTCCTGTTGACACATTTTTGAGGACATTTCAGATTGCTATTGTGATCCAAAAATATATCATGACAGTCCGCCCCTTAAATCAAACACTCTGTTTAAAATCAGGGGTCAGCAAACCTTTTCAGCAGGGGGCTGGTCCACTGTCCCTCAGACCTTGTGGGGGGCGGCGGACGACTGTATTTTGGGGGAGAAATGAACAAATTCCTATACCCCACAAATAATGCATTTTAAATAAAAGCACACATTCTACTCATGTAAAAAACACACTGATTCCCAGGCCATCCGCGGGCTGGATTTAGAAGCTGATTGGGCCAGATCTGGCCCCCGGGCCTTAGTTTGCCTACTCATGGTTTAAATCAGTAGCATAGGAGGAAGCTGAGTAAAGATCCAAAACGTGTGCATTTATTTATGGTCAGAGTGAAGGAATAGGTTATTTGGGTGTCAGTACCCAGATTAGTGAGGTTAAATGGGACTTGCCAATGTCAAAGAGAAGATCTGTTGCTGTGGTCTTAGTGTGAGCTAATGAAGGTCTCTCGTAAGTGCTTTAGTGCTGATGGGGAAAGGCTGTATTTTATCACAGTGGTGTCATGTCAGTAAAAAGCAAAACTAAGTCCACGCAAGTCTGAAATGGATTTCTTTCACCTGAGTTTGGACCCATCAGTAGGGAGAATGGTGGCATCCACATTCGTAACAATAGAAGATGTTAATGCAGTATGTTAAGAGCTGGATTTTGTTTTGACCCAGTTTACATGCTGATTTACTAGAGAGGTAAACAGCTGCTTTTGAGGCTTTGTGGTCTGACTTGCCGTAACTTGAATGAACACAAATTTAGTGTTTTTCAAAAGCATATTTTTCTGCCAATGACAAGGAGAAAAGTATTTTCTGTTTGGGTTTTAAATGAGCATTGTCAGAATGAATATTTTATGAGTTAGCTATAAATCTGTACTCAACAGGGCTCAAGCTGGAGTAGTGATGATCCATAATTTAGTGGTGCCACCGTGCTATAATTAGAGAAGCTTGCCTTATAATGTGACCAAAACTATAACATCTCTTTGAAACTGCATGGTAAAAATAGCCCCCCAAGTGCTTTGCTTAGTTTCTCTAATATGATTAAATATGATAAATGACTTATTGATTTTGTACTTAGATATGTTTGTGAAATTGTAATTCCAATTGGGATACATTTTGGTGGAATAATTATTCCTAATTGTTATATTATAATTTAATTCTAATTAAGTTACAGCTCCACATACATAATTCTGTATTTTATTTGAAATCTGATCTGTCAAGGCTCTGATTCTAACTGACCACTATCAGAATCTCTGGAAACTGTTGCTGCAGTCAATATATTATCCAAGGCTGCTGCTTATAAGTTCCTAAGGCAGTATAATTGAGGAGACCACAATCCAATTGCCTGACAATATCTCCCAGTGGTTTCATGTAGTGCTAAATGGGATAGAAGATAAAATGAAACCATATTGGACCACATAAGGCAGGGATGGAACTTATGGCCTTGCAGATGTTGTGGGACTCAAAATCCCATCAACCCCAGCCAGCATGGCCAATGGACAGGATCAATGGGAACTATAGACCCACAACACCTGGAAGGCCACAGGTTTCCCCAGTACTGCTTCCTGGAACCTGCCTCTACAAGTCTGTAACTACCACAGATTAGTGCCTCCTTTTCCCCCAGATATCATGAAGGATCATGTTAAACGAGAGACACCCTCAGTGTAGCAGTGTGTCCTTCTAACAGTAATCAACTTTTATTGTGAAATATACTTATCAAGTGTGTTCAGTCATTTATTTATTTATTTAACTACCGTAATTAACAGTACAACTTATATTGGAAAAAGCCACTGTTTGTTAATACATATTTGTGCTTTGTTGTAAATTTTATTTATCTACTATGACATTTATACCCGTCCTTTGCTCTGTATGGAACTCAAGATGGCATACATGCTGTTTCTAGTCCATTTCCCTTCCAGGCACTGACCAGACTCACACCTGCATAATCTATCGACAAGGATGTTACATCTTGTGCCTTGAGAACATACCCTCATACTCCATGAAATATGTATATGTGTCTCTTAAAGTGTAACTTCGGTATATGTAACTAGAATTTCTGTTTCCTCTTGATGACTAACTTTCTGCAGGTGCCCTGGGAAAAAGGACAAGATTTCAGGAAAAATATGTAGCACAGCTCATATTAGATGTTCAAAGGGAAGATGGCATCCTCCTTCCTCACCGTGAGCTTAGTCCAGCACCTTCCCCACTTGAAGATTTAACAAAGGTACAGGAATTTTTCTTTTGAAATGTAACGTGCTGTTCAACATAAGTAGATTGCCATGCTTGCCTGTGTATGTCTTATTAGAAATAATAATAAAGGGGATTTTGAAGGCCGATAGAAATTAAGACTGCACAATGTGTATGAAACTACATTTCTTTTATAATGTATAAATCTTACCTCATTGTGTGCTGTAAAATGGTAATGGCAGATTTTATATATAGTGGTGCCAAGACTTACAAATTTAATCCGTTCCGAAGGCACCTTTGTAGGTCGAAAAATTCATAAGTCGAAAAGCGCCATTGGAAATGCGATTTCCCATAGGAATGCATTGGAAACGGAAAAATTTGTAAGTCGAAGCAACCCTATCAAAAATTTCGTAAGTCGAAAAAACCCTGTCTACTTACTTACCTTTTTTTAAATATAATTTTTATTAATTTTATGATAAGCATGAAAAAAAGAACAATACAGAAAAAATAGACAATCATAATCCCACACCTTCCACACACACCCCCCATGAGTCCCCTCCTGCCACAAGGAAGACCCACGCTGAGCAAATAGTCGAAGGTGGTTCATTTTAGTGGCTGGGTTTCTCCCCTACCCCTCCTCCCCTCCCCAGCGCCCACCCCCCTTGATAAGTATCTAAAACCGCCACGGTTTCCGTTCGGATGTTGAGAAATTTTAGATACAAGTATCTAAAACCGCCACGGTTAAATTTTAGATACAAGTATCTAAAACCACCACTTTAGATACAAGTATCTAAAACCGCCACGGTTTCCGTTCGGATGTCGAGAAATTTGGTTGTCGAGTTGTTCGTAAGTCGAGGTACCACTGTATACAGTATGTATGTATGTATTTACTTACTGTGCTGAATAAATCCGCAAAGCTTTGGCCATTTTAGCAAGAACTTGCCTGAGCCTAATGATACACACACAAAAATGCTTTCATACTGCTGTGTGGTTTCAAATATATATTTGGTGCAACATCCTTAGAAGCTGCTGCCACCTTAAATCAGAGATGAATATGGGAGAGTGCCAACATGCATGTGTGCTCATTTGTTTGTTTACAGAGGCAGCTTCCTGTTGAAGAGTGTTGTGTTTGGGTGGTGCTCTACTGATAAGCATTGCCTGTATGGTTGTTTGCCTTTCACTAGCAGTGACTCAAACTAGATTCAGACTACTGTACTGTGGGAAGATGTAGAAACAGTATCCTTTGTTACCATGGATTATTTGTTCAGCAGTTTTCAATGAACAGCCTTTGCTATTCTAGGGCAGTATTCAATGAAATAGTTGCATGCATGTAAGCAGGCGTGTTCTGGGACGGTGGGGGGGGCTCGGTCCGCCCCAGGTGCCATTCCAAAGGGGGGGACAAAATGCTGACCGCCAATTGGCACCTCCTGGGGTGCTTGCTGAGCACCCCCAACGCACGCCACGCCCCCATGCCTCCAGGGACTCGCGCCACTCCGGGTGCCGGAGCAGGTTGCTCCGCCTCTGCATGCAAGCATTGCCACTAGTGCAGTGATATTCTCATGCTGTTGCACCATCCTCAAACCTGCTTTGGAGGTTTGCGGGTTTGCGGGTTTTCTGGGTTGCGGGGAAACCCAGAACAAATTTAGGGGTGCATGCAGGGAGGAGAGGGAGAAAACGTTTCATTGTACAGGAATAAATCATTGTGCTGGCAAAATGTTTGCCTTAGCACTATCTCCAATAACTTCTGTTTAGGCCATACAGAGTGCAGGGAAAGTTCACAGCAGCTTGTATTGCAACCTGGAGCAGCATGCTGAGGTAGACATGCAGTTCTCTGCACTATGGTCCATGTGTTCCTCCACGCTTGCACATGGCTTAGCATTTAGTCTGAACAAGGGATTCTCGTTTGTTTTGCACTAGATGTGACCTGTCTCTTAAGGTTTGTTCATAGTTTTCTGATTGGATATAAGGATAAGCTGGAGATTGTTGTTTCCTTCACATGTTTGCAAGGAGGAGCAAAGCAGCCCAGATTGCCACATTCACAGCAAGCCATTAACTAGGGTCCAGTGTGACATGTTTTTAAAAAATGCCACTTTGTGTACATGTACATTTAAAAGCTGTCATTAGATATCAAGAATAAGAATCAGTCTAGCACAGTGGTTTTCTAACTTTATATTTCATGGATAATTTTCCACATCGGCTTTACTGAAAAACCCTTTAGCAACCATTGCAGGACCTGTGTGTGTTAATTCTGTTTTCCATTCATGGTTCTACAGCTCCGTCAGTTGTCCTGCATTATTTAAAAAAACATCTTCCATGCAGTTGTGTTTCTGCTAGGAAAGAGATTTTATTTTATTTTTTACTGATAAGTCAATATGAGTATTTATATTTTTGGCAGAGTTCAACACCAATGCTGCTGTTCAGGGTTTTTATTATTGTAACTTTCAAATAGTTGAGCAATTTTAATGTGAATCACTTGTGTGATTTTCCCCCCCCCAAACAGAATTATGATTTGAATGATGACACAGTGTTAAATGAAATAAAGTTTGCAGAATCTCATCAGAACCAGATGCCTGACTTATGTGCAGAAGAGCTTGCCGTTATCCTTGGAATTTGGTAAGATGATATTTGTTGGTTCCACTTTGTCACTCTTTCAAGTGTATGGCTACAGCAAAATGATTATTCCATAAAAACTTGTTGGTGAAGTACTTTTGAGGTTCGATCCATGCATGCACTCACCTGTAGGGCTGGTTGACATTCCTTCTCTTTGTACCTTCTGCACACAAAGCAGGAGAATAAGGGCCAGGTTAAACTCAGTTGTGGAGCTACAGTGGAACCTCTACTTACAATCATAATACATTCCGGAGGCCCGACCACTGGGCGAAACTGGATGCTAGTAGAGGTGCCGTTGTGTGCATGTGCATTTGGCGGCAGCCGCTTGTGCGCACACATAGATGGCAGAAGCTGCTTCCGCGCATGCATGAATCACGGCAAATCCAGTGTTTACTTCCAGGTTTGCCGCGGTTGCAACTTGGAACGTCCACGAGACGAGGCGGCTGTAAGTCGAGAATCCACTGTATTGGAAGTCAGTGCAATGAGTCCCATAGTGCAGTGGAACTTCCCCCCACATCTGCTCCCCAAATCTGCTTGGGAGAAAAGAGGGAAGAAAGCAGAAATGTTTGCGCTGATGAAATATTCACCTCAGAGTGACATTGAATTTCATTTGATTTGGCTGCCCTTTGACTTTAACAACTTGGTGTATTATAAAATATATCTGATCTGATAATCTGAACGTTTTGTACATGATATTTATAGCTGCCTCACAAGTTTTGAAAATGAATTTCAGAATGTTTCTATTTAACAGACAGTAAAATTTGGCTGATTGGCAGGAGTTGTATTAATTTCATTAATCCCTCTTTGGAGGTTACAGTATTCTCTGGGCATCCCTCCAGGTGAAGTGCGTCAGGTGAACAGTTTTTTCTTCACCTGAACAACTTAATTATATGTTAAATCCAGGTGAAAATGTTGTTGACTATTGTGTATTTTATGTTTAATATTGTATTGTAATTGTCAGACAACTTAATGTATTTAATTGATTAGCAATAATTTTATTTTAGCTGATTTGTACCCAAAATCTTCATCCAAAGTTGCCTGATGTGACTAGCAATATAAAATGCAAAAAGCAGTAAGGCTCAGAATGTGCTTTTTTTCCTCCCTTCTATGCAGCATAGACTTTCAGAAGAACAACCCGGTTCATAAGCTCACAGAAGAGGAGCTGCTTGCTTTTTCATCAGTAAGAAACTTACCTATCTCCACTTGCATTGTGTGTAACATTGTTTAATCGCTTCTCCCTTTGCACATAGCAGAAGGAGCAGCCAGATTGGGCCTGGTGGTCCCGCGTCCGTCAGTCTCCTCTTGTTCAGGGGATGGTCTGAAAGTGCCTTTTGTGCCCATATTGTGCACAGCTGGAAATCCTGGGTGATTAAGTTTCACAGTTGTGTGGAGGGATCTGTATAAATTATGCAAAAGTATTTCTTAAACCACTTTTCGTTTGCATCACAAACTGTTCATGGCTCTTTACCAGATGTTGGGAACCTCAGTCCTGTGTGTGAAATTGTGGCCCTCCAAGCAAGCCCTTCTGTCTGGCTCTTTGAACTCTTCCTCAGGCCGCCCCCTTCCCTGACTCTGTTTTGCACCTCAGTGTTTTTGCCTGGCTGGAATGTGCCCTTGAGCACTGACAATGCCTCTTGGTTGTCTGGATGGAGAATAATAATAATAATAATAATAATAATAATAATAATAATAATAATAATTTTATTACTTATACCCTGCCCATCTGGCCGGACCCCAGCCACTCTGGGCTGCTTCCAACAGAATATTAAAAACACAATAAAACAAACATTAAAAAATTCACTAAACAGGGCTGCCTTCAGATGTTTTCTTAAAAGTCGGTTGTTTATTTCCTCGACATCTGATGGGAGGGTGTTCCACAGGGTAGGCACCACTACCGAGAAGGCCTTCTGCCTGGTTTCCTGTAACCTCACTTCTCTCAGGGAGGGAACCGCCAGAAGGTCCTCAGTGCTGGACCTCAGTGTCTGGGCAGAAAGATGGGATTAGAGACGCTCTTTCAGGTATACTGGGCTGAGGCCGTTTAGGGCTTTAAAGGTCAGCAGCAGCACTGAGGGGTGTGCAAGTTTTTAAAAACTAGCCTACTGTACAAAAGCAAAATGTACATTTGTTGCTCCAGCCATCACTAGCAAGCGGCCTTCAGAAGAGAATGCGGCCCTGCCCCCATCCATGCACTATGCTATTTGTCTAAAGTGCCATCTTCAGTTTGTGTGTGGCAGGTAGTCACATTCCTAATAGTTGTATGGGAAAGCAATCCAATCCAGTGAGTTAAGTGTTACACTTGGAGTAATTGCCTGACAAAATTGTCTTGGACAAATTGCTTTACATGCTCAATCCCCACTGACCAGGAGTGGTGTTTGGTGACAGAGATTACTTAATATTTTGACAAGTAAGTTCAAACACATGTCCAAAAGCTGTTCAGAGTTCAAAGCTGTTTCTGGAATCTGTTTGACAGGTTTTGGGGGGATGATAGTGGGGTGACTTGGGGGTAGCTGGAAATGTAGCTAGCTTCCAGCTTTTTGGTACGATACTACCTTAATGAGCACATTTATCAAAAAAGTATTCTTCTCATGGTTGAAATAGAGAAAAATGTTACAGCTCCTTTATATCCATAAGAATTCCCATCTATCTTCGTATTTTGCTTTGTGCACCATTTCATTGCTGGAGAAAATGCAGCAATTCTCCCCCGAGTGAACTGAATGAGTGTGTTCTGGTTTCCTTGATTTCTATTCTAGCTGTTTCAAAATTATGAAACCAGAAAGGCTCGATTAAGAGGTTGGCTTTATGAATTGCTTTGTTCCTATGCCTACTAAAGCTTTTACTGAATACTGCATTTGAGATAATACTGGGGAGGAAACGGACAAAAATAGCCACTTGTAGCAGAAGTGTAGGCTTGTATATATGGTATTTTTCATACCCAGTTTTATTTGTGTGTGTTGAAGTAATGAAGCTCTTATTTTGAGCAAATTCTTCATGTAGGGAGCGTGTATACTGAAACAAGTCTAGACAAGCTTATTCCAAAATACATCGTTTAGACTTTAAGGTGCCACTAGACTCATTTTGTCTGCAAATGGCTAGCATGGCTGCCCCTCTGAAAGTTATTATTACTGTGCCATCTAGTGGCTGATTATTTGAATACAAATGCACCAGTGCACCTTCTGCCGCTCAGTGAAGGAAATTTCAATGAAACTTTTGCTGCCCTTGAATGATGTATTGCCTGTCATCAGCCATTATACTTATTGCTAGTGTTAATACTGATCATATTATTTGTCAATTCATAGATGCAGAAATTGGCCATGGGGGGAAGAACCTTCTCAAAGCATCTTACTTTTGTACTAACTCTCTAACCTTCACTGTACTTCAGGAAGTTGTGGAATAAAAGGAAAGTTTCTAGTCCTCAGGTGCTTTTGGTTAGAAGCCGCCAATTATATTTGCCAACACCGTAAGCATCTTCCTATTTTATGCAAAAAAATTAATTACAGAAAGAGAGTTTTTCAGTAAAGCCAAGATTGATGTTTGATGCTAGCTCCTCTAACATCATATACACTGTTGTGTGTATGTGTGAGCAGGCATCTTCTCAGCCTACATGTGGATTCCTAAATCTGCAGGCTGGTTAGATGGTTGTCATACATTCATCTGATATCTACTTAAATATGAGACGTTTCAAGATACCTTGAAGCATCAGCATCCATACAGCTCTTTTTAAAGTGAGTCATGAGTCACCACTTCATGGTGGGCATTGTAGCTCAGAATCCCAGTAACCATGTTGATCTGTCAACACACACACACACACACACACACAAAACAGATCAAGGTTGGTGATGTTTTGATGAACCCAATGACTCTCTTTTTTTTTGTATTGAACACCTGCATTTGAACAAAAGGCCAGGGGAAACAGTGAAGGATGGGTAATAATTATTGTTGCTTCAAGAGAGGTCCAACTTAACTTTCATCAGCCTACATTCCTTCCATACCCCTAGTCTTTCTCAGGGTTTTTGAGTTGAGCTGGCTGTCATCACTAGAGGATGTCCCAGTCTTTTCTCATCAGGAACCTTAAGTTTCAAATTATATTGGTTGACCACTTCGTTCAATATACACTTGATTTCTCTTATTCTCTCCCTCCTCGCACTCTATAAGAGCTGTGACAATCCATAACTCGGTCTCCTCCATCACCCAGAGCCTGGAATACTTATCTCTTTCATTTAGCTTTCCTCCCCCATAGGTAAAGGTAAAGGGACCCCTGACCATTAGGTCCAGTCGTGACCGACTCTGGGGTTGCGCGCTCATCTCGCATTATTGGCCAAGGGAGCCGGCGTATAGCTTCCAGGTCATGTGGCCAGCATGACAAAGCCGCTTCTGGCAAACCAGAGCAGCACATGGAAACGCCGTTTACCTTCCCGCTGTAGCGGTTCCTATTTATCTACTTGCATTTTGAGGTGCTTTCGAACTGCTAGGTTGGCAGGAGCTGGGACCAAGCAACGGGAGCTCACCCCGTCACAGGGATTCGAACCGCCGACCTTCTGATCAGCAAGCCCTAAGCTCAGTGGTTTAACCCACAGCACCACCTGCGTCCCCCTCCCCCATAATTAGTAACAATTCCCCCATAATTCCCCCTTCCTCCCCCATAATTAGTAACAATTCCCAACTGTATGGCTGTTGCTTCCCCTTTTGCTGTTCACCTGAGTCTCCTGATAAGGGTGGGGGAGGCCTATATTTCCATCCCCGTCCTTTCAGCATGTCAGCCAACTCCCAGCCTGGCTATGTTTCTTCTTGGCCACAAAGCCCCAATGGGCTGAAGACAGTTCATAGACAGTTCCTTAGAGGCAGCATATCTGGTACTTTATTTATTTCAAACATTTGTTCCAGGTGGACTCTTAACCACATAAAGGAGAATAATATTGCAACATTCAGAAGCAATGGTTTTTTTAAATAAATAAATAAATAAAGGGATAGAAGCATACCTAATCATATATATTTTTATCCATTATGTTGTTCTGTTGCATGTGAACTGCCTCGTGCTCCCTGCTGAAAACAAAATTTATAATTGCAGCTCTTGCTGTGCAGCAGTAGTGGGGAACTTTTCCAGTTAGTCCAGGGGACTAGACTGTGGTGTCCTCATCCCCTCCCAGGCCAGGTTTGAAAGGTGGGCGCTGCTGCCCATCTGTCAATCACTTGGCACTGCAGTAACATCAAGTGGCCTTTTCTTTTGCCACCGGGAGTCTTCCGGAGCCCCCTTCATAGCACTTAGAAGAGGGACTTCTGAAGATCTGACAGAAGCCCTGTTCAAAGCGGAGGGCTAGAGAGCACTTTTGAGTGGCGCTTCTGAAGAAGCCACCCATTGGCAGTGCCTTCCAACTCCCTTTCAGCCAAGTCTGGCTCTTATCAGCCGTCTGCTGTGACATCAGGTGTAAGGCAGGTGGGTGTGGCTTTGCCCTCAGGGGCAAAGTGGGGAGACCTGTTGAAGCCTTCATGCCAGAAAATTTCCACTCCATACTCTAGAGATAGTATTGATAGGGACCCACACCTAGGTAAATAGATTTTTCATACTTCATCCACAATGCAATGAACTGTTGTTAAACTGTTAGGCATGTCCAATTGTCCATGCAGTGTTGTTTTGATCTGCAGCAGAGTCCTCTGCTACAAACTGCTCTTGAAATTCCTTGAGCTTCAAAAGCAACTTTATCTGTGATGTGGAAGGGCTTGTATGGATTCTTGTTTTGCAGATAGTTGCTCATTACAGGACCCCCCCCCCCCCGGCTGCCGCTCAGTGCTGCCTAAAAGTCTGCTGTGAGGGATTGGAAAGACCTTTTCAAAACAGCATGCCGGGTTGTATGGGGTTAATTGGAACGAGCATTTTCCTTCACACCACAAAGAGCTCTGCTGGTCCATAGGATCTTCCTCAAGTGTGTTTATTTAATTATTTTTTGTTTAGAGTTCTTGTAAACTTCTCAACATTTAAAAAATACCAAAGTAGTATGTAAAGGATAAAATGTGCAATAGAAAATGGCATATAAATGACACAGGATGCAGTTCAGTACTTTTCACAATGACCGATACAAACGTCGTTAGCATATGCTGAAAGCGGAACATTGGGAGGGCAATTGAGGAACAAAGCCAGAGTCAAAATTGGTTTTTAATGAAAAATCAAATTACATACAGTTTCTAAAACAGTCTGAAATTTTCCATATAATTGTGTTTTTTAAGATAAATCTGCCCAACTGAGCTTTTATCAATTCTTTTGAGTTTGAAACTGGCGCCTTAATATGAATGGATTAATGCTCTTGGAAACTATTGAGCAGTTTTTAAGGAAATAATTTTAAAAACAATTGAAGCATAAATACAATTGTAATGCTAGTCTTGTATCTATTTTTATATTGTCAATTAAAATAGAAATAAACTTAAATCAGTTTCTTCTTCTCATTTTATTACATTTGGCCATGCTTGAGGACCCAGGGATGAAAACAATTGTGCTTTTGTTTGAACACTTGTGCTCAGTTTTAATATCTTAAAAGTATAGAGCAAGTCACTGTTTTTCTTCATAGCATATAAATTTCGGCTAGAACACTAGCCCGTGTTCTTTGTTCAAGTATTTCTAATTTATACGGGAGACTTTTAATAATATTACATTTAAACTTTTTGTCTTTATGTTCTGTTTTTGCTGCTTGCCTCCGCTTGCTTGCTGAAACATAGGGAAACATTTTAAAAATCAGATAACGGAATTAAAAGGGGTAAGATCAAGAGGATGAGGGAGCTGTCAAAACTGATAGAATATTGTCTGGTTCAAAGGTGAACCAGATGGTGAAAGTAGCTCTGCATTCCACTTCGTTGATCCTTATTTTTCATAAGTGTTCAAATCCTGTTGACATATGGGAAGGAAAAAGGTCCATACATACTTTTTCTCACCTCTGCACCTCCTCTAGTCTGGATACATTTCATAATTTCCCCAGTGACTGCATTTTTTTAAAAAAATCTCTCTTATCAACTATTGTATTATATAGGGTGAATTAACAGGGGTGTGCTGTTAATTTGTTTTTTTTAAAGTGGGTCGGTTCCAAAGAAACATGAAAAGAAGGAAAATATCTGCTAATAGTTCTTGCAGAACCTTGCCTAAGAGTTTGTATAAGAGTTCACTTAGTTGTACATTATGTGGTCCTTGTTGTAGTTTCCATGCTTCTGTTTGGTGGAGAGGTTGTGCAAACAGAAGAACATATTTTCTTACAAAAGTCTCTAGCATAAGATATATGCTAGATATTCAAATATATTAAAGGATGCCATATAGAGGAGGGTGAAAGGTTGTTTTCTGCTGCTCCAGAGAAGCAGACACGGAGCAGTGGATTCAAACTACAAGAAAGAAGATTCCACCTAAACATTAGGAAGAACTTCCTGACAGTAAGAGCTGTTTGACAGTGGAATTTGCTGCCAAGGAGTGTGGTGGAGTCTCCTTCTTTGGAGGTCTTTAAGCAGAGGCTTGACAGCCATCTGTCAGGAATGCTTTGATGGTGTTTCCTGCTTGGCAGGGGGTTGGACTGGATGGCCCTTGTGGTCTCTTCCAACTCTATGATTCTATGATATGAAACTGCCTTTTCTGTGAGTAGGACATCTTCCGTATATAGACAGGCACATTTGTATCCTTTGTATAAATACAAAATGAATAAATTCAAATGCAGGTAAATCTAATTTCTATGGGCACAAAATCTCTTCTTCTTTTTTAAGTAACACTGTGCATACCGTCTTGGTTTCCATCCAAGAACACACTGATAGTTTTTTGAACTTGCAGCACTGACAGGTGCAGAACAGAACTATCATCTCTCATCAGTGCTATTTAAACAGAGGCCACTGAGTTGTGTGCTTGGTTTTGCCCCTGATATTGCTGGGATTCCCCTTCCCTCTCCATGTATGTTTAAGGTGAATGTTTATAGCCGAGACACCCTGATTTCCTAGGGGTTTTTAATTGTGGGGTTGGCATCCTCAGGTATCAAGCACAAGAGGATCTGGGAAGAACTGGGTGATGTTTTGGGCAGGCTAAATAAAAGCATAGCCTTGAAGCCCTGCTTGTACCCATGGTGAGTAATACCAGAATAGGGCTGTGGTGTTTGCCAATCGGCTGTAATGCAAGGCAGGAGGAAGGAAGCCCATCCTGTGTCCTAGTGGCGCATCAGAACAAACAGCTCACAGCCACATCTCTGGTTGTAATGGGAATTTAGCAGAGAACTGCCTGGCTGAGCCCAGTGTCCTTCCTTGCTTCCTGCCTTACCTAACAGCTCTTCAGTGTTATGAATTGCTCCAGACTGAAGCCTTTCAAAAAGCTGATTTCCTCCTGTGAGGTGGAGTCCCAAGACATTCAAGCTCACCAACCGCCAGTGGCTGTGACATGAGTATTACTGATTGCTGTTACTCAATGTGCCTTCCCCAATGCAGTTCACTTTTTGTACACCTAAGAATAACCTATATGTTCAAACCCATTTGTCTTGGCTTGTAAAAAGCACCACTACAGAGGTGGTTAAGCAACATTTGGAGAAGCATTCTGTCCCCTCTCTAAAGGTGTTATAATACGTACAAATAATTCTAATGAAATGAGCTTGGTGAAGATCTCACATGAAGCATTGGCTGTCCTTTCGCCCTTCTGTTAAACTTTTTTCTCTCTCCAATCTATCTTTGTGCTTTCGTGTTATGCCAGTTAATTTGTGGCGGTCTTCTACTCCCGAAACCTTAGCAATGTAAAATGTTGGTACTGTGTGTGAAGTTAGGCTTCCCCTGACAAAGCTCTCTTGTTTCTTCATGCTTTCTTTCCCTATGTCACTATTTTCTCTGGCAGCCTTGGAGACAACTGGCCTGGTGGTGTGTACCTAAAGATCTTCTCCCTCTCGTTTGTCTTTGGCCAGCTGTATCTTCTGTGAGTCATTCGGTCAGGAAAGACTTTGACTTCTTTATAGCATGAAAACAGGATTACAACAGAGTGCTGTTTGATCTGGCATAGCGTTTTAGAATGCTGAAACAGTTTGTTCTTTAAAATGTCTCGCTTTCCCAACATTTCATCCTGGTTTACCTCAGTCTCTGGTGTAACCATAAGAGGTGACTTTATGTTCTGTTTTAAAACTGAAGTTTCAAGTGACTTCTTAGGAATTGTTCTCAAGACAATCCCCCCCCCCCACTTGATTATTGGTGGCCCATGTACACTGGAGAGGCCTGAGGAAACACTTTCTGAGAACTTTTACATATATAGTCTATCAACTTCCCTTTTTATTAAGTTTTGTTGGGCAAAGGATTTTGGTGTACTTGGAGAATGGATTTGTTCATACATGGGGGATCCACAGTTTTGCTTACCATGGTGAATACCAAGAGAGCCTCTGGCCAGGATGATTCCTAGGCCTCCTCCTAACTCTGAAGCTGCAGGAACTCTCTGCCCAATTCCCGTGGCAAGTATTTGACACAAGTCTCAATTTGTGTTGGCTCTGACTTGTATGGCATTCTGGGCGCCCAGCAATGGCAGACCAGCTAGTGCTGGTCTGGTCCCCGTTCCAGCTTGGAGGTAGAGATGTGTAGGTATCTCTCTCTGCTTGCTGGGTGTTTTGAACACCAGCAAACACAGAGCCAAAGGAAGCCTGCCTCTACACACACACACACACACACACACACACACACACACACACACCCCAAACACACCAGCTCAAAGCTATTTATTTATTAACAATATTTATATGCTTCTCAATTATGGAACATTCTCAGCTTACCATAAATAAGAATGAAAACATTCTAATTACAAAATAAAACACAAATCCTTCAAAATCAAAGGCAACATCAATACAACAAGAATTCCGAACGCTCTGGGTTGGATTTTAGTTGTCCCTCTCCAGTTCATTCCTGCCTCCAGACAACCATTCTGACTATGTACTGAGCCTTCTGCTGCTATGGACAAGGAGAAACAGAATGGGATGCCCTTCATAATAGTAACTTGCTCCAAATACTAGACGTCTTCTCACAAGCATTTCAGTGTGATGTCCCCCATATCTTTTAAGCAGATAGAAACTCATGGGATCCAGAAGGACAAAGTGCTGGGGGAGTAGTGGGATGGAGGGAAGTAATTTTTTTTTTTTTAAAGGAGAAATGGCCTGCACTGAAATATTGCAAGTACTGATTGAATCTAAAGCATGGCTAACCTCCTTGAAATAATAAATGCTTTGTTCCAGTTCACTGTCTACAACAAATAACATTAGAACAGTCTATTTAACATTGGAGAAATGTTAGAACTGTTTTTAAAAGGTGTAAGACACAAATTAATTTGCACATTTTCTTTCTAAATGACTCGCTTGAGGACCTCTTGGTTTCCAACTCCGTATTCCCCAGGGGTTAAGTACAATATTAGCATGCACTGCATTCATTTAGGAATTCCTGTTGTACTGTCAGCTATTGTCTATGAAAATCCTTGAACTCTGGTATTGAAAAGTTAAACCCTTTTCATAGAAATCCAAATTCCTGATTTATTGCTGTTGAGAATGGGCCTTCAGAAATACATACTGATGCACTGTGATGTGGTATGGAAGGCTGTGCTTGCTTGGTTTCAGGAGCTGGTCCAATCTAAACATCTAGTTGGGGTGGGAAGACAGTGTTACAGTCAAACATGGCTAAAGTGGCTTTCAGCATAACACAGAATAAATGATATGTTTGGAGTAAGGTACATGTCGGTAAAATGGCTCAGCTCCACTTGAAGTGCAAATGGAATCCACGCCTTCTGTAGCTTTAGCCTTCACTCATTATTGAAAACCAATTCTTTAGACAAAATAGTGAACGGACCCATTTTCCTCGCATGAAAAAAAAAGGTTAATTGGAAGTCTCTTCTGATAAAAAACATATTCCAGAGCTGAAATGTGTATTGAAACCCTGTCAAAAATGAATTAAGATTCCTAATAAGAGCCGTAGGAGTTTGAAGAAATTTCCCTGCTCTTGGCTGTAAAACTTTGGCACTGCTTTGCAGCAAATTAAAACCAAAAGTAGTTGATGCCAGCTATACCACAATGGCTTGTTCATCTCCTAACGTTGCCCATGAACAGGATGTAAGTCTCTGTTATAAAAGGTATTGCAAGAAAAATCCTACAGGCTATTGAAACTGTCAAGAATAATCTGCACTAAAAGATGTAGGCAGAAACAAAAATGTTGGCATTACTAAGTATGAATTTTATATATGAAATGAGGATAGCCAACAAGGTGCCCCCCAGTGTTGTTAGGCTACATGTCTCATTGTAGCTCACCATTCTGGAGGGCAGCACAGTGGCTACCCTGATGTAGAATATTACACTCCAAGACACTTTAATATTTTAAAACGCTTATATGCCTTTCTTATAAATGATTGGCCAATGAATCAGCTGAAATGCTATCTAAAGCTACCTGTTCTAAAGTAAATTATCAAATGCAGCTTTTGGAAGCTAAGATACTGGGCACAATTAAGTATGCCAGCCTGGATCAAAGCTGCTACGTAACCAATTTCTCGGATGTGTTTCTGAAACAGCAGTTTCCCATCACATGTGGTAATCCATCTTTTAAAACTGAGGGCAGTTTCAAAACAAATGTGTGGTATGGTTTGTAAGACTGCCGCTATAATGTGAGGAAGTCGATAATCCCACTGGACACACCTGCCAGCCCCCTTTCCTGTCACTTGGCTTTTTCCACTGCACAAGCAGCAATGCATTGCAGAAACAGGACCCAGCAGTTAACCATGGCTTCCCATTACTGTATCTACAAATTCATAAACTGGTTAATTCAGGCTTCCTCAACCTCGGCCCTCCAGGTGTTTTGAGCCTACAGTTCCCATCATCCCTGACCACTGGTCCTGCTAGCTAGGGATCATGGGAGTTGTAGGCCAAAAACATCTGGAGGGGCCGAGATTGAGGAAGCCTGGGTTAATCGTTTCCAAACAGGACAAGATAGGAAGCCATCAAACAATGACTTCACATTTTGTATTCTTTTGAATCCTAGCTCGTTTTGCCATTCACGTGACACAAGGAGCAAAATAGCTGGAAAGAGGCTGCCTGAAGGTGCCAAATCAGTCAAAAGATGTCAGCTGTAGTGCACTGTCCAGCATATGCATTTAAGTTGGTTACAAGGGGTTACCATGCAAGTGTCAGGCTTTCGACACTGCATTACTCCCCTGTGGATTTTAATACAGTTTGATATGACACCCGAGAACCATTTGGACAAATATGACTGGGACTCTGTATTATTGTTTTCCTGGACTACATTTTGTGATCCGTTTTGCGATGCTTTGCCGGACTGATGGGATGTGAGCAATCTGAATACAGCCATAATTGATTGGCATATCGTGATTTGGAGGAACGTAGCAGTATCTATAAGTGATTCCTGTGTTGGGATGGAATGTACAGTACTTGGAAATGGGACAGGTGACTTGTTGCTTCTCACTGTTTCCAGAAGCTCCACTTTATATGGGAGTGTAGGCAGTGCTTGAATTATGGTAGGGGAAAGGTAGCCCCACCCCCCCTACTACCCCACTTTTAGCTAAATCATAGCTCGGCTGCAGCCTTCTATAAAAGGGTACTAAGGTGGCTGTTGAAAAAGAGTAAGCAGGTAGGGCCCCTCTAATCTCTCCACTCATGCAGATTGACTCACACACACCCCTCCTTGTGTGTCCCCGCATCCTGCCAGATCTGAGAAGATTGGGGAGGTGTGAGCAGCGCACAAGGGAAGAGAGGGAGGGAAAGTTCCATTGTACTGTATACTTTAGAAATGTGTGTGTGTTTGTTTTTAAAAACCTAACAAAAAACAAAGAGTATTGTGTTTGGCTCTGGCTACCATATTCTAAAATTGTTGTTGACCAAAGCTTAGATACTAAAAGTTTGAGAATGCAATAGAAAGGAGACTTGCAGGACAAAAATAAGAACCAGAGTTGCCCAGTAGTTAAAAAGATTGCATTATAGACAATAACTAAGGGGTAATAGATATAAAACCCCTTCATGGATCAATGCCTTGTCGTGGCGAAGGGGCTTGAATAACTCAGAGAAGCTATGAGCTATGCCATGCAGGGCCACCCAAGATGGACAGGTCATAGTGGAGAGTTTTGACTAAACGTGATCCACCTGGAGAAGGAACTGGCAAGCCACTCCAGTATCCCTGCCAAGAAAACTCCATGGACAAAGACAACAGGCATATAAAAGTTATGACGCTGGAAGATGGGCCCCTCAGGTCGGAAGGCGTCCAATATGCTACTGAGGAAGAGCGGAGGACAAGTACAAGTAGATTCAGAGCTGATGAAGCGGCTGGGCCAAAGCCGAAAGGACGCTCAGTTGTGGATATGCCTGGAAGCGAAAGGAAAGTCCGATGCTGTAAAGAAAAATATTGCATAGGAACCTGGAATGTAAGAACCATGAATAGAGGTAAGCTGGATGTGGTCAAAAATGAGATGACAAGAATAAATATCGACATCCTGGGCATCAGTGAACTAAAATGGAAGGGAATGGGTGAATTCAGTTCGGGTTACTATCATATCTACTACTGTGGGCAAGAATCCTGTAGAAGAAATGGAGTGGCCCTCATAGTCAACAAAAGAGTGGCAAAAGCTGTAATGGGATGCAATCTCAAAAATGACAGAATGATCTCGATACGAATCCAAGGCAGACCTTTTAACATCACAGTAATCCAAGTTTATGCACCAACTACCGGTGCTGAAGAAAGTGAAATTGACCAATTCTATGAAGACCTACAACACCTTCTAGAAATGACACCAAAGAAGGATGTTCTTCTCATTACAGGGGATTGGAATGCTAAAGTAGGGAATCAAGAGATAAAAGGAACAACTGGCAAGTTTGGCCTTGGAGTTCAAAATGAAGCAGGGCAAAGGCTACCGTGTTTCCCCCTTTTTAAGACACCGTCTTATAACTTTCCCCCCCCCCCCTCAAAAAACACAGGGTGGCTTACTTTCGGTGGGATGTCTTATTTTTTTATTACCAGTACGGTTTTTACGGTTCAGGGCGCTGGCTCAGGGCGGTGGCGGGGTGGCAGGCGTCTTTGGCCGGGCCAAGCAGAGGCCGCTGGCTCATGCGCTCCGCCCGCCGCTGCAGGGCGCTCCAAGCTCCTTGGCCGGGCCAGGCAAGGAAGAAGCAGTGAGCCCAGCAGTGGCGGCAAGCACGGAAGTGGCAGGGATGGCGGTGGACGAGAAGGCAGAGCGCGGGGATGCAGCCAGCAAGGCGGGAGCGCGATCAGCTGTTAAGCGGAGCTCTTGGAGCGCCTCTTCATAGCTGATCGCGCTCCTGCAGTGCCGGCCGCATGGAGTGACTCTGTGAGTGGAGGTGCCTGTGGAGGTTGGTTTCCGCGGCGCTGAAGTATGGCTTATTTTCGGGGTATGTCTTATATTTCTCAAATACTTAAAAACCCTGCCATGGCTTACTTTATGACTACGTATTAAAAAAGGGGAAACAGGGTAATAGAGTTCTGTCAAGAGAACAAGCTGGTCATCACAAACACTCTCTTCCAACAACACAAGAGACGACTCTACACATGGATATCACCAAATGGGCAGCATCGAAATCAGATTGATTATATTCTCTGCAGCCAAAGATGGAGAAGCTCTATACAATCAGCAAAAACAAGACCTGGAGCTGACTGTAACTCAGATCATCAGCTTCTTATAGCAAAATTCCAGCTTAAACTGAAGAAAGTAGGAAAAACCACTGGGCCAGTAAGATACAATCTGAATCAAATCCCTTATGAATACACAGTGGAAGTGAGGAACAGGTTTAAGGATTTAGATTTGGTGGACAGAGTGCCTGAAGAACTATGGATGGAGGCTCGTAACATTATACAGGAGGCAGCAACGAAAACCATCCCAAGGAAAAGGAAATGCAAGAAGGCAAAATGGCTGTCCAACGAGGCCTTACGAATAGCGGAGGAGAGGAGGCAAGCAAAATGCAAGGGAGATAGGGAAAGATACAGGAAACTGAATACAGATTTCCAAAAAACAGCAAGGAGAGATAAGAGGGTCTTCTTAAATGAGCAATGCAAAGAAATAGAGGAAAACAATAGAATGGGGAAAACCAGAGATCTGTTCAAGAAAATTGGAGATATGAAAGGAACATTTCGTACAAAGATTACCATAATCAAGGACAAAAGTGGTAAGGACCTAACAGAAGCAGAAGACATCAAGAAGAGGTGGCAAGAATACACAGAGGAATTATACCAGAATGATATGGAGGTCTCGTACACCCCAGGTAGTGTGGTTGCTGACCTTGAGCCAGACATCTTGGAGAGTGAAGTCAAATGGGCCTTAGAAAGCACTGCTAATAACAAAGCCAGTGGAAGTGATGATATTCCAGCTGAACTATTTAAAATTTTAAAAGATGATGCTGTTAAGGTGCTACACCCAATATGCCAGCAAGTTTGGAAAACTCAGCAATGGCCAGAGGATTGGAGAAGATCAGTCTACGTCCCAATTCCAAAGAAGGGTAGTGCCAAAGAATGCTCCAACTACCGCACAATTGCGCTCATTTCACACGCTAGCAAGGTTATGCTTAAAATTCTACAAGGCAGGCTTAGGCAGTATGTGGACCGAGAACTCCCAGAAGTGCAAGCTGGATTTCGAAAGGGCAGAGGAACCAGAGACCAAATAGCAAACATGCGCTGGATTATGGAGAAAGCTAGAGAGTTCCAGAAAAACGTCTACTTCTGCTACATTGACTATGCAAAAGCCTTTGACTATGTCGACCACAGCAAACTATGGCAAGTTCGTAAAGAAATGGGAGTGCCTGATCACCTCATCTGTCTCCTGAGAAATCTCTATGTGGGACAAGAAGCTACAGTTAGAACTGGATATGGAACAACTGATTGGTTCAAAATTGGGAAAGGAGTACGACAAGGTTGTATATTGTCTCCCTGCTTATTTAACTTATATGCAGAATTCATCATGCGAAAGGCTGGACTAGATGAATCCCAAGCAGGAATTAAGATTGCCGGAAGAAATATCAACAACCTCAGATATGCAGATGACACAACCTTGATGGCAGAAAGCGAGGAGGAATTAAAGAACCTTTTAATGAGGGTGAAAGAGGAGAGCGCAAAATATGGTCTGAAGCTCAACATCAAAAAAACCAAGATCATGGCCACTGGTCCCATCACCTCCTGGCAAATAGAAGGGGAAGAAATGGAGGCAGTGAGAGATTTTACTTTCTTGGGCTCCTTGATCACTGCAGATGGTGACAGCAGTCACGAAATTAAAAGACGCCTGCTTCTTGGGAGAAAAGCAATGACAAACCTAGACAGCATCTTAAAAAGCAGAGACATCACCTTGCCGACGAAGGTCCGTATAGTTAAAGCTATGGTTTTCCCAGTAGTGATGTATGGAAGTGAGAGCTGGACCATCAAGAAGGCTGATCGCCGAAGAATTGATGCTTTTGAATTATGGTGCTGGAGGAGACTCTTGAGAGTCCCATGGACTGCAAGAAGATCAAACCTATCAATTCTTAAGGAAATCAGCCCTGAGTGCTCCCTGGAAGGACAGATCGTGAAGCTGAGGCTCCAATACTTTGGCCACCTCATGAGAAGAGAAGAATCCTTGGAAAAGACCCTGATGTTGGGAAAGATTGAGGGCACTAGGAGAAGGGGACGACAGAGGACAAGATGGTTGGACAGTGTTCTCGAAGCTACGAACATGAGTTTGACCAAACTACGGGAGGCAGTGCAAGACAGGAGTGCCTGGCGTGCTATGGTCCATGGGGTCACGAAGAGTCGGACACGACTAAACGACTAAACAACAACAATAGATATAAAAAATAGAAAAATATTTTAGGCTATAAGAACAGTCGAGCAGCAGAGCACACTGATGATTGCAGAATTGTCTTCTCATGATTGGTGGATTTATCCTCATCAAATGTCATAGTAACTCATAGCCCATTCTTCAACTTGTTTGGCTTTTAGTAGCTGTGGTTGTGCTCCTGCCATTTACGCATTCACTCATGTTGTCATTCTGTTACTAAAGTTAATCCATTTTGCTACTATCCTCTTTCCTTCCTTCTGTGTCACGTCTTGCAAAGATCATTAGATACAGTAACCAATTTCAAAGTCTGACCAGATATTCTCCCCCTTTGAAATGTTTCCTGGTTGAAATAATTGTTCAAGGCCTTTCAATCCAGTGTATCAAGATATTGGAGGCAAGGCAATAAAGCATCATGCTCCATAACTCTTAAAAATGTCTCTTAACTGTAAAATTAGCAGAATAAAACCAACAGTGTGTAAAAAGTGTGTAAAAAGTCTTCAGCTGCTCTAGGTAACTGCAGTCCATTAAATACTAGGTCTTGGACAATCATACAGTAGTCATGCAGTGGTTGCAAGGATTATTCAATAGCATTTCAAATTTTCATCGTCCAGCAACTCTCATTTATGATGGTCGCTTCACCACATTGTCAAGATAGCAGCCAGTGAAAGAAAAGCTTCCACCTAACTGGGCCATTGAAACAATCTCTTATTAGCTTTTGAAGTCAAGAATGGTGTGGACATAGAAGTATGTCTCAAATAATTGGTATGGATCCCAAGACGTGCAAGCTGAACTGCAGTTCCACAGTAAAGTTTTCCTCCCTTTCCTCTTCAATGCACCCCCTGAATAGTGTAGGCCAGAGCTTTCCAAACTTTTCATGTTGGTGACACGGTTTTTAGACATGCATCATTTTGCGACACAGTAATTCAGTTTTACTAGCAAACCGGAGGTTAAACTAACCCCTTTCCAGCCCCAACAGGAGCACAGTTTGGAAAACTCTGGTGTAGGGTATGGCACAGTGGGGAACCTTTGGAAGGGGGTACCTTATGAGTGGAAGTACATTTATGCTTGCACATAGTGCTGGCAGATCCAAACCATTCAAATTTGATACAGCCTTTTGTTTAGCATTTGATGGTTTCCTTCAGTGGCAAATGGAAATGTTACCTCTTTTTTGCTATTTTTTTCTACCTGGAATTTAAGCAATTAGCCTTACTCAGCTAAAAATGACAAATTATCTTCTACTAAGAAAGAAAGAGGACAGCCATTTAATGGTTCCTTTGGTGCCACATAAATGCATGAAATGCTATTTTGAAATGTACCGATACCAGTGACGTAATACACAACAAATAATCTCCAGTATGTAGTTATAATACTACGATAAATTAATGCTGACTTTGTTGTATTGGTACAGATCTTTGAATCACCAGTTAGATATCAAGTCATGTTAATTGTCATATATTTGTTATAGTTGACTACCTACTGTAACTCACGTGTCCTGGGGTACCACACAGTAAGATGTCTCACCTTCCACTCACTAAAAATAAATGCTTCATCCTTTTTCTTTCCCTTTTCCCCAGTATCTGCTTTCACAACCAAAATTCTGGGCAATTCAAACTTCTGCTCTGCTTCTCCGTACAAAGCTTGAGAGAGGAAGCATTCGGCGAGTAGAACGGGCAATGAAACAGACTCAGGTAAGAGGGTTTTTTGGTATATAGTTAAATCTCTCTTCCAATTTTCTACCCTTGTATTTGAAGTGCTTTCTTCTTCTTTATTCAAATAAAGAAACAATATAAATATTTGGGGCTTTTCATCACACTTGAATTACTTGCATACTTTAGTTATTTCTAAATGCAGCGAACAAAAAATTTCTGCAGGCTATTTAGAGCTGCAGCTTTTTTGCAGTCTTGGTGAAGGATAACCAGGGATAGAAACCTGTTTCTGCTTGGATCACCATTATTAGATTGTGGCAGATGATGTTCTGCCTCTGTACAGTATTGGCCAAATAGCTACTGGTATCAAGCACAAGGACAAAATGTTCAGGAAGATCAAAAGATATTAGAAGTGTAGAGAACAAACTGAAATGTCAAAAATATCTTTGAAAGACTGCTGAAGTATTTTTACAGATTAAAGCTGCAGGCCTATGGACGTTTACTTAGGGAAAAAGTTTCATCAAGCTCTGTGGAATTTCTGGGTGATCATACAGGACTGAGCAATAGTTGATATCGCTAGTAAGGTTTCTGCAATGTTTAATACAAAATCCAAAAATGCTGACAGATTAATTACATTTAATATTTTATTTTGGTGTACACATGCTATTTTCCTTTATTTTGGTGTACACATGCTATTTTCTTGAACCACGCTAAGGATTTTAAGGCACGTTTTTTTAAAAAAATATTGAAGTCTCATTCTAAGCCATATTAAGGAATTTGTTGACTTTTCAGGCTGCCGAAAGTGATATTGCTGTAGTTTTAGTTACCTGTCAGAAATCTGTCATTGCCTGTCTTCATAGGAATTACAAGCAGATACAAGTTTTGGTCTGTATGATTATTACACAAGAATCTCATGCAACCAACACTGTTCCCACCTAATCATATTTTTGCTTTTATAATGCATTTATTGTGCCTGTTAGCATTCAATAGTTTCATATTTTCTGTGCTGCTGAATCATGGAAATTTTCCTATTTAGGATTTCTTGTATGTGTTTCATTCACAGCTAAACAATTTTCCTATTAAGGAGGCAAGTGGTGTGTCATACCAAAGGTGCCTTTAAAAATTGCTTAGCAAGCAAACTGGTATTCTAATGGGTAGGGCTGGCTGTCTTTAAGACTGAAAGGTCACCCAAGACTATTTTTTCCCCTTAATCAAACACAGATGTGGTTGTGGTAGCTTGTGTCATATGGCAATTCATTACTACAAATGGTCTACAATAATTATCACTTTTGTATAGGGGGCAAAAAGGGGAGCAATCATTTGCCACTCATTTGGTTAAGAATCAGTGCAGCTGTCCAATCACTATCGTAGTGAATCTGGCCAAAATTCTTCCCGAAAAGCATTTCTTGAACATCTGATTCAATTGAATTAATTGGTTGCTAGTGATGTTTTTGTATCTTAATTTTAAGTGGAAATTGTTCAGTTTGGTTATATGGTTTCTAATGTGTTTTATTTTTATGACTACTTTGCTATATTTGTAATTATGTAAATCTTTTCATATTGTAAGCCACCTTGAGCATTGTTTTAACTGTGGAAAGGTGGCATACAAATAAATGATGATGATGGTGATGTTTGCAGCAGGATGCCTGCTGCTGGAGTGCTGTCTCCCATCATTGCTGCTCTCTAAGGATCAGAAAGAAGACTTGCAGCCCTGTCTCCTGTCACAAACCCCACCATTAGAAAAGCCATTCCTGAAACTGGGGGTTCCAAGTTGCATCTGTAAAGTGGCATGGGGATTTGTAGTCAGAAGAGGAGATTGGTAAAATCCCTGGGTGCACATGCATTGATTTGTTCACATGGCAGGCTTAATCCAATAATAATTTTACACACACACACACACACACACACACACACACACACGCACACGGCCCATCTGGCTAGGTTTCCGCAGCCACTCTGGGCGGCTTCCAACAAAATATTAAAATACAGTAGTCTGTCAAACATTAAAAGCTTCCCTAAACAGGGCTGCCTTCAGATGTCTTCTAAAAGTTTGGTAGTTGTTTATCTCTTTGACATCTGGTGGGAGGGCGTTCCACAGGGCGGGTGCCACTACCGAGAAGGCCCTCTGCCTGGTTCCCTGTAACTTGGCTTCTTGCAGTGAGGGAACCACCAGAATGTGCTGGACCTAGGTGTCCGGGCAGAACGATGGGGGTGGAGATGCTCCTTCAGGTATACTGGACTGAGGCCATTTAGGGCTTTAAAGGTCAGCACCAACCTTGTCCTCAGAAACGTACTGGGAGCCAATGTAGGTCTTTCAAGACTGGTGTTATGTGGTCTCCAGCCCCCCAAAGCATGCTTCCCTTGCATATCCACAAATAAATGAAAACTAAAAATTCAGAAGTTCTTCCTTGACAGATAGTTTTGCAGTCTTCTGACTCCTATAAAATTCTGGATAGTTCTAAGAGAATTCAAGTAGCTTAAGATTTTGCATCATTAGACTAGCAAGTTTGGGTTTTTTTAAAATCAGCTGCAGCTGTTGCCTTTTTGTGGTTTCTTCAAAAGAGAAGTACTGTTGGCAATAATACAAGTTACGGTATAATTTATCATCACTGAATAGTTCAAAAGATTCATTTGAAATGTGTGTTCGACAGAATGAAACTTGGTGCTCTTTGTTTTTATGTTTTATGTATTCCTAATATAAGAAGTGGTCTAATTTCAACAGAGGAGCCTAAAATCCTATGAGTGTCATAAACCCTTTTCACTTTATGTGGTAATCACATCCTCATATGGGTAAACAAGGATGGAATGTTATATTTTAAAATACAGTGATTTAACAAGCTTTTTTAGCAATCACCAAATTGGTTCCCTCTGCATTTTATATACGGTAGGTAACCAATAAATATTACTTTTGTACTTAACTCAGAATTTTTTATCTCATAGTTTGCACTGGAAATTGATGAAAACAAGATAAAATGAAGCAAAAGCACATGAATGATTTTTAGTGGAGGTCTTCGTAAGTGAGCCATGTTTCTAGGCTTCCAGTGTTCATAGAATCATAGAGTTGGAAGGAATCGTGAGGATCATCTCCTCCAACACCCTGCAAAGCAAGAATCTTTCTCCCAAGCCCATTTGTTTAACTCCTTCAGCAGACCCTAGGGATGCCAGGGGCTTCAAAATGTAAGCTGTTGGAAGTGTCCCTAAAGTATCTAAATGCAAGGATCACAGAGGGAGGGAAATCTGTGACTTCTGTGGTTAAGCACTATAAAACATTCACAGTGCATTCCTATCCGTTTAATAGAGCTTATTCCCAAGTAAATATACATAAAATTGCAGCCGCCAGGGCTGGCATGTCCCCTTTAGCCGCTTGAGGTGAAACAGGAAGTGCCGCCCTGCCACTGCCCTGCTAGTGGAGAAGCAATGCCAGCATCAACACGGATTTCTGGCAAGGTTGGGTGGGCAGGATACCCCCCCAGGGTGCAGCCACAAGGGCTTCTGCCAACCAAGGTGGTTGCTTCACCCCACCTCATGGGTGGACCTGGCCTGGCAAGCCTTTGTGTTATACTTTGTTAAACTGAGCTTCATTAGGATTATCCTTTGAGCCCAGTTAGATGAACTTCTAGTTTATGTTATCTAATTAGACAGCGTTATTATTTTATTATACAGTGGAACCTCTACTTACGAATTTAATCCGTTCTGAATGCACATTCCTAAGTTGAAACATTCGTAAGTCGAAACGATGTTTCCCATAGGAATGCATTGGGAATGGATTAATTCGTTCCGGGGCCTAATAAAAAGGCACTTTAAAGGTCGGCGGCTGCGGCAGCAAGAGCCCGATCTGGCCCTATGGCCGGATTGGCAGCTGGGGGGGTGGCGGGAGGCTGGCGGCTGCAGCGGCAAGAGCCTGATCTGGCCCTATGGCTGGATCGGCAGCTGGGCGGGAGGCCGGTGGCTGCGGCGGAGAGGGCCCGATCTGGCCAGGCGGGAGCTGGCAGAGATCCGGCCTGAAGCTGTGCAGCATGGAGAGGGTCCGATCCGGGCGGGAGCCGGCAGTGCCGGCAGCGATCTGGCCTGAGGCCGGGCGGCGGCGAGGGGTCGATCCAGCCAGAGGCCTGTCAGCGAGGTGCCGGAAGCAATTCTGTGGGAGGCCGGCAGCGGCAGCGAGGCCCCGATTTGGCCTTCGGATGTCGAAGAAATTCGTAAGTGCTAGCCAATTATTTTAGTTTGTAAGTCAAGTCATTCATATCTCGAGGTACCACTGTATTTGTTACCTGCCCTTCACTTAAGTTCCCAGAGTTACATCTAAAAAAAATAAAATACCACAACAAGACAATAAAACACCATCTCAAAATACTACCACATGGAAGCACTCTGTTATGTTGGATAGTGGGATCATGGGTTCGAGCCCCACGTTGGGTAAAAGATTCCTGCATTGCAGGGATTAGACTAGAAGATTCTTGTGGTCCCTTCCAACTCTACAGTTCGACTATTCTATGATTTAAGAAACACTATTTTGCCCATTAACTATCGGTCATTGCTTCTGAAAAGGTTTGGACATTTGTTTATGGTCTGATCCTATGCATTTTTAATTGGAAGTAAATCCCCATTTTGCTTAATAGGACTTGCATCCAAATAAGTGTTCATAGGATCCAGAAATCTGTCTCTGTTCTCTCAGAAGATAAAATTCTGCAGTGTTAATAAATGTTGATTGTATGGCCAGAGTTTTGTCATTTTGCTTTAGGTTATATAAATTCCAGATAGTGGTAAATAATTATGGTATATTTCCCTGGTTAATGGCACCAAACAACATTCCTGATATTGTTCTTTCAGGTAATATATGCATTTCAGAATGACAGTATTTAAAATGAGTTTCTCGGTTGAAATCAGTTGCCTCAGTGATTCATACATTAAACCATTCCAGCCTGATCTTCTCTTGCACTCAGCAAATTGCAGTTCCTGACATGATAAAAAGGTTGAGTTAGACTTCCAGTACATGTTGTTTTGCCTGTCTTGTTTAAAATAAATAGGTAGGCTTTTTGTTTTTGTTTAATTCTCTTTGTTTAAGCCAAAAGCTGCATACTGGTGCACATTTCCATTTTGTTTTCAGAAGTATTTTATCATTGGCTATGAGTATATTTTGCGTGTCTCTCTGTTACTGAGTTCAAAGTTGGTTGAGGTTAATACAACTCCTTAGGAAAGCTCACCTAACCAGACAGTCTCCCCACCCCCACAGCTTAGCATGCAGTGTTTAAAATGTTTTCTGGCTTCATCTCATACCTATTACCATTTCCCTAGTAGGTGGTCTGTGCAATTCAGCTCTGTAGCTTAATGGATTTCAGCAATGCTCTTTTCATAAAACATCACTGTGAAAGCAGCAGATAGCATTAGCTCATCTGATTTATGGAATACCATGTGGTGACCTTTTGGAGGAAGGTCCCAGTTAAATGTAGTTTGCATACTAAATGCCATAGCTGTATGGAAGAATGAATGGTGAGGATGCAACCAGGTGACCTCTTCCCCCCCCCCCCTTCCACTCAAAGATCAGGAAGCAAGGCAGTCATACTCATAGGAAAAACAGAGGTGTTCTTTAATTAACTCCAATTGTAGTCTCTTATGCAGGCAATATGCATAACCTTTGCTAGTTTGGAAAGCCTGTGTTTTGTTCACCTTGCCATACCTGCAGAATGTTAGGGTCTCTTAATGTTGGGTGACATTGGCGTTGTGTATGAGTCACCCTGTCTGTAATAATAGTTGTCAACAGCACAGTGTCTTACGTCCTCCCCTGTTAATTAGAGAAAGGTGGTTCTCCTTGCCCAGCCCCTGATGTAGGAATACCAATTGTGCTTGATGCTTTGCACTTGCTTTGTTGTAGAATTTTATCACTTAAGTATTAAAGTACTGCATTAAAATGCAGAGATTTAACTGGGACAGGAAGGAGCAGATGGTGAGGTTTGGCTTTCTTTAAATGTTTGTAAGAAAATGATTGGTTTGAATATTAATCAAAATAAGTTGTTTAGGGATTTTAGAGATTTTTCATTCTAATAGATGCTTGCGCTAGTAAGGGAATAAGATACATTTTTAACTTTCTTAAAGCGATTGTGTGATCTATTCTATGCAGTTTTCATCATCTTTTCTATTGTAACCACATGTTATCAGCCAGGAATTAGATCCCACCCATTAACAAAATAGCACTGTGCGGTCGTATCCTCCCTCTTATCATATTGTTATTCCATTTCATTGGGGGAGAGCCAGAAAAATTCAATATTTTGGCCTCCAGTGAATTTTTAAGTCTAGTTATGTCTTTTCTTCCCCCTGACTGCCTTGATTAGAGGACCCCTGGGGTCGGCCAGTTATGCTAAATGTTTCCTTGTGACCTCAGGAATCCATTGCTGCTTTTTTTAAAAAAGTAAAGAGCTTTAAGTAATGTTTCAAAATAGGAGCAGTGTAACATCAACAGACAAAATCCCAAATAATGTACCATATGCAACTTGCCTGTGATTTAATACAGAGGAATGCAGGAGGGGTTTGAATTGGAAAGCTGAATTATTATTTTCTGTGCTCCATCAAGATTTCCTTAAAATGTCACTACAACTTCCTGTTTGAGGACTGGTGTAAGTACTGATATGCACCCACATATTTATTGATGCCTTATATGTATTTAGCAGGTGATTATTGGCCCCAATTTTTCACTCTGCGCATTGTTAGCTGGATCCAGTGTAGCCGCTTCCACCAGTAATGGTGTTTCCAGGCCTGGCATGCTGTCACAACCCAATTTGAGGTAGAACTAGAAAGTGAACTTGAAACAACCTTGCTGTGTGTGTGTGTGTGTGTGTGTGTGAGAGAGAGAGAGAGAGAGAGAGAGAGAGAGAGAGAGAGAGAGAGAGAGAGAGAGAGAGAGAGAGAGAGAGAGAGACAAGTTGATCAGGCTTGAGATGCACCCATCCAGGTTTCTTTCTTTGCAAGGGGACCACAGGGGTCCCTCACAGCAAGAAGTGAAACTACAGGGAACCAGACAGAAGACCTTTTCGGTAGTCGCCTCCACCCTGTGGACTGCCCACCCAGCAGATGTCAAAGAGTTAGACAGCTGTATAGTTTTTATAGGCATCTGAAGGCAGCCCTGTTTCAGGAAGCTTTCAGTGTTTGCCACTGCTCCTGCCCAGGACTCCCCTGCTGTGACTGCCTGCAGGTCCTGTCCCCTGCCTCTCACCACCTGGCCCAGGGCAGGGCCTGACAGGCTTCATAAGGACAGTTGCTGCTGCTGCTGCTGCTGCCGCCCAGGAGAACTCAGAACAGCGCAGAGTTCTTTTCAAAATGTTTTTAAAATTTCTTTTTTACCTTTTAAAATTCTTTTTGGTGTGGGGGGTGGGGTGGATGTTTAGTTGGGTTTGGGAATTTGTTTAATTTTGGTATGTTTGTAATTTTTACCATTTTTGGTTTGTATTGTTTTATTGTTTTGTTTTTAAATAGGTTTTATTTTGTTCTTAAGGGTCTGCCTGGGAGTGGGTCCTAGCCAACAAAATGGCTGGGGCAGGTTCCACGGGGGGGGGGGGGGGGTGCACTGGGACAACCGATCTCAGTGATCACAGGTAGGAGGAGGTGTTACACTAAGACCAGACCATGTCATTACCGAGGAGGCAGGTTTAGTCATTGTTTGACCCTGCCTCTGGGTCCCCACATGGCCTGAAGGTGTTGCTGTTCAATGCCAGGTCAATGATGAATAAAACCACTGCCATCCATGACTTGATCGTGGATGGAGGACTTGACCTGGCATGTGTAACAGAGACTTGGTTGGATGAAGCAGATGGGCCTGTCCTTGCCACTGCTTGTCCACCAGGTTTCTCTTGCACACAGCAACCTAGGCCTTGTGGGCAGGGAGGGGGGGTTTGCAGTGATTTTTAGGAAGTCATTAGTTTGCACCAGGCGTCCTATTGGGAAGACCCAGTTCTCTGAGTGGATGTTCTAGAACAGGGGCGACCAACTCCCAAGAGGCTGCGATCTACTCACAGTTAAAAACGGGCAGTGGTCTAAGTTGTTGAGCTTTTTTTTTGAAATAAAAGCCCTGTTTTTGGGGGGTTTTTTGGGTTCAGGTCTTCATAATAATACTAATAATAATAATACCAGGATAAACAAGCAGATCAGAAAGTTCAAAGCTTTATTTCCTAACCAAATGTGTGTTTTCCCTTGTGGAGAGGGAAAAGGGAGCCTAGAAGATGGAGTGAAGGAATTTAAACTTAATCCATGTACATACCAAGGATTGGCAGTGGGGTGTGTGTGAGATGCTCCCACAAATGAAAGACCTGGGCTAGGGAGCATGTTAGAAGCAAAATAAAAGAATCCTGTTGGATTGTAAAAACCAAATTTCCTTTTGCCAAAATCCACGCTTGTCTCAATACTTTCCCTTTGACAAGCATAGGAACATCTGTTCTGTATTCCCAGAGTCTCCACACATTAAAATCGAGATTGCCAGCTTGCTTGCTTGCTAGCCCAAACCTGTTGCTTCTCTTCTTAGCCCCATTGTAGTGTCCTGTGTCAAGGCTACAAGTTGGTGGTTGGAGAGGGCACACAACCTCAAGCACTCCAGTACATTTTGCATCTTTGAGAGCCTCTTCATCTTTTAGTGACCACAGAGATTAAATTTGTGGCAGCTCAGAGATGTACCCACTGGAATAGAATTACGTACCTTATTCATGGTTATGGAAAGAAGATCGTTCTGCACCTACTTATATACAAACTTCTATATTGTTAAACTCTGTGTGCCCTGGATAGTATTTGCACAAAATTCAAATCAGAAGCCTTGAAGCAATCAGTGTAATGAAGCTACATTTCTCTGGATGCATACAAAATTACAGTTTTTAAAAAATTCAATGGCAATATTAGGAATTCATGGTCCAGCTATCTACAAGGGATTATTCTCAGCTTGCTGACATACTTATCTGTAACAGATCTGTAGCTCCCACAACACCCTTGAAAGTACTTCATCTGTATGTTGCAGTGACACCTCTGGTCTATTACATTCATTTTTAGCAAGGGAGCCTTTAATCTCCATTTGCTTGCATGTGTCGCAATGCATTAACTGCAGAAGAGGCAAAATACAGTTGCTACTTGGTTTTGCAAATGGCATTGTTAGTTTTGTAATAGTCCATCCATTGCTCCAATGTTAATTTCCTAAAGCTACCCAGACTAAAATTTCATCTGGGGAGCCATAATAATGTGGCTTTTAAGCTGGCTAAATCTAAGTAAATTCCTTGTGTAGCTAAATAGCATCACAGTATTGAAACTTAAAATAAATTGATTAGACAGCACATAATTCATGACACTGTTTCCCCTAGCTTCTTGCTTTACAGTGTTAAAAGCAGAATCTGTTCCTTACCTTTTACATTTTTGTGACCACAGAGAGGTAGGAAAGAAACCAAATCTTATGTAATATTGAATTTAACATATATGGTGCCTGGGTGAAGATTGGACAGGTTTATGCATTACAAGAAAATAGCCTAAAACTACCGGTAATACTCAGTTTGAACCCAGGAAGGCTGAAGCAGGACTACTCCAAACCAGGACTCTTACCCAGTAGCCATTCCATGAGGTCATATCACCCATGCTGGTAAAATAAAACATTCTACCATTCATATCATACTTCTTAAGAATGTTCCCTTATACTTGTGATACCCCAGTTTGCCTAATGTTCATCCTGAAAGTTTATTCAGCACATGTTCATGCTTCCATATATTTTTCTGGTGCATAGGCTTGATGCTCTAGTTCACCACCAATTTCCTGCATTGTTTTGGTCTTGGATTGTGTTTTATATGCATGCTTCTTTCTGGCAACTTCTGCAACCAAGCTGGTACAAAATGTATTGCTTTCCTTTCCCATGGACCACATCAGCGAGGCTGAGAGGGAGGTCTTGTCTGGGCAGCCCAGGACCTCCATACCCACTGCTCACACTTCCACCTCAGAGAGGTCACTTCGGTGCTGCAGAGATCCTTGGTTCCCAACAATGCAGGAGGGAGGAATTTTCTCATGAGGGAGGAATTGAAGCCAGCTTTCAGCACTTCTGTTGGGATTCCGTCCTGTCCTGGGGCTTTACCACATGCCTGAGAGTTGGTGGCGTTCTTCAGCTTGTCAAGGAGGGAGGGACATCCAGCTCTTCCAAGACAGGCAGACCCTGGATTCTGTGGATTGCTGTGTCAAGGGCCATGTTTCCCTTCAAATACAGTTCTTGATAGTGCTCTGCACATTGCTTCATCTGCTTGCTATGGTCTGTGATTATCCCTACCAACAAGCTTTTCAGCAGTGCAGTTTTCCTGACTGTTGATCCTTTCCTCATGCCTTGGTACATTTTGTGAGTCTTGCCAGTGTCAGCAGCAAGTTGTTAGCTAGTAGTCATTGACACATCGTCTGGCAATCAGTGGGGTATTACACCTTACCTTTCTCGGTGTAGCAAGTGTCTTCTCGGGAGTCTAGAGCAGGGGTAGATAACCTAAGGCCCGGGGGGGGGGGGCCGGATGCGGCCCAATTGCCTTCTAAATCTGGCCTGCGGACGGTCCGGGAATCAGTGTGTTTTTACATGAGTAGAATGTGTGCTTTTATTTAAAATGCATCTCTGGGTTATTTGTGAGGCATAAGAATTTATTTATTTTCAAAATATAGTCCAGCCCACCACATGGTCTGAGGGACGGTGGACCGGTCCACGGCTGAAAAAGGTTGCTGACCCCTGGTCTAGAGTATCAACCGCTTAAAGTATCCTTTCTTCACTCATGTCCTCCTCCATGGGGGGGTCCCTATTTTGAAATTGTAGGTGTTAGATACAAGCCAGCGTCTGATGTTTGTGGGGTTTTCTGATGTATGTAAAGGGCCTAATACCCCCTACTAAGTTACCTATTTCTGTGAGAGGCATTCTGATCCAAACAAATCAGTTTTCTCTATAAAAACAGTGACTCATCAATTTCTGAAATATGGCAAAGAAGATCCTTAAAAGTATTGTTTAAAATGACCCTGTTATATAGGTGGATTGGTCTGTTTTGAGGCTGGAAATCAAAATAAGGCTTATCCAGACTCTGCAGTTGAGCTGTAACCATAGATACTGTACAGTATACTGGTGTCGGATGAATGAATATAATCAATCTGCTGCTATAATTTATTAGCTATCTTCTCTGATCAGATAGCTGATTAATGACTAGCAAAAATGTGTGATTGCCTTCATGAGGTGGATGTTTAAGATATTTAAAGTTACACAGCATGCACAAGAATGTTTCAGTTGGATCTGTTGAGGCTATATATATTTTTAGAATTGTGGTTCATGCATTCTGTTTAAAAGTGTTTAGGCCTGAATTATAATCTTGTAATAGTGTTGGTGATATCTGCTGTGTGTGGTTTTTTTTACTTCTGAAAGTCACCTTGCTATCTTTAGACATATATATATTTGAAAGCCAGTTGATGGTGTACTCAAAATACATAACGCTGGTACAGCAAATCTTAGGCCAGGATCCATGCAACCATGATCTGTATTGGGCCCTGTGCTTTTCAACTTGTTCATAAATTACGCAGAGCTAGAGATGAGCAGTGAGGTGGTTAAGTTTGCTGATGACACCAAATTGTTTAGGGTGGTTAAAACAAAAATGCATTGCAAGGAGCTCCGAAAGGATCTCTCTAAACACTGCAAATGGGCATTAAAATGGCAGATGCAAGTGAATGTAAACAAATGTAAATTAATGCACATTAGGGCAAAATGCTCATTTATATACTTATGTGGTTTGAACTGGTAGTGAATGGCTTGCATCCAAAGCAACACTAAGGATTTCCACTTGGACAATGGAATTCCCCCCCCCTCTCCTCCTCCCATGGGTGTGCCCCTAAATATGAGGGTCTGAAGGGAATGAGTTGTCTTTCACATATTTGGTGCCTAAGTTGTTTAGGGCTTTAAACACTAATGTAAGCACCTTGAATTGTGCCTGAAACAAACTGGCAGCCAGTGCAGCTGTTTTAACATGGTATTATATGATTTCTGAATAGAACCCCAGCCAGTAATCTGGCTGTTGAATTTGGACAAGTTGAAGCATTGCGATATTTTAATCTAAATGCTAACAGAGTATGGAGTACAGTGGCCAAGTCTAAAAGGGACCGGCCTGGATTGGAAATAAGTGCTCCTAGCCACTAAGGCCACCTGATCCTTCAGTGACAACGTTTGATCCAGGAGTATTCCCAAGGTACAGACCTGGTTTTTCCAGAATAATGCAGCCCTGTGATAGAACAAGCTATCTTCCCACCTCCTGGAACTTGGCACCTCTTGCCTTTCTTCAATTCATCTTCAATTTACACACTTGGAACACTAAGCAGTGCAGCCCTATTCAGAAGTAAAGTTTGCGTGTTTCAACACATTAGCAGGGAGTGGAGTAGACCCAACTTTCAGTCCTGCATGCTGCTTTGACCCACTCCTGGCACCAACATTAGTGGGTGATAATGCCTTTGTGTATACTTCTGAATAGGGCTTCACAGTGGTGAAGTGAGAAATGCTGACAGAATCAAAAAGCCATTTTCAGGTAATAAATGGGAACTATCTCCTTGTTGCCTCAAGGATGAATATAGGCATCAAGTCTCAGTTTGAAGTTGGGTTCTTGATCCTCAGCACCTCTATAAATACACTTCATGTATTCATGAAGCCTCCCTCTCTGCAAACTTTATACCGAACACATAGGCATTCGACAGTGGGCAAGTCAGTGTGCCTAAAGTCAGAGGTGGGGCTCGGCGCAGCCTCACTCACACCTTGAATCAATGTATGAAAATTACTTCTAAATGGGACTAGTGTGTCCATAGCAAAAACCGCATTCTCTAAAACTGTAAAATCGAAACACTCCTGTCTTTATTAGCTAGTGCAGCAGCCAACTTTGAGTAGGAACATGAGATAGCATCACCAAGTAGAACTAGTATGATTATAAAGTTGAGGATATGTTCGCCTCAAATGTGAAACATAGGGATCTAAAAAAATGAGAGAGGTGTGCTTTGTTAAGAGAAATTTAAATGTAGAGTCCATCAGTGGTTTATGTGATAGGCCGTGATAGCTGTGTCGCTTTTCTGTTATCTCCTGTTGCCATTGCTTCCTTTGCTGACCACTGAGACTACAAGCTCTTCAGCTTTGGCTCTCTTCCTGTGAAGTGGTTTATTTCATAAATTTTATGGCATGTTGACATTTACAATACCATCCCGTTCATTTTTCCAGTGTACTGTGTCCAATGGGACTTACTTCCTTGTTTGAGTGCTTAGAATGGCAGCCTTAAGAGCTGTGCTGTTGTAGTTTTGTTTCAGTCCTAGACGGAATCGTAAATACTGTTAAATTTCCATTTATATACACAGTGTTAAATTTCCATTTATATACATGGTGTTTTGTATTCTCAGGCTCTTGCAGACCAATTTGAAGACAAGAAAACATCAATTTGTGAACGTATGAAACTATTTTACAGTTGCCAAGTTCCTCCACATTGGGCTATCCAGGTACAGAATAACTGGTGCATAATGTTTTAGTTAGAATTCACATTACATTTGATTTTTAAGCATTTCATTTTTGAAATGCCCCAGCTGAGATATTGCGCTGGGGAAATGATTGCTTGTTTTGTTAACATGAAGAATGTTACAGATTTCTCTCTGTTTTAAATATATTTTCCCCAGCTTTTGATTTCTCCTCCAGTATTAAATTGTTTGTTAACAGTCTCTTTTCCCTCCCCAAACAAACATAATGATTTAGCTTAAAGAATAATACTTTCATAAATGTTCAATAAGTCATGATCCAGGAAAATTTTTAAACTGTCTCTCCCCCCCCCCCTTTTAAACTGTCTTAACATATTATCAGTGGGGACACACATAACCACAAATTTAGAGCTTTGAAATCCAGCTTAGTAGTTAAGATACTGTGGTCAAGAGACTTCTTTCAACTTCTAACTTAGATTTGCAATGTGTTTGTATTTCTCTGACACAGTAGAAACCATTTTAATATTCCCCCCTAGGATTCCCCCCCTTTTTTTAACCTTCCAGTTCACAAAAAAACAGTGTGGTTTTAATTTCTAGCTTTTCTGGCCAAACCAATATTCTGAGTCCTACTGAGAGGTATATTGGTGATTTATTATTTACAGTGGTTGCAATATTTTCCTAAGTAGCACTGCCCATTTCATACATTTCTCCCATACTTAACCTAAGAACTATTGCGTGTAAATCATACATATGTCAGGAATCGTACCCCCTCCAGCCTGGCCTTCTGTAGAATACAAGGTCACCTGAGGCCACGAGCTGCTTTCCTCTCTTTCACTCCCAGAAACCCCTGTAAAAGGAAACGGGAAGAGACTTGTGATACATTTGTCATCAGTCCACACTTAGGGGCTCTTTGGCTGCATTCCAACATCTCACCCATTCTTTTGTTTGTTTCTATCTCCCTGAATTCTGTCTTGTCATCCTGCCTGTTTCCTACCTATTTGCCCTTAGCTTTTCCTTGATCCTGGTTAAGTCCCCAGTCAACTTTGTTGCTTCTCAGTGTCAGCGGGAGGTAGTTTAAATGAAAGTGACTGGTCCACAAGGCAGTAGGTAACATGCTGATACAATTCCCAGCAGTCAGTGTCACACCTTAACGCAACTGCATACGGAGAAGCGTCAGTATGACCCAAACTTAAGGCAGAGAAAGTCAGCCATGGCCAGCCACAGTCTCAACTATGGGAATGATTGCTGGCCATCTGGGCTGCAACTTGGCTCATAGGGACATTTCTCCATGCAATCCCATTATCAAAGAACAGTCTAGAAGAGAAGTGGGGAACCTGTGGCCCTACAGATGTTACTGATCTGTGCATCCCATCATTCCTGACAGATGGCCATGCTGGCCGCAGCAGATGGGAGTTGTAGCCCCCATCTGGTAGCTCCATCATCCCTGACCACTGGTCCTGCTAGCTAGGGATGATGGGAGTTGTAGTCCAAAAACAGCTGGAGACCAAAGTTTGGGAAACCCAGGTCTAGAGAAATACTGTGGAGGGGAGGGAGCTGCTGGCTGTGTTTATGATTTAGTTCTTAGTGAGTTAAGATTGTAAGACCTATGCTTAATCTCTGCTTGTGTTAATTTTCTCCGTAGATTTTTATGCTTGATTTCTTTAGCTATCATATATTAAAGACTTATTTTTTTAGAGTTCCCATGCCCTTCTAAGCTCAACTTGAAACACTTTAAATTATTTTCCACCTCATGTATATTCCACTAAATGGTTTTCTAGGGGAAAATTCTGGATTTGAATTTTTCAATATCTTCCTTTGCAGCGGCAGCTTGCAAGCTTACTATTTGACCTTGGATGTACCAGTTCAGCTCTGCAGATATTTGAAAAGCTTGAAATGTGGGAGGATGTAGTTATCTGCTATGAAAGAGCAGGACAGCATGGAAAGGTAGAGTACATCTACTTATGTTCACTGTGTTTATACGTAATGTACCCCAGAGTTGCATGCATGCACAAGTACATGTACATCGACGCCCTGCAGGAAGCAACTTCCCTTCACTTGAACATGTGATAAGGATCATTATGAGAAGGAAAACTGCTTCCCATAATTTTTTTATAAAATTATTCAAAACAGTATTTATGTACTACTACAAAGACTAATGTGATGGACTTGCATGAAAGGTCTTCTCTAGAATCCCAGAATTGAAAAGTACCACAAGATCATGAAGTGCAACTACTGACTTGAGCCAAGATCTGTACCACAATGTTCTTGTAAACAGAGAGCGGGAATGAATGAGTGGGAGGCATTTCCAGATAGCTGAAGCAAATGAGCCAGGTCGGATGATATTTATCATTGCGAAAACTCATTGTAAAAACTCTACAAAATGACAGAGAGGCAAAGGACTTCCTTCTGGTCTCTCTGATTAGAGGTTTTGGGGCTCCTGACTTTCTCACCTGTGACCTTCTTTCTCTCATGCTTTCCTCTCCTCTTTCTTCCTCCCATGGTCCCAGGGCTACTGTTCAAGGTCCTCCCTAGAAATTGAAATAGCGCTTACTACCAAAGCAATCCATGTCTTCCCACTTCTGCAAGTATCCCCTTCCCACAGGGTAAAGTCTGGCATACAAAAGGAACTGGTTGAGGCTGCAAGGTTGATCTAACCTCCAACAACACAAGAATTGCCTATGAAAACAACAGAATGAGGTGGCAGAGAACTGAGGTGGCAGAGAGCCAGTGTGGTGTAGTGGTTAAGAGTGGTAGACTCGTCATCTGAGGAAACGGATTTGCGTCTCCGCTCCTCCACATGCAGCTGCTGGGTGACCTTGGGCTAGTCACACTTCTCTGAAGTCTCTCACTTCTTTGAAGTCTCTCAGCCCCACTCACCTCACAGAGTGTTTGTTGTGGGGGAGGAAGGGAAAGGAGAATGTTAGCTGCTTTGAGACTCCTTAGGGTAGTGATAAAACGGGATATCAAACTTCCTCTTCTTCTTCTTCTTCTTCTTCTTCTTCTTCTTCTTCTTCTTCTTCTTCTTCTTCTTCGAAGAACTGAACAGGCCATTCCATTTCAGACCACCACTGGTGGAGGATTCAATTATTTAATTTGTGTGAGGGTAAAAAAAAAAAAATCCACGCCAATAATAAACTAGCACAAAGGGAGGGAGCTGTATTGCAATCTGTCTCCTTCATGTATTTGCTGGCAACTTACATAGAAGAGCATTTTTAAAAATGCCACCCCCAAGGGCTAGTTCATTCTTCCACCTCAGAATTCTGCAACCTCAATCTTGATGTCTACATCAGCCGTTTGTTCATAGAAAAAGACAAATGGGGAAATGCTGAAGGGGAAAAGAGGGGGGAAGATTGGGGATAAGAGGGGAAATGAAGTAGAGATCTTGCGCCTACAGGAATCTGCAGGGTTGGCGCACGTTTGAAGAGTGCCTTGAAGTAGTCTCCTGGTCAGAAGGCTGAACGAAGTGGGAACTGAAAGGTGCCCTATTATAGGAAAGGGACAGCCTAATGGTTGTGATCTCATTAAGGACAGGACTGGGATGCAAGGGTCATTGCATGGCAAAGAATACCGGCAGTATAATGTCATTAAACTTCACAGTATGAATTCCCCACCAAGTTGTGTCTGGGAGATCACAAAGGAGCTCTGACCAATCAGAACTTGCAGCCAGATGAATGAGGTGTGGGGAAAGGAAAAGGCATTTCCCAGGCAATTTAGGAATGATCCACTTACCCCACTGGAAGATGCTTCCTAAAAGGATAACTTACTGTCATTGCCTTAGGAACTAATTAGTGCTAAATAAGGGCATCTGTCTGCACTAGATATGACAGAGGGACTAATTAAGCTTGGACATATCATCATTATGCACAGTGGTTACTGCAAGGAAATTTTCCTGCACATTGACTACTATGGAGAGGTTATTTGGCAGGAATCACTAGAACTTCTCCTGATAGAAATATACTTGAACAGCCACAGCTTCTTCTGATTGATTTGCATTGGTGTTTCACTCGTTGCTCGCAGCAGAGCCAAAACAGACAAACAATTCTGGGATGCATGCAGAGTTCCAATTGAGCCAAGCTTTCCTGTAACAAAGTTGTATCTAATGTAGGAATTCCAGAAACCTTGAATATACACAGTGGCCCGCTAGCTTCTTAAGCACAATGTTTCTCTCACTGCCACTTTCCAGCCAGCTAGTCTAAACTGCGCTGAATGGCACTTAGGGCATCTTGGAAACCCACTATGTTGCGTTCTTAGTCTCTGGATTTTCTGTATGGGGGCAAAGAAGTCTGGGGAAACAGAACCTTAAAATTTATAGTTACAGGTAGGGAGCCGTGTTGGTCTGACGTAGTCAAAACAAAATAAAAAAATTCCTTCCAGTAGCACCTTAGAGACCAACTAAGTTTGTTATTGGTATGAGCTTTCGTGTGCATGCACACTTCTTTAGATACTGTTCTGAAGAAGCTCATACAGTACCAATAACAAACTTAGTTGGTCTCTAAGGTGCTACTGGAAGGATTTTTTTTGTTTGCTTTAAATTTATGTTGATGTTGTTGCATGGATTTTAGCTCATCTCTCTGTCTCTCTACACACACACACACACACACACACACACACACACCCCACACATCCCACATATGAGGACGGGGTTGTCCGTGAATTTTGGCTCAGAATAGCAATCCTGCTCTGTAAAACATCACAGAAAAGCGTTCCTTAGTGTGAATTGGAAACCAGACAGGATGTTCTGGGGAAACCATCCAGTGTCTACATTTATTAATTGCCATCTGTATCCACATATTTGCTTCCCTAACAGCTGGATATGTAGACTGACTAGTGTGTATTTTAATTTTTCAGACATTGGGTTTCTCAGACATCTTGTTGGTTCTGTGTCTTGACAAATGTCCAGTATACCCAGCATACTGTGTCTAGTGTTTGCAATTACTGATGCTTTAGTGTGTGTGTGTGTGTGTGTGTGTGTGTGTTGGATCGTTCTTTTATAAGCTAATAATTACATATTTTCATGAATTTCCTTAAAACTTGTGTCACAACGGCAATAGCAGTTCTTCAACAAGACTATTTAAAAGGAAGTTATACTTGCAGAGACTAGAACATTAGACTCTGCTGTGATTTTCATTTTTCAGGAATACATATTCCACTATCTTCGCTTTATCTTCCCCTGCCCATAGATATTTAGTTGCATAGGTGTAGAGGCTTCAGTTAAACAATAGATTGAAGGATTTTTGATGGAAATCTCTACCGGTAACAGTGCCATCCTAACCCTATATACTCAGAAATACCCTACTGGATTCAATGGGGCTTACTCCCAGGTAAATGGTATTCAGATTATTGCAGCCCAAACTTTTGATATAAATAATGTGGAACTTCTCCCATGCTTTGCATACTATTCTGAGTAAATATCTAAATCTGGTAATTAGAAAATAAACAAGTACCGGTATGTGTCTTGGTGCCAAATTCTGTTGGGCTCCTTGCTTGTGCCAGAGCAATATGAGAATCTTATCAAGGAGAAAAGTTTAGGTCAATATTTTCCATTTGTATCAAGAGATAGGAAAACAGTATTTGGAGAGTGGATAAGGAAGGCATCTGGATTAAAATATTTCAGAATTGGCAATTGTGTAATTTTTGAAAATACAGTCAACTAATTCTGCGATAAGACTTTAGAATACTGGAAACAACACTTCAAGTTCTGTGTGAAACACAACTGGGAGCTCTTTATCTGTAAGCTGAAGGGCAATTTAATATGTGCTTAGTCAGAAGAGTTTTTTGAAATGAAGAGCTTCTGTTAAAAGTTTGTTATTTTCCTTTTAAAAACCAAACAGATAGCTATCACCATTACGAAAAGTTGTAATTCTTCTATAAATTGTTTTTTTTCATTGGTCAGAGTAGTATTTTTTGTTTCTATTTGTTTCATTTATTAGTCACTTCTTTCAAAAAATGAACTCACAACAACTTATAAAAACAACTTTTTATAAAAGCAGCATGTCACTAAGCAGGAAAAAAAATAAGAGGGAAATATTTGGATATGATCAATACATGACCATGGTAGGATTCCAGCATTGTTTCCTTGGAATAATTTGGTGGCCAGGAGATTACAAAAAGTCAATAATGTAGACATAGTAGGCAGCATGCATTTTTTACTGATACTGTATGGTAGGGAGAAGGTACGTTGGGATCTGCTGGTAGACCTCTGGGTGATTCGCTGTAGATCAGCAAGGGTTTCTGACTTCCCATGGTTTAATAATAGCAACAGCAAAATTCCTTTTCCCAAGTAAGTTAGTCTGCTGAAATGAAGAAAGCTAAGCAGGAGTTGGCTTTTGTGTGAGAGGTCTCCGAGTTCAGCTCAGTTCTGGTACTGAAAACAATGGTGTCTGGAGTTGCACAGCAACCATCCAGTTAACATTCCTCAAAAGCAGATATTTATGATCAACCGTGGCGTGGGTGTTAAAATCTTTTAGGAGCATTCTCCTAATTGCTTCTCACAAGGAGGCATTAATTATTTCCTGGACTCTTGCTTGTCATTCCAGTGCTCCTGAATGTTAGAAGACAAAAAAGGCAAGGGTTATGCAAATGAGTGATAGCCTCACCCCACCAAGATCTCGTCCACATCACCAGGCCTCCACAAGTGGAACTTGTTAAATAAAACACATCCAAATTGGACACATCCAAAGACTTAACAGTAAAATTAGTAGCATACGAGTTTAGGCGGATATGAGCAACTTTATCCCCCAAATGCCTAGCAAATAAGTCGCAACAGACTACTGGGACACTTTTTTACATCACTTTGCAGACCAAGCTAGAGAAAGCCTTGAATAGTTTGAGGGGGAAACTCCATTGGACACCACTGAGTAGATGTGATGGTGACAATGTAGTATTGTCACCTTGAGGTCATCACTACCACAGAGTAGGTTTGAAAATTAGGTCTTGTGTTTGCTTGGCTTAACTCAGTCTTGCATCATCTTTTACTTGGAGTTGCCAGGGTTTGAAGCTAGGCATATCACTGAACTGTACCCCTCCACTTCAGACTGGAAAAAGAATTCACTGACTAGAGATTTAGTCCAGGCCTGCTCAGAGGTATAATTTTGTGAACTAGAATGTTTCATATTACTGAATGGCTGGCCTGCACATCTATCATACAGTACTAGGCACTACCACTCAGTGACCTGGATTTGAGAGAGTCTTATGCAAGGATGAGGAAAAGGAGCAGGTCACTGTGCACTTTTCACCTCAGAGATGTTTATTCACACTGTAGACTGTTGCTCCATAGAGAGGGGGGAAGAAAGAATTGCCTGGATCTTTAACTGCCTCACCGTGGCTGCTCTCTAACTCAAGCTGTTTCTTGTTACTTTAGAAAACTTATTGTGCAGCCTTAATAATTCTTGACAAGCAGGTTTTGCAGCAATCATGCCATTTTCACCTTTGATTTGATTCAGTCTTGTATTTTTCTTGCAAACGTAACAAGTCCTCTCCCCCCCCCCCCAATCTGCATTGCTCTTGGTTGCAAAATATGTTTCAGAATGGACACAGTTCTAAAACCAACCCCCTAATGACAACAAATATTGCTTGAATTCAGTAGAACTTTTGTGTTGTTGTTTAGTCGTTTAGTCGTGTCCGACTCTTCGTGACCCCATGGACCATAGCACGCCAGGCACTCCTGTCTTGCACTGCCTCCCGCAGTTTGGTCAAACTCATGTTCGTAGCTTCGAGAACACTGTCCAGCCATCTTGTCCTCTGTCGTCCCCTTCTCCTAGTGCCCTCAATCTTTCCCAACATCAGGGTCTTTTCCAAGGATTCTTCTCTTCTCATGAGGTGGCCAAAGTATTGGAGCCTCAGCTTCACGATCTGTCCTTCCAGGGAGCACTCAGGGCTGATTTCCTTAAGAATGGATAGGTTTGATCTTCTAGCAGTCCATGGGACTCTCAAGAGTCTCCTCCAGCACCATAATTCAAAAGCATCAATTCTTCGGCGATCAGCCTTCTTTATGGTCCAGCTCTCACTTCCATACATCACTACTGGGAAAACCATAGCTTTAACTATACGGACCTTTGTCGGCAAGGTGATGTCTCTGCTTTTTCAGTAGAACTTATAGGTGCCAAATTGTATAGCAGAGGATTTCAACCTTTTTGAGCCCACGGCTCTCTTGACCAACTACATTCTTTCTGTGGCACCCCTGTGGGACTCAGGAGCCCAGTTGTGTCACCCCTTGCCTGCACAGCTGGCAGCCTCTCACCCTTTTTCAAACACCCTCCCTTCTCTCCTCTTCTTGGGAGTCCTCTGGGAAGCAGCCACTATCGCTTCAGTCTCTGAGCTTCCCCCCCACACCCTCCGCCCTAAAGAGAGCTGCCTCACAAAGGCACCATTCGCATGTGAAGCTTTATAGCCAGGGCTGCTGCAATAAACGGCTGTGCAAACCTTGGGGAGGCAGAGACGCAAGAGGGCATCAGAGGAGGAAGGGAAGGGAAGAGGGACAGAGGCCCGTGTTGCCCGCAGCACCCCTGACCATCATTTAAGGCACCCCAGGGTGCCGTGGCACATTGGTTGACAACCCCTGTGGTATAGCATTCTGGGTCAGTGCCTTGGGGAGCCCACTGAAGTCAGCCTGCCCAGGGGCCCTCAAAATCTGAAGCCAGTTCTGCTAAAGAGTATTGTACATGTTGACATTTCTGACTCGAGTTCTTGTAGAAAATGAAAACAAAACACACATCTGTCCAATATAATTATAGCCATTTATGGGCTTCTGAAAGACTACTTTCTACTTCACACATCTGGCAGCTAATCAAGGCGAACCAAGAGATCCTCTCTCTGAAAGCAGTGTTAAAAATGGTGCTTTCTTTCCATAGGCAGAAGAAATTTTGAGGCGGGAGGTAGAGAAGAAAGAAACACCGAGTTTATATTGCTTGCTTGGCGATGTCCTTAAAGACCATTTTTACTACGACAAAGCTTGGGAATTGTCAAAGCACCGCAGTGCCCGGGCTCAGCGCTCCAAAGGTCTTCTCCACCTTCGCAACAGGAACTTCAGGGAATGTATAGAGTGCTTTGAGAAATCCGTACAGATTAACCCCATGCAGGTAAGATAATGAGAACTTTTTACAATATATTTGTGTGCTGGCTTCTTAAGAATTACACAACTTTTAGAAGACATCTGAAGGCAGCCCTGTTTTTAATGCTTGATGCTTTGTTTTTAAATATGCTGTAAAGCTGCCCAGTGTGGCTGGGGAAACCCGACCAGGTGGGTGGGGTAATAATGATTAATGATGATGATAATAATAATAATAATAATGTGTGTCTTAAGTGTCAAATCTCCTGCCATATATACAGTGGTACCTCTACTTATGAATTTAATGCGTTCCGAACGCACATTCGTAGGTCAAAAAAAATTGGAAGTCGAATTCCATAGGAATGCATTGGGAGAAAAAATTCGTTAAGTCGAAGCAACCCTATCTAAAAAATCATAAGGAGAAAAAATCCTATCTAAACCGCATCCAAGATGGCGGATGGAGCTCCGTTCGTAAGTAGAAACATTCATAAGTAGAGTTATTCGCAAGTAGAGGTACCACTGTATCCTTTTAAAGTCCTAAAAGCCTTAGGACATGGTTACCTAAAAGCCCGCCTTCTCCAATATGTACTTACCTAAACCTTAAAATCTTATTCAGAGACCCTGTTCTAGTTGGGCCCACCAAATGAAGCGAGGTGAGCAACCACCAGGGATAGGACCTTTTCAGTAGTAGCACCCTGGATATGGAATAGCCCAGGCATCCCTAAACTGCCTGGGCTATTCCATATGTTTTGGCCTACAACTCCCATGATCCCTAGCTAACAGGACCAGTGGTCAGGGATTATGGAAATTGTAGTCCAAAACATCTGGAGGGCCAAAGTTTGGGGATTCCTGGAATAGCCTTTCCAGGGAGGATTGTCTGTCACCGTATTTGTGGCCTCTTTAGATGACTTTGGTAAGCTGGCACTCTGTTTTTAATGCTCTGTTGTGTTTGCATAGGTTCCCCCCTTTATTTATTTATTTATTTATTTATTTATTTATCTATTTATTTACCAAAATTTATATATCACTTGAATGTCAGAACACCTTTAAGTGGCTTACAAAAAAGATAAAATGAAACATTAAAATTGTCAATAAAAAGCAGTTAAAAACAGGTACTGTATTTAAAATTTTCAGAAGATTATTAAAATCACCAGTAGCTAAAAAGATTAATGGTTCTATGGTTTGCTTTGTATTTTGGTTATTTTGGACTTCTTTATTTAAACCACCCACAGAACTTCATGGCAGAAGTCATAAAATATAGTTTGTTGGAGCAAAGCAAACCGCAGTCTCTGGTCCGGATGTAATGCTGAGCTATGGATCCTGATTTGTTTCCTCCACATGCTAGTGGGGAGGAGACAGACAGCCCAGCTTGGCACTTCATAGCAAACCATTAACTGTGGTTTACTGTGACGTGTGAGCTGGGCCCGTTATGTAAGGTGATTCATTCAAAGCTATGTAAAGAGCAGTTGGTAACTAATAAAAATACTTTCCATCACTTTGAAGAACTAGTGGTCTAATCATGAATTTATTTTTTTCAAGTACAGTATAGGCAAAAGGTTGCATTCAGATATTCTCATTTGTGCAGCTGCCCCCACCTAGTTTTCAGAGATCCCTGCCCCATTTCATTGCAGCTTCCCATACCCACATCAGAGGCCTTCCCTGTTACTGGGATGTCTCAGTCGGTGGAGTGTGAGACTCTTAATCTCAGGGTCATGGGTATGAGCCACATATTTGACAAAAGATTCCTGCATTGCAGGGGGTTGGAGTAAATGTCCCTTGTGGGTCCTTCTAACTCTATGATTCATTCCTCTGGGAGAGGCTTCTTAGGCAGCCATATTAGGAAGGATTGGGTAGGAAATCCATGCTGTGCAAACATAATGTTTTCTTGCAACCCATGTTTGCATGTTTCTGCTGTTGGGGAAACCACTATTTTGATGCACTGAAGGTCAGCAACTGAAAAGTTGAGTTTGAAATCAACTTAATTAGACCCTAAACTAAAGGTTGAGATGAAAAGGAGTGACTGCATTAAATGAGATGTCTATCATCATCACATTTGGGGCAATTCACTGTAAGTAGGCCACTATCAAGAATTATGTTGCTGCTGTTTTGATGTTTGACCGTGTAATTGTTGCATTTTAAAGTGACTTTTTTGTATTAATACAGTACGCCATTCACTGCTATGGGTCACTCTTTGGTCAAAGAGTGGTATATAAATAAGCCATAATATAAAACAATATTTCCACTTCCTTTGGGCATTTGTAATAAATGTGCTTAGTCTAGGCTCCATCATTATTTATTATATCCATTCATCATTTATTTTACATGAAAATGTGTCAAAAGTGACTTAATGTAATAATAGAAACAACAAGATCTATTAAAACCAAACACAAGAACAAGAATAAAACCACAAACTGCCTTTGTAGAGCTCTTTTTTTAACGTGAGATGCATGTGCCAACGTTTGTTTTATCCTTGAGTGTAGTTCCAAACTTAACACTTCAATCAAAGCAGCAGTTTCAAAAGCAGAATTAATTCTGACCCTTTTTTCACACATCTGCATGTTGTAAGCTTGAATTCCTTCGCTTACTTGATTCTAGTTTGTGTTAGCAAACTGCTTAGGCAGTGGAGAAGCAATATACTCTTGAACCATACATAGAATATGGTATCTTAAACATGAAAGCCAAATAAAAATTAATAGTGTGAGTACCCATGTGGCAAGTAGTGGCCACAAGGATGCAAGGCATACCAAAACCAATCAAGAGATTGACAAAATGAGGCTACAAATTAGTACTTTTTCTCTGCAATCAGTAGTGCAACTATATAAGCCACTTTTCTTTTGTTTTCTTTTTTCTGTAAGGTAGGAAGGTAGGAAGCTTGTTCCAGGTGAAAATTTCCCCTGAATTGTTTCTCATGCTGTGTTCCCTCTTGTTTGCAACTGTGGTTCAGGGAAATAGTTTGCTACCAGAAACAGCCCCCTGCATTTAGTGATTATTCAGAGCCTCAGTTTTTTTATTTTGCAGTTGTGAGTGATTTGCCAGATCCCATTCCAACCAACATAATTGCCTACGGAAGTCATGGTTTCTCTCACTCCAGCTTTTCTTTGCAATTATTTCACTGTTGGGCCCTCTAAAGGCCTCCATCTCCTACAAAGATGACTTAAACATACTTCCTGCAATTCAGTGGCAGTACCCTTTCTTCCATGGAAAAATGTGTCTCCATAGAATCATTCCAATGCTGCCTCTAATTAGACAGAGGCGCGCGCACACACACACACACACACACACACACACACACACACATACACAGGCCTCCTTTTTGGCAGGAAAAAACCCAAATACTGCTTTATCTGGACTTTCACATTTTAACAGCCTACGATTACTCTATTCTGTATTTCATCATTGATACCGTTGAAAAATAGCTCTCTTCTGATCTCTGCAAAGATGCAGGGGCAGCCTAGCATATGGCACTGTAGGACATTTCCCAGTTAAGATTTCATGGGAAACTAAGTAACCGAGGAGGGGAAGAGGGACTAGGAGCTTGTAACCCAGCACACGAAACTTGGTTTGTTGGGCCAGGTCAACTGTGTCAGAAAGAGACCCTTTTGAAAGCAGAATGTGAGTTTTAGTAATTATTTCCCCTCAGGGACACCTGCTCTTCTTTTAAAAATCTATTTAATATGGTTTTATTATTTCTGTGTGACAAAGTATTAATAACGAAACGATGCAGGGGATTATGGTGGGCTAGCAGTGGCAAAATGCTATTTCCGCACTGAACGGTCAATGAATTTACAGAGTTAGTCAATGAATTTTACATAAATATGTCATTTACAAGATTTTTGTTGGAATGAATTTTACATAAATATGTCATTTACAAGATTTTTGTTGGAACTTATTCTTGGTTAGTTTTGTCACTACATTCTGCTCCTTCAGTTTCCACAACAATCACATTTACAAGAAGAATGTATTATACAAACTGGTGTCTCTATGGATACACCTGCTTCTTCTCGGGGGCTATTTGCATCATCACAGCTGCATCCCCTTGTTGCCCTTTCTGATGGTGGCATCACAGCCAAGAAGTGGCCGCTGTATCTTTGTCGAGTGTCCAACCTGCAGATTGACTCTTGAAGCTCCATCAGACCTATGGCTTTACTTAGATAACATACCTTGGGGTAACTCCACGAAAAGTGATGTGGCCTTTTGCACAAGAGAACATAACCAGTTTTCCAGGCAAACACTGTAATGGTTGTTTTCTTTTTGTATGCTCCCCCTTGCTGACCTTTCAGTTAGGTGTGTGGTTTTCCTTGGGCTGTGCCTACTTAGCTTTGGAAGATTATGAAGGTGCTGCCAGAGCATTTCAGCGCTGTGTGATACTGGAACCTGACGTAAGTACAATAGGTTTAAGGTAATATTCGCCTTGCTTTGATTCTGTTTATTTAACAGTATTTTTAAAATCACTTTTCTGGGCAAGCCCGTCCAATGCGACTTGAATAATAAATAGACTGATCAATAAACAAGCCAGTAAAAACGAAACAAAGCTATATAATCTAGCCTGTAAAACAATATCACACCTGGAAGGCTAATGTAAAAATATACATGTTCAGTGCCTTCTGAAATCCATGCAGCATGTTAACCCTAATACAGATCTGAAGGGAAAGAATGGCAAAGCCATGGGGCCACCACAGAACAAGACCATTCCCTTGCAGCTTTCTGTGATGGGAGGAGGATACTTAAGGAGGGGTTAGTGCTGTTAGTGTGTGGGCCAGCAGTCCAACAAATTACTTTAACCCAGGAAAGCAGAGTTATTGTTCAATGTCCTGTCAAAATAATACCGCCGGTATGCCACTGTTTCTACTGTTACACTAATTTTATACTGCAACAACCTTTTTTTAAAAAAAAAAATATATGGGTGCTATCCTAAAACTTGCCATACTCCTAATGGCTATGAATCAAGCAAAGGTAAGCCTTGAGTGGCATATGCTTTAAAATTCTCTCAAAATCAGCAGGTCTTTAAAATGTCTAACTCCGGCTCGATTATGCCGATTGATTAGTGCTATACGGTAGTTTAACAGTCAAATTTATGAATGTCAAATGTTGACGCACAAATCAGTGTTTTCCGATAAAAATTTAATGTGCTTAGTGTTTAAATAGGTATCCTTACTCCTGTATGTTTGCTCTCTCCTTCATGCATTTGTTTTCCCCACAGAACGCCGAGGCTTGGAACAATTTATCAACTGCATATATCAGATTGAAACAGAAGTAAGTACATCAAAGGGATTAGTAACTGCTGCTTCCAAAGTAAACAGTGCTGGTTTCCTCTCTCTCCAGCTTTCCCCCCAATTCCTCCCTGCTCCTGGGCACGCTTCCCTCGTGATCCACTTTATGATCACCTCTAGGACAAGCCTCCCACCACGAGGATCATTAGAAAGGTAGAGATATCATTGGAAAGCCTTTGAAAAGGGAAAGCAACTGTTTAGATTCCTCCTCCACCCCTCCCCAAACTGGGTGTCGCAATATAGAATTTATTGCACAGGATACTGTTAATTACAAGTGCTGTACTGACCTCATCGTGCAAGGGAGGCCCTGCTCTGCATCCTGACCCTTTATACAAAAGAGCCCTGCGGAATCAAATGCCCACACTTTTCTGTATTGTGGACCCCCACGTTACAGGGTGCTGCATCTATGGGGTGCATATCCCCTCCCACCACCCTACCTGGCTTTTCCAAAAAGCGTTTCAGTATTCCTAATAACTGTAATGTTATTAACTGTGGAATTTTTAGCCGGCTGTTTTTATTACTTGTTGGTTGCAGGGTTTATTGTGAATTCTGCTTTCGGCCAGTTTCAGGTGGCGTGCAAATGGCAGAGAATGGGGCATATAAATATTTATGTACATAACTGTATTCTTACTGGAAAAAAGCAAGCTGGCATCTAAATCTGATTGCAGTCCCTTTGGAAAAAAATATATAGCTAAGGATGCCTATTGCAGAAACATAATCAAGGGAGAAGTTGGCAGTTTTAGTACTAGCCTCGTGGTAGCAGATGGTATCAACCCGCATAATAAGCCACTTGTTTTCTCCTCCCTAGAAGAAGCCATTAATAAATCTTGTGAAGGGACCCGATTTCTTAGTTCTTCTGTATGCTTGCTCAGTTTATGTAATGATGTCTGGAGTAGATACCTTTTTGATAATGCAGTTCCTTCAGAAGTTCGGTATCATCATAAGTAAGTTGTCAAGATAATTTTTGGTTCCTCAGGCTGTGTCCCATTAATCATCTACCAGAAAGAATGTAACTTAAAAAGGCAAGGGAGAAAAATGTGAGATAAAAAAACTTGCTTGATTCCTCTCCTCCCCCCCCCCCCACCTCACCCCTTGCATCACTGTGAACAATTTATCTGCTTTCTGGAAGCAAACTGAAAATGAGAAAATGAACAGGGAGTTCACAAAGTTGTGGACACAGGAAACAAATTGCCAAGAAAGTGCATTGAACCAAAAGCCATAAATAAGTTCAAGAGGCCCTTAGACATATTTATGGAACATACAGACTGAAAGATGCAGTTGCTACGGAGACTGCAAGGAACAAAAAAAAGATGTAAAGAGATACAAATGTTTGTTCAAGTGTCCTTTTCAGACAAATGTCCTTTTCAGCAACTTTCCAGAGTATGTAGAAGTATCCCTGAGAAACTTTATAACCAATTACCTAAATGAAGAAAATCAGACTAGAAGATTTATCAGACTAGAACTTCTTAATCTCTCTGTGGAGGCTACATAGGTTTCTAAGGTGGCTCATTTTAAAGTCAATAAGTAAATTTTATTTTATCCAGAGAGTGATTAATCTGATCCCTTTGTTCTCCCATTCACATGTCATGGTGCAATTTCTGGACACTTTATGTACCTGTATTGTTCCCTTAACTGGAATGACATCCCCATCTTGCGTCTCTCATCTCTTCTCATAAATTAGCTCACAGAGCAAGAGCTGTGGTGAAATTTCACGTGGCAGAGATTTGCACAAAAAATGGTGTTCCATATTTAACGCTTGATCAGTTTCTGTCATTGAAAGCTACTATTTCTCATCCTCACAACAAAATCAAGATGACTTACCATTTAATCAAGACTTACAAAATACAGTGTAAGAAGTAAGAGGGGAACTGTCTATGCCAGGGGGTAGGCAACCTAAGGCCCAGGGGCTGGATGCGGCCCAATCGCCTTCTCAATCCGGCTCATGGACGGTCTGGGAATCAGCGTGTTTTTACACGAGTAGAATGTGTCCTTTTATTTAAAATGCATCTCTGGGTTATTTGTGGGGCATAGGAATTCGTTCATTTATTTATTTTTTCCAAAATATGGTCCGGCCCACCACATGGTCTGAGGGACGGTGGACCGGCCCATGTTTGAAAAAGGTTGCTGAGCCCTGGTCTGTGCCAATGGAAATAAAATAACATGGAGAATTTTTAACATTCTAACAGCGCAGTTAAGAATAGTGGGTGGCAAATAGCAAATCTGTGAGTACTATAGTTTAACAATGCCAAAACCTTTTGTTTTTCATCCTGGCTGAGAGAAGCACACATATTCATCTTTAAACAAGCAGCATTCTCTGCTTGTTTATCTGCTTTAGCCTATTTGTAAAGGAGAAGTGTAGTAATCTCCCACAATCTTCCATAAATTCTAGACTAGCAGATATTTCACAGAAAAACAACAAAATGGAGTGGCTTATATGTGTATGTGTCCCCCCCCCCCCAGTATAATAGATTTAAAGGTGGGAGGAATACAGCAAAAGAATTGTCAGAAAGCCATTTTTACTACATTCAAATGCTGTCACTGGAAAATCTAGAACCCCTTCACATATAGCCAAGCATCGTGAGAGTTGTTTCCCTGTGGAGCAGTCTCTCTCCTGCAATGCCGTGCCCTGAATGCAAATGATACAATAATGTGGATTGTTCCTTTGCAATTGGCAGCCTCTTTTCCAGACAGGTGCTGCACTCAGCTGTATGGGATCACGCAGCAGAGAAGCATCTCTGTGATTATGTGTGATGGGGAGCCCTGCCAACAGATAACAGCAATAAAGGATATGGCATGAAGCATCCTGGTATAAAGGGAAGGAAATCATCCATCTCTTGTCAAATCAGAAAAAGCAACTCTTAAGATTGTGGTCTTCTTTGTAAATACAATTTTTAAAATGATAAACCTTCAAAAGAAGTGAATAAGGGGGGAGAGAATCAAATGTCAAAGCAAAACTCATTGTGTGTTTTAACTTATTTAATTTTGAACCAGAATTAAAGCATTCCGGACCCTTCAGGAAGCTCTCAAGTGTAATTATGAACACTGGCAGATTTGGGAAAATTACATTCTCACCAGTACAGACGTCGGAGAGTTTTCAGAAGCTATTAAAGCTTATCACAGGCTTATGGACTTACAAGAAAAGTATAAAGATGTCCAGGTGGGCTGTGTCTCTTTTTATTCAAGTGTCCAGTTTTAAAGATTTCAAACATTGTTCATGAAAACAGGTCATACTTGGGACATACTTCAGTGATTAAAGAGCCTCCCGTCTTATAATTGAAGTTGTAGGGTGCAGGTTTTACTACTGCAGATAGCTACTGTCCTGCATCTGTGGCGTGGGATCTTATTTGGTGCAATTTGCTACTTCTGTCAACTTTAGGATTTACACTTATATGCCAAACATTTTTTTTGGCAAGAGCTAAGTCACAGTTCACAATAATCACCTTTGACCATGGGAGTAAGGAGAACCAGCAGTGCTAATTGCCCTGTGTCTCACTGTTGAAGCTCAGCAGTTGCTGTCGCTCTAATGCTGGCTTGCTAAGAATGACAAAAGCATCAAATGCATTGTGGCTTTTTAAAGCAGTCTGCTTCACTCAACAGTGCACGGCTCAATTTTATTTGTTTCTTGAGCAGGATATACGCAGGTGTTCAAAACAGGAGTTAATGGAAGACAGACACCAGCAAAGAAAACTCCACCATGTCATCTTTTGTCAGCACATAAACTCAGAGATAAAGCAGTAAGGTTGATTCTTAATTCAGAGAGACAAAACCTAAGAGAGAACTCCACGGACAGGACTACCCCAATGAGGCAGTCGCCAGAACTGAGGAGCTGAGCTTTCCCAGCAGTTGCAAACTCCTTCAAGGAGGGGCTCTGTGCCTTTTGTCCTGCTACATGTAGCACCCCCCAGGCAGACAAAATCTCGGGGTACCTCTCATGCACATGCTCTAGTGGGATTACATTGAACTAAGAAAGCTAGATTGCAATTTTCTTTCAAGATCCAATCAATGTTACTATGATCCATTTGCGCAGGGCCCCTAAAAGCCATGGGGCCCACAGACTATTCAGTAATCCAGCACTATTTCCCCAGCTGCAGACTCCCACCATTCCTCCTCATCTAGCCAGATCCTGACATCTTTGCTCATGTGGTTCCTGTCCAGAATCCTTTCTACTGGAAAGGCAAAAGCAAAACTTTTTCTGTCCCTTCAATTTCAGAAATGGATTTCATAGCTTGTGGAGGAAGCAGAATTAATAGGTTCAAGGAGACACCTGTACCTGCTAATGGCCATTTCCTTGTTTTTAAGCCGTAACATCGGGAGCCATTTACAGCGTGGTACTCTGTAGACTGATGGCTTATCATGTGAGAACTGATCTCTAAAACCATTTCCCCCTCGTGAAGCCTGTCAGCTTTGCCGAGCATCAAGGTAGCCTGGGAAACATGTTTTGACAGGCTGAAATTTTATATCAAAGGGGCTTTGTAACTGCACAGTGATAACTAGTAACAGCTCAGATGTTTGGAAATACGGGGTTTAGGTTTCGATAAAGTCATCGTGGGCTCAAAAACATCTAGGAAGGTTATGGGGGAAGAACAGCAAACCGGCTTCACTGGAGTTTTGTTTGATCCTCTGTAATGATCCTGTGACCTCAAAGAGACATGCATAAAAATTGAATGTACTTGCATGAATGCATAGCTTTATTTGATGCACTCAATGATTAAGTTATCTGGAAAAAATGTAATATAACTTACAATCTTGATTTTGTAACCTACTGATTTGACAACTAAGAACAAGTTTCTTAGCTGCTAGATATAACACCAGTAAATGGCAAAGCCATTTAGAAGTGTTTAAATTCTATTACAGGTAGGTAGCCGTGTTGGTCTAGCATAGTCGAAACAATATAAAAAAATTCCTTCCAGTAGCATCTTAGAGACCAACTAAGTTTGTCATTGGTATGAGCTTTCGTGTGCATGCACACTTCTTCTCTAAGGTGCTACTGGAATGAATTTTTTTATTAAATTCTATTAGTTTTTCAAGAACTCATTATATTCCAATAAAATAAGTTGCTAGCATTCTTAAACAAGTATGGTGTCTCTGCATCTATGGTACATAGGAAAGCTACATTTCATTTTTAATAGATTAATTCCATAAAATAATCCTATACATTTGCATGGGAATAAACCACATTAAGAACGAGACTTAACAACTCTATGAACATGTATAGGATCCCACTGCTTATATGTATTTCCAGTACCTCCAACATGTGTTTTTCCAAACTTTACTGAATGCCTTTGATTCCTCTGGAGAATATTGAGGTCCTTTTATTAATATTGACTGCCAGATACAGATGTAGTTAGTGTTGTCAGAATTCCCCATGTGTCCTTAAAGAGATTTTCTATCTTAAAGGGATTTTCTATCTTACAGATTAAAAGTGTTGTGTAAATTTCGGGCAGTAAGACTCTGTTTCCTGGTTAGATTATAGCTTTAAGTGGTGCCCAATTATGTAATATAGAACCCTTATTCAAATTTTGGAGAATAAGCTTTCGTAGAATTGCTGTTGCCACTGGGGAACATTGTTTTTCTTTTTCCTTGCTATCTTATTGTTTGTGGAATGTTTGTGGAACAGCTTATTGTTTGTGGAATGTTCTCCCCTGGGAGGTTTGGCTGCTGCCTTCATTATACACCTTTAGGCACCAGGAGAAAAAGGAAGCGGGATTATTGGTTCTGTGGGTTTGGGGATATGTTTTTTTTTTATGCATCTTGTGTTTTTATCTTGTATTTTTTATGTCGTGAACCACCCTGAGATCTATGGATGAAGGGTGGCATACAAATTTAATAAATAAATAACATAAAAATAATTCAGACTCCTACAAATTATTTTATTGTATAAGATTTGTATACTGTTTGATTGTAAAAACAAAACAACAACACCAAAATCAAAGCAGCTGTTGAACTCACACATTCACTAATTCGCTTTGTAGTGGTAGTCCAATTATAACCAAAATTATCTTCTCTCAAAGGTGCTAAAGATATTAGTAAAAGTAGTTATGGATGGAGTGACTGATCGTAATGGAGAAACTGCAACAGGGTTAAAGGGGAAACTGCAGGGACTCTTTGGCAGAGTGACTTCTAGAGTGACAAGTGATGGCGAAATCTGGAGACTATATGCAAGACTCTATGGGAATGGGCAGAGTGATAACCATGAAGATACAGAGAAGGTAAGTGTTAATGGTAAGAGTGTGATTTTAAATTAGTAATGATATAGGAAATTTACTCTCTACCCAAATTTTGGTATTAGGATCATGATGCTTAGTTTGTGACTGTTTGGTTTCTCCAACTCACAAAATAAAACAAAATAAAAATATGGTAAAAGAATCAGTTTAAGCCAATTTCACTTCTGTCTTTGACAAGCTGATCAGCAAATCAAGCTTAACTTGAAAAAGAAGAAAAAGAACAAAGCAGACCATTAAAGGGAGGGAGGATAATGCAGAATGTTCAGGTTGCAGCACTGAAATAAGAAAGATTAACGCCCAAGACAGGTGAAATGTTGTTTTTCATCATTCTTACTGTGAGAATGCACTTAAGAAATCGGTCAAGTTTAAGGATGCAATCCGCAGAAGGTTACATCCATCTGTTCAATTCAGTCTTAAGCATATGTATCTGTCTCAGAATTGTGTTCTGTATATTTAATGTGCGTAATCCAGACCGGGGCACTAAAAGCTTCTTTTAAGCAATATGACTTTTCTAAATTGATTTGCACCTTTCAGGTTTTTCTATGGAATTCAGGTGGCTAAAGCATTATCTTAAGGCAGCAGCACTCAGGGGGAAAGAATGTTCTCAATCATCAAACTATTACAACCTAGCGCCATGTAACTGTGTACTGCAGCCGTGGGATCACCTGTTCAGCTGTTCTGCAAGGTCAGCCTGCTCCTTCAACACCACCTGCTTGACAGATAAATATTGCTCTTCAGGCATCTGGTGGGAGTAAGTGTGGCATCTCCCTTGCAAACATATGGAGAGGCTGGATTCAAACATATCGATGAACTGTGAAGTGGGAGAGCAAGGAGAGAGCTAACAGGCATATAAGGAAAAGTAACAAAAATAAGGAAGTTACGGGAGAGGAGGTTTGTGAATCTGCCAGAGAGAAGGAGGGAGGGAGGGAGAAGCTTGGCGGAATGCAGAAGAGGAAAAGGAGATGCAGCAAGTGAGATTTGAAAAACTAGCTGGAAAGGAAAAAGCGTGAAGGAAATTGACATGAGATTAGTCAGGAAGAATCAGAAAGAAAAGATAAAGGGATTTGTGCATTTCTTACAGTGCTGCTGCTATTGGATTGCATATCAACTATGTCTTTGGACTATGTCTAACCTTACTTCCCTTGTTTTGGCTTTTTGATTTTATTTTTAAAAGATAGATTTTTTTTCCCTCTCAGAAAACCCCCCCACAGAGTTTTCATACAACAAGTCTTGTTTTCCTTACCCACTTTCTACCAGGAGAGGCAAGTTCAGTTTTTCTCAGCTTTGCATCCCCTGTGAGCAGATGTTGCTGGAAATTCTCATTACCCTGGTTCTTGTGCGCATTGCCTGCCCAGTGAGAGAGGCAGAATTTCCCTTTATATTGCCAGGGATGTTACACCTTGACATGTAATAACAGAAGCTAGTAAATAGCATTTCTGAAACAAGCCATCTAGAAATTAAGTATATTCCTAGGGGACCTTCTGTCCTTCCTACTTTAGTACCATTTTCAGATTATAAAATTGTCATTGGACCCAGGAAATGGAGTGAGAGCATTTGAGGTCTGAAGCTAAGCAGGGGGTTGAGAGGGGGGCTGGGGGGGAGGGTTAACCCTTCCTAGCTGCACCTGCCCACCCCCACCCCAAATCAACCTCCTCCTGCAGTTAGCCTTGGGAGGGGGGGATCTATTGGCTTTTTTCAAGGTTTGCTGTTGCAGAGGGGAGGGGAGAGTAATCTTCCTTGAGATTGCAGCTAGGAAGGGAGGGTTAACTCTGCCCTCTCCATCTCTATTTTCTAGATCTAGAAGATCACACACAAACATTACAAAAAGCAAAAAAAGCAAAAAACTACTTTTCCCAGGTGCTTGCAAATGTGCCCACAGGCCCAAAGAGGTTGTTGAAATCTTCTAGGTATTTAGAGAATCTAAGGAAAGCTTTAAAATCTGCCACATAGCCACAAAGCTTCTAAACTACATGGAGACTCTGGGAGGAAACTGACAATGAAGTGGGTATTGGAAATACAGTGGTACCTCGGGTTACAAACACTTCAGGTTACCAACGCTTCAGGTTACAGACTCCACTAACCCAGAAATAGTACCTCAGGTTAAGAACTTTGCTTCTGGATGAGAACAGAAATTGTGCTCCGGTGGCGCGGCAGCAGCAGGAGGCCCCATTAGCTAAAGTGGTGCTTCAGGTTAAGAACAGTTTCAGGTTAAGAACAGACCTCCAGAATGAATGAGGTTCTTAACCAGAGGTAGCACTGTAACAGGAAACAGCACACGGGTGGTCCTGATGGCCAATCAGGTCACTGATTCACTTCCACCTGGAGCTGGATTGAGTGACTCCTGCGGATCAATCAGACTGTTGCATTCTGGATCCTATTGTTCTAGGATTCAGCTTAGTACCTAACAATGTTATAATACAAAAGAAACATTTTCCAGTAGTGGTGCTTGGTGTTTTCATTTTGCTGTAGAAAACTGGAAGAACTACAAGCAAGCATTTCATCTTTGTGCTGTAGCCAAGGTTATGAGATGTGTGCTTCAGCTATTAAATCAAAGCAAACTCCCGGTGGCAATTTTTCAAGGAGCCACATAGTGTGAAAGAAGCATCAAACTCTGAATATAAAATGAATACTTCCAGCTTTCAAAACATGGTAGAATATTGTGATGGAAAGATCTTGCTAAATTATCCTGACCCATTTTCCCGAAAGAGCTTGCTCCCTTGAGAGTGTTACCAGAAATTTCTTCATTTAGGTTAGGTATGTCTGTGTTTAAATGTTAGCAACGTGCCCTATACAGCCTCTCTTTTTCTATGAAGCAGCATAGCATGCAACCTAAATTGTGTAACCATAATAAAGATTTTCCTGGTATTTGCCTTAGTTTCCTTGGTTGGTTTTGTCCAGGGGCAGACCAGGTTTGGTGCCAAAAAGCAAATAGTCACCAACACTCTGTTTCTCCCTCCTCTATCTATTTTTCATATTGCCCAAATGTAATGCTGGTTGACAGGGACATTATTAGCAATATATATATATATATATATATATATATATATATATATATATATATATATATATATAATGTTAATGCATTTTTAAGTAACACAATTCTGTACCTTCTGATTACTTATTCTGCCCTCAACCCGTCGTATTCCATACTGCTATTTAACATACCTCCAGTTCAGTAATCTTCTCAGCACTCAAGCATGCCAACTAATTATCAGTTGGTAAAGCAGGAGACTCTTAATTTCAGGGTGGTGGGTTCGAGCCAAACATTGGGCAAAAAGATTCCTGCATTGCAGGGGATTTGACTAGATGACCCTCATGGTCCCTTCCAACTCTACAATTCTCTGATCCTATACTGTCCATTCCAACAAGCATTTCCCAAGAGTCAAAACCACTTTGCTTCACTTTGTATTCTGCAGCCCAGGAAACCATTTTATTTCTTTAAAGTAGCTCTATGACCCGCTAATTTGCTTGACATTTGAATGCCACAATATGCTTCTTTGTTTTAATATTTGATCAAAGGTGAAATAATGTAAAAGGCTGGTATGAATCATTCTCAGTTGTGTTATTTTGTGTAATTTATGTGCAATTATAGCTCCACTCAAATAGTGATTCCCCAGCCCCCAAAGTGCCAGTCTCAAATATTGAAGACAGGTAATAAACTTAATAGTCTTCCTCTGTTGGCTTAAGAAAGGCTAGAGAGAGACTGAAGAGGCAAGCTTCTGGCAAAAAAAAAGGAAACTGCCATTGGCTGTGATTTTCTGTCCCTAGCAGCTCAGAGGTGGAAACCTACACTTTCAAATGTAAGTTACGATAACAAAACTAGTTTTAGGAGATGTGGCTGTATATGGTCATCTCCCCCACCCACATTTCCGCCTCCCCTTTGTCAGAGAGAAAGTGATGAGGACAAGAGTGGTATCACACACTCTTTCATGCCTAACATTGCACTGGTGTTGCACTCTATTGAAGGGTTTTCACCGTAGAAAGCATTGTCTCTCCAATGTTTCATATGTTTCAAGGCCCACATGAATCTCCCTGTGCATCAACAGAGATGTGAGCTTAACTCAGTTTTCCTGCCAAAAAGTACCCAAAGCAAATACTAACAACATAAAACGACATAAACCCATAGTAGCATTAACAAATTCAAAATGTCTCATATAGCAACTTGCTAAAATTATAAAGGAGAGTAGGCTCTTTTTTAAAAAGTGGTTCCATAAATGCAGCACTCCATCACAAAAAAGCAAGAAAAGTAATTTCACGTCATGCACAAAGAGAAACATGAGACAGATATTTGTTGTGTATCCTGATTATAAAACTATATCAATCAGTTAATTAACTGTATCAAGAAATCCATATGAATGAAAACAAAGTGTGAAGATGAAAGTTGTCTTGCAATTTTGTGTCCCAGTGATTTATAAATGAATTCCCAGCATTAAATAAATATATTTGGTGCCCTTTCTTCCTTATTTCTTATATTCACATTTAGTTAGAAATGCTATATCGCAAGTCTATTTCACATTACAGTTGTTCCTTGGATCCCAAACGCCTTGGTACTCAGATGTTTTGGCTCCCGAACGTTGCAAATCTGGAAGTGAATGTTCCAGTTTGCAAACGTTCTTTAGAACCCGAATGTCCAATGGGGCTTCCAATTGGCTACAGGAGCTTTCTGCAGCCAATCAGAAGCCACGCTTTGGTTTCCAAACATTTTGGAAGTTGAACGGATTTCCGGAACAGATTCTGTTTGACTTCCAAGGTACGACTGTATAATACATCAACAGACTCCAAAGATTTCCAGTTGCTAGCAATGGCTTGCATGGCTGCTTCATGCTTAGGCTTAGCCAAGAGAAAGGCATTCTCTGTTATTGCAAAATAGGGTTCCTTAAAAGATAGCAAGCACAACAGAATCCCCTTTGCAGATCTTAATTAGTGGGATGGGGAATTTGTGTGGATTAGGTGTGCTTAACTTGGCTTGTTTTGAAGAAAATAAAAAATAGCATATGGAAGCAAGTCTTGGTACCTAGCAATTGTGTGGTCTCTCTAACTAGTCCCCGGGGTGAGAGTCAAACAGCAACCTTTTGGGTCACTTCACAAAGCAAAGATCTCTCATTGGTGTTTGTTGGCGAATCTCTTCCATTAAGACCAATGGGACTTAAGTGCTCACGTTTTTTTGCTTTTTAAAATGGGTAAGTAAACATTTGGATTTAGGAAAAAACTTTCCTAACACTTTTTTTGCTTTGGCTCATTTGCTTCTGCTTAGGTTTGGGCAATTGCTTTGTATTTTCTCCATTTTACAGAATCCATGTCTTCTTGCTTTTTTCCACATTGGGGAACTAATACAGAATAAAACTGGCATCTTAATCTTTGTATATATTTGAGCAATTTATTGCATTCCTTAGATGCATAATGGCTTAAAATATTAAAATACAAGTGTTTTCCTGCTTTCATGTGCATTTAGTCATTGTGACCTAGCAAAATATGGGTCACATCCATCAGTCTAGACAGATTTTTTTTTAAGGTAAAAAATTATCTTTTAAACACGTGTTACTTATATGTCTGTCATACTTGAAAGGCAATAACAGCGAAAAACATCTGTGCTACAGCTGCAGAATACAGTTGCAGGGGAGGAAGATGGAAAAACTAATACTGAGAAACTAACATATTACCAGTCAGAACTACCGTATTTTTTTAGAGTGACTTTGGCTTTACGTATTAACATAAAGACGAACTAAGGTTGTTTTATAATTTCACTCTTCTGTCTTTACAGGTGCTACAGTATCTCAGCAAAGCACACAAATGTGAAATCCAGTCAAAGGACTGGGACAAAGATATTTTCTCTTTTAAGAACGTAGTAAAAGGAGCTTTAGAGCTTGCACATGGTATGTCCTGTATGAATTTTTTGGCATAAATCATTGTTGGTGGGTTACTTTAAAAGGTTCATTTGGCTATAACATGCCACACTTGCTAATACTTAAAAACAAATCCCAAGAATAATAGAGCTCCCTTAGTTCTACAGTAGGGAAAAGGATGTTCAGGAGAGATGATGTTAAATGACCAGGTCACTTTCCGTTTCCAGAGGTCAATGTAAAGTCTCAACAGGACCACCAGACATACATGCAGAAAATTCCCTCAGAAATCCATCTGGATCCGCAAGGATCAGAGGCAGATCATTTTAATTAGTCCTTCACTGTACAGAAGCTCTTTCGAACACACAAGAGGGACTGGAAGGTGGTGTGTGTGTGCCTGCCCAAGGGCACATCAAAGCACAGCCCTGCTTGGCACTGGGGGGGGGGGGCACTGCGGACTCCGTTCACGCTCTGCCCCTGGAGTGGCTTTCATGTGGCCGAAAAGCAGGGTATAAATCCCTTGAATCAGTATATTGCTGACATTCAGCACTTGTATCAGCCAATATTTTCATTCCAATTCATTTGTCCAAAATGGACAAGTTATAGGGAAACTATAGATAAGCTCAAGGTTAGCACTAAGTACAACAAATAATTAGAGAGAGAACCCTCAAGGGAGGAATCGTTCCCACCACCACCACCCAAAATAATAATAATGAGGGCCCAGTGTCCATAGAATACTGTGCCTGGGAGGCTGGAGAAATAAACACAGATACATATTATAATGACACACATTCAGTCATGGGCAGTCTCCCTCCACCCCACCATTTTGCCTCAAGACCTCACTTACTCATTTCTGAAGTTCAGAAGCGTGTCGCCAAAACAGAGCCCTCTGCATGCAAGAGGGAGAAGATAACAGAAGGCTTGGGGAAACCCCAAATTCTGCAGAAGTACAGAAAAGCTTTAGGGAAAATCCCTAAGAGGAAGAACTAACTGGGGTTGAAGAGGTGGAGTGGAATGAAGTAGTGGGAAAGGGGGTGGGATTTCAGCAGCACTCCAAGAGCAATATTTTGTCACGCTATTTTATTCCCTTGTTTCCTTACAAAAACAATGCTGTGTTGTTTCAGTGATTCATGTTGCAGTTCAGAATACCTGTCCCCTTACCATTTTATGGATGCTCCTTTTAATGAGCTTCCTCATGAAGAGAACTGGCTGAAAGCTTAAGTACTGTAGTAATTTATGTCTGCCGTGTTATCACAGTAATCATCACCAGACTTTTGTTTTGCCTTTTTAAAATTCATCTTGCAGTGGCAATGAGGTGCAGCAAAACCAAGTCTAATCACCAAGAGGCACTGCAAATTCTCTCTTCGGCTCGACTCAACTTACGTAGCTTGGCAGCCAGAGCAAAGGTGAGACTGAGATGGGCATCCTTAAAATAGTCCTTTTAACAGAAAGGCAGGTCAGGGTCAGCAAAGGGCTCCCTGTCTCATGGCTTATGTTCTCAAGTACTGCTACAGTCACTTTACTTTGAACTCTTCCATTCTAACCCGAAAATATTGTAATGGAAAGGAGATGGAGTAGATATTCTTGATATATTTAATCTGTGAAAACTTTACTGGACTAATCTAGAAATATCCGATAGTTGTCTCTGTGCAAGGAATGGCTTTTGTACACATACACACTTTTGTAGAAAGTGTGTGTGTGTGTGTGTGTGTGTGAGAGAGAGAGAGAGAGAGAGAGAGAGAGAGAGAGAGAGAGAGAGAGAGAGAGAGAGAAACAGAGATGGGAAAACTGGCATTGGTCCCTCAAGACATCCCTAAGCATGACTTTCCCTGATTGGAAAAGCAGGAATGGGTGTACAGAAGGAAGGTAGCTCAACAGTGTTCTTCCATCAAAGCCAGGGGGGCAGATGACACCCATTTGTCTGGCTGTACAGATTGTCACACAATCATCCATAATCCCCAGAGAGCTCTGTAGCTTCAGCAAGGCTTGTTTTGGACTTCAGCTTAATGAATGCCAAATAAGAGAGAGAGAGCTGAGCCAGACACCATCCGTCCTCCCCAGCTTCTTCACATTGGGTAGCCAGAAACAACTCTTTTTTTTAAAAAAAAAGGCATTATGGACAGCTGTCACAAAGGATTCTTTGTGAAAGCTTCCATCTCTCAGGAAAAAGTCTTCTAGCTCTGCTGCACCTGCCAAAACTGGACTGTGAGCTGGCAATTGTAACACTGTTTCTCCAAAGAGGACAGTAGGGCAACTTTATTACATTTCTTTATTGTGTTTTCCCATGAATGAATTAAAATTGCCCATTCAATAGAACCCACCCATTGTGACGTTGAATACTGCAGCGGGTACATATCAGCCAACAGGTGCAAATGACCTGAAGTGTCATGGTGTAGCGCTAAGGAAATTGCATCGCTAAGACTTGGAGCAGGGTCTAGTTTTTCCTGCCACACATACCCCTCCTCACCCGGTCATCCAAATGAGAAGATGGTGGGCGATTTAGTGGGTCTGATCTTCATAACCTGCTGCAAAAACTAGAATGGCTTTTTAGTTTATGAGGAAATGCATCACTTCAAGGCATGTCCAGTAGTATCCCAGGCCCCAAATCAGACTGCAGCCTAAATAGGGTTAGGCCACTCCTGCTGCTTCTACAAGTAATCAAAGGTGGGGGGGGGAACCTAATGTTCACTGTTTGGCCAGTTGGGTTTATAGGTGCAGGTGAGTGCCAGTGACGCACAAGTAGGTCCAAGCATTGACTTGGTGGAATTGCTGCAAAATTGGATTGTATCCTTGCACAAATCAGTAATTCCAGGTCTTGTCCCAAATGGATTAAGTGGGCAGAGCTGTCATTAATTTGTCTACAGGGTGACACTGGTGTGTTTTAACAATGTTGTAGTTCTTCTTAATCTGCATTTAGGATGATTTTATTGTCTTTGGTTAAGAATAAACTTTCTGTCACAAATCATTGTTTTTTCTTGTGCAGCAACTTTTTGCAGACACAGTGAGTGGTGAAGTTTCCAGTGACCTAGCTGAAGAAGTGGCAGCTATGGAGAACTTGATAGCGGAATTGCAGGAACTTAGCAACCAGCTAAGAAATCAGACCTGAGAAAAAGAAGATCCGGTTTCCTGGAAGGAAGGAAGGGCAAAGTTGGCAAACTTCATTGGCAACAGTTTGAGCTAATGAGCTTGCAGTAAATCAGACACCCCAAGCCACTCTCTAATAAATATTTTTCCATATAACGTAGCTTCTAATTGCAGCCAGCATTGCTAGGACTGTAAAGTGCTTTTAAGGTCAGGCCTGTTCATTGTCATTTTTGGTGTTTGTGTGATTTCTGTTGGCCTGGGTTTTATAGAACAAAACTGACTGGTTTTTATTTAGAAGGCCCTTTTATTTAGGATTAGTTCTGCTCGAGTGCACCACGTAATTGGCTTCTGTCCATTGATGTGCACTTTGCAGATAGGAGAGATTAAGTCCTGTTGATGTTAGAAGGGAAAAGGGATGGGGGCACTTTGCTCTTGTTTCTAATTGAGATTGGGGGAAGGTCAGAAAGATTGAGAAAACCAAACAAAAAAACCGAAATGGCTCTCTTCTGTGGAATTTAAAACAAATGTAAGTGTGAAGGATGTGTCAGTTGTGTTATCCTTTGGTTTTGTGGTTTTCAGAGCTAAGCATTCACAGAAAATGGGCAGCACTTTCCCAATAAAACTACACAACAAAGGCAGCACAAACAATAGCTTGCATCCTAATCCCCATCATTTCCTTTTCTTTCTGGGAAATGATGTGTTGTTTTTCTGGTTTTCTAGCAGCCTTTGAGGTTCAAATGTAACTGGGCAATCAATAGTCCCACTTTCCTAAGTTTGACCAATAGCAGCTACTGGACTTGATCTGAAATGGGTCCCAGCTTTCCTTCCTCATTAATCTAAATATGGGTGCCTACAAGATCCACCTTTTCTAAACCCAACCAAGGCTATTTATTCTGTCTCTAGCATTGACAGGTCAGGTGCCCCTGCCAAGCCTTTTAACTATCCCTCTTGTTTATCACCAGGATGATAGTATGACATATATTGCCTTTTAAAGTGGAGGTGCCAGTCTTAGTGTCATGGTTTAATTGCCATTAGCCTATTCTCTATGAATTTATCAAATCCTTTGTGAAAGTTTCTAGAGTCAGTTTGTTTGAAGGATCTGGTTCTCACAATCATATCCTTACTTCATAAACTAGAATTATGCATGAGGTGTGTATGTATGGGTTGATGCACATAGCTCCCAATGGTGTCTTGAGAGAATACAACATTCAGGGAGCAAAACACAAAAATATTATGTTGTTTCTTTTCCTCTCCTCCCCCATCAAATCAAGTCAGCTGACTCTGCTTCCCCCTTGTAAACTTACATTTTACTTTCTGTAATAAACATTTTTACAGGACACTTTCCCTTCTCCACATCCTCCTCCACCATTGTTCCCTCTGCTTGCTTCTCAGATGCCAAAGGCACCTGGAAAAGTTAGTAGAATTGGGAGAGAAAAGAGGGAAAGAGACACTTTCCACTTCCTCCCTCACTCCTATGTATGTTTCAAGGCTGAGATAGCTCCCTTCCCACTTTCAAAAAGGGCGTAGTAGTAGAATACAGAGCCTTTGAAGACGCTGCCACATTGGGGGCAGAGTAGCCTTTGAGTGAACACATAGTTGCCTAACTCAAGAACTGCCCACTTGGCCTGGCATAGTCTCTGCAAGGCCTCAATCATTTAACTGAAACACCACGGATTGAGCTTGGGACCATTTGCATGCAAAGCACAACCTCCACCCCTAAGTTTTCGTCTTTCCGCTTTTGTTTTTCCACGTTCACACTTAATGTTTTTAGGTGGGAATGCAGTACATTTTGTCTACGTCCAAAAAAAAAAAAAAACCAAGCATGTGAGGAAGCCTGGATTGTGAGCCACATTTGGAAAGCCTTTTTTCCTTTTCCTGTTGCACTATTTCCACGTCCCAGAGGAGCCATGATAGGGCATCCTGTTGTTTCCTTTTCTGCTTACAGATGAAGTGGGAGGGGATATTCACACTGCAGAAGCCGGCTGTAGAGCGTCCAGCTGCAGTATAGCAACAGATGACCTTTCTCGTGCAACAGTTCTATAATAAGGCCTGGGTTGCAAGCATCCTTGGAATGGTGCTTTCTCCAGGAATGATAATTAACGTTCACGGATGGTGAAGTCACTCCGAGAAGAGTTCAGCGAGTCCTCTGTTATCAATTTGTGCATTCCGCCCCCCCCAGTCATAACTTAGTGTAAAAAACTGCAGGATTCACACAAGGAAAAATCAGTAACATTGTTAAAAACTTCCTAGGCTGGGTCATTTTGTACTTAAAGGGGGGACCAACTCCAGTGGTATACCTCACTCCAGTGACTAATATATGATTTCTGATCCACTTCTTCCCCTTTTCGTTCCCAGTCTCATAAAGACCTCAACCTCATAAGTTCAACAGCTCCTATAAAAAATGCAGATGGGCAGCAGGGACTGGGGATGGTGGAAGGACATAGACCTAGGGTCAGTGCACACAACCTTCCCATGGGGATAAGACTTGTATAGGAACATAGCAATTTGCCTTGTAGTGAATCTGACCATGGTCTGTCTAGTTCAGTATTGCCTACACTGACTGACAGTAGCGCTTCAGTGTTGCAGACATGGAATCTCCTCAATCTGATTTATATCCTATGCCCTTTTAAAATGTGTTTCTTTGGGGGGGATTTGGTGGTGGTGGTTGTTTTTATGATGTGTTTTGTGGTTTTTATATCTTGATTCTATTCTGTGAACCACCCTGATACCCTCAGGTATAGGGCGGTATATAAATTCAATACATCATCATCACCCATCAATGCTACATGGAGGTGCCCAGGACTGAACCTGGGGTATACATCTGCTATACCACTGAACAACACTTTCTGCCAGTTTCTTGCATCTTCCTACCTGTAAAGCCAAGCAGCATTAACATTTAGTTCTAGGTTGTTGTTTTTTATTCAGATTTCTTTATACTCACCATCGAGAAAATGGTGTATTGTTTGAAGAGGAGAAGTATCATAGAGTCATAGAGTTGGAAGAGACCACAAGGGCCAATTCCACTGTTGGAACAGCTCTTACTGTCAGGAAGTTCTTCCTAATGTTTAGGTGGAAGCTTCTTTCTTGTAGTTTGAATCCATTGCTCCGTGTCCGCTTCTCTGGAGCAGCAGAAAACAACCTTTCTCCCTCCTCTATATGACATCCTTTGATATATTTGAACATGGCTATCATATCACCCCTTAACCTTCTCTTCTCCAGGCTAAACATACCCAGCTCCCTAAGCCGTTCCTCATAAGGCATTGTTTCCAAGCCTTCCAAGTAAAATGTAATATAAATTCTAGGCATTTGGATCATTTCCCTACAAAAGAATTGATAATATCAAGATTTAATGGTTTTATCAGGGTATCTTCCAAACATTTTAAATAAAATCACCTTTTTCAAAGTTTTGGTTTCCAATATATGTGGTTCTGTGATACTGGGAAATTAACAAATCTCTGCTTTGCTGAGTAATTATAAATATCAGTGATATTTCTGTCTTCAATTGCCAAGATCCGAATAGTGTTAAAGGAACAAATGAGAGAACAAAAAAATAGGGATTAGTGGCACACACTTTGGATTCTTGGTACTTAAATAAACTGGAGTGTGTCTAGGAAAAAATTAAACTGGAGACAGGGCTAACTAATCTGGAATTCTTGTCAGTAAGATTACTCAGATTGGCTGCTGCCTGTTCCAAAGATCATTTTTAAAAGCCTATGGTGACTGGAAAATATTATTTTAAAATACTGTGCTTGTGTGTTTGTAACAAAGGAAGGGCTAGTATAAAGAGGATGCACTTAAACTGTTTAAGCAGTAAATCTGTTCTTCCATTAGGTATGGTGTTTGGATGCTATCATCCTGTTACAAGAGCATAGCACAACATTTAACTTATTAGGAATACATTTGTCTTTCTGACCCACTTTTCTAGTATCGTGATCTGCATGGTTCGTAATGTGGGTGATTGTATCTTGGTAAGATGATCATAATGTCCTTGAAACACACTTTGGCCCATCTTCTGAGAAACTGTGTCATGGCATTTGTTGTATGATTTGCCAGTAACACCAATCACAAAACCTGCACTTCAATTCATGTGCCACGGTATGCATTAAACTTCAGCTACTGCAAAAGCTTTGAATCAGTACTAAATACCTAGGGACCATTTCCCCATCCTTCTTGGCTTAGAAGGCTACTTTTGCCATAACTACTAAGAGTTTTTATGCTTTATTTTCTGATAAGGCAGGAGTGAGGGGAATACATGGCCCTCCAGGTGTTGCTAGATCATAACTGGCCATTTATTCCATGCCTCTGTTTTAAGGCAATTAAATGTATTAGGCATGCAGATAATTTAATGTGTGATAGGACTCGGGTGATACATATGGATGCATTCATGCAACACTATCCATGTACTAAGGGACACGGGTGGCGCTGTGGGTTAAACCACAGAGCCTAGGGCTTGCTGATCAGAAGGTCAGCGGTTTGAATCCGTGCGACGGGGTGAGCTCCCGTTGTTCGGTCCCAGCTCCTGCCAATCTAGCAGTTCGGAAGCACGTCAACGTGCAAGTAGATAAACAGGTACCGCTCCAAGTGGGAAGGTAAACAGCATTTCCGTGTGCTGCTCTGGTTTGCCAGAAGCGGCTTTGTCATGCTGGCCACATGACCTGGAAGCTGTACACCAGCTCCCAGGCAATAACGCGAGATGAGTGCCGCAACCCCAGAGTCGGTCACGACTGGACCTAATGGTCAGGGGTCCCTTTACCTTTACCTATCCATGTACTGTACAGTCCTTGCCCAAAGTTCTCACAGTCTGAAGTTTGAAAGTGAGCAGGAAAGGTTCAGGATGGGGAGCAGTTATATGTACTTTTTGTGACTGGACATTGAGACAGAGCAGGGGGTTGTGAGGGCTTCATGGAACAGTAGGTTTTGAGGAGAGCTGTGAAGGAAAATAGGTGACAGTGGCACTACACAGGTGTTCTCAAACCTGGAATTCCATCCCGGGAGTGGCAAAGAAGAATATAAGCCAAGCTACTTTAAGAAAGCAGGAGGAAATCAGTGTGCTTGCTATTTACCAAGTGGTTACATTCCACAGTACACATCCAAATACTTGGTAAGCCCAGTGGCTGTAACATTCTGCCAATTGGTGAAAACTGCCACTCTATTCCACAAATTCTGCAAACGTGGATATGTGGCATATTTTCTCTGTGATTATCTAATTTGGCACACAGATAGTTCAACAATGTGTAAAACCTAAGAGGACATCTGTCACAAATGGAAAAACAATGAACTCATAACAGTCCAAGCAACAGTGCTGTGCGACACAGGAAGGTTTTTCTTAAATGTTTAGAAGTGCTTATAAATAGATAGGTTTCAATCAACAAGAAGCTCATTCAGGCATGCACTCAAATATAGTAGCAGCATTCATTAGACAAACATTTCTGCTAATCCCTGGGCTATGCTAATAAAAGAGTGATCCTTCTAGACTGCAGATAGTTCAACTCCTATTATTTAAGCCTAATGACAATTGTATTAAATTTGAGCAAGTGTCCCACTCAGCTTAAACTAGAGATCTCATTAAAATGGTTGTGGAATAGACATTTCTCTAGCTGAGAAAAATTAAAATGCATGTGAGATTTATGTGGGTTTTTAAAAGCTGTAGAACTTTTCCTCCCCAGTACCTACCGGTAGTTATTCAGAATACCCCATTTGACACACACACACACACACACACACCCCAAAGTAAATAAATTGTATTTGTAGCAACATAATTACCATTGCCACTGGCTCCAGGCAGGACATTGTGTCATACTTGGCACAAAGCCCCAGCTGAGTGCAGCATAACCACATAATACCAATCCTGAAAGAACTTCATTTCTGGGCTGAAATCAAGGTGCAGGTGTTGACCTACAAAACTTGAGAATTAGGTAGCTAATGGAACACCCAAGCCTGTTATCAGCCTGTCTGTGTCCTTAGTTCATAGGAGAGAACCCCATCTCATTCTGCTGCTAGGGGAAGTATATTAAGCGGTGACACAAGAAGGCCTTCTTCATGGTGGTAAACCAACTCTAGAATGCCATTGTCAACTTTATTTACATTCTAGCACCAGGCTAAGCCCCACCTGCTTATTCAAACATTTTGAGTGGTTACTCAGTCACGACTGGATTTACTGCAGAATATCTGTTCTTGCTGCTCATTGTTTTGGGGTCCCCTTCTTTTATGGTTTATTATTTTCATATTACTATTAAAAATTTAACTAAGTAACCAAATGTCAAATCTCCCCACAAACAGGTAGGGGTCATTCACATTATGTGTTTCCTCCACCCTTGCCAGCAGCAGCCAATTATCTGGGGATGGCAGGTCATGAGGGTTGGGGCATTGAAGCTGCAGGTGAGCATCTGAGTATAAATGATCTTGCACATTTCAAAGGAGAGTGGGGAAAACTTGCCACAAGATGCTGGCTTCCGTGGCACTCCCCTGTTGCGTATCATATGTGGATCTGCTCCAGTACAATTAATGTGGCTTAGAGCTGCCTTTGAAGTTGATAACCTTCAGATGTTTGGGACTACAGCTCCCATCAGCCCCAGCCAACATGGACAACAGGCAGACAGGATGGAAGTTGTAGTCCAAAGCATCTGGAAGACACAAGGTTAGGAGAAGGCTGGACCACTGGAGACTCACGCAGAGATAATCCTGTGGAGAACTTGCACTATTTACACGTATACGCATAAGGTTGCTCTCTGGCCTAGTCCTAAATATGGATATTATATCTGACTTGCATTTATGTTTGTTTTTAAAGAAACCTTATGAACAAATTGAATGATTTCTCATGAAAACTGCTTTGTATAAATGTCTCTTTAAGCTTGCTCTCATATTTAAAAAAGACCCTTTGTGGTTTTTAGTTTCTTGTCACCTGAATGCAATTTTCCTTGCCTGCATCATCGCAAAAGATTTTCCTCGTGGCTGGTATCAGCCCCCCTCTTGCCCCCCTCTTCTTCCTGCCTTACTGTAAACTCTAGTGACCTGCAAGTCTTACTCATCTACACCATCCCTTGGCCCAAAACAAATGCAATGATCTCTGCAAAACAGCCAAGATTTGTGACAGCCAGCACAGTATTAATGGCGCTAAAGTGCTTGCTTATATAAAAGGGAGTTGGAATATTTAGAGGCATCACAACTAAAACAAACCATTTAATATCATTAGCAGGGGAATCAGGGAATTAACCCTAGGGTGGCTGCCATTTTCCAGATCTGCTCAAATACTATGTTTTTTCAACCTTAATGACAGGCATGCACCCAAATGTGTCCCCTTTTGGTGCTTCACTGTTTTTGGAGGGCTGCCTGCTTTTGACACTCCCTTACTTTCTACTCAGGTCAGTCTGACTTACCTCTCCACACATATTTTTCACTTTATTTCCCTTTAAGATAATGGTCAAACTGTTGGCAGCTTTGTCTACTATGGAAGGCAGCGGCTGGGGGAGTGGGAGGGGTAGTTCTTCTTCTTTTACTTGGCTTGGATTTTGCTTTTATTGCCCATCCCACAAATGAATCCAGTTCAGTGGCGATGGTCAGAAACCTCTGTAGGACAAAAAAAATGTAATTATTAAAGCCAGCCAAAACAAAATTAATAGAAACTAAAAAGAACCAAATCAGCAAAACCTGTGGTGAACACAAGCTGCCACCTGTAAACTCTTTGCAAACATTGGCTGAGCTACTGCCATGTCGCAGAAGCCTGGGAAGGCAATGTGAACGGTATTCTCATGTTTTGCACTTGAACACACAGTGTTAGAATATACCTATGTGATCCAAGGACATGCAAATATAGGAAAACTAGGCACAGTTTTGTTAGATCTTCTTACTATATTAATTAGAGGTTTGGGGCTTTTGAATAACAAGGCAGTGAAAATGACAGTGTGGACGACTTGGGCAATAAGGCTTTTTATGGTCCAATTACTGTAACATGAAAAAACCTGCAGAGATACTACATTACAGCAATGTTGAAACATCAGCACATACAAGGCAAACGAGCGTATTGTAGTGGCTATAGTATGAATCCAGAAGTCCTGTGTTCGTATCTTGCCTCTCAGGCGCCTACCGTATAGGCAACATGTGTTTTTCCCTTTCGCAGGCAATAAGATGATAATACTGGTCTACAATACAGGATAGAGTAAGTACCTATTAAAGCACTTAATGAACTCCTTTGCTAGATTTGTGCAACAATACTACCTGCTCCTTTGGCTCATGGATATTCAGATCAATGCGCATTTACAGTTTTTACCAGGAACACTTCTGTGAAACCGATATACAGTGGTGCCTCGCTTAACGAAAGGATTTTTCGAGCGAAGCTTGCCTCGCTAGACGAATGCGTTTTATGGAAAAATTCGTCTAGCGAATCGCGGTTTCCCATAGGAATGCATTGGAATTCAATTAATGCGTTCCTATGGGCAAAAAAACCTAAAAAAAAATTTCAATGCATTCCTATGGGATTCGCTAGGCGAATTTTTCGCTATAAGAAAAGACCCGTGGAACGAATTAATTTCGTCTAGCGAGGCACCACTGTATAAACCAATAAAAGTGGCCCAGCTGCAAAGCTGTACAAACTTCAGGAACACGGCTAAGACTTTCTTGTACCAGTAAGCATTTTAAGGTATTGGGAGAGATTTAATTAAGTTGTTGCATGCATGGAACGAGGTCCACTCACACAACAGGACCTCCCCTGTCTCTTCCCCCATGCCCCCTAAAATCTCTGGATGGTTGGGGGGGAAACGCAGAAAAAAGGGAGATGTCTCACTGCAGGAGCAAACCTTTCTCCTTGCACACATACCCCAATTCCTTGCACGCTACATTGAATTCTTCCCAGAGTTCGCTTTTATGATAAATCTTTATTATTCCACTTTCTATGGATTATTTGTATGCTGGTTAGAAATACAAATATGTAAGTGGTCTAGAAATGTCTTAAATAAATCTATAGCATGCACCAAGAAAAGATTAGTTAAAATGCTTGAGGCCCAAGAGAATGGCAGCTCTTTTAAGTATTTTTAGCTCTGAAGTTAGGCAGGTGAGGGCCTGGTAAGTGTCTGAATGTGACACTGCTGTGCAGCCCTATATAACCAACGCTTTGATCTGTTGATTTTGAATGAAATCCCAAAATGAGTGTAATATATTTTCATTTCTGAGACTATTAATAGTTTAGAACTCTTCTAACTATTATCATTTATCAGAGTTAAAGTGTGTGTGTGAGTGAGTGAGAGAGAGAGAGAGAGAGAGAAGCCCAGCATAATGGAAAACGAAAGGGGTGTCTCCACAAATTTTACCCTTTCCATTTGGCAAACCATGTCCTTGACAAGAGTATTGCTTTTTAATTTCCTGCCTTGCTGGTTTGTGCTTATTGCCCTCCCCAATGATCTCAGTTCAGCTCTGAGAGTTGTGCTTTTAGTGCTGAAGAGCAAGGATTGGGATGTTGTGCATAAGTCTCTCCTAAACGTTGACCTCAGTCAACACCCCCCAACTATGAAGTCGCAGTTTGAATACATGGCCTAGAAAACCTGTCAGCATCTGCCAGTGCTTCTGCCAGAAAAAAACACCCCAAAACATTGCCAGATCAGCTCCCCTGCCCAATTTTTTATTCATTCTCTTTTTCCAAAACAAAAATACAAATAAAAATTGGTACTTTGTGGTCTTCCTCTGAGTATACTTGTGGGATGTGAGTGGATGGAAAGGATAATTGGGAAATGAGCACATTCTCTTTTCCTTATATGGCAGCAGAGAATAGATGAACAAGACAACTCTCTCCTTCCAAACCATGCACGACACAACAACAGAGCAAAACAGCAGTTTTTCCTGCATTAGAAAGCAATGTTGCATCACAAAAATAATGCACTTGTTAGGCTCCTTTTTCCTAACTCTGTCATGGCTGGTGTAGAGGGGGAGGTATCACCTGGTTCTGAATCTTAGCATCTCCCCACTTCATGTATCCAGTGCCCACAAGGGTGGCCCCACCCTGTAGTTGGAGAAACATTGTGCAATGTGAATGTAATAATTTTTGTGTGCCAGCTGGAGATTTGAATGGTTCTTCAAGTGAGTGTTACAGGATACCAAGAAAATAGCAGAAGCACTCTCTGGGCATCTCCTCTTCTGCCCATGGTCTTCAAAAAGCTTTATTCACAGCTTCATTAACCTACCCTTTTTTACTTTCTGCATCCAGAACCCTATCCACCGATCCTAAATTTACTTCCTCAACAGTAAGCCCATTCAGAGGGCCTTAACTCTGTACAAAGGTGTCCAGGATTGCAGCCTTAAAATTATCATTGAGTTATTTTCTTGACAGTCCTTTATCTCAAGTTATTCATAAAATTGGCCAGCTACAGTCCCTTTCCAGAGAGCCCTTAAAATGGATCTATCACACCCAGCAAGCATCAGCTTGACACCTAAGTTATAGCAATATTATTTTACTCCAAGGCATCTATCCCATATTTTAAAATGTCATACCTTGACTTCAGCAGGGAAAGATTTATAGTAGCTGTTCCCAAAGGCAAACAGAAGATCCTCCCTAGGCTTCTGTTTGAAGTCTGGTGTAAACACCAAGAGTGCAATGCGAAGGGTCTTGTGAAATGTATACCCCTGTCTTCCCTTCAGCTGCTAACTGAGCTCGACACTTCCAAGACAAGAACCTTTGGAATGGTTTCACTTTAACTGACCTTCATACTCATATGCTGAATATTTTCTAAGATGAAACCTGAGGGTTTTTTTTTATGATGACACTTGGGGCCCTCACAATTATTTTGTGGGGGCAATCGGAGGAAACAACTAGTGATGAGGTAGGTGCCTGCGAAGTGCTAGATTATAGCTTCTTGCAGTAGTTTCAGGTCCCCACACTACCATAGAATCATAGTAGTTGGAAGAGACCACAAGGGCCATCCAGTCCAACCCCCTGCCGAGCAGGAAACACCATCAAAGCATTCTTGACATATGCCTGTCAAGCCTCTGCTTAAAGACCTCCAAAGGAGGAGACTCCACCACACTCCTTGGTAGCAAATCCCACTGCTGAACAGCTCTCACTGTCAGGAAGGTCTTCCTAATGTTTAGGTGGAAGCTTCTTTCTTGTAGTTTGAATCCATTGCTCCGTGTCTGCTTCTCTGGAGCAGCAGAAAACAACCTTTCTCCCTCCTCTATATGACATCCTTTGATATATTTGAACATAGCTATCATATCTCCCCTTAACCTTCTCTTCTCCAAGCTAAACCTACCCAGCTCCCTAAGCCGTTCCTCATAAGGCATCATTTCCAGGCCTTTGACCATTTTGGTTGCCCTCCTCTGGACACGTTCCAGCTTGTCAGTCTCCTTCTTGAACTGTGGTGCCCAGAACTGGACACAGTACTCCAGGTGAGGTCTGAGCAGAGCAGAATACAGTGGTACTATTACTTCCATTGATCTAGATGTTATACTCCTATTGATGCAGCCCAGAATTGCATTGGCTTTTTTAGCTGCTGCATCACACTGCTGACTCATGTCAAGTTTGTGGTCTACCAAGACTCCTAGGTCCTTTTCACATGTACTGCTCTCAAGCCAGGTGTCACCCATCCTGTATTTGTGCCTTTCATTTTTTTTGCCCAAGTGAGGTACTTTACATTTCTCCTTGTTAAAATTCATCTTGTTTTCTTTGGCCCAGTTGTCTAATCTGTTAAGGTCATTTTGAAGTGTGATCCTGTCCTCTGGGGTATTAGCCACCCCTCCCAATTTGGTGTCATCTGCAAACTTGCTCAGGATGCCCTCAAGCCCATCATCCAAGTCATTGATAAAGATGTTGAATAAGATTGGGCCTAAGACAGAACCCTGTGGCACCCCACTAGTCACTACTCTCCAGGATGAGAAGGAGCCATTGATGAGCACCCTTTGGGTTCGGTCAGTCAGCCAGTTACAAATCCACTGAATGGTAGCATTGTCTAGCCTGCATTTTACCAGCTTCTTTACAAGAATATCATGGGGCACCTGGTCAAAGGCCTTGCTGAAATCAAGATAGGCTACATCCACAGTGTTCCCTTCATCTACCAGGCTTGTAATTCTGTCAAAAAATGAGATCAGATTAGTCTGACATGACTTATTTTTCAGAAACCCATGCTGACTTTTAGTGATCACAGCGTTTCTTTCTAGGTGCTCACAGACCGTTTGCTTAATGATCTGCTCTAGAATCTTTCCTGGTATTGATGTCAGGCTGACTGGGCGGTAATTGTTTGGGTCCTCTCTTTTCCCCTTTTTGAAAATAGGGACAACATTTGCCCTCCTCCAGTCTGCTGGAACTGTTCTCCAGGAATTTTCAAAGATTATTGCCAGTGGTTCTGAAATCACCTCTGCCAGTTCTTTTAATACTCTTGGATGTAGTTCATCTGGCCCTGGAGACTTGAATACATCTAAACTAGCCAAGTATTCTTGTACTACCTCCTTACTTATTCTGGGCTGTGTTTCCCCTGCTGAATGATCAGCTCCATATTCTTCAGGTCGGGCATTGTTTTCTTTTTTTGGAGAAGATTGAGGCAAAGAAGGCGTAGAGGAGTTCTGCCCTTTCTCTATCCCCTGTTCGCATTTCACCATCTTCTCCTCTAAATGACCCCACTGTTTCCTTGTTCTGCAAAGGCATTATGAGAGTTGTAATCCAGCCACATCTGGATTACATCTGAAGGCTCGTTGCTCCCGGCGGGCAAGCTCGACAGCGCCCCCTCCATTTCGGCACCCTAGGCCAAGGCCTAGTTTGCCTAAATGGAGGCGCCGGCCCTGTGTAGCCGGCATGACAAAGCTGCTTCTGGCGAACCAGAGCAGCACACGGAAACGCTGTTTACCTTCCCGCCGGAGCGCTACCTATTTATCTACTTGCACTTTGACATGCTTTCGAACTGCTAGGTTGGCAGGAGCTGGGACCGAAAAATGGGAGCTCACCCCGTAACAGGGATTCGAACCGCCAACCTTCTGATCGGCAAGCCTTAGGCTCAGTGGTTTAACCCACAGTGCCAGCCGCGTCCCTTCATTACTTCATAAGCTGTATGTAATTTACTATATAAGCAGCATTTGTCCATTGACCTTGGTAAATTAAATGATAAAGAGTATTTATCTCAGTTTGTGACCAGTATTGGTTTGTCTATGTACTGGTCTCAATTTTTCTAATTAAAAAATTGTAACTTACTGTTATTTTTTGGCACACGGTTAGATTTGAGTTTCAGCTATTTTTTATTAGTTACTAATTACAAATATTTGTATATCACACTTTATTGCCGAATTTCAGGGCAGTTTACAAAATACAATAAAATACAGTGCGATGAAACAGGGATACAAGTCAGGGTTCCTCACATCCAGATACAACACAAGCCACTGGTGTTGGTAACGTATTGGTAATGTAGGATTGATATGCCTGGATTTGTATGTGTTTTTTGCCTCAACCTCAGCATCAGAGCCTTGCTGGATCTGGCCAATGGCGCACCAAGTCCAGCATTCTATTCTCAGAGTGGCCATCTAGATGCCTGGTGGAAATATGGTATGCAAGCAAGCAGCACTGGAGCACAATGGCATTCTGCCCATGTGTGACTCCCAGAATCTAGCATTCAGAGGCATACTTCCTCTGAAAGTGCAAGTAAAGCACAGTCATTGCAGCTAGTAGCCTTTGATTGCCTTGTCCTCCAGTAATTTGCCTCACCATCTTTTAATAACAACATGGAAATACTGAAATATTAGATATTGAAAATATTTGCACCATGGGGAACTATTGAAACTGCGTCAAGTCTCAATGATTTGCATATGCAAGGATAGTAGTGGCTGGCATGTTAATAGGTCTAGCTGCACAGTATTCATCTCTAGGCAACTGTATGTTCAAGTGTATAGAAAACAACTCTGGCTTAGTTAAATATAAGGTGCGCTATGTCTGCTTTATTTATTGTTAATCATGAACTGTTAAAAATACTTGCACCCAACTGGGAGGATGATCAGCCTGACATAAACAGTCTCTAGCCAGGTGTAGCATGTTCAAATTAAGACATTTTATTTACATACTACTAGGAGGGAGGGACGTGTGGAATGAAGGTTAATCAGAGGCCTCTGTATCAAATAACTGCTTATTAAAGCTATACTTTAACCTCCTTTGGCCTGTGTTACTGGGATTATTTGACCTGACTGCCTTCCTTTTTAAACAGACACTCCAACTGATCAGGACAGCAACTACTTGAATCTCAGTGATTTAATTTTGATTATTGGTCTCTCTATAGAGTAATTTACTGCAGAACATACTTTCCAGATTTCCATAATATACCTGGTACAATATTTTTGGACAATCTCAGTGATTATTAATTCAGTCTGCTTCATGAGTCTTCAGTGGCTAACTGGTTGCTGAATACAGAGGAGATGGGTGTTGGCTTGTTTGAAAGCAACATTTCTGACAAGAATTAAGAAGGCATGAAAAATGAAGTGTGAATTAAATCAGCTGAGAAAAGAAGTTCTCTTCTGTGTCAGAACATCTCATGACTGCAATGGTTGGCGACTCCTTACGAAAGGTTGATTCACGTAGTAATTTTGAGAGATTTATTTAATGTAGGAAAATGTTTTATCCCTTACAGGCTGGTCGTCTTCATGTGGAACATGCAGTACGACTTGACCCTATGACTAAATTACCACAAAAACTGTATGCTGGCCCACCCATGGGGTTTTCTCTCACAACTTGATATTTGAGCAAGTCACATGAAATGCTTCACCATCCCCTTTGCAACCCATACATTCAATCTGTGCAATGGGGGGGGGGAACAATACTTTTTTCAGATTTAAAAACACCCCCACAATCTTTAAGACCCAACAGTCCAAGGAGAATATAGCAGCCCTTTCTCAAGTTGTCCTCCCTCTCGTCCACAGTGATCTAAAACAGCTACTTCCTAGCCACAGAAAGCCAGATAATACGGACACAAACACAGGCCCAGCAGCAAACCAGGATGCCAACTTTGCCCCCATATCTACTTGGGCAGCACTCTTACCAAATATAACAATGTCAGACACCACACCATTCACTTGCTCGTTTTCCAGTGGTGCATACCATCATCTGCCAGCAATGCCCATCTGCACTGTACATAGAACAAGCCAGCCTCCACAAAAACAAAGAATGGACATGAAGAAAACATCAGAAATAGCAATCTCCAAAGAATATTGTCAAATACCTGAACACTCTGTGACTGACCTTAAGATGGCCATACAAGAACACAGGGACTTCAACATAAAACTCCAGTGGGAAACTGCTAAATTACAATTTATCAGGCAATTCAGTTATGTCACCGGTGGCTTGAATCAATATTGTTTTGTTTTTATTCACATTGCATTTGATTATTGGCTTACCAATGATAGGTTATTTGTTTTATCACCAATGGTGCCTCAATATATGGTAATCACACTGTTGTGTTAAGTGTTCAGGGTAACTTTTTGACTTTCAGGTAAATGTTGTCATTTAATTTCCCTCTAAATTCACTCCTCCACATGCCACATGTGTATTTGTGCTTGCCAATTCAGGACTGCACAACATGCATCAGATAAAGTGGAGTATAGACCACAAAACTTGCGCCATTTTTAAAAAGTTGGTCTTTAAGGGGCCACAATACTCTCTCTTACTTTTTTATAACATTCACCTATGTTTTGGGTGTGACATCATCATTTTATGTGCTAACCTTGTCTCAAAAAAATATTCCTTTGTGTTATTAATCATTCTGTTTGTTAGTTCAGCTCTCTCTCTTTTTGCTTTATTTTTTCACGGGTTTGGTGGAACAATTTATGGTGTGTTCAAGGAGGATTCCATAGTGACCAAACATAGAAAACTGAGCTCACACTTGGATACACTGTGGTATAATAAAATACTCCAATAAGATTGGCATAGATGTTAGGTAAAATAAAAATGCAAATACTCAGAAGATCAATAACATTCCATTCTTCCTGACCCATAATTTACAAGACACTTGGGACTCGCTTACTAATGAAGATAATATACACTGTTTAGGTATTTTCATTGAAAGCTGGCATTGGTTACACAGATAGTCCAGACATCTTGATTACAAAAAAAAGGCTGAACACAGAAAATGTTTACAGTAACAAAATGGTTTGCATATCATGCTAAGCCATAGTTTGATTTAAACCATAGTTTCACCATGATTATGCCTCACACCCATTATGATGTTTCCTCCCGCCCTCATGGGTACAAGACTTCTCGACTATACAGTGGTACCTCCGTTTTTTAGTGTCTCGGAAGCCGAACATTTCGGTTTTCAAAGGCCAAAAACCTGGAAGTAATTCCTTCCATTTTTTAACATGCCTCAGAAGTCGAATGGCTTCCACTGCATGTTTTTCAATTTTTCCAATTGAACTTGCAGCCAGCCCTTTGCACCTTGGTTTTCGAACGTTTTGGAAATTGAACGGTCTTCTGGAACAGATTACGTTCGAGAACCAAGGTACCACTGTATCATCATCATCATCATTTACATTTGTTAGTTGTTTTATACAAATAAGTCTCAAAGGAATTCATCATGATAAAATACAAAGACAATTAATTTTAAGCCAGAAAGTTTTAAAACAATGTACAATACATTTATAAAATGATCATCCAACAATTCTTACCTCACTACCACTAAAATATCAGCATCACTTAACTACCAAAGGCCTGGGTAAATAAAAATGGCTTAGCTTGGTGTCTAAAAAGAAACAATGATGGCCCCAGAGGCATTTCCTTCGGAATAGCATTCCACAAATGGAGAGCAGGGCCACCACCGAAAAGATCTGCTGTTGTACCTCCCTAAAATTGAGCACATGAATGAGGACCTCTGATTAAGACTAGAAAACTCAGACTGGTTCATATGGGGAGACATGGCCCAGGAGTTACTGGGGTCTTGAGCCAAAAAAAATGTTTTATAGGTCAAAAACTGCTCTTAACCTGTGCTGAGAAACTAACCAGTACCCAATACAGTCAATCCCAAATTGGTATAATATTGTTATGAGGGTTTTTTTGGGGGGGGTGTTGCCATACCTCCCAAATATCTTGGGCTGGCCCTGAAGCTGGCTACTGAATAGATATAGTTTCCAAAGGCAGCCCCATGTATAACACATTACAGTAAGCTAACCTAATATGGCATAATGTTAGGTTCAATATCGAGGCATCTGGTTCAATAGATCTGTTAAGATCTTTGAACACTTGTCCTGTTTAAAATTATTTTTCAAGGTGCATCTAGTTTGTTCTCTAAATCAAGCACTAAAGCTTCCAGAGTCTTTAATGCAATGATTTTCTTTTACGAACAAAATAGACAATAGCACCTCACTATATATTTTATGCTGATTTCACTACAAAAGGGGTATTTCTTAGAATATTTGAATGCTAAGCAGCAGTTCTACTAAGAATCGGAGCTTGGCTGTACTGACCAATAATTCCAATAGTCACCACACCCATGTCATCTAGGTTAATTAAAAACAGAAGATTTTTAAAAAGTGGTATCAGTGGATTTTGTGGGTTTCTGATTTAGCCTCTGCAAAAGTGAATGCAGCGATTTATTTCATACTAGCTGTGTATAGTTGTTTGATTGATGGGTAGCCCAATTCACAACCCAGTTCACCTGAAGCATTTGGATTTCAGCCAATTCAGTCCCATTGGCTTCAACAGATCGTTTTAAATGAAAAGCCTTTGGCTTAATCTGGTTGTGGATTTGTCTGTAAAAATAAAAGAAATTATGTATACTGTACTTGTCAAGCAATTTATTTACAGAAGTGCTGCCCAGCATATATATTTGGTATCAGTATTTATTTAAATTTTTTGAAATGCACCTTTTGTGGTGTGGGTTTTGTTTTTACAAACTTCAGAAATCTTTCCAAAAATTTAAAGTGCTGAGAGGTATAGGTTTCTGTCCTGCTAGCTTAATGCCACAAGCCTCATTTCTGATATTTTGTACCCTGGTTCTCCAGCCAGGGATATGACATTAAGCTGGAACAATACTGATGGGTTGCAAAATCACATATACCTGTTACTCCTAGAGGATTAATGAAAACATACAAGTAAACAATAACATAGAAACATTGAAATTGTTACGGCTGTTAAAGCTCTGCACAATTTGGGACCACAATACCTTCTCTGCTATGAGCCGGCCTGACTAAAGTTAATCAACAGGTGCTCTCCTGTGTGGCCCTAATTCACATCTGACTGGAATGAAGGTTGGAGAGTGCAACTCTTCCCAAGACATTTTGGCGCCTGAAGTGAACAAAATGGCCGCCCCCTGAGTCAGGGAAGAAGGGGTGAGTGAAGAAACAAGTGGGGAAGAATCAAATCAATCTTATTCAATAGTTGAAGTGGGAATCATTGGCCACTGGGGGGAAGAAGGAGCCCACTCTGTATCATACTTAGGGTTGCCAGACTCAAGAGAGGACAGGACTTCTGTGCCTTTAATGGCCCTGCTCTCTTTTGAGTCTGGAAACCTTAAAGAGAAACTAGCAGACCCTTTGCTTGGAAATTAAACAAAGGGTCTGCTGGTTTCTCTTTAAGGTTTCCAGACTCAAAAGAGAGAAGTGCAATTAAAGGCACAGAAGTCCTGTCCTCTCTTGAGTCTGGCAACCCTAATCATACTAGGTGGATGCAGAACCCAGAGGGTAGCCCCATCACCTTCTCCCTAGAGGTGGAAGGAGACCAGCAGTGCCTTATATTCACCAAGAGGCCACTGTAGAGGTGGCATTGAGGGGGCACTGCTGAGCAAGTGGCAGAACCACGTCCAAGGAGCAGGCCACAGCCATTGCTGCCACTGTGGCAGCATCAGGGGGCGGTGTATTCCTTGGAGGCCTGATCTGCTGCCTCTGCAGATCCTACCACCTAAAGCAGGCCTCCTCGTTTTGTCTCATAGGGGGCCCTGGCCATCGCACTGGCCACACCCAAGCTCTATGGCTTCTCTTTCGTTCTTATTCTGCTCCTTTTATTGGATCTATCAGCTACTCTTCTGTTTCTTCTTTCTTTTTGATGCTGTTTCTTTTTTTTGGGGGGGGGGGACTATTTTAAAAGAAAAGGGGAGGCGCAGGTGGGGATGTGTTGCTGACCTGCCTTCCAAATGGTCCAGTGCTCCTGCTTCTGTGTGTGGACCATACCAAGCTCCTGCTACCTTGACCACCACCCCCTTTAAGTGGCAGCAGGAAGGCAGGCCAGCAATGCAGCTGTTATACCTCACTGGCTGCTACTGGATATGTTATAAATGTTTTAAACAAAGTCATTTCTGTTTTATATATTTATATTGATTGATTGATTGATTGATTTTAAACTACTATAAAAAATGGGGACTTTTAAAGTCCTGTGTACTATTAAAAAGTTAACCTCAGTAGAACTTTTCAGTTAATCTATCCACAACCGCAAGGTCCTGAACAACCCCAAGGCATATTTAACAGGGATTTAATAATTAGCAATTACTAGTGATATGGGAACTAAATAATAAATCTATAGTTTTAAACTGTGGTCTTATTTAGGCCTAAGTGAACCTATTTGTCCTCATATATCACCAAATGTCATGAACTGGCAGGGTGATGGGGAGGAGAAAGAGGAGACCCCCCGGGTATAGGGTGGTATATAAATTCTAATAATACTAATAATAATAATAATAAATAATCCTGGCAAGGGATGTAACCAGGACTGGGACACCCCGGGGGAAGGTGGGGATGGGGAAGGAAGTACTCACAGGGTGATGGGAGGATGGCGAGGGGATGGAGGTCAATACACAGGAAGCAGAGCAGCAGTACCCATCACCAGAGCCAGGGGGGCCCCTGTCCCCATGAACACTGTGAGCTCTGAGGTGCAGGGAGCAGCGGGAGTGGCGCTCTAGAAGGCTGAGACAGGCAAGGGCCCACAGCCCAGCTCCCTGCTAGGCCAGCAGGTGGGGCTCACTAGCTCTGGGAGGAGGGGTGTGATTCCTCAGCTGGAGTAGGCTTGGAACAGGTGAGGGTCACCTGCCTCATCAAGCCCAGGTGCTGCAATCAGCGTGGAGATGACAAAAGGGAAGCAGAGCTGAGGGGGCTGTGTTTGGTCAACTGCCCATGTTGATGGGCCTTGATTTGGGTGTTTCTGGACCGCCACAGGACTGTGCTTCGGGTTTGACTCTGGACTGTATCCTGACTGCAGGACTTCAGACCACCCTGTTTCCCAACCTTTGGACTTTGCTTGTGTGGCTTGACCCCTGGACTTTGGACTTAACATACTGACTTGCTGCCAGGGGTTCAGAACACCCAATCAGCGGAGGTGTCCCATTTGGAAGCAGATTTGCAAATGGAACTAGAGAATGAAGATTTGCTAAAATAAAATAAGCAGGCTATCCAAGCCTTTTATTGTATACCCTATAAAAGAATTACCCTATAAAATCATTCTGTATTTTTATATATTCTTTCCCCTTCCCTTGAGGTGGTTATTTTTGGCAGAGAAAATAGCAGGAAGGGGAAGGGTTAAGTATCCCCTTTCTCACACCATTCTTCCATTTAAACTGGGAGTCTCCAAGGGCTGCATTTCATTTTAAAAATACTGTCTGGTTCGACCCTGATTTTTTAAGGTTCTGGCGGGCATTTTACTGTTATTATTCTACGTAACAAGTTTTTATGTTTTGCATTATTTTCTCCATGTCATGGTCTGCATTTAATTGACTTTTGTAAAACATTCTGCATTTTAATTCATAAATATAAAAGCTAAGTATAGTCTTAAGCTTACTAAGCTTACGAAGTTTAGTTTAGAGTTGTCTGCTTCTTTGTGACCAGCAAAATACTTTTCCTTGCTTGAAATAATTTAAATTGTGCTGTGTTCCTAAACTTTGTGGTTAACGGTAATTTATTGCCATTTGATTTAGCTTTATGGTAGTCTTCTGGCAGAAGCAGTGATAGCAGCTGGAAGACTGCTCTCCCCCTTCCCCCATAAACTGGCATTTGACGATATTGAGATTTATTTTTAAAAACCTGCATTGTGCATTTTGATCTAACAATGTTAAGCTTACTTTTCCTTTTAGAAAACCTTTTGAATCTGACAGTCCAAGACTATCTCTAAATACAAACCAAAAGTTCTGACATCTTGATCTCTTATGCAACTGGAGCACAGAAATAACTGAGTTATAAATAAAGATGTTTTGACAGGGATTATTGATCTAAAGAGAGACTAAACTGGAAAATGTGTCCTTACTTTTTGCCATATTGATATATGACATTGTCAAAGCCTAGGTCAGATAGAATGGCCTCTCAAGTTATCCAACCATGGCACCATGTTTTGTGTAATCCACTATGGGGATCAGCTAATTAAAGACTGAGGCCGCAACCATGCTCTGTAGCCATAAGGGAAGAGTTAATTACAACTTATTTTTTTGCCTTTTTGTCTTTATTTATAGCTATTAAATCATAAATCCCAAAGTAACAGTGGGTGTGTCAACAATGATCATTTGCTATACACCTGCTGTAGCTGTGTTTTCTTCAACTATATTTCTGCCAAAATAAAGGCATGATAATATGGTTTTGATTAAAAATCTATTCAGATCAACTGTTGAATCGGTAACTTGCCCTTACTGCTCTTCCTCTTCTTAACACTCAGCTCAGGATGTTTTGTTTACTTTAGTTTAAAATGATAACGAAAATGTTCTCCAACCTTGGGTCCTTAGATATTATTGCACTACAACCCCCATTCCAACAACGTCTGGGAACTCAAGGTTGATGAACATTGTTTAATTACCACAGTGATCTCTCTAAATTTTCAATTTCAGACAATTCTTCCTTCCAGAGAAAGAGCTTGTCTCTGGCTACTATCCTTTGTTCTTACATAACTGTAGGAAACTAGGTTCATACGCTGCAATGGAGAGACTGTGTTCTCTGACAAGGAATAATGACATCTGCTAGAAATAAAATAGAGTGCATTGGATGCTATTCATTTTCTGAAACTCCTATCTGGAGAGCTGCTGAAATCCATAGCTTAGTTGCATGTGCTTCACATGCTTAATTACTCCATTTCTCTACCATTCTTCCTCCAGTGAGATCAGAGTGGCAAGGTTGACCTCCCCTTCCAGTTTTATCCTCACAACAACCCTGTGAATAGGCTTGGCTTAGACATAAAGAGTGGCTGGCATTCAGATCACTACCAGTGAGCTTCATGACTGGATGGGAATATGAATCTAGGTCTCCCCAGTACTAGACCATAGGAGCCAACTCCTAGGGGCCGAGGTCCCTTCACCCCCCAACAAAACATTTGAGGGGCTCAAGGTCCCCCAAAGTTGATGGGTATCGCCATTCAAATTGGGCTGTGTGTGTGTGCTGCGTCTTGTGATCAATTATGCAGGGCGGGGGCTTACCTGGGGTACCCCTATGTCAGAGGTGGCAAACCTTTTAGAGTCCAAGTGCCCAAACTGCAAACCAAAACCAACTTATTTACTGCAAAGTGCCTAAAGTTTTTGAGCTTTTTTTGAGGGGGGCTCCCCAAAGTTGAGCTTTTCGGGGGGGACAGAAAAAACGCTGCGGTTCTCGCCATCTCCCTCCTTCTTCCCCCCTCCCACCGGGCGCGCTCCCTAGCTAGCTCGCTCTCAGGCTGCTGCGATGGGGAGGAGGACGGAGCAGCTCTGAGGCCAGGTGAGCAGCGGCAGCCAGGAGGAGAGGGAGAGCCTCCACCCCTGATACTAGAGCAGTCTTTTATCACTATACAGTACATACTGGCTCATTTACTTAAGCATGATTTTACTCTTAACTATACCCTACTTTTCTGTAAACTGCTTAAGGCGCTTTAAAGTGCATTTGAAACTAAAAATTTCATTTCATTTCATTGTTTTTATTTTAAACATCAACAAAATTTCAACAGCTGTTGAAAATAAATTCCTTAAGCAGCTGCTCTAAAACAACAGATTTATTATTATTATTATTTGAAGAAAAGCCTGATTCTGGTTGCATGGTGAAAAATCAGTGAAGGACCTCTTTGGGGTAGGTATTTAACAATCTAAGTGCTATAGATCAGGGGTAGGCAACCTACCGGTAAGGCCCGTGGGCCGGATGCAGCCCAATAGCCTTGTCAATCCTGCCCACGAGCAGTCCAGGAATCAGCGCGTTTTTACATTAGTAGAATGTGTCCTTTTATTTAAAACACATCTTTGGTTATTTTTTTGGGGGGGGGTCTGCCTGGTGTTTTTACATGAGTAGAATGTGTGCTTTTATTTAAAACCCATCTCTGGGTTATTTGTGGGCCATAGGAATTCGTTCATTCCCCCCCCCCTCCAAATATAGTCCATCCCACCACATGGTCTGAGGGATGCTGCTATAGATGAACAGTCCTGTCATAAATCCCCATCCCCTGTATTGAGACAGGGCAGTCCTTAGGCCCTTGCCTGTTAAAGGAAGCATGTTGGTATGTGATACTTAAATATTCTTTAAAAAATTATTTGAATTATTGATCCCTGGTTTTATTCTACAGGGTGGAATGGGTAAATGTTGTTTGTTTTGTTTTAACCGCCCATTATTGACTTCTTCTTCTTTTTTCTACTTACTGGTAGAAAAAGTCATCACCCAAAGCCTGTGCAAAATCTATCAGCTTGGTGCTGTTATTTTTAACATCCATGGACAAAAGGTCACATAATTCTTTTTGAAGCTAAGATGGTCAGAGCAGATGTTAAAAACTTTAAAAAGGAAAAAGGTGGGTGGGTTGGAAGGCAACTATCAGGACAATTTTGGGTAGCATGCTTTTCTAGAATTAGCAATGTGTCCTTTAGAATCTTCCATAACCTGGAATAGCTGTGAGTGTTTTTCTTTGGATGCCAAGTGACAGCCAGTGATGGGTGAATCAGCCATGCCTCTCACTTTGATTTCCAGCATTTTATAGCATATTTTTACACGCCGCCCTAATCTGAGTGGTGCAAATTTCCAGGGGTTTAGGCGCTTTCCAAGGGTTCATGTTTCCTTTGGAAATGAGGCACAGCAGAGATGGTGATGTCTTTATGATGTATGTGCAATAGGCAACATTGCATACAAAAATGTATTTATTAGGCGAAATTCTCCATGAAAATGCTGGTGAATTTTCAGGGAGGCTTCTAGACTTCTTTAAAAAAAAAATACAAACAAAAATAATAAATTACTCTGCATTAATTTATTTGGTGCATTTAAATCCCACCCTTCTTCCCTCATAGATACTGTCTGGTTCCCAGGCAGTTTCTTATCCAAGCCTTCATCATACCCAAATCTGACTGCATCAGGTCCTCTCAGACCACACCCTAGGGCCATTAATAGGAATATTACTTTGCAATTATGATCTATTATTATTATTTATTTACTTATATCCCAACTTTTCTCCCTGACAGGTACTCAATGCCTTATACACCTAAAATGGAAACAGCCAAAAACATAGGGAAAGAAGTGCATTTTTTTAAAGCAATTAAACATTATGCTTTACAGATCTATGGTTTAATTACAGATACTGATAAATCAATAATACAAATCCTGTAACAAAAATATTAGAACATAAGAATTGCTTTGAGGATCAGGCAAAGATCCATGCAGCCCAAGTGTCTTTTAGAACCTAATAAGCATTCCATGAAGGTTGAGTGATTATGAGAACAAGACCTCACAGTGGGACAAGACCTCACTGTGGTTCCTTACAAATATTAATTTTGGGGAAGGGTAAATGGGTGAAGTCATTCTCCATCAAGGACTCACCATCATTGCTGTTCTCCCCTCTCCCCTCCCCCTCGTACTCATACTAATCTTCAAGGTTGTTGCTTAAATCTTTTTTTCCATCTGGATAAGGTGACTATGAAACATCATGGCCGGTGATCTGTGACTGTAACATCCCTAAAAGAGACACATTTCCACACCCCTGCTTTAACCCCTTTTTATTTTTAAGGAAGGGTTCTGCCTTTTTATTATTATTATTATTTCTCCCAAGGAAGTAACTAACTAAATGTATTTTGCCTTCCTAGGACAAAGCATATGGAAAAAGGCTGCTCACAAAGTAAAGAATAATATGTATGTATTATCGCGCATTTAAAGTACAATAATTTACAATAAAACAGCAGACCAACACAGAAATAAAACTGCATTTAAAAAAAGGACACTTCAGCGAACAGTTTATAAATACATAATTGCAAGCTCTAAGTGGAAAATGTCAACAGGAACAAAATGGTCTTAAGAACCAATTTTAAAATAGGCAATTAGGAGGCTGGCTAGCTGAACTTCTCCTGAGAGACTTTTCTATAATTTAGGCATCACAACAGAGAAGGTTGTTGCTCTTTTCCATACTAACTACACTTCTCAAGGCTAGTCAAAGACATTTTACAAGATGGTGACCTTTCAATTCCACAGACCAGAGTCACCTGGACTGGAAGTCACCTTTTTCTTCAACACTGGTGTGACAGATATCAATCAACCTCTTGTCAGTGCACTATGCCAATCATATGGGGTTCCTTTTTCAGTTAGCCTAAAGTCTTGCAGAATCTTCTTTCTCAGTTCAGCTCATCTGTTGGTGATTTCCTATGTGGGAACAAATACCTCACCCATTCCAGTTCTGCTTTGAAGTATTTATTGAAGAATTAACACTACAGCTTGTATAACTACTGGCCTAAGGAAAATAAAATAGAACAATATACAGAGAAGCATTCTTCTTCTCTGCTCTTCAACCATCTGGACAGAGTGACCAGCACACTCTTTCAGAGGTTGTCTCATACAGAAGTTTGTCACTGGGGAGAAAACTTGTTGGTAGGATCAGACTTGCTAGGGGCAAAACTATTCAAGGATAATTTCAAGTCACCTTTTAGACTACACCAACACCTCTACCACATCTTGGAGGGACAGATTTAGGGAAGTGTGACTGGTTCCGAGCTTGGCTCAGGATGGTCTGAATTGGCACACGATTGGCCCTCTCCCCCTGCCACCTGACTAACATAGGACCATTAATTTCAATGGGTCTATTCAGAATATGGCTATAACCCTTAATGTTATTTTCAACCTTACATGCAAATTAGAAATGTTACTGTTTTACGGGTGTTAGGATGGAAACAGGGGGCAGACAGTCTTTCACCTGCTAAATAAATCCCACAAGGTGGTCATAAATACCTTGTACTTCGTTGTGTCTGCCAACAGTTCACAAAAGCCACTAAGCTTGGCGGGGGGCTTGCCAAGTAAGATTGTACATAGAAGCTGCTGGCTTAGAAGCAACAACACAGTATGTTGGTGCAGACAGGCGTTTGTGTTAAAGGAACATTTATTGCTCAGGTTAACAGTGCAATTCTGTTGCACCCAATGTTAACAAATGTTATGTTGAATGCTCAGAATGAAGGGTTGTGAGTCGACAGTATGACCCTGCTGTTTTATGCTTCCTTCCTTGTGCAAAGCTGCCCCAATAAATTTGGTGTTCCAATCTTGAATAGCCAAAGCAGCTCAAACCCCCCCCCCCAAAGTGTTGGAACCATTTATCCCCTTTCCCTCTGCAAATGTGGAAAAGGCAGAAGGCTGATGAGAGCAGCCTTTTGGATTGTAAACTTCCACCATCTGAGACTTCTATGCTAAATAGCAGGTCTATGTTTGCATAACTGAAAACAAGGGCCAATTAAATTTTATTTCAGCAGGGAAAATACTCCAATCCATTCATTTTCAATCTATTAATTTTTGTCTGTTTTTAGGAAATAGTAGAATACCAAGCAAGCTAGTGGTTGCTCCAAGCTCACACTGCATGTCCCCACTTTTTTTTTTTACAAAGCCATCCCTACAAATAATTTAGGAACTTTCACCACTTTGGAACTAACCTGACTGCTCTATGGAAAATCACATGAATCTGACCTTTGCAGAAGTGTAAGTAAACCATTTTAAACTTACCAAACATGTGATCTTTTTCTATGCTAGGGGAAGTGGAAAACTTTGGAAGGTATATTTTAAAGGTCTAATAGGCTATATTCCCAGGCTTTACTGTGCTTCATATTTTGTGATTTTAAATCTCTGCTGGCGTTCTCTCACCAAAGAGTACTTGCACCAAACCTGGGTCTTGGCACCCAGGGAATTGTCTTTTTATGCATATTTTTTTCTTTCCCAGCCAATAATAGCAAATAAGCTTCATTGTTCCCCTGAAATGACAAAATGGCTGAAGCAAACTATGATTTGAGGCTGGCACTCAGGAAACATAGGCAAACATGCCAAGTGATTTCATCATTCTCCAATAGTGTGAATGATTATTTTAGAAATCTCCTTCCTCTAGACTTTTGTTGCTTTTTTTTACTATGTTAACCCTGTGGATGATTTTTCCGAGGGAAAATGCCGTCTTGCCTTTTTCTCAAAACGTGTGTGTGTGTGTGTGTGTGTGTGTGTTTAATGTTCTCCTTTCTGCTCCAGTGACTGCACAAAGTGCTATTATCTGTTTCTCCCTGAGCATTAAAGCAATTCTTTAAGTGATAGACCTGCCCAGAATGTTTCTTTTATCATTATGAGACTGCCGGTTGTGATTGCTTTTGGTAGCAATTTTATGATTGCCTAGGCATGTGGACTAAAAAAACTTGTTTTATTTAAAAGGAATGCACTTTTGCATGGTGTAATTAGACTGGGATACAAATACCTCTCAATAGGACACATTCTTGTAAAATGATTTAGTGTCCCAGCTGGGATTTGACTCCTAGAGAGATTTCCAGATTTGATGCTTACTGATGTTGGTTCATGTTTAGGGAAGAGAGAGCAATGTTACCTTGTGAGAAAAGGCAGTTGAGGGTAAGGAGTGGAATGGGGGGACGCAGTGGGGAGAAAAATAGTCTTGATTTTCCCAACACTGGCTTGATGCATCACAAATGACATATTAGGGAATAATATTGCTTTCCTCTCTGCTGCTCATTCTATAACAAGGTTTCCCAAATGTGGGTCTCCCATCATCCCTGACCACTGGTCCGTCTAGTTAGGGATGACGGGATTTGTTGTCCAAAAACAGCTGGAGAACCAAGTTTGGGAAACCCTGATCTATAAGAACTAAGGAGACAGCTTTGTTGGATCCATGAAAAGTAAGGGACTTAAAGTGGACTTCATACAATGACCGCTCAAAAAGGAGAAATGCATCTCGCACATGCTACAGATTAACAAGGGAGCGCCCCGACGAAGCAGCGGCCATGGGAGGGGCCAATCGGCCCCCCCATGCGTTGCCGCCGCCGAAAAAGGCTGAATGCTCTAGCGCCCGTTTATTAAACGGGCTGAATGACACTAGTCAAATGAATAAAACGCAAGCCATAAATAATTTATAAACTAAACATATACTTATTTATATATGCAAATATGCCATTATGGCTCATTGAATGTATACCACGCAAGATTGTACAGTATCTTCAGCAGTAGGGACATGGGTGGCGCTGTGTCTAAAACACTGAGCTTCTTGGGGTTGCAGATCGGAAGGTTGGTGGTTCAAATCCCTGCGACGGGGTGATATCCCATTGCTCTGTCCCACTTTCTGCCAATCTAGCAGTTCAAAAGCACACCAGTGCAAGTAGATAAATAGGTACCGCTGTGGTGGGAAGGTAAACGGCATTGCCGTATGCTCTGGCTTCTGTCAGTGTCCTGTTGTGCCAGAAGTGATTTAGTCATGCTGGTCACATGACCCGGAAAGCTGTCTGTGGACAAACGCTGGCTCCCTCAGCCTGAAAGCGAGATGAGCTCCGCAACCCCATAGTCGCCTTTGACAGGACGTAACTGTCCAGGGGCCCTTTACCTTTTAACTGAACAAAAGAAGAACAAAGCAATTTGTAGATACAACAATTGAAATGACCCCAGAGTTCCAAGTGCAGGTCCCAATCAGAGCAACACTTAACAGTTCCTTACAGGCACTCTTTCCAAAAACATCTGATGGTAGAGCAGGAACCTGGACAAATCTGCAACTCCTGAAGCAGGCAAAACATCCAGGCCTCTTCCAAGCTCTCTGCCTTCTCCTCCAAGCTGGTTTCCAAAATTCTCCTACAAGAAAAAGGTTAGTGAGCATGCTCACCTGTTGTGGAGAAAAGGGGAGGGGTCAGATTATAGGCCCTCTGTTGGTTTTTACAATGTCTCTTCCCTGCTCCTAATAAGGATTGCAGCATGGGTTACCCATAGATGCAAATTTATAAATAATTGCTATGCTTTACAGGCTTTTGTTTATTTGTTTAAGTTGCTTATATACTGCTTACCTAGTGAAGTTTCTAAGTAGCATATATAATTTTTTTAAAAGTTTGCAGTAGATTTATCAATTGAAGTTAAACAGAAAAACAGAAAATGTCCTTAAAATTACCTGCTGAAATAGGAAGGTTTGTTTCAGGTGCCTGAAATTTAACAAGGAGGAGTCTAATCGCAGCGAGGAAGAAGTGCCACAGAATTAGGTCTACAATACTGAATGCACAGCTTCTCCCCCATCTCTAGTGTAAATTAATAGACATCTAAAGCAAAAAAATCTTGATTATTATTCCTCCCTACCCATCTGTGCAAGTGATAGCCATTTGTTTGGTCCTGAAACACATACTTTCCTATGCCTAATCATTATATTATATGATCTCTCTCACCTTTGCTCGAATAAGTTTACTCTTTCACTGGCTGAAACTGATTCCTTGCAGTTCGCAAAATAGAGTACATATGGGGCTGCATGTGACTTTGCCGTGCAACTATGTGATAGCGAATGCCAAAAGGGGAGAAACACGTGGAAACAAAGCATGGTTTTCAACTTGCAGACCCTTGAGTTAAATTTAAGTGAGCACATATGGGGGTAAGTGGCAGAACTGAAATATGACTAAGGGAGGGGGTGGTATTTCAGAACTGGAAATCATAGGAATTTTGATCAGCAAGATGGAAACCGGGGGGGTTTCAGCTTCATTCTTCTAGAAAGAACCCAAGAAATCAAACAACAACTTGGATGTGCTCAGAATAGCCGTGCACATCACCCACAGAAATATATATACATTTTGCCTGGGTCCAAACACAGATGGAAAAATGTTAGGCTTTCAATTCCAGGCTCTGGAAGGACCCATGGTTCAAATGTGCATTTCTTTTCCAGGGGTGAAAATCCATCCCGCAAGTTTGAGGCAGATTCTGGCTATGCATGGTGTTGACTGGCAGGGCCCCTAAAATGTCATCAAGAAGCCTTCCTGCCCCTCCTGTCCTAGACCTGCTTTGTACTTAGCAAAAAATCCATATATAGATGTACAGATATAGTAAGAGAGAGCAACAAATGAATGCATGTGTTCATTACTATTCTTGCAACACTTTGAAATGGGGGAAGGGCAAGACTGAGCTAGTATTCAGTTCACTGTTGCAACTGAAATGACAGGTATATGTGTTTTGAAGATGGAAAACAGGGACACACTGTGAGCTCTCCTTTATTATTAGGTTTGTCTTCACCCCTAAAAATTGGTTAATTTTTGGTTGTATAAGAAAGATTTATTCATTTATTGTTGCAACAAAGATTATTATTGTTTTCTTTTTTTTTCTTTTTTTAAACATACTTTTTATTAATTTTACAAAATACAAAAAAAAAAACGGTACATACATAAACACCTTTTCCACCTCCTTCCTACCCACCCACATGGGTCCTCCCCTGCCACAGAAGTATCCCATGCATGTGAACAGTCAGAGATGGTCCATTTTATGCTTGGATTTCTGTCCTCCTCCCCCTCCCCTGACCCCAAAGCCCCCCCCTGCCACCAGGGAGCTCCAGCAAACCAGGGCAGTACGCAGGAGGCCATCCATCCAACCATCTATTGTCATACCAAAAAAGGAGAAAAATAGAAATAGAAAAAAAGAGAGAAAAGAAAGGGCAAAAAAAGAGAAAAAACAATACAAAACAGAATTTTTTTTCTTACATTCATAATTGTAAAACCATATTTTGTGGGCTTCCCCTCCCCCCCCTTCCCCGGTTTTCATCCCTTTTTTATCATCTGCAACAGTTTCTTAGTTTATAAAAATACACCTTTGTATCTTATACAACTTATAAATCAATTGTTAACATTTTCATCTAATATTCAAATCACTGAAAAATCAAACTCCCATTTTATTTTCCCGTGCCTAATTTTTTCTCCCTCTATAAGCCTCCATATTTTCACATTTTCCAAAATCCATTCACTTTTAAAACTATTACTATTCTCAATTTAACCTTACATCCCCGATTACCGGCTCCACCCCCCCAATCCAGCAAATTCCATAATCAGCAGACCAGTTATAAACCTGTTAATCCATCCTTATAATCACAACATCACTTTCCCTTCACCCCACCCCCTGTTTACAGTCTTTTGCCATCCAGGCCACCATACAGGACCCCTGAATTTCTTCTCTTCTCTGCATATTTTTTCCTTCTTCCCTGTGGGCGTTCTGGAGTTCCAATAATACCAATCGTGCCCCCCTCAAAAGCAGGGCACTCCATCCAACTTTTTGTAGAGTAAAAGCATCATTTTTTTCGTGGTGTGCTTCATTTTGTGTTGAATCATCACAGTCCTCATCTTCATCTTTTCCTTCCAAATCACAGTCTCCATCATTGTCATTCTCACATTCATCTTTTTCAGTGTCAAAAGCTTCATCTCCTAAAAAATCATATTCTGCCATCACCATCTGAAATTTTTGCTGTAACTCTTGCCGTCGTGTCTCCTCTTGACATAGCTCTATTCTTGTTTCCCACATTAAGGTCAAAACAGACCGCTGGAACTCAGGGGAACACTTTTTTGTTGACATAATTCAATCCTGCCAAGATCAAAACTTGTCACGTGGGGTGGAATATAATCACAGTTTATTTTCTCGACTCCATTTTATCAAGCTGGCTGCATTCTTCAAGTCTTATTAACAATAAAGTTCGAACTCACATTTCACAAACATTTAAACCAAAAAAAGAAATTCCACAAAGTCCAGAAATACAAAGTGGAATAAAAATTGACTTATAAATCCTGATCAACTCACTGGGTTGTCTGGGCTGCCGGCTCCCGAGGGAAAGAAAGGTTTTTCTTAGTCTTTACCTCTTGTTGCAGGGCAGTCATAAACCACAGTCTCTCTCCCCTTTTCACCCTGCATCAAAGGGGAGATTCTCTTTGATGCCTTTGAGGGATTCTTTTGAATTGCAAATCTTCTGTTTACGGCTTCGGGTTTCTATTTACTGTCTCTTTTGTTGCCGTGGGGGGGGGGGTGGCTTCCTCTTTTCTCCCCTCTCTCCCAGATCCAAATTGTTTTATAATCCAAATCGTGAGGTTACTTACAGTCTTTTCCAATCGTTTTATTTTCGGAAGAATCCAGCGCTCTCCGCCTTCGGCTTGAAGCTTCTCCCTGCTAGAATAACGTTGCCGCTCAAAATGGCCCCCGCGACTTCTACCCTCCTCGCTCCGGAGCTCTTATTAGAGCTAACCGAAGAGTTGGGGAGTCCGGATTGGGGCTGTGCCGAGCAAATTGCCCCCGGGACGCCCTTCCCGAGGTTCTAAGGGGCGCAGCGTCGCTCTCGCTGCCCTCCCCACTCCTAGCAGGGACGGGCCGTCTCGGAGACGAGACGAAACCCCGCCGATCGGCGCTGGCGCTGAACCCGGAAGCCCAGATTATTATTGTTTTCTGTCCTATTGCACCTTTGTTCTGCATTAATATGCTTAGGGGTGGAAAATTTTTGATTTAGTACACATTTAAAGGCAAATCTTTTGCCACTTTTTGAAACAATATGTGAACTGAAACACAGATGTCCTTTGAAATTTGCACATCTGAATTTCACATTGCAGTTCTCCAACCAGTTTTTACAAAAAACCTGCATATGTTAGGGAAAGCTGTACATAAATATGAAAATAAAATACGTGCATTATATTATGGAAAACTACTTGCAGAAATGTGTATATTAGTCAAAACTGCATATACAAATGTGTGTGTTAGGAAAAACATCATGCTAAAATCTGGTGAATTTTCATGAGGATTTTTTAACAAACAAAAAACTTGCAAATCGTTGCAAAATGTGAAGAACTTAATTTAAAACTGGAAAAGATAGAAACTGAGACAAGCAAAACTGAAACAGGTCCACCCCCAAACGTGCTGTTCACTGCTGTGAGGGCCTTTGGGTTAAAAAGCACCATACTGTACAGTATAACATATCTTAACATAACATGTTTTAAAGAAGAAAAATTCTCCCCACAAAAGACCATTAAATCAACAGTCTAATATTATCTAACCACAACACTGCTTAAAGCACCAGCATCCTCAGTCCTTCCTCACAGGAAAGGTGCCAGGATCTGATCATTGTCCACAACCATATTTTGCCCTTCTTTAACATGTATGCTGTAAAAGGGGGGAAAGAGTTTGAAGTTCATCCTCGTCCTTTCTTAAATAATTGGGCCCATTCTGTGAGAGTTGACCTTCTCAGTCATTCCCTTGTTTGTTTGAATTAAACTAATGAATTCATAAAATATCCTATACAATTTTTCAGTTGCCCGCAAGTCTGAAAAGCTACATTTCCCCCCAGAAAGAAATAAGACCACTATAAAGAGATTATTTTGTGATAGCCTTCAAAGCATATGATGCAATTCCATCAACTTCAATTGCTCTTAAGGGAGACCCAAATTATGATGGTATAATTCACTTTCAAGAGGCCTGCTGATAGAGCTCATTAGTTTAATTCCACACATTGTGCTTATTGAATATATAAGTAATTTGCTACTCGGTGAGCTGTGAACTGTGACTCTACATTTTCTGGGCACCTTCCATCTCCTTTTTATTTTTCAGCCTAGACAAGTAGATCAGAAAAGAGCAGAACATATCAAAAAATTCTTAGAACATGCAAGTAAGCATGACTGGATTGGCTTCTGGCCTTATTTTTATTCACCATAATGTTTCTTCAAGCTTAGACATGTGTTTGCTCCACTGTTTGTCCTATTTATATGCCAAAGTTTCAAAGTTCAACTATTTTAGACTTCTGTGCATGGAAAATAAGCGTGGCTGTTTTTGTTGTTGTTATTGTGCATTGGAAATAAGATACCCAATGATTTATTAAATGAAATAGAGAAACAATTTATCATACAACACTTGGAAACATCTGACTAATCCTTTCCCCCTGTAAATAAAATTTGCAAACTAAACATTCAAACTCAGCTGAATATATTTTTGAGGAATCATAGTTGTAAACTGTATTTATGTTTCAATGTGAATATTTTATACTGAAGTTCTACAATTTCCCTTTTTAAAAACATAAATTCAGATCATCAGCAAAAAATAACTAAGGGTAAATATTAAGTTTTGGCTACTCCAGTGCTGCTAACTTCCAGCATTGGCAAAAGGTTCCATCAACTATATTTATCCTCATAACGGTGAAGTTGTACTGGTACGAAGGTCTACTTTTCACCAGTCTTGAAAGTAGACCTTGCACCAGAGCAATAGAAGCTACCATGTAATGATAGAGCCTATAAATTAGTTTATAAAGTAAAGCTACCCCCTCAGTATTAATAAAATGGACTTGCCCTATAGTCACATGGCTTAGTCTAGTTTCAAAGGTGAAGTTGTTGCTCAAGTTTGTATTAGACGTTGCTGAGCATAAAGCTATTCCAAGCCTTTCCTCATTCTTTTAGCCTGTCTGTGGACCCAGAATCAACCAGTACTGGTCCACTGTTACTGGAATAAATATACTGCAGAAGGGCATTTTTCTCCTGGGCGAATGGTGCCTTTCTTGTGGCTTAGGGCAAATTCTCCACTTTGAGAGCAAAAGACACAAACCAGGATCAATAATAATATTTTTATTATTTATACCCCACCCATCTGGCTAGGTTTCCACAGCCTTTCTGGGTGGCTTCCAGCAGAATATCAAAACATTAAAAATATAGAAACACAATCCATCATGTTCTTGCATTGTGCCATTAATTTCAAAGAGGCTTCAGCATTTCAATGGACTGTGCCCTGAACTTTTATCCCTAGAAGAGAATATGGAAGTAGGGGTATCACAAGTGATAATCTTGTATTGGGATGCCATGGGAATTCATCACAACCCTTTCTCTGGATTGAGAACTGGGCTCCCATCTGTGTTCCCTTAGTAGCCTATAATGCTCATCAGATTTATAAAAAGCTATTTTGTGATGGTAGGTCCGCTTTCTGTGGTTAAATCCATGGCTATGCCATTTAACAACTGTTTTAAAAGCCTGTGGGAACCTAAGCAGGTAACTCCAGTATCAAATGATTCCATAAATATGCTCTAACACAAGTTCCTAAAGCTTTTGCCTGGTGTGCATAGAAAGATAATAAAACCACTGCTAATATATTTTCCGCTTACATTTCAGTCAGGAATAGCAATCCTACTTGGGTTTTTTCTGGTTTAAAGCAAATATCTCCATAGATTGTCTCCCAAATTAGTCTTACTAACATGGAAGTTGTGAAACATTTTCAACCCCTTGATTTGATAAATTCTCCCTCCTTCAAATTTTACTAATTGATTTATTCACCCAAATTTTGACTGTTGCATTTTCCTTTCTATCTAAAGTTTCTGGCATCTCTGATAATATCTGGAAGATCTATAGTACAGTAACTGACTTTATAATTGGATATACAGGCATCACACTGACTCAAAATGTATCTTAAAATCAGAAGGGAACCAAAATAATGAGGAAAGCATTACTCTTAAGATTTCAGTTGTAGATGCTTTCAGTAAGGTTAGCACTGGTTGGATATAAAAATAATACTAATAAATATGAGAAAGGGTGCTTGATGGGAGCAGCCATTGAGATAAAGGATTCCCTGGTGATCTACTGCAAATCAACCAGAGATCCAGTGTGCTTTTTTCGGGGAGACGCAGAAAATAAGGAGTGAACCTGATTAAATAACAGGGGCCATTGGAGCGTGTGTCATAGCCTGAATAAAAAGGAAACTGCATATCTTTGAACCTACATCACTTACGATTGCCATATTTTTTCTGTTTTTCTCCTACCAAGTACAGTGGTACCTCAGTTTGCGACTGCAATCTGTTCTGTGGAGGCGGTCGCTCCCTGAATCGGTCGCTCGCCGAAGGCACGCTTCTGCATGTGCGCGAAGTGCCGATAGAGCGCTTCTGTGCACACACACACGCTGCACAGATCGCTTCTGTGCATCTGAGCACCACGGAACCTGGATGTAAACACTTCCGGGTCTGTGGTGGTCAGAAACCGAAGCAGTCTCTCCCCGAGGCGGTCGGAAACCAGAAGATAGGTCGTCTTACTACAGCCTTTGAGTACCCAGTTCTGTCCTGCATCTCCTGTTCAATATCTCGTAGGATGATAAAGTTGAAAACGTTGAGTTGTAAACCAGGTTCCATGACAAACTGTGGGTGTACTGCACAATGTAGTACTGCAGATTGAGATTGGGGGAGCCAACAATAAATGCCTGTCCAGAACTAATCGGTATTTTTTTGGGGGGGGAGGGGGTTGTTATGTGTGCTAAACTTGTAATTCCATCTATTTACTGGCTTGCAGTAGGGATAAATTTGTGAATTCACAAAAGGGACATCGCGATCATGCGCCGCACTTTGCTGGCTTTGAAAAGCTTGTGAGTAACACTGAGCAATTAAGATGCCCTTTTTATAGCTCTTTCAAGTGTAATCAAGTGAATAATTGAATAAAACCGAATGAAGGCCACAGCAGGCCACCCACAAGTATGCTGGCTTTTCATAGCTGCTACAAACAGATGAGAAACTCAGGGTGGGGGAGGGCCATCTATTTCACAATGCTCCTCGTGCTGTATGGATTATGCAGTGAATTTGAGACTTGGCTTTACGTTTCTGGATTCTTAACCACAAAGGTGGCAGCATCGTCGTTATTTTATTTGCTGATGCTCAGTAGTTTCTTAGGACTGTCTGCTCTAAATTACATTTGGTGATGTACTGCTCGCTTTTAGTGGCAGAAGCCCCCCAGGTGGTATGCCTGCCTCTTCACTGGCTGCGCTGATTTGAGGCAAGATCGTGGGAAGATCTTGCCCCAAACTTGCAACAATGGTGGTACTGTTTGCCCGCCAGTAGCAGATGGGGCAGGGCATGCAGTGGTGCCAGAGCAGGCAACGAGAGCGGGAGCAGATAGATCAGGCATCCTCAAACTTCGGCCCTCCAGATGTTTTGGACTACAGTTCCCATCTTCCCTGACCACTGGTCCTGTTAGCTAGGGATCATGAGAGTTGTAGGCCAAAACATCTGGAGGGCCGCAGTTTGGGAATGCCTGAGATAGATGGTGGTAGGAGCAGTGATGGCAGCAGGGCAAAGGAGTACTTCCCATTTTGCCTCATTGAAACAGAACGCGTAGCCCCTGCCACAGCAGTGGGCCTTTGGCTTGCCAAAAATTGCTGGACTAGTGTGTTCCCACAAGGCAAAAGCACTTTGCGCATCATGGGCTGGCAAGGCAAGCCAATCCAGGGAATTCTTATTATTACTATTGATTATTTTATTATTATTATTTATTAGTAGTAGTATTATGAGGTGTGTGTGGCCACCCATCAATAAATATTCCCTGAGCAGTTTACAGCAAAACAATATCAAAAATATAATACATAGCAATTAAAACAACAATGAAAAAGAAAACAGCCTGCAGCCCTGATTCCCCCACAGGTGCTTTCTAAGTATTAAAGATTAATGCAACACACCTTCAATATAACATGCATTTTGTACCTTGGACATTTAGACTATGCATACGAAACGTGTTAACTTTTAAAAACATTCTTAAACAGCAAAATGTTATGGCAAAACCACCTCTCTAGGTTATTAATGTGCCATTATAAAAAGCATAAGAGAGCCATTTCAAAATTGTATGTCAATCCTGCCCAATGAGATTTTTAAAATTTGATTATCACTTGGAGATAATTGGAACATAAGTATTAGGATCGCAGCTGAATAGAGTCTAATGTAACTTCAATAAAGTCTTTCAGCTTCAAATTAATGTGCTTTCTAGGAGGTAATGGCTTTCTAGGAGGCAATTTATCTATCCAATTAGTTTTAATAAGCACAATGACAAAGGTAAGATGAACTAGTTTACTGGGGCACCTGCTTTTGATGAGAGCCCACTAAAAGATTGCTTGGCCTCTATAATTCTCTGGGATCAATCCATAAACAGTGCTATAGACAATTTGATCTTAATGATGTTTAGCAGTGATTTAGGGAGGCCTCTGTAATCCAAGAATCTTTGGTTACAGCTGAAACTTGTGATTACAAGTAAACATTATTTTACTGCTTTTTCATTAAAAACTTTGGGTTGTATCCAGTGGCTGTGCAAGTGGAAGGCAGCTTACACAACTGAGACCTCTTTCCCTGCTCTCCTCTGCAACCCACTGTACCACCCCTTGAAGAAAACCTTCCCAAAAGGTCAGGTGGGGCTCCTGAAAAGTTTGTTTGATGTTAAACAGGGCTGCAGTGTAATCACTTGGAATCAGGTGGAGGAATATTGCATCAGTAGAGCTCTGCTCATGCAACCATGCAATGCAGCCCTTTCCCATTTGAGTTGTCTAGTAAAACAGAGTATGTCTTGTGGCTGGAACATCATAAATTTCAAGTATTTTTATTTGGGTCAGCATAAACAAAGGGCTAACAAAAACACTTTTTTTTGCTACAAGCTTAAATCTTAATAACATTTTGCACAAAACCAGCACAGTACCATCAGGAATCAGCAGGGAAACTACATATATAAGAGGTGATCCTGTCCAGGTCAGATTGCAGGTGCACAACCAGTGACCATGTGAATAAATGCTGTTGCAGCCATGCGCGTAGCTCCACATTAACAGTATATCAGGGGTAGGCAACCTAAGGCCGGATGCAGCCCAATCGCCTTCTCAATCCGGCCCGTGGACAGTCTGGAAATCAGTGTGTTTTTACATGAGTAGAATGTGTCCTTTTATTTAAAATTCATCTCTGGGTTATTTGTGGGGTATAGGAATTCATATTTTTTTTCAAAATATAGTCCCGCCTGCCCACATGGTCTGAGGGATGGTGGACTCGCCCACGGCTGAAAAAGGTTGCTGACCCCTGGTATAACTCACTTAAAACAGTGCAAGCATCAAATCACACACACACACATTTGGCCAAATTAGTGGAGAATGCATAACCCACAGTACTCCATCAGCAATGTCCAGGATCTTCAAAACAGGATTAATTTTCAACACGCAAACTACGGTATACATAGGAATGGTTCTTAGTGCCTCTTCATCACCTGTGGAAGAGACAGATTTGGGCTTGATCCTGCCAGAGTTAAAGAACATACATATTTCATTTATTTCCATGGGAGAGTAAAGCTCATTTCCTCCAATGTCCTCCTTTTGGCAAGTAAGTGTCATTGAATAAATTGCTTAGGCCACAAATTAAAAAGTTAGGCTGGTTAATTTTAAATAAGGCTATAGATTGTTTCAACAGAATTTTGGGGAAGCTGCATTTTTAGTAGTTTTCAGCTTCCCTTCCAGCCACAACAATGAAGCTTCTAGATTCCATAATGTGGCCACAGTTTGAGTGGTTTGCATAACTAGGCAGGCTGTGATTTCAGATTAATGCTTTTATCTAAAAAAAAGTCCTCCCTAATGAGTTACAGTATACCCATAATGAATAAAACCAAACACAGGTACATAAATTCTTTTCTCTCCCTCTCCCCACCTCCAGCATTTCTTTTACAGAGCTGGCTGGAGCACAAGTGTCATATTGAGATACTCGCTGTGTTAAAAATTAGTTTCACTACCGTAATAGTTTCTTGCTGTGACATGTACATCTGGAGCAAAAACACAATTGATTTTTCTCTGAACTTGTAATCACTGAGCTAATTTAAAGCTGCATTTGCACAAAGTAGCCATGAAAGATGGGTGAATTGGGCCCAGATTTTTATTTCTTTATTGTAAATTCTCATTTACATAAAATCATAGAATTGTAGAGTTGGAAGTGACTCAAGGGTCATCTAGTCCAACCCCCTGCAATACAACAATCCTGCCCACAGTCATCCCTGAGGTGGGCATCAAGTCCCTATAACTGACAACACTAAACTGATTTCATTTATTTTAATCTATAAAATACAGTATATGCAAAGTAGGATTGCCTTTAGGATTTAAAATATGTACACATCTCTGATCTTTTCCATTATGTATTTAATGGGCCCGCATGAGACACGAATGACTGTTGTCTGAATTCATTTAGACATTGGATTTCCAATTTTGCATGTTCAGCTGACTTTCTATACTTTTTTTCATGCAGTCTAGATATTGAAAACAATCAGGACATATCACAGAGAGCGCTCCCATGTATACAGCTTGTACACACTTGATTGAAACATAGAGGTTAGGAGTGATAATTAGTTGAAGCTTGCCTGGAAATTATTAGAAAAATATTTTGTGGTCAGGAATAAGGAGGGCTACAACGACATTTTGGGATGCGGGTGGCGCCGTGGGCTAAATCACAGAGACTAGGGCTTGCCAATCAGAAGGTCAGCGGTTTGAATCCCTGCGACGGGGTGAGCTCCCGTTGCTCCGTCCCAGCTCTTGCCAACCTAGCAGTTTGAAAGCACGTCAAAGTGTAAGTAGATAAATAGGAACCGCTCCGGCGGGAAGGTAAACGGCATTTCCGTGTGCTGCTCTGGTTTGCCAGAAGCAGCTTAGTCATGCTGGCCACATGACCTGGAAGCTGTCTATGGACAAACGCCGGCTCCCTCGGCCAGTTAAGTGAGATGAGCGCCGCAACCCCAGAGTCGTCTGCGACTGGACTTAATGGTCAGGGGGTCCGTTTACAACAAAATGTTGCAGTATGGAGAGCTCCTTCCAGGGTTCTAACTAGGCAGCCATGCCTTTTTCCAGGATGCTCCATTCCATTCTTCCTCTTTTCCACCCACTGACCAGTCACATTTCATGCCCACTGCATATGCTACCGTAATACTTCTCTATTTTGTGTTGATGGTGCTACTGTACTTGTGTTTCACAAGGATCAGCAGTCAGAAAAGTAGAGAACCTCTGAGAAAGCAAACCAGGCTGGATTTAGACACATCAAAAAACGTTTCAAGAAAACTGGTTATAAGCCTCATAATGGGAAATCATGTTAGTGAAAGATGGAACTCCACAGCACCATCACAGTGTTATAACACATTTAAAACACTTTTCTATTTACTACTGTAGCTGAGTCCCCATTGAAGGTTTCTTCGTGTTTCTTTTTTAATCTTTCTGTCACAGATAGGTTGGGGTTTTTTAAATGATGCTCTGGTGTATGACTAGAATCTAGCTTTAAGGGTGGAAAGTTACTTGAAAATGAAAAATTTGAGGAGTTTTTTCCTTAAATGATACCCTTTAGGTCTTCCCCTGGCATCTTTGAAGCCTCTGAACTCCCCCTGCCCCTGCCCCTCCCCACCCTAATTCACACACTACACTTCATTTAACTACAGTGGTACCTCGGGTTACAGACGCTTCAGGTTACAGGCTTTGCTAACCCAGAAATAGTACCTCGGGTTAAGAACTTTGCTGTAGGATGAGGACAGAAATCGCGTGGCAGCAGGAGACCCCATTAGCTACAGTGGCACCTCAGGTTAAGAACAGTTTCAGGTTAAGAACGGACCTCCAGAACTAATTAAGTTCTTAAACCAAGGTACCACTGTATGGGTTAAAGTGAAGTACCAATGAGGCCACTGAATGCAAGCACCATTTTGCTTACAATTTTCCTGTTCTGTCCAATCACTTGTAATTCTTTGCATTTTTACATCTTTTTAAACAGAAATCTGCTGTTTAGTACTCAAAAAAATAAAAATAAAACAAAAACATATTGTTCCCAGCATTGTGAGCAGCTTCTCCAGGCAGGGGAAACCAGAAGAGGTTGCGTATGTGTGTGTGTGTGTGTGTGTGTGTGTGTGTGTGTGTGTTTTTATGACTAAGTAAAACAGAATTCCCTGTGGGCTGGTCTGCTTTTCTTCCATTCTTCCCCTTAGCATTTTCTTGAAATGTTTCACTCACTAATTTACTCTCCAGCACATTTATAGCCTTTTATATTTAGGATTGTGTGCACTGTATGTAGGAGAAACCTGTTTTTTCCGCTTCCTGTCTACAGCTTCCATGTATTCTCGTGTGGGTTGTTTGGGATGCATACAGCTTTAAAATGGCTGGAGAGCGAGTATGGGGTTTCCCCCTACTGCTAGACAAGAACGAACCGGCTGCAAGATTCCAATTATAGGTGCTTTTTCCCACAGAATAAATTTTGAAAATGTACCTTGGAGAGGCCAGGTTCACTTCATGTTCCATTTACACTCTTGTTTTGGCCATGAGGATCACCATTCCAAGGATTAGCAGTTGCTAATTTAAAAAGAAACAAACTAGACACGTTAATTCCCATCACACAATTCAGAAAATGTCTAGTTTGGCCCAAGAGTCTCAGTGCAAGGGAATATAATAGCTGAGAGGCTTTTTCAGCTACCATGCAGTGGGGCTTCCATTCAAAATGCAGCACTTTAGCATCTGTGGGATTGTCCCTGTTCCAGTTCCTGAGACTGCACACACATGATGAGATGTTCCTCTCATAGGACCATCTGTGGAAATAAGATGGGGAATGAAAAGGACCGCTCTGAATTGCAGGTTTATGCTGGTCAGATCTGTGTGGGAAGCTGTGCCAGACACCTCCCATTCCCTGAGACTTTCCACAAGATCTGAGTATGCGGCTGCTTCAGCAGTCCCACCAGCCAGCTTAAATAGACCTGTGGACAAACACAAACCACTGTGTTGCAAAATGTAACAATCACCAGAATACAGTCATACCTCAGGATACGTCCGCTTCATGTTGCGTCTTGTCAGGTTACGGACGCGCCAAACCCGGTAGTCTTGGAACGGGTTGCTTCTGGATTCGGCGCATCCGTGACCTATGCGCAGAAGCGCCGCATTGCATCATGCATGTGCACAGATGCGGCACTTCATGTTGCGGCCTTTTCATGTTGCGAACGGGCCGCCGGAACGGATCATGTTCGCAACATGAGGTCCACTGGATCAGTGCTCACTGGATAGTGTGGCTGCCGCTGAATCCACTAGCAAGATTCCCACTAGTATGAAAATTTTTCATTGATAATTATTTGCTGATGAAGTTTTTATTCTGAAACAGTGAACTATTCCGGACACACTGTCCTCTTGTGACTTCCACACTGGGAGCCAGTGTGGTGTAGTGGTTAAGAGCGGTATACTCATAATCTGGGGGACCGGGTTTGTGTCTCCGCTCCTCCACATGCAGCTGCTGGATGACCTTGGGCTAGTCACACTTCTCTGAAGTCTCTCAGCCCCACTCACCTCACAGAGTGTTTGTTGTGGGGGAGGAAGTGAAAAGGAGATTGTTAGCCGCTTTGAGACTCCTTCGGGTAGTGATAAAGCGGGATATCGAATCCAAACTACTACTCTTCTTCTTCTTCTTCTTCTTCTTCTTCTTCTTCTTCTTCTTCTTCTTCTTCTTCTTCTTCTTCTTCTTCTTCCTTTTAAGATTTGTGTGGCAATAGCCCTCCTTCCCATGTAATAAAGACTCATGACACAGTGATTAAGATTTAATTGGGTGGTTAAGGCCACAACTTTATTATGCATGTTGAGCGGAATTGGCTTAGGCGTTGGAACCTAACAGACTATATCCGACTCCAACCCGTGTGTTGAAGTCTGTGAGAAGTTAACCACCAGAAAGGAGCCCCGCGACGTAGATCTACTAGAGCTCCTCCTGTGGCCACCGAAGGGGCGTGCCTTACGGCCCAGGCAACTCCAGGCTCAGGACCAAGCCTCGCCCCCGGAATCCTTTAACGGAATTACTTCTCCAAATTTGGGCAGCTGATGACGTAGCCTGCCCCTCCTCCATCTAATTGTTATGCAAATTTCCAACGCCTAACCGCCTAACCTAAGTTGTGACGACATGCTACGAGGTAGGCGAAAAACCCATCATGGCTAGCCCAGTATGGGAAAAATCCTACCCAGCCCCCTGGCCAACCAGGGTGACCAACTGACGTCCACAGCAGCGTCCCCTTACCTCTTTTTAAGGGGTGGGCGGGCGGGTGAATTGTTCGCTCCGGCGAAGAGGGACGAAAGAGGGAGCTTTTCCCGCCTGCAGAGTGCTTAAAGTTGGTGGCCCCGCCCCGACCGACCTCATTGGCTGGTCGGGGGGTGACGCAGGCGGGAACCTACCATTGCGTAGGGGCTGAGCTTGCAGCCCCTACGCGATGGTACAGTCGGGCAGCCCACAACCCCACCTCCGTCGCAGGCGCGGAAGTGGCTTTGTGTGGCAATAGCCCTCCTTCCCATGTAATAAAGACTCATGACACAGTGATTAAGATTTAATTGGGTGGTTAAGGCCACAACTTTATTATGCATGTTGAGCGGAATTGGCTTAGGCGTTGGAACCTAACAGACTATATCCGACTCCAACCCGTGTGTTGAAGTCTGTGAGAAGTTAACCACCAGAAAGGAGCCCCGCGACGTAGATCTACTAGAGCTCCTCCTGTGGCCACCGAAGGGGCGTGCCTTACGGCCCAGGCAACTCCAGGCTCAGGACCAAGCCTCGCCCCCGGAATCCTTTAACGGAATTACTTCTCCAAATTTGGGCAGCTGATGACGTAGCCTGCCCCTCCTCCATCTAATTGTTATGCAAATTTCCAACGCCTAACCGCCACTCGAGCCCCCCCAGGCTCGCCGCCAATCCGCTCACATGTAATACCACCCTAATTTCCTAATTTGAAAATTAATTATTTAATTATTCAAGCACTTCTAAATTATTAAGGGGCCGTGATCCTAATCTCTTATTCGCCTAGTTAAGCTCTCTAACACGTAACCAATCTGTCATTCCCGTAATTACGTTCTCCAGCCAGATATCATTCCCCATAGGCGACAGATGTACACCGTCATAGCGATAGAGGGCTGCTTCACTCTGTTTCAAACTGGGATGCGAGATAACTTGGCCGTTCAAAGATAACACTCTGTGGATCACAAAGGAATTCAGGAGCCGCCTGGTTCTGTTCAAAGCGATAGGGTAACGTCCATCGCGCCAAGAGCGCCTCTCCAGCAAGGAGGACCAAAGCAGCGTCATCCCCGGGCAGGTGTCCATGAGGATATCAAAGTCACTGAATATTTTCAATTTTAAATCCACTGCATTACGGCAAGCAAGGTCATTCTCACCGAGCTGCACCACCAGCAGGTCAGGGTAGCCGAGTGAAGCAGCCCGGTTTTGGATGGTCGGCAGCAACATCATGCCTCTCCTTGCAATCCAAGACACTTTCACAGATTCTGGGAGGCCCCAGACTGCTCCCCAGGCCCGCCACTATCGCCCTTTCCCGGGCCCAATGGACTATGCTGTGCCCGGATGGTCGGCAGCAACATCATGCCTCTCCTTGCGATCCAAGACACTTTCACAGATTCTGGGAGGCCCCAGACTGCTCCCCAGGCCCGCCACTATCGCCCTTTCCCGGGCCCAATGGACTATGCTGTGCCTGGCTATTCAAACGCGCACAATCTGGCCACCTGGAAAACAAAGAATGACAACCGGGGATCAGCGATGGTGACCCGGTCGACGCTACGCACGGATGTACTTATTTGTACGCGTTCAATTTCCACCTCCCCAAGTCCTGAATTCTCTCGGATGAAAGGCTCAAGTGCATGGCTGAAGTAGCTGCGCCAAACCTGAAAGAGTGGGCAGAGAATTCGCTGGGGCTATAACCGCAGGAGGCAATGGCCTTGCGCAGGACCATGGCGAATTGGTGGCGGGTAAGCCTAGCCTTGTCCAAATGAATAAGCAGGGGACCCGGGCCAGCCGGACGCAGGTAGAGGAACCTCCTGGTATCTTTTACTGGACATGGACCTGCAGTGCCTGTTGCCGGGAGGCGTATAATAATGCCTTTTCCTTTCTGGTCAGTCTTAGAGCATCGGATGTGCACCATAGCTTGGGAGTCGGACAGTGGCACATCCCCTATTATAATGCCCCGTGTGATGCCATCAGGGTGGTCCTCGCAGACCACTTCACCTACTCTGAGCGCCCTAAAGTAGGCTATCGAGAACGCTGCTGAAAATAAACGCGCTTTGAACTTTGTCCAGCAAAGGGTCCTCAGCTGCTTGTGTATCTGAACCAACATGTCAAACGTAATAGGCCGCCTAGTATCACTGGCAGGTGGCTGGAGCCGACGCCAGCCCTCCATAGCACTGCGTAAGTGGAAGTTATCACGCGGGTCTGTGAAATAGAGTGATTTAGAGAAAAAGGTTATGGCTGCTGGGTGGATGTTAAGGGTCTTTGCGGCTCGCCCAAGATTCCTTAAATGCACTATGTATTGCATGACCTCTTCCTGAGTAGGCAGGCCAGGGACGAGTCAGCAGTTCCTTTTTTCTGAAGTTAGTGAAATCCGACCAAGCCCGTTTATAAGAGCTAAGGGTGGAAGGGGCAACCGACGCAAATACTCCCTTTAGGATTTCATGCTCCCAAGGCTCCATAGGTGTTCCGGGAACGGCTCTGGCCACTGGCGCGCCTCTGGTGCCAACAAGCGGAAGTGGTCCATCTGGAAGCGAGACAAAGCATCTGCGATGTTATTATTAAACCCCAGCACAAATTTGGTCGAAAAATGCATGTTGAATTGCAAGCTCAGTAAGACAAAATGGCGTAAGAGGGTGACACTCTTGCAGATCTTGAAGATTGCAGAGTTAGGACGCTGACCACCGCTTGATTGTCGGTTCTGAAGCAGACTCGTTGATTCCTGAATTCCTCGGACCACAAATGCACGGTTACCACTATAGGGAAGAATTCTAAGAATGTTAAGTCGCGTGTAATGTCTGTACCCTCCTAGCTGGCCGGCCAACGCTGTGCACACCATTTTTCTTTGAAATAGACTCCAAAACCCAACGTACTTGCCGCGTCCGACTGCACCTGAAAGTCGGAACGCAAGACCACGTTGTCCTGCCACAGAGATACCCCATTGTAATTTGCCAGGATTCTAGGTCGGCCTTTACCCCGTGAGGGAGTCGCTTCCTGTGGAACGGTTTAGTTAGACCTACCGTGAGTCTGGCTAATCGCAGGCAGAAAGGGCGGCCCAGTGATATTACCCTACAAGCGAAATTCAGGTGACCCAGGAGTGATTGGATTTGTCTAAGGGTGAGTTTTTTTTTTTTTTTACAGGGGATGAGCTGTCTAATAGTCTCCTTGAGGCCGTTAAGTTTGTCCACAGGCAAACGTCAGCACATGCTCCAGGAAGCCATACTAGCCATCAACACTTCATTGTTTTGGAACATCGTATGGTAGTAGCAGCCAGGCTCTATTTTTTTTTTTTTTTTTTGGAACTCAAATGTTTCCTGATTAATCTGGTATGCATGTGCATGAAATGGCATACAGGCATTCTAGCCATCAACTGGGTGCCATAAGAATGATGCATAATAGCCTACTATGCTAACCTAATCAGGGATCTCATACTGATAAGCTGGAGAGGTCGTACCGTATAACCGAGGCCAATACCTGACTCTTTCAGGAAACCCCAGAGATTGAAATGCCTAAGAGTTGAAGTATTATTATAATTATTATAGCAGTTATTATCATTATAGTTAATATTATACTTGTTGTATATATTATTCTTATTATTGCTATTATTATTAGTGTGGGGGGGAAATAAAGCCCCCTGCCACCTTGAAAGGACTGCTTACCCCTGAAACAAGAGGACGCCGGATGGTTCCCTAAAGGCTTCTCACAATCATGCACATTCTGATATACTATACAAGATAAATTTCATACCTCAATAAGCTGCTAGTGGTACCGGAACCTTTATAACTGATACCTCTGGTCACCTAGCTTTTGAAGCAGCATGAAATATGATGTCCCAGTTACAAATATATACTGTTAGAGAGCACTTAGAAACAAAAGGCATAGCTTGGAAACAAAAAACAAAAAACATTAGACCCCCTAGGATATGCAGCTGCCCCGCATGGGGATCAAATTGCAACCTTGGCATTATAGGCACCATGCAACAGAGCATTCAAGATGGGGGGGTCTGGTACAGTACAGTGTACACTGGCCTAGGCAAGCCTGACTGAGGGCCTTCTCGGTAGTGGCACCCGCCCTGTGGAACGCCCTCGCAGCAGATGTCAAGGCAATAAGCAATTATTATACTTTTGGAGTGTAAGACAGGAGTGCCTGGCGCGCTATGGTCCATGGGGTCACGAAGAGTCGGACACGACTAAACGACTAAACAACAACAACATACTTTTGGAAGACAACTGAAGGCGGCCCTGTTTAGGGAAGTTTGTAATGTTTGATGCTGTACTGTTTTTAATATTTGGTCGGAAGCCGCCCAGAGTGGCTGGGGAAACCCGGACAGATGGGCGGGGTATAAATAATAAATTATTAATATTATTATTATATAAATTATGCAAATATTACCACAATAGCAATGCATTAAAGGGCGGCGCCCTAACTCAGTATTGTTTATACTGAACCGCAGCCGAAAATAGGGAAGCGGTACATATAAGCAAAAGAGAACATATGATTAAAATTAATGCCATTAGGACAATTAAGCTAAAGTGAATTTCATTTAAATATTCATTTATTATTATTATTATATGTCAATATGGATAGTAGTGGATCCGAAAATGTATCCCACAGGAGCAACAAACGCTTAAATAAATTCAGTTATTTTAAAGAAAGCGACACTAATGAATGCAATGAGAGTGTCAGGCTTAATGCTAAAACAGGCCGAAACAGTTAATGCAATTAGGACAATTTAAACTAGAGTGAGTTTTATTTAAGTATTCATTCATTTATTTTATTTTATTATTATTATTATTATTGTTATTATTGTTATTATTATTATTATTATTATTATTATTATTATTATTATTATGTCAGGAACAATATAGGTAGTAGTGGATCCGAAAAATGTATCCCACCGAAGCAATGAAAGCTTAAATTCAGTTATTTGAAAAAGCAAATAGATAGCCTTCAACTGAACGTAATGAATTCCATGTAAATTAAGTTGTGGAAAATTGGTTCCACCAGCCCCTTTCAAAATGTCTATTAACTTATAGTAACTGCAGAAAAATCAAACGGAATAATGCCCACTGTGTGAACAGGCAACACCAATTAGCCAAAACATAATTGAAGTAATAAAGGTATTTATCCCAAGGTCATGAGTTCGGATAGGCAGCAGGTGAACAGGATGACTCAAGATTAAATGGCATGGTCACCAGTAGAATAGAATATTTTACTCACGCACCTCCTGCGCTGGCTAGGCTAGCCCTTAAGTGTTAAAAATTAAAAACCCTGACCCTGTACCATTAAATTCTTTCACCAAAAATATATTTCTTTAATTACAAAGAGGACAATACAGACCTCCAGCATAGTTCAGTATTGTTTATATTCCCTATAATCAGGACTGAAATGATTTCAGAGTGTCCTACTTAAAGACACAGTTACAGTTATTTAGTTTCCACATAAAGACAATCCAATAAATTAAATACACCTATTATAAATCTGGTTATTGTAAGATCAAATTATGTTAGTTTAATCTTAAGGTTGGCAGATCTAGGCTACATGTGCAGGTCACCGTGGTAAAGCAGCACCAATAAATGCAATATATAAATCTTATGAAGTAAATTTGAAGGTATCCCCCCCCCCTTTTTTAATGCAAGGGACAACTAAAGATAATGAATGGTTATACGTAAGGATGCTAGCTATAAATCTATAGCAGCCTGCTGACTACGTTTCACAACCACAGCTTGCAAACTTTCAGCAACATAACACTTGTAGCAGTCACAGATAAGAGAAACACAAAGTAGCAATGAAGTAGCCTGCTGAAGTAGCAATGAAGTAGTTGTAACATTGTTACAACTACCGCTGCTGGCTCGGAAAATGCCCAGAGAGAAAAGGCATCCTCTGGTGCAGCAACAAGGTTGCAGCCCTCGAAAATAGAGCAATTAAAGGCTCACGAAGCCACCAGAAAGGCAGAGTGGAAAGTGCCGGTCCTAACGACCCCTCTGCCTCAAAGTTATAGCTGCAGAAAATGCGGGGGTGGGGGTTGTGAGATAAGTGTAAAGATAGTAAAGGGGAACATGAAAATAAATCCCTTCTTACTTCCAACGGGCATGCAAAACTTGCCAATAAGCAAATGAACTGAAGGCAAAGCCCGCTTGTAGATTGCAGCTTCTTTAATTGCAATTTGTTATAGTAATCCCCAAACAGCCCTGCAGTACTGGAGGGACAGTGCGTGCCTCTCCTAAGATGGCCGCTGCTGCCAGGCCACGTGGCCACACTTAAAATGGAGACCGGCAAGGAGTTGTAACCATGACAACGATACAAACGCCAGGAACCATGCTCCAGCGCCCGGGAGTAAATAAACTGAACGCAGGAATTAAAGGCGAAGAGGGACGAAAGAGGGAGCTTTTCCCGCCTGCAGAGTGCTTAAAGTTGGTGGCCCCGCCCCGACCGACCTCATTGGCTGGTCGGGGGGTGACGCAGGCGGGAACCTACCATTGCGTAGGGGCTGAGCTTGCAGCCCCTATGCGATGGTACAGTCGGGCAGCCCACAACCCCACCTCCGTCGCAGGCGCGGAAGTGGCTTTCTGAGACACGTCTTCCTTTGAGACTTTTAAAGGACGTCTTCCTTTGAGAGATGGCTTGGTGTTCTTCGCCATTCATTGACTTGTTTGACTCCTCATTTGACTCTTATATATACAACAACTTACAGTCACTTGTATATTTTGTGAGATGTACTATATGATATGTACATTATTTTGAAGTGGCGTATTAGTATATATTGAATGACATTGTAATTAATTATATACCCGCTACCACTTATTAGCCAGCGTGTTGCGTTTGCATTTGTGTTGATAGCTTAAATAGGCCTGGCATCGGCTGCACAGGCATGGAAAAGACATGGTGGGGCTCTCCCCCCCTTTTTTTTGTTTCTACCGTTCCCCTTTCTGAACTGCCAAGCCAGAGAAATTTAAACAGTGGTTTGTGGCTTGGCAAACGAAGCCTCTGAAGTGAAAATGGAAAGAAAACCCCCAGGTGTGGGTGTTCTTGTCTCTTGAGAGAAGTGCTATTGATAGGTCTGGATTGCTTCACAGCTGCATAGCATAGATACCCCAAGGCACACATAGGACTCCCGTATGGGAGAGCTGCCTAATTCCCTTAAATGGAAGAGGACATTCTGTGTCTGGAAGGGGATGAATCTCCACTGAACTGAATGAGAAAGCTCTTGAATAGACTGCTGAAGGTACATGTGACACTGTTGAATGGCTTGGTATAGCCTAGTTAGGACCAAGTCACTCGGCATAGAGCTAGAAGGCTAGAAAACCTGTTCTGCTGGAGAGCTGAATAATATTTATGGTCTCTTATCACTTTATATGAAGTAAACAAATTATGCATAGGTTTTCTCACAGATGTGTTGGAGGCCTACAAAGTAGCACCCTTCAAGCTGCAAATTATAATTTTGCCATTTGCCAAGGTCTTGTTGCTTTGGGACTAAAGCTATTTGAAAAGAAGCAACTCTGAGGTCTATAGCACTTTTGTGGATTAGAGGACAGGGCCAACCACAAAGTTTGTAAGCCAGAAAGGTCTAACCTTGCCCTTTGGATTTGAGTTTCACATTGTCTATGTGTTGAACAAATTACATACACATTTAGCGCTCTATATAAGCAATTACTATATTGCTTTATGTAATTATGGTTCAGACTAAGGGAATTTGCAAGTTTTAGTCCAGCTAAACCCCATAGGAACCATACAGGAAAGGCCAGCACAAGGAACCACTCAGTCAGGATCAGAGCCTTTTATCAGTTGAAGGTAGTTGTACAAGACCTGATAGCTGCTGCTTTTTGTCATGCATGCATGGAGAGAAAAAGCAACATGGAGAGAAACAGCTGATAGAATAACGCCTCTATGCATATCCATGGTGCGAGTGCACTTGGCAGTGTGCAGAATGGGGCAGCCAAAATGATAAGTTTTTGGCCAACTCCCCTACGAGGAAAAGTTACAACATTGGGAGTATTTTAGTTTGCTTGAGGCAGCTTACCAAAACATAGCTAATCAAAACTAAATTGAAAAAAAAATCAGTATAAAACGGCTTAAATTAAAACCACATAATTAATTTCACTTCCAAATCCTAATTAGAACAAACAGACCTTACTTGTTTGGAAATGAAAAAAAAACCCTCAGCAAGGGAGAACATTGTTCTACTTCTTCCAGAAGGACAATCCAAAGCTAAAAGAGCCCCCCCCTCTCTGCTCTCCAGTGAAGGAAGGAATCAGAGTGGCCAGGGGTCCTACTTTACCAAGGACAGGCCTATTTGAAGGTGTCCTCTGTTTGGGGGCTATCGATTCCAAATCTGGATTAAACAGAAAGAACCATAAAAAAGGGAAAGCAGCCATCTCATCTCTGCAGTTAGCAGCAGACTGAGTAGGTACACAAGTCAACTGGGCTTTTTTATTTAAAGTGAGGTATATTAATATATAGTGGTTTTAAATTTGCATTTATACATATGAATTATATACAAATGTTATGCAAATTGGTGCTCCCTTTTGCCCCTTTTTAAAGCAACGCATAACTGGTCACCCGAGAAGGAATGGCGAATAAGCCTTGCCAGAATAACTTAATTGCCAGGGAGGTACCTTGAATTGACACAACCTGTGTACACATTACCGTCTACTCCAGTGTCGGTTTCTGAAGCCAATTACACATGACATTAGCCACAATCCATATGTAGCCTGTAGTTTCTTGAGAAATACTGGTGGTTGGTGCAATTTCCCTCAAATGAGCTTCCATCCAATTTGAAAACTGAAGCTGTGGCTCTGCTGAGGTGTGTACATTTGAGACAGCTGTTGTGCAGGCACAGACCCCAGCACATGCGCAGAAGACACCTTTTACTGAACAGGAGTTATGGGGAGTTACAGGTGTGGGGAGAAAAATCAGGTAATGTGCATCATGTGATGACTTCCCAAACCACCTCTGGTGTGTACAGCAACATAAAAATGTGACTTGAAATACAGCAGGGGAACATAGCTGCCAAGTTATCCCTTTTTTAAAGGGATTTTCCCTTATGCTGAATAGGCTTCCTCGCGAGAAAAGGGAAAACTTGGCAGCTATGCAGGGGAAACGACTTCACTGGGTCTTAAGCTACTAATGTGTAAATGGTCATTCTCCTTGGTCTTATTTTGGTGAGGTTAGTCTTCTATTATCACAGGGAGGGGTTAATTATGCTTTCTTTCTTTCTTTCTTTCTTTCTTTCTTTCTTTCTTTCTTTCTTTCTTTCTTTCTTTCTTTCTTTTAAAGCAAACTGTTTTTTGTCACTGCTAGGACCAATTATCTAATGACATAATACACTCAGCAATTTTTCTTAAACTTATATACACGTAGAACCATATCGCTAAATCTGGCCCGGTCTTAAACGTTTTGGAGACAAAAAGGAGACTGCACGTATTGTGTTCCAGACATTACAGCAATTGTTTAGTATATATTTGGTGTAGACAAAGTTTTTTAGCCTTGATTATATTCCTAACATAGTGCCAACATTCAACCACTTTTGAACTACGAGACTGTGGGCATGCATGGATTTAAACAAGTAGTTTCCTATCTTCAGGTTCTCCCACTTCATATTTAGATATAATTGCCCATGGTTTTAAGTGCCAGACATACACTGAAATGTGAACTTAAAACATATGCTTATTTTGCACATTACACAGTAGGGTGGGATTTTTGCTCTCTTTTTTTTAAGAACGTTTGAATCTAGGAACTCCTTTGAAATTCTCTCCACAGGCTTTCTAATTTAGATTCTATTGTATTCGTATAACAGCTTTTTAGTGAGTAAAATGGGAACCTGGGTATCCAAATTTAGTTGTCCAAATCTTTTCCAAATTCATTGAACCCCCCCCCCTTGTATAGTTTTCAGTTCCTGTAAAATTCCATGTAAATAGCACTTTATCCAGATGTCCAACTCTGGGCTCTGCACTAAGTCTCCAAATTACAAATCCTGCAAATCAAGCATTTTTGTATAATTAGCTATTATAACTATACAAAAATGGGGCAAGTAACTAGGCAAGACACCGAAGTCTCACTTTTTTGCCCCTTAATACACTATTCAACTTCTCTTCTTAGTTCCAGGTTTATCAATGAGCAAATGCTTTTAAGGCACCAATAAATAACCATGCAGAAGCTTTATATACATCTGCCTGCTAACATGACGTATTGTTTAAATGGATATCATTGTATCAAATTTAGCTGCTGGGTAATGATGTCTTCTGGGAATCAGATGTAGGGAGAATGCTTTCGTCAGCACCCTACTAGCATCTGGATGGCCACTGTAGGAATAGGATTATGGACTAGATGGGTCTTTGATCTAACCAGCAGGTCTCTTATTATGCTCTTATTGTTATCTAGCCAAAACAGAGTGAAACAGAAGAAGGCATTTGGCATGCTGGCGGAACCCCAAGTTTTGTTAAAGAATAAAAACTGTTTAGAAAAACAAACCTAAAGGGGCAACCCCACCCAAATAACAAAAAAACAAAAAAAGCATTCTCAGTGACCCCAAATGCTAAGCATTTGTTGTTGGAGAGGGAAAGGAATTTTAATGGAGTATCCTGAAAGAAAATGTGTGGCTAGCTGGCTGGCTGGCTGGCTAGCAAGTGCAACAGCAGCACTCCATGCTGCAAAATATTGTTAAAGGTCCCCCTTGTGACTCTCTAATAAGTAACAATAAAACTGTTACAACTGATGCAGATAAACAATCGAGTTACTGAACCCTTTCTCCAGAGCGCTCACTAAAAAAAAATCTTCAAAATCACAACCCAGGCAGTTGAAATATGAAAATGCAACTCTACCAAGATCCCTCAGGGTACTTTTTGTCTTCTCACACTCCACTAAAGGTCAGCTTGGTATTATTCATCTGCCACAAGTGGCTAGACTTCACAACTCACACTCTTTGAGATGTCCTGGAAAATTAAACTATGAAAACATTCCAAGAGCTTCCCTGGGATTATACAGTCTATTGAAAACTGGTTTTGGACACAGCATAGGGCTTAGCATATGAATAATCAAGTGTGCCCCATAAATGTCAAAGCTCCAGTCTGGGGGCCATCTACCTAAGCTATAGTGTTTCACATAAAAATCTGTCCCATGCAGCTTCTTATTCCATAAATATGTAAATAATTGTTAGCCAGGTCCTAAATGTCATCTCCCAGGGTAATTAGTGCTCCAAGAGTAACAGCCAACCTCAAGTCTAAGGCTTTAGATCAGGCACCCCCAAACTTTGGCCCTCCAGATGTTTTGGACTGCAATTCCCATCATCCCTGACCACTGGTCCTGTTAGCTAGGGATAATGGGAGTTGTAGGTGAAAACATCTGGAGGGCCGCAGTTTGGGGATGCCTGCTTTAGATGCTCTTTACTCACAAGCTGGAGTAGGCAACCTGGTACTTTAGGCAACCTGGTACTCAACAGATGGGTTGGATTATGACTCCCATCAGCCCCAGTCAGCACTGCAAGGCTGGAAAAAGCTTGACTAGATCTACCCATTCCAGAGAAGGACCAGTAGTGGTGCATGCATGCCTCTATTGAAACCAGTAGTACAGGTAGATAATTCTGAGCTTAGTGGCCCCCGCTCTGGATGGTAATGTGCAGTGACACCCGGAAACCACGGGAGCTTGTGGGACAGTGGACAAAGCAGTTGGGGCAGGTAGAGCCACTAGATAAATACGTTCACTGCCTTTCATAGTACAGTGTACTGGCTCCTGTGTAGCTCTGTATAGCATTATTTTTTTTAACAAATGCAGATTTATGCACAAAATAATATCTAGCCTACTCCCAATCCCTGCTCTCTGGCTCGTTATATAAAAAAGTAAAACCAATATATAGTTTACTATTTGCATTCATTCCAATCATATTTCTTATCACAAACTCAAGGATCCTGTGTCGTTAAGTGAATTCCAGCCTAATGTTATGATTCAAAACTAATTTTGATTATGGCATCCCCCATTCATCTTGTTCTTAAAAGGCCTTGCAAGCCCTGCTTGAAATACCTGAGCTAACAACCACCTCATGTTTAGAGAACAAAATCTTACACTGAAAACAAGCAGTTCAGGTTTTGTAAGGCTTATTGAAACTAGATTACAGAAAAGCTGTCTGGGTAAGTTTACTTTGATCTATCAAGCTCAGATTTTTCAACCACCAGTAAAATTGTTTTAGCAACCTAGCCTGAAGAGAAGCTGACCTTCAAATGCAGAAATTGACAAAAGACAAAGGCAACAATGGAAGATCAGATTTGAAAGTGGGAGAGTGATCAGTTTTACAATTAGGAGCTTCCTTTCTAATTTGCTTGTTTTGTTAGTTTTATTTGAAAATATATACACCACTTTCCTACAAAATATAATACCCCAAGTAGTTTTATAGCAAAATATGGATTCACTTAGCAGGTCAGTAGAGGTTGTAAGGTGCTTTGGGTTGCCCTGAGCAAGATAAAGCAATTAACAAATGTAATTTACCGCAATACTTTGTTTCTGCTTTCACATTGAATATTGAGGGAATCAGCATGGAAAACAAACAGTTCACCCCTCCCCTATGCCAGTGCACCATAATAATAATAATTTATTATTTATACCCCGCCCATTTGGCTGGGTTTCCCCAGACACTCTGGCCGGCTTCCCACAGAAAAATAAAATAATTGATTAAACATTAAAAGCCTCCCTAAACATTCCAAATCCCCTTGCCTATCTGTCTGCTATTAGAAAAATAAAAAAACAAAACTTGGGAGCTCCAATCATGGAACTGCCAAGCTAGAAATCTAGGTTGCCTCTTATGGTCAGAATTGTTGGCATTGATGCTTAAGGCCCAAAACAGTTCAGGGCCACATTGGCTGCACCTGCATGACTCTACCCATCATCTTAGGTTATGTTTGTGTGCACACAGGGTGACATCAGTTAGGCTGGCAACCCCGAGATACAGCCTTCTCTGTGGTGATCCTACACCTGTGGAATTCTCTTGTAGTTGACATTCACTTGGCTCCTTCAGTTCTGGCATTCTAGAAGGCCATAAAAATGTATCTTACTATTTACAATAAGAAAATTTTGGCAATCTAGCTCAGTAGTTCCCAAGGGTCTATTTGTCCGCATCCACCCAGTTCTTCATACTCTGCCTGTGGTTCTGTTGTTTTCATTTCTGTCTGTAGACTGCTTTGTGAGGGATTGGTCCTGAAAAGTGACTAATAATTAACTGGAATAAGTAAATAAATAAATCCACAAACCCTACATAAAGGAGAGTGAAACCTGCCTGAGTGTGGCAGGTTTGGGGCAAATGATAACATTTGTTCTCTTCGGTGATCTCTGCCAGTAATTGGAAGCTGAACACAATGAGGGGTACTTCAGATAACGATCATGTTTGGTGCTGTGTCAGTATTAATAATGACATGTATAATTGCATGCCCCAGATAATAATGGGCAAATTAATTTTAGTGCCATGCACTATTTAAGCTAAAGTAATATGTTTGAAAGCATTGCCTCTAAATTTCAAGTTCATAATATGATTGCTCTAGCTAAAGGCCACGACAAACTTGTATTAGGTCATAGTATTAATAAATTAAGACCACAGGAAAAGCCCACCAGGTCAGGACAGTGGCCTCAGAGGCCCATCCATCCCCCCACCACAAAAAAACCCATACTTTTCCAAGGGCCGCACAAGATCTTGAAAAAAGTGTTTTTTTTCGGAGCGAGAGTGAGGCGTGGGTCATGTGACTTGCCCAGGTGTGCATCCAGTTTTGAGTCTGAAATAGTTGGCTGGTATGTACACTGCCTTGGTATTTTTCAGAAAGGCAGTGTAATACTATTTAAACTAGCAAACAAAAAACTGATCTACTTTGAAGACCAAATCTAGTTCACTTGGAAAGCTACACCAACAGCATGCTTTCTGTTTTATTGCACATTTCCCAGAGCACAGCAACACCGGTCTTTTCCTTGTCCCATCTCAGTGGCCTGACAGTAGCATATCCCAAGCACTTCAAGCCCTGTTCTGCTGTGCTTCGGACACTGTGATACGCATTTCTACTTGGCATCTTTTGTAGCTGAAAGTGACACACTAACTCTCATGCTTTTTAGAAGGCTGAATGTGCATGCTGTTATAAAAGGAAAGTCAGAAATGGGTCCAACTGCTAGTCATGGGTACACAGACACTGCATTTTTGGACAGATGGCAATACATTTGTGGTTAGGAGGTACTGTTTCCTGCTAATTTATGGCTTTAAAAAGGCTAGACGTGTGAATGTAAGCTCCAGAAAGAGCGAAAGTATCACATATACTGCTATTTGACTTAAATTATCCTCCTGAAATAGATGTCGTGAGAGACTTTTGTGGTATCCTGCTTTGTATGTATGAATCAGAAAAGAGTGCAAATATCTTGGGGGATAGACCGTAGTGGGAGACATGAATGAATCAATGGATGGTCATGGTCACCACAGGTGGTCTCTCCTTGTGGTGGTTTGGATTCACAGGGGGAGGAATGACTCATTGGCTGGTGGTGAGAGGAATGTGAGAGTGCAGGAAGACGTTGTGGGCATGCCCATACCACAAGTGGCATAGTGTTTGGGTCTGTTTGCTGTTGGCTTAGGTAACCACAGTAAATTACTATGATGATTTTTTAAAAAACCTGTATCTGGCAGCTGCAGATATTTCATTTAGAGAATACTGTTCAGGGTAAATTGGAAATGCAGAAAGCATATTTTATTCTCTTAGACATTAAACCTCACAATAAGAAAATGTCTATTATCAATATTTTAATCCTCTATAGCACTCCCCACTTACATAGCATAAAAGACCACAGGACTCTGCAGAGCATACATACATACATACATACATACATACATACATACATACATAAACACACTCACTCAATATTTTAATGCATGGATCCTTCATCCACTAGGTGGTAATTCTGATTTCAACAGGGAATCTGAATAGATAAAAATCATGGCTATTTGAATATATGGATTTTCAGCTCAGTCAGATCACAGTTAATCTATTCTTACTTAAAACATTTATGCTGATTTTGGTGCGGTTTCAGGTACAATGTAAATGCACAAAACGCTTATTTTGCTGTGACATTATGGCAGCATTTCAAAAGGAAGCCAAATCCAGCTGGCCCAAAGCAAATAGTTTCATTGGATCTGGCAGTGATCACTGATGATGGATGGAAGTATTAGATGTTGGCCAAGAAATTGTAATTCTTCTAAAACTTAAATAACAAACAAGATAATCCCTAAAGGCAACCTATCCTGGCAGCAGTGAAGGGGGAATGTGAGAGCCACTCCAAGCTGTCACCATCTTTTCCTTTTCCAGCATTCAGCTTTTGAGCAGTTTAGCTGTAACCTAATTGGTTTGCTGAAACACTTGATGTGCTCATGTCGTTCTTTCATGCAATGTATCCAATTGGGAAAACCACAAGACTTTGGTCATCATTAGCTTCTGTGGCAAACAAAACAAAACAAAACAATAGTACAAAGTTATTGTTAATCCCTCCACTGTACAAAACAGCACTAGCACTGTAACCATATTTGTGCATTTTTCAATCTCCTGTAATTAAAATATCATGGAAGAATGTCAGGATCAAATCTATACTGCAAAGACATCAGATGCTGTGAGGTTCAGCTGGCAATGCCTTATAACCTTATTTTCTAATTCTTGTGGGTTGCAATTAATAATCCTGTCACTGTAGTTGATGATATTAAACAAATAATATCTCAGTCCGAGATAACCACAAGTTATGTGCTTGTGTCCAAATCTTATTTGATCTGAAATTTATGAGCCATTGCACATAATGGAAGGAAACAATGACTTACTGATAATGTGCTTTGGGGTTGCTTTTAGAGTGATATCCCTTTAATATTTCTACGCTCTGGGGCCAGCTCAGCTGATACTTCAGACATCTGAATGGGCCCCAGTATGTGCACCTGGTGTGCTGGCCCTTCCTCCGCCATCCACAAAGGCATGGCCCAGTCACTGGAGCCAAAATTGTGTACAGTGGTACCTCTGGTTAAGAACTTAATTCGTTCTGGAGGTCTGTTCTTAACCTGAAACCGTTCTTAACCAGTGGTACCACTTTAGCTAATGGGGCCTCCCACTGCAGTTGCGCTGCCGGAGCACGATTTCTGTCCTCATCCTGAGGTAAAGTTCTTAACCCGAGGTACTACTTCCGGGTTAGCGGAATCTGTAACTTGAGGTGTTTGTAACCCGAGGTACCACTGTAGTTAATTCCCAGAGCTTTTTCTGTTGAATTGACTGAGTGGTTTTGTCCTACATGCATAAGACCAAACATAAGCAAAACCCTGTTTGATCAGGCCTAAGGCCCGTCTAGTCCAGCATTCTGTTCTCACAGCAGCCAACCAGATGCCTATGGGAGGACCATAAGGAGGAAGAGGGGCAACAACACTATCCCTACTTGCAATTCCCAGCATCTGGTATTCAGAAGTATAGTACCTCCGACAGTGGCGGTAGAATTATGTGTGTAGATCAATTTGGCCCATTTAGACAGGCTGTGGAAAGAGTTTAGGCCAGGATGGCAGCTCCAAATATAGGGCTGTACTGGACCTTAGAGGTATTGTTAAAAACAAACAAACAAACAAACAAACAAACAAACCACGGCTTTTAGCAAGCCATATGCTCTGTCAAGGTCTCTGTTACATAAAGCAAATAAGCTTCTACATTGCTTACTAACCAAATAACTGGCAACATTCTATGGTTGCAACATATAATAGCATTTATTTAGAAACAACTGGTTTCTTCTTTGAAAGATACAGTTGTTCTCTTTCATACAATAAACTCTGATGCATAGGATGTGACCTCATTCTGAAAATGTTCAGAACAGCAGAGGAATAATCCCAAACATGCTTATGTTCTGCTTTCAAAGGTTCAGTTATAATTGAAGGAGGATGGCTAAATTTCTTATTGTCACTGGAATTCTGCTATAAACTATGCAGTAGAAGGTTGAACAGACATACAGTTGCATCTCATTACCATACAAGCTTACTATGGACAAAAATGTATAATAATCAGCCTAGATAACAATGACGACAGGCAATTAATCACAGTATGGGCATATGCCAGAACTGAGAAGACAGACTTTTACGCAGTCCTTAGCTCTGTATGGGATCATCGTGGTCACATATTTAGCCTATGGGAAGTTGGACGAAGAAAAATCCAGTGCAATAATGACTCGTTCATGTCAAGAAGGGTTTTGAATCTCGTCCCAGGGCCAGAAACTTATTTGATGTGCACATATACAAGCTGTTGATGAAAGCCAAGGTTTAAAATGCACCTAACTATTTATCTGGACTGAGTTTAAGCCTGGAGGGCTTTAAATATACATCTTAAAATATTTGCAAGGGCAGCATAACCCTAGACACTCTGGTCTTAAAGAGATTCTAGAGATTTATAATACCATTATTATAAATGGTATTATATAAACTCTGGTTCTGTCCTCTCAAGGGTATATCTGCAATGCAACAAAACTTGGTTTTGAGCTGTTAGAATCACAGAATTGCTGTGCTATAACAGGGGTGGGGAACCTGCAGTTCTCCAGATGTTGGACTACAACTTTCAGCGATCCTGACCATTGGCTATATGCTAACTGGGGCTGATGGGAGTTGAAGTGCAACAACATCTGGAGGATCACAGGTTCTCCTCCCCTGTGCTCCTACTGTGTAAGTCCCACCTTAATTGTCATTACTTCCCTTTGGGGGGTGTCCCTAGAAATGAAGAGACCGGTAGAATGTACAGAAGCAATTTGTACAGAGGTTGTGGGATCACATCTGACTGTAACTGCTAATTCCATTGCTGCTGCTGTTGTTTTTTTAACACAGCATATGTTCTGGAAAAGTCTGTGTGTAAAGTGTATACAGTTAAAGCCAATTTAGGCCAGGTATTTTCTAGTAAAGGGATGCGGGTGGCGCTGTGGGTTAAACCACAGAGCCTATGGCTTGCTGATCAGAAGGTCAGCGGTTTGAATCCCCGCGACGGGGTGAGCTCCTGTTGCTTGGTCCCTGCTCCTGCCAACCCATCATTCTGCCCGGACACTGAGGTCCAGCGCCGAGGGCCTTTTGGAAGTCCCCTCATTGCGAGAAGCCAAATTACAGGGAACCAGGCAGAGGGCCTTCTCAGTAGTGGCACCCGCCCTGTGGAATGCCCTCCTACCAGATGTCAAAGAGGAAAACAACTACCAGACTTTTAGAAGACATCTGAAGGCAGCCTTGTTTGGGGAAGCATTTAATGTTTAATAGATTGTTGTATTTTAATATTCTGTTGTAAGCCGCCCAGAGTGGCTGGGGTAACCCAGCCAGATGGGTGGGGTGTACATAATAAATTATTATTATTATTATTATTATTATTATTAACCTAGCAGTTCAAAAACACATCAGAGTGCAAGTAGATAAATAGGTAAACGGTGTTTCCATGTGCTGCTCTGGTTTGCCAGAAGTGGCTTTGTCATGCTGGCTACATGACCTGGAAGTTGTACACCATCTCCCTTGGCCAATAACGCGAGATAAGCACCGCAATCCCAGAGTCGGTCACGACTGGACCTAATGGTCAGGGGTCCCTTTACCTTTACCTTTAAAAGACTAACAGATTTATTGCAGCACAGCCTTTTGGAAACTAGAGCCATCAGTGAAGCGGATTAGTCTCAGAAAGGGGAATAAGTACCATTGTACTCAGCAATGTGTACACTGTACACATGCAGGATTGTGCTGTACATCCTACTCGGTTCACCAAGACATGCTGTACATCCTATTTATGTTTACTCAGGAATGAATCCAACCCCTGGTGTTGTGATACATTTCAGCATGGTCTGCCTTGGTGTTTCGGCATTGTATACGCTTTCCACCATTATATTCTGGGTGAAGAAGATCACTCTTTTAACTTTCAGCTGCCCCCCCACTTACAAAATGCAAAGAACGAAACGATTCCTCAATAGCACATCACTGAGCTTTTGTCTGAGGTCGCAGATCCAGGAGCTTTCTCAGGTCTACAGCAACTCTGTTTTTGAAACTGGATCGTGCCTGTGAGCTCCCAGCCCCATTTTATAGTTTTCCCAATTAGGACCGGCTGCCTGACGTCATGCCTGCCTGAGATTGGCTGCGCAGATCTGACACTCAAGGGGAGCCGCACACCCCGTAGAAACTTTTTTAAAAGTCTCTCCCCCCCCCCTCAGCCTGAACTGCTTTAAAGCTTATTTCTTAGCCATGCGTTTAGACCACTAGCAAACTCCGGCAACCGAAATAGCTTTTTTTCCTTGGAGAGGAGAGGGGGAAAGAGAGAGAGAGAACCCCACCAGAAAACACCCTTCTGCCGCTCCTCCTCCTGCCTGGAGCCGAGGTCTCCCCACACCCCACCGAGCTTCCTCTCCCTTAACAATGTTTTCTTACTCCGTGCAACAACTTTTCCCCCTGGAGTTGCTCACATGGTGAAAGAGAGCCTTGGAAGGCGGCTGATGCGAGAGAGGAGCTAAAGCTCTTTCCGCCCCCCTTTTTTGTTTTCTTTTCAGGATAAAAGGGAAGAAGGAGCCACACTCCAGGAGCGGCGGAATTGCAGACAATCTTTTTTTTTCCCACCTCCTTTGCAAAACTTTGTGCGTTTCTTTTGTCTGCAACGAGGGTCTGCGGAGTTCGCGTGGCTGCAGGGAGTTTCTTGGAAATGGCTTGGATCAGGTGGGGTTTTCTGCTGTCCGCCTGTGTCTTTTTGTCCCCGGCCCTCGACGCTTCCGAGAAGGCGAATCGGAGGACGATCACCTATGTGCTGCCGGGCACGTCGGGCAGCCGCCAGCAGAGCGGCGGGCAGCAGCACCAGCACCAGCGCGCGTTCAGTGTGGAGGTGCTGAACACGCGTTACAGCAGCACGCGGCGGAGCAGCAGCAGCAGCAGCAGCACCTTGGAGCGGACTCGCCGGATGAGCAAAGCGAGCGGCCCCAGCGTGCAGCTCCGCTTGGGCCCCACCGTGCAACTCCAGCACAAGCCTGGCAGCAGCAGCAACAGCGTCCCGGCGGCAGCCGCCGCTTCTTCCACTTTCAGCAAAGCGGGCAAGCTCGTCGCGCGCTCCAAGCTGCAGCAGCGCCAGAGCAACAGCACCTCCAGCGTGCAGGTTCACTCCAAGCCCCATCTGCAGCAGCTGCAGGGGTAAGGGGACGCTGCCCCTTTCCCGTGGGGCCGCATCGCTTCCTCCGCGCGAGAGATCCCCCCCCCGCCGTGTGGGGTGGGCTTTGATCGCGCGCGCCTGCCGAAGCGGGAACGCTTGTTTAATGAAATGTATGCTCGGTGTTTCCCACAATGCCTCTCTTCTCTCTCTCTCTTCCCCTCCCCAAACCTTCTCACTGTCCTCTCCTGAATGAAGGAGGGCCACTACGGTATCTTTTGGCCTTTGCCCGCCCCCCCATTTTTCTATCAGTTAAGGGGGCTGGATTAGCCCAAGATTTATTTACTATGGCTGGAGCCTCTACCACAGGGTGGAGAAAAAATGGGCCGATCTGTGGGGGGAGGAATCCATCTGATGGGCTTTGCTGTATTGCTTCACACCTGGCTGAGTATGGGTTGGGAAGTGAAGACAATGGAGAGCATTACACGAGGTGCTTGCTTGGCTTGGTGGTGATTTTTTAATTTTTTGGAAGGGAGAGGCATTCCTGTCTACTGCTGCAAGGTTGCCATTCTTGGGCAGCTGCTAGGGTTCAAATACAGTATGGCCCACCATGGACTGCCTTGACCATTAAAAAATAATATTTTCTGGCCTAGCATTCCATGTAGCAGCAGGTCTAGCTGCCATTTTAGTTTCTCACGGTGCCCCTGCTGTAGTGTTGCAGTGTGGCATTGTGGGAAAGAAAAGTGGTGGCTGGTGGGAAATTTCTGCTACCCATCACTGGTGGCAGGGTAGACCTCCAGGGCCCGGATTTGGAGCTGGTTCTGCCCTCTACTGTCAGGCTTGAGGTGAGGTTTGAGACTTTGAAATGGTGGTGGCGGCGGCCTTTTTAAGTGAAGGGTTTTCCACAATGTGAGGGAGTTTTGAGTTACCTATAATTCCAATGACCTATTCAAGAGCCTTTGAGAAGTTTGGGACAGAATGTTCATTTGAGCCCCCTTTTCCTTCTCTGTTATAACAGAGTCCGTTAATTGTGAATATTGTCTAAGGCTTGGCACAGGTGGCAACCATTTTGCATGTGTCTGATTGACGCATGACCACCAACGCGTGTGTTGTTTTTGGCCCCGGAAGGGGGCAGTGGCAGAACGGGCTTATGGGTGACTACTGACATGTGCAATGACCTGGAACACAACCCCTGCACAAACGGGGAGTTGCTTGTACATTTACCCCTCCCCAAAAAGCTTAGGCACTTTCTGAGGAGGCATCATACAAATCATGAGTCAATGTAGAAAAAAGGCTTTTGCATCTTCTGAAGTTACGTATCATAAAAGAATGATGGAACCCTTGAAATTGCCATTGTAGTATTTGACTGATCATTAGGGAGCAGCTGCCTGCCCAATAGTGCACACACATGGTAAAAGGAGAGGTGCATGGGTTCAAGTTGAGCCGTCATTCAATTAAATAAATCTTAGTTAATTAAATGGGATTTTTGTGTGTGCATGTGAATAAATAGTTCTGGAGCAGCTTCCTTTTTCGTGTTGTTAATGCTTCCATGGATTACATCAGGCCGCATTTAGAAGAGGCATTCTCTTCTGTGTGGGTGAGAAAGGAGAATAACTCTACTAGGATAGCACCTGTCTTGTACACTATTAAAAATAAATTTCTTGTACATTATTAAAAAATATCTGAAGTGTGCATGCACATGAAAGCTCATACCAATGACAAACTTAGTTGGTCTCTAAGGTGCTACTGGAAGGATTTTTTAATTTATTTTTTGTTTCGACTACGTCAGACCAACACGGCTATCTACCTGTAACTATTATTAAAAATAGTAGGCTTTTATTTAAAAAACTTGCTGCTTGATTATTCCTAGATGCTTTTTAGACAGTTTAATTTTTTTTTAAATGATCCATTTAGCTGATTAAATGGCTCTAGACTAGACCCAAACATTTGTGGAACTTTTAATGTCTGCCCTGCAATTTCTTATCACTGATACCTGATGCGCAAGGGCTTATCGCAGGGATGGCAGCAGCTTGTGCTAAAGGCAGCCCTTTTATTACAACTTTACATGTTCCAAAAGGCCTGGTTATTGAAATTGTTTCTGCCATTTCCCATATGCAGTAGCTATTCAGTATTCTACCCTGTTGGCCTTTGTCGTTTAATGGCTTCACTTTGTCACATAGATCATATTCACAGCAATAGATTGTTAAGTATGTCTCACCTTTTTTATGTGTTCACAAGAGAGAGATCCTAGAAAATGGACAAGGTTGCAGAAAAGGTATCGGGGTAAGACCTCAGGCAAAAACTCCACAAGGGAGATTGTTAGGTAGCAAGGTTTGACAGCCACTGAGCAAGATGGCTTGTGTGGATGGCACCCTTCACAGAAATAGCCCAATGAATTTTGTCAACTCGTGCAGAAAATCCAAATGGGTGCCCGTTGCATGTTGACAACTGGCTACTCTTTTATGGTACCTCAAAACCTGTCTCCTAATATGGTCTGTCTCAGCCTGGACAGGGCTGAATCTGACCTTGATCTTTTCAGCTGTCTTGGTGCTAAGTCTTTAGGGCTTTCATTCCCTTTCTCCTTGGATATCCTGCTGTGGCTCTTCTCTGATTATGGCTTGCTTCAGGGCCTAATCTTTGGGAAGGTGATGAGAATGTAAACAACAGAGACATTTGGATGTCTGCACTCTTTCTCATGCTTATGCAGCCAAGAGGGATGTGCCTTTAGGTCACATGTAATGAAAGTGAGGTAACTACAGATAAAGAAAGCTCTCCACTCCCTGTTAGGAAGCACAACAAGCCAGGGGAGGCCTATTTTCATCTGTTAGGAGCTTGAGGCTGGAGTGCTAAAGAACAATGAGTGTCTTATTCTTATTTAGAACATTTATAATTGCCCTCCCTCAGGCTTTAAACTTTACTGTTCCTTGCCAACTCCTAGCATTCATTACAGTGAGCTGGTGTCTGCTGAGTCTTTCCTCCTTTAGCATGTTAGTTCTCCTTTTCAGCTCTTTCCCATCTCACCCCTGCACTGAGGTGAGGAGCAATTCTTCTGCAAGGGCCTCATTCCCCAATTGTGGGCGGGGTGGGGGAAGGGGAGAAGTGTGCAATTGATTTGTAGCTGGATTTAGAGAGTGCTGCACCTGGCCGTTGATGAGGTTATAAGAGGGGCTGTGGTGAATTGTTTCCTTTCTTTCCTTTTGCTGCAGGGTGAATGTCTGTGGAGGGCAGTGCTGTCACGGCTGGAGCAAAGCTCCTGGCTCTCAGAGGTGCACCAAACGTAAGTAACCATGTGTGCAGTGTAATCTCTTTCCTTAAGCAGTGGCTTCCATCATGGCAAAAAATATCACGGCAAGAAGGAGGCCACCCCATCTATCCCCAACTATTGTCCAGGGAAGGAGCAAAGGCAAGGAGCTTGCTTCCCCCTTCTGATTTAACTGCCAGTTTGCCCTATGACTACAAAACTGAAGGGAAACATCACCTGTGGGATTGTGAAAGCTTGTGTGTGTGTTATCGATCCATTGTAAACCCCTTTGAGGATAATTTGATTGAAAGGCTGGATACAACTCTATAAATAAATAAAGCCATCATGGACCTTGCAAGGTCTAGCATTGTGTGGCCAGCTAATGGCTTGAGGCACAGCCCCATATATGTATTTGCTGTCAGGAAATCCCCTATGTCCATTGCAAAACATACCTTCATGGTAAGGGAACATATTCTGATTTCATTATATGAAGTAAATATATGCATAAAATAAGGGGAAGTAATTGACAGAGCAAATAAAACTAAAATAGCTTATATTCTCCACCAGGCTCTATCGTTTGTTTACACAGTGCAGTGTATTTCTCCCCTGCAGGGCTTAGTAGTTTTATTATGTTAAGATTAAGGTTCCTTATTAATATCAATTAATTTTAGCCTGCAATCATTTCATATAAGCGTGAGAATTCAGGGTAGAACAGCTTTGTGTATGATCCTCTGTTGTCAGTTAAGATCTGCAAGTGGCAACTTGCTCTGAATGCCTTCTTGCATGTTTGCCAGATCAGCCTCTGCAAGAAGCGGGACCATTTCTGTGGTGGCCTCAGTGCTGCCACCTGAGTTTGTTTGTGTGGTGGTTTGTTGTTGTTTTTTTGCATGCAGCTCTTGATTTTAGAAATTTTAGCCTACCCACTTTAAATTAATTAAGGCAGCCGTATAAATTAGCACTCTAAAATTACCTGCCTGCTTTTTACTCATAAGAGTTGCTGTTGAAGTATGGATAGAGCATCCTCTCCTTTCTTTCCCAGCTTCTCTTATGAGTAGATTGCAGACACAGAAAACATTTTGTGGGCCAGGAATGGTCACTGCCTGCCTCTTTTTCCAGCCTGCTCCATTTCTATGCTGAGCATGTAGGAAGAGCCTCCTGTGCATCTCACACAGAAGTGCAGTGAACTGGCAGCAGAGGGATGAAGTGGTCTGTGTCTCTCTTGCCAGCCTGATAGATTTCTACGCTAGACATCCAGTAGGTGAAGCCCTGGCCTATGTTTCCAGCATAGAAACCAGCCTGTATGTCTGTCATGTTCTGGTCTGATACCAGATCCCTTGGGGCAAGGCAGGTCAGGACCACGGATAGCTCTGAGTGAGCAACTTGCTCCAACAGAGGTTGAGAGCAGACAGCCTTTTCAAGCTTCAGCTTCTAGAGTACCTTTCCTAGCTCCGCCCTGTTGTAGAGAATTTAAGGACAAACCTCTGACCTGAAGATGGGCACTCCTCAGTTCCATAGCCTGGTGCACTTCCTGCACCACTAAACAGGTGAGGTATTGTGGGAAGTATTGGGTCCTTCGACTCAGGAAAAGATGCTTGTGAGGGTCTTTGCTCTGGCCATATTTGCCCTTGTGGTATGGGAGTTTCTTCTGGTTGCTCCTGTCTGATAGGCTCAGGCAGAATGGTCTCCTAATGCCCGGCAGCTGGCTTAGATCCTTGAACTTTGTCTGGCTTCTTAATCAGGAGACTACAGCCTCTGATTCTGAGTGTTGATCACTGCTGGTTGCAGAAGCATGGGTTGCTGTATCCCTTTGCCACCAGCCTGGTGTGTTTCTGTGCTAGATGTACAGGAAGGAAGTTCACCTCCAGTGCTTCCAGTGTAGAAACAGGGAGATACCAGCCTGCTTGGTTCATACGCTGGAAGTGAAGGATGGGGCTTCATCCCCTGAGCCCCAAGTATGGGCTGCCGGAGAAGGGATGGTGTGCTCTTTGCTTTCACTGGCAGCCAGTTTGGAGGAGAGGTCTTCCCATGCCCAGCATAGAAATACAGTGAGCTGCCAGAGGAAGAGCCGAGTGTTTCATATACCTTGACAGCCCACTTGGCTTCTAAGCTGAACTGGAAGGAGGCAAAGCCCTTCCCTCTTGGGAGTGCAGTGGGCTGCCGAAAGAGCAGTGAAATACTTCAGCAGCCCACTCTGCCCCTCTTCTGCCACTAGTCATAAGTGCTCAAAATACCTTTTCTTTTCAAGATAGGCTTAGATTTTTAGGGTAATTCTACACCCATACTGAATTCGGTATTTGTGGAGAGTTTTCATGGAATTGTAGAGCACATAAAGCCCTATCCAAGGGAAAATCTGTGGCAGGTAGGCAAGAGCTGGTTGGCTGCATCCCACTTGGCTGCTGCAGGGCGTAGTTTTAGTCTGTGCCTGTGCAGCTAAAGCAGCCATTGAGGGTCTGGTCTCCAGATGTCCCACACAGACCTTCAATTTGCATAGACTTAAATAAATGCTTCTGTTTGTTTCAACATTTACATATGGAAACAAATGCAATAAATTCTGGATAGAATGTCTGACTCCTGGTATGCATACGGAAGGAGAAATAGTTTTATTGAGGACAACTGTCATGTAGTGCATTCCATTTTGTCTGAGACAACAAATAATCCATCTTTAATGTGTAACAAACAATGATTTTATTAGTCTGAGCATCTGCCACTGATGCCTATGTTATTACAGCAGTACATTTGCATTTTGATGTACATTCCTGTAAGAGCTAAGCTAGCATTCATGCTGAATGTTTCACCAGTTGGAAGGAGCTAGTGGTTCACAGTTTCCAGCCCTTCTTAAGGAATATGTTTATTGGACCTTGCTTAGGAGTATCCCCTTCTTTTCCACAACCCCAAAATCCTGTAAATGCATTGGATTGGTTTCTCCAAACACAATCTTTTTTTCATCGTTCATTACTGGAGATTTTCTAGTGGAGTCCTGGAGCGAGGAACATTCTCAGGGATGACTCACACCCTGGCCAGCACCTTTTTAATCTCCTGCCCTCAGGCAGGAGATATAGAAGCATGATAAGCCGCACCAACAGGTTAAAGAACAGTTTCTACCCATGGGCCATGAAGCTGCTGAATGGAAGACAGCAACATTGCAGCTGACGTTCGGGGTTGGTCGTATGACAGCACACAGAGTGTAATAAGGACTGAGAGATTGTGGGAGGGATGGGGAGCCCGTTTAATCTCACTGTAAACAAGTGGTACAGTGACAATAAAGTATTACTAGTTCTAGATTAGGCAGCTTGGTGTGTGTAACCCTTATCCCTAAATGTTTCTGAGTATAATATCTAAAAAGGAGCATACAAATTTGCCATTTCCTACAAAGTTGGTTTCCCCCCACACACTGGGAAAACTAGGCAGGCAGATGGAAACAGCTGGAGAGTGAGGAGATAGATTCTGACCTTCAGGGCCAAAGATCATCTAGACAATTTAACCTTCCATGCATTGACTCTGTAGGATATAGTGGGTCTGAATCAGCTGCCTCCACGCCTGAAGCATAATGGGGCAGGTACCAATACATGGAGGGGAGAGTTGAGAGTGTCTGCTGGTTGTGAAAAGGTTAAAGGTTTTTGGGAAATGATTTATAATGAACTGAAAAAGATTTTTAAATATACCTTTCCCAAAAAGCCAGAAGCATTTTTGTTAGGAATGATAGGTCAAGAGATAAACAAGGAGGACAATATTCTATTTCTGTATGCGACAACCGCGGCGAGGACATTATTAGCCCAAAAATGGAAGACCCAGGACTTACCGACAATTGGAGAGTGACAGACAAAGATGATTGAATATGCAGAATTAGCGAGACTGACTAGCAGGATTCGAAACCAGAGGGAGACAAGGTTTCTAAGAGACTGGAGTAAATTTGTGGATTATATGGAAAAGAACTGTAGAAGTTTAAAGACACTTGCAGGCTTGAAATAAATCCTACGAATTGACTTTAAGGACTAGATATAAAGGAACTGCGAGATAAGAATTGATTAGAAAACCTATTGAGGGGAGGGAGGGAAGTCAAACTCGGCGGAGTATTCTTAATAGGAGATTGTGAGAAGTGTAAAAAGAGTGATGTATGTATTGTGTTGTATTGTATGTTTGTTTGTTTTGCTTAATGTTTTTAAATGTGTTTAATTGGAAAAATTTAATAAATTGTTATATATAAAAAAAGAGAGTGTCTGCTGGTTCAGCCTCTTGATGTCCATCTATTCAACAGATTATATGTAGAGGGGAGCTATTGCATATGTACCTGTGTGTGGGGTGGCTCCACTTTACTGAAGTTCCATGGAGTGCATGGATGTCAGGGCTGGGGGGCTAGGAGATGTGATGCTGGAGCTGTCAGGCATAGGCCTATTCTCCTTCCCACACATTGAGTCTACAGCGAAGTAAACAGCGAAGTATGAATGAGGCTTCTGTAGAACAGATTCTGCCATCATTGTTTTACATCGCAACACAAGAGGTAACATTTCCTCACAATTTTCAAACTGTGAGCATTTTCCTTTAATATTCACCATACAGTGGAGGCTCATTGGAAATTTAAGCTTCTGCAGAATGTAATAAATACCTTGTGGCTGTAAATTCTGAAGGAACGTTCGCCACATGAAAATAATGATGACATTTAAAAATTAATGTGTAGAATTAGGCCTTGGGCAGAGAGAGCTGATGAGGAAAAGGAAGTGTGTGTGTGTGTGTGTGTGTGTGTGTGTGTGTGTGTGTGTGTATTCTGTCATAGGTCAACTGAGAAGCCTGTCTATGTGTTATCTTTATAGTGCAGAAGCTGTTAGAAATATCCTGTATATGGTATATTCTCTATGTAGTTGTCATAACATGCAGCTGTTTATAATGTGGGTTCCCCCCCCCCAACCGCCACAAAGATTTCCACACCAGCAGTCTCCGTTCCTTGTGCTGGAATGGAAACTCCCCAGTACAATTTTTAAGATTAATGAGATGACTGCCTTGACACATTATGGCATTGGCATGGAGAAGGCACCGTGCCAAAGTTGTTTCAAGTGGTTACCACATGAAAAAGATAAAACATAGGCCTGCTCTGAATTGGTCATACTGTCATCTTCTGTTGAAGCTGCAGCCTGAATAGGGAATTTGAACCTATATGTAGTGAGTATAAGACAAGGTGTTGGTGCATTGCTTACTTTTTTGAAATATAGCCTGATCAGGTTGACATAGGAGCCACAGCAAAGAGGGAGGAGAGTTTGTGTTGGATTAATTGCCTTTTATTTAAGGATTGAGTGCAGGCTCATGCAACTTGTGGTCCATTCAGCATTGTCAAGCCCACCAACTATATACAGTATGGTGGTGACCCATATATTGCAAAAGCAGGGAGGCTGTTAAGCACTTGCAAGGTTTGGTTTGTTGGGTCACAAGTCATGCAATGTTTATTTTTATTTATTAATTAAAGTACCACCTTTCATCCCATGATCACAGGGTGGTTTACAATATAAAAACCAGGGTGGATAAAAATCAATGATTTTTTTAAAAAAATCAAAAAAATCGGATTTTTTTGATTTAAATCGGATTTTTTTGATTTAAATCGATTTTTTTGATTTAAATTGATTTTTTAAAAATAAAATGCTTTTTGAGGAAAATATATTACCATCCAAAGGTTATTCCATCATGAAATAAAGATTAGTTTTTTAATTATGTAGAATAAGGTTGTATATGTTTAATTTTTGGGGTAAATAAATTCCATTAATCCATTCACAATGTCATGCTCTTCCAGAGGTTTCTGTAAGATTATTGGGCAGTTTCTCTGCCTACAAGATGATATCACAGATGCTTGGTTTACTTTAGCAGTTCTCAAAACTGAATTTGACTCAACAGAGATCACATGCCTCTTCTTCACAGCAAAAATGTTATAACATGAACAGAGTTGAGAGAAAAGACCTTAATCCTATTGTTCTACAAACCTATGAATACAGAAACAACCCCTTCAGTGCTAAGTTTCAAGAAGTTCAGTGAATAGAACAGAAACAATATTTTTCGGATTGTTTGGAGTGGACAGTATTTAAGTTTTTCATGTGTAGGCTGGGCTGACAGTCTAAATTTCTTAAAATATATATATTTTGTTTTTGTTTAGCCAAATTAGTTAACAAGCATGGATGTTTGTTTAAGCAAATAACATATGCTGTAATGTTATTGTTTCAGTTGAATAAATCTATTTAAATTGTTATTATTAAGGTAATGATTATTTTTCTCCTTCCTAAGTACAACAGTAAAGTTGTCCAAATATGAATGATTAACCTATTAAACTGGGGATAAAAAACTAATATGAAAAGTTGTTATTCTAAAAATCTTCATCTACTTGCATATTAAAGTTATACCAGCAAGAATTGGTGGAGTCTCCTTCTTTGGAGGTCTTTAAGCAGAGGCTTGACAGGCATATGTCAAGAATGCTTTGATGGTGTTTCCTGCTTGGCAGGGGGTTGGACTGGATGGCCCTTGTGGTCTCTTCCAACTCTATGATTCTATGATTCTATGAATTAGTCTTTATGTAGAAAACTATGATTTAAATCAAGCCTTACTGACTAGTGATTTAAATCGTGATTTAAATCGTGATTTAAATCAGTTTGATTTAAATCAAATCCACCCTGATAAAAACACAAAAATACATAACATAGTAAGAAACGCAAATACCACCCCCCCACCGCACTATAAAAATCCATAGATTGTTTAATTAGCCAAAGACTTGCCTTTGTGTAACACACTGCAAAGTACTATGAGTGTATGCAGAGATTGGAGAACAATTGCATCAGGATAATGAAATCATTTTTAGGATCTAGCATAGCAATTCTGGTGTTTCTAGGCACCTGAAATGTTACAGTAGCAGTTTGGATATGATTTGTGCACTTTGCCGTTTTATTTATAACTTCAGAGAGCCGAAGATTCTTATTGTGCTGTGTTGTTCAAATCTGAAAACTTACTGTTTTGTTAGGGCACAAGATTAAGTACGGCAAAGAGAAGACGTTGCTTTTGCTTCATTCCTAGAGGTCATGTTTACACAACCATAGATGTCACTACAGGAATGCATCAGATGTTTTCAAATGAGGCAACTAAGAATTCCAGTGATGACTCACACTTTCATTAGATGTGTTTTCAGTACAAGAATTCCCTTTGCCCTCACAGTTATGGTAAGGACAATGTCTGTATATAGAAGAAGATCAAGATAGTTGCAATATCAAAGCCTCTGATAATGCAAGAATTGTAAAAGAGTTTTACCCCCTCTAAAGTAAAGTGTTGAAATAAAGGATATGGTATTAGTCCACCAGTGAGATAGTACCCCAAAACTGTAAGAATTACAGAACTATAAAATTTTTTTAATTCTTGCAGAATACGTTCATTTATCTTTATGAGTTGGAAATTATGGAGTGGTATTGACCAAAGAGGGAAGCTAAAAAACTGTAAAGCTGAGCTGGAAGACAGAGTTACAGTAACTGAGGAGGGTGAGACACTGAGGAGTTATCTATAATAGTGATGGGTGGAGGACAAGAGTGAACAATTTTTTTTAGTAAAGGCCAAGATAAAAGAGGGGAGGGGAGATCGTCTAGGATTTGAGGTAGGAATTGCTGCGTGCTGTTGGAGTGGTGAGGCAGCTTTGGCAGCAGGGATGCCAAGATCCAGCGAGGTAGAGGATGTGACTGACAGGTAGAGGATGAATTCACATTAATTTGAATTTATCAGGCAAATAAATTTATTGTGCTTCTCTTTCTTTTCTTTGTTTCAGTAGTGAGATTTCAGTACTGCAGAAATCATTTGTCCCTGACTTATACTGCTGTACTAACAATAACTGAGAGAGAGATTGATCCGGTGATTGCACAGGGGGCTAGGTTATTCAAATAAACTTAACACAGTAACTTGAAGTTAAGGATTAATTGCACATGGTGGAATTATTTCATATCCTTGCAGCCGGTATATGCAGGGATATAGTTCCACTTGATCTCTCAAAATAAATTTGGCTATTTTATTGCGTTCCACACAGAATGAATTTTTATCCACAGAGGTAAAAGGAATTATCACTGCAGCTGGAACAATTATGTATTGCATGCTACACATTATAGTCTGACCCAAACATAATGCCAAACTATGATGCGACCTTATGTGAATGAACCTGGCAAAACCATTGTTCTCATGCATTGTATGTATTCCTTCCAATTTTGCACTGTGATTCCCTTCTTTGTTTGATGAAAGCCATGCTTTGCTCTTTTATCCAAACTGGCAAACTATGGTTTTTGCTTGCCTGCAAACCAGGACTGAAAACTGATAACTTCTAATCCTGGTTTGCAAAGTATGGTTTGCATCAAACCTGCGAAGGACATGCCTGCTTTTTGCTTTGTGTCCCTGATTATTCCCTGCCTGGGAATAGTAGGCCTGGGCGATGTATCAATACATTGTCTAGGAGTGGTTCGAGGGCCAGAGCGTGATGGCACCTTCACCCAGTGGTATATCGTGGGTGAGACTTTCCTTACCTTCTTTCTTTGGCAGTTTCACCCTGGCGCCTCACGGGGCTGGGGTGTTGCTTGTTGTTCCCCCCACTGGCGGTAGAAAGAGCTGTGACAATTTCATCCCAGCACCTTGTGGGGCCGGGGTAATGCTCTTTCCTTTTCAACATCGCTATGCATCACTATATTTTGGACAGTTCAAGAAAATGAATGCTAAGGCTATCAATGGTTGCTACCTGGATAGATATGTTCTTTGTCCACTGTTGAAGGCCGTTTGCTTCTGAATATCTGCTGCTGAAAACTGCAGTAGTGGAAGAGTGCTGTTGCATTCACATCCTGCTTGTAGACTTTCCATTGTGAGAACAGGATACTGGACTAGATGGGGCACTGGCCTGATCCAGCAGGGCTCTGTTTTTGCATTCTTAAAATGAGGTTTTATTGCCATTTTGTATAGGCAATAGCAACTCAGACATTTCAAAGTAAATATGCTGAAAGTTATGTGCCCCTGTTATTCCTATTTATTAGCATTCTGATAACTCTAATTCTCCTTTTGCCCTTTAAAAAACAATGCTAGCTTTATTTGGCTTGTGGGATGGAATACATGGTTAGACTCTGTGGTGTGAATTCTGTGCTATATCTTCCTGTATGTCTCTACTCTTCAAATGAATGGATTCCTATTTCATGCTGAGACTTGGAAGGCTGCTGCTTATTTTGTAACTGAGAACCCTCATGACCTCTGAGTGGTATCAGAGTTCATCTGATATAGATGCTTATGTTAACCATATAGTAATGTATGTAGCAGGGCAGGTTCATTGAGGCTTTTAAGCTTTAAGTCACCCTTATACCATCCAGGTTGCAGCACACGCAATTTCAGGGATAACAGAGAGCAACAGCTGCAGTTTACAAGTCTTCAGGCAGCCGTTTACAACCCACTCCATGACCCATAATGGCTTTCATCTTTGAGAACATGTTGCGCAGTTCCTAGGCAACCACAAAGTGCTTCGTTCCTAGAAGTAGTAAGAACTAGTGGGCCACGTAAAGAAAATGGGAGTGTGGGAGAAGAGGCATACGCAAATTCACTTCACAAGTTCCCTAGAGGTGAGATAGGACCCTTCTGCTGCCCATTTTGCTTCCTCTCCCTCTTGTGATGTGCCTAAATACTGTACTATTATGATGGTACAAGCAGAATTAATCTCTGTTGATTTCATTAAGGCTTACGTACTTCCTTGTAAGTGAGTATAGGATCACAGCCAGACTTGAGGGTGTTGTTTTGTTTGAGCACTTGCTTGTGATTTACTCGGTAGACCTTGCCATGTTGTTGGCAAATGGAAACCATTATACTAACCATGGAATAATGCAAGACTAATTTTCAACAGTCTCTGAAGTAGAGAAGCTGATTTTTTTAAAAAAATCCAACTTTCTAAAAACATATTTATAATGTTTTCCCACTGAGGAAAATAAGGAGCATAAATTGTACTTGTTTTTGTTTTCAAAGCTGCTCAGAAACCCAGGCATCCTGACCCTAGTGAAGACTTAGTAAACTGGCATACTCCTTCATTTATTTATTTTAGCTCGTTTTGATCCAGTTGTGCATATTATGCACCCTTATTCTAGTTTTTTTTTTTGTGACACACATTTCTGGCACAACTTGTGAATGGGCATAATAGGAAAAAAAGGTTATCATAATTTGGTGTACAATGCAAGTATTGTCACTTCAGACAGACAGCATCTTAATGATAAAAGATGCAATCATGTCCTCGTTATGAACAAATATGCCCTATTGATTGACTCTGCCACAGTACCTGCACCGCACCAACCTCCCTCCCAGCTCAAGTTACCAACAGCGACTTCCATGTTGGGAAATCAAGTGAGCAGCATGGCCTTGCCAACCACCATTGCTTACTTGTAGGGGCCTTTGTCAACAGAGAGCTTAGCTTTATATGGAGGGTAGTGCTTCCCTTGTGTGGGAGGCACTGCTGCCTGCTTTGGGGATGGAAGAAGATTAGTGCAATACAGTTCAGAGAAGACACAGAAATATATATCCAGGGGGACAGAGTGGAGACACCTGAGACCAGGCCCGGCTCGTTGTAGACCCCCGGTGGTGCAGTGCACCATGGCGCGGGGCTGGTAAGCTGGACGCCGGCCTGGGAAGGAGGGCGCCGCGCGTCGAAGCCGTGTGGAAACCAATTGCGCCCTGCAAGGGCGGGCGGCGGAGCTATCTCCGCCCCTCAGCACCAGGGCACGCGATCTGCTCAAGACGGCCCTGCCTGAGACAGTTGCAGCAGTTATATATTATGGTTTGTATCCTCACATTCTTTTTCTAACTCTGTTGGGCAGGCCCATGCAAAGGTGGTCAGGTAGCTGGGTACACTTGCCCTGGGCCTCAGAAGGCCTCTGCTAGGGACCGGCTGCTTTTTCAGTTGAATTCATAACTTTATTCTAACAAGACTCCTGCCCTGTGCCTCAGACCAACTCCGTACAGGCCTGCTGTTGGGTGTTAACTCTTGGGATCCCCAGATATTGGAGAGGAATTTGTTGATGAGCTCTTCATCCTTACTTCTTAGAGAAGATGCATTGGATTGGGCTGTTAATAAGGTGCAACCTTAATATAACAGCACTCTGTAACTTATCTTATTGGATAGTCTTATATAGGCACAAGGGGTAAAATCCTTTTTATCCTGAGCTAAAACTGGAGCCTTGTGTTTTGTCATTGGTGATCTGATACTGCTTGCTATTATAAATTCAATGGAAGGGCAGCTGGAAATTGCCATGATGACACAATGCAACATTTTCTCACCTGCTGCCAGCAATTGCATAAAAAGCAATTTGGCTCAAATTTATTCCCTTCACATGTGAATTGGACATGCTGCTGCTTGTTAGTGTGTTGAAGCCAGATGATAAAAGAGGAGAAAACTGTGTAGTGTTTTATAGGCATCATATGTAAAATTGGATGAACTTTAACCAAAATATGATTCTGGCTGCGGGGTTAATAGCTAAGATATAATTTATAATTAAATAAACATCTGCCTTTCAGAAAAGAGTTAGGCTTAATAATTTTTCTCAGTTATTTGGGGAAATGTTGGATAAAATCCATTAATGTTTATAAATCTCCTTTGTCATTATCATAACCGAGGGAGGGTTTTTATTTGAATGCTCATTTTTTGACATTTAACATTTGGGAGGATCATGTAAACTACAGTACTTTTGCTCTTGTTAAGTAGGTTTCTGAATTGTAATATTGGATTCTACAGTTACCTAGATGTATTTTTTCTATACAGTCCCAGTAAATATTTTTTTCTCTGAGATTCAATAAATATTAGGAACAAATAGGAACCATAATGCTGGTGTATCTGCATCAGGCATCCCCAAACTCCGTCCCTCCAGATGTTTTGGACTACAATTCCCATCTTCCCCAACCACTGGTCCTGATAGCTAGGGATCATGGGAGTTGTAGGCCAAAACATCTGGAGGGCCGCAGTTTGGGGATGCCTGATCTGGATCCTCAAGGCTGGACTTGATGTTTGTACACTAGTGTGATGTTTGTACACTAATATTGTAAAGCCACAAGACCATAAGCAAATGGAAACAGAAGTTTCTGTCCTTTTCCCCTGCCTGAAAATTGTACATATTTTATGAATCTCACAAAATATGTCTTCACGATCTGTGCATCAGCTTCCTATGTAACTTTGGGAAATTATGGATAGCAGCATTACTGCACAATTCATCCTTTATTTGCATCTCCTAACCTGGATCTTAATTTATGTGTCTTCACTATAATAAAAATAAACTATTCCTTTTTTTTGTTACATATATGTGTTTGTCTGTACTGTATATGAATATATAGTGCTGCAGTTCTAGTCTTTATTTTTAATTCTTTCCCAACATCCCAGCAACATGTCTTTAGATTTTCTCCACCCATTTGGGAATGTCAAGTATAATTATTTTCAGATACGCTGGGAATGATGGGTAACCCAGTTGAGAATATTTATACTAACTTGGGTAAATGAAAGATGGATTAAAATGTTGCCAAGACCTTATCAGATTTGGGCTGGCGTGAAGCTGATCTCTTAAACCAAAACACAAAGCCAGAGTTATTGTTTGCAGAGGCAGCCAAGGGAGGCTGGAGTTGGTACAGCCTGAGACCAACCGGGAGGCACTAGGGGAGCATGTTGGAGCAGAAAAGTGGCAGTAGAGGGAAGATTTCAGCTCATGCATCTCTAGAAGAGAGAAGAACCCACAGGCTGTGATAGATAAATTAAGGCAAGGCTCTGAGATGCAGCTGCGCTTTGGAATCCCCAGTGCAGCTTGCAATACTCAAATTAATTAATTAATTGAGGGATTTAAACTCACCTACTAACTGAAGGTCTCGAGGTGGCTTAGACTATGTTGAAAATTTAATAAATTAGAAATTGCATAATAGTTACTGGGCAGGAGAAAGGTGTACATACATTTCTCCCTAGGTCTCTGATGTTCCAACTTTCACTCTGCACTTGAATTTTCTGGCGGTGGGTGTGGGCTGCCCTGGGTGTCACCACTGAGGGGAGTGACAAAATGTCAGGCGGCATTCACTGCAGGGCCTGCAGCATGCCCGAGCCATGTGTCTCTCCTGGGAGTGACGTGGTGGCTTGGGCGTGTGCAGGCTCCGCACTGCCCAAATGGTCCGCCCGCTGCCTCCCTCCCAGCTGTAGGGAGGCTGAGTGGAAGGAGGCAGGCAGACTCTGGAGGCCCCGTGGTGTACCACCCCATGGGCGGCTTGCCCTGTACCTGGGCGTGCCGCCCCAGGCACCTGAGCGGCTTCCTCCGCTGCTGCTGTGGCAGCAGATGCAAGAGAAACTGGGGGGAAGGAAATAAGTTGCATGCCTCCCCACAGCCCCCAGATGTTCCAACTCTACATTATTGAACAGTCTTCTGGGTGAAGTGACAGTTGAGGGCACCAGCTGGAACTGGTAATGAGTACTGGCAGGCATGAAGTGGAGGGCAGCACATTGAATTTGAATGGCAGCGGAGGGAATCATTACTGTTGTTACTATATGTCACATTTTTTTGCACTCTGCCTCAAAATGACGTGCATGGTAAAACAAAACAACAGATATTAAAATAAGATAAAATCAGCAATACACAGAAATCAAAATGCTCATCTGGCAATATATTTAAAAGGAACAAGTCTTCCACAACATTCTTAAAAGATGAGAGTGAGACAAAATATGCCGTGCAGCGGTAAATTAATCAAGCAGAGTCTTCTTCATTAACAGAATGAAACTTTACTGAAGAAAATAAACTTGTTCAGAAACAGCGTAGTTAAAGAGCATACACAGAGTGCTCATAACAGCTTCCTCAGTCTTCACAGAGGCACAGATCTTAGTTACCGATGAACTGGAGTCCTGGAGCCGCTCTGTCTGCAACAACACAACATACTGGCTGAGACAGACACACTGCACAGAGGCCCACAGAGATGGCTGGTTACATCCCCTCTGCCTTAGCTAGAGGGGATTCAGAGGAACTTTGAATGGGACTTGTGTCCAAAACAACTACATGCTAATGCAATAATCTCCTCTTATTCTCACCCAAATTAATTGTTATGGTTTAGCAGGTGTTAGGCTGCTCTTAGGGAGCTTTTCTGACATAGCAAGTTCTCCACAGTATGTTATATAGTATGAAAGGCCCCTTGAGTCAGGGAGGACAAAAGAACACTGAGGTTATGTTTTATATATGTTCGGGATCTGAAAGTAATCTGAGTTTTGGAAATAACAATTGGTTCTCAGTCCAGATGGAAGGCAGCTCACAAACTTCACTGACGGTATGGAACAGATTTCAAAGAGGGAAATTCACTTGATGTGTATTGGAGTGTGTGCTTTTTGTGTGTGTTTTGTTTCAGAGTGAAAACAAACAAAAATGTGGGAAAGATTTGTATAGCTTTGTCTTCAACTCCCTCCCTCCCACCCCCTCACCTCCATGCCTTTTTACAGGACAACATCTATTTACTGAATGGTTACTGTCAATAAATTGTGTGTAGGAGAAAAAAATGTTAAACACAGTTCTCATTTGCCTTTCCCAGATGCATCCTAAGCCACTTTCATAGTGACTCAATGTCCATGTTGATATTTATTGTGCTCTTGCTCAAAAGTCTGCAACAGTTACTAGCCCTCAGCACTGTTTTGCTGAGTGGCTCACCTATCCACATATACTTTAGATGTAGGAGTGGGGGTTGCTGTGCATAAATGGCTGGTGAGCTGCTTTGGATTGGTGGGCAATAACTTTTATGGGCCTTGCACTGTATATGCAAGGGCAGCTAAATAGAACTTCCCAGGGCTTACCAAGCGAAACAATTCCCCACCGCCACCAATGGCAAACATGCAAATTTAGTAATGTTTGAAACAGCCCTAGGCACCTCTAAGCAATGTCAGAAAGATTTTTAGCCTCCTAAGGATTTACAGAGCTTTTTGTGTCCCAGCTACCGTATCAGCAACACCAAATTTATTGGGAACAGGAGACTGAGCTTTTTAAAACCTCTCTTTCTTAAACGATATACTTTCCTCCTTAAATGAGATGGTGACCTTGTGGAAATATGCACTAATGTGTGAAGATAACATGAGCATTTTTATGTTGAGAAGTATTTGTTTGCAGAAAATAATCTGTATGAAGATTTTGTCTGTAGTTTGGTGAAAAGGGGACCGTCTCCCTGTAGAAGTTCTTAATTTACTGCCAGATATCAAATTGGTGTAGGGCCAAGCATGAGGTGAGGGCCAAGCTCAAATAAACCGTGTGTATTATGTGTAGCAGTAAATACCTACATCAGTAACTGCTACATAGTCAAAGCAACAAAAAACCCAAAACCCTATTCACATACTGCCAGTTTGCACCATTTACTGGTACCTTAGGGGTGGGGGAGTGGATCTGGCTGGCAGGCTGGATCTTAACCTCTCCCAAGCCCTGTAGGCCAGCGTTTCTCAACCACTGTTCCGCGGCACACTAGTGTGCCGCGAGACGCTGGCTGGTGTGCCGCGACGTGCCGCGACGAGAAGGGCGATTTGCATTGTCACGTGCCTGGCGGCCGCCAATAAACACCACTAACCCGCCAGAAAGCAATATTTCTCCTCCTCTTTCCCAAAGCTCAGTGCAAACGAGCCTGGCAGCCGCCAATACACAGCACTGACCTGCCGGAAAGCAATATTTATCCTCCTCTTTCCCAAAGCTCAGTGCAAACGAGCCTGGCGGCCGCCAATACGCAGCACTGACCCGCCAGAAAGCAATATTTGGCAAGTGTTTCTTACAGTCATAATTATAATATAGGGCGGCACAGAGTTAATTTTTTAAACTTTTTAAATGATGGTGTGCCTCGTGATTTTTTTCACGGAACAAGTGTGCCGTGGCCCAAAAAAGGTTGAGAAACACTGCTGTAGGCTACTTTGACAGGTGAGTGGAGCTGCCCACTTGTGAGCTACTTGATGTCACAATGACATCAGGTGAGGTGCTTTCTTTTCCCCAGTTTGATTTCAAACTGCATGGGCAAGGGAAACATTTCCCTCTGGGATTTGCTGTAAGTGCCAGTCAGTTGCCCAGTTCTTATAGCATGGGCAGGGATTGACTGTAATACAGAGTCCCCAATATCAAACTGCAGTGCAGCCAATCCAAGTGATGTTTGCAGAGCCGTCTTTTCCATTTGGTGTAGTGGCGCCCTGCGCTACAGTGGTCGCCCAGCAGGGGCGCCAAGCAGTGGTGTCCAGGAACAGCTGCACCATGCACTGCTCATGTTCGGGGCAGTGAGTGAGGCACTGCCGCTGAGGCAGCCAGCTCCAGGCGCCCGGCACGTCATGCCGGCTGGCAGGGTGTGTGGTTTGTCGTGTTTAAACGGCAGCAGGCGGGCTGTGCAGACCTCCTCTCTGCCATCTGCAGTGAAGGGTGGGCGTAAAGTTGGAGCGCGGAGGGAAGGGGAGGCGGTCTTCTGGGCCAAGCCAAGTACATGTGCCCAGCTGGCTCATCTGGGGGGTGGGCGCTTGGCTGGCTTGTGTGCTGCCCCCCATCCCGCCTCCTTTGGCTGCACTGCGTGGGCTCTATGACCACAAGGTTCCAAGTGCCGATGACACGGATTCCAAGGCTCAGTTACGGAAGCAGCAGCAAGAGGAGGCGGAGAAGCAGGTGCTCCCATAGCCGCCATTGTTGCCAGCACTGCCACCAGGCAAGAGAGGAGAGCGCTGGGCGCGCAGCCCCAATTCTGCCTCCCAGCTCTGGCTGACGGAGTTCAGCGGCACAGGAGGAGCAGGAGCCGCAATACGAACCACTGCCTTGAAGCAGCAAGTGCAGCCAGCTGCTTTCCCTGCTCTTGTTTTGAGAAGTCAGGCAAACACACAGCAAGAGTAAACAAGTGGGTTCTGGGGGTCAGCAGGGACCCCCCCTACTAGGGTTGTGGGCTTTGGCATGATGCAAACCCAGGATATGTATTTGTCTTATTTAATATTCTTTGTAATTGGGAACACACTTCTTTGGTCGGGGGGGGGAGGGGCGGGAATCGAGTTCTGTAAGGACAGGTAACAGAAGGCACCCCACCTATCAAGGCTTTGCTGGAGAGAAAATGTGTCTGAAGATCTGCATAAATATAACCTCCTCCACTTGCCCCCCTTTCTTCTTTTTCTTCTTCCCAGGAGGGGTGAGGGGTTAAAATGAGAAGGAGCTGGATTTGTTTTGATCGCTGGCAGTTTGTTAATCTTTAAATCCTACCTAAGATAAAATGGATCAGCCCTATGGATAGATATTAAAAGTGTGTGTGTGTGTGTGTGTGTGAGAGAGAGAGAGAGAGAGAGAGAGAGAGAGAGGCAAGGATAGGCTTACTGGTATTTGCACGCTGTATGGCAAGTTTGCAGCAAGATCATATGCATATCATCCCAATGTAAGGCAACTTGGAAAAAAAGAATATGGGAACACAGTACAGTTAAAAAAATAAAGCTTTCGTGTGCATGCACACTTCTTCAAACAAAGTTTGTTTGTGTTTCCTGTTTGCTTTTCCCAAGCAGAGATAATGTATGTATGGTGTCAGCTCCCTAAAAAAGGCCAACAACTCCGGGGAAGCTTTCCTAAAAAAGGTCAACAACTTTGGTACCCCCCCCTTAAAAAAGGTCGCCAACTCTGGGAAACCCGGGGGGGGGGCGTGCTGCAGGGATCTTTGCACCACGGCACCGGATGCTTGCGCTCCAAATGTTCATTACCTGATTGGTGCACACAGCAAACCTTTCTGGCCAAGGAGCAATTGGGAGCGTACCTTAGGTGTGGGACAGGTGGGCATTTTTTTTGGGGGGGGGAACCGCCTCATGGGCCAAATCAGACCCCTAATTTGGCCTGCAGGCATCCCACCCCTGATAAGCCTTATGGTTAATCAAGGGATAAGAGTTTTACCTCAAAATCCTGTAATGTTCACATTGTATTGTGAAGAGATTTTAATTGTTCCATTTGTTTCTCTCTTCTTTGTTTAGCTAACTGTTCACCACCATGCCAAAATGGAGGGATGTGTCTGCGACCACAGCTTTGTGTGTGCAAACCTGGGACAAAAGGCAGCACTTGTGAGGATGCTAGTAAGCAAGAAACTGCTTCTCCTGGAGGACCAGGCCCTGTGACTCCACCATGGCCTATTCCTCAGCGGTCTGTTCAGCAGACATTTTCAAAGAAGGTTCAGGTCCAACAAAAGGTCAATCCCATGGCTCAGATGACCTTTACACTAAAGCAGAAACCCTCCGGATTACCACAGCAGATGCAATCACAGTAAGTATTTTCCCTCATTGTGCAATTAAAAATAAAAAAGTTGGTTTGGAAAACTGTTTTTTCTTGTGCTTAGCATTACATGTGAACAAGGCCAGAAGGCCCTCTCCTGTAGAAAAAAAGGATAGATAGATAGATAGATAGTTTATTACGGCCATAGGCCCATATGCAATACCAATATACATTGTACAACAAAGCAAATATGACAAAATAAAATTAATAAAATTCAAATACATATCTAAAATCATAAATTCCTAAATTCCATTAAAATAAGAGCAATACAGCACTTAAAATATCAGATTATCACTATAAATCAGTATTATATAAGCGAGATCAATAATCATAAAGTAATCCATTTTTCCTCTTATAAGCTAAGACTGTAATCAGAAACCTGGCAACAAAAAGGGACCTACTCGGATCAGAATCTTGCAGTAAGTGTGTTAACTGTGTTTCCAAGGAGTCACCTGAGGTTTCCGATAATAAAGGGAACAAAAATCTGGTCCGAGAAACTGAATGCAGTGGGCAGCAAAATAGTATATGTTGTAAGGATTCAATAGATCTATTATCACATACACACACAGCTGAAATCTGACCTTTGGAAAATCTATTGTTCATAACATTAGAAGGAAAGGCATTAAATCTTGCCTTAATAAAGGCGTATCTGTGGACCGCTACAGACAAGGAAGTCAAATAAGATGGTATCTGCTGGGAAGGCACTATGCCAAGATTTAGTGGTGAGCAAGTGCCACTACCCAGAATGGTGTTTTGTTGGAGGTCAATCTCCTCAAGTTTTTGAATGAGGGTTCTTTTAGCCGTGGCTAGGTCCAGTTTTAATAGTTCTGATGGGGACAATCCATAGGTCACTACTTTAGAATGGATCTCTCTTGCCCATGGGCTGGGAAAATCATCCCTCCAAAGACATTGAATCAGGTACAGATTCGGGAGCCTTTGCCATAAGGACAACCAATAGCAAAGGCTGCGCCTCCAAAGAGTATTTTCTAAAGATGTAGTTTTTAATTCTAAGCGAATAGCCGCATTGCTAACGCACTGAGGGAGTTTTAACAGCCGTCTCAGGAATTGGTTTTGAATGACCTCCAATGGCATCAAATTTACTGCGGTCCCCCATAAAGGGACAGCATATGCCAGTGTCGCGATCACTTTGGCTTTAAATACCTTCAGGGCGGATGGCACATGAAGAGCCCCATCGGAAAAGAAAAAGCGCAAAAGCGCAAAAGAAAGGGCTTTAGCCTTATTTGAAATATATGCAATATGCGCCTTCCAACCCAGATTGTATTGGAGAAAAACTCCCAAATATTGAAATTTATATACCTGTTCAATAGGTTTTCCATCTAATTGCCACTTATAGGATTTTCGACTTTTTGAGAAGATTAGTACTTTTGATTTAGATTGATTTATAGTAAGGGAGTTGGTTTTACAGTATGAAACAAATATTTTAAGTGCTCTCCTGAGGCCAATTCTTGAAAATGACAAAATTACTGCATCATCAGCATAGAGTAGTAATGGGCATCGATAGTTTGCAAGACGGGGGGCATGAATGGTTGTCTGAGATTCAGCCAATGGTGTCCTCATGTCACTAATAAATAAATTGAAAAGAAAAGGAGCTAGGATACAACCTTGACGGACTCCTCTGTTGATGGGCACAGAGTTTGTGAGATCGCCGGCTGGGGTTATTCTCACCCTAGCAGCCGACCCCTCATGCAGCTGAATTATTAGCCACAAAAGTCGTCTGTCAATTCCCCATCGAACCAACTTTTCCCAGAGTAACCTTCTGGGGATGCTGTCAAATGCAGCCTTAAGGTCGATAAAAGCCGCACAGAGTTGGCCTTGGTTTGAAGAAGAATATTTTCGGGCTAGATGGTGCAAAACTAAAACATGGTCCGTTGTTGACTGGTTCGGTCTGAATCCTGCTTGCTCAGGGCCTATCAGTTTCTTTTCTTCAGCCCATTGAGTAAGTCTACGCAATAGAAAAAGTGCGTATATCTTTCCAATTATTGACAATAGGCTAATATTCCTGTAATTCTCCGGATCATCCGGGGAGCCTTTTTTATATATCGGAATTATTATAGCATCCTTCCATATTTTTGGTACCCTTCCAGTTGCATTAATGGCATCGAAGGTGACAGCCAAGATTTTTGCCCACCAGTCAGAATGTAGTTTTATGGCTTCCGCCGGAACCAAATCTGGCCCGGGGGCTTTGCCAATTTTAAGTTTAGAAATTAGATCCAAGATTTCGTCAGGATCAATAGGGGACCAGATGGGGAGATGCTCAAATACATCATCAAGAGTGTTGGTATTGGGTTCTGTTGACGCAAAATATTTCCTTAGGAAGGATTCCCAGACTGGGGCAGGAATAATTGTTAGGGGGTACCTCTTTGATCTTCTATTAACCAATTGCCAAAATTGCCGTGAACTACGTGAGCTAGAGGCGACTATGAGTGCCTGCCAGCGATTTTGTTGCCACTCTTGTTTAGCCATTCTCTGAGCTTCCTTATATGCTATTTTTGCTTGTTGGTAATTTCTAGGTAATACTAAAGCACCAGAAGATTTATATTCTTTGTAAATGGCACAAAGATGCTGTCTAGCTTGTCTGCAATGTAAATTAAACCAGGGGGCACCAGTCTTAAAATGGGCCCAATTTACCTGAATAGCTGGTACTGTAAAAAAGGACATAAGGTCTTCCGTAAGCAGAGAGAATGAGTTAATAATTTGTTCATACCCATACAGATCTAAATCTAAAAGAGCATGGGTTTGAACTATCTCTTGTTGGAAAAATTCCGTATATTTCTGGGCTTGACTTACAGACCATTTTGTTCCTCTCACTTGTTCTGCAGCATTTATTCCCATATATATGGGGTGCCTAGACTTGACTGGCTGCCAGTCTAGGGAAAGCTTGGCACTCAAGGGAAGATGGTCGCTCATTTGAACGTTTTCTATTTTAAAATAAGAAAAAATTGGGAATAAATCTCTGGAGACAATAAAATAATCAAGAACACTATTTGTATGTGTGCTCAAATGAGTAAAATCACCCGGAATATCCGGGGGACAGTTCCCGTTTAAAATTATTAAATTCATACGTAAAATCAGCTGATAAAGGAGGGTGCCCGCTTCATTGACCCTATTATCTTTCGATTTTCTTTGTACGTGGGGGGATAGGTCCAAGTTCTGGTGATCAGGGGGGACCCACCATTTGGCCTTGCCTAACGCTTCCCAGTTTGCAGCTGTACGAGCATTGAAATCACCTCCCAAGACTGACGAGGTATTCGGATACTTGGTATAGCAGAAAGCTAGATGTTCTTCAAGTGCTTCCCATTTGGAGTGGAGGTCCGCTGCTTGCCCCCCAGGGGGGAAATAAACATTTGTTACCAGTAATTCAAATTTCCCTCCTGAAATCAAGCCTGTGATCGCGTAAGGAGGGAGTGATTTCACAAGTGTAAGTTTTGCTTGCAATTTGAGGGAAATGGCTATCGCCAAACCTCCTCTGGGGCGTCCACCTTTAAGAGAGGGACAAGCTGGAAGTAAAATAATATCATATCCGTTTATATCAATCACCTCCTCTTCCCAAGTTTCTTGTAAAAGAATCACTTGGAATAAGTTAACAAATTTTAAGAAGTCTGGATCAAGTTTCTTCCCCCTCCATCCCGCAATATTCCAGCATAGAAATGACATCAGAGGGTGACTAGGTTGGTCATTAGGTAGTCAAATCGAGTGGGAATGGGGTTCTGAGTTCGGGGGAGTTTCAGCTTCAAAAAATTCAGTTATTTTTCTTTGAGAAGGTGGCAATCGTGTTATACATCCCAATCGTTTAGATTTACTGGGATGGTTTGACTGTAAAATCAAGCCACTCGTCTCACTAGAGGCAGGTTTTAGGCCTAAAATAGTCGGCTCTTCAGAGCCAGATGGTAGAATTAGAGGGGTATTACTTAGGGAGAGAGAAATTAAGTCAACAGAAGTAGTGCCACTAGTTGGATTTTCATTAATTGTTTGAGTAATTTTGTTAATACGACCCGTTGGGTCTTCAACCAGATCACACTTCGGGGCTGAGAATAAAATAGGGTCGTCTCTCATTTGTTGAGCTGGTTCAGCTGGTTCTGTTACCAGTTCGATGATATCTATGGATGTATTCAGCTTGCTCACGTTGGAAGAGAGTGGGTTAATAAAGTTGCAAGTAAGCGCACTCATATAGGGCACTTTATATGGAGAGCCCAATTCGGCCTCATTAAGTTCTCTCATTTTATCCCAGGCAGATGTTGTGGCCATATTTGCCTCAGAGGGGGGTTGCGTGGTGCATGAGTCTGGTGGAGAGGTTTTCGCCTCCAGATTATGGAAGAGTGGGTTCATCTCAGCAACAACCTGTTGGCTGGAAGGGGTGGGTGCCTTCCCAACCCACAAGTCCAGCTCTTGGTGGTATAAGAATGGGGCAGAATCTGAAGCACAGTCAGGTATATTTTGTTTAGGTAGTCTCAGCTGTTCCTTCATCACTTTTGTCAGGCAAAGGCGGAGAGTGTCCATTTTTTGGAGTATTTCTTTCTGAGCTTCTTGTGGGAGAGCACTATAAGAATGAAGTAAATTATTTTCAAAGCTGTCAAGGACGATTCCCTGATTCACCGCATACGTGGGCCCAAGGGAGTCCAACTTTTGAGGGTCCTTGGCTACCAGACCAGTAGGGTGATTAAGGATGTCATCCACAGAGTTTATATCAATTAGAACATGTTGGTCAATCTTATGTTGGAGAGTTTTTGGCAAAATCACAGTATGGGGAATAAGTGGAATTGGGGGTGCTTCATTTTTAAAGTACCTTGAGATTCTTACGCCACTTGTCTTCAGGTGTTCTCTACATTTGTACACCAGTTTTGCCAGTCTCCCGTCATAAAATGAGACCACCGCTCTGGCAAGGAATCCGTCGAAGTATAGATATTCCACTTGGGCCAAGTCAGTAGGGTTATTAAGGATACCTGGCATATAGAGCTTTAGAAAGTTCAGTAGATGGGCTTTACGCTCTTCTCGTGACAGGAGTCCTGGGGGTTTAGGATAATTTGATAGAACGAGCTTGTTTCGGTATAGCACCAAATTCCAGTTATTATTTGTCAGGTTCCTCTTCTTAGAGGGATTGGTCTTATCTGCAGATAAAACGTGAGACCATGGATCTTGAATCAAAAGGTCTTGCTTGGAGTTAGGTGTTGGGGTAGGCGTTAGGGGTTCCAAGCATTCCAATGCAGCATCAGGGCAAGGGTTTATAGAAAGTTCTTGCTTAGAAGGCTTCCTGGCAGGAAGTTTCTTGGTGTTCCCACTGATCCCGGTTATTGGGGAACTCTTGAGGAGTTTAAAGAGCTTTTTAAAATCCATTTTTTTGTAACGCACTGCCTTGAAATTTTTAACATTTTTGCTCTTTTTTGCACTTATGGGCCTCCTTTTCAAGGCGATAGCCCTGCTGGATCTCTTTACATTCCTTGATGATCTATTTTTGCAGGTGATAGGAGGCAAGTTGTTGTTACTTTCCAATTCTGCAGTCACTCCGCCAGGTTCCCTGCAGAGGATTTTACAAGTGTCCATCATTATAGTGAGGATTTTTGTACAGGTGCCCAGGTAGGATTTTATATGTTCAATATCCTCAGTTAAAAGCACCAGCCATTTGATAACGGATAAATCCTCACCATTTGTCTCAGGGGATTGGAAGCAAGAATCTTTTGATGTTTTAGAGTTTCCCGAAGACAGCTCTGCAATTTGTTTTAACATCAGTTCCTCCACTTCTCGGTCTTGGGATGGTTCAGGAGAAGCTAGGGGTTTAAGTCTCTGTTTCGGGAGTACTTCGGTGTCTGTACCAGTTATATTTGAAATTATTTTGAGCTTTATCGGCCCATTGTTGTGGCATTCCTCCGCACAATCCTCTCTCTGCACTGCCGGCCCTTCGTTGTGGCTGGCAGAGGACTCGGTGCAGAGGGGGGAAGTTTCAATTTTCTGCTGATTCTCAATCAGCTCCACTTTGCCCCTATTCTTATAGGGCCGAGTGATTTTTGTTTGTGCTTCCTTTAGAGTAGCTCTTTTAGAGAGAGGTCTTATATCACTCCGAGGAAGGCCCGAGGTTTTACAGCCACTCCGGGTCGTCACCATTATTTATTTGGTAAAAATCAGGTTGGTAAAAGTCTCGCTTCAGTTCATTTGCTTGGTTAGTAGAATGGTGGAGCAGGGAGTAAATGCAGGGAGATAACGATAAGAGCAGTCACAACTTGAAAGGTTTCTTCTTTTAAAAAAACGCTGAGGCCCAGACGCTCCCCCAAGTGAAGGTCAGGAAGACTTTAAACAACTCCCTGCTGTACTTTAATTCCTTAAAACCTATGACTAAAACTTAAAACTTAAAACTGAGCTAAATTAAGTAGATAAGAATAAAACGAAAATAAAATATAAACACGGTATAAAACAGTAAAAAACTTAAAAACAAACCAGTAAAGTACGGAGGTCAGAAGGGAGGATGTTGATACTCCGCCATCTTAGATCATCTCCAGAAAAAAAGGATGCATTTCAGCAGTTGTACTGTTTTTTGTAGCAAGGGGGCAGATATGGGTGGGGATCAGGGAGCAGAAGGTTTTGTATGGTATTTATTTATGGTGTGCATCCTACTCAGGAATTTTTGGAAGCTAATTTGCAAGGCTGGGCTGGCAAATAAAATTGGTCCAAATATTAGCCTCTTTGCTCCTACAGAAGACTTGCCAGGGTAATTTAATGTTTCACATTTGGTGCTCAGTTCTAGCAAAGATTCAGTGTTCTCCTCCTTTCTTTTGTGATCAGGAAACATTTCTACAAATAGATGGTAATCATTAGCCTCTGCTAATGACAGTGAATCTGTTCATTAGCTAGTGACATCCTTTTCCTCCCCCACATTCAAGTGATAGAAAGACCTATCAGCATCTTTGGCTGGCTGGCTGACTTGCTGCATGGGATGTACTGGATTACAATGGGGCATGGGAGAGAGAAAACTTGGATTTGGGGAAGTAACTGAGATCTGGCTGCCTTGGAAGATGTAAGCAGTGGCAATCTGGAAGCATGAACGAACTGCCGTTGTGATAACACTTAAATGGGATTCCCATAGGTTTGCTCCCTTCAGTGGGATAATACATTGTGTCTTCATTAGTTTTTTCCTTTTTATATGCATTGTTTATTGTCTTTTGGAGGTAGAAATTTATGTTTCATTTGCTCTCCCATGTTTATGTTGCTTTTGTGTGAGATCCATCCTGCCAGCATAATTCAGAAGAGTCCTCAGTGTGGTTTACAGCATGTAAATACACACAAAAACTCTCTAGGTAATAACCTTAAAAGAAACAATAACTCACACAATAAGAAGTATTGCAGTAAAAAACAACAACAACCCCTCACTGACAGACCAGTAGGCAGTAGTAAGATCAGTGACTGTCCTAGAAAAAAAAAAGTACCGGTAAGTGATGAAAGTTGCAATTCACCCTGCATGGTTCAGGATCAAAGGGTCAAATTTATACAGGGAAATGGGTAGAATAAGAATGAGAAAGTGCTAGATTGGAGGTGGTGATGTTGAGTAAGAGGACAACAGAGGATTTGAAAAACACTGCAGCAATAAAAGGCAAAAAGAGCAGTCTGGACATTGTCAAAAGCAATCTAATCAATTCTTAAATGACAGAATGAATGCTGTCTCTGAGGCTGTCAGCTAACCGTTGTGCTTTTACAGTTTCATTTTCCCATTTTAAAAAGTGTCTGCCTCATAGCTCTGTTATCAAAAAACAACACAATTAGGGGGAATTATCTGCTTGGCAAAAATAGTAAAAGTTAGTCCAAACTAAGTGATGCTTTATTCACAAACTGAACAATTGATGAATACTATATTTTTCATAGGCTTTTTTGTTATTATTATCAAGAGTGTGGTGATATTTAGATGACTATAGCTTGCTTATTTTTGTTTACATCTTCTACAACGGTTCTGTTACTCCTTTCAGCCAGTCCTTTACTATTTCCTCAAGACTTTCCCAATGGCATCCTTTGTCTTGTAACATAGAGATTTTGGCTTTGATGCAGAGCGGGTCTTTTATGAACCGAATGGTTCCTTCTGATGGCAGCCTAGCAGACGCTGCTCCTTAAAGAAGGCAGCAGGGGTTGATGTTTGATTTTCACGTTTGCCTTATAGCCTTTTCTGCCTACCCCCTCAAAGCAGATTTTCAGGAGACTGCTGAAGGAAGGGGAAATTGGCAAAAATAGCTTTTCCTCTTTCTTGAGTGCTTATGGAATCTCTATTTATGCCCCCCTTTAATTGGTGGGGTGGAGGGCATCGGTTTAAATAAGCTATGGAAACCTGATCAACATTCCAATACAGCATTTCTTTGTGATTGAGTCAGGTGACCCTTATGTGTTGGGACATAGGCTGACTCGGTCCATGCTGTACGGTAGTTGAGTCTGCCATTGATTCACTAGATGTGCCAAAATCACAAAATTTCGTGGTAAAATTGCCCAACTATCTTACCACTCCATGTCAGTATACATCTTGGCAAGTGAGAAAGGTTGTATTAATTGACTCTCAGTAAGTATATTTACATGTATATGGACGGCCATGATCCAAACACCAATTAATACACTGTTCTGCAAAGGTACCGTAGCTCTCCGTATGAAGAAGTTTTCCATGTCATATATGCCCCTACTCATAAAATGGACCAAGAAGGCCTCTGTGTGCTTTAGAGCATGGGTAGGCAAACTAAGGCCTGGTTGGCCAGATCTGGCCCAATTGCCTTCTAAATCCGGCCCACGGACGTTCCGGGAATCAGCGTGTATTTACATGAGTAGAATGTGTGCTTTTATTTAAAATGCATCTCTGGGTTATTTGTGGGGCATAGGAATTGGTTCATTTCCCACCCCCCACCCCAAATATAGGTCTGAGGGACAGTGGACTGGCCCCCTGCGGAAAAATTTGCTGACCCCTGGCTTAGAGCTCTGCATGTGCATGGGGGTTGTAGTTCTTGGAAGTAAATTCCATTGAACTAAACAGAACCTTAATACCCATCTTATGTATTTAAGATCCAGAGGTTGGTCTACCAAGTTTTCATTTTTAACTCTTATTTGCCAAATGTGTGATCAAAGGAGGAAATGAGGGAGAAATCTTCTTCCGATTCTGATATGTAGGAAAGTGTGCTTTCCCAAATGGGCCACTATGCTCCACTGATTTTTCTCTCAAATCAGAGATAGTGAGGATAATGAGTATCTTAAAATACTTTGTATTCATGCTTCATTCGGATAATGTCCCATGGCTTTCCATGGATCAGGAGTAGACTTTGTTGCTGTATCTTAGTTGCCGTCTTCTTTGATACCCAAAGTACAAAGTAACAACTGCTATGGGAAACTGCATACTGTATTCAAACCTTCGCCGAAAATCCTAATATAGATGTTAGCTTTGTGCTCAATGGAACAGCAGGGCAAAGAGTGCTTGAACTTGAGGCCTGAACAACCCAGATAGGATCCAGTTAACTAGCTCAGTACTAAGGTATCTGGCTTGTGCTGACTTTCTATGATATCCCCTGAGAATAACAAAGATTTCAAGTCAATTAGTGAACCCAGGGAATGCAGTTTGGATCAGTAGGGTTTCCTCTGTTAACTACGGCTGGAGCTGTTGATACTAGCATTCATATAAGGTATTTAATGCCTGCTCACATCATTCGAATATGGGCATATGCAAATGGGAATTGAATTGTAGGTCTGTTTATTTTAGTTATTGGTGATGTGCAACGTTTTGAAAATACTTCTTGTAAAATGAGTTATTTTCAAAATGTTCAGGATTCAGCATAACTAGAGGAGGCTCTAAGCACTCAAGTTTTGACTCTTGCACTGTAGGCTTCAGATGTTTACAAAAAGGCACTATTTTTATGGCAAAAGCTTTTGTAGGCAAGGTTTAATTAAAAGTGCAATACTGTATCAGTTTTGTGAAAGCATATGCTAAAGTGTAGCATTATTTTTATTCTTCCATAGTATCTAACTTGAGGGCAGGCTTGGAGAACACATGACATTGTTGGCCCCTTTTCAAAGGGATTCCTTGCTAGCCTGTATGCTATAATAAACTTTTATTGTAATCCTGTCACATTGATTATATACTTCTCATACAAAATTCTATTTTAGTTAGCTGTGTTTCATTTCAATTTATGAATTGAAATGTTTTCCTTCTTAATGAATGTGTTTTTCTGGGACAGAGGAGAGGGGGAAAGGGGGCTGCAGGGCAGTACATGAAAGTGTATAACATTCTGTAAAAAAGACAAATTGTAGACTTTCAGAAATGCAGAGCAAACTCCATGCGAGCATTTACTATTATGCTGTTGGGCAGTAGGTGGCAAACTTCGCTTTTCTTTTTCCTTATATTTATTTTCATACCACAGATTGCCAGAATTTGAAGAGGCTGGTTTGAGTTCCCTGGAAGATGTCATTCCTTGGCAGCATAATTTCGAACCACCTCTTTTTGCTCATTGTGTATATGTCTGATGCTGAACACTCAGCTGGGCCGCATTTTCCTCTGGGGTTACTTGGATATGAATAAATGCATAGATTGTTGTTCCTTTTCTTCTGTGGGTTTAAGCAACAGATTGCTAATATGGCCAATACATTACAAAAGAAGGAACATCTGCCAAGGACAACACTAGTTAATTCGTATCATGGGACCTTGTCATATATCTCTACCCTAGTTCTGGATAATCACCTCATGGAAGCTCAGTTGCCCCTTTTATCCCACAAACGTTTGATTGAATAGAGTGAAAGGAAATGTTTGCTTGGGTTTCCTCTTAAAAAAGAATTACATGCAGGGGTGGTCTGACCCATTTCACCACCTGAGATGAAATGAGGATGTGCCACCGCCTGCACCCCACCTGTTTTTTTAACTGTGCCCCTGCCACCCCACTTCTGATGCTAGCAGAATGCCTTCTTCCACTGAGGTGGGTGGGTGGCATTCCGCAAGGCATTGTCACTCATTTTATTAGCCCCCAGGGGTGGGGAAGACAAGCAGCAACACTGCACCCTGGAATGCCCCTACTACCTCCATTGAAATTCTGGTACATGATGGAAATATAAAACACACGCACAAAAATTCCAACAGCAAAGAATAAAGCCATTGTTAAAGTAAGTGTTGGAATGTGTGGCTAAATAAAAGCGTCTTCACCTGGCACTAGCATGACATCAAACTTGGCACAAGGCAAATTAAAATGTTGTTTCCACCAGTTAATTAGCTGGAAACCTATGTCCCTACTGTGGAAGGATATGTGGATCCAGAATTGGCCTCCACAGTCACTTACGGACTCATTGTTAAAACCGTGTTTATGGAAGGCAATATTACTCGGCTACGAGTGATCACCGAAAAAGAAGAAGAAACTGTGATGGTGAACGCAGAATTCCTTGGGAATGTCTGTTAAATGTTTCTCACACTACAATGAAGTTCAAAGTCATTTTTTTCCTTGCTGATGCTGAAAGGGGGAGATTGCCTGAAAGACCCTATGCAATGTTTGCCAAATTGTTTGACATGTATTATGAATGTTGCTGTGGGTTTTTTTCCTTTCCTTTTTGATGATATTCCCAATGTTCTAACTAATGGTGACTCATAAAGGATTTTATATCTGATGCAACATCCTGAGTAATGTGCTGCGTAATGTGTTACAATCTATGTTTGGTGTCATCAATTATTTTTAAGCATTTTGATCAATTTCTTTTGTAAGCAGACTGAAATTGCTTGAAGACAATCAGCATATAAAGATAAGGATTTCTTTGTAGATTTACTGTCAAATTTTGGCCATATGGTGATCAAGATAAAGGACTTATTTAAGAGTTTGCTACAATGCCACTATTCATTCAACTTTTGTCACTGTGGAACACATTTTCTCTTTATTCAATTAGTTTGAAAATGAATGCACAATTATGCATGCTGTTGTCTGTTGTAAATCTCTTGTTAGAAAAGATAAGGTTGTGATAGTGGAGGTTTACATTTTCATGTTCTTTTATAGTTTGTGGCTGTTTCAGGACACTGTAATATATTTATTTTTTATACCGTACAACACATAAATTATTAAAGAGTTTAGATTGGCTGCAGGTCCTTGTCAAATGTACAGGGACACATCCAGATTTGCTGCCTCATAATGTGTGGAATGCCGGCAGGAAGGTGCAGACAATTATTTGGTTCAAAGATTGGATTGCAAAATGGGACTTAACAAAACTTGCATTCAAATGTGCTATTCGTCTAGCTGATACATGTATTATTGAAGGTAGTTATATACTTCTTAATCACTTAAGTCTCAAGTGGTATACATTAAAATTATTTAAATAATAAAAAACAGAAAGTTTCCTTAAAATGTTTGTTTCAGGAGAAATATATTTGTTGGACTTCTGAATTCATTATTTGTTGTTTGTTTCCAGCCTTTCACCTGAAGGCCCCATGGTGGGTTACCACCACTTCTTTATTTCTAGAAAATTGTTGTAAGTGCCACACTTTTTAACAACAACGAAATGTAGTGCTGGTACTGTGTTCCCTTGAGTGCCTACTGGAAAAAAAGACACTGGTTACCACATTGGCCAACCAGGTCCCTTTGTTGTTGCTTTCCAGAGATCCAGCAACTTACTTCCTCGGAAGTTGGAGGTTTCCATATAGCCATCATGACTAGCAGCCTTGTAGACTGTGGCTCCATGATTTAATTAATTTTAATTCAAGCCCCATGGCTCAATTAAAATGAAGTAAGTAAGAGGGACGTGCGTGGCGCTGTGGGTTAAATCACAGAGCCTAGGGCTTGCCAATCAGAAGGTCAGCGGTTCAAATGAGCTCCCATTGCTCAGTCCCAGCTCCTGCCAACCTAGCAATTCGAAAACACGTCAAAGTGCAAGTAGATAAATAGGTACCACTACAGCGGGAAGGTAAACAGCATTTCCATGTGCTGCTCTGGTTTGCCAGAAGCGGCTTTGTCATGCTGGCCACATGTCATGGAAGCTGTACGCCGGCTCCCTCGGCCAATAACGCGAGATGAGCGCTGCAACCCCAGAGTCAGTCACGACTGGACCTAATGGTCAGGGGTCCCTTTACCTAAGTAATAAAGCCCATTGAACAGTGGGTCTTGTCTCACTTTTTAATTTCATTATTTGGAAGTTACATTAGTACTTTACTACTGACACTTTACTTTATCTGTAACATGGGAAAGATAAAACAGCATTCATAACATTGATACTGAATAAAATAAAATAAAAATTCATTCCAGCAGCACCTTAGAGACCAACTAAGTTTGTCATTGGTATGAGCTTTCGTGTGCATGCACATTTCTTCAGATACCGTGCATGTACACGAAAGCTCATACCAATGACAAATTTAGTTTGTCTCTAAGGTGCTGCTGGAAGGAATTTTTTTGTTTTGTTTCGACTATGTCAGACCAACACGGCTACCTACCTTTAATTGACACTGAATAGAAACTTAAAAAAAAAAAAGAAATCTGAATTTTGTTTGTGCATATGTGAAAAAAATCGTATGTGCAATTTTCACACCAGTCCATTAAGTCTTGTGATGTTGCTGGAATTTCTTTTTCCCCAGTATCTTTTCTGAATAAAATGTTGTTTTCTATAGAGGATTCTGTGTTGCAGTTTTGTTATGTGTGGGTCCTTGCTCTGCCCCACTTGATGAGTAGTAACAAACTGCTTTAGATGATAATTTAAACGAGTCTAATATATTTGGGAATTCAAGCATGTACTGCTTTGAAGTCATTAAGAGGGGGAGGAAGAAAAGAGATCTGGAGCAGACATCCAGTAATGAACCATGTAAATCAAAAGAATGTTAAAAGGAACTTCTCAAACCTAACCCTAAGGATGTAAACACCTTATAGCTTTTATTTATTTATTTATTTATTTATTTACATACTGTAGTTTTAACTTGTCGATGACAGGATTCAGTTTCTGGATTGAGCAGAAATTTATTCTGCAGTCAAGCTGTCTTTCTTTTCTGCCTTTGTAGCACAAAGCCAAGATCAAAAACTTTTAATGCCATGCAGCATTCGTAAACAAACAAAACCATTACATGTGGAAAATCTATTTACAGCAGTTGAAGTCCAAAATCTCAATGGCTGGGCATAGCATTGTGGAATTCTTGACTTTGTCACTTTAGAACAGCTGATCATAAACTGCTTTTGGGTATTTGTTCATTTTCAATATAAATCTGCCCTCTGACAGCATGGGGGCTTCTGTTTCAGAAATACAGGTCCAAATCTTATTTTGGGCTGTGGTTCTTTAGCTCCAAAATGATATTTATATGTGGCTTTTCCAAATACCTTAAAGTGTAGAAACAAAAAAATTATAGCTATTTTCCAGTTTGTATTTTTGAAAATATTTGGTACAGAGTCTTTAGAGTTCTTAATCAAATGTGAAATTTCTTGTAAAGGAAAAAAAGGAGGAACAAAATGCATTTTTTAGAAGAAACTAGAGATTTTCTTAAAAGCCAAAGGAATGACTTATAGGCTTTAAATTTACCTACTGCAAATAAGAAAACAACCTATTCCTAGACCTCTGGTATGCAGTCTGGGCTTTTGGTCCAGAGCACTTAAGAAAATATAGGCAAAGTGGTATTGAAATAAGAATGCCAAGTTCTTCCAGACTTTGTTGGTTCAGGCATGTGTCAGAAATAGCCTCATAGTTGCTACTTGCAAGCTGACATTGGACTGAAGTTACACCTATTTTTACATCAGAAGGGCTAGATTCCTTTTCACGTACTTTATCCGTGTTGATCATGGGCTGAAATCAGGGATACAGTGTTCTTTGGTTAGCTATGTTTGCATTTCTCTGCATTCCAGAGTGATGAATTTGGATTTAAGAAACGAGAGAGTGTAAAATATGTGCCCGTTTACTCCCCAAGTAAATAGTGGCTACAATGTTTGAATGCTTTACAAATCAAAAGGCACCAACAGTTGCTTTGACATTCAGCAAACTCTTAGGTCCAGATATGATAATACATTTTTCATTTGTTTGACTACTCCCATCTCTTCCCGTTGTGTACTTGTGCAAGCAACTGTACCATATGAGCCAGGAATATGTGACACACTTGGCTATTGCAACTACTGTGGTCTTGGAGGTTGGAAAATGTCTGCGTCTCTCCAACCGCAGAAATTACTGCACTGAGTGCCCAGCTCACATGTTAAGAATTGCTCGTGCGAGGATGAAGTTAGGTAATTGCAACCTGATTTGCAACTCTTTCTGCAGAGCCATTCTTCCTTAATTGTGTTTTCTCTCACTAGAGTTCTGCATCTGCCACTCACTAGCAAGGTTGTACATGGTTGATTAAAACCAACTGATATGTAAAGCCAGGAGGCTCATGTGCAGCATATGGCCTTCTGTTTAACCCAAACATTTGCATCAAATACCATTGTATCATAGACCCAATGTGCCCTTTCACATCAGAAAATGAAAACTATGGCAAAAAGATACAATCACAACATAATCAAAGATACAATCACAACATAATCCACACAAATAAAAAAATTCCTTCAGTAGCACCTTAAAGACCAACTAAGTTTTTATTTTGGTATGAGCTTTCGTGTGCATGCACACTTCTTCAGATACAGTGAAATAGAAGTGAAATAGGTAGCCAACACGGCTACCTACCTGTAACCATAATCCACACAGTAAAATTGTAGCTACTGGTACCTTCTTAATTTGGGGGAAATCTATTTACTCAGAATCAAATTCCAATGATTTCAGTGACTAATGTTTTCAGATAAGAATGCTTAAGGTTTAAATTCCAGTTTAAGTTTTGGTAACTAAAATTTAATTTCTGAAAATAGATGGGGCTCGATGCTTATGTTCCTAAAAGCAGATTTATGATAGGAAAAAAGATGAACACGTCACTCAGTGAAGTCAGACGCTCTCCAGCTGAGAGTTTGGTGGATGAAGGATCAATTTCAAATTCTGTAGCAATGTCAAGCATGTTGCCAATGTTACGTGTCCACTTGCTATTAGACAACATCTTCCCATCGAGTGCTGTGATCAAATGTTGCAGGGTTAACTCGATGTGGAGGGCACAAACCAACCAGATCAGCTTATGACCAAGCTTGATCTCTACCCAGTGCATGGTACCACCCTCCCAGCTGGTGTTAACATTTGTAGAATCACCACCTGCAGGCTCTTATTCATGATATCTACCAGATTATTAGCAATAACCTCAGCTGGTTATTCTCTCTTTGAGCCTTTCTCTCAAGTGAAATGGGTAGAGATATCTTCCACCTGGCTTACCGCACGCGGAATAATGCTGGGTAACTGCTGATCTGAATTGTTTGCTTTCAGCATAGCTTTAGTTGTAACTTCAGGACCGTCAAAGACGATGCAGTCAATTTCACCCCTCTGACAAAGAAAATCAAATTCCTGATCCAGGCTTTTCATAACTGTTTCTTGGGCCCTCCTGATTTTATTTTGATCAACTACAAGTCTCATCTTCTTCAGTGATCAAGCCAACATCCATAAAGGCAGCTGTGTCATGCAGACCAACTCCGTATCTGAAGTTCTACATCAGGCATAGGCAATCTCGACCCTCCAGATGTTTTGGGACTACAACTCCCATCATCCTTAGCTAACAAGACCAGTGGTGAGGGATAATGGGAATTGTAGTCTCAAAACATCTGTAGGGCAGAGTTTGCCTATGCCTGTTCTACATAGCATCTTATGTACAATTATTTCTAATTTGTCTGATGTTTGTCACACACCTTCCTGGAAGACTCTTTGGCGATCGTAAGGGTTGCGCCAAACAGGGCCGCGTTGAGCAGATCGTGCGGCCTGGTGCTGAGGGGCGGAGATCGCTCCGCCGCCCGCCCCGCCCTCGCAGGGCGCAATTGGTTTCCAGCTTGCCAGCCCCCCCCCCGTGGTGCACTGCGCCACCGGGGGTCTATGTAGAGCCGGCCCTGGCGCCAAAATGCCTGTGCTCTGGCACGACTTTTACGATGGTCAGGCACCTTACTGGAAGGTGCTTTGCCAATAAGGTTCGGACCAAAGCAACTCTGGGAGGTTTCTGTGGGAAGCAGCAGCGACTCAGGAGGAGTAAGTGGCAAAGATGAAGGGGGAATGAGCAAGTGGGGGGCATAGTGCATACCGTCACCTATTTTTCTTCCAAAAAAAACAAAAAAACCCACTGGGTACAAACATGCTCCAACAGAAATCCAATAGTCCCCAAAACAATTTGTCAACCTCTGCATATTTTTATGAGACTATTTTACAGACAATTCTAAGCTGGGTTCATTTTGCTTGCAATGTTCTTTACTGTATCCTTCAGCTACATGTATGATATTGTGTTTCCTCACCCTTGATATATAGATACTCTAGCATGTAGAAAACTGAAAAAACACCACTAGATTCTTTTAAAGAACATCTTATGTTCAGAAAATACAAGAAAATGTGCATATGCGCTCTCTCTGTGTGTATGTGTGTTAAGAATCTTAACTCAACCCATATAATTTGGTTATCTGGTTTGTTACTTTATTTGAGAAATAGGATAGAAAAATGTCAAGAATATTAGAAATACATGATCTTGTGAAAATATTCTGAAAAAAGCCAGTTTCTTTTAACAGTTGCTGACTGTGCAGCTGAGCTTCAGGCTTGCAGAAAATAACGTGCATTTATGAAAGATGGTTGGAGTTAGGGTCGGCTTATTTAGTCTAGACAGTATTTCTCTTGCCAAATGTCACTTTGCTCAGTTCTGCCTGTCATAATTGTTTAATAAAGGCAGTCCAATAATATTGTGTATCGAGAGCTTCCTTGGGCTCCAGAATGAATGATATTTGGTTTTATAACAACGTAGCACTTTAATGATTTTAAATTAGTGACAAGGACATGGTCATAAGTTCACACAAGTTTCCAGTGAGATAGAGGCTGCATGTGGTATGTAAGCCCTCCTGACCCACTAAGTGTGTCTGTTCCACAGTTGGGCCCACATGTTAGACAAATTATTTGTTGATTAATTTATGTACAACCTTTAGTTAGCAACAATAGCAGTTAATACTATGAAGTTTTAACTTAAAAAAAATGCTTTTAATGATATTGATGTGTTTGCTGCCATGGGCTTTTTTGGGGGAGGAGGCATGAGATTTAAATTGAATAAGTAATTTTAAAAAATTACATATATATCTGTGTGCTACATCCACGAAGCAGTAAGATATCAGACTTGGTCACTCACAAAATGGACATTCCCTGTATATAGCAAATGTAATAACATACAGAAAATAATATTTTCTCTGTTCTTCTTGTTTCTTCAAACAGATTGATGCCCCTTTCTTCCCAGACTTTGATGATGAATGTGCATCATGGCCAAAAACAGGAATATGTTATCAAGCCCAAGTACTCCACAACAAAGAAAGTGATTTCAGGAGAACAGTCTACAGAGAGTTCATTGCCTTTAAGGATAAACCAGGATCAACTTGCCTCATCTTTTCAGTGTGAGTATGAATGGAATGGAGCAAACTTTGATGGTGATCTTGACGTCTTGAAATAAATGGCGGGAGCTATCAAAAGGACAGGTTGCAATAATTAGTGACTAGATAAATGTACATCTGAACGCAGCCCTTCTGAACTGCTGAGATTTGATGTAAGATTTGACCTTCCTGACTCCCTTCTTTCAAATAAGATTACCTGCAACCAATCCTTAACAGTATTTAGTTAGCTACTTGATTGCACTGAGATCACATGAACCTCAGAACAAATCTCTGTTGAGGACATGCACTTAGAGAAACCCAAAATAGTTATCAGAAAACTTGACTGCAGCTGCTAAACTTCCTCTTTTGAATTTAAATATGACCATATTGGATTTCTCCTTACACATTTGTTTAACAAAATAAAAAAATTCCTTCCAGCAGCACCTTAGAAACCAACTAAGTTTGTCATTGGTATGAGCTTTCGTGTGCATGCACACTTCTTCAGATACACACATCTGAAGAAGTGTGCATGCACACAAAAGCTCATCTGAAGAAGTGTGCATCCACACAAAAGCTCATCTGAAGAAGTGTGCATGCACACAAAAGCTCATACCAATGACAAACTTAGTTGGTCTCTAAGGTGCTGCTGGAAGGAATATTTTTATTTTGTTTCGAGTACGTCAGACCAACACGGCTACCTACCTGTAACTAGAACATTTGTTTTATGTTGTAAACCCCAATTGGTATACAAATTTAATTACTTAATATTGTAGAGGAAGAAAAAGTGCTGCTGAAATGATTGAGGTGCTGGAATACTTTCCTTTTAAAGCCATTTTAAAGCAGTGGGGCTTTGAAGTTTAGAAATATTGAAGAAAAATAAACTTAAGTGTGGGATGTGATAGAGTTAAATAAAGAGATCCCCCCCCCACCATTCGCTTTATAACAATAACAACAACATTTTATTTAATTTATATCCCACCCATCTGACTGGATTGCTGCAGCCCTTCTGGGCAGCTTCCAGCATATATAAAAACATAATAAAACTTTCCTCTTCTCCCAGGCCATTGGCAGATTAAACTATCTATGACCGTTTAAACTTGGGGTGGAGGGTATTATTTTATTTGTTAGGCATTTTTTGGTTTTTATACTGTAAATTGTCCTGCGATCCTTGGATGAAGGACAGTAATGAAACTAAATAAATAGATAGATGATAGATAGATAGATAGATAGATGATAGATAGATAGATAGATAGATAGATAGATGATAGATAGATAGATAGATAGTGTTTCTTAGGTATTCAGATATATTAAATCTAAAATATTTGCTATTTAACTGTTCTTTAGTGGTCCAATGCCGGCAATCAATAAAGGAATAAAATGAATATATGCCATAATAGTCTGTTGGAAGCTGTAGTTGAATTGGAAGCTGTTGTTAAATTTGATGCCAGAATTTGATTTTTATATATAGTGGAAATCACTAGTTTGCAATTAGTTCAACATCAGTTTTATATTGTGGGTTGTGGTTTATGTACATTAAACATTAAGAACAAGAGATGATAGATTCATGTGTTGCCTTCAGTGGCCTTCTATGTTAAAAGTAATTACTAAGGACATTTACCAATAACAAGATGCTGTTCTTACCGGCCTTAGTAAAATATATTTTCTTGCTATATTACCTACCACATTATATGAAGAGGGATAGGCTAGATAGAATTAGTGTTCTGTGGTAAATTGAATGTTGTTTTTACAAAACAGCATTTTATTCTGTAGACAAGGGCAGAAAGGAATGGAAAGTATCCTTCCTTGGTATTAGGAAATACAAAGTAGATAAGAGTAATTAAATTGGTGGGAACGTTCTGTTTTGAACATCTGACACTCCTGGGGGCAGATTCTTGTGGATGTGCTTTCAGTAAAGATTCATCTGTCTGGCCAAATGGGACGTTGATCCACCATGATCGTTCTTCCCTTAGCCAGCCCCCACCTTCCTTTCTTCTTACTTACAGGGAGTCCAGCAAATGTCACTGGCTGTCAGCATTCTCCTTCTTAGTCTCAGTGTTGTCCTTATAGAAGTCATCAGGGAGGAGGATGGGGACAAACCTAGAACTAGTTGGCTCTGCCTACTGTTGATCTCCCACCTACAGTTGGTCTCCCAGTCGTCTGCTCTCCCAGCTCCATGGGAGAAATTGGAGAATCAGAAAGGACATGAGCTATATTTACCATATAAAAATGATACACATAGTAGGAATCTCATGAGCTCTTCCAGGCAACATCAGGTTGGGGGTAGTGGTGAACATAGCTGGATCAGGGTCAGGCAGTTCAGTAATAACACAAAATGTTTCTGCAGAATAGAAGGCTTGTTTTTGATACAGGTTGATATATGAACACAAGTGCCTGCTTCTACTATGCTCATTTTCCTGAAACCCCAAAGTGTTTCACATACCTGATCTCAGAAATTCTTATAGCCACCAGTTCTTATGGCCACATTATATGGTAGTTTATTGTTATCCTCATTTTTCAAAACATAAGGCTGATGATAGTATATAGCTGAGGTCATGCTTGAACTAGAAGAGGTTTTCTACTGAAATCTGTCTGGCATTGGCTACATTCAGTATACAGTCATTCAGTTTGATTCAAACCAATCTGTCTTAATTTTTCAGAGTTTAAGTTTCGTTACTCAGTTCCAGTAAATCATTTATATGTATGAGAAATTTGAGTCAAAATATCGGCCCTGGCACTAGAATTCAAAGTTGATAATTTGGCAACACTGCCCCAGAGCATGTCTGCCAAGAACATGAAGGCTTGTGGGCCTTCCACTAAATGACCTAAGATTACTGCCTCTCCAGGGTGTATAGGCTGTTAGGGAGGGGTGGTACCTCTGGTGGGGGAGATTGTTGTGCTCCTTCTGGGTAGTTTGTCCACCTTTGGTCCCCACCCTGGACTCAGCTCCCAGCTGCGGCTGCTAGAAGCTGTCAGCATGTGACAGTGGCCACACCCCAGGAACGGCTTCAACTACTCAGTTAAACCAGGTGACAGTAGCCAATGTGTCTCATACCCTAAGTAAGTTAGGGACTCGCCCTGCATGAGAAGACAGGCTCTGGTGGATGGAGTGTAGAAGACCAATAGTGGGACCAATGGTTAAGAAAGCGCTTTCTGCACATGTTGTAGAGGGAAGGGAGGGGCTGATGGGGCTTGTCAACCTGGGAAGGTAGCCCATCTAGGAAAGGAAAACTCTGATCCTAAAAGTCTGTTGCCTTGCGAGACATCTTCAGGAGAAAAGATGAAGGAGTAAACCCTACCCAAATCCGGAGTGGAATGACTCAGATGGTTGAATGGTGCCTTGTACGCCTCCTTCTGGCAACTCCTACAGGCAAACTGGTGCCAAACATATTGGTCTGTTTTCCTTTGGTCTGTTTTCCTGTTTTCCATCAGTGGGGAGTTCTGTTGTCTGGGCAGCCCAGAACTCCAGGAAGGTTACTTCAGTGCTGCTAACACAATAGTTTGACTTCACCCCCATAGGCACACTCCATTGTCTCTCAAGACAGATGGATGCCAACAAATGCCTCTCTGTTTTCTTAAATCAGTTTTCTTTTTAAGGATTTCAGGGATACATTAGTACTATTTAAACAGCCTTTTTCCATAGATGGAGAGAAAGGCGAATGCTTCTTTCCGTCAGAGGAACTTTTAAGGCACAACTTTGACCCTTTACCCTGGGGATTGATTGTCGGAGCCTCACAAGCAATTATTAGAGGAAACAACAGGTGAAATGAGAAAGTGCAGAGCTTGTACAATAGAGGGTAAATATAGACCAAGATGAGAGCACATATTGAAAGATGTGCTTAAAAATAAATATGGAACAGCTGTCTGAATTATTGGGCATTGTTGATGTTATGCACTGAAAATAAGTCGTAGGCTCCACAGAGGAAAAGTAAAATATGTGATCATCTAATTCAGGACCATAAAGTAGTTGACAACTTTTAGCCCAGAATTCTTGTGAGCTCATCTTTCCATCTTTAAAAACATTCTTGATACAAGATTGCCAAAGCACTGGAAAATGTACAGTTCACATTATCTATTCAGGGATAAGTTTCTTGTCTTTCTACTGTGTTTTAGTCAGTCACCATTTTTTTCTATGCATCAAAACAAGAGGTTTTGAAAGATACATTGTTGATTCAATACAAAGCACATAACCGTAAATGTTGTGTACTAAATTTAACTAACAATTCAAACTTTCTGTGACTAAATTTTTATATTACAATGGAATTGAAACACTGATGGTCAAAATATCAACCATATATATATATATATATATATATATATATATATATATATATAATCCATGTTTAATAGAAAACTTGCCCATTAAATTTTTATTTAAAAAGTGGAACACATTGATTTAAAGGGCTCCCAATCATATAGTATGGCTTGAAATAAGACAATATGGAAACATTTGTTTAAGGTTTGGCCTTAACTGTAGAAATTTTGCCTGTGAAAATATAGTACTTTCTTATTTGGGGAAAGATTGCATTTTACAATTTCTGTCCTTGTTAGAGACTGTTTTGGGGCCAGCTTGTAATTTAAATGAGCTACATTTCCCCAAATTCTTGTCAAAAGACAGCTGCATTTTGGTTTGCATTTTGTTTCTGAAAGTGCAAATTAGATAATTTTGTATTAAAATCCAAATATAATTTCTCTCTGATCCCTAGTAAAGAGCATTCCTCTTTATCAAAAACTCATTATGCAAATTGTAATGTGTTCAAGGTGGGAGCAGATAACCAATCAAAAGGCAGTTAAAAGTGTGTATGTGGTATCTGCAGTCACCATAGATTGAGAGGGTGCTTTTAGCACTTGTACATGAGGACCAAGAAAGGATGGGGTAGACAGAGAAGGATACAACCCCTCTTCGGTTCTTGCGGGACAGAAAGCAAACATCACCATGTATATTTGCAAGAACGCTTTGGAAGATAAGTCTAGAATGGAGTCTCTTTCCTGGAGCTAAGCAATTTTAGCCCCACAGTTTCCTTTGCCTTCAAGTTACTAGTTCCTAGTAGAAGAGATTCTGAAGGGCACAGAGGGGTCTCTGACATTTGCCACTTGAGCACAAAAATGAAGTTGTACTGCATGATACTATGAAGCATGGCTAAGAAATCTTGGGTTCTGGGTTGTGAAGTGCCATTCCCAAAGAGGCCATTCCACATGCTAGAATGCAGCATTTCTCAGAGCCATGCATTGTAATGTCACACAGTACAATTCCATTTATTTATGTAACTCTGTATAACTCCTTTTCCCCCATTGCTGAGCTTTTGGTGTGTGGCCAAAAACCTGGCTCTTTAGGAAAAGCCTTTGGGCTGATTTAGAGTGGCTTAAAGAATATTTATTTTTTTTGCTGCTATAACTGTTTTGTTTTTATTATTACTTTTTTCTTTTTGTTAATTTAAAACCGGATAATCATGTTATAGTCAGCAGCTTTGACAGTGTTACAGAAAGGAATACAGAAGTATTTTAATTTAATAATAAACAAATGAACAAACATGAGCTCTGAGGGGGGTTAATTTAGTGCTCTGGAAACCTACAGCTGAGGTGTTAATGCTTTAAAAAATACTTTAAAAGTTAGACAGGTCAGGGCAAAATCTAGTACTTCTATTAATATAACTTCATAGTACATGATTCTTTCTCTCTCGCTCACTCTGGTTAGGTTCAGCAATTGCCCTAAAGTTGGTTGCCAAGAAACAATAACAGCATTGCTCATTGCTAACTATCAGGCATGTTTCACGTTGTTTTAAGCATGTAAAATGGCCACAGTCCAAAAAGGGGTGTCATGGGTGCAGGAATCATACAGGAAGAAGCTTGACACTAATGAGATGTCAGAAGAAAGATGATTCACTTTAAAACAATAAAATAAAATAAAACAGCCTCTGTCTGTTCATGAGATTTAGACATGAAGGATAGGCATAAATAAATTAATAACTGATTGTGATCACTGACTCAGACTAAAATGCTATAGCCATAAAGGACTCTGAGGCACAGATTATAAAATGTATTCTGCAACAAGCACCTTAGCACTTGCACACACACGTAGAGGAGCTGAGTTCATAAGCTCCACTACAATGTGTGGGAGGTGGTTGTTGTTTAGTCATTTAGTCGTGTCCGACTCTTTGTGACCCCATGGACCGGAGCACGTCAGGCACTCCTGTCTTCCACTGCCTCCCGCAGTTTGGTCAGACTCATGTTGGTAGCTTTGAGAACACTGTCCAACCATCTCATCCTCTGTCGTCCCCTTCTCCTTGTGCCCTCAATTTTCCCCAGCATCAGGGCCTTTTCCAAGGAGTCTTCTCTTCTCATGAGGTGGCCAAAGTATTGGAGCCTCAGCTTCACGATCTGTCCTTCCAGTGAGCACTCCGGGCTGATTTCCTTTAGAATGGATAGGTTTGATCTTCTTGCAGTCCATGGGACTCTCAAGAGTCTCCTCCAGCACCATTATAAAGGGACGCAGGTGACACTGTGGTCTAAACCACTGATCCTCTTTGGCTTGCTGATCGTAAGGTCGGTGGTTCGAATGCATGCAACGGGGTGAGCTCCCGTTGTTCTGTCCTAGCTTCTGCCAACCTAGTTTGAAAGCATACCAGTGCAAGTAGATAAATAGGTACCACTGCGGTGGGAAGGGACGTTTCTGTGTGCTCTGGCACTTGTCACGGTGTCCTGTTGCGCCAGAAGCGGTTTAGTCTTGTTGTCCACATGACCCAGAAATCTGTCTGTGGACAAACGCTGGTTCCCTCAGCCTGAAAACCAAGATGAGTGCCACATCCCATAGTCATATTTGAATTATTATTATTATTATTATTATTATTATTATTATTATTATTATACTGATATCCCCAGCGACTGGGTGGTTCTCAACAGAATATTAAAAATACAATAAAACATCAAACATGAAAAACTGCCTTCAGGGTTGCCTTTGACTGAATTTAACCATCCAGGGTTCCTTTACCTTCGGGGTCTCCAAATTTACCGCACTTCAGGCTGGTGCCTGCAGCGCCGATCACGCGGCGGGCTGGAGGGTGGGAGAGCACGCGCCCGTACACGTGCACACACACTATTTCCAGCGCACTTCCGGGCCGCAGGAGCACCGGAAATAGCTTGTGCGCATGCACATGGGCCTCCTCTGACCCCGAAGTGCGCCGGAAATGACGTTTGCATATGCAGGCAAGCTATTTCTGGTGCTCCTGTGACCCGGAAGTGGGCAGCCACGCCGCGCTGCTCCAGTAAGAGCGGGTGGCGGCAGTGGGCGGTGGGGGTTGCCGCGAGCCGGATAAATGAGGCCTTCGGGCCATATCCGGCCTGCGGGCCATAGTCTGGGCATGCCTGCTTTACCTATTAATCTATTCAGTTAAGATTAACAAACCTTGTTCTGTCTATGCAAAACAGACACAGCTCATCATTTAGTTTAACTGGGAGTTTTTCAAAAAATAATACACTTTATACCTTTGTTATTGAGTATAGTGGGTTATCCTTATTTTTGCATTGCTATAAGGACTTGAGATGAACTGCTGGTTAGGGGGCTATTCCTCTGTCTGTGTGGTTGATTATATATATATATATATATATATATATATATATATATATATATATATATATAATCATTATGTACTGAAGGCCCCTGCTGGTCCCTAACCCATCCATGCCACAAATGGGAGCAACAGTGGAACTGGCTGACACCATGCAGTTGGTACAGCTGCAATCCTTCACAATTTGTGTAAGAGATACTACTTTGCTCTTCTGAAATGTAGGGGGAAAGGTCGAAACAAGGAGTGTGAAAGGGATGTATTGCTGATATGCATCTTTATAGAGACCACTGTGCAGGATCTTTAAATAATATTTAGCAAAAGCCAATCAAGGATTGACTTGTTAGTTGACTATACATTATATGGCTTCAACTGAAAAAATCGCTAGAGGAAATAATGTGGGTTTTTTTTAAAAAAAATTAGTATGTAGAAATATTGTGAAAAATTCATTGTATGATTGAAAAAGGTTGCTGTTAAACAAAAAAGGTTATATTTTATGGTGGTATTTATTAAATATTAGCTTTCCTTTGCACAGCTTTAAAGATGATAAAAGAACTGGGACAGGCCTACTTTAGGAAATAAGCAATTTCCTCTTGATTGTGTTTTGTCAGCAGTTTAAAAGGTATAGGAGATGACCAAAGGTATAGGAGATGACCAAAAGGTATAGGAGATTACCAAAGAGCTTTTAGAAACATTTAGTGTTTCTAAAACTGTATATTTTTATATCTATACCTGTATATGTGTGTGTGTGTGTAAGTCTGGGATGGTTTTTTCAGCTGCTCTCTGCAACAGTATTGGAACATAAATACCACAACCTGAGAGATGAGTCCTAGGTGCATGTAATACTTATATCCCAATAATGTGTATGGAATGAAAATATTGCTTTATTTCTAATGGAAATGTATTTAATATATTTAATACCATGTGGATCAATGAATTCTTTCTCCACTCTGTAAATATGTGTGTCATCTTTAAATGGAGCATGAGAACATAATCAGTGCCTGTTTTTTATATAGTATTGCTACTCTCCGAAACCCAACCCTCCAACCCAAATTTTACAAGAGACTGGAAAGGTGCAAAAAATAAATAAATAAAATTCCTTCCAGTAGCACCTTAGAGACTGTAATGGTCACTCTCAATCAGGCATGGTATAGGAGGAGTTAACAAGGGATGTCAGTTGGAACCTAGGGGGCGGAGTCAGGAGGCCTATAAAAGCCCACCCCTGGGAGGAGTTGAGGAGGAGGGCGGTTGGTTGTTTGAGTAGAGAGCTGGGAGTTAGAGCTGGGTTGGAGTGGCTGAGCGAGATATCGTGGCTTAGAGTCTGAAGGGAGGCATAGGTGGTTAATTAGCAGAAAGGACAGAGTGTTCGAAAGAATCATTAGTGGATATTAGAGGTAATAGGCCGATATAGGAACAACTGTTAAAAGAGTATTTGATGAACTTTACTGTATTGAAACCACATGCGTATGTACCTTTAATAAAGAAACATCTTTTATTCCAAACCTCATCCTTGTCTGGAGTAGTGAACAGTTACCAGTCTGATTACTGGTTGGTGGTAGTGGGATAAAAAAGTCGTTTGGCAGGCACCAATAGACCGTGAAATGTCTGGGGGTCCTGCACAAGTCTAGGTGAGTGCGACAGAGACCAACTAGGTTTGTCATACGTATGAGCTTCCGTGTGCAGCCTTCCAGTGACTTCATTAGTAAAGCAGCCCAAAACTTCAGTGTCCACATGGCCCTCCTCCAAATAAAATGAGATGCATGTGGCCAGCTGAGTGTTCATAGCTGGAAATCTTGCACCATATAGTAACTCTGGAAGGCATCTATGCAAATTCTGAAAAGAATGGTAAAACCCAAACAATTAGTAGAAAATGTAAATCAACAATTGTTCACATTCATAAAGACAACTAAAACATGTATAAAATCTTCCTGGAATTGGATTAGCATTATAAGTAAAATTATCTACAAAGCTAGCTTATAGAATTCCTTCACCTTATATAACCCTATCTAGATATGGCAAAAACAGCTGTCATGGCCATCTGGTCACAAGCCCTGCCAAATGCCCATTCCTCTGCTTGCTCTTTCTATTACAGCATAACAGACTGCAATTCAGTTTGTCACAGTAAGCCTTGTGTAGGATCACATTTAATTCATGATGTTGCTGTTGAATTGCCAGACCTTCAGGGTGGAGACGAATGGACTTTTGTGTGTGCCATTGAATTATATTGGGTACATTGCCAGTACAAAGCATTAACCTCCCCGCCCTCCATACTGTAACAGATACTTCCTGTGATGGAAATCCTATTTAATCCATGACCTGGGACTTAAGTTTCTCTTCTGTGAATGGAGGGAATAGCTTTCCATTCAACAAATGAGAGTTCTATAAGCGAAAGTGGTACAAAACTGTCCTCCTTCCATCCACGAAGCAAAAACATAGAATGTAAGCCAGTGGTTCTCAGAGGGTGTGGCAACAGCCCCGCCCCCAAGTGTGGCAGGAGACAATGGCAAGTGTGGCAGGAAGATTCAAGGACAATCAAAGAAACATTTAAACATTTCAGTGAATAATAATAATAATAATAATAATAATAATAATAATAATATTTGCAGAATATGGATCGATATATTTTCAAAATGAGAACAAGAGCATCAAGTGATACTGAGGACAATCCTAGTTGTGTTTTCCAGTGCATCTCTTATCAATAAAAAAGTCGATGTTGGCAATTTTTTATTCTGAAAGAGTGGCCCAGAGAAAACAGTTTTGAGAACCACTGATCTAAACCCATGGATTTACTATTAGGTCTCATCCAAGTGATTATGTCTTGTTTTCAGTTCCCTAGTTGTGAAAATGGAATGAGGGATTTATTCATGAGAGAGAAATTAAAAACAATGTTATATGAATGATAAAAAAGAAATAATGTTCCCATAATTCAATGAATGTTTATTTATTAAATTTGTATACCACCCTTCATCTTTAGATCCCAGGGTGGTTCACAACACAGGTTACTTTCATATTGCCAAGGCCATTTTGTGTAATTTGAGATTGGATTACCACCGTATATAAGTGAATCTAATACGCCATCAGATCTAATGTGCACCTCAGTTTTCAAAACCTTGAAACCCAAAAAGTTTCATTGCTATGTCAGCGATGTTTTTCATGCTTGTAATCGAATCTAATGTGCCATCAAATCTAACGCACACCCTAATTTTCGTGACATAATTTGGCCAAAAAAGATGTGCATTACATTCGAGGAAACACGGTATTACATAGAGAAATCTGGAATGGTGGCTAATGCTCATCTATCCACTCTTAATTTATCTTTGCTATATGGCTACTTTTAATAAAACAGTATCCTAAGGAGTCCATCTTGGTAGTGGTCCCAATACTGTGGAATACCCTCCCATCAGATGTCAAAGAGATAAACAACCATATGACTTTTAGAAGACATACAAAGGTAGCGCTGTATAGGGAAGTTTTCAGTGTTTGATGTCTCCTTGTGTTGGAAGCCACCCAGAGTGGCTCGGGCAACCTAGTCAGATGGGCTGGGTACTGCTGCTAATAATAATAATAATAATAATAATAATAATAATAATACATTAAGCTTACTGAGGGTTGTATTTTAGGATTATTTTGTACATGGGTATGGATACAGTGGTACCTCTACTTATGAATAACTCTACTTACAAATGTTTCTACTTACGAATGGAGCTCCGTCCGCCATCTTGGATGTGGTTTAGATTTTTTCTACTTACGAATTTTTAGATAGGGTTGCTTCTACTTACGAATTTTTTCTCCCAATGCATTCCTATGGGATTCGACTTACAATTTTTTTTGACTTACAAATGTGCATTCGGAACGCATTAAATTCGTAAGTAGAGGTACCACTGTATTTGGGTGAAACATACAAGTAGAGAGTCATATACAAAGATCATATATGTGTAAGTATATTTGTGATTCCCTTTAACTTATCCAGGAGTGAAGTGCAATTAAGGATTAGATCCACCTTTCAATTACTGTAAATGGAAATTTCTACACGTTTGTCCTTCAGTCTAATGTGCCAAGTGTGCACTTTGAATTTGGGTAACAGAAGCCTCAAGAATTGGTGGGTACTTAGCTGAAATAGAAACTAGTAGTGTTGAGGTACAGTCTGGGTTTGTCTTTCCCTGTTACATGTTCAGGTTTTGAGTTGGCATTGCATATGTGCACAGAGGTATAAATGGACAAGCCCTACTTGTACTGACTTTTTGTAAGACATGGTGCATATTTAGCAGCCCGTTCTTGTTCCACCTAGAGTCCATCCTGAGTTGCCATGGAGAACTACAGGATAGCTCTTGCACGTTGGCACTGTAAACCCTTGTCTTCTCTTCTGGTCTGCAGTTTTGAATGATCCTCTGATCTGCTTGTTATACAGTTCCTGAAAATAGTCCATGGAACTTCGGCTTCTTTTCACAATCATTTTCAAATGTGGATGTCTATTAGGACTAGGAATGCTGAAGAAATTAAATCATTCTGTATTGGGAATTGAACCAACCTAATTCACTGGTCCAAAAATTTGCATGCATGTTGGAATGCAGCTATGGGTTGGGTTACATACGTTGCTGAAATGGCAATGTAGTTTCTGTAAAACTACATAAAATATGTGAAAGTAAGTGTTTGGTATTTAACAGAAAAAGCATACAAAAATATGTAGAAGAAATGCATTGAAAGCATGCAAAAAAAATCTTTTAGGGGAAGGAAGTACAGCATTCGTACAATTCAAATGCGAATTTTTCATGCATTTTTTAAAATGCAAAAAACAGAATGGAATGGATCTATGATTCATGCATTCTCGTGCATGTGAATTGACATGGAATGGAAATAGGTTGATCTGTCCCTAATAATGCATGGGATTTTCTTCTACAGAGGTACCTCGACTTACAAATTTAATGTGTTCTGAACACACATTCGTAAGTCGGAAAAAATTGTAAGTCAAATCCCATAGGAATGCATTGGGAGAAAAAAATTGTAAGTCGAAGCAACCCTATCTAAAAATTCGTAAGTCGAAAAAATCCTATCTAAACCGCATCCAAGATGGAGGACGGAGCTCCGTTCGTAAGTAGAAACATTCGTAAGTAGAGTTATTCGTACGTCGAGGTGCCACTGTACTTAAATTACCTGCCCTGGGCTCTTATATGAGGAAGAGCGATATAAAAATCAAATTATAATATTAATTCACGTTCTTACAACCAGAAACTCATGAGATGTCTGACACAAAAAGACAATGTGTGATACATACATGCAGTTCCTACAACTCCCCTTATGTGCTCTGCAGATGTAATAAAGAAAATGTGATCAGTGGATTCTTGGAAGCATTCATTTCCTGGATATAGCCAGTCTCCAAAGAAAGTTGTACAAATCAACTCAGAAGAAGCTTTGTTAAGTTCATTGGGGCTTTCTACCAAGTAAGGCTCCTAAATAACTTACTGAGTTCCCAATCATATATACCAGCAATCCTTTGCTATGTTATCAAATTGTACTGAAAGTGCATTGTTTGTTGTCTTGTCTGCATCATGACTCAAGAGTCACCACTCAGGCTCATCGGTATTGTCAGAGTCCAATTTAAACCATGCTGTGGCACTGAAGAACTGCAGCTGGGATTTCTCTAGCACACGAGATTTTTCAGGTTGGGCCAGCTTGATAGTGGTTACTTAGCTAAGCATGTTGTTTTAATTAGATCACTTCCTAAATGGGAAAAAAATGATTGCAAAGGGCATGTTAAAATAGAGGATAGAAATTGTTACGGTTTTTCTAGGAAAAGTTTTTTTTTTCCTCTGAAGACATTTCCAAATAAAATATTGGAAATCTGCTTGGTGTTTTAGAATTGCCTTAGATGTTTGAAACCTGGCTGCCTCAGCAGTTCACAAGCAACTTTATGCCTGTTTATCGGGAAAGGTGTAGAGCTTGTTCCTAGAAAATGCAGTTTGCCAGTAGAAAAGCTAAGATTTGCCTTTAAGTGAGCTATGACTGGTGAAGTTAGAATGAGTGAAATTGATTGTTTTCCCCTTTCATCTCTGCTATGCCTACTGTTAAGAATTATTCAGAGCACAAGTGTTCCAAATATGAGGCAGGCTTCCTTAGAAGGCTGTGAGCAGTGCCAGGGAAGACTTTTAACTCCTCTGTGAGCCTTCTCACTGTCTTCTTGCAACTAGTAAACAGAACTGCAACTCATTCTAGTCTACCTTTATCGGTGAAGTACAGGTGGCTCTTCATACTACGTAAAATGGTACTGGTACTAGAAAGCGGACCTGCCAATTCCAAAGCCTAAGTAATAAATTAGCAGTGCAGACTGCACCCCCTGTATTGGTCCCGCAATCTATCTGTATGAATGGGAGGAGACTGCTCCCATATCCATGTGCCGTTGTGCTGAATGAACACACTAAATCTCCTCAGATAATGAGTAGCTGTGACTAGTTGTATTTGGAGGAGGGGGGGGGGAGATCACGGTTTCAATATTGGCAGAGAGAAGCTTTCTGTAAGTAGGTCTGAAAGTTGCTTGTTTACAGTGAGTTGGAACATTTGCTCTGCATTTGGCGGGCAACAGTTTAATGCCAGTGTCTGGAGATGAATCAGCTGGCACTGTTTTCTTTACTTTCAATTAATCTTATTACAAGCCAAAAATAAAAACTTAGTTGGTCTTTAAGGTGCTACTGAAGGAATTTTTTTATTTTACAAAAATAATATGAAATGATATTATTTTTATGTTAGGAAACATTCTCCCCGCCCCCCAAAGCATTACCCATAATAACTTCCCAGAGGGCATTCAAACACTGGATGGGCCAACCAATCTGTGTTCAAATTGCACACATTGTTGTGGCAGGAACATATTGGAAAACGTTTGGAAAAAATGTTGGCTTGGAAGAAATGAGGCTTGGATAATTTTTTTTTTGCAAATAGTTATTATTAATATGGTTTCTTAATGAAGGGATGAAGTTGCAGTAAAACTTTGACAAGGGGGGGGGGAGATGCACATGATTTTGTATATCTGAAGCGTGCTTTTTTAAAGTAAGAAAATAAGAGATATAAATGTTCGATGCTTAACCAAATGTATATACAACCATTCATAAAATCTGGGGGTTTAAATAGAGAAAATCGGGGTTTTGGTAAATCCTCCCATCTTCTAAGAACAAGATCATACTAAGGTACTGAATGACTGTGCCTGGAACACACTTTCTCTTTGCCCCACCCCACCCCCTGTTAGGAACAGGTTTTGCAGTTATCCGTTGGCAATCTTGAACAATTAGAACGTTGGTTTAAGTGCTAGTAGTTGTCAACAAAGTAAAACCTATAATATGTAAATCCACATGGAGTAGCCGTTCCAAGAATCTGTGGAAAAAAAATAAAGGGTCCTGGGCAGCTGCGTCACTGGATTTGTTCACTTCAGGCTGGGGTGCCAGGAGATTTGAGACAGATGTTTTCAGACATGCGGCATGCCTAAAACATTTCCAAGGGTCGGGCTACAAATAGTGACTTAATAAGTGTAGAAACAGGAAAAGTATGCAGGAGGAAAAGACGCAAGAGTTTATTCACCCCTAGGTGAACAGCCAGTCGCTTTACATTACATCTGCCTGTCAGGGTTGGCTATTTAAGCTGTCATGCCCTTGGTATTGCTCTTTGACTGTGAATAAAGTGCAGCATTGTGATTACTAATCCCACTCCAGTGACTTGACTTTAAATGTGGTTTTGGAGTGGATCCCGGAGTCCTGTTTGCTAAGCTTCCTACTCCTGTTTCAGAGACACCACTGGATATCGAGGAGAGAGCACTGGAGCCTGCCCTCCTCTGTTAAGAACTCTCTGCCTTTTTAAATTTTCTTTTTAAGAAGCTTTTTAAAAAAAATCATCTAAAGGAAATCAATGGCTACCAAAGTGACTTGTTTGTTTTTCTTTTTCTCTTTGCCTCTGCTCCCAGTGGGAAATCACACGGGACGCATCAAGGTGGTCTTTACACCCAGCATCTGTAAAGTGACTTGTAAAAAAGGCACCTGTCAGAACAGCTGCGAGAAAGGAAACACCACGACTCTGATTAGTGAAAATGGGCATGCTGCTGACACCTTGACAGCACCCAACTTCCGAGTAGGTAAGTCTCTCCAATCCTTAATCATCCTTGCTAATCCTTTCTTCTTCTTCTTCTTCTGTTGGACTCTGTGTGTTTGTGCATGTTGTGAATTTGTTAGCTTTTTCTTCAAGGGTCTATGATAAGTGTAATGTCATTGATGCTGGGCATCCCCTGTCTGACTTTGATAATTCTTTGAACATGCAAAAGAGAGGGATAACTACTTAAACTCCACAGTTTAGATTGTATGTGGTGAGGGGAGGCGGTGGCAGCACTGTGTGTTAGTAGCTCTGTGTAGAAACTCGCAAATTGGATGGAAAATATGTCATGGTTGAGGGGGGAAATACTCTGTTTGTGGTTAGTGAATGTGAAAAATTTAGTTAGACTTAAATGAAATGTTCCTGCAAGACATTGTCTGGGAATTGTGTGACTCTGCATTCCTGTGAGTGAAATGGGTGCCAGTTTTCAACTTTTGCTTGCATTGTAGGGACCTTACGTTTCTGGAAGTCCCGGAGGGTGAATGGGGCCGGCCTTAGTTTGGGACCCCCATTAGGGCACAGTTCCCTTAATGTTCGGGCCGAGATTATGGATAGAGTTGAACCCGTGTCCAGCTCCATGCGGCATGGGGCTCCCTCTATCTGTACCTCTATATAAATTTTCTCTGTGCTGGGATGGGGCAACTGGAATACCTGGTAGTCCGTGATCTCCGTCGAGTTGCCTTGGTGCATGGTGCCGTGTGACCTGGGGCTCCTGGATCGGTCATCTGATGCTTGTCGACGGGTGAGTCGAGCCCGACACACCCGGGCGATGTGTCCCAATTTTCTGCACTGCCTGCACTCTGCGTTGCGGAAACGACAGGTCCTCCTCTCGTGGTTCTCCCCGCAGCTTGCACAGTTCCCTCCTTCTCGTCGAGGCTGCTGTGGTGTGTGTGCTGCTTGAGTGCGCCGCTGTACTCGGTGTACTTCCTCCCTGTCAGATTCGGATTCGTCGGTGAGGTCTTCGTGGTAGACCCTCGGTTGGGATGGCGGGGCCGGTCGTGCCTCTTGCGTTGACCTCTCGGCGGCTTCGGTTGCCAGGGCTTCCTCCAGAGCAATCTGGAACGTGAGGTCTTTTTTGGCGTAGAGGCGTCGTTGCAACATCTCGTCCCTCAGGCCACCGACGAGGCGGTCACGAAGCATGTTCTCCAACTCTGAGAAGTTGCATAACCGGGCGGCTTGGCGGAGGGAGGTCACAAACCCAGTTATGGTTTCCCCTGGGGCTTGCCGCTTTGCGTAGAAGGCATTTCGGCAAGCTACCACCGAGGGCTGTGGTGAAAAGTGCTCCTTCAGCCGTTCCATTATTGTTTTGTAAGAGACGGTAGCGACATCTCTAGGTGCAAGGAGAGCCCGGGCGATTTCAAACGTCTCCTCTCCACAGACGCTGAAGAATGTCGCCCTCTTCATGGCATCGTTGGTGACTTCTTTCGCTTGCAGGAGGAAGTTGAAACGGGCGGCGTACCCTTCCCAGTCTCCTGATGCTGGTTTGAATGGCAAGAAGCTGCTGTCGGTTGCCATTCTGGGTTCCTTGGGTCCTGGAGCTGAAGCCTGGATGCACGGTGCGATGCAGCGGTGCAGCAGGTGGCGGTGCTGCGGTGCAGTGCGTGGTGGCGGTCAGCTCAGCAGGATCCCACCCTCGTCGCCAGTGAAATATACTCGGAGTCGAGAGTGAATTTCATGCTCTTTATTCAGCTCATATTCATCAAGGAGAAGAAGAGAAGACGAATCGCTCTTTTCCCAAAACCATCTGCTTATATACATTATTTACACAATGGGCCTTGCGTGATTGGCTACTTCAGGGCTACACCTGTGGGCCAATTATATTGTGGATTGACTTCTGCCTGCAGCCTGATTGGCTGCTCCTACAGGCCAATCAGGTAGCAGATTCACTTCTGCCAGCCGCCTGATTGGCTGCTCCAGCAGGCCAATCAGGTTGCGGATTCACTTCCACCTGGAGTTGGATTGGGTAGCTCCCGCTGATTCTGAATCCTATTGTTCTAGGATTCAGCTCAGTACATAACAGAGCGTAACATATTTATTATGTGTTAAGTGTCCAAATAGGAGACAGAAAGCTTAAAAATCAAATCAAAAGTAAGATAAATGTCAATTATCATTCCAGTGAATGCTATTTTGTGTTTTCCAAAAAGGAATCTCAGAGGTATACCTAGCATGGTACACCATAAATAAGATGTTGGATAATTGTTTTTTCAAAGGTTATTGAATGTTAGCTGTAGAGAATTGTATACTTGCCACAGATTCAGTTTCCCACCCATCTTGCTTTGCAGTGAAATTCAAGGAGAATGGTTCAGAGTAGCATGACATACAGTTTAAATGTCCTTGTTACTGATTAGGGCAGTTTGCAATGTCATTTTATCCAGTTCATGAAACTCTTAAAGCTCTTCACTTCATGTCAGCTAATCCTTAGAATCGCAAAACTATTCCAAGTACAAACATAATGTTAGGCAGAGTAGAAAGAGGCATCCTAATTGTCTTTTTATGGTATACAACCTTTCCCCCCAAAATGTTATTTCTAATTCCTCTGGTCTGGCAAAGTGGATGGATGAAATGCAGGTCAATCACTCTAAAGATTCTTCCAGATGTTGCTGCTAGCAGAACGGTAGCAGCAAATCAGGAATCACAGTAGGAGGTGCCTCAGAGAGGAGAGATGCTTCTCAGCATGGGAGTTTAGAGTTACCATTGCTGACTTGTTTGCACAATTGTAGGTGTGCTGGTCATGTTGGATTTTGCTAGTCTGTCTGGGCTGGCGAGATCTGAAATGGAGATGACATTTCAGCATGGGGATTGAGTGTGACCAGTGCTCTGATTCAAGCACCTATTATCTACAAAAGACAAAAGTGTTGATTTAGATGTAACAGAAAACCACAGCCTGGTATTATTTGAAGTCTAGATTCACTTGCTGCTTCCTGCCATTGTACTTCCCTGAGTTCCAATTTAGCAGCTGACTATAGTATGTTATCATAGCAGAATAACTGGACAGTGTATGGTTTGCACACACAAAAACTGGAAATTGCAACTGAACTGTGACCCGATTCCACTTTTGCAGACATAGGGGAGAGTGTGCATGACCCCAAGGCTCATTCTTGCTACACCAAACCATGGTTTGGCATTTCATCTGAACTAAGCGTATCTCTGGAAGTGTCCTTAGATTAAATTACAGACAAGTGATGGTATGGATCCAAATTCCTTTGATACCGTAGTACATTTCTTGATAATGATAGCTTTAAAAGGCATGCTGCACTGATTGCATACTAAATATAATTCTGGTATGTGGCAATGTGTGAGGAACTGAAAAATAAGGAGAATTTATGAATGAGAGCTGCTATACCTCCAGTAACAAGTGTGAAAAATCAAATTCTATTCCTGTGGCAATTGTTACAGCTATGTGAAGCATAGTTTTGTTTTAATACATTTAGTATAACTGCCCTGAATGATAAGGTATCTTAGAAGGTAAACTATTTGATAACCAAGAAGAAACATTACAGGGCAGAATGGCATTGGAGGTTTTTAAGCATTTCAGGGAGTTGGACTAGGTGACTCTCAGGGTTCCTTCCAATCCTACAGATCTATGATTCTATGACATATTTTTACTTGTTATACAGGTATAAAGCTGCATTCTTTTGAAACAAGTAGCATCATTTTCTTCCTGCCCTCAGGTTTGATATTTTAGAAACGGTATGCCCTGTAACTACTTAAAAGGGAACCAGCCCATTATATAGAAAAGTTTATCAGGCCTACAAAACAGTATGCAGGCGTGTTTATGTTTAGAAGTCCGACTTGCGGGGCATTACCAGAAGTGCACCCAGAGGTAAAACTGGGATGGTGAGTGATTTTGTGAATCATAAAGATCCATCATTGCTTGACTGGGTGAAGGGGAAATGGAAGAGTTAGGTCTTCACTTGCCACTTAGTGCTAGGATCACACTTTTAAGGTCCAGCCCACTAATATGTTAAACTCCATCTAGCCAGGCAGAATAGGTGTTACCTATTAGGCACCAGGTGGGCCTCAGAAGTAGCTGCAGTATTTAGCTCCCAGAGTTCAAGGTCTTGTACCTAATGAATACAATGCTGCATAGTTCCAGGAGAATGGGTTCATAAGCTGAATATGGTCTTTGATCACTAGTCCTAGGAATAAGAAACCTGGAGCAAGTCCAGCACTGGGATGAGTAGAGAGCAGCTCTAGTTTCTGCCTCAAAATTTTTTCTGGGAAAACAAAAGGCCTTTAGAGACAGTATTGAGAAGATCTGTAACCTTAAGAATCCATGTGCCAGCACTGGGACATTTCCTTCATTAAACTGAATTAATCTCAGTGGGTTTTTTGTTTTGGTTCATAAGACATCTGGACGTAGGGTAGCATTAAGGTAGCTGAGTTTAAAGACACCATATCGTTCAAGGTGGTTGAAAAAAAAAGGGATAATGCAGAGCCAAAAGGACCTCTTCAAACTGTGGAAATGGGTATTAGAATGGCAAAAAACAGTTCAGTGTAAACAAGTGTCAAGTGATACATATTGGGATAAAAAGAAACCTAACTTTATATAAACTGCCACTGGCTGTTTTTCTGTCTCTTATAATACTAGAACCTGGGGTTATCAAACGAAGCTGAATAGTGGGAGATTTGGGATATACAAAATGATGTACTTCTTCAAACAGCACATTGTTTAAGGGTTAGAAAAATTCATGGAAGACTCTCAGCGACTAGTAATGATACCTGTACATTACCTCTAGCACCAGAAGCAGTATGCTCTTTCGTGGCTTAGGAACAAGAGAGTTCCATTGTGCTCATGTCCCTCTTGTGAGTTTCCCATAGGCCACTGTGAGAATAAAATGGACTGGACTAGATGGATCTTTGGTCTGATCCAACAGAGCTCTTCCCATTTTTTTCTCTCCTTTCTTTAACTCACTACCCCATCCTCACTATTGCCTTTACTTTTATAAGGGATGTGGATGGTTTCTTAATTGTTTTGGTTGATTCTTACTGGCGGGTTCTACCCCTTTCAATCACCATGGGCATTTTACGAGTGGCATATAAAAATAATAATGTATATTGTGTTAGAACAATAGCAGCAGTCGGTTTAGAGTGGACAAAAACACCCCAAATTCAGTCAACAGATTGAAGTATGGTAGTTCAGAGTATTAATATAGATTTGTTTATATTATGCGACTGTTTTGCTTTCAGATTTAGCTTTCCAAAAGAATTGTATTTATTTGTGGCAGGGAACTGGATTAGAGAGTGTAATGGAGAAAGGGAACAGCATTGCAAATGCTGAATTTCCCAGCTAACGTTTGTGATTGTATGACTCATTCTTGCTCATAAGTCTTTTCTGATTTAATATATTCTAGCAAGTTTGAACAATGTAGGGCTGATTCAGTGAAGTACTTATTCATTCTCTTTAGACTTTATAAGGCAAAAACAGTATGACTTGCTGCTCTTGAACTGAACATCTTAGGCAGGCTTCCTCAACCTTGGTCCTCCAGATGTTTTTGGCCTACAACTCCCATGATCCTTAGCTAGCAGGACCAGTGGTCAGGGATGGTGGGAATTGTAGTCTCAAAACATCTGGCGGGCCGAGGTTGAGGGTTAGTGATCATGTCTCTTGCTGCTTCTCCTTCCCTATAACTTCTACTTAAGAGCAAAAGTCATATAACACACTTTCCCCTTTTATCTACTTTCTGTTGAGTATAATACCCCCCCCCAAGTCAATTTGGTCTGACTGATTCTGGCCTTAAGCTACTTATAATACTAAGTTCTGAGTGAACCTCTTGGGGAAGTAACAAGGTTATTCTTTGCTTGCATCCCCAAACTCTGCCCTCCAGCTGTTTTGGGACTACAATTCCCATCATCCCTGACCACTGGTCCCGTTAGGTAGGGGTGATGGGAGTTGTAGTCCCAAAACAGCTGGAGGGCCAAGTTTGGGGATGCCTGTCTCAGTCCCTACTGCAACTCTTCCTATTTATCTTTCCAGTATTTCTCTCCTCTAGCTCTTTTGGTGACTCTTGTACTCCTTCCTGTTTGTATCCCATAAGAAAATAAGAAGAGCCCTGCAGGATTTGTTGTTGTTGTTGTTGTTTAGTCATTTAGTCGTGTCCGACTCTTAGTGACCCTATGGACCAGAGCACGCCAGGCACTTCCGTCTTCCACTGCCTCCCGCAGTTTGGTCAGATTCATGTTGGTAGCTTCGAGAACACTGTCCAACCATCTCCTCCTCTGTCATCCCCTTCTCCTTGTGCCCTCATTTTTCCCCTGCATCAGGGTCTTTTCCAGGGAGTCTTCTCTTCTCATGAGGTGGCCAAAGTATTGTAGCCTCAGCTTCAGGATCTGTCTTTCCAGTGAGCACTCAGGGATGATTTCCTTAAGAATGGATAGGTTTGATCTTCTCGCAGTCCATGGGACTCTCAAGAGTCTCCTCCAGCACCTGCAGCATTATACCCACCCAATTCAGCATTGCGTTCTTACAGTGGGCATGGGAAGCCCACCAACAGGGCAGAAGCACAAGAGCACTCTCCTCACTTACGTTTCCTAGCAACTGGCATTCAGAGGCATATCATCTCTGGTACTGGAGGTAGGACACAGTCATAATGGCTAGAAGCCATTGATAACTGTATCCTAAGGCTCTTTTAATGCCGCCCAAGTTGGTGGCCGTTACTACATCCAGTGGCAGTGAATTCCACTCTGTGGTGGTTCTTCTTCAGCAAGACTTCTTCTTTTATATGCATGTTGATTTTATATCTAATAATACTTTCCACCAGTTTATTTAGAACAAACATTAAGCTAACCAGCCTGTTATTTCATAGATCTCCCCCAATCCCCTTTTTAAAAAATGGGTGTTGCATTGGCCACTTTCTGGTCTGATGTAACAGAAGCCAATCTTGGGAAAGTTACATGTTTTTGTTTAAAGTTCAGCAATTTTACATTTGAGTTCTTCAATAACTTTTAGATGGATGCCATGTAGCTAAACTTGCACAATCCACTCCAGGAGGCCAAGCAAATGTTTTTAATTTGTCACTAAGGTGTAGGACTTAATCTTTTGTCACAACTATTTGCCTCAGTTGCCCAATCTCCTTTCTTGGGAATGTTAGTTCAGATAGAAGGCTCTGCCCTATATCTCCTGCTGTGAGTTCAGATGCAAATAATTCATTCAGCTTCTCTGCAACCTCTTTTTCCTTGTTTAGCATACCTTTTTGAGTCCTTTGTCCAAAGGTATAACCATCTTCCTGGATGGCATCCTTCTTCAAATGTATTTAAATATATTTTTGTTGGTGGTCTTAATGATTCTAGCAATATGCTCTCTTTTTCCATCCATTGTTGGCTGCTTGCAGTTTGTTTTTGTTTTTCTCATTGATCCAGATCCCATATGGATTAAACTCTTGGCTCTAACTTGGCTTCTATAATCCTTCCATTCAAGTAGAGCATGAAGTAGCTATGTCCTCAGCATCCAGTACGCATGGGTACCTATGTACAAGGAGATCTTGTTTAACTAAAAGCCATTGATTGCTCATCAGTTTGTCTAACTTAAATGATTCCAAGAATGAAAAGAGAAAGCTGCTGTTGTGGAATAATTTAAGTGCTGGGCTTTCACATAGGAAACTGAGACTTAAATCAAACAAAGCATCTCAACAGCAATGGAGTTTATTTGGAATCACCCTCACTGCATTCAGTCAGGTGTTCCTTTCCTGTCCAGGTTCATGCTCTGACAAACATAGGTTTGCATCAGATACTAGCCAAGCACAGCACTGACTGGCTTATACTGTACCTGCAATATCTTTGTGGAACCTTCTCCCCAAGCAGTTTTGCACATTAAATAAAGGTTTCTGTTTTTCTTTTTAATTAGTGTGATGAATGAGTAGATAAATGTGCATTCATTGGCACTTCTTAAAAGACAGTATCTGAAACATGTATGGTGTGGGGAGAGATTGTTTAACTAGGATATTCATCTGTCATTTCAGATGATCAGCTGGTAGGAAATCAGGTTCATGTAGTATCTGGGGAGTCTTCAGGTCCTTTTTAAAATATTGCACTTGTTTTCATCCTCAGTTTTAAATTCCCACTCAGTTGAAAAGCTCCTCATTGAGTAGCAGTGAGAAATTCACTCTCTCTGACCATAACCCACCTTGCAAGCTTCTTGTAAGCAAATATCATATAGTTGGCTGTACAGTAGCTTTTTAATAGGTTTCCACATACTCAATGTAAAATGGTAAGATAGTTACAAGTATGAATTAAAAGAGCAAGAGGAAATAAATTTTATTTGTGATACATGATTAAAGGGGCTATCCAGGATGGTCTAAGAATTTAAAACTTATTGAAACAATTATATGTAACTATGTACTATATTGAACCCAGTGCTTTTTTCTATTAAAACAGTGGTTCTCATATAGGAGTTAACAGAAAACTCGTTAGCCAAAAAAGTGGATGTGACTTGTAAGGAAGCCAAAACACTTTTGCTGCAGCATTCATATACAAGAAAAGTTCCAACAGCAGATTGTTGCACTAAAATGTTCTTTAAGGAAATTGCCTTTAAAATGTCAGTATTATGTACAGGAGAAAGAAAATGAGTGCCAGATTATATTCCTGGGAAATGGGAGGCCGAACCATGCATTTCCCGCTTTATTTGCATTTCTTTCATTTTGCCTGTAACAGAGCACCTATGTCTTTTTCTATTGTTCCATACTTTATATGGAATCCAACAGAGTTCAAGGGACAATAATAAAACTGTGATATCTGCAGAATGATTTGGTTGTTGCTGATATGTCAATACCTTAGCCAGTCAAGCATATATTTCAAATAGCATGGGGGTAAGGGGAGTGTGATGACATAAAAGGGGTTCTGTGCCAGGGAAAGCAGATTAAGAGGACGCATAAAGTCAGACAAAACAGCTTGTAGAAGTATTTGGGTAAAAGCGGGACAAGGCTTTAAAACTTTTTTTGGCAACTTGTGCCAGACACTTGGTGCTTAGTTTTCATAATATCATTCTTTCTTTGTCCATCCTACTCCTCCATTGCCATAAGACTTAGCTATACTGCCAAAAGCAGAAAAACTCCCCATCTAATGTATTTTTAAAAAATAATTTGCTAATCATAATGGAGTTATCTAGTATTATACAATATATGGAATTCATCCAGCTGAACATTGTGTTAAGGGGAATGAAAACTGAGCAGCAGTTAATGTATATAATAACTGGCTATTGTACACATTCACAAGGTTTCATGGAGAATGTGCATATAATCCATAAATTAAATGGAAATTGTGCACATTTCCCAATCAGTATGTTCACATTCTTCACGTGACCTGTTGAATGTCCACAATGGCTGGTGGTTATGCACATTAACTGCTTAATCTGCATTTCCCCAAACATATATTAACAACTTCTGCCCCAGTCAAGTGTTACAAAGAGAAGAGAAATGAACTTTACTGTGCAACCGTTTATATTTGCATATAATGTACCTGGTGATCTGTGTCAGATAAAGCAAATGAAACATAAGTAAAACTGTTGACTGTCTTATATTGAAAATATAAGTTCTGTGTGAGGTTGGATTCAAATGAAATATTCTACCAGTTCTGACTTGTTTTGCAAACATTTTCCTAGATGCTGAAGTCCATGCCAAGTTTGAATAATTCAAATCTAAACACAAGAACAATTCTGACAAATAACTGATAAAAATGCTACCGGTTGCCATGGTGAATTACCCAAATCTGTTTTATGGATTTGCAAGGTGCATGCTCACCTTTGCAGTGAGGATAAAGCAGGCTGCTATTTTTGTTCTGCCAATTGTAAATCTCTCAGATGACTTGGATCATCTAACTTCATACATTTGCTTTTAACTTTCTAATGTTTCAGATTAATGCATTAAAGCAGATATTTGCTAGGCTATTTTAAAACCAAGATATATTGTTAACAGAAGATTATTAAGATTCAGAGAGTCTAGAGAGCCTAGTGCTATGGCACATTAACAGTACTGTAAGCGCCCGAATGGAAAGCCAAACCATAAAAGATGGTGCTATCATTCACACAATGCTCTTTTTAGAGGTGGAGGACCATTTTCACTCCACAGTCCAGATCCTTATCAGGATTACTCTTGTGTGTCAAATTTGACAGATGGTCAGGGTTCCAACCTGTCAGTCACCTGGCTTCACAAAAACTTAAGATGTAAGGTGATTTGAAGTTCAGAAGTTGGTACTTCAAAGCGCGTTGCAAAGTACCAACTAAGTAAGGTAGTGCTGGACATATCCTATATACCAGGGGTGACCAACTCCCAAGAGACTGCGATCTACTCACAGAGTTAAAGACTGGCAGTGATCTACCCCTTTTTTGGATTCAGGTCTAAGTTGTTGAGCTTTTTAAAGGAAGGAAATTTCTGTTTTTGGAGGTGCAGGGCAAAAATGATGAACTTTTTTTTAGGAGAACCAAACTTGTTGAGCTTCTTGGGGGGGCACAATCTACCTGTTGGACGGGCCTGCTATATACATTGGGTGCATGAAACACACCTGGAACTCTGATGACTCTCTTCCCTTCTTCCCATCCCTACACATCCTGCTTTGCTAGAAGCGGGGGGGTGGGGGTGGGGAGGAATACAATAATGGAAGCAGAATCAAACAAGTGCTGGCTTTCTAAATTTCAAAAGTAGCTATTTTGCTGAAATATTTGAAATCTTGTGGCCTCAAAGATGGCCTAACCCATGATTTGCTAACCTGGTGACTTTTAAATGTTTTGAACTACAGGTCCCGTTATCTATAACAGTTGGTCACATTAGTTAAATCTGAATTGTAGTTGAAAGGAGCACACCAGGTTAGGGAAGGCTCACATAACCTAGTGAAGTTTGTGTAATACTTCCTTCATTCCAATTTTTTAAACTTCAGCCTTTTACCCTGCTCTATTTCTGCCCACTTTTGTTTTTTGCTTAACATCTAGTGTGATTAGCAAGAAAGGTTGCTCATTCTTTGTGATATTTAGTTAGTGTAATAAAGGACCTCTTCTTTTGCATTTTCCTGTTAATGAACCAAGATTGCTTCCCACCATTTTGTTCAACATTTAAGTTAAACTATTGGTCACAAGTTGCTCAGACCCCCTAATACTGCTTTTCATCTTTGCTCCTCTTTTTTGTGCATTAAATCTGCATTGTGTGCTCCATTGTCAATGCTGGCCTGACCTGTTAACTTAGTTGCTGACCAATAACTAAAGTATAATACTTAAACTTCACTGATTGTGTTGGTTTAATAGAAATAGAACTGATGAGAGAGCCTTTAATAGGACCTAATAGTTTAGAGCTGTGAAAGCTTTTTAATTTCACTGAATGCTTCATTAAGCACAATGAATATTCAGAGCATAAAAGGACAGCATGGGTATTTTTTTAAAAGGTTTCGCCTTCAGTAGTTTCTGCAGCCAAAAGCCTTGCATCACTGATAATTAGATTTCCTCTTGGCCATAGGTGGGTGTTCCCTCCTAATTCTCTAGATGCCTTGATGGCTTACCACATGGCACTCTGCCCACTTGGTTACATTACAAGCAGCCACTTACATGGATGGCTGCAGGTAGAAATGGTTTTTGGGGAGATGAGAGCAGGGAATAATAATAATAATAATAATAATAATAATAATAATAATAATACCCAGCCCACTCTGGGTGGCTTACAGCACATAAAAAATTGTAAAACATTAGACACTTTAAAAATTCCTGATTCAGGGTTGCCTTCAGATGTCTTCTAAAAGTCAGATAGTTGTTTATTTCCTTGACATCTGATGGGAGGGTGTTCCACAGGCTGGGCACCACTACTGAGAAGGCCCTCTGTCTAGTATATACAGAGGCCACATGCCTTGAAATTGTTTTGGGAGGATAAGATGTGCTATGTATCTTCCTCTTAAGCATTATCTACATGCTATTCTCCAGCTGAAATTTGTAATCATGGCCCAGCAGTTGCTACTGCTGTGAGTGCTGGAAGGAAGGCCACTCCCTGCTGCAATGCCCATTTCCACCTGGCCTAGGGGCGGTGCCCACACTCACCCTGAACAGCTAAGAGGCTCCTGGGAGGCCACTGAACATTGCTGGAACAACTCTTGGGTTGGAGCAACTGGCTAAAATGTTTTAAACGGTTCTAATTTTGGTTCCTCTGTTTTGTTTTTGTCAGGTTGGTGTTGGTTAAATGTTTCATTGGGGTTGGCAGTTATTTTAATTTGAGTATAACTCAGAACTGTTTATTATTGTTATTGATATTTTTGTTGTTGGTGGTTTCTATTGCTTTATTTGTTGCTTGTATAGGATTTTTTAAAAAACAAATGCTTAATATTTTGTTGTGTTTTTATATATGTTATAAGCTGCCCACAGTGGCTGGGGAAAGCCAGATGGGCAGGATATTAATATAATAATAATAATAATAATAATAATAATAATAATAATAATAAATGTGCCTCATTGAAGTTGCAAGGAAGCAGTTTTGTCTGTCACAGAAGCGCCGAATCGTGACCCGCACGTGCACAGATGTGGGTTGTGAACACTGCGAGTTGCGAATGTGCCTCCCACACGGATCACGTTCGCAATCCGAGCGTCCACTGTATTGGTATTGTTTCATTTTGTTCAGTTCTGTCTTCATGCCCAGTTCAGTGCTGCTAATGCAGCGTGTGGACAATTTTTGAAACTTTTTTTTTATTAAAAAAAGTATTAAACTTTACAGGATGGAGGATCGAATGTTCTGCTTCCGTAAGCCTTTTATACAGGAAATCATACACCTGTATGCTACAGCGTTAGTGTATTGCTAACTTCTGCCTATTTATAGAAGCACTATCACAATAAAAAATGGGAGGGAAAATGATTTTTCCACATATATTACAGCAGGTACACACACAGAGAGCTATATTTTTCTGTAAATAGTTGGGTTTTTTTATTTAAAAAATCTATAACTGTTCCACTGCTGCTCTGATAAGCTCCAATAATGCATATCTCCTTGAACAGCAGTATTTCAAATGCTCTTGGTAATTTCACCGGGACAGCCAATGTGGTGTAGTTAGAGTGCTGGACTAGATTCTAGGAGATCAGGGTTCAAATCCTCTTAGCCATGAAGTTTACTGGGTGACCTTGCACCAGTCACCTTCTGGCAACCGAACATACTATATAAGTCTGTTGTGAGAATAAAATGGGTAGATTGGAATGTGCATGCCACCTTGAGCCCCTTCTAGGGGTGGCACATCCTGTTTCACCGCCTGAGGTGAAATGGAAGGTGCCCTGGCACACTGCCCTTGCTGGAGACTCCCTTACCTTGGTTTTGTGGAGGCAAAGCAGCAGTGATGGTGTGTTCCATTGTAAACTCAAGAGATCTTCTGTGCTCCATGAGATCTCACCAAAAAACTGGTTCTGCTACTGGCACTGCTTCTTTGCCAGGGGTGGTTGGGGGCCCTTGTGGGGATGGAGACTCTTCGGCTTCTGCCTCCTAAGGAAGCTGCCTCAGCCCCCACCTTATTTGTCAGTGAAATAAATCCTAAAATGAGAATGATTGAACTAAGGCTGCAAGTTCCAGCAAAATTTAATGCAAATGGACAGCCGGTTCTTTGTTAGGATATGATGCCTGTCTACTTGCAAAAAAACAAAAGAAGTGATGATTGCTGTACTGAGTATTTTTGTGATCATCCATTGTTCAACTGCTTTGTGCTGTTTTAATTCATGTCCAGAATAAGAAGTAAAATAGGATGGCCTATATTTAGTACATTTGCTATTACGTTTAGTAATAATATCAATCAAATAAATAAATATTTGCAGTCCTGACTTTAAAATCATTTGTGTTTGACATATCTTAAAGATCTAATAGTACATATATGGCAATATGTACATATTAAAAAATATTTCTGCTATGCAGTCTATCCAATAGTTTATTTCACCAGTCTTTTTATAAGTCTAGTGAATTATGTGTCTCAGTTGGAATTCTCCTCTTAGTAGAAAACATGCACATTCTTCATCAGATACTGGCCTTTTATAGTAGCAGAAAGATATTGGTGTGCACTTGCTCTTCATGTTCTCTCTGCTATCTCACATGTTGGTTCTCTACATCTGCACAACTTGCTTCTGAACTGTGGGATTCAGGACCACCACAATATTGCCCCCCCCCCAATCTCATAAAAGAGATAAAACCCTAGTTTTAAGCAGTGCTATTAAGTACTTGCTACATATTTCTCAGTGGGACGCCGGTGGCGCTGTGGGTTAAGCCTAGGGCTTGCTGATCAGAAGGTTGGTGGTTCGAATCCCCGTGATGGGGTGAACTCCCTTTGCTCGGTCCCACCTCCTGCCCACCTAGCAGTTCAAAAGCATGTCAAAGTGCAAGTACGGTAGATAAATAGGTACCACTCCGGCGGGAAGGTAAACGGCGTTTCCATGCGTTGTTCTGGTTCGCCAGAAGCAGCTTAGTCATGCTGGCCACATGACCCGTAGCTGTACGCCAGCTCCCTCAACCAATAGAGCGAGATGAGCGCCACAACCCCAGGGTTGGTCATGAATCTCATGACTGGACCTAATGGTCAGGGGTCCCTTTACCTTTACATATTTCTCAATAGTTACGGTACAGGTAAAATTCAAAGACTTGCTTCTTATCTCTCAAATTAGCAATTTTACTATGCCTTTGGCCATGCATAGTATGTCCAATCTGTCCAATAATCATATCCTGAGATGCAGGTGGTTGAATGGGTGAGAGTCTTTCAATGGTGCTTACTTCAAAATACTTCAAAAACTTGGCAATGGAGTCTCTATATACAGTATATAGTGCCTTGTAGAATTATTGCAAATGTAACATTCCATGAATACAGTATATGAAATGCTATGTTTTGCCAGGCACTGGAAATTATGTTTCAAGTAAAAAATATTCATTCTGGCAAATGCTGAAAGTCACACAAGGGAGGATATGGCTGTCAGTCATTAAACAGGATGATTGAATAGGTGACAGTATTAAAAATGTGACTGAAGAGAAATTAACACCAATCTCTCTCTGTTTTTCTTTCTTCTTTCAGTTATTTGCCACCTTCCTTGCATGAATGGAGGCCAGTGTAGTTCAAGAGATAAGTGCCAATGCCCTCCTAATTACACTGGTAAACTTTGTCAGATCCCAGTGCAGAGTGGCAGCGCTCCAAAATTTTATCGTAATCCTCAGCAAGCAAACAAGGCCGTGGGATCGCATGTCATCCATTCCACGCATACTTTACCATTGACTATGCCTGGGCAGCAAGGAGTAAAAGGTAAATGATTTTCCCTATTGGCTGTGGTTTTACTTTTTTTTAATTTTGGCTGCCAGACTACCAGAGACAGTCATAACATCTGTCCACATAGCTTTAAACATAGCTGAAATTCTGAGCCTATCTGAATGACAGAATGCTATTTTCCTTAGAAAGTTCAGAGAATGAAAAGGAAAAGTTCTTGAAAGGCTGTTTGATAAGGTATTTTCATTCATTCTGATGCAAGAAAGCCCCCTCACTTTCAAAATGGAACTGATGTCTGAGATGTTATCCCTGTCTCTTTAGAAAATACATTTTCCTTCTGTTGGACTTTGTTTGCCTTTTTATTATCTTGGTTGTCAGATAGGAATCCATCCAGGAATATATAAGACGAGAGACCATATGAAAGCACCATATTTGCTTTGATCATTTAAATTTGGTTGAACATTGCTGGATGGTCATGGTAGGTCAAAAGGGCACTTAGATTATAGCTGCTAGTTGACAGCTGTGATGTCATTTTCGTATGCAAGGTTGAAGCTACAGTACGTATTACACAGAGAAGAGTCTATATTTAACACCGAATTTTTAAAGCAAGTCAGCAGCTGTTGATTAAAATAATCCTGCTCTCCCACTGAATATTAAGGCTGCTAATCACAAAACCTTTTTTTAGAGTAGCCTTCCCTGCTCTTTTGTGTAGCTAGGGCTATTTTTCTCTTTGTTTTGGGATTTCACAGAGTTCTCAGTTCAGGTAGATCAACAGCTACTTTGGGGCTGAAATGACAGGTTCAAATAACAGATGGGAGCCCATCCATTTTTCTTTGCACCTCTCCTCTGGTTGTAAATCAGAGGTTCCAAATTTCACACTCCAGTCCCAAAAGAGTCTCTGTAGATGCATAGAGGGGGGGGACTCCTTTCATCTTTGTTAAAATGGGCCAGTCCATTTCACACACACCCCTCATTTTTGTTTTAGAGGACAACAACCTTCCTTGTTTGGAGGTTGCCAACAACCTTCCTTGTTTGGAGATTTTCTATATTTTTCCCTTCTGTTTCTTTTTCCAGTGAAATTTCCTCCTAACATTGTGAACATCCATGTGAAACATCCCCCCGAAGCTTCAGTGCACTTTCACCAGGTTTCAAGGATTGATAGCACATCAACAGGACACAAGGCAAAGCCATCCCAATCAGGACATTCTCAGGTTTCTTATCAAAGTCTACCATTTCAGAATACCCAGAAAGTGCATTCACCCTACTCTCACCAGCATCCTGTTTCTCATGTGTACCCTATTTCTGCTAAAACCCAGCTTGGACGATGCTTTCAGGAGACTATAGGGACACAGGTAAGAAATATAAATATTATTGGTAAGGGGATCATTAGGTAACCCATTCATGTTTTAGAACTTATGTCTGAATACAAGTGTTTAATATAGGTTTCATAAAAGTCTAAAGGTTTGGGTTCTGGCAGGCTTTCCTTCAGGAGAGAGTTCCTAATTAAGAAACCTCTGCTGTTTGCCGTTAGTGATTTAACTTATTGGGCAAATGGTTTAGGGTTTATCCTGGGGGTGTGGGTGTTTTTATTAAGCATGTTAATTCACATAAATTAGACAAAGTTGCTTTTGAGTACAATGGGCCCAGTCCAAATCTGACTCTCTTGATGAATGAGGTTATCTTCAGTACATTGAATAGTTCTATGAAGCGTACTGGTATCACTGCAGTTGACAAAGCATCAGCTTTATGTACATACAACTTTGAGAGATGAATTGGAATCTGCTGCTGTTGATCCTTCCAGAATGGCTGTAGGGATTGGACATTCTGAATGGGACTATATGATGCCTGAAATTTTTACTCTTGTTTGCTCTTAGATCTGAGAAGAGTGTGATACTAGCATTTGACCTACTATTCTATGAATTGTGTTAATTAACCTTGAATAGTCTTGGAGAGTAAATTTCTTGGTTTAGAGCAGGAATGAGGAGCCCATGGCCTTTCAGTTGTTGTTGAACAACTCCCACCATCCCTACTAATTGGTCCTGCTGGCTGTGGCAGATAGGAGTTGGAGTCCAAAAACATCTGGAGGGCCAGGGGGTCTGCCAACAATTTTGTAGAAGACCTTAGTATTATTAATCTTTTGAACCCCTTGAATCTCAGTCCATAGCTCAGAATATTAGTATCATCATAAAGCTTAGACTAGAGTATTACAATCAGAGGTTATTATTCCACAGAAATTATATTCAAAAGAGAAGAAAAGAAGGGAGAAGAGAAAATAAGAGCTTAAGAAAGAGAAGTCGGAAATGGGGGAAATAGCTTAAGATTTACTGGAAAGTCCCAGTATGAACTTTACCATCATCTCACTATCCAATTGCCATCTTGATGCATGTTTACGGAATACATCTGGCACAAAGTAAGCCCTGGGCTGGACGCCAATGTTGGCTCTGTGAAAGTACCCAAAGGAAAAAAATGGCAAAGAATAAAGAGGCTACAATAGGGGAAACTAAAGAGAGAATATAGAGGTGAGCACGGGTGAGCCGGGAGGGAAGAGAACTTGTTTCAAACATTTTATTCATTAATTCCAGAAGGGCAATTTAAGCTATTTCAAAAAGAAAATTTGGCATACTGCAGGTAGGCCTAAAAGCCAGGTGTTCAATGGCAACAACATCTTGCCATGTCAGAATTCATTTTATGGATTTGGTTTTGCTCTTCCAGTTTTTTAAGTGCAGTTTTTACGAACTAAATTCCATTTTTTGTAGGCAAATCCTAGTACAGTGGTGCCTCGCTTAACGAATGCCCTGCTTAACAAAATTTCCGCTTAACGAAAGGATTTTTCGAGCGGAGCTTGCCTCGCCAGACGAATGCGTTTTACGAAAAATTCGTCTAGCGAATCGCGGTTTCCCATAGGAATGCATTGAAATTCAATTAATGCGTTCCTATGGGCAAAAAAAAAATTCAAAAAAAAATCTATGCATTCCTATGGGATTCGCTAGACGAATTTTTTCGCTATAAGAAAAGACCCGTGGAACGAATTAATTTTGTCTAGCGAGGCACCACTGTATCTATGAAATATAGTAACCTCTTCACACCTAAGCATATATAAATATATTATAACTTTAGAAGAGTAATCTCTCACACATGGATACTGATCCAAAACTCCAAGAGTGCTCCAAAATGTTTACATATACTGTATTCGTAATCCCCTTCATTGTAATGTAGGCAACTCTGTGTGCAGTTGAGGGTATATGGAGATGGTCTGACTGTTGCAAAAGCTGGAGAGCACAGTTCCCACATGTGCCAACAAAAATATTAACGGTGCATCAATATATACAGCTAAATCTGTTTAGACTTGCAATCAGACAAATATTGTAGATATTGTAGAGTGAAAAATAATCAGGACAGATGAAAGTAAATGCTTCTTAACACAGCACATAAGTAAACTAGAATTCACTACTTCAAAAGGTAGTGATGTCCACCAATTTGGGAAGGCTCTAACAGGGATTCAAAAAAAAGTATTCATGAGGGATAAGGCTATTGAGCGATACTAGTCATGATGCCTAGATATATATTACCTCACAGGCGCTGGAGGAAGAGAGAGAAGTCGTAATCTAAACCTTGATTTACAAGTGAGGTATCCAGTTACTGAGACCAGTTTCCTTATCATTTTGCCAGTTCCAGTCCTACTGGTTTGACTAGTTTGGTGGATCCACTCTTACAATCAAGAATCACAGGGTTGGAAAGGACCCTGAGAGAACATCCCACCAAACCCCAATATCATAGCCATACCAAGTTCTGTAGTTGTAACAATCCATTAAAGGTTCTGAAGCCCTGAGCTCTTCAAGAAAATTTATCTTTGAATTCCTCTCCTTAGTTTCAACCGTTTAGCTATGATATGCAGAGTGTGAACAGAAGATTCTGCGTAAACACTTCCTATGTGAGCTCATTCAATCACTGCTTTAGCTTTTTGCAGTGGACCTTTGCATCCTAGTATTCTAGGATTCCTGGGACCCAGGTGGCTCTGTGGGTTAAACCGCTGAGCCTAGGGCTTGCTGATCAGAAGGTCAGCGGTTCGAATCCCCACGACGGGGTGAACTCCTGTTGCTCGGTCCCTGCTCCTGCCAACCTAGCAGTTCGAAAGCACGTCAAAATGCAAGTAGATAAATAGGAACCGCTACAGCGGGAAGGTAAACGGCGTTTCCATGTGCTGCTCTGGTTTGCCAGAAGCGGCTTCGTCATGCTGGCCACATGACCTGGAAGCTATAGGCCGGCTCCCTCGGCCAATAATGCGAGATGAGCGCGCAACCCCAGAGTCGGTCACGACTGGACCTAATGGTCAGGGGTCCCTTTACCTTTATCTTATCCTAGGATTCCTGTTGCCAACATTATAGTAAACTAGAATACCTGTAAATTTGCTTAGTTTTATCTATAATGTCTTGAATTTTATTTTTAAAAATCTGACACTTCTAGACAGTGAGCAGAGTGCATGCAAATTCCGTAACTTGGCACCCCTAATTTCATAGAATTAAGGAGAACTTGAATAATGAAGAAGGATGATCTGAAAGCTGTAAGAAGCGCAGGGATTTAGTTTTGGAAACTTTCCTTTACCACCCTGACTGGTCTTCTGCCCCCAAATTAATTGCTCTAATAGTGTTTAAATTTGAACCAGATCTTTTCATGTAATCTTCTAGAATGTTTTGGTTTTGTGTGTAATGAGAGAAACCCCAAATTCTATTTGTATTACCTTGAGACCATTTTAATATTAATATCTCACTAAGATTTGGGTGACTTCTCAAGATAAACAGATGAATTTATTTTCTTGACATATTTAATACTTGCTCTGATGCAACAGGTGGGAACATATATGGGTTACCAACCCCACCTCCCCATTTCGTATTCATTGAATGTAATCACTTCAAATGTTTATATCTGTGCTGGGTAATCTCCATAATACTACTTTGCTCAGCAGTTGTCAGTGTTTATGTATTTTCTTGCATGGTGGATTTCTTAAGTTAGATTTGGTGCTCAAAAATGTTTTATTAATTACTTTGGGATCAGAGGTGATTTTACTGTCTGCAAACGAGACTGGTAATGTAATGCGTGTGTATGTCTTGGCAAAGTATATAATCTATTGCAAGACCGGATTAGTCTTGCGACTTCTATCCAGCATTACAAATGTGTTGTATTTATAAGATTCTTAATTTATATAATGTGTTGTAAATATATAGTCTTGTGTCTGAAGACATTAGTACTATTTCTATTTGTGCTTATATTCTGGAACAATCTTAACTCAAGTTTGGACGATCTAATTTGGATATTTCCAGTCTTCAAGTATTAGAAACCATCCATGATATTATATAATATTTTGATGGACTGTATTCTGTGTCATTCTTAAACACAAGTTTCCTTTTTCCTTCTGTAAACAGGATTTATTTATTTAAAGCATCTTTGCTCTAATATTCAGCCTATTCAAGGGACCTAGCACAGTTGACCAACATAAGAGAGTCACTGCCCTCAGGCTTGCAATCTAAAATATGGCGCAGAAGGAAAAAGGATCGGGAGGGAGAAGCAAATCCCAGAAACCAAGGAAATATAAACTTAAATAATTATGGCCTTTAGTGACCTGCTTGGTAATTCAGCAGGTGATGGAAGCCATTACCTTTTAATGCTCTACGGTTCATCTGTGATTAATCTAAAAGAAATGAAAAGCAAACTTTTTATTTCCTTAATCTGACCATGAGTTCTAGTGGTTCTTTTGCCTGTTTCCCTTGATTTTTATCTTTATTCTACCCCCTTCCTGCTGAAAAACGACGCACACATAGATTTCTGCTTCTGGCATAGTTCCAGATAGAGCTTTCAGGAATCATCAACACTCTTCATCTATTAAAATCACAAGCACTCCAAGGCGGAACTGTAAAATGTAAAGCCTAATGTCTTGGTCAAATACCTCTGTTACTGTATGTTCTCCACATGTGGGAAAACACCTCTGTACAGGAGGAAAACATGTTGCTTCTTAGCTCAGGATCATTGTGTGCCACTGGCCAAATTACACTTGTACCAATCACTTTGAGTGCATCTTTGTTTTGGAAAAGCAGCATACAAATATCAAATCAAATAAATGGTTCTTGGTTTCGAGGGATGTTGAGAAGAATAAAGTGCATAGGGCCAATGGGGAATTGGAATTCAAAAGCAGAAATTGAGAATACAACATTTCTGTGCCATCAGTTTGTGAGCTTGTCAGTTCATTTGGTATTGGGGTGGGTGTGGGTGTGGGTGTGAGAGAATATAGGGTTGGAGGTTAAAAAAATGAAGAAGAGGAAAGGAAACTGCTTTGGGGTGGTACTTCCTTTTCATGCAGGTGTACAGCATTTTTCTTTTTTGGAGTCTTGATGTGTTTCCTTTAGGGAGGCGGCACAGTGTTTCATATTTTAAAAATTGTTGGCTGTCATACAGCAGCTATGATCCAAAAGTAATTCAACTGTAGTCCACAGGCTGGTTTTTTCCGTACCATTAAGAATATTGGTCAACTCCATGCCTATACTTTGAGTCTTTTTGGAAGCCAAGAAGTCTGGCAGCTTAGAGCTCTGGTCAACTGAGTCTTATTAAAAGCAAGCAAACAAGCAAGTTTATGTTTCTTTTCCTTGACTCCCTCCCCTTTCAGCTGCTTTTCATTTTAATTCTAATAAAAATGCCTTTATTATGACATACAATATCTTGTTATTCCTCAAAATATGTTTATAGCGTCAGTGATACAGACAATAAAGTTTGTACTACTAATGTGTGCCCTATTAATTTTCCACATGATTAATGTGTGTTGAAATTGTTATGGGATGCTTGAATGTAGGAGAAATATAATTTAATACATATGTCTACCATGTGTCAAGAGTTTATGTATTAAGGCTCAGTTTTTTTAAAAAAAAATTTAATATATTTGCATCTGTTTGGCTATAATTGCTGCATTTGGGTGTTGCCACTGATGTTGCTTAAATTGGATAGTATTAATTTAATTCATTTAATGCAGGGCTTTTCATTACTGAGGACCACACAATTTACTTAAGCTGCATGTAACTGGTTGGCATTGGTCTGCCTCGGGAGACAACGGTGGAGTGTGCCTTTGGGGGTGGGGTCAAGCTGTTGGAAACGTACAGCGCCTGCTATGTTTTAGGGACCAATGCGGGAGAGACATGTTTTGTAACCAATACCATTTGTATGCAGTTTTATGCAGATACCAGATGCTAAGCAGTAGCTCAGGCCTCCTCAACCTCGGCCCTCCAGATGTTTTGAGACTACAATTCCCATCATCCCTGACCACTGGTCCTGCTATCTAGGGATCATGGGAGTTGTTGGCTAAAAACTTCTGGAGGGCCGAGGTTGAGGAAGCTTGCAGTAGCTGGTTGATGTGCTTATTCTACTACAGCATCCTTATCTAGAATTTGTTGCTCTTGAACAAGAAGGGGGGAACCTCAGTTATTGAATCAGGATTTGGTTTTTGATTCAAGATGTGAGCTCCATGCTAACATCTATAGGAACACTGTTCCAAATCTGTGGTCCGTATAAAAACTAAACACAGATGAGCCATGCCCACTTTGACCTGTGGTGTGGCAGCATACCTATACTTTGGAATCTCCTGCCTGTCTTTGCTGTATTCTTTTCAGCATCTTGTTAAAACATTATTGTTTAGGCAAGCTTATCGAGATATGTAGAAGTTACATGTGTATCTTCTGAGGATTTCAATCATCTTTTGAATGTTTTAAAATACCTCTTTTAATGGTTTCTTCTCATGAATATTAATGTTTTATACTTTCGTAAACCACTTAAGGACGCGGGTGGCGCTGTGGTCTAAACCACAGAGCCTAGGGCTTGTCGATCAGAAGGTCGGCAGTTCGAATCCCCACGACGGGGTGAACTCCTGTTGCTCGGTCCCTGCTCCTGCCAACCTAGCAGTTCGAAAGCATGTCAAGTGCAAGTAGTTAAATAGGTACCGCTCCAGCGGGAAGATAAAGGGTGTTTCCGTGTGCTGCTCTGGTTCACCAGAAGCTGCTTAGTCATGCTGGCCACACGACCCTGAAGCTGTCTGCGGACAATCGCCGGCTCCCTCGGCCTATAGAGCGGGGTGAGCGCCACAACCCCAGTCGTCCGCGACTGGACCTTACGGTCAGGGGTACCTTTACCTTTAAATCACTTAAGAGTTTTTCTAATAATCAATACATAAATTTTGTTAAGTAAAATAAATAGCTGTGGGACCGTCAGGAGGGCTTCTCCCGATGATTGCAGTGATCTGGTCACTGTATATAGGACAAGGCAGCCCTTTCAGTAACCTGGTTCTAGATCACTGAGGACTTTGTACACTAACAGCAATATTTTGAACCTAGCTTAGTAATATACTGGCATGTACTTGGTAACGTACATGCTTTGAGGAAAGATCTGTTCATTCACAGGCAGGTTTTGCAAAAAAATTCTTAGGGAAGGCAAATAATATTCATTTCATTGGTCTCCCAACTATATTTCAAAATGCTACATTGTAATTTACCATTGTTATTATTTTAAAAAATATTCTTCTTCAAGTAAAATCAGATGCTTTGCACTTCTTGAATCACTTTCCCTCAAGAGTAGTCAAAATATCTCATAAAGTAGAATAGTTATAATTGCCTGGAATTCCTTGAAGCTCAGGGCTTGGTTTCAGGAGGTCTTAAGCAAACACTGTCAGAAATCTGCATGGATATATTTACTTTGCCATATCAGTGCTCCATAATATCAGAGGATTAAATATGTATCAAATAGCAAAAGCATCAAACACTGTTTTAATGAGTTGATAAAGGAAAATGCAGTGATTGTTGCTTGCTTAAGAAGAATGTTCAATGGAAGCCAAAACAAATGCTGTACAAGTTCTTGAGAAAATCTGGAAGTATTTAAGGGTTTCTCTCCTCTTCAATCTGAGACTATATAGGTTTATGTGCCAGTGTTGTATTGGTTGGTATTCTTCAGCTTAACAATCAGTTATTCAGTGAGGAAATACGATAATTTTATCAGCAATACAGATAAACAAGTCTTTGCACTTTATGAATTTTAAAATGAAAAAAATGAGGGAAATGACTTTGCCTGCTCCACGGAAAGTTCAAGGGTGTGTCTGTTCACCTTGGAACTGACATTGTTGTGGTATGCGAAATGTATAGCCTCTGAGCTGAATCTTAAGGTCATGATGGCTTACTTCACAGACGAAACATCACCTGATTTCAGTGCCATTCAATCATGTAATATCACTTTATTGTTGACTATATTATTATGGTGTTTAAATAAAAAACACACAACAAAAGGCAGCAGATGGGTCACAAAACTGCAGGAATCCACCAAGACTTTCTGATCCTCACAGCCAGTGTGGTTTGGCACTGCTGTGACACTGTTCATCATGGTGAGAGCCCTTTCTTGAACTCACTTAGCTGTGCTGAAACAGATGGAGACTTGGGCGTGGGCATTGTTCTGCCTCCTTTTAGGCAGCCAGTCACTAGTGGCAGTGCCTGACTTGATAACAGACTGGAATAGCTTGAAATGATGCCGGGATTCCTGCTTCCTTGTCCCGCAAGCAATGTTTCGATCTTAATCTTCTGTTTTACCCTAATCTGTCGATCTGGTGTTTCTTCTAATTTTAGATTCTCATCAGCGCTATGGGATCAGTACAATAGCTTTACTGTTGCCAGTTTGTTTGTTTTTTAAATATTTACGGTAGCAAACTTAAATGCCCAAATGATTATGTGCTGGATATATCCCTGCTTATGGTTTTTATGTGTAAATGTGCAACAGTTACAATCTTATAAGCAATAATTTTCAACATCAGTGCAAGTGATACCACACCTAAACCAAAATTGAGGTCATATATTAAACTTAACTTTCACAGCAGTTTAGTTTATTACTAAATGATCCATTTTATATTCAGAGTATTCAGATATCACTGGCCCATTCCTGTGAACTGTGTAACTAAGGCACCACCATAAGTTTAGGGTCTCAGAACTGGTACAATCCAGCAGTTCAGTCTGTCTCCTTTCACGAGCAGTGCAGCACAATGCCAACAGCAGCAACCTCTGTTGACACTAACTGGGGTGGACCTTATACAGTGGTACCTCGGTTTAAGTACTCAATTGGTTCCGGAGAGCCATTCGCTCCCCGAAAAGTAGTTAAACTGAGTGCCATTTCCGCATGTGCGCGAAGCGCTTCTGCACATGCGCAAACTGCACAGATTGCTTCTGCGCATGCATGCACTGCGCAGATCGCTTCTGCGCATGCGCGCGCCGTGGAACCCGGAAGTAAACCCTTTCGGGGCCGCAGAGTACTTAAACCGAAAGTACAGTACTCAAACCGGAGCGTTATCAAACCGAGGTATAACTGTATGCCATAGATAAAACTTTTGTTTCCACTAAAATGTGTGTCTTGCCAGCTAGCTTAGATGTCGGATCACCTTAGGTTCACAGCTAGTAAAATAGAAAAATGCAAACATGCTAAAACCTAATAAATATTATACGTACTGATCAGCCAAAATTAAAATCAGTGGCAGCCAACAAAGAGCCTTTTTAAATAAGAGTGTATTATTATTATTATTATTATTATTATTATTATTATTATTATTATTGCTGCTGCTAATATTATCACTATTACTATTTTATTTTGGTACTCACCCTTCACCGTGAGATCCCAGGGCAAGTCGCAACCATGTAAAATACAACATTAAAACAGTTTAAAACAAATCACACTCGCAGCCAGAGTGAGTCCTAAAAATATAGCTCACAAGTGTCAACAGCCAGGGTAAAGAGGTGAATCTTCAGCATTCAACAAAAAGCTTTCCAGCTTGGGGGCTGCCACAGAAATTGCCCTTTTGTCTCCCACAAGCTTTTGAGGGTAGAGAAAGTATGATGAGGGAGCTCCTCTGTTGATCTTAACTGCTACTAGGAGTCAAGCTCTTCAGCAAACTAACTAGGTTGACCTCCTCTATAAGGGATTCAATGGGGAGGGTGTCACAACTAAGCAGCAGTCCATGCTCTGATAGCAGCCAGATTTACATCTAGATTTCATATAACTTCTGTTCTAAAGCAGCTGCACTGGTTGCCAGTTTCTTTAAGATATTTGTGCCCAAAATATTTGAAAGGCTGCCTCCTTCCTTGCATTCCATCCTGGGTGTTGGTCAGTAAAGGAGGCCCTCTTGGTTGTTCCACTACTCTTGGCAGCTTGAGGAGTTGGTGGCTCAGGAAAGGCTCTGTGGTAAACCTCAACATTGAGGAACTCCCCCAGAGGGACATCTGATACATACTTTTTCACCCTCTGCTTTATGCTGAAGACTCACCAGTTTACCCTGCCCTCATGACAGTTGAAAATATTTTTGTGACATTCCCTGAACACTAAATTAACCTGATGATTGTTGCGTGTGGTTGGCTGGTTTTATTGTGTTTTCCGTTAGTGTATATTGTTTTGTTGTTGTAACCTGCCCTGGGACCTTAGGTGAAGGGCAGGTAATAAATATAATACATACAGTAATAGGAAAATAACCTTATTTTATGGATCTCATTCTGTGTCAAAAATGTTTGACACTTTTAAAAATTGTCTGTCCTCTTTAAGCTTTTGAGGAATAGGTTAGGAGCGAATTTCAAAAATGATTTCCTTAAGAATTTAAGCTCCAAAATGCAGTGCAATGTAAAAGCATCCTTTTTACTGATGGAATACAGCTATTCAAATAGTGAAGAAGAGAATGGTAGACAAATATGGCACAATTCATACTTTGCCTTATAATTTATTTGTCTGTCTTTATTTGAGTCTTCTCTATCCCAAGGGCCCAGTACTGGTTGTACAAAAGGAAACATTGTTTATTACTTGCAGATCTGTCCAAAATCGAGTCAGTCAAAACAGAATTTAGCTTTAAGACCGGTCTACTTCACAGAATGAAAATCTCTTCCATCTGTAGAATATGACAAGCAGAAGCTACAAAATTCCAAGACTCTGGATGGTTCACAGAAACACCAGTGATTAAGCCTGAGAACATTTAGTACTACCCACTCAGACAATAAAAGAAAACTTCAGATTTCAACCATTGAAAAATGTGAAGTGGGTTAATCAAATTCATTATTGCTCATTGCATGTGTGTTTTTGGCAGTAAACTTCAAATCTATGGCTAAGGCTTTAAATTTTGCCAGCATTTGTACCACCTCAAATTTTATTCTCTAATGAACAGTTCAAAAGATACTGGCCAATAACAATGGATAACATTTACCACATACACACATGAAACTAAGACAAGAACAAAACAGTTCAAGAGAACTGAAAAAGTAGTAGAAACCAACAATACAGGCAGTATAACATGGGCTAGCAGTACTTGTGGGTGCAGCAGTAAAGAAGGAATGTCAGGCAATGTACTATGTTTTAATACAAGGAAGCAGATTGGCTGGCTTCCTTTTCATACCAAAGGGATTTCAAAGAGTTCCCAAATTTATAGTTCCCATCATTAAGTCATTTCACTGATCCATCACAACCACATTGATTTCTCTGGTTATGTACTGGTACTCTGTATCAGTGCTTACTCCCTATATGAATCTACACAAGATTCCACCCTTTTGTTGGCCTTCTGGTATGCCCTGGCCATCTCATGTAGATTTAGGGTTACACTTTACCTTGAACAGGTGTAACCTAGGTAAGCACCAAAGCCTCACATTTACGGTACAGTATCATTATATTTCCTGTTTTGAATTTAGTACCTACCCCTAGCTGCAACTTTCTGTGCTTTTCAAGTGCATCACAAGAAGCCAGAGGTACCTTGATAGCTTGTTTGTGAACAACAATAACCTTGAGGCTTAGCAGATCAGCAAGCCTGCTTCCTGTGTGCTTGAAGAACATATCCACAACCAAATCAGACAAATGGACCCTGTACACTGTAATGCAGCTGATCCTCCCATTCTCCAGCACTATGTTCCTTTATGGAATGTGCCAATTGCTCTGCTTCCTGTTTGCCCTCCTTTTCACTCTTTGTAACTTGAGGTATCTGCACAGCATGATTTTAAATCCTCCCATCAAGCATGTCAGGCAAGATTACTTTAATGCTTGTAAATAGCTGGCTAAACAACAGAAGTCTAGTTTCCCCTCACAGATTATGTCTAACTGCCCCAAATGTTAATGGATTCCAATTATAAGGACCATAAACTCATCTCAATACTGTATGTCTAATTATGTCTAATATAGATCATGCAATTCCATTTTGGGATGTCTTCTTTCAGAGTAACATATAAGCCTATCCAATGTTGTGCCCAGTTTCTTGATTCTGTTCCCACATTATCAGAGCAAAGGAGTTGGTTTTCCTAATCCAGAGACCATTTGTATTTTGTGATATAGGTGTTGGTTGGGAAAGAAAAATAGGTATCAAAAGGAGAATTAACTGGAAGCCAAGATCAAGGTTTGGGGAAAGTACTCTTTGGTGAGAGAACCCCACCAGAGATTTAAAATCACAAAATATGTAGCAAAGTAAAGTGTGGAAATATAGGATGTTAGACCAGGGTTCCCCAAACTAAGGCCCGGGGGCCGGATGCGGCCCAATCATCTTCTCAATCCGGTCCGCGGATGGTCCGGGGATCAGCACGTTTTTACATGAATAGAATGTGTCCTTTTATTTAAAATGCATATCTGGGTTGTTTGTGGGGCATAGGAATTCGTTCATATTTTTTTTCAAAATATAGTCCGTCCCCACAAGGTCTGAAGGACAGTGGACCGGCCCCCTGCTGAAAAAGTCTGCTGACCCCTGTGTTAGACCTTTAAAATATGCCCTTGTAAGTTCCTTCCAAAGTTTCCCATTTCCCTTAGTATTAAAAAAAAGACCACAAGTTTGGTAAGTTAAAATGGTTTACTTACAAACCCTTCAGAGGTCAGATTCATGTTCTTTTCCATACAGTGTTCAGAAAACACAGGCAGGAAAAACTTATTTCACTGATACCTTCCACAAGAGATCATTCTGCTGCCATCCACTTGGAGACACACTTGTTCTTCTGACATATACGGTACTCTTAACAAACAGTTAAAGTCTGCTGTGGTGTAACCCCACTTATCTGTTTGTTTTGCATATTTATAGGTTGCCCTATAACTGAGTTCCCAGGGTAGCTTTCAACAAAATTAAAAATTTGTACGATAAAATGAAACAACAATAAAACATTTGATATACAATTTCTTTCGCAGTAACTCCAAGAACTGATATTGTCTTTATCATAGCTTCAATATGTTGTTTGATTAATGGAGTGACCAACGTACTGAATCCCAAAAGCTTTCCTCCAGAGTAATTATAGCTAATGTAGCTATAGAATTTTAGTTTATTATTTGTCGCAACTTGAATGACTTTGCATACCTGTTGGATTTCAATCTGTTACCCAGTCACACATTATGCAGACATCCTTCTGAAAGTTATCACGGTCTAATTGGAATTCTATCATATTGTCTGCTTTTGGCAGCCACTGGGAGAAAAGGGACTCAGCAGAAATGAACTCATCCCATTTCTACAGTGGGAACCTCCGTTGGATCTCAGTCTCTTCTTTTCACAGAAGAAAAATTCTGGATTTAATCTTGAAAACAATGGTCAGTGTCCTCCAGGGGGATCAGGAAACATCAGAACAAATTCAGAAGGTGCACAGGGGAAGGAGAAGGGGGCAGAAGTTCTGTTGTGCAAGTAGAAATGCTAAAACTGATAGAATGAGTTACCACTCAGTATCTGATAAATTTTGATCAGATGCTTTTGAATTGGTGGCATTTGAATTGGAAGCATTTAGATACGCATGTCCATCATTCAACCATTTTGTCCTACTAATTTGTTAAAACTAGGGGCAGTGTGGCTTATTGCTGGAATTTGAAGTTCAGTGAACATCTTGCATTCATAATAATCATATCTGACTATAAATGCTAACAAGTCGTCTCTAATTAGGAGACTTGGATATTTTCACTTAAATACCTGGCTTTTGAAATGCAGAAATTTAAGATTTTGAAAAGTTGGCTTTAGGGCAGGGGAACTGACCTTTGTGATGACATTTAAAATCTGTGGGTAGTAAGCTGATGTTTCTTGGTGAAAAGGCCAAAAACAGATACTTTCAAGGGCTTGTTTTGCGGTTGTGAATTAAAATCAAATTTAAGTTTTTAGGTCCGTCTCAGCTCTACATGTAAGTTATCCAGTGAGAGGAAAGGGTGTGTCTGTCTTTTCAGTCCAGCAATGGAGCAATAAACAGAGCATAAACTTGGCAGTGACTTATGTAACTAGAACCATTTTAATGTAAAATGCAATATAGGGGCTGACAGGGAAGAAATTATAATAACATAGTTTGTTCCTTATAAGAATGATGAAGGAGATGAATTTCATATACTTTTACAAGGGAATATTTGGATTGCTATGAAAAATGAATAGGTTGGAAATTTGCTGCTTAATGATATATTGCTTCATTTGTCATTCACATTTTGCATGATACAGTATTCACATGTCCTCCATCGTCCTTTTTGTTTAGTATGTCATCTGAACTGAGGCCCATGGTGTTAAGCTAACTATGAGCTAACTATGAGCTGTAACGAAGACCAAGCCTTGGTTCAATTCAGTCTGCTTTCTGGGGTATAGTAACCTGTCTGATTTTGTCACAATGATAATAGGAACAAATTTTTTAAAAGTACTTTTTCACACAGTTAAACTATGAAATTCACTACCACAGGAAGCAACCTGGACGGCTTTGAAAGAGCCCTAGACAAGTTAATGGAAGACAAGTCTATCAATGGCTCTGGGGCAGCGCCTCCTGTTTTGCTGCCTGAGGCGAAACGGGAATGTCCTGCCGCCTCCCTTTCTGGCGGCATGCTGCTTCTCTGCCATTGGTGGGGTGGGCAAGGCACCCACAGGGACAACCACCTCTTCAGCTTCTACCATGTGTTTTCTTCTACCTCATGGGCAGGCTGGCACTGCAGTGGTACTAGCCGCGATGGCTACGCTCTGCCTCCACAGTTGGAGGCAGTAATTCTTCTGAATGCCTGTTGCTGGAAACTGCAGGAAGGGAAAGTGCTGTTGTGCTCAGGTCCTGCTTGTGTATCTGATCAGCCACTGTGAGTACAGGATTCCTGGACTAGAAGGGCCATTGGCCTGACTCAACAGGCTCTTCTTACTTAACTGCTTTTTCATTGCTTTGTCTCATGCCACTACAGTAACGATTAAACATCAGAAGAACCACATGGGCAGGCGGCAGGCCTAGAGACTCTTGTGGTTTCAACTTAAAAACTTTACGGTGGCAGCAATAGGACCAAGTCATGGAGAAGTAGCTTTTTGAAGGCTAGCACAAAGAAAGTGCTATCAGTAACACTGCCTAGGCTGTGATGTAACTTAAGGACCAGTGCTGGCTGCTCTGCACGGGGGTGAAATTATGTCATGGTGATTTTAAAGCAGCAACATTCTAAATATGTTTTATCTTTCAGCAGCACTAACCCAAGGTTTCTCAACTTGTTTTTCCTAGTGTGGTAAAGCACTCCCTGGTCTCTCAAAGCAAGAAGATTGCTGTGGGACTGTGGGTACTTCCTGGGGCTTTAACAAATGCCAAAAATGTCCAAAGAAACCAGGTATGTGTTTTTCAGATCTGTTTTCATCTTACTGTTCTGCACTATAATGTAGCAGCTTTAGAGCTAATGTAAGCATATGTATGTCCTTTTCAACATAGGGACATAGGGATATGAGTAAAGCTTTGAGTTTTTAAAAATAGCGCTGTACACTGCTATTGTTTTTCAGGAAGGCAATTAGTGTTTGGCAGTGGTAGGAACAGAAACAGTACCCATTTAAGTAATTAGTGTGGTGTTCACGAGCATGGAAGTATGTTCACTCATAATGCAATGGCTAACAAAAAGAGATTTTCTGCTTCTTGTATTTGGCTTTAGTCTTAATCTCCTTTGTCAATTTGCAAAAAAAAAAAAGAAAACATTAATGTGCTTACTAATTTCCTATGAAGATGAGCAAATGCTCTCATTTCATAGATCCCAAATAAGCACTAAGAGGAAACTGAGTAAGCTGTTAACACTTTTGACATTAAGCTGGTATCCTTGCCTGGTAGTTGACTCATTCACAGGATGCTGATTCAGGGTTGCCTTATTCTCATGACATTTTGACATTTATCTTTACTAAAGTTGTATTATTTGTCAGACCATAATAATGTTGGATGAAAGAAGGCTTTCTTTGGAATCTTTTATGGTTTTGAGCTTCATGACCTTGCCATGAGATTGACATATTCTTATAATGCCAATATGGGAACGAACTGTGCATGTTGTACTAAGACGATCAGCATCATTATTTAATGCATTTTGATGCTGCTAAGTATGAAAACGCAGGTTTTCAGCCTCTCTGTGGTGGGTGGTGGTCACTTCCTGCATGGCTGGCGGGGGGGGGGGTGGACTGTTCCCTGCAAAGTGGGGATGCCACAGTTCAGACTTGAGCTGGCCCTAGGGGCCATTCAGCAGCAGGGGCAGGACCTGGGTGTGGACCAGGTTGAAGACTGCTTTTCTCTGGTTTGCAAAGGAAATCCTGGGCCACAGCTGCACCCATCTTCACACCGCCAGCTGATCCTCCTCCTCTCACTTTGTTAGATTGATTCTTTCTCTGGATGGATATTGGCTACTGATTGAAAGAGGCATAAAGACATTTATCCATGGTTCCAATTGGCCAGTGCTAGTGGCTACCTTGATATGTCATTTTTTTTGTAATGCCCACATTCATCTCAACTTTGTCATTGGGCAGGACCCATAGCGGATCTCCATAAGCGGTCTTGGGTGAGGCATGCTAAGACCTCAGCCATAGCTTGAGGGGAGCAGGTCACAAACCAACATTGCTGCTGTAACCAACTGTCTGGCCCACACCATGGTGGAACCTTTCCATTGGCAACTTCTCCTGCTTTCACCAGGTGGGCTGGAGGGAGATACTGGGTCAGAAGTTGGGCTGCCCAGTGCATGGATCCTTTCCTTCTGCCACAGCGAACCCCGGTCTACTTTAAACAATAAAGTTGTTTAACCCCACATTCAGCCTCAAACTGCAATACCGTAGTTGTTCAAATGATCCCTGCATACCAAAATATGTTAAGAGCAGATTGGAGCATGGATATGTGGAGGTAGACTTCTAAAAAGAGTTTTAAATAGAATGTTGCAGTGTGCCTGTGGTCCATAAGATCCAAGCAAATGGGTGTAGAAATAACTGGGGGGGGGAATGGAAACGTTATAAATGTTGGGCCATTTTTTTCTGCTCTAATTCAGCTACTTTTGTAACATAGCACACTACTTTTTAAAAAGAGATCATGGGCTTCAAAATGAACCCTTAAAGATAACTGTAGGTACAGTAGAATGCATCTCATTCTATGGCAAATAGGATGAACACACACTTTATGGGAAATGTGACCTTGCACAAGTTTTCAGAGAGATGTGGCCCTGCCCTTGTAAACTTTTCTCTCACTCTCTTTCTCATACACATACAGTGGTACCTCTGGTTACAAACACCTCGGGTTACAGACTCCGCTAACCCGGAAGTAGTACCTTGGGTTAAGAACTTTACCTCAGGATGAGAACAGAAATCGCACGCCAGCGGCACAGCAGCAGCGGGAGCCCTCATTAGCTAAAGTGGTACCTCAGGTTAAGAACAGTTTCAGGTTAAGAATGGACCTCCAGAACGAATTAAGTTCGTAACCAGAGGTACCACAGTGTGTGTGTGTGTGTGTGTGTGTGTGCGTGTGTGTATGGCTCTTCAAAATTTCAAGAGCATGATGTAACCTTCATGTGCCAGATTTGGTCGATTTGGCATGGAATGCCTCAACAATGGTTTTTAATAGGGTTGCAAACCTAGTTTTACAACTTACCTTTAACCATAGTTACCTGATTCAGATATCATGGCAAGCAAGGCTTAGAACAGCATAGAGGAAGGACTCAACGTGTATGAGAGCAGACAGAGAAGGGGGAGCATTTTAACTCCTGGCACTTTCCTGACCTTCTAGACGCCAGTTTCAAGGACTGGATCACTTGGTAATTTACTAATGTTGTTTTTAATCTTCAAATTTAGCTTACCCTGGATATAGCCAAGTGGTGGATTGTCCACAAGGTTACAAAAGAATTAATGCTACTTTTTGTCAAGGTAAGATGTTTTCAGCATTTGTTTCGAGCAGGAATGGGGTTCTGTGGCTCTACAGATGTAGTTCAACAGCAGGTAGTTGTAGCCCAACATCTGGAGGGCCACGGGTTCCCCACCCATGGCTTTGAGTAATTCTGTTGAGCTAAAATAAATTGTGTGCATTTCTCAATTTACTTAAATGGCATACTATGAACAAATCTGTTCTGTCAGTTTCATTTGCGGGGAGGGGGGGAGTTGTGTTAGTTGTAATTAAGTAGAAAATATTGCCTGTTTGATAAATCAAATCACTCAAGACTTATATGGCTCATCATTTGCATTTATTGTTGGAAATATTTATAACCCACATGTCCATACCCAATAACATCAAGTCATCTTAAAGTCAACATAATTAAAATCACTATACACTGACACACATTAATAAAAAATATATAGTGAGTTTAGGAATTCACACAAGCCAGAATTAAATTAGTTTTATTTCATGATGGAATACCAGCAGAAAGTAGATCTGCTTTGTAAGGAAATTCCAGAGTCTTTAGAGACTGCCCACTTCTGTGTACCTCTGAGTACCTACTAACTGAACTTATGGTGTTGGTAGTACATGCAGAATATTGCGGGAGGACATGATCCATTGAATGTTCTAGTCTTAAACCATTAGTGGTTTAAAGGTATTGACCAGCTCTTTGAATTGACCCTGGAATTGGAAATAATGGAAGGTGTTAAAAGTTAGGTCATACGATACAAATAACTACCCCAATCAAAATTTGAAATCCATTCCAGAGATTTAAGGTGGCCTTAAATCTCTGGAATGGATAAATCTCTTTCAGAGCAAATATTTTTGGTAATGTATTTTCAAAGCAATTCCATGGCCATCCTGCCACCAGACAGCTGATATCACATTCAGGGCAGCTGAAGGAAAAGAATGCTTTCTTCTCTCCTGCAGAACATCTAACTCCCCATCTTGGAGACTTCTCTAAACATCTAATTGCTCTAATGTTTCTTCAATCAAAAGCCTTCTCCGTTTACAAACCATATGTGGTAGCAGCATGATTAACAACCACCTCCTGATTATTTCCTTTCATTTCAGTGAACTAATGCAATGAAACAAATCTCTTACTGATGTGTGTTATGAACAACAAAGAACCGTCTGTTTGCAGATTAAGTTTTAACAGTTTAGTAGTACATCATAGGTTATCTAACCAAGATTTCTCTCTTCCTTCAGCAATGTAACAATTGCCTTTCAGTTGAATAAATGTTTTGCTTATACATGCACAGGTACCGTAAATCCTAAACTGCTGTGAAACCCAAATGAACATGTGTGTATTAGACTTTATCCAAATAGGATGAAGGGCAGCATATATGTATTGTGAATAATAAATACATAAATAGCATTACATGCAGCTTCTAATATCTGAGGGGGAACAAAGTATATCGGTCGTATTAAGGAGTGGGTTAACAATATTTTATTTAGATTGCACTGTATTTTTCTGCCTTTTTTAATACTGAAAAGGAAGGGGAAATGCATTTTGATATGTTTTTATTAACGGAAAAGAAGCTGAATTAAAAGAACAGCTGGTAAAAGGCTTGGCTTTTCATTTTCAGGAGGAAAGCATTTTGCCAATAAAACGCTCTCTTAAAAAATGTGTACACTTGAGAACTGGAAAAGTACCTGGATGGTGGTGGTTTTAGTAGGGAAACCATTATTTTCTCTCCCCCTTCCCCCCGAACCAGATTATATTTGAGTGACAGTCAACGTTAGCCATACTCAAAGTAGACCCATTTGGGAATTAGGTGGGAATGATTAGTTTGCATTATGGAAGAGAGAAATTTGCTTTGTGAATATGGTTTAATTCATTACAAAGGGTGACCACATATGAGATGGATTTGAGTTTGTCAGCTCTGAGTAAAAGTTAGTTGACTAGAACCCGCTAAAATGAATCAAAAGTAATAATAAAAATAAATTTTATTTATACCCCGCCCTCCCCAGCCAAGACCGGGCTCAGGGCGGCTAACACCCAGGTATAGTCATGTCCATTAACGTCAGTAGGTATACTCTGAGTAAGACTAGTACTGAATATTATCCTGTGATAAAACAGTTTTCTAAAAAGTCAGAAATTCTGAACAGATGAGATGTGCATAGTTACTAAACACAAATGACATTCTTTTCCCCCCTTTACGATGTGGGTGTAGGGAAGTGACTATCCCATGCAGAAATAATACATATTGATGGTAAAGTGATCATGTTTGCAGTGATAGTTAGGCATGGGTTTGCAAACTGTGGCTTGGTATCACAGTGGATAGCAGTAATATCGGTACAGATGTAATTCTGGTACAGATGTGATTCTAACCACAGTTTGCACTGAGATTGAAAATAAGGAGGGGGATGCTCATGTGAGAAGGAGGAGAAGGAAGTGGGAGGTGTGTGTGATGCTTTTGATTGCTGGGCAATAGTCAGACACTCGGGAGGCATTACTTCTGCACCTCATGTCATGGTGCAGCCACCCAGTCAATCTTATACAGAAACGAAAATCTATCTCTAGAGTCTCCATGGGGGGGGGGGGGGGGAGTAAGAACAATTGTGTTAAAGGTCCAGCATTTGAGATCCATTTTATAATAGTTTGCATGGTTCTTCTGTTAGTTGTAGTTAAGCCATAGCGGCCTCTTTCAAAGGACTGTACTGAACATACGCCTTGAACTGAACATTGTAGAAAATACCTATATCATAGTTGTAAGCCTCTAGAATGTATTTTGTATAATTAAGCTTTTACCTCTATCTTCAGTACATTGTATTTTATTATATTGCTATGGCTAGTTGCTGATGCAAATAAAGATTCTTCTGATCTGATCTTGCATCATTTCTGAATGCAGCTTCCAGATCCTAGACAGAATCAGAGTTTTGTTGAGCATAATTTGTGCCCCTTTAAACGTGGAAGAAAGAAGTTTTATTTCCCACTTTAATAGTTTTAGTTTTGCTTTGGTTTACTGTCATTAACCACCATTCCACATCGATAAAAAAATAAGCCAGCATTTCCCCAAAAAAATAATGTGATGAAATTAGTTTTTTTTATCTCACTATGTTGCCAAATCCTCTGGCAAACATTTGGCAACTTATAACTGTAGGGATGAACAAAGACAGAATTATTTTCCTTTTACTTCCTTATACTGAGAACTGAAAATGAAACGTGGCATAATATTTTTTTCTTGCATTAGGGAAATGCATACTTATCTGGGTATGTAGGCCAGAAAGAAAGAAAGAATTTTCATTCACAAGCTCATTTTAGTGTATGCTATTTCTTAGCTGAATCTGTCCTGTTAGATTTTGTATCTTCATAACTGACCTGCTGAAGTAATAATAATAAGACAGCTTATTTGTAAACTTTGTTCATTCATACATTTTTAAAAATGCCATTCCACTTTCTTGCTGATCAAATTCCTCAAAGCTGCTTGTAATAATAATAAAATAACAATAAAATCTTAAGTACCAATATATCATAAGCAAAACAAAGCTATAAAATAGTGAATTTAGATATATGATAAACTTAAAATGTATAAGATAAATTATTATATACAATAGTAGCTTGCTTTTGTTTAGTAGAGGTTAAGTAATAAATAAATAGGGACCCGGGTGGCACTGTGGGTTAAACCACAGAGACTAGGGCTTGCTGATCAGAAGGTCGGCGGTTTGAATCCCTGCAATGGGGTGAGCTCCCGTTGCTCGGTCCCAGCTGCTGCCCACCTAGCAGTTCGAAAGCACATCAAAGTGCAAGTAGATAAAGAGGGACCGCTCCGGCGGGAAGGTAAACGGCGTTTCTGTGCGCTGCTCTGGTTCACCAGAAGCAGCTTTGTCATGCTGGCCACATGACCCGGAAGCTGTCTGCGGACAAACGCCGGCTCCCTTGGCCTATAGAGCGAGATGAGCGCCGCAACCCCAGAGTTGGACACGATTGGACCTGATGGTCAGGGGGGCCCTTTAAGTAATAAATAGATGCCAAATTACATAACTCATTATAGTAGACAGTGTAATCAAAGTTACAGTGGGATATTGTGGCTGGGTGTACCCAAGTAAAAATTTAATTTTCTGTAGTCACATGCACATCATTTATTTTGCATATATTGATTGAAACTATAATTACAAGGGTGGGGTAGTTCCATGTCTGACTTTTTAAATGTCCTGTGTGCCCAGTTTTATTAAAGGGATTTGAAATACACTTCTTGTGTATTGCCATTCAAGTCTCATCCTAAACAGAAAAAGTCTAAGCCAATTCCAATGTAAATAATTGACTTACATTCATGTGAGATTTCCAGAGAAATTTATTTGAACATAACTTCAAGGCTAAAACATTCACAAAAGCTAGTTTACAAAATGGAGCAAAAGTCTTGCTCAGAACCTACATTTAAATAGGATAATGGAACTTTTCCTGTGGATTTGTGTTAATCTAATGATAAAGCAATTACTGCATCAAAAGGTACTGTGAAGTGGTGCTCAGTTTATTGTATCTCCCCAGCACTCTCCCATTTTTAGTTTTAGTTTTAATAGCATTAAAAACAATAATTGTTTGTAGAATAACAGGACAATTTTACTTACCTTCATATACGATGAATGGAGTTTAATGTGTTTCACCATAATGTATCATCCTTTGAAGCACTTCCTATTGGCTAAAGTAGTATCTGTCTCACTTTACTCTTAGTGTCACTTTCCAGAGGGATAGCCATGTTAGGATATTGCAGCAAAAACAAAACAATGCATTTGTTTAGGCTTGAAGGTGCCACCACACTTTTTTGTGTGTGGAACTGCTGTACTCAGTGAGCTACGTAGCTTAAAAGGTAAAGGGACTCCTGACCATTAGGTCTAGTCGTGGACAACTCTGGGGTTGCGGCGCTCATCTCGCTTTATTGGCCGAGGGAGCCGGCGTACAGCTTCCGGGTCATGTGGCCAGCATGACTAAGCCGCTTCTGGTGAACCAGAGTAGTGCACGGAAATGCCGTTTATCTTCCCGCCAGAGCGGTACCTACTTATCTACGGTACTTGCACTTCGTGCTTTCAAACTGCTAGGTTGGCAGGAGCAGGCACTGAGCAACAGGAGCTCACCCCATCACCGGGATTTGAACTGCCGACCTTCTGATCGGCAAGTCCTAGGCTCTGTGGTTTAACCCAAAGCGCCACCTGCGTCCCACAGAAGTAATTGATCTTGACCTCAAGTTTGTGAAACCCAGCATTTTGTCCCCTGTACAAGTAGAAATGTTATGATGGCAGTGTCAGACCCAGCTCCTGCCAATTCAGAGGGCAGGGTCCTGAGAGCAAGGCAAGCCTGCTTGTAATGAAGTGAAGCTAAGTCAGGTGAAGAGAATCAGGTCTGTCAGTATCTCCTTTTTTGCTTACACGATTAATAAATTATGGGAGTTCTGCACTCACCCTTGAAAAAAATTTCCAGGATAGCTATAAGGCAAATCAGTTTAGATGGAATGGCGTCCGGGCCAGGGGCCTTCCCTACTTTCATCTGATCGATTAAATTTATGATTTTTGACATGGATACTGGAGGCCACTCATCTAGGAAAGAGAGAGTGTTCTGATCTTGCCTGTCCGGTGGGATGCAGTTGTCGAAAAATACTGACTTGAAATGTTCTATCCATGTGCCCGATGGAATTGAGGTTAGCTGCTCATTCTGTGGCAGTGGGGGATCTGCTACGGCCTTCCAAAAATTTTTGTGATCTCTAGATTGTATGGCTGAGAGTAAAATTTCCCAGCTTTTCTGGATATGTCTTAACCGGCCGAGCTGGATGGACTCCCTTAGTTGTTGAGTTCTAGAAAAATAGATGTCAGGTAGGCGGGAACTGCCCGATTCTCTGGATTCTCTGTACAGTTTCCTGATTTCGGCTTTCATAGCTAAAGTCTCTTTGTCGGTCCAATCACCCAGGCTCCTTTTCTTAGGAGGCCTATGTGAGTGCGTGTGGGACAGTTCTGTTATTAAGATGTTAATAAATTCCTCGAACCGAGTAATTCCCTCAGCTGGAGTAAGAGCACCTTTCTCTGCTGAAAACAATTGGGTCACGCGGTCGGTTTTTACCAGGCCTTGGAAGCGAGACAGAGTGTGTTCGTTGGTTTGTATCCTTGGAAGCTGGAGTCTTGGTTCCTGGGGGAGTGGGCTGTTTAACTGTACAGTCTTGCTCAATGGAAAGACAAGCTTGCAGTGAAGAGGGAGATGGTCACTGAGCATAGGATCGCCTATGTAAAACTCATCCACGAATGGCGTCATTCCAGCAGGTATTATAATATAGTCCACCATGCTGTTCCCCTGCGGGGAGATATGGGTGAAGTTCCCGGAGCCTTCCCATTCCGTTAGCCCGTTAAGCCATGTCAGGGCCCTGGTGGTAGTCAACTTGGTGAGACGCAGACCCGCCTGGTTTATTACTGGATCCAGGGATCTGCGTTCCCAAAGACAGAAATCTGGGAGGACAGAAATATCCAGGAGCTCCCAGGCTTTTGTGTACACTTCCCACCCTTGGCCTAGGTGAGCATTAAAGTCTCCAGTTAGAATGATAGGTAAATCAGGGCAGATGAGGTCCAGATTCTCAAACACATGTGTAATGAGATTCCATTGAAGGTTCTTGACTGTGGCAGTGGGAGTGGGAGGAATATACACGTTGATCAGTAACATTTCCTGGTTCTCCAGCACTATCTTTATTACTAGTAGTTTACAGGTAACATTTGTCGACAGGATGTGTTCGCATTTTATATGGGGAGCCACTAGAGTTAACAATCCACCTGAAGGTCTGCCTTTCTTGTGGCTTTTAGTTGCCGGAACAGAGTAAGCGTTGAAACCTGCAAATTCGATGTGATGTAATGACCAGGTTTCTTGTAAACAAACCACATCATGAGCCCTTAATAAGTTTGAGAACTCTGGAAGGCATAGCTTTGGAGACCACCCTGCCACGTTCCATGATATCATTTGCAGAGAATTGTGCACCTGACTCCTAACCGCGGCATCAAGTCAGTCTAGGTGAATATCAGGAGGATGGTTATTGCTTGATGTCCCAGGCGGCCCCAGGCGCGTTTCCACCACTACCGTTGGAGCGTCAGTTATTGGTCCGTGGGCCCTGGAGTCTTTTGCTAGGATGATTTGGGGGACTTCTTCACTCTGCCCCGTATAAGGATTCCGACCGGCCTTAGATTGCTGGGAACTGGGTGACTGAGATGGCTTGGGTTGAAAGGCCAACAGATTGATGTGGCCGAAAGGGTCCTCGATGACTCTATTGCAGGTTACATGGCGTTCCGGATCTGTTTTGAAGGCATAGACTTCACCGGGTGGTGTAGATTGTAAAAGGTCAGCAACTGTATCTTGGGGTGGATCGATTAGGGGATTAAAGTTTAATGGGTGTTGTGGCTTGTCGCCTTGTATTGGGCTGGAGGTAATGGAAGTCTCCAGTTCAGGCATCGAGGCGTATGAAGGAGAGTGCATTTCAGATTGGAATTGCTTAGGCGGACCGGGGGCGGGCGCGTCACATGGAGCGTCCTGGGAGCCAAGAGGAGGGTGTAAAAAGTCAATTAAATCAATTGCAGGCAGACTTTGGTACAGTGCAGGGCTGTCCGAGTCCTGTTGGGCGATGGCGTTGCCCATACGAGAAGGCCTCGTCTCCAGCCCCCCGTTCACTGGTTTCTTGAGACAGACAGGCCTAGCTTCAGAGCAGATGGCCCCTGTCCTGATGGGTAATGGTTTGCAGATCTGGTTAGCAAACACTCTTGTGAAATAGATATGCCATTTCCTTGTGCAACCGTTTAGTTTTAGGATTCTAGCAGGTGGATAAGTAGATCTAAAGTTAATAACCAGCCGCTTCAGAAAGGACCCAGTGGGCAACCATAGAATGTCCACAATCTCTGATGGACGTAGGACGTGCCCCAGCAGTTGGGACAGAGAGTTGGCAACTGAGAGTTTATCTACCCAATTGTTGTAATTCAAGGGGTGGTTTCCCACTAGCACAGCCAGTTTATGAGGCTGGAGTTGTAGATTCAAGTTATGTGCTTGTTCGTCCGGGCCCTTTGCTTGTTGTGCGGAGTCGACCTGCAGACTTGGGCGGGGGGGAGCCGGACTGGCAATGTAGTCAAACTGGGGAGGAGTGGGTGGTCGTTTGGCCAGGCTGAGCACTTCCTCGAGCTTCTTTTCAATGCCGTCCAGCCTTTTATACAGGTTGCTGATTGTATGCGATATCAGTTCAGATTGGCAGGTTAGCAATTCCAACATCTCTCGATCCGCAAAAAGTTGGGTGGATGATTGTGGTATTTCGGATAGAGAAGTTTGGATTTGCTCAGAGGGAGGGGCCTCCTCTTGTAACCCCGGGGCTGGCTGCCCCTCGCCCACCATACAGCCAGTCACTTTATGGGTAATACTAGAGGCAAGAGCAGCGAAACTGTTTTCAGTAGGGAAACTATTGCAAATCTCTGCCAGGTCATTATTGGGCAAGAAGTCACTGATTTTCATCTGTTTCTTGGCTGCGTCCACGGTCTCATTGGAATGGTGCCTGGAACGCTTTTTCCCTCTCATACCAGCACAGACGGAGAGGGGGAGAAACCCCACTTAGCCCAAAGCAGAGTGAACTGTGCTAGTTAGTGTGCGTTCTCTTTAACAACTCACTCCCTTTCAGTCTTTATCTACAACGCTGACTTGCAGGTTTGCAGATTTGCAGGTATGTGGGAGTGGTAAAAGCATAAAAGTATAAAAACATAAAAACAAGCTTAAAACAATCTTAAAACGCCATTAGTACCCTCGGGAAAAAAAGCTTGTGAGGCTTGTGAGGCTAAGTAAAGGAGAATAAGGAAGAATCTTTACCAGGCACTCTCCGAGGCTACCTTCAAGACGCCATCTTTCATTTTCCTGCGTACTTGCTCCTACGCTTTTCAATCTTTTTCTCAACGATCTAGCCCCATTACTAAATCAGGTGGATGCCCACACTCCAAAACTCCAGGCCATAAACATTCCCATCCTCCTGTACGCGGACGATATGGTTTTGCTCTCGCGGACCAGAATAGGTCTAAAGCGTCTGGTAACTGCCTGCATTGAGTACATGGCCAAAATGAACTTATGCTTGAACTTTGAAAAAAGCAAAATCCTGGTGTTTGGTAACTCACGCACGAGTTATAGCTGGGTTTTTGGAGGTAAACCCATCCAGCAGGTCTTTAAATTCAATTATCTAGGAATCACCTATCATCATAGGCTCCTCTGGTCTCCACATCGAGGCACGGCGGTGAACGCCAGTAAGATATCCACGCAGGCAATTACGCGATTTTTTACAACAAGGGGCAACTCACATATCCCTTCTGCGCTCAAGATCTTCAATGCCAAGACCATTTCACAACTGCTCTACGGCATTCCAATCTGGATCCCGGGGTTCACCCAGACAGTAGAGCAAGTGCAATCAACCTTTCTCTACAAGATTTTCTCTGTTCCAAGATGCGTCCCATATGCAGTTTTATGTCTAGAGGGAGCTCAACACAAGGTGGAATCTGTCGCCTGGGCAAGATTCCTTATATTCTGGCTAAAAATCTGCCTCGACTCTGACAGAGATCCCTTCCTCCAGGTAATGCTTTCGGACACCTTCCTCCCCCCAGGGCTGCAACACTTCAATAGGAAGTTACAGCAACTGGGGCTTTCAGTAGAACTCCTCCGCTCAATGTCCTTACAATCTGCCAAAGCCACAGTCATTACTAGGTGGGACATTGAGAGACAGGATCTTATAGCGGCAGCAGGCACAACATGTTCCCCCCTTCTTTTCCACCTCCCGTGGGCTCATGAAACAAAACCTATCTATCTTGACTTCCTACTGAACCCACAAGAAAGAAGGGCATTTTCGTTGGCCAGGTTCAATGCAAATCCATCGAACCTCCTGTGGGGAAGATTCTCGGGCAGGGCAAAGGATGAGAGGATCTGTCCGTGTCATGACCCTCAGGTGGAAAGCCTCCCACATATGGTTTTTCATTGTAACCTTTACGTCGACCTTCGTCAACGGTTCCTGGACCGGCTCTGCATTCCCAGAGGGAGACCAGAGCGGGAAATCTTGCGGTTCCTCTTGCTGGGGAAGGACCCGGTCCTCACCGAGATGGTGGCTCAATATCTTAATTTACTATTTTCTCGGCGTTGTACTCTGCAGTCGTCTGAGTCGCCGGAAGCCCCATTGTCGTGAAAGCGGATGGCGGATTATTCCCTTCCCTCTCTTGGCACAGCGTTTGCCACAGTGACAGTTTTAATCTGTTATTATTTTGTATGCGAGTTTGTTTGATGCCAATAAAGGTTTTACTTACTTATATAAGGCAAATCTGACCTGGTGCTGTTAGTTAGAGATTAGGTCTTACTGAGTGATCAGCTATGGTTTGTTATCTGGAAAGCTTCATCTGGCCTGGCTTCTTACCCTACAGTTTCCTCTATTGCTTGAACCTGGATAATACATTTTAGGCTAAATCTTCTGCCTGACATCTTTCATGCTCCAGGTTCAAGACCTGCTAGCAGCACTGGCACTGCACTCTTGGGAATTAGGAGGGCACTGCCACCACCCCACCCCCGTAAGCCATTGCTGCCTATTATAGGCTTTGGGGCCTGGTAGGCAGACACTTGGATATGGCAGCAGTATATGCTAGTAAGATTATGATGTAAATAACTATCAGCCAGTTTTTGCAATTGGTAAATTCCATAATTCCATATATTATTTTCCTTATTGAACGTTTTGTATTCCATCTTTCTTCCTCGACCTTTCTTAAAAGTTTAAAACAGCTTCCCACTAACAGCAGCAAATGTGCTTCAGGTTTGTTATCTTGGTGACTCACTTGACTTATAAATTCAGTAGGTGGCCTTGAGCACATTTCATCTCTCTGTATCAGTTCTTCATCTGTAGAAATGACTATCTTATACAACCATTGTGAGGAAGATCAAGCTATAAATGGTAATGCCAAATTAATGCCATGTTTTATTTAAGACCACATAACTGATATTTTATTTGCCATGCAGATTCTTTTGGCCTTGTAACTCAGAATTGATCTGAACTTGAAACACTTGGCATCCAAGCAGGGCAGGATACATAATTCCCACTCATTTTATTCTCATAATTGCCCTTGTGAAATGAGTTGATGTAAGGATGGTGACTGGCCCAAAATGCATCAATGGCATGTCAAAGCTGATTTGTGATGTGAACCTGGGGGCCCCTGATATAAGTCCAGCTCTGTAGCCATTACACTCTTCCACCAGAAAGATTCAGATTGGATTTGAATTATAAGTACCTATTGGTTGGTGTCCTTTTAAACAGAAGGAGCATTTCCAAAGTTTCCCTATACACCAGGCATATGCAAACTCGGCCCTCCAGATGCTTTGGGACTAGAACTCCCATCATCCCTGACCACTTGTCCTGTTAGCTAGGGATGATGGGAGTTGTAGGCCCAAAACATCTGGAGGGCCGAGTTTGCCTATGCCTGCTATACACAGTGCTGTCCTAATAGCAGCCACTGTAGTGACAATAAAACCTGCCTAAATAAATTTTTATTGCCTATCAAAGTTTTACCCAGAGCATCACACCTTCAAACTTAAATAGCCAGCTTACTTTGTGGCTTCGTTTGATAAAGATGGGCAGATGAAAAAAGCTTAAGAGCTGTTAAGCTATTTTTAACACAGCCTTCATCTCATCCAGATTCCATTTCCAGCTGCCTTGACAGGTTGATCTCAGTATAATTTACACAGCTGGACAGGACTGCGGGTGGCCAGACATGTTGTTAGGTAGGTGGTCGCCTAACCACAGGGTGAATTAGTATGCATTGGGCTCTTTGCCTAAAGTATTGAAGCAGTGATCGTTCTAAAATGTGCATCTCACCCCCTCCCAAAGAAGGCATTTAAGGTTTGTTATTAATTTGTGGGTGCTACCTTTGGTGTTTAGATAGCATTTCATAATACAGGACTCGATATCAGTACAACAGCTTCCTGATGGACCCGCCAAGAAACCACATCTGATGCACACTTGCTAAAAACTTGTTAAATTATACTGCCACCAACACAACTATCCATGAGCAGCAGGCAGCAGCAGTGTTTTATTGTCTGCTATCCAACAGAATTCAGAAGACTGAATTTTTAAATGATACTTAACTTATTTATTAACGGCACTTGTACTCTGCTGTTCAGCCAAAGAGGCTACAGAGCGGTTTGCGTACAATCAAATCAAGGCAATCCCTACATGGAAACTTGCATTCTAAAAAAAACCAAAACCCACACACAAAAGGAAAAGGGGAGGGGGAGGAAAGAGGAAAATCAAAATCAAAATTCATGCCTCGTTTATAAACTGTCATCCCTATAATAACTAGCTGGCACAATTCAGGGGCAGGAGATGCCTGATGGAGCTGGGCCTCCAGCAAACTGGTGAACTGAGCCCTGGTTCCTAGCTCTCCCACTGAGGCAGTCTGATGGAGTCGCTGCCCCCAGGTAGCAGCTGAAAGAGAGGAGGATTGATGCAGCTGGCCTGTTGCAGCAGAGCCAATGGAAGAGCCCAGCTTTCCCACTGCAGGAATAACTGTCTCCACCCCCCAGATGATAGAATGGATAATATGGCAACCAGGTAGATATTTATGTTCTTAGTTGCTCCTGAGATGGTTGGTATCGGATGCTGACATCTCCTACCCGAATGATAGCCTTTCAAGCAGCGCCACTGCCCTCCAAATTCATAGGGTTAATGAGAGCCATTATATCAAGCGGGAGTGCTATAAAAATAAAGATTGTTTCTCAAAACAGTGGACAAAACCCACAAATCCTTTGACTGCTTTCAGGTGGGCCTCAGTTCATAGCCTTGCGAGTGCCTCCTTACTTGCTTGCTCCGCCCCTTTTGACTCAACCAATGGCAGTACCACCAACTATTTGCTCAATGAGTAAAAGTGACTGGGGAGACAGAGAATATTAGGGGGTGGGGGGAGAAGGAAGGAAGGTTTCTCTCTGAAGGGAAAGTGCCAGAGGAGGTGTTGAAGAAAAGTGAGATAAAAGGTTAATACTCTCTTTATTATATAATAAACAAACAAACAAGGAAAAGAAAGACATAATTTTCGGTTGGAAGCCACCCAGAGTGGCTGGGGAAACCCAGCCAGATGGGCGGGGTATAAATAAATTATTATTATTATTATTATTATTATTATTATTATTATTATTATTATAAAAGAGGAAAGCTGTTATTGGAAAAAGAAATGAATGTAAAAGGACCAGAGAGTAGGGATGAGAGAAAGTGGTAGTTTGTGGGAAGGAAGGTTGAGAATAAGGTGTTAGTTGTGTGGCAATGTCCCTCCTTCCCATGTAATAAATACTCATGACGCAGTAATTAAGATTTAATTGGGTGGTTAAGGCCACAACTTTATTAATTATGCATGTTGAGCGGAATTGGCTTAGGCGTTGGAACCTAACAGAATATATCCGACGCCAACCCGTGTGTTGGAGTCCGTGAGAAGGTAACCACCCGAAAGGAGCCCCGTGATGTAGATCTACTAGAACTCCTCCTGTGGCCACCGAAGGGGCGTGCCCTATGGCCCAGGCAACTCCAGGCTCAGGACCAAGCCTCGCCCCCGGAATCCTTTAACGGAATTACTTCTCCAAATTTGGGCAGTTGATGACGCAACCTGCCCCTCCTCCATCTAATTGTTATGCAAATTTCCAACGCCTAACCACCTAACCTAAGTTGTGACGACATGCTACGAGGTAGGCGAAAAACCCATCATGGCTAGTCCAGTATGGGAAAAGTCCTACCAGGCCCCTGACTAACCAGGCAACCAACTCACGTCCATAGCAGCGTCCCCTTACCTCTTTTTAAGGGGTGGGCGGGCGGGTGAATTGTTCGCTCTGGCGAACAGGGAAGAAAGAGGCAGCTTTCCCGCCTGCTGAGCGCTTTAAAGTTGGTGGCCCCGCCCCGACCGACCTCATTGGCCGGTTGGGGCTGATGCAGGCGGGAACATACCATCGCGTAGGGGCTGAGCTCGCAGCCCCTACGCGATGGTCCAGTCGGGCAGCCCACAACCCCACCTCCGTCGCAGGCGCGGAAGTGGCTTTGAGTGTGAAAGTAGAACAAGAGATAAATTAAAAGAGCTAGGAGTGAATAGAGAAGGAGAGGATAGAGAAGGCACCTGTCCAAAATCCAATGAGATTGTTCAAAATGGACTTCCTGAGATGGTATCTGCAGGTTGTCCTCTCCTGCAGAACGCAGTGGTTGGTTGGATATGTAGAGGATGAAGCAACCTTTCATATTCCATCTCTGTTAAAAGTTCCATCATCTTAATAATAAAGCAGGCAGGCAACAGATAAGCAGATGTGTTTGTTTCTTCTTCCAGTCTCATATTTTAAATTCTTCTTTTTCCTTCTCCCCCTGCCTGGGTTAAGACCTTGGTTACTTTCTCAGTCAGGAACTCAAGCATGCCAGCAAGGCCCAGTTAAGCTAGTGGTTTTCACTTCAGGTGCCAAGATAACATGCAGACTTGGCAGGCTCCAAGCATTCCCATGAGAGTCACACTGTTCCGTTGCTGGACACCAAAATGGTTTTCCTCTGGCACTCCTTGGAGACTTCAGTTTCCTATTAAATGGCTAAATACAAGCAGGGTGGCCATCTGGGATCTGTCACGTTATCATTTGATACCAAATGGCAGTGATATGGATAGGCTGGATGATCTTTTAAAGGAACAGTGTCAAAGATACTGTTATGTGCCTCATGAGTGTTGGCATTAGGTATCTTAACACCATGTCTGATGGTGCTATGGAGTAACTTGACCTCCTTAAGTATAAGCCATATAGTGGCTAATTCAGGCCACTTGTCTTCCAAGCAATTAATTGTTAGGCCTTCTGCATATTCCACTCTGCCAACCATTTATTATCATGTATTGTCTTTTGAATTGTGCTGACAGAAGGGGGAGCTTTTATTTGGAGAAGTAGCTGGATAATAAAAAGGATACAATGTGAGAATTTAGCATACTCATGAAGCATAGATCTGTGAATAGCTATTAGTTGTTAATAACTAAAAAAGGAACTCCCATGTTTTTGTGGGAATGTTCAGGAATGTGGATGAGGAGATATTGTTTAATATATCATATCCGCGCTTGCGCTAGCAAGCACCAAACTTTAGCAGAGTAAAAACATTCCCCTTTTGCAAAATGCACAGCAGAAATGCGTTTGCGCAGGCTTGATTTAAGCCTATAAAAGAAAGTGTATTTTCCTGGTATTTCCCCCTTTTTCCCTCTTAAAAGAAAAGACACGACACAATGCTCTTAAAAGTATAAAATATGTTTACTTACAAGCATCTCGAGGTACAGCACACTCAAAAGGTAGACTTGCTTAGGTAAAAAGTAATATATACATTGTGAAGTTCACTTATAGGAAGTGAGACTCCATCTCATCTCTCTCTGGGCTGGAAGCCTAGAGGGAGACTCACTAAGATGTTGCTTCTTAGATGTGTGTAGTCCAAGAGGTCTGGTCCAAGAGAAGGAAATGGCTTCTCGCTAGTGAATTTATCTGCCGCTTCCCCAACTCATTTGCATGTGGAGGAACAGGAAACCCAGCTAGTCATGTGATCCTCCACAGTCCTCCAAGTGGACTCTCTAGGATTGTTGTGACTTGACTGCACTTAACCCTTTGCATCCCACAGTTTTAAGTTTCTTTTATTTGGGGGTGCTTAAAATCTCCATAAAAGCCTGCTTGTGTCTTTCCAGAGGGCAACTGGCTTGATATGTTAGAGATAAAGAATGGTAGATTGAATGGTAGATTAGCTCTGACCTAATAGAGCCCTACTTAGTATGTCAGTGATGTTTGGAAACATGGAGGCACATTGAAACATAACCTTCCTGTAGTTTGTGGTAGCCCACTCTCTGGAAAACAAGAATAACTGTTACTCTTGCCTAGCTTCTGCTTCCAGTTTGAAGTGTTGAATCAACATACTGTACTTCAATCTTTCCCAGCGGTATTTACACTCTGTCTTTTCCTCTTCTTGGGAGTTAGAATTTCAGAGATCTGTCTACTTTTGAAAATAGGTTGCATAGTATATTGTTCTCATAATATGGTAGCTCTGAATCTGTTTTCTGTTGAGGTACTTAATGCATTGGTGCGATTCTGATGTTACCTGCAAGCAAAGAAAGAAAGAAAGAAAGAAAGAAAGAAAGAAAGAAAGAAAGAAAGAAAGAAAGAAAGAAAGAAACCTGCTCCTGTGGTTGGGGAGTGTGCATTCCAAGTGAATAACCATGCCCACACTGGGTGAATTGCAGATCTGCCTCCCTTTCTAATGTGTGACACAGGCATGCCTAAGTTGCTGCTTCAAAGAACAATATCCCGCTATGTTTAGGATTTTTCCCAATGTGTGGGTGTATTTTATTAGAGACCACCCACTGTTTAATGATCCAAATGCAGGGCTAGAAATATATGTTGTATTCCTTCCTACGACTGGGGAAATTGCTGTCCTTGAAAGCACTTTTGAATCTGTTTCTTTCCAGACCATTAAAAGAATTGCATTGCCAAGTCTTTGATGTATCTTATTCTACCATCCCTCAACCTCATGCTTTGGAACTAACTATCAGACTCTGGGTAAATTTATATTTGTAAATGTAATGCACACCAGAAGAAGAAAATGGGTTATCCAGCTTTGAAAATTAGCAGCTTAAGTAGACTGTTAAAAACATCTCATGTTGCAAAGTCTATTGTGTGTGGACGTAGGAAATATCAACAGCAAAAATAAATAAATAAAATGGACGTGTCAAAAGCTGGTGAAACGTTGGGAAAGACACTGAACTGTTAACTGCAAAATTGACAGTTGAAATTTCACTACCATCTGGTCTTAGGCAAGCCACATATCATTCAGTTACATATCTGCAATATATGTCTGCAATACCCCTCCAAAGTCTGATGTTCCTCATCTACTGTACTGGAAGAGATCACTAATAATACTTGGGTCCACATTATTTATCAATCCTTTTGCATGGCAATATTGCACCCATTTTCGGATTGGTTTCCTACATATCTAGCTGTGATTCCTACATTGAAGAGGATTGAACTAGATGGCCCTTGGGGATCCCTTCTACGATTCTATGTGTCTGTGTTTTAATAGCACAAAAAAGGAAAGAAATACAGAAACAAGCTCTGGAAATCAATGCATATCTAGGATATAATACAGTCACATGCTTATATTGGGTTGTTTATGTGGATTAATCATTTAACTCATGCTAGTTGTGTTCCATTTCAGACATTAATGAATGCCAGCTCCAAGGGGTGTGCCCAAATGGTGAGTGTTTGAATACCATGGGCAGCTATAGGTGTGCCTGCAAAATTGGATTCGTGCCAGACCCTACGCTTTCCAGATGCATCCGTAAGTAACAGAACCAATCCGTACCTATCAATCATGTGGCTTTTCTTTTCCCCCTGTATCTTGTAATGGATGCAAGTTAATCACTGCTGGCCAACATTTTCTTACGGCGCTTCTAATTTTGAAAACTTTTAATTCACCATTGGAGAGTTTCTTTATGATCTAATAAGAAACTGTCATTTTAAAACAAAATTGTGTGGCGAATTATCCAGATAATTTATCTTCCAAAAAAGTGACAGAAATGAATGGATACACTAACACAGCATTTGCAGAGATCATATGATGATTTTTTAGGTTGTCATTGGTTGAGCTAAATAAATTGTATCTTTTCCTTTTAGTTGAACAAGTAAACCCAATGGGGTCTGATTAAAGGGGGAAAGTTCCCATCCCCCTTTCATCTATTGAGCTGTGTTCTGATAGCTCATATATTTCCAAACCTTATATTCCTCATTCCCATATTTTTGTATCTCACACACAAAATCTTTCATGACACTGCTATTCACATAGGTGTGGTGTGTTGGTGGTGGCCCATTCATTATGTTCTTCATGCTGGCTAATAATTTAAAATTTTCTGCATTGAACATGGGTAGTGCTGCCATTGATAGCACAATCTTATCATGTTTACTCTGAAGCAAAACACCACTGGTAAGTTGGCACAGGTTTATAGAAATCTCTAAATGCAAAAAAGGGTCATCACTTTCTAAGCTGTGTGGAAATTTAAAATCAATAACATGGAGCATCACAGCCACGCTGTCCACAGGAGCTCCAATACAATTGCAGATATCCGTCTTTAAGGATATGCAGGATTGCCCAAGAATTGTTCCCTTTTCATCCTTATCAGTGCCTTTAATAGTCCAAATCCTGTATACCAGGGACGTCCAACTCCAAAGAGACTGTGATCTACTCGCAGAATAAAAAAGTGGCAGTGATGTACCCATTGGGAGGGGGGAGGTTGTTGAGCTTTTTTTTAGGGAAGCAAGTTTAAATTCAACCTTTTTTTAGGGGTGCAGGTCTAAGTTGTTGAGCTTTCTTTAGGGGGCCAAGTTGAAGACTAAGTCGTCCCGACATCGTCATCAGTTCTAGAAATCGTGTGTGGATGGAGAGGAGGGGGAGGGGCCAATTGCTCCCCCCCCCCCGGACAAAAAGGAGCCCGTGATCATCTTCTAACAACTGGGGGTCGATCACGGTCGACCTATTTAACATCCCTGCTGTATACTAATGCTGAACTCATTCTTCACATATGGTTGGAAGTGTAGCCAAAGTGGGCCTACTTGGTGCTCCATGCAAATGAGAGTTCTTGCTGGCCGTGTCTTTGATCATCCAGCATACTTTTCACAATCACACACCTAGAAATGGTTGGGAATTTTCATGTGGAGCGAAATAGCAGTGTGTCAATTGGAACTTACTTGACTCTGGGAAGGTAGATATGGGAATATGAAATATGACATGTTGTTAGTCCCATGAGAATCAGTTTACTAATAAGTAACAAGTAACCAACTAAGTAGCAAGTTCCAAGTATTTGTATGATCTGACTGTTGGAAATAAGAAAGAGCACAGAGGAAGAGGAAAGATAATAAACAATAATTTATTTTCAAAGAATAAAAATTACAAGACATAGAGACCAACCTCAAAATGTAATAGTTATGTAACTATAAAGTAACAGTAACTAGTAAAGACAATTTAATATGCTTGGGGGGGGGGGGTTCCTATGATATTTTTGAAATGAAATTTCATTTTGCCAGTCATGGAAGGCCGCTGCCATCTGACTTCCAACATCAATAGAACAAAGTTTTTCATTGTATGATACCATACTAAAAATTGGGGGACAGGTTGATTTCTGGATTAACCTGGTTCTATATTGTCTCCCATCTTATTACATGGTTAAGAGTAAATATATGGAGGGTTTTTTCTTCTTCCTTATTTTGCCGATTTATTTGAACTGTTTAAAAGATGTACAGTGTAATATTAAATACTATTCTGTTCCATTTCAAATGGTTTTATGTGTTTTATAATTGTATTGGTTTTATTTGTTTTTATAACTGTATATTTTACTGCCCTGGGAGCTTATGGTGAAGGCTGGGTAGGAAATCTTATAAATTGAATAAATGTCTACTTAGAAGTAAGTCCTGTTGTGGTTAACTCGCAGGTAAGTGAGTTTTGGATTGCAGCCTTAGAAACATCAAAGGGGTGTATTAATTGACCTATTTGATTATGTAACTTTACTCCATCCCTCACCTTCCATATTCACCCATTGTTTATTATTAGAACAATGTAAGTCTTGTTTCAGTCTCAATTATAAGCCAGAGATGACCCAAGTTTCAAATCCTGATAACCCCATATACCAGAATCCTCAAACCACACAATATGGCATCATATAGGCAGACCCAAGCCCAGAAAAACAGTTCAAATGATTTTTACAGCCCAAAATATTGTCGTACCATCTTCCACTTATCCCAGATTCCTTACACACACACACATCCTTCTTACTTTTGTTCTTCTTCAGTTCATTTAAATTGTCCCAGCAGTAGCACCTAAAAGATTCAGATTATCTGAAATGATTCATAAGGCAGGGTGGGCTACTCCTTTTCCAAATTGTTTCAGGCTGAAACTGTGACTTCCTATTTTTGTGTTTGTATGGCAAGTAGGTGTGGAGAGCCCATCCAATTTCAAGGTTCTTTTTTGCTGCAAAATAATAATGATTAATTACAGTAACAGCAATAATAATTAAATGTTATTATACTGTAATTGTTTTATGTTTCAGCAGAACTGGATGTAAGAAAAGCAAAACTATTGCTTCAGTTTGATTCCTTTTTAGGTGGAAGAGGAGACTTGCCAACAATTGTTTCTTTAACATCCTGAATAATTACTATGCAACAGATAGTGCATGGATGAAATCCACCAATCACTGCTGCTGTGCAACCTCCATTCATTTCAATTGGACATATATAGGTTGACGCTTATAGCTCTCAGTAGACTTTGGACTGATAATCGAAATTTTGACTGGTTGTTTTGTAACTAAAAAAAAATCCTTACCATTAAAAAAACATTCTCAAGCTTTGTGAGGGCTTGGAATCTGGGTTAGAATAGCATTTTCTTTTTCAAGTGAAAACATTCAGCACAACTTGTGACCTTCCAAGCTGAATGCAGTCTACCAGCTACGTATTGCACCTTGCCAGGCTCTTGGCAACTCTCTTGTTTTTGCAGTCCTAGACAGACTAGAGACAGGGAGAGGATTCATCAAGGTCCTGCTTGCACCACCATCCATTTTTCAGATCTAAGTTGAGCTTGAGAATTAGAAGTTATGCAGATTTCACATAGACCATTATCACATGCCATTTGGCATTCCTTTTAGCACACGCATCCTTGAATTTATTTGTCTTCCTTTTGCCATAATCAAAATTTCTTGAGTTGCCAAGACAGCTTAAAAAAAATAAAATCTTAGCAACAGCAGCGGATATGGTCTGATCTCATGTTATCGCCATCCTAAATCTTGATGTGAGCTGTGATAAAAAATACTACTGATTCTGTTGACTGAAGGATTTCTAATTTTCAGTAGAGTGTTTCATTACATGAAAGAGAAGGAACAGTGGACAAGGGAAGGTTGATAATGTTAGCGTGATATGTTTCTGGAACTTTCTTCATTGTAAACTGCCATTACTGACTTCAAAAATATAATTGTCTCATTGACTTCAAATGACCTTGCCTATCAATTCAAAGTGGCTGTGTGAGTGTGTGATCTGTCAATGTTCTGTATTTTTGCTGTTCACCTGCTTTAAGCTTCTGCTTCAGTGCTTCTGCATGGGAAGGAAGGCTTCATTCTAATTATGTGTTGTTGGAGCATGGCAGCATCTAATTTGGACACTGGCTTTTATTCCAAACCATATGGGCTTATTTACTTTTGTGTTGCATTCAGACATGATTCATTATTTGAAATAAAAAAACAACAGAAATATTTTGGATTGGAGACATTGGCATCCTTGTCTCTTTTCCATCTTTAATCTGGTGGTGGAACTCCTATGGTGTTTCTCTGTTTTGTTTCTCATGTAAACTCTGGCGTCCTCCTTCCCTTTTTGCTGCAGCTGATAATTCCATGGTCACTGAAGAGAAAGGGCCCTGCTACCGGTTTGTCAGTGCAGGAAAGCAGTGTATGCACCCTCTCTCTGTTCAGCTCAGCAAGCAGCTCTGCTGTTGCAGTGTTGGCAAGGCCTGGGGCCCCCACTGTGAGAAATGTCCCCTTCCAGGAACAGGTAAGAGGTTCCCAGAAAAAGAATATACTTGCACTGACACACTGTACACTGCACATAGTGTAACTTAGCATAGTGTCCTACAATACAGTGTTATGTGAGTCATATGGGTTCTTACTACAGGTGAAACTTGGAAAATTAGAATATCGTCAAAAAGTGCATTTATTTCAGTAATGCAACTTATTATTTTGTATTTTTCTTTTAATTTATACAAATGCTTTCTTTTGGAAATTCCACAATAATAAAACAAATAGTTACAATAATACAAAAATAAACATCGCTATTACATTTCATTAATTACATTCCATTTATAATTGACCCGCCTAACGACAAATAATTACAATTACAACAAATAAAGGCTTGACATATCTTGCTTTACATGTCATGCATCTATCTCATATATTGGTTTCACCTTTTAAGTTGCATTACTGAAATAAATGCACTTTTTGACGATATTCTAATTTTCCAAGTTTCACCTGTAGTAACATTCCTTAAACAAACATAGAGAAGATTTTCCTCTGCTGCGCCCGCTTTCTAATTAAGGTAAATTCATCATTCATTGAGTGATGTTTCTCATTGCATAATTCACATCACATGATGGTTATGAATGAGCTAAGAAGGGTATCCAACTGGACAGTCTTAAGACTGAAAACTATAACCAGATTTATCTTGAGTTAACACTTGAAAGAAAGCCTTTCAAAATTTCCAAGCCTTAGTGATCAAGAGACTGAAACACTTTGCCAAAGAGTTGTGGGTTTGGTCCATGTCCTTGGAACTAGGCACGAGGTTGGATCCCTTGCCGTAATTTTTTATGTCAAAGTCTTGATGGAGGCTTGGACAAAGAATGAAAGCTAGGATGCTATAGATAGAATCAGTACTATTAAAAATATTAAAATTAAGAGTTCAGTTCACATTCACAAATACCAAATTTCCCCAATCCAATCTGGGCCTGTGTTGTGGGCAGACATCCAGAACTGCCTGCCGGAAAGATGGTAGAACACTGCATAGAGATAGACACAGGAAGTAATAGGAACACCAGCAAATCTGCTAGCAAAGGTTAAAGTAGTTGGTTGGGTGTGTGAAGCTAAATACGTGAGGGGAACGGACATGTTTTTAATATTCGGTTGGAAGCCGCCCATAGTGGCTGGGGAAACCCAGCCAGATGGGCGGGGTATAAATAATATATTATTATTATTATTATTATTATTATTATTATTATTATTTGAGTTGCCTCCTGGTTGCTCTAAAACATGTCCAATCAGTTCTACTGCCATCCATTTTTTGTGTTTGGCTTCTAGCTTAGCAATGGTAAATTTGCATACATTTAAATAGACCAAAGATCAATGAATTACTTTCCTCCTTCTGGTTTGGTGGTTGAATCAGCAGACTCATTTGTCACTGGGTAACACTGATATTTCTAAAGGCATTCCAGAGGAAAGGGGAGCTGCTGCTGGAGGCTACAGTGAAAAGCAGAATGTGGTGGTGGGTGTGTCTAACCCTTACCTGCTGGCTTCCTTATTCTCAAAATAAGGTCCAGATTTTGTTCTCAAGCAAAAAAATATCGTTATCATCCTACCTTTCCCAATTTTGAGGAGAAAGGCAGCTTAAGAGGGCAATTTTGAGAAGGAAAATGGCTATTAGAAAAGGGGTTAATCACCTGCACCCTGATGCAGATTGCAATCTCCAGTGGCTGCTTTTTGTTTTTGTTTTTTAAATGGGGTGTACTTTGGCCCTAAAAGTCTTATAAAAGGTAGGGGAATTCATAAGATTTCATTAAACCCTACAATATTTCTTGTATATGATTTATTGAGGAAAAGCAGAATTTGTGGACAAGGTGTGGTGCTACTTTATATGATACTACTATAGAATAAAGTACTTCTTTAGTAATGTCAAAGAAGTAATTAATGCTAGGCTTTTGCACTAAATTAAGAACAGCAAAATGCAGATAAAAAAATAATCTTCTACTATACTAGGGCCAGTTTGACACTATGCTAAACTATGATTTCACATTCTGTGCATGAACTTTGGGCTTGAATATTCCACTCTCCCTCCTCTGTTGAGGTTACAAGGAAAAGCTCATCAGCTAACCAGAGTTCCCTGTTACATCCAAGCTCTGGAAACTGTGGATAGTTTAAACTATGTATAATGAACAGGCCAGGTTTATAAACCATGGTTTGAATTTGCCACATATTAAACCAACAAGCTTTCCCACTGAATTTCCCCTAATGATGAACTCTGTTTAAGTTGGAAATGAAAATGATACCTTCTTTACAAACATGACAGAGGGGAAAAGAGTAAAAGCCTGAGGCTTGTTCAGATAACACTGAACCATGGTTTAGCATTAAGTCCCGAAAGGCCCATGGTTTCATTTACATATTGCAAATTTAGAGTCCTTTAGATTCTGTTGCTATCATGACATATTTAAACATCTGAGTGAAATGAGTTAATATTTTTCTAGGGGCAACAAATTAAGCCCCGCATGTAACTTATGCAATAATATTCTCATGTATTCTGTGATTTTGGTTAAATATAGAATAGATAATATTTCTAGAAATGTTCTTGATGTTAGAGATTTTCTACATTATATTTTCCAGTGTGTCAAAAGTATTGCACTTTTAGACTGTTAAAAGGAATGTTTTCCCATCCCAAATCTAGCTGCTTTTAAGGAAATCTGCCCTGGTGGAATGGGCTATACGGTTTCTGGCTCTCACAGAAACAAGCTTTATCATCACCCTGCAGTTAGAGTTCAGCCACCTGTCATTGGCAAGACCCAGATTACTCATCATGTTGCTAAAGGTACTTCTCCACCTCTCCCAGCAAAGGAAGAGCCGGTGGAGGCACTGACCATCTCACAGAAAAGTGAGCCCGAGGTGGCTGTGCGAGAAGGTGAGAGTGGAAAAGGATCTCATGATGTAGCTTAGTGTATTTCTAAATATGTGCATGTTTTTTCATTTCGTGTGTACGTTCATGCTATGTGAAGTGCTTGTATAAAACACAATGTGTTTTTGAGGGCAACTCAACAAGTATCTCATTGCGTTATTTCTTATAGCAAGTGGTTTTCAAGTTTAGAGTGTAGAATTTGTTTGACCTGTAAAGAATCCTGCCCTAAGGCCAAGTTACTGCATCAGATGACTAGCTCCCTGCAAGCCACATGATTCTGTGCATCTCTTCTTGCATTCAGATGATTTCTTGGGAGTGAATATTAGTTTGACCCCATGTTCATGGCCCACAATGCAACAGAATCATGTTGTATTACTTTTAAGTACTGGGAATCTTTTCATTTTCAAAAAAACCAAATAAAACTCTTACCATCTCATTTCTTACACAAAGCATTTCTAAATGTTGGGTTCACAGTTTTAATGTCTCAGTCTTTGCATGATTTTCGCAAATGCCTCTAAAACCAGCTGCTTTAAAATGTCCTGTTTTTAACATGCTTAACATCAGTGCAACAGCAAAGAAAAGCAGAAGGCTTGCCGCATGTGCAAAAGTAAATGCATTGCCAACACGCTATTGGTGAACAGAACATAGGCAGGTATATATAGATGGCTGTGTGGAGTGTTATGATTATGGTGATTCCAAACTGTTTTCCTCTGGAGTAGCCAATATGTGCTTGAGTGTGGAAAGAACAGTAAATGGGGAGGGTCTGCAGGTGGGTTTTCAAAATGTGTAATATAGACAGTCAGTTTCATAACGTGGCGCATCAAAACTTCCTACAAAACTTCTAACCATCCTTATCATTCCATAATATATTGTTTTGAATTCGAATAACATTCCTGAACATGGCAAGTTTCATTTTGAATGGCTGAGACATCTTTCTGACTTAGGATGGTGCATTTTAAAGCTCAGTTGTCTTTCAGAGATGAGAGTTCTATTGTTTGAATTGTTATTTTCATGTTAAGCTCTGCAGTATCCTTTTTGCTCTTTTGATGATAGTGCACTGACAGTTTAACAAAGCATCTCAAACAGATACAAATCCATAGCTAAGGAGTTTGGGAAACTTCATTGATGGCTGCATAGTTATGTGTAGATCAGCCTTGTTGAAATAATGTGGGTCTCCAATGAATAACTTTGTATTTTACCTGGTTTACAGTTTAAATAAATGCTTTATTTTGAACTACTTATGTTCAGATCCCACGTTAAATTGAAAGTGGCTGCATTTATTTTTTTAATCGGAAATTTTCTGTAAAGATACGTTTTAAAAAGAGTAACATATATTCAAATGTAAATACGGGGCAAATAATGATTGAATGTCTTGTTCGATACTTTGTTTTTTAAGGGTTATCCTTTTCAATCACTGGAGTAAGGAGCAAACTTAGAAACAGGAAGAGGCTTAGCCTAGTGTTTAACAAGAGGAAGCTAGGTCACATGTCAACTGTTTCACTGAGCTTCACTACCAAGCAATTGTCATGCAGTCAAAAGGGTGTTTAGCCTAATGTATAGGAAATGAATAGTTCATGATGAGCTGAAGATCAGTCTAGTAGCATGATAAAATAGGGAGGGCCAGTGTGTTGCCTTCCATATGTTGTTGGATTCCAACTCCTGTCAGCCCTTGCCAGTATAGCCAATAGTTAGGGATTATAGGAGTTGCAGTCCAACACTTCTGCAGTGCACCACATTGGCTATCCCCATGGTAGAGCAATACCGTAAGAAGATGAACACTTTGGCTATTCATTCACTATTTGCCCATTGAAGTTAACCTATGACTAAGGGTTGTTTTGGGTTGTATGACTTGGGCACTGGAGAGCAGCTTGGGCGAAGGTCTATTGCAGATGCTCCTTGTCCGTTCTGTCAAAGTACTTTTAAAGACAAGTTAAGAATATCCATCTGTAAGGGTAATCTACAAACCAGAACTATTTACAGTTCTGCTTGAGATGTATACCACAGCTAGCCACAAATCAATGCTGACCGCTTTTGACTGTTTCCTCTTTAGATTCTTTTCTTTTCTCAGACTTGTTAAAAGCTGAGGGATGTTGATGAGGGTGTATGTCAGGTTAAAAATAAATAAATACAGTATATGGTTTAGAAGCTTTGGAAATGTTAAATACTGTTAAGTTTTGGTTCTTGGCTGAGAGAGAGCAGAGTAGGTTTTATAATGTTTATCAGCTTTGTAAATTATTATTGCAATGATTAATCAATTAATCAGTTACAATTAAAGCAAGGCTTTGCAGACTTCAGGCTTTGGGGGTCTTTATTTTGTTTTTTACTAGAGCCCTGATGTCTTCTAGCTGAAGCCAGGATATATACTTAGAACGAAGGAACCAGGGTGCCTGTGAGCAAATGCTCAACCCAGAAAATTTATTTTCAATCCCAGACCTGAGCACAGTTATTTCATATAGAAATCCACTTCTGGTTTCCCTCCCCCCCTTAGCTTTCTTAATTTCTGCAACCTAGTTTAGTGGGGGTGGGGGGAAATATTTAAGGTGTTGCTATTGTTAAACAGTGAAGAATCAAAAACTCTTGCTGGCTTTCTGTAAATCATTCAGAAGTCTAGAAGTAGACCCAGATGTACTTTCTGCCTGCCCTGGATTAACGAGTAATGAGGATGAGAGACATAAACAAGGAAATCCCTTTCTCTTTTACATAGGAGCAAATACTTCCTCTGAATCCTTCTTACTTAAGTAATGCTATTTTATTCACATGTAGCTTTAATTGATTATTCATATTAAACACATATGATTGGTTTTAAAAATTCAGCCGTAGAGTAAATTCAGCTTTCATTGTGGAAACTTAGATTGGTGACTGGTCCAAATTCTTGGTTGCTATTAGAAATCCTCCCAAGGCCAATTTAGTTGTATTAAGAGACAGTAGAACATCCCATAGCCCAATAGGTCATGTGTAGCATGACATGCCCCGTGTTGGCCCTGCTACAAGCTAAATTTTATGACCCCCTTTTCACATCAAAAAACAAATTTCATCTTGTTAGCTAGTGAAACGGGCTCCTACAGGTGGAACGATAGGCTAGAAATGCAACAAACAAACAAACAAATAAATAAATGCGAAAATATATTGTACACACCTGATATAAATCCAGTTGCCCATTTTGCTGGGAAGACAAGTAAGTGTTTCTAGTAAGCAAGATTGCAGGAAGCAGTGGAAGACAGGAGTGCCTGGCATGCTCTGGTCCATGGGGTCGCGAAGATTCGGACATGACTTAACGTCTAAGCAACAAAAGTAATCAAGATACACTGGGCTACATTTGTACTAAACTCCAGAAAGTCTTCCAATGATTTCAAGATCCCCAAACTGAATGATTCAGTCCCAAACATCAATCAGAAAATTAAAATTGAGTATGTGAAGCTGTGTTGGCCCTACAAATGTGAAAGGCAGAGCAAATAGAAAGATATGTTTCACTGAACCAAGTAGTCATTTGAAACATTTCAGACATCTAATGAGCTTTCCTGATTCCATTACAAAAAAAAACCTGAAAGAAAAAAGATCCCGCTAAAAATGCCCAAGGCTATAAATACTTGGCTTGCTGTAGACCTAAACTAGGTGATACATCCATCACAAAATTAGAGAGGGAAGTGGCTGAATCCAAAGCAATCCTGGTCCCCTGATACACCCCCAAACTAGAAAGAAATGTAAACATGTTCAGGAGTGAGATGGAAAACGCTTATAAAAGGAGAGGGAAATTTGCAGTCTGAAAATGGACAAAAAACACGCAGCACATTCCTCTGCCCTCAGCAGAGCACAGGATCAGGCAGTTCATATTTAACTCCCTTCCACCATGGGATTGCAGCCTAGGAGTTTCTATTTGAAAATAATAATAATGCCAGGCACACCTTATTTCAAAGCTCATTTCAAATGTTAAAATATTTATCTACCAGGATGTCAGCAAAATTGAAATAAAATTGAAAAGAAAGTTATGCTGGATTTCTGCCTAATTCTCTATTAAATAGAACAGGAAGAAGATAGTGTTATTTTGAACAAGCCTGTACATTTGCATCTACTCAATAAACAATAAGTTGCCAGCAGATTCAAGGTCACATTGTTTAAGTGAATTCAGTAATCTTCATTGTATTTTTACTTGTTAAAAGGTTTGGTATATAGCATAAGGGATGGTATTATTATTACTTTTGCAGTGGATCTCATCCTATCTTCCCTCTTCATCATTTTCTTCTTTATTTCTTGAATATGCAAAATTCAAAGTTTAGCAAGTTATAAAGGAGCAATTGTTCCTGCATACAGTGTGCCCACAATTTTTGCAGTTATTGCTATGTTTCTTAGCAGCATAAACCTCCTTGCTTTTTCAAAATAACTCTACTGAGTTTTGTTGGTTTAAACCTGATTTGTTATTAATCCCATATGTTTGGCATTCTGGTGCACCAAATCCTTGTTTATCTTCACAACACTCTTACAAGGTGGGGTATTTCATTCCCATTTTAATGATGTGTTTTAAAGTGAGTTTTAATCCACTTATGGGCCACACTTTTGCTCTGAGACAAGACTGAGCATTTTTAGTGTAGTAAAGTAGAAACTTTTATCTTATAGTTCCCCAGTTTAATGCTATAGGGAAGGGAGCACACAAATAGGCTTAGAAGATAGAAAAATGACTTTTTTTAGTACACTTTTCCTTTTTACAGTAGTTAATTCCTTTTCTTTTCTTTTCTTTTCTTTCTGTTTGGTTTTAGTGGGAACTGCAGCCCCAGATCAGGTAACACATAAACAGCGTTCAATTTTGCCTATTTGTAAAAAGAAAATGAGCTTGAGATTACCTGAAATTGTGGGAAGAAAATAGTTACTTTTTGAGGCTATAGTAATTGAAACTCACTGATTAATATCCATATGGTGAGAATACTCCGATATTCAATCTTTTTTCATAAACAAAAATTATTGGTATCAATGAAAAAAAAATCAACCATGTCATCACTTTTTGGTGGCCTCAGTTCGCCGTTCCCATTCAGCACAGCTCTTTAGCATTTGTACAACTAAATTCAGTTGTTAAAACAACAACAACAAAATCTTCCATATAACTGCAATGTTAAAGTATAATATTAGTAAGCTATACTGACCAAAAGATCAACAAAATGTAAAAAATGAGCAGTTCCATATCCTTCCATTGGCCAGCTAGTGATAAAATGTTGTAAATAATCTGACATCATTACTAAGGTTCACAAAATCTAACATAAAATAATACTTGGTAACTATGCAGGGTCCCCCCCCCAAGAATATTTACCTATCTGTGCTACTTCATCTTCATCATTATAGGGCATACTAAAGTTCACACACCAGTTGTGGAAGGTAGGAACAATTCAGTTTTGCATTTCCTTAGTTGGAGCATAGCAACTTATAAAGACTAGCTCTGCTGGATCAGAGCAAGAGTCCATCTAGTCTAATGTTGTATTCTAACAGAGCAGTGGTTTCCAGGCATTTCCCCCCATGGACCAATTGAAAATTGCTGATGGTCTTAACATACCACTTAAAATTACTTTTCTGCTTGTTGTATCAATTGTAATGCACTGTGCTAAATGCTTTATGGTTTTTTAATTATATTTTAATTGCTTTTTCCCCTTATTGCATTACAATTTGCATTCCATAGGATTCCAGTTTTAGCATTAAAAAGCATATAAAAGCAGCAATTAAACACAATTAAAAATCAGTATGACTAATGCACACATGCCGTGGACCACCTGAATGAATCTCGCAGGCCACTGGTGGTCCATGGACCACAGTTCAGAACCCCTGCAATAGAGCACAGCTGCATGATTTTTACAAGACCACAAGCAAGGCATGAAGGCAACAGCTCTTCCCTATATCCCACCCTTCACAGCAACTTTGCCTTGCTACGTGGAATGTGCATTTAGCTGTAAAGGCTAATAGTCACTGATAGACCACCGTGTATTTATTGTATCCTTTTAAAAAACCATTTAAATTGCTGTGGAAAGAACCATAGCTCTATAACAAGCAGGCTTTTCCCCCCGCATGCCAAAGGCCTCAGACTTAATCTGTGCCACTGCCTGGTACAGCTGGCTCCTTTTTGAGATTCTGCACAACTGCTGCCAGTTAGTGAAGCCTGTACAGAGATAGTCAATGGCCTGACTCATTATAAAACAGTTTCCTTCCTCCTCCTCCTTAGTTGTTTTCTTTATAAGCTAAAAAGACCTGAGCACTGTAGCTTTTCCTCATAGGAATGTTACCTCAGCCTCTGAACATTTTGGTAACCTTTTCTGTGCATTTTCCAGTTTCAATTTCAGATGCAGCAACCAGAAATATGTGCCCTTGAGCTACACATTTGTTTAAAAAATGCTCAGCAACATTTAAGATATTACATAATATATTCATAAAACAATCATTAACAGATTAGTCCCAGTTTCTGCATTGTTTTAAAAAGAACATTAGGTCACTAGCAGTTTAATAATAGTTGAGATAGAAAATAGTTATTGTTTTAATATTTAATTTGATTCCAGGCCACTGTATAACAATATATCATGATATATATTATGTAAATAGAATTATACAATAAAGCTATTATTTCTCTCTCTTTAAAATACTTCATTTTCAATCTACTTTCTCTGTTTTAGTCTTAAAAACTGAAGAATCTTGTCTCACCTAGCATCATGCTGTGGAAGGAATTGAACGTCACACTCTTTAATCATTCTGTCAACTCAAGCATTTCATCTTGCCAGACAAACCACTTCCCCCTCTCCTCCTCACACGTGCTGTTCTGGGGGCTTTCCTGGCCCTTCCATAGCCAATTTCAGGGACTGCTCAAGGGCAGAGGAGGGAAAGTCCTGTTGAGCAAGCAGAAGTCTTTGTGCATGTCTTCCGCTGAGATTTGTTAGGTAAAGCCTGCCCTAAGCAACAGAACCCATAGTTGGACAATGTAGATGCATTGCATGTTCAGACTCGGTTCTTGTGGAAATCTGTAAGACAATCAAACTGGTTGCATTCTGAGATAAAGTTGAGATGGGGGGAAACTTGATCTCCCAGACAGTAGGTGTAGCAGAAACAGAGGGAAGGTTTAGGTCAAGTGCAGCCAATGTATGATTTAGAAACAATGTGTATATTAGGAGTAAATAGTTGAATCTTCGCGAAGGCTTTTTAAAAAATCACAAACTGATGTGATATTGTGGAGAACAGAGGACTGGAAAAATGAGAAAGAGAGAGAAACAAAAATTAACAATTTGTCCATTGCTAAGTAGGAACAAAGTTCAGTGAACTTCTTTCTATTCCTGAGGAAAGTGAAGGAGGGAATGTGCCACTTTCTTTTACTGTATGAGATGACCTAAGGGTCTTGGTTTTTTAAACTATTGTTTAACAATATTTATATATCGTTTAATAAATAACCTATGCCAGTGTGGTGTAGTGGTTAAGAGTGGTAGACTCGTAATCTGGGGAACCTGGTTCACTTCCCCGCTCCTCCATATGCAGCTGCTGGGTGACCTTGGTCTAGTCACACTTCTCTGAAGTCTCTCAGCCCCACCCACCTCACAGAGTGTTTGTTGTGGGGGAGGAAGGGAAAGGAGAATGTTAGCCGCTTTGAGACTCCTTCGGGTAGTGATAAAGCGGGATATCAAATCCAAACTCCTCCTCTTCTTCGCTAAGCAGTTTTCAGTTTCCCCATTAAAATATGTAAACAGAAACACCACATTCACTAGCAGCAGCTTGGAGCTCATGGCGGCTTCCAGATCAGCAAGACTTTTCTGAAACACTCTTATGATTAAGCAACGTCACAAGGGTGTTCTAGGAAGTCCTGCCAAGTTAGAAGCTGGCATGAGATCCTTGCCATTGTAAGCAAATACAACACTTTTGTTTGCACAATGTTTTAGGAGAAAACAAAGTCCCCAGCCACTTGTACAGAAAATAGTTCCCCAGTTTGCAATGCGGAGAATGGCTATAAAATTGTGGTGTACGTTTCACCCCAGTACTAACATAAATACATTGCACCTTTCCTTGCCTCAAAGACTTAGGCTCTGTAAAAGACAGTGCCAATTTCCTATTCCCAAGAATGCGTCTACATATTGTTTGTTTTTCATGTATTATATGAGCCTCAGTGCTTCATGCCGTATCCCCAAAAGACACTTGACACATAACTGATTCCTGCATTGCAGGGGGTTGGACTAGATGACCCTCGGGTCAATTCTATGACCACGTTCTACCCTTTCCCCACTTACCCCCCCCCCCCGTAGATCATTCTTCCCCTTTGCATGAGGAGAAATCAAGGATAAAAGCTCCATTGTAACTCATTTATGCATAAGTTTTACCTGTGATTTGTGAGCTATGGTTATTCTCTTTGAGCTTTCACTGAGTTGTGAACCAGATATAGTTCCCAAATCTTGAATTGGCTTAGCAGTACTTAATCTGTAATTCTACAATTACAGGGATCGGTCCTGCACATTAGTCTGCTGGGTGGACTAATTCTCTAAAAGATAATTATTCCACCCAGCAGAATAGAGGATTTCAGTCATGGGGAGGGTTTGGCATGCTGAGGTACCATTGTTTGCAATGGGTCCTAAATGCACCAAACTTAGTTCTGTAATGCACCAATAATGTCTAGGGTGTGTGTGTGTGTGTGTGTGTGTGTGTGTGTGTGTGTGTGTGTGTTTGATATTTTATTTGTATATGTGTGCCTGTTCTGAGCTCCTAGTTATAAGAGGCATTCCTGCATCTAAGCATATTAAAATCAGATGTGCATATGCAAGGATAAGTTATTTTTAATCACAAGTCTACAAATAGATGTATGTTTGACTTTATGTACTATATGTATATTAATATATTTAGAAGATTTATCTTTACCTAATAAATTGTGATAAAAAATACATTGTTTACAAGAGCTGCTGCTGAATGGAAAATGAACCAATTACGAGGAGTTAATGCTTGCTCTTATTTTTAAACTATATATAAACACACACAAAAATTCCTTCAGTAGCACCTTAAAGACCAACTAAGTTTATATTTTGGTATGAGCTTTCGTGTGCATGCACACTTCTTCAGATACACACACAGTTTGCTATGAAACATCATTTTTTCAAAGCAAAATTACCCTACAAAATTGGGGAGACTCACATTAAAACCACATAACCACCCATTTAATTTTTAACCATTCTTTTAGGAATTAGTTTCACTTGATGACCGAGACAAACCTGGTCAACCTCAGCTTTCTCCTGGGATTTCAACTATTAACCTACATCCACAATTTCCAGGTAGCTCTTTTTGACTCCTCCTTTAATGGATGAGAATCCTTGCAAAGATGGCATGGAATAATTCCTTATGGTGTCTATATTCCTTTCATTTTTAGAATTTTATTTCTAATTTAATGTTCTGCATTTTAAAAAGAAGGGCTTAATCTAGCAAAATTTTATTACCTTTACATGAATAATCCTTTTAAAGTCCACTAGACAAGACTCTTTGGTGAAGTAAATAAGACCTAATGCAGATGTAACACTCAGGAGCATGCAATGGACTCATGCATTCCACCTCATTCCATTCTTCCTTTGTGAATTCCCGTTCCTTACGCAGTTACGGTAGCCTTTTTTTAGGTACAGCTATAGCTCAATGATTTGCATGCAGAACATTCCAGGTTCAATCCCTGGCATGTCCCGGTAGAGCTAGAAAAGACCCCTACCTAAATACTGAGCTGGATGGGCCATGGTCTCACTCAGTACAAGGCTGCTTCCAATTTTCCTGGCACTTTAGTCTGCATTGATTATATCCATGGTTAGCTATTAAACCAAGCTTAGAAACAGGGTTGCAAGTTTCACTTCACTTACAGAATTGCCAGGTTGGCTTGTTGGTTAAAGGTAGTTTGCAAAGTCTGGTTACAGCTAACAGTGGTTTGTTAACCATATTTAAGGCCAGTGCTGCCATAATTCTGCTGTACTACTGCAGAAATTTCAAGTGGACACCCATGACTAGGGGTATGAGACAAGCCAGGCAGGGAGATGGAAATTCAGAATCTTAAAGCCTAGTCCCCATTCTGGTTCTTCTTCCAGCAACAATAACCTCAGTTTCCCTCCCAATATGTATTTTGGATCAGATAATGCTGCTGTATAATGTCAGGTCAGTTAACAGTAACACGGCAATGATATATGTCTTGATTGTGGATGCTGATTTGGCTTGCATTACTGGACCTGGAAGGATGAGCCTGGAAGCAGCTGACCTATCTCAGCTGTTCCATCCTGTATTCTCAGTCCAACACCAATACAGCATTGAGGGTTTGGTCATGTTGGTTGTTGTCTTTTGCTGTTGTAAAGATTCCATCTCATACTCCCACAATCCCTGGATTATTTCAAATTTGTGTTGGACAATCAGGACAGATTAGGATTTCCGTTCTTAACATCCTTCTGCTCAACTAGCTTCCTGTGGGAGCTGGAAAAAAATAATATTAGTGGACCTGTAGTACCTCAGCATCAATACGAAAGGTTTGGTTTTTATGTTTTCAATGTGGCATAAAGATTGTAATTTCTCCTTGTTTGGGTCAGATCATTTCCTGATGAGGTTTAGGCTTGCAATGGCTTTTCTTCTCTACATGATCAGTGGATATGTTAGAATGGTGATGGAATCTGAAAGATCCCCCCCTCAGAGTTTCCTTTTGACATGACTGGTGCCCCATCAAACCCTAGTCACTCTGTAGGGGTTACATTAAGTATAATAGTTCACAGAGCATCAATAGTTGTGTGGCAATGTCCCTCCCTCCCCGTGAGAATAAAGACACAGACACATCAGATAGATTTAAATGGGCGAAAAGGCCACAACTTTATTGGTTACGGATGTTGAGCGGTATTGGCTTAGGCATTGGACCCTAACCGTCTATATCCGACTCCAACCTGTGTGTTGGACGTCCGGGAAGAGTTAACCACCAGTAAGGAGCCCAGTGATGTACATCAACCGGAACTCCTCCTGTGATCACTGTTAGGGGCGTGCCTTACAGCCCTAACCTCCCTAGGCTTCGGACCAGACCACGCCCCCGGAATCCTTTAACAGACTACTCCTCCATTTGCAGGGCAGGTGATGGCGCTACCTACCCTCCTCAGCTCTAACACAATTTCCAATGCCTAACCACCAAGACCAATAGTTGTGACGAATTGCTACGAGGTAGGCGGGAAAAAAACCTTGGCTAGCCCAAGTGGAAAAAGTCCTACCAGGCCCCTTGGCCAACCAAGGCGACCAACCAAGGTCCATAGCAAGGTCAAAGCTAGCCTAAAGTGTGGGCGGGCGGATGAACAATGCAGCTGGTGAGCGGGGTGAAAGAAGGCGGGTTCCCGCCCTTCGCCTGCTTAAAGGAAGCAGGACATGCCCCCCAGCTGACAGGATTGGTTGGCCCTTGAATGATGCGGGTGGGAACCCCCAATCGCTCAGGGGCTGAGCTCTCAGCCCCTGCGCGTGTGTTCAGGTCGTGATGCCCACAACTCCACCTCCGACGCAGGCGCGGAAGTGTTTTCCCCCCACACTCTTGCCTGTTGAGCAGATCCTGTTTTTGCTCCTTGGTTTACCAGCTCCATTTACTAGTTAGGGAAATGGCTTGGAAGAAAGTGGCAGGGAACATAGCATGAAGCTTAAGAAATACAGGCAACAATCTATCTTCAAGCCTGCTCTGTGATGGTGAAGGCAGCAAAGAAACAATACAGCTAACTCACAACTTACACACATTTAACTTGTGTACATTCAGCTTTACACACTTGGGGGGGAATTAAAAAGGGGGCAGGCTTTAGCAATCCCACCTACCCAAATGTGGTTTGACTATAAATTATTTTTGCCATGCACAGTGCAAATACGACAATAAATGCCTCCTTGGTGGAATGGAATGTTCTGGAATGACATCACTCTCATAGATACTGAGTTCCAAAAAAGATGGCTGTTCCTACACACCTATGGAACAGCCACATGTTTTTCTGTACAGTGTCCATTCTTGTAACAGAACGTTATCATATCCTATGATTTTCAGGTGGTATTTGTAAGACAGTTTTCACTGTATAAGGCAGCCGCTGCCCACTTTCAGACTGTTGCTAATGGTAGTTACCAGTTTAAAGAAAGGAATAAAGTAGGACCACTAAATCAGAATTGTTTGATTCAGAATTCTGGACTATGTTCCAATCCACACATTAGTCTGGGAGATACAGATCAGATGAGACCACTTCGGATTTGGACTCAGCCAGTTCCTCCCTCAACACTGCTCACTTTTACTTGCTTTAATTTGGATGCCACTGATTCTGCCTTCAAACAATGAATGTGCACAGGAAACCTTGTTGCCCAGCTTTGTTGGGTGAATATTAGTTGTTACACCCCAAGGCTATGTAAAAGGTGCTTAGTGGGGTGTTGCCGACTGTCTCCTTGTTTCTTGACTCCCTTGGCTTATAACATATAGCAGGTGAGGGTTCGTCAGCTGGGTCCAAGAACATGCTTCCTTGTGAGAGAGAAAGGTTGTGAGACCCTTCAATCTACCCTTCCTGGTCAATGTGCTAGAGTTGGTGGTTGCTATACAAATCCAGATCTGGATGCATTTCAGTTTAGTGCCAGCCCCTGGTGCGACCGCACTGCTTGCACTGTCCTGCTGTAAATCCGCCCCTGCTCGGGACATGGGGACCTAAAGGGGCATCCTTTTCTCAAATAGGAATAGAAAGATACTCATTATTAGAGTATCTTCTTAGGTCTCTCCATCTGCTGAACTCAGATGGATTGCAACCAATGGAAGGAATGTTTCTGCTGTTTTTGGAATGCAGTCCCTGGGAAGGCTCACTACCGTGCTTCTCCGAAAATAAGCCATACCCCGAAAATAAGCCATACCCCGAAAATAAGCCATAGTGATAGGCAGTTTAACCTTGTAGGTTAAACTGTACCATACTTAATAAAAAAAATAAGACATCCCCTGAAAATAAGCCACTGTGTGTGTGTTTTTTTAGGAAAAATAAATATAAGACGGTGTCTTATTTTTGGAGAAACACGGTAGTGGCTTTTCCTAAACCTTTCCAATGCTAGGCAAAGACCTTTCTCTTCTTCCAGGCCTTGTTAAACATTAGCTGAACTTGATTCTACCTAGCTCCAGGGATGCTTCTGTGCTTTATTACTTTATTATTTTGGGGGGCTGTGTATTTTTGTTGTGATTTGTTGTTTTGGTCTCTTTCATTGATTTTATTTTTTTATTAGCTGGCATGAGAGTATGCTACTGAAAGGATATATATATATATATATATATATATATATATATATATATATATATATATATCCAAGGAAGGGAGGGGGATAATTTGCTCTGGCAAAGGGGAGGAGGAGCATGCAATCCCATGCTATGCTCCTGATCTCCTTACAACGGTTACAATGTTATCTCTTCTATCATTATGCCTGAAGCAGGCTTAAGAAGGGAAATGACTGCAAAACTGTTCACTGTGTGCAACACAGTGTGATAAAGTACTCTCTACTTAGCCAGTGAGCAATGAACCTGTGAAACCCATGAAGCTTTGGATTACTAATGAGTCTACTGAACTCAATGGAGGTTGTACAGCAGCTGTGCTTGGTTAATTGTGCCCATGAATTTTTATGTGCAAAAATTTTATGGAGGGACATATGTTGAAGTGTAAGAGAAATAGATTTAATTCAAACGGATAATGATTTGGAAATCCTTTTCATCTCTCTGAATGTGGTAGACTTAGGCACGAAAAAGTGAATTGAATTAGGAACAATTTTTACGAAATTGGTACCAAAATCCCTCTTGTATTTCAAACATCTCATTCAATGATGCTTAGGCAGTGAAGTTTCGTCACTATACTTGCTTTATTAGTTTTACGCAGTTCCAGATTTCTTTCACATGCACCAGAGTAACAAATAGGTCAGACTGTTAGTCAGTGTTCAAAATAAGAAATTATTTTGAGTAATTTAGCAGATGTTCATGTGTTTGCTGCTTGGTAAGACTAAAGCATATAACAGTATTGTGCATCTCCTTATAATAACACATGCACTCTGGGCATGTTTTGTGGGGAGCAAAAGGCACTAGCAACTAAAGGAAGATGTGCAGTTTCTTCAAAATTCAGGATTTTAGAAGATACACAATGGGAGTCTGTAACATGCACCACCTAGAAACATATAAAGAGACCCTTACTACAGTTTTCCATTAATTATTAGTTCATTAAGCCATGCACGTTATTTTAAAACTTGCCTTCCTCATATGTAAATAATTTTCTCTTTTCTTTTGCACAGTAGTAGTTGAAAAAACCTCTCCTCCTGTGCCTGTAGAAGTTGGCCCAGATGTGTCTACTTCAAGTGCTAGTCAAGTAATAGCACCGACTCAAGTTACAGGTATGATGCATGCTTTCCCCACAAAAAATGGCTGGGGAAATGGGTGCATACAAATGGGTGCATACTCCCAAATAACTGAGGGCTATTAGAGCATCAAACAGGAAGAATAGAGCAGCAGAACACAGGAAAATTCAGGGCCAAGAATGTTCAGTTTAAGAAGGTGGAATTGTATGTTAAGTGGTTTATTTTCAGCAAGTCTGGTCATATGGACAGCATGCAGTTCACAGTTGACTTATGTTGTGTATATAAAATAGAGGAGTCTGAAGGATTCCACCCACCTGCTTCCTGCACTCTCCCAAGAGTGTATTTGCAGGTTTGTATACCATGGTTCAACATGTGGGGGCAGTTTCTGGTCAGCTCCACATACAGGCACATTACATTTCAGGACGCATCCTTTATGCAAATATGCCTCCCCAAAGCTCTTAAAATGCCTTTTTCTGTAAGCAGTGCATTAACGCATATCCCCCTTAAAAGCATAGCAAAGAACCTGTACAAGTGACACTGACACAAACCCCCTCGTATATTAAGTAAAGTAGAAACATCGCCCCCTGACTTCACCCCTACTCACCTCTCCCCCTCCACCTCTCTCCCTCTTTTCTTCCTAATGTCTGTAAAAAACTGATCTGTAAAAAATGTTACTTGAAAAAAGAGAGAGACATTGCACATACTTTTGTAGACCAAGAAAATCTTTAATAAAAATGCATTTAAAAAAAAAAAGCATATGAAAAGACACAGACATGACATGGTGAGCGATCTTGTGATTTACCCATATTCCATAATGAAAGCTTGAGAAAATCGCACTGATTTCTAAAGGTGCCTAATAAAAATAATAATTTGGGGATCGTTTCCAGAATCTGTTCTAGAAATGGGTTGTGTGTGGAAGTCATTCTTTGAGAAACATACTCCCTCAGCTTTTGTAGAAAGGGTCGCACCTTTCTAGGCTAGGTGGGAAAAGCCTAGCAGGTTTCCAGGATTCACCTCCAAGAGATTGGCAGTTTTATTTAAAATTCCTTTCCTAATGATCCCTAATGGAATTTGCCTTTTTCACAGTTATTGCACCCTGAGTCAACATCTTCATTGACTCCAAGGTCTTGATCCTCCACCACCTGTTCCGGCCCCATGAGCATGTATGAGAAATTAAGATTCTTCTCCTGCCCCAGTATGCATCATTTTACACTTTTCTGCATTGAATTGCATTTGACATTTTACTGACAATTCACTAAGTTTGGAAAGGCCCTTTTGGAGTTCTTCAGAACCCTTTTTTTGTTTGTTTCAAAAACACTGAACAACTTATTGTCATATTATCACCTTGGTCATCTTATTGCTCACTCCTAGATCTAGGTTCTTTATGAACAAGTTAAAAAGCACAGTTTCCAAGTGGAGGGTTCCACTTTCTACTTTCCTTTATTCCTACCCCCTGCTTCCTGAAACTTAACCATTTCCTGATCCACAAGAGAACCACACCTCTTTTTCTATGATTGTTACATTTATTCAGGAATTCTGTCATAGTTCTGTGTTTAAAAGTGACGAGTGTTAAGTTTTCTACCCCTAGTGCGCACACTTGTTTCTTAGGAGTGGCATGCAGTACAGCCATGTAGCATAGCATCTTATTAATGTCTCTCCTCCAGAGCATCTGTGAGGAAAATTTTGATCAACCCTTTCCAGCGGATCAAAGAATTTCAACAGTAGTGATGATATTTCTATATTCTCTAGGCTCTGGAACTTTCTTTAATACTCTGGCTTCAATTTATCTTTGCAAAGGGTTTTTCTTAGTTAAGTACTACCAGCTGTGTAGTTTGCTATAAACTTAGTGATATATTCCAGCAGACCATGCAATTTCTAAATTCAGTGTTTATCTCTATCTCTCTGAATGCTCTATATTTGTTGAATCTTTGCAACATCCATCAGTATACCATTTGAGGCCAAGTTTGCCTAATAAACAGTTGCTTTCTTTTTTTTAAAAAAATGTATATGCTATTAATAGACATAGCTGCCAAGTTTTCCCTTTTCTCGCGAGGAAGCCTATTCAGCATAAGGGAAAATCCCTTTAAAAAAGGGATAACTTGGCAGCTATGTTAATAGATTACATTGTTGTTGTTGTTTAGTCGTTTAGTCGTGTCCGACTCTTCGTGACCCCATGGACCATAGCACGCCAGGCACTCCTGTCTTGTACTGCCTCCCGCAGTTTGGTCAAACTCATGTTCGTAGCTTCGAGAACACTGTCCAACCATCTCGTCCTCTGTCGTCCCCTTCTCCTAGTGCCCTCAATCTTTCCCAACATCAGGGTCTTTTCCAAGGATTCTTCTCTTCTCATGAGGTGGCCAAAGTATTGGAGCCTGAGCTTCACGATCTGTCCTTCCAGGGAGCACTCAGGGCTGATTTCCTTAAGAATGGATAGGTTTGATCTTCTTGCAGTCCACGGGACTCTCAAGAGTCTCCTCCAGCACCATAATTCAAAAGCATCAATTCTTCGGCGATCAGCCTTCTTTATGGTCCAGCTCTCACTTCCATACATCACTACTGGGAAAACCATAGCTTTAACTATACGGACCTTTGTCGGCAAGGTGATGTCTCTGCTTTTTAAGATGCTGTCTAGGTTTGTCATTGCTTTTCTCCCAAGAAGCAGGCGTCTTTTAATTTCGTGACTGCTGTCACCATCTGCAGTGATCAAGGAGCCCAAGAAGGTGAAATCTCTCACAGCCTCCATTTCTTCCCCTTCTATTTGCCAGGAGGTGATGGGACCAGTGGCCATGATCTTGGTTTTTTTGATGTTGAGCTTCAGACCATATTTTGCGCTCTCCTCTTTCACCCTCATTAAAAGGTTCTTTAATTCCTCCTCGCTTTCTGCCATCAAGGTTGTGTCATCTGCATATCTAAGGTTGTTGATATTTCTTCCGGCAATCTTAATTCCGGCTTGGGATTCATCTAGTCCAGCCTTTCGCATGATGAATTCTGCATATAAGTTAAATAAGCAGGGAGACAATATACAACCTTGTCGTACTCCTTTCCCAATTTTGAACCACTCAGTTGTTCCATATCCAGTTCTGACTGTAGCTTCTTGTCCCACATAGAGATTTCTCAGGAGACAGATGAGGTGATCAGGCACTCCCATTTCTTTAAGAACTTGCCATAGTTTGCTGTGGTCGACACAGTCAAAGGCTTTTGCATAGTCAATGAAGCAGAAGTAGACGTTTTTCTGGAACTCTCTAGCTTTCTCCATAATCCAGCGCATGTTTGCTATTTGGTCTCTGGTTCCTCTGCCTTTTCGAAATCCAGCTTGCACTTCTGGGAGTTCTCGGTCCACATACTGCTTAAGCCTGCCTTGTAGAATTTTAAGCATAACCTTGCTAGCTTGTGAAATGAGCGCAATTGTGCGGTAGTTGGAGCATTCTTTGGCACTGCCCTTCTTTGGAATTGGGATGTAGACTGATCTTCTCCAATCCTCTGGCCATTGCTGAGTTTTCCAAACTTGCTGGCATATTGGGTGTAGCACCTTAACAGCATCATCTTTTAAAATTTTAAACAGTTCAGCTGGAATATCATCACTTCCACTGGCCTTGTTATTAGCAGTGCTTTCTAAGGCCCATTTGACTTCACTCTCCAAGATGTCTGGCTCAAGGTCAGCAACCACACTACCTGGGGTGTACGAGACCTCCATATCTTTCTGGTATAACTCCTCTGTGTATTCTTGCCACCTCTTCTTGATGTCTTCTGCTTCTGTTAGGTCCTTACCACTTTTGTCCTTGATTATGGTAATCTTTGTACGAAATGTTCCTTTCATGTCTCCAATTTTATTGAACAGATCTCTGGTTTTCCCCATTCTATTGTTTTCCTCTATTTCTTTGCATTGCTCATTTACGAAGACCCTCTTGTCTCTCCTTGCTGTTTTTTGGAAATCTGCATTCAGTTTCCTGTATCTTTCCCTTTCTCCCTTGCATTTTGCTTGCCTCCTCTCCTCCGCTATTTTTAAGGCCTCGTTGGACAGCCATTTTGCTTTCTTGCATTTCCTTTTCCTTGGGATGGTTTTCTTTGCTGCCTCCTGTATAATGTTACGAGCCTCCATCCATAGTTCTTCAGGCACTCTGTCCACCAAATCTAAATCCTTAAACCTGTTCCTCACTTCCACTGTGTATTCATAAGGGATTTGATTCAGATTGTATCTTACTGGCCCAGTGGTTTTTCCTACTTTCTTCAGTTTAAGCTGGAATTTTGCTATAAGAAGCTGATGATCTGAGTTACAGTCAGCTCCAGGTCTTGTTTTTGCTGACTGTATAGAGCTTCTCCATCTTTGGCTGCAGAGAATATAATCAATCTGATTTCGATGCTGCCCATTTGGTGATATCCATGTGTAGAGTCGTCTCTTGTGTTGTTGGAAGAGAGTGTTTGTGATGACCAGCTTGTTCTCTTGACAGGATTACATTGTTAGCTAGCACATTAAGCTATGTGCTTGCTGGATGATCTTTTGGGCCAAATAAGAGAATGCTTTGTAGGACAGATGAGATAAATGACAGGTGCTATTCTGTGTATCAGTAAAAGGACTGTAGTAAAAGTTAATAATAATAATAATAATAATAATAATAATAATAATAATAATAATAAATATACTGCAGATCCCACTATTTCATATTCTGTGGTAGTTGTCTGGGCAAATTGTATAATCAGTATTCATTTCAGTACCATAGCTTCTCTCAGCATCTTGGACTGTGCATTTTAATAGGAAGCCACGGTGCGCTCTGTGTCGTCTGACTAAAAGACGACAGGTCCAGGCTGTTAGGGCTCTGGGAGTGAGCGCCAGGGCTAGGTGCACCCCCCCCCCGGAAAAACTCCCCACGGATAAGTGGGGACTCCAGGGGTCCAGCAGAGCATTGGGAACTCGCCAAAACCCCGATCTCCCCGGCGCTGTCTTTGCAAGGGAGGAGGGGAAGAGGCTTGAGTCCGCTCATGGCTCCATCGCACCCTACAGCCGAAGCCACGTACCATCGCCGAAAGCAGTGGATCTTCTGAGTAAAGGTTTCTTTTTTTGACTTTTACCTCTAAAGAAGAAATTAGGCACAAATTAATTAATTTGGTAAAATGGAAGCCAAAAAGGAAGTCAGCTTCTGATTTCTGCAGACAGGCTCTGCAAAGAATTCTTTGTGAATGGGAGAGGAGTATAAGCAGCAGCTAATGGAGACTTTTTAGCAACTTGAAGTTTTAAGAGACTCTTTATTTTGGATACATATGGGCTACAGTTGTGTCAGGTTGCCCTTCGGTGGAGATACAATGGCAGTTGGTGGAGATATAATTTGACAGTTTGATATTTGGAAGAGTAGAAGGCAAAAAGATTTTTGCGTGAAGAGATTGGAAATACAGGCTTTAAAATTCTAAACCATGGAACTTGGAGGCACAAACCGAGGCTAAACAGGAGAACTCTCTATTTATACTGGGAGAGGAATCCCCCAGAAGGAAAAGAGAACCTGCAATAGCTGGAGTTGCATTGGAAGATAAGTGCTGACTGAGACCAGGGAACCTTACTGCAACACTATCTGCCAGCAAAAAACATTTTAATACTTTCGGACATCTTTGGAAGCATACCTATTAAAGCTTAAAAATTGAAGATTTGGGATATAATATATTGGATTGCAAGTTAAAGAATTGGACTATAACATATTGGATTACAATTAAAAAGTTGGCTACTCTCCATTCATCGCCACTTTCTTGGAAAGGGAAAGAACTGCTGAAGAGAAGTATATAATTTTGCTTTGATTGTTTGTGCTGGTTTTGTTCATTTTTTGGTTATATTCTATGTTTGAATTGTCCTGTTGGATATTGGGCCTGTTAATTTTGATAAGTAGGATTTGACTGTGCTAACTACGGTAACTAATCTCTGGGTGATAGAGGTATTGGAACAGATTGGTAGCATCCACTCTTTTTATATTATTATTCTGGTCTTTTTACTTTTTCTTTTCTTTCTCTCGTTTCTTTGCAAGGATTTGCATGGAGGGGGGAAGGGCCCAAAGGGGTAAAGGGGAGACATCATGGTTCAGCTCGGGAGTGGGAAAATACTTTCATTTCTGGGCAGAACTAGGAAACGCAGGTGGGGGCTTGAACAGATCGTAATAAAGATGTCAGCTGTGGGAAAGTCCTCTAGTGCAGATATGGAAAAAGGGAAACATGATACAGGAGCTCTTACTAGGAAGGCCTCCATTGAGAGAAGACTGTTCAAGTGTACAGGAAGAGACAACAACAGAAAAAGCAGGTTACACTGACTTTCTCACACAGCAATTTATTGAATTTAGGAAAGAGATGGCCCAGTCAATGAAAAGTCTGGCGCAACAAATGCAACCTGACTTGGAAAAATCTACTGATTTATTTATGGAACAGTTTGGGAAGTTGGGTAAAAAGGTTAACAACTTAGAAACTAAAGTGGATTAAGTTGGGCTGGGGGGGGGGAACAGTGAGTAACTGGGCCATCTGAAAGAGGAACAGAAAGCCATTATGGGGACTGTGGGAGGCCTCCAAGAAAGCCAAAATGATTTGGAAGACAACAGAAGGATTTGGACTCCTTGGCATGTTTTGAATAAACATCCACAAATTTATTAGTAAAACATATGATAGATAAGGTGGTGATATGTACGATTTTATAACATGCAGATAATAGTATGTATAATCAAATCAGAGAGGGGAGCTGAGGGAAGTCTTTGGAGGGTGAGAGAGGGAGGGAGGGAATAAAGGGGGAAGTAATTGCTTACATTGTCTGATAATTTGTTTTGTTTACATTTAATAAAAATATTTATATATAAAATATGATGCCACTTTCAGTATTGAATAGGTTACAGAAGGCAATTTTTGGAGGCAGACATTGTACAGAAAATGTAAAGGATGGAACTTCCTATGCCCTTGGTTATCTACCTAAATGCTGTGGTGCATATGAAAAATGTTTCTACAGTGTGTGCATTATTAGCAAACATTGCATATCCTTTTGACTTAATTACCGGGCCTGGCTTCAGGCAAATTAAGGGGGTTCAGTCCCCAACCTCCACAGATCTGTGTCCCTTTTTGCTGCTTTTGTTATAGGGTTGATAAGGATGGAATTCTAAACCACAAAGTCAGTGTGGATAAAGTTGCTTGATGTCCCAGAATCCACCATAGTGGCTACATGGAAATACCTGCCAATTTGAAGATGGAGTTTTATTGAGACACTTCTTGTGCTTTCACTTCTTAATCACAAATCACATTGCAGCAGGGAAGTTTGACTTCCTAGCGTCTAAACTATTGGTTGGTTGTGCAAGCAGACACAAGCAAAATGTTCTCAGGCTTTAGTAGACAAAGTCCCTGCTAGTGTCACTGGTTCTTTTCTTCCGAGGTGAGTCAGGGCTTACTCCCCTTAACTGGATGAGTTCTGCTTCAGCTTTCAGGAGTTGTGGAGTAACTATTGCCTAAAGAATAGCCTGTGGATGAAGTCAAGCTTGCCCCTGGAAGCAACTGGACCAGCACCATTAGGAACTTTTAATATGAAGGTTTAGGTTGATAAAACTTGGGGGAGAATGTGTGTGGCTTTTTAACATGGAGCAACTTATCCAGAATGTCAACCCTTAAGCCCTGAAGGTTTGGCACGCTCCAGTCTTAACCCTGAGATGAGAAGGTGGAAGATGCTTACAATACGTGCATCAACATTTGACAATAACTACCAGGAGTTTCTTTTTTTCTATAAAGATTAAAACCATGCTTCAGTTCACTTACAAATTCCACATAACTATTCCAAAGAAGAAAATGGTGTACACAGCACATCTTGACCCATTCACTGAGGAGACCCTTGAGCTGCAGTTTCATATGGATCTAACATTGAGTTAGGAAGTTAAGAGGCCATCCTGGGTCTCTATCAAACATGTCTTGCATGTTTACAGGCCAGTTCCTTTCACTTGATTTCCAGATGCATTTGGGTAGTTGTATGTCAATATAGGGAACGGAAGGGCAAGCTTTTGTAGGAGGCATGACAGGCTGTTTATTTTAAGTATTGTTTCATAGAAACTCTGTACTGGATTCTTACTCCACAGCCACTGTTGAGCCACTGGGTTGGATAACAAGCGGCTGGAATAATAATTTTATTATTTGCACCCCACCCATCTGACTCAGTTGCCCCAGCCACTCTGAATGGTTTTTCTTCCTTTTTAAATTGAGAATAGTAGTAGACTTACGCAAATGTTTTAAACGGCCTGCTCCAGGTATGTTTTTCTTTCTATTTAGAAATCAACGAGTGTACAGTGAACCCAGATATTTGTGGAGCAGGACATTGTGTTAATTTGCCTGTGGGATACACCTGTTTCTGCAATGATGGATACAAGCTTAATGATCAACAAACAAAATGTTCTGGTATGGGAATTTTTCTTTGCCTTTGCTAAACTGATCAGTGGGTGAAGGATTTGAAGAAATGTAACCTGTCATTTGTAGGAAGCAACTATGGTAAATAAGAATGGCTTCTTCTCTTCTTGGCTCTTAATCTTGGTCAAAATACATTTTTTAAAAGATCTCCCTTGTTCTCATAGAACTTTGCAGCTCTTCTGTACCAGGTATGAGGAAACGGGGCCCTTCAGATGTTGTTGGACTACAGCTGCCATCATCCCTGACAATTGGCCACACTGACTGGAGCTGATGGGAGTCCAAAAACATAGAATCATATAATTGTAGAGTTGGAAGGGACCCCAAGGGTCATTTAGTCCAACCCCCTGCAATGCAGGGATCTTCACTGAAGTATATGTGACAGGTGCCATCTGACCACTGCTTAAAAACCTGCAAGGAAAAAGAGTCAGCGAGTGCACACTTCCTGAGGGAGACCATTCCACTGTTGAACAGATCTTACTGTCAGAAAGTTCTTCTTTCTTACAGTAATCTCCTTTCTTGTAACTTGAAGCTATTGATTTGGGCCCAAGCCTCTAAAGCAGGAGAAAACAAGCTTGCTTTCTCTTCTATGTGACAGCCCTTGAGATATTTGAAGATGGCTCTTCTCACTGTCAAAGCTAAACATAGCCAACTCCTTCAACTGTCCCTCATGCGGCTTGTTTTCCAGGCCCTTGATAACCTTAGTCTCCTTCTTCTGCATATGCCCCAACTTGTCAATATCCTTATTAAATTGTGGCACCCCAAACTGGACACTGTATTCCAGATGTCGTCTGAGCAAGGCAGCATAGAGTGATACTATTACTTGCCTTGATCAGGACAGTATACTTCTGTTGATGCAGCCTAGAAACCACATGGTCCCCATCCCTGAACTGTACACTCCCTACATGTATCTTGGGACACAACCTGTTCTATATTATCCTGCATGTACAAAGGATGGCGCTTGTAAATTAGGAAAACTGAGGTGCTTCAAGGAGTCTTTATATTTTACCTCCTCCTAGACTGTGCTTTGGAATCCTAACAGGAGTGCAAGGAATTTTATGATAAGTATTGCAAGCAAATGAATGTCTGCTAGGCTTCTTTTTACTGCCCCATTTTATAACTGTGTAAAGAGAAGGAGTACCCTTCACTAGCCCTGGTTCTGAGAGGTTCCAGAATCTGCTGGCATATAGTATTTGACTCCCATATACATAAAGTTCTTTCTGAAAGAACACTTACTTGTAAGTATAGTTCCTTCCTTCAAGGAAAAGTAATACTCTGAAAGCTGGTATAAAGTAATACTCTGAAATTTTAAGCCAATAAGTCTGCTTTTTGAATCAGAATTTTATACCAAATCTTTATTGTTCACCTCCGTGGAAACAAATCTGTCTGTACTAATAGAGTCTGTCTTTCATTTTAGTGTCTTGTGTACATTGGGCGAAGTGAAGTGATGGTCATGACAGAGTACAATCTTTGTTTTTTATTTCTTTAACAGATATTAATGAATGTACTCAGGCTCCCCATCTCTGCTCCCTTGGGCGTTGTGAAAATACAGAAGGAAGCTTCCTATGCATTTGCCAGGCAGGGTTCATGGCCAGTGAACAAGGAACAGACTGTGTTGGTAACTACTGTGCTTTATGAAACGAGCTCTTAATACTTGGGGCTAATAGCTAAGAGTTGGAGTTTGAAATCTGTTGAGGTCATTGGAAAACTACTTACATTGATTTACACAAGCACTGGACTGGGTGCTTAATGCTTAGGTTGCTCTTTTTGTTCATAGAGTATTTCTTAATAAAGATTGACCACCATTACAGAGGGCAAGTCATTTACTCATTCTGTCTTCCTAAATATTTATCTGTGCAGTTTTACTTCCTTGAAAATATAATGTTGCTGTAAGAGCTGAAGTCATAAAATATGTTTGGAGGATAGGTTTTTTTCTCTCTCTCTCCCATGTATGAGAATAGATTTCACATAGATCGTTAGCAACCCAAACATCTCTGTAATTGGTTCCTCTCAAATGTGAATACCATTTCTAAGTGACACTAAAGAAGTTCTTTCAAATGTTAACATAGGACCATTTTGAACATTCATGGTATTGTTTGTGTGATTTGCTGTGACTGTTCCTGGAGATACACTTACATGGAGAACTTTTGTCAGGTTTGTATCCACAGATTAAATGGGTAGCAGTCTGTGGCTGCTGTTCAGGAACTCAGTGTACAGGCCTACTGTAAGGCCTACTGCTTTTCAAACCATGGCAACCAGCATCAGAGTTTAGTTTATATTATGGCTGATGGTTGGGGGGTGATGGGATTTGTAGTCCAGCAACATCTGGAGGCTCCCATGTTGCCTATCCTGCTGTAGACAGTACTGAGCTGGTACAAGGCGGCTTCCTATGTCCCATAGAGCATTCTTAGAGGTATTGTAGCAAGGCACCCAAATAGAAAGTCTCTGCTGGAAGGTGGCTGGACAAATGGCCCTCTTACATGATCAGGGCCATGACTGAAGCACAGTAAATGTTAGTAAGCAAATAAACTCATGGATCTTGGTCCTAGTAACACCTGCAATTACTAAAGCAAGAATATTGACCTTACAGGTTGTAGTTGTTGCAACTAAGATCCGTGAGCTCCCCAGCTAATAGGCTGTTTATGCAAGTAAGCAGCCAGTCTTGTGAGTGATAAAATTAACAATTTACATGGCCCTACGAATAAGAATTCTGGGCAGATTCAGCTAACTCTAACAGAAACTTGTGCAAGGATTCCACTAGTGCAACAGGACTTTCTGGAGAGTTGGGAGCACCCTTAGAATAGTGTGCAAGGGGAAGAGAAAGGAGAAGATTGCAGCTGGCAACTAGGAATGCTTGCACTGATTGAGCAATCATATTGGAATGATGTTGACTTTCATCCTCTGTAAATGTGTGTATTCTTAAAAATAAAAGGAAGACTAGTGTATTTATAGTACATATTTAACTTTTGTATTCATTTTGGTTTCTAGATGTTGATGAATGTTCTGGATCTCACACCTGTGGGGAAGGACGCTGTATAAATACCATTGGCTCATACATATGTGCTTGTGACACTGGATTCCGTATGAACAGGAGAGGCCAGTGTGAAGGTAGGTTGGCACTCTGAAATGTTGGAATAATCATCCACAGACATTATTAGTGGTTTCCTTAATTCCTTTGGAAAAGCCATCCGAGGAAGTTGTGCCATAGAGAGCAATGTTTATGAATTTGAGGACACTAACATGGTAGTCTCAGGACGGATGATGCGAGAATGCATAGCCTACCCTATCCTTCCATTGCGCTCTACTGTCTCTCTTCATCTTTACAGATAAATTGTGTTTCCAAGGGTTTCTTCACAGCAAAAGTACAAAACGTGAATGAATGCCAGGCATGCATCCGTAAACACCTGTGTACATGTGTCAAGACTTTAAAGCTATAGATATATCATGGGAATTTCTTCCCGTTGGATATTTCTATTCCCTTCATTGGTGCCTATTCATCACCAGCTGTTCGTTCTGCCTAGACATCAGAGGTTAAAGAGATGGTTGTGCTATCACTTTATGGTTATGTTCTGTGCTGCTGCTGCTTGTTAGTCACAATGTTGTTGTTCAGGATAAATGTTATTTGGTATAGTTATTGACATTTTATTCTCTGTCTTATTATAAATTGTTCACCACCCTGGGAATTCCTGTTGAAGGTTGGTGGTCTTGTTGTCATGATCACTTAGTAATAATAATTCACAGTTCACATATTTGCTTCAGGAACAACTGTGGTAAATATATCTGCAGCGTAAAATGTGGAGCTGCTTTTTCTTAATAGTGGGTATTTACAGACAAGGGTCTGCTAGTATCAGATTGCCTGCTAGTGTCTCCTCACTGACACTCCTGTGATTAATAAACCAGATGGGGACAGTGCTGGTTCCCATACTGTGTGCCACTGTTCCAAATGACCTAGCAAAATCAGCATGGACAGCAAACCAACACTGTTGCTAAACTTTAGCAATAGAAGGTTCCCTCCTGAAACAATGGGGGGGGGAGCGTAAGAGCTTCAATTTTAAAAATGGAAATTGTTAAAGTTGGAAACCTCACTATCTACTTTATCTGTAAATTTGTTCTGTTGAAATTATTTATAAAATTGCCATTGACAATAAAGTTCATCACTTCACTTGTTACAAAGGAATCCACTTGCGGTTTGGAATAAAATATTGGCAAAAATCCACCGTTTTATAGAACAAAACGTCCCAGCACGTCTAACTTACAGTGCATGTGGAGTTAGGTTTTGGCCTGAATATCCCCTTGAGTTAAAAAAGAAAAATCAACATAAATTCATTCATAAATTAAAATGATATTCAGTTACTCCTACTTAATCATCAGTGTCTTTGTACTCTGTTTTCATACCTGTCACCTTCGATCAGAATATGCCTTTTTTAAGCTAGCATATTCTTCTGCAGTCTCTCAGCTTCAGCTTTTGCTAATATAAGAATTACTGGGTTTATGTTCATTTTTTAAAAAATGAAAGATCGCTTTAGATCTAGATTTCGCAATTTGGTGCTCATAAGTGTCAAGGGTGTGAAAATTATGTATATTTTTCGCAACAGAATTTGCAGTGAAAGGAAGAAAGGAGCAGAGTCCTGAATAAATGGGATCAAAAAGGCCATGGCTTGATTGAAAGACAACATCAATAAAACAATTGAGAATAATAATCCATCAATACGATCAGAGTGGAGCTGGTTTCCTACAAGAATCTTGGGGAGAGTGGCTGGATTTGCCAGCTGTAATGTCCCCTTGGTACCACTGAAGTCAAGTCTATGCCTGATGGGTAACAAACCATTCTCCTTGTGAGAAGAGGCCGATGGGAAGTGGTCACCCATATTAGACACCTTTAGTTTTGCTGGGTTAGCCTACAATCCTGGGAAACAGCTCCACTCTCAAGAGCTGATCCACCCTCCTTCCTACCTCCCTTTCACAACTATGTGAGACCTTGGGCAAATGGAGGCTGAAGTGTCACCTGCAGAAAGGCAGACTGTCCTGTCTTCCCCTTGGGCCCTGTCTCCCTCTTCCCTCAGTTCGCATTATTTGGAGTTTGTTCTATCTCTTGCAAGCATAACAGGTTATGAGGCTGTAAGCCCAAAGTCTTCAGGCAGTGTCTAGACTCTAGGGCTCTAACTTTATGTTGTATGCAAATATATGTCATGTGTCCCATTTTGTCCCAAATGATCCTCACATTAAGTGGAGATGAGGAAGAGAGAATGAAATTGTTGATTGAGTCTTCCTCTGCAAGTAGGAAATCTGTATTCACCTGTCAAGATACCACTATTTGATATAGTGGAAGAAAAGGAAAGGAATGTTTCATACTTCCTTTATGTTCATTACTACAGCAAACTATGTGCATAGTTTAGATTACAAGAAACTGTGTAAGATAGCTGCAGGGGACCATTCATAAATTTAGATTTGTATGTATTTTTATATAGCTTATTCCTGACACATGTTTTACTTTTCACATTGATAATTTATTATACATCTATGTTTTTGTTGGCTTTATTTAAAAAAATAAAATCTGCATACCAGGGATCTTTCAAAACCCAAAAATTGTCATATCCTTATGCTTATATAATATTAAATTTGCTTATATAAATATTTGCTTATATTATAAATATAAATTTGCTCATATTATGAATATAAATTTGCTTATATAAATATTAAATTTGTTGTGATAAGGTGGTTTTAAATGTTTCAATTTTAGCTTCAAAATGAAACCCATTTACCCAATGGAACATGTTTCCAAATAAATAACCTTAGGATCTTTGCCTACGTTAGCAAGGTAATTTAAAAATATGTCTAATCATTAGTTGAAATATATCAGGTGTTTGTTTATTTCCCAATTTTTTTACCCCTTTCCAAGGAGTTCATAGCAGTGTTTTTAATTTCACAACAGCCCTGTAAGGTAGCTTTCCAAACTTTTCATGTTGGTGACACGCTTTTTAGACATGCATCATTTTGTGACACAGTAAGTCATTTTGCCAGCAAACCAGAGGTTAACCTAGCCCCTTTCCAGCGCCGGGAGGAGACCAGGGAGTGTTCGCGCGACACACCTACACACTGCAGCTGAGAAATTAATGTGTCATGACACACAGTTTGGAAAGCTGTTCTGTAAGGTATGTTAGGCTAAGAGACAGGGACTTGCCTAAGACCACCTAGTAAGCATCATAGGTGAATAGAGCTGTAACCTTGGGTATCATTTAACCAAGCACAGCATTCTAGCACATAGTGTACTTCAATGGTTCTGTTCAGATCTGCATCTTCAGGACAATAGCACCCAATGCTCAAAACATACCACCCCAAATTCTATTAAAGCATTAAGATTCCTTTGCTCTTTATGGATTATTAAAATCTTAAACTTCATTTGTTTTCTTTTTAAAGATATTGATGAATGCACAATTCCACACACATGTTCAGATGCAGAGTGCATTAACAGTCCTGGTTCTTACCAATGTGTCCCTTGCAGAGATGGATTCAGAGGCTGGAACGGGAAATGCTATGGTAAATGCCTTGTTGAAAATGTTTTCTATTGCAAATATTGTTGCAGTTATTCGAGGCTTTTTCAGTGTCATGTCTTGGGCAAGAATGTTAACTTCCCTTGGCAACTGTGATATGTAGACTTAGTATTTGATAGATAAAGAATAATTAGACTGACTGTGACTCACATCACGACTAGATTTCACTGGAAGTATATGGATGTTGCTAAAACCAGCAGCCCAGTATCTTCTCCTCTCTCATGGTAATGAAATTACCTGCCACAACAAGACATTTTATTTATTTATTTATTAAATTTCTCTCCTGTCCTTCCTTCCAAACGAGCCCAGAGCAGCAAAAATCAAAGTGTTAAAACCATACAATTTAAAATGAAATGAAAAAAAAAATATTTAAAACAATCTAAAAACATTTAGAACAATTGTGTGCACTCACATTTGCTAATTTCAAGCTCGCCAGGAGCAGTACCTCTCAGGAATCAAATTCCTTGTTAAACAGGAATGTTTTTAAAATTTATCCCAAAAGTCAGTTATGAGAGGGAGAGATGCACCTCACCAGGGAGGGCATTTCACAAACAGAGATCCATCTTTGAGAAGGCCCTGTCACGGGTCAACATGTGATACGATGCTGCCATGTTCTGAGTTTCCCTGCTCAACTTCCTTGGTGTGCAGTTTCAGCAACCAGGCATTCATCTTGCTTCACTTTACAGAAGAGAGGAGGTAACCTGGGACTCTGAAAACATCTAGCTTTGGCATCATTCAAGAGTAAACTGAATGCAGAGAGTAATTCCTTTGTATGTGAGGAAAGCACATTCAAGCCCTCTATTCCTTTCTACACTTCATATTTCACTTCAGGCTCTGCAAAGCTCAACCTTAAGCTCATACACAGTGAAATACACATCAGAGTAAAAGAACAGTGGTATTTTCTAAGGGCTTGGCCATGCTCTTTCAGTCCACTCACACAACTGAAAATGAGGTAGTTGTCAAAATTCACTTTATTTTAAATTGAAAAAATGTTCAGCTTACTTTCATCTATTTTGCCTACAATGTGTATCATTGAATAGACCAGCCCATGCATTTCTGAAGTTAACTTTTCTGAAAAAAATCCAACTACAAGAAATTATATTTTCCTGTGTTGTCTGGAATCCTGGTGCATGGCTTTTCAGTGTCTAGGTTAGGAGGCTTTTTTTGTCATTGCTTACATTGGCTCTGGCTCTTGGCATCTTATCCTGTGCTGTCTGCTTTCAATGTTCAAAGCAAAAGGGACACTTTAAAATGACAGGCAGAGCAGATAGGTATGTCTTGATTCAGTCTTATTGTGTTAATGCTTGGCTGGCAAATTCTGAGAGGCTTACTCAGCATTTCCTATGACTTTAAGCAGACAGACTTCCATTATCTGTCTGCCCTCCCACATATCTACTTACTTTCCTCCTTTATAAACCTTTTCTTCTTTTCTTCTTCTCTAAAAGCCTTCTTTTTGTAGATAAAAACTTAAATGTCTGGGATAGTAGATGGTAAAACCCCAGAAACTAGTTGGGTCTTGCACACATGGGGATTTTATACCCAGTGCAACTTAATGGTCTTCCTGCTAGTCTTCACTTTAATCTTGGAAACTCCTGTGGCTGATCTGCACATTATGTCTGTGATGCAGAGGTTCCCTAGAATGGCCTCCATATGGTGTTTTCTCTGCGCCAGCCCCATAATGTGTACCACTGTTCTCCATGTGATTCTGATGCGTTTCTTGGAGGGTTTTCTTGCAAGCCATGATTAGGAACATGAAGCGAGAGAAGACACCGTTTTAATCAGTCTTAACAGGGATAGACATAATGGCTGCATTAGGATGATCAAATGAGTGCCACAGAGAGGAACAAACCTTGAGCCCAGGTACAGACAACACACTAAGCTAGAGGTGTACGAACATGACTTGAATACATACCATATTTTTCCATGTATAACATGACCCCATGTATAAGACGACCCCTATTTTGGGGAGCCCTCAACAATTGTTGAGCTTCTTTTGTAAGTTCGCTGAGCTGTTGAGCAGCTTTTCGATGATCCCCCACTCTGGCTGACGGAACTAGTGCCGCAATACACCGCATACTGGCACTCACCAAATACTCTTCCTAAGCCGGGAAGAGCGGGTAAGCAGCTTCCTCTCTGTCAGAGGTTGTTGCGACTACTCCAGAGTAACGACTTTCCACATGCATAGCTGCCAAGTTCTCCCCTTTTTAAAGGGAAATTCCCTTATGCTGAATAGGCTTCCTCGCGAGAAAAGGGAAAACTTGGCAGCTATGCACATGCTTGTCTTTTAACAGTCTTTATTGGTGCACTCTATTTACAGTGTAACAAGGTGTTGGAAACATGTCTGCTTATTCAGATCCAGAATCCGGCACTGCCCCCCTTCGCGACTTCTCCCAACATAATAGCCTCAGGACAGTGAATCTCCTCCCCTTTCTCCTCCTCCGTAATTCCGGAACTGGGGGGAAAAGGTCTACGCTCCGTGCTTTCCCTTTCCCCCCTTTCCGCCTCTCTCTCTTCCCTCCTGTGGAGCCGGGGCTCTCCCATGCTGCCAGAGACCTGGAACTCTCCCTCCGCTTCCTGACTTGCCTCTTCAGAGCCCGCGCTTCCATCGCTGCTTGGGGAGGAGCTACTCCTGATGCAAGGGGGAGGTTCTCTATACTCTCTTCCCCTTACACTCTCCTACATTTCCCTGCAGCACCAGCCCTCGCTTACTTAGCATATTAACCCATGTAGCTGTCTGTGGACAAATGCCGGCTCCCTCAGAATAAAGTTGTCTTGTTTCCGTCACTCACTGTTTAGCACATGCTGTTGGTATTTTGCTCTTTATGTCCAAGTTGTATTAATAACTCTTGCCACCAAACCATAAATAAGCCCTTTTAAAAATTGCAGTGCTTTATTTCATTAAGTGCATATTTTATTTAGAAAATGACCTATCTCTTTGTGTTTCTGCTGAAACATAACTCTTAAGTGAATGTCCATGTGAAAAGAATAATAATAATAATAAATGATGAGTTCCAGTGGTTTTTCAGATTCATAGTAGAAAGCAGATTAGGGCTTCAATTCCAAACCCACTTACCTGGGAGTAAGTCCCATTGAATTCTACACACACATACCTCTATTCTCCATCCAGACATTATCACACTTTAAGGACAGATTATAACAGGGGGGAATTCCTGATATGAGAAGCAGGGCTAGTGAGAGTTGTGGCCTGGGGAGAGACTAGAAGGTTGCTTTTGGTCCCCAGTCTGGAGGTTCCCCACCCCTGGAATCAGTGGCATAGCATGGGGAGGGCACAAAATTTGCCCTGGGTGCAAAATTATGGGGGATGCAAAATTTCAACTGGTGCTGTCTCAATACAGCTGTGTGCTTCTGTCACTGGGCTCTGTTGCAAATGGCTTCTCCGTGTGAACCAGGAAGTGGCCTGTCCAGATGACGGAATGATTCTTCTTTTCTTAACTCTGAGGTTGCAATCTCCTGGGTGATGGGGATGCTGTTAGGCAGCTCAATGCAGATGTGTACTCTGTCCACTTCCCACCCCTCTGCGTCGCCCTGGGTGCCGGCAACCCATGCTACACCACTGCCTGGAATAAAAACTCCCATTTGTGGAACTGAGAACTTTTTGTATGCAACTTGCTGGTGTGGAGTAGGAGGTAAACTAGACTGGAGCCCTAGTGAAGGCAAAGGGTCAAAAACCCCTAACAGGACATTAGGGTCTGGACTGGCAATTTGAACATAGGGCATGGATACGGCGCTAACATGTCATCTAGTTTGGCCGTTACTGAGAAAACCATTAAAGAAAGTTAATAAAAGCTTGTTGGCCAATTCTTCTGAAACACCTCAAGCATCCTTAATTAATATTGTAAGCGACAGCGTCTTGTCTAAATCCAACCTTTGTTATTCACAGATATAAATGAATGTCAGTATAGCAGCCTCTGCACAAATGGCCAGTGTGAAAACTTGGAAGGCTCTTTCAGATGTCTTTGTAGCCAAGGTTATCAACTGTCCCCTGCTGGAGATCAGTGTGAAGGTAGGAATTTGATTAATACCTTTGTAATTTAAATATAACATGCCTAATGTTTGCCAAGAGAGGTGAAATAGTCTTATTCATCATGGGCATTCAAAGCACAGGAGTTGTATTCCTCACCCAGTGTGTTGGTGGAATCTTTTTCATACCACTTCAGAAAAGTAAACATAAAGGTAGGGCTAGAGTTACTTGAACACCTGTGCATTATCCTTCCTGGTGTTCTGAAATCTTGAGAGAAATGCATAAGATCAGATGCCATGAGAGAGTCTTTTCGTTTGCTGTTTTAAAAGCACAAGAGGCAAAAAGATTAACCCTTCCCTCTGTAAGTATTTGAAGGAGCCCTAAAGAGGGCTATAAAATATGAAAGGAGAGTGGAGAGTCTTCACAGGGCAGAGTGAAAACTGGTGAAATGTAACCACTTTGTGATGAGCATTGGCACAATCGGGGGGGGGGATGTTAACAAAGGAGACAGAACCATGGGCTGCTTTTGAAAATTAATCTCAAATGAGATGATGATGATCATGATCATGATGATGATTTTGTTATTTATACCCCAGCCATCTGGCTTGGTTGCACCAGCCACTCTGTGATATCAAATGCCCCAATTTTAGCCTGTTGTCTCATTTCGTACTCCTGACTTGTAGTAATTGAAAATTAGTTTTAAAGACACTGATATTACCCAATGAGAATCTAGCCCTTGGAAAATTTAGTTGTCAAGCAAAGGCTGCCTGAGACTAATTTGAAGTGGCACTCGAAATATAAGTTTCCAAATTCTTATCATGGACTGTGCTGGATGAATAGTTCACTATGAACTTACACCAGACTGTTCTGCTTGTTGATTCAGCAGCACCATCCTACAGCAGCATGTGCTTTTCTGGTTGTAAATTTGCAGTGCATTTTGCTGTTGAAATCTAGATGTTGGCATGGGCTGACTATCCTTAAATTGTGAGAATGGGAAAGAACATTGCAAGCTTTGAATGAAGAGCAACTGGATACCATTGGAGCCGGTTTGGATAAAAAACCCACAAAGCCTTTCTGCTTCATTGAAACTGCTAGCTCCATCAGACCATTTGTCCCACCAGGAACTTGGCATTGCTAAGAAATATGCAATTGAAACCAGAGAAGACAATTTACCCTGAAGAGCAGTAGTATTATAGAATTTGCTGATAATACACACTAAATGGTTCAGTCTTAATTTTGACCCAATAAGCTCGTTCTTCATGGATTCTGAAAATGCAAGAGCTTGAATGTATTTTAAACCATTCTTAAATAACTTTGCGGGGCAGAGTATGTATTTTCTGAAGTTAAACACACTTAAAATTTGCAGATGTAGATGAATGTGAGCAGCAGCAGCTTTGCACAAATGGTCAATGCAGAAACATCGCTGGATCATACAGATGCATTTGTGGCCAAGGCTACAAGCTGTCACCTACAAAAGACCATTGTGAAGGTAAGTTCCATTGTCTACAGGAGGAATTCAGTCAAAGGGTTTCTTTTTTCAATCAAGAGAAATCAGCAAGGGGCTATAAAAATTTTAATTATTCAGAGTAATATTAATTTGTAATATCTACTTCTGAGGCTTTTGAAGGCTGCCAAATTGCAGACAAATAGGTGTAGGTTTTTATATGCAAGGAATTTTAAATATGTCATATTTTGGCAGGATAGGATAAAACCTTTATTTATTTACTATATTTATATATTGCGTTTCCCCACCACAGTGGTCACAAAGCAGTTTCCAGATAACTAAAACAATGCCAGCACCATACCTTAGCCTCTGCCAGCAGTAGATATTTCAGTGACATATTATTCTGCTGTTGTTAGCATAATCTCTTCTGAAGTGGTTTAATTGCTGCTTGTATTTATTTCAGATATTGATGAATGCCAAGAAGACAGTGATGTTTGCCGTGGAGGGAACTGCATTAATACCAAAGGTTCTTATGAGTGCACTTGCCCAGATGGCTTCCAGCTGCTTCCCTCCAGGGGTTGTCAAGGTATTATATCATCATCATCATTATCATTATCATTATTACATTTATACAACACCTTTATCTTCCAAGGAGCTCAAGGTGTGGTGTGCAAGGGTATCCTTCTGCCCATTTCATCCTCACAACAACCCTGTGAGATAGGTTATGCTAAGAGATAGTGACTGGCCCAAGATGACCCAGTGTGATTCCTGGCTGAGTGGGGATTCGAACCCTGGCTTCCCAGGTCATAGTCCAGCACTGTAACCATTATACCACACAGCTTGGCTATAGGAATATTAGAAGGATAAGAAGTACACTGTTGTACCTTATCATATCTGCATTTGGGGAAAGCCCATAAAGCATGTGTTCTTACTTGCCAGCCACCTGATCTTTCTTTAAGTCAAGAGCTGAAAACCATAAAAATAGCATGGCCATAAAGTTCCTACAGTCTACTCTCCTACCTTGGCTACCAAGGTAGGCATATCGATTCTCATTAATGGTATGGGATGTAAGGTGGGCAGTAACGAGCTTTCTGTATTCAGGTGGGAGACTTTTATCCCCCATTCAGATAAATTTTCGCCTTTGGGGTACAGGCCAGCCTTTAATTCAGGTTAGAGTTCTCTTGTCCACTAGCACAACTTGCTTTTTTAGAGTTCCTTATAAATATATATGTAGCCTTCTAATAAAATGATGCTTTTTTGGTTGCTGTTTCTCTGCCCCCTGCAGATATCAATGAATGTGCAGCATCCAATCTCTGTTTACCTCATGGGCAATGCCTCAATACATTGGGCTCTTTCCAGTGCGTTTGTGAGCAGGGTTTTACTATTTCTAGAGATGGCCAAACATGTGAAGGTAAGATGGGCTAAATGAAAGAAAGAGGAATTTAAGTCTGATGCAGTAAGGGGTGATGATAATTAGGAACAAACATAGGGCATCTGTCCATCATGTACACTGACTGGCAGTGGCTCTCCAAGGTTTCAGATAGGTATCTTTCCTAGAGATGCTGGGATTTTAACTTGAGCTCTACCACTGAGCTATATAAGGTAAAGGTAAAGGGATCCCTGACCATTAGGTCCAGTCGTGACCGACTCTGGGGTTGCGGCGCTCATCTCGCGTTATTGGCCGAGGGAGCTGGCGTACAGCTTCCAGGACATGTGGCCAGCATGACAAAGCCGCTTCTGGCGAACCACAGCAGCACACGGAAACGCCGTTTACCTTCCCGCTGTAGGGGTACCTATTTATCTACTTGCACTTTGACGTGCTTTCGAACTGCTAGGTTGGCAGGAGCTGGGACTGAGCAATGGGAGCTCACCCCATCGCGGGGATTCGAACTGCCGACCTTCTGATAGGCAAGCCCTAGCCTCTGTGGTTTAACCCACAGCGCCACCCACTGAGCTATGGCCCTTCCTATTGACTGAATGTGGTTGACAACACTTAAAAGTATAATCAAATAAATAGTGCTTTTGCTCCCATTTTGATTAACTGCAGTTTATTATTACATCCAAACTCTAAACTGTGGTTAATCTTAACTATGGCTAGTGAAAGAAGGCTCATAAACTGTATGATCTGAAGTTGGATTGCTTCAGACAAACCATAGTGAAGATTAGCCACAATCTGCTAGGTTCAGACTAAACAAAAAAAGGAGTGGGGCGGTGTACATGAGCCCCAGACTCATTCCTGTCGCAATAAACCACAGTTTGTCATGGTGTCCAGACTAGAACTAAGACTCAGTAATATTGACTGTTTCATTCCGGGATTTGTCATGGGCTTTTAATATACAATTCAGACCTTTAAATTTCTGCTATTTTATCTGGTGACAATAGTTTGTTCCATGCTGGCTTTCCATGTGAGAAGTTGGGCAGCTTTTGGTATTGACTAAAGTAATGTTCCTACATTTTATGCATTTGTCCAGTGCCATATAATTCAGTACAAGTAAATCTGCATTATGCTTTTATGGGTTATGGCTTAAAAAAAAGAACTATCTGGAATGTAGCTGTGAGTGAGAGGACAGAAGGGGAGTAAAAAAAAATAGTTCATGATCTTTTTTGGCTTAAGCCCCACTTATATATGCAGGATATCTGACCATTCCTAAATGACCCACAATATTTTTTCTGTGTAAAATATTCTTGTTTGAGAATCAAGCAATAATAAGCAAAGTATCCAATGTGCATATAATCACAGTTATACATGTGTGACACAAAGGTAAAAAATGATTTAGCTTTAAATAATAAAACAGAAATTTTAGGATCTTTACACCTGCAATTCATTTTAAATACAAAAAGGTATATACACTTTGATTGATTGATTTTTTTAAAAAATGAGAGCTGGACTTAAGGAAAGTAACCCATCCCAGTTATCAAACCCAGAAATATTTTTCACTTTCTCCGCAAGGGTCCTTACAGAATTCCTTAATCTACAGTGTTGACAGAAGTGACTCTTTCAGAATCCCAGTCAGGACAATAATTTGGATTGATGAACATCTGCACAACGTAATTCTTTGAGTTTTCTCAGAAGGAGAAGAATGAGGTCATTCTAGTGCAATTCTGTCTTCCTTTCACTGTCCGTAGCCATGTCAGCACCACCTCCTTGTCAACAGTATTAAAGTTAGGGGATCTATGGGAAAGAATAAACAAAGACAGACTTGAAGAACAAGGCAAAAAGTATGGTTCCTATTCTAACAATAGAGGCATAGATTCATTATGACCTTTTAATTTCCTGTATTAGACAATGCATGGAAATTCCTGTACCTTCATCTAGAACATACGATAGTGTGAAGAAGGATTCATTTTTATGTGCATAAGTCTAATCTTGTCTGAAGCACTTCATAGAAGAATGTTACAATATTCTTTTTCAAACTTATGCATTGTTTAAATCTCATTGCTAAAATGGATCTTACGCAGAACAACTTAATATTTCATTTGCCCCCACATTCCATAGAAACTGAGGAACGTGTTATTTTGTTGTGAGTACATTTTTCTGTGGTGCTCTATGTTATTTTTGTTTCCTGTTTTTTGTTTCCCATGGATGTAAGAATACGTAATTGTGAACTGTATTTTTGCTCAGTAGCATTAGACAGACAATATAAATTATTAACTGAGGAACTTCTTGCTTTTCCAATAGTATTTGTCATGGCATCTTGACCTATTAAACAAATGTGGATAAAATATTGCAGCAAAAATACATGCTGACTTCCAAAGAAATGAGTGTGAGTGTGGAAATAAGTAACTGGCTCCCTGAATCATACGTTACTCAGCTATTCATCTCACTTTTTAAACTTTCAGTATGAAATATATTCTAAAGTATAATGGTGTTCATACACATAGAAATATATTCTAACAGTATAATGGTGTTCATACACATATCACCAGAGGATTTGGAACATGCTTTTTCAAGAGCTGTACCTCAGCACATACAGAAACCTTTTCAACCTTTTGCAAATAAGAGAATGCCAGTAATGGCCCTGTTATCATCTGATAAGATCTTGCAGATCCATCTGATTCCATGAGATGGTAAAAATCTGCATTGTAAGATGTTCCTCATTATATTTATTAATTAAATGTGATGGTCTTGTGTTGCTTAAGTACAACAGAGTCACAACTTATGTGGGGTTTATGTTCAGGGGATAGTGCATAAAGCCAAAATTGCATATAATCAAAACACATTGGGTGTAAAGGTGGGTGGAATTACCAAAGTTTTGTTTACCCCCGGACACCAGTCCCCTTTCCATCCCTTTTCATTTTTTATTTATTTTTGCCAAGCACATAAAGCTGATTTCACACAAGTGAAAAATGTGTGTAAGTTGTGGGTCTAACTATACCCACAATGGTGTAAATGTATGGCATGCTTTTGTCCATGTACATTATACTTTTGTTTTTGTGAAAACTGTTTATTTGCTTTTTATTAGCATCATGTAGTCAGTCTCTCTTAATCTCTGAACATGTAAGAAAAACAGCACCTAAATATTTTTCCCCAGCTATATGTCGTTCAGAATCTGTAATTAGTTCCACATGCCAGCGTGTGAAAGTTGGCCTTAGTCATTTTCCCACCTGATATTGATGTACTGCATTTTATTTTCAGATGTGGATGAATGCGCCAACAGCACTGTGTGTGGAACTCATGGGTTCTGCGACAATTCACCCGGGTCCTTCCGCTGCCTTTGTTATCAGGGTTATCAGTATCTACAGGATGGACAAGAGTGTGTGGGTGAGTTGTGAGATTTTCGTGAACAATGAGTTTTTAGGGGAAGCCTAGTGAATGCCCTATTATTTATATTACATGCCTACCCATTCAAATTGGAATAGGAAATGCTGCTAAATCTGAACTGTAACCAAAGGCAAGCCAATTATTTCTCCTTCTTAGAACCTTCTGTTTCTGAAAACATCAAGCTGTTCACAAATCTCAATGTAACATCTGTTTAGACTCTTAGTTAAATGACCAGAATTTTGCAAAGCCTACAGGAAATATAGACTGGCATGTGGTACAGCCACCTCCTTTAGCCAAAGTAGTTGAACAGATTTCAGTGTTCACTGTAGTCCCCACAAAATATATTTCTCATCATAAAAAAACCTTTGGTATTGTGATGAACTTGTCAGTGCTGGTTAATTTTGCTAATAAGTGATACATTTCCTAGTATGTTATTAAGTGGTGACTAGATTAATTTTATTTAAGTGTTTATATATCCCGGCCTGTCATAATGATAAGCCCTCTAAAAATGTTTGGATTTCACCTTCTTCCCTTTTTGCCAAAGGCCCTTGAAGGTGCTGAAAAAGTGTAAGTTGAATAGTTCAGTCTGGTGCGTGTCTGAATCTAAAACACAGTGTGCAACCCGTATTTCAAGAACATCCTGTTGTGCTTCTTGTCTTGATAGTTAACATCACTGCTTGTGGCAGAATTTGAAATGGCCCTCATTGTGTGCCCAACCCACTAGAAGCAATATTTTGCCTCCTGAATATGGTCCTAGTATATGATTTCCACAAAGAAACACACATAAAATATTCCATAGCTCATCTGTTCACAGGTTATCTCATAAACAGTGTCATGCATTGCAACTATATGAAAATCCAGATTGTGCTCTATTCTATCTTGAATATAGACCCTGTAGGAATAATGTTATATCATCCCATGGGCACAAACCTTTATTGCAGGAAATTAGATACATGTGGAGAAGCACATGCATAAATAGATACACACAGTTACCTAAGAATTTTCAGGTAAGCCAGCAGGAAATTTCTCAGGGTTTAAAAGAAAATCTGCTTCCTCGGTATAATCTTTAAGCCAAATATAGCTACAATATCCTACCCAGTTCATTATTAGATTTGTTTAGCACATGACCTTATTGAGCACAGAAGCATAAGGAACTGCAGGAAGGTCTGGAATAAGTGAGGGTGAAGTGAGAAATTCCAGACCATATGTGTGCGCCACACAAGCAACCATTCTTGTGTGATGCAGCAAGTTTATGATTTGATTTGCAAGAGTCACAAGAAAACAGGGGAAGATGATACGGTGGCCCAACAATGAAAGGGAAATCTGCAGCTTGGGCGGCAGAATACATTAGTGTAAAGCTTTTCTAGCAGAAAAGTATTGGAACAGAGATTCACCGTACGTCCTGCTGAAATGATCCCTTTCCAAGATAATGTTTCGGGTATTCTCATATAATTTTCTGACTGAACAGAGGTGCATTCCTGAAGCTCAACCTTTTAAGTCAATGGTAGGAATGTTAACCACACTTTGAAGTGAGTAATTCTAGCGAGCTGTACTCAGCGCTATATAATCTGTCACAGCTTTTCTTGATATCTCCTTTTATATTTCAGCATATTCTGTGTATATTTTTCACACAGTAAACAAGATAAAATTCAAAGATGAAGTAAAAAATAATATAATATGAGGAGGTAGTGGATTTGATGCAAGTTTACAAACTTTATCATAATTTCCATCTCTGCAGCAGTGGTTGCTGAACAAGTATTACTATTATTTAGTATTTTTTTCATATCTTTTAATGGGAGTCTCATTTTTTTTAAAAAAAACCCATCTTAGACCCAAAAGCCAGGGATGACAAAAATGTATTTGACTGGCACTGAATAGCTGAAAATGTCAGTGCCAGGCAAGCCTCCTTGAGGAAATCATTCCACAATCTGGGGGCCACCACTGTAAAGGCCCATTTTCTCATTGCCACTGTCAGCACCTCTCTTGGAGGGGACACACAAAGAAGGGCTTCAGATAACAATTGTAGAGTCTGGGTAAGTTCATATGGGTGGAAGCAGTCCTTGATATATTGAGTTCTTTAGTGGAATAAGATCTTTATAGGTCAAAACTAGCACTTTGAATTTGCCCTGGGAACCAGTTGCAACTCGTGCAGTTGGGCCAGAAGCAGTGTTATACACTCAGGGCTGGTTTCAACTAACTCAGTGTGCTAGTGGAAGCCAATACACAGACTCTCACTAGTGCAATGGGTTTTTCCCGTGACTCCCCCAAATCTGCTCTGAAGTGTTGTAAGAACCCCAACAACAGCACATGAGGGGAAATCGTCCTATCTGGCAAGCAGAAATACTTGTGACAGAATTATTGTATTAGCATTCCATTCTGTGTCTGCCTGGTCCCAGTCAGCGATCTGGCTGCTGAGTTCTGACTACCGTAGTTGCACTTTATGAACCACCTTCAAATGCAGCCACAAATATAATGCATTATAGTTATCTAACCTAGAGGTTACCAGAGCATAGACAACTTAAGCTACAATATTTCCAGCATGTGGTGAATGCTTCTATTGTTGCACATTACTCCTACAGCTGTCGGCCTTTATTTTTCTTATAGGCTCTTGCTATATACATAGCCATCTATTTCAGTCAAATATAGAGCCATCTTTTCGGATATCTTCATTCTTTTTCTCCTGCAATTTAGCAGTACGTAAAAAGGGATTAGCTGTTGGTTAATTTAAAACATTCAAAAAGTACAAAAAAATCCACTCTTGAAATGGAATGGTCTGCTTGGTTATGATGAGGAGCAAGCCTATGGGTGTTATATGAAGCAAGTCGCAAAGAGATTCAGAACGTGGCCTTCCTAACAAGAATTGCAATGGAGACATATTGATGTGAACGTAAAGCTTATGCTACACTGTAAACTTAAATTAGTTTAGTCATCACTGGTTATCTTAAGAAAATGTGGGATTCCCTGTAACTTCACTTCTCGTGGTGGGGGAACCACCAGAGGGCCCCAGAGCTGGACCTCAGTGTCCGGGCTGTAGGATGGGGGTGAAGACAGTGGCCTCCATAGCCCTTAATGTGTTGTTGTTTTTTTAATTTGTAAATAGCAGCTGCAGGGCAGTCCAATAAAGACTGAGAATGTAGTAGGGGGGAAGCACACTGGAGTCCTGATAAAAATTGCTGTCCCTGAATCCAAGCTGCTATTTGTATCAGGAGAGAAGCTGCTGTTTATTGCCATTTTTGTCAGGAATTTCTTCCTTCTCCCCAAAGTTTATAGTTGCAGTAAAATTAAAATTAAAAACCCTGTAGGCCAAACTACGTGCTTAATGTAATTTGTAGTTTTGTCTCCACCTGGTGCTAAATTCTGTGCCTTTGGAGGAAAGCCTTTTTTTTTTTGGTCCAGGCTATAATGTAAATTGTTCCCTCCCCCCAATGAATTGTGTTGATTTTAGTGTTTTTATTGCTCTAGTCTGTTAAACTTTTCCTGCTATATCATATCATATTATATATGGGAGTCTCTTGGCCAAACAGAAAGGTGGAATACAAATGTTTTAAATACATAAATAGTCTCAAGCACGCAAACAAGCACACAAACTACAGTACTAGAATAGCAGCACACTCACGCACACCCTTTTAATGAAAGATAATGTTTGAATCTATACTGGGCTTCTTTTTACAGATGTGAATGAATGTGAAATGCTGAGTGGAGTATGCGGGGAAGCCCTCTGTGAAAATGTGGAAGGCTCCTTCCTATGTCTGTGTTCGGATGAAAACCAGGAGTATGACCCAATGACCGGACAGTGTCGCTTCCGTTCCTCCCCAGGTAATATCCCATTGGCACTGAATTGGACCATATAAATGCACAGTCTGACAAACATGGGAAGGAGTTGAATCTGTAATTGGTGGGTGAAATCATCGTATGATTATGTCATGTTATCCAATGTGTGTGTTTAGGTTTTGGGTTTTTTAAATTTAAGTAAGTGGTTTAAATCCAAGACAGAGCTGAAGCTCATTGCAATCAATAGGCATGGCAAATTCTGTATTGGGTTTAGGTCAGTAATGTTAGAGCTTTGAATGACATTTGCTTGCTATTTTGACTGGAGTCCAGTTTAATAGGTTTATTGAATAATGGCCAACATTCACCTGGACTATTGCTATTTATCTTTATATTATTATTATTTTTTCTGTGTTATCCATCATTGAAGATGTAGCAGTTTGCAACATGTTTGAAACTAATAAACAAAATAAGTTTTTAAAATATATCTGGTATATACAGAGAATCCAAATGAAACCAAGTGATGTTCACCCAAACTCCAGATTAACATCAGACTCTGGAAATTCCTTGAATTAGGAAGATCTGAAGCTTCTTAAACTTGTTTAAGAGAATTTCTAAGGGAAAAGACTTTCATTACATTCGAGCAACTTCTAAGAGCAATCTTGCTGCACCCTGCAGCAAGGTTCACGTTAGCACACCCACCCAAATCAGAACATACCAGGGTTATTTTTATTTTATTTTTATAAATAATTTTTATTAATTTTTCATTTACACATTACAAAAACAAAACAAAACATCATACAGAAACACACACAACAATTAAACCAATTATTTTCATCATAACCTTTTCATCTCATCTCTTTTTTGCTCTCACGAGCTGAGACCTCCCTCCCTCCCTCCCTTCACACGGCTTTGTTGTTTTAATCCTATCTCGCAGCTCCTTTTACATCTTCTGTCTCAGTTCGTAGGATTTATTTTAGTCCTGCAAGTGTCTTTATACTTGTACAGTTTTTCTTCATATAATCAATGAATTTACTCCACTCTCTCTGGAACTTTGTCTCTCCCTGATTCCAGATCGCACAGGTCAACTTTGCCAGTTCAGCATAGTCCATCATTTTTGTCTGCCACTCCTCAATAGTTGGAACCTCTTGTGTTTTCCATTTTTGGGATAATAATGTTCTCGCTGCGGTTGTGGCATACATAAAGAATCTCTGGTCCCCCTTAGCAATCTCATCTCCCATTAGTCCCAACAAAAATGCCTCGGTTTTTTTGGTGAAAGTATATTTAAACATTTTTTTCAACTCATTATATAAATTTTCCCAAAATCTTTTCACTATCTCACATGACCACCACATATGATAAAATTGCCCATCTTTCTCTTTACATTTCCAGCATACTCTACTGCTTGTCCTGTACATCTTGGATAATTTTACTGGTGTTAAATACCATCTATCATACCAGGGTTATTTTTAACTAAAACATTGACAACAACACAAAAGTATACAAATGGACCTGATTTCTAGGTGAAACAAACGTCAGATACAGTACAAATATACAAATTCTATGTAATTTCTACAATTTAATCAGTTGCATCCCTAACTCTCTGTGAGATGGAGGAATCATTGAATGGTGTAATTTCCTCCTGCAATCTGAAGTTGTACAATCTTGTACAACTAGGTAGACTAGGTGGCGCTGTAGGGACTAGGGGCGCTGTGGGTTAAACCACAGAGCCTAGGGCTTGCTGATCAGAAGGTCAGCGGTTTGAATCCCCACAAGGGGGTGAGGTCCTGTTGCTCAGTCCCTGCTCTTGCCAACCTAGCAGTTCGAAAGCACGTCAAAGTGCAAGTAGATAAATAGGTACCGCTACAGCGGGAAGGTTAACGGCGTTTCCGTGTGCTGCTCTGGTTCACCAGCTGTATGCCAGCTCCCTCGGCCAATAACGTGAGATGAGCATTGCAACCCCAGAGTCAGTCACGACTGAACCTAATGGTCAGGGGTCCTTTTACCTTTACCTTTACAATCTTGAAACATCTTATCATCTTATGCATTTTGTGTAGACTGGGACCTAGGAGTTGGGCATGGAGTTTTAATGTCATGTATCATCATGGCTTTCCTATCTTTTCATCCCTCAACACGGCTACCTCCCTTTTCACTCAATCTCTACAGCTTCCATTTGCAGGTCCAGGTGCAGTGAAGCTGTGGGTCGTGTGGCCAAGGGATTATAAAGTTGCAATGAACACAGAACAATCACTCAGGATTTAAGCAAGTCCCAACTTTATTGATTACAGGTGTTAGCAAGTTTTTGCGCAGGCATTGGGCGTGTATCCTGAATCAATCAACCTGCCTGCTGGTTGAGTATTTGGCAGGGTTAAGGTTAAGGATTGCCCTATGTCAAATTGGGGCAACCCCCTGAGATTACCAGGGAGGGGGATTAAAAGGAAACCCTGATTCCTTGGGCTGGGGAGGGCCCTAACGCCTCATCCACCTAGACTAAGAATCCAACCCATTGTCTTATCCGCCGTCAAGTTGTGGCAGCTGCTATAAGGTAGGCTGAAACCCCAGATAGGCTCCATTTGTCTGAAGGCAAATTGCTCCCAGGCCCCAAATATGATGACCAAAAACTTCCATAGCAATGTCTTATGCAGGGTCGCTTACCCTCAGGCAGACCTAAAATATTAAGAGTAGGAAGAGAGGGAATCCAATGACAGCTGAGGCTGATGCGTGAATGGCTTTTATAGCAGACCAAAGGGAATAACTTTCCCCTTAGATCCACTTCCCAAACTGCACCCCCTAGCTCACCTGTGATTGGCTGAGCCCCAGCAGCCAGCGCAGGCAGTGGAGGAGGAAGTGAGGTCCTCCCCCAGACATGCTAAAGCCAGGAGACCATCTTGAACTGCCATGGCCAGTTCATCTTTTTCTCCATTTCTTATAACATCTTTGCAGCAGCAGCCTTTGTGCAAAGCAATTTCCTGATGAAAGTATTAATTTTACATAGGTTACACTTGTTTCATTTAATGTCAATGTGAGAGGAAGGTTGGATGTATGCAAAAATACATCCTAAATGTCACAGTGGCCTGGGTGGGCTACTTCAGAGTAACGACTCCACACGGCTCTGCATTTTATCTTTTTATTGGTGCTGCGTATTTACAGTGCTAAAGGCAGTACTATTTACAGAGACACATCTTATCCGCTTGAGTCAGAACCTCCGAATGGCGTTTGGCGCGTTTTTCTCCAACATAACAACTTGGGGAGACCCAGCCTCTTCCCCCTACGTTTTCTGCGCAATTCCAGAGTTGGGGGAATGGGTCTGCCCCCCTAGCTTCCCTCTTCCTGTCCCACCTGGGACGATGGCTCCGCTACCCTGCCTGAGCCTCGGACACCACTTCCTGCTTCCCCACTTGAGTCGGAACTCTCCCTGCATTCCCCTGCGCTCGGGGATGGGCTGGAACTCAGGAGGGGAGGGACTTTGCGATATCCCCTGTCCCTCACACTAAATGCTACAATTTTCCTGCTAAATAAGAAGATGTCACTTATTCCAAGTGAGATCTGGTGCCCATTTGAAGCATAATTTTAATTCAGCACATTTTAAATATATTTGAGGTCTTTATAGAATGCCACTTGTTCACACTTGTCTTTACTCTACACCGGGGACCAAGGGATTTTCTTCTGTTTCTGCTTTACTTGGCAGAAAATTATCAGATTACTGCATTCTAAAAGGATCTTGTCACCGTCTGACCATTTGACTCCCATTTTTGGGGGCAGATATATGACTAATAGGAAATCTAGTGTTAAAAATTAATTAATCAGTAACATGTTTAATCAGCAGCACATTCTTTTTCCTGCACCCCAGAATAAGAAAGCATTCATTAAGACTTAATTTGAAAGTAATTAAATGTTTGTTGAGGTTGTAATTTAAACTTTATTTTATCAGCTGGAAGCAAAAATAACTGAAGTGCTTTTCAAGGTTATTCCTAATGGAATATGTATGGCTAAAGGTAGGAGAAGGCTGGTAGTGATTTCTGGTGTATCTGTATTGATGATGTTACCCTCAGCAGATAAACAACAAGGTCAAGCTGCTTCATTAAAATGATACAGTTTTTAAGAAAGACCCTAGACTCATTTCAACAAAAGCCAGTGAGAAGAGGATAGTCCTGTTGATTTAGACCCCAAATTGCAAACCCAACATACAGTATGAGACTTTTCTAAGTCTTGCACTTCCAGTGTGGAGGCCAAGCCAACTGCACTGCCAGCCTGATCAATGTTGGCCTTAGAACAGGGGTGTCAAACTCAAATTCATCGGGGGCCGCATCAGCAGTTTGGTCACCCTCAAAGGGCCGGTTGTATCTGTAGGACTATGTGTCCACTCTTTATTATCATAAATTATTGTCACTGCATTCAATTATTACTGTTTTTTGTAATAATGTAAGTAATAACTAGCTCTGAAAGCAGAAACATAGTCAGAATAATGGCAAGTAGATATTCAAATGTACAATTATTGTACAATTTATTGAAAAATGATTTTTGGTAACTGCACTGGGTGGTGGAGGCTCGCTAGGGTTTCATGCAGGACCTTTGCAGAGCTACTAGTACCTGGAGATGCTGGGGTCCTTCTGCATGCAGAACAGATGTTCTGCCAGTGAGCCACCACCCTTCACCAAAGGGACTGGCTGAGGTTGACTCACTGGAGCTGCTCTCCTGGTTCCAGGGTTTAAGGGCCAGAAGTATAAAGCAGCATCCTATGTTTCTGAGGAGAGGGAGAGGGAGGGGAGGGGAGGGGAGGGGAGGAAGGAAGGAAGGAAGGAAGAAAAGAGGGAGTGGGAGGGAGAGAGGAAGGAAGGAAAGAGGGGAGAGAAAGAAGAGTAGGAAATAAGGAAGGGAATAAAGAAGGAAAGAAAAAGAAAGAAGGAGAGAAGACGGAAAGGGAGAAAGAAGGAAGGAAGTAGAGGGAAAGAAAGAATAAGAATGAGGGAGAGGAAGAAAGATGGGAAGGACGGAAGGAAGGAAGGAAGGAAGGAAGGAAGGAAGGAAGGAAAGAGGGAGCAGGAGGGAGAGAGGAAGGAAAGAGGTGAGAGAAAGAAGAGTAGGAAAGAAGGAATAAAGAAGGAAAGAAAAAGAAAGAGGGAGAGAAGACAGAGATAAAGAAGGAAGGAAGGAGAGGGAAAGAAAGAATAAGAACGAGAGAGAGGAAGAAAGAAAGGGAAGGGGGGGGTCGCCGCCTTGATTCAGCGCCAGAAAAGAGTGCGAATGGACCCCCCCCCGCCCCCAGCTGTTTGTCGGCGCTTTGTCAGCGCAGCGCTTCAGCAGCAAGGTCCCGCTGGCTGGGGTGCTCGGCGGGCCACATGATGAGGTCTGGCGGGCCGGATTTGGCCCCCGGGCCTTGTGTTTGACACCCATGCCTTAGAATAATCAAGTTATAACTTGCCTGCTATACTGGATCTCCCACCTGCCCTTCAGCAGATCAGGAGATTTATCAGTAAATGGCACAATCCCTCACTGAAAAAGGGAGTCCAGGCTCCCCAGACAGACTTCTTTTGTAGAGTCTAGTCACCAGCTTTTCAAGATGTTCCTTGTTTACTGTATGGAAGCTGTATCACTCAGCTCCTAGGATCTGTCACTTAGAGCCAACTGAGAACACACACTTCTCAGTTTAAAAATTAGAACTTTTCCAAAAGTTCTCAAAGAAGTCTAAATTCTTCAGCAGCAATGACAGTGAAATTCACATCAAAGCCCTTCGGCTGCAGGATTCGAAGGTCTCAACATGCCCTAGGAAGGTGTTTCTTTGCATCTCGACCATCCTATGCCCTCTATTAAGTGATCTTCTGCTTCTCACTGTCAGGCACTGATATTCTAAGGTTTGTGATTTATGAACCTTCTCCCAACTCTAAGAATAGATCCTGCTTTCACATTCTGAAGTAAAGCAACATACATTCCATAGTATCCACCTGTTCAAAAGGAGACTTGCAGGTGTATCTTCTAAATGTCCTTTCCTGAAGCAATCTACTTTCAAACGTATATATTAAGTGGTTAATAACATAGGAGAAGAATCATGTGTAGACCAAGATGAGTCTTTGTACATTTCTGGGTTGTTGTTTTTTTGAAGAAAAGTTTTTGTGTCTCGTTCAATTTCCAAACATTCACAATGCTTGCCTACCTAACTCTCAGTCACAGCTGTGTAAACAGCTTTATGTTTTTTAAAAAGTTCTGGGCACATAATGGGAGGAAGAACTGAAATATCAAGTACAAAATAGGATTAAATAGTCACAAAGCGTTTCAAATTCCAGAGGAGTAACCTTGCCAGTCTGTTGCAGCAAAACCAACAGTCACACCCACACTGATTAGATTCTGTATTAATTTGTACTCTACACAGTACAGCTATCTCATCCAATACCTAAATGCTTTGAGCTATGTTTGGGGGGGCCCTCTTTGTTATTTTTGTACTTTTTGTTAATAAATCAATAAGAAATAATCATCTGTCTGTTCAGAGTACATATATTCACCCATTTAAATGACTTTTTTAATTCATCTGATTAAAGATTCAGGTAGATAGCCGTGTTGGTCTGATGCAGTCGAAAAAAATAAAATAAGTTGTCCAGTAGCACCTTAGAGACCATCTAAGTTTGTTCTTGGTATAAGCTTTCGTGTGCATGCACACTTCTTCACATGAAAGCTTATACCAAGAACAAACTTAGTTGGTCTCTAAGGTGCTACTGGACAATTTTTTTATATATTTCATCTGATTAATTAAGTGGGATCTGGCCCACGGAAGGTTGTATCACAATAAATTTGTTAGGTGCCCCTAGACCCTGTTGATTTTGCAACAAGGAGTTTGTTTCTCATTCCTCTTGGGCTGGTTTTTGGCTTTCCTTTCCTTGGAAAGTGTTGTGGTTTAAAGAGTGGGAAGGAAGGGTTTGGATAGTTTTTTGCTTTTCAAGATTCTGGCTCTAGTTCACCTCAGCATATGGCCTGTGTCCAATGAAAATGTGTACTATGGTGGCTAAGGTACTGAGCCTCCTCTCACCTTGGGAGAACCAATTTACTTCAGCTAGATATCTGTGACACATTATAGTCTTCGTTTGGTTCTTATTGGGCTGAGGAATACCACAAAACCACTGTACTTCATGAAATTCAGAACATTATAGAAAACTGTAATTATCTGATGAGGAGAGACCACAGACTAGACTAACAAAGATAAAATAGCACTCAGCTGGGTGTTTCCCCCATAGCACACATTGACCTTGGCAAAATATCAAAGAGAAATCAGTGTGTTGGTGTGCTAAATTTGAATAGCTCTCTATGACTGTTTGTTTGTGTCCTCTGACGCAAACATGCATTCTTCTGAAGAGAGAAAAGAAAAACATTAAGTGTTTGGTAACAACTGCATGTTAACATTGCATGTTATATACAGGTGAAACTCGGAAAATTAGAATATCCTCGAAAAGTTCAGTAATGCAACTTTATTATTATTTTTTTATTTTAATTTATACAAATGCTTTCTTTTGGAAAGTCCACAGTAATAAAACCAATAGTTACAATAATACAAAAATAAACATTGCTATTACATTTCATTAATTAGATTCCATTTATAATTGACCCGCCTAACGACAAATAATTACAATTACAACAAATAAAGGCTTGACATATCTTGCTTTGCATGTCATGCATCTATCTCATATATTGGTTTCACCTTTTAAGTTGCATTACTGAAATAAATGCACTTTTCAATGATATTCTAATTTTTCGAGTTTCACCTGTATATCCTGCTTAAACAACTATCTTATTCATCATAACTGTAGAATATTTTGAGCACAATAAGCAGATTACGATTTCCAGTTGCACCTCTCCTCAATCTGCACATGGCTTAACGCCTTCATGTGTGTATCTTATAATTTACAACTGTGAGGAAGTCTTGCTCTGTGTTATTCAGATTAACATGCTTTACAATTCTCACTAAAAAGCAAATAAGCAATATGAAGAAGGTGTGTGTACAAGCTTCTAGGAAAAATAGGGTCAATAATTGTCACAGATGGGGTGTTGGCTACTCCCGAGTAAGCACTCCACACATCCTCTGGATTTTCATAGTTTTATTGTGCATGCTATATACAGTGGTGAGATGTCTCAAATCATGTCTGCTCTGCATGGGGCAGAAGCCCACAATGGCGTCTCGTGGGCTCTGACCCCCCTTTTAAGACTCCAAACGCCCCTCCTCCTTGCTCTATGGGTCCTCCGTGGTCCCAAACCAGGCTCCTGAGGTGCCGTTCCCTCTCCTCCCTCCTTTCCAGCCCCTGCTGAAGCTAGCTCCTCCCCTGCTTCCCTGCTACCAACCTGGAGCTGAGCCACCAGGACTCTGCAGAGCCCTGGACCCGTCTTAACCCTTCCTGTTCCTGATTTGAACTCCCAGACTTGCTGCTGCTCTCCCATCTGATGGAAGTAAGCAGAGTGGGCTGCTCTCTGCAAGCCCTCTCTCTTACATCCACCCCCCCTCCAGGCTCCCCCCCCCCTTTCTGAGGCCTGGTTTGCCTGGTCTGATGTCTGTAAAGAGGGCTGGAAGCCTGACAGGTCTTCCTCCTCTGTAGTGTGTGTAAAATCCTGTTCCCAGTCGGTGCTGGGTGGCTGGTCCGTGTAGTTCCTTCCGTTGTCATCCTCCTCCTCCCTCTGGAAAATTGCTTCCGATTCCCGGAGGGCTCCTTGGGTCTGCGTCTCCCCTGCTCCCCACCTGGGATCGCCCTCCCCCTCTGTGTTCCCTGTGCTACTGACGTGTGGTGGTTTGGGTCTGTGGGAGAAAGGAGCGTGCAGTTCCAGTGTGCGGTCCTCCCCTTGCATGGTGTGCGTGGTTGCCTCCGCGTTTTGGGAAGCAGGAGTGCCCTGCCTGGCCATCAGACATTTTAACCCCCCCTCCCCCCACCGGGAGCCCGGGCTCGCTGTGGCACTGTAGACCTCCTCCTCTTCCTTTCTTTCTGGAACCTCTTGGCTGCCTTCTCCCTCCACCCTTCTGTCTAGTGTCTTTTGTGTGATTTCCTCCCCCTCCCTCCTGTCAGCGTCTTGTGTTGGATGTGTGTCACGTCCTCTGAACCTTGGGCTTTCCCTAAAGTGTGAGAGCAAAGACCTGTGACCCACGGGATGGACCTTTCTCGCTGTAGGTACTTCCCCCCTGAAGGTGACAGGGTTGATCTGTGTCAGAACCTTGAAGGGCCCCAGCCTTCTGGGTGCCAGCTTCTTCCCCCTTCCCCCCATGGGAAGGCCTTCTGACCACAGCCAGACCCTGTCCCCTCCGTGGAAGACCTTCTCCAGTCCCCCGTGATGGTCTGCCCCCTCCTTGTAAGCCTCATTGCTCCTTGCCACGTCTCCATCCAGTTGTTGGTGTACTGTCTCCCTCCTCTCACCCCATGCCTCAATAGGTGGTCCCCCAATCTCCCCCTCCCCCTGCTCTGGGAAGGCTCTGGGGTTTCGCCCAAGACTGGCCTTACTGGGTGTGAGCCTCGTGAAGACATGTACTGCATGCCCCTCCGTGGGGTTGTCATGATATTGCCTGAGAATCTTCCCTCTGAGGGAGTCCTGGGGCATATACCGGGCATCATTGCTAAAGAGTAACCCCTCTTTCTCTGCAAGCCCTTCCCCTGCCCCTTCTCCCTCCCTCAAGTCCCTCCGTATGTTCTGGGTAAAAGTGTCCTCTTTGGTGAGTTGGCTCAGTTTCTCTTCCTGCATCCCCGCCTCGGCGTCGTTCCATCCGCCTGGGGAGCTGATGTGGTGCGATCCTGAGGATTCTCCTTCTTTCCTGCAGTGCTCCTTGCCGTCTGCATCTCCAAAGGTGAGATCTCCCCGGCGCTGGCTGCCCACAGGGTCATTGTCCATTAAGTCCAAAGCTAGCACTTCTGCGTGCTTGTTCACTGTCATCTTCCGAGAGGGGGTCTGTTGCGTGACCTCACCCTCCTGCAATTCCCTGCCGTCTATGGCCGAGACGCTCATGGGAAGCTTCCTTGGGAAAAGGGGAATCTGATTCTGCCTAGCAAAGTCCACCGATAGGCAATCATTGCTGCTGCCCCTGCAGAGAAGCCCGACTGTCTCCTGGGTCTGGCCTCTTGGCAGCTGCAGACTTACTTCCATCTCTTTGTCGTGCTGTGGGGTGTTACAGGAGGGCTCAGTTGTTGGTGCTCTGCCTGGCCCCTCCCCTCCTGATCTGGCATCCAGGCTTGTGTCTGTGCCTGCCTGCTCTCGCCATTCCTTCCTCTGGGGGCAGTGTTCCACCCAGTGGCTGGGTGCATTGTAAAGGCATCTCCCGCCTTTCTCTTCCCTCTGTTTTCCCACGTCAGCGTTTGAAAGTACCCGCGCGCGGGCTTTGTCCCTCTGCATCACATCTGGCTGGAGGGGTCTGTGCTGAGCTGTAGCTGCCTTCCAGGGACTGTATGGGAGCTTGTGGCCGCTGCCTTTCCCCTCCGTCTGTCCCCGCTGCCCGGACTCGCCTCTCAGCCTCCTGCACTTCCACGCCACCATGCCTCTCAGCCTTAGAGCCAGCTTGTGCTGAGGGTCGCCCTACAAAGTGCTGGCCCGTCCCGAGTGTCCTCTCTGCTTGTCCAGCCTCCACTCCTCCGGCTTGGCTGTGTTCAGAGCTGCTCGGTTCACTAAGCCTGGCTTCCCCTGTGCCCGGGTGCCTACCTGGTGCTTGAGCCGTTCCATAGTTGCAGGGTGCTGGCTGCAGCTTGCTCTCTGCTACACCCCTCACGCATGCCAATCCTCCCTTGGCATCTCTCTCTTCTGCTTTAGATGCTGCCAACTTCATGCCGGCTGCTACATTTGCAGCCCTCTTCCCTCGGGGTAGCCATCAAAAGATTGTGGGCTTGCTGTCACAGATGGGGTGTTGGCTACTCCCGAGTAAGCACTCCACACATCCTCTGGATTTTCATAGTTTTATTGTGCATGCTATATACAGTGGTGAGATGTCTCAAATCATGTCTGCTCTGCATGGGGCAGAAGCCCACAATGGCGTCTCGTGGGCTCTGACCCCCCTTTTAAGACTCCAAACGCCCCTCCTCCTTGCTCTATGGGTCCTCCGTGGTCCCAAACCAGGCTCCTGAGGTGCCGTTCCCTCTCCTCCCTCCTTTCCAGCCCCTGCTGAAGCTAGCTCCTCCCCTGCTTCCCTGCTACCAACCTGGAGCTGAGCCACCAGGACTCTGCAGAGCCCTGGACCCGTCTTAACCCTTCCTGTTCCTGATTTGAACTCCCAGACTTGCTGCTGCTCTCCCATCTGATGGAAGTAAGCAGAGTGGGCTGCTCTCTGCAAGCCCTCTCTCTTACAATAATCTTCCAATATGTGGGTTCAATGGTGTTTAATGGTCTAATGGCAAAATGGTATAATCTTATCTGTTGTATCTTTTCTTCTTGAGGATAGTATGTCAGCAATGTATTATAAGGACTGGGGACATGAATATTATTGCGTCAAATCTCATGGATATTAATTAGAGAAGTTTAAGGGCATAACTGTGATATTTCTCTGTCTGTATAATCATAGCACCAACATTACCCACAGTTCTCTCTAACCAGGGTTTCCTCTTCATCAAGATTTGAAATCAGGCAATGAAATCATTTTGCATATCCTGATGAATAGGGAACCTGGTTGGCATCTGCTAAGAGTGACTAATGTAAATGCAGATGCAGCCACAAATAAGGCTTGCAGGAAAAAATGAGAGAGGAAATTCACACAAAGAAATGGGAGGGACTGGGGTGAGAGAGTACAATCCCACAGCCTGGTTCTGAACTCTGAACCATGGTTAAGAGAGAGCCCATGGAAACCACCAAATATTACATGAGAAGTGGCAAGACTATATCATTTATTTCTGAATTTGCTTTTGCTGTATGACATTGTATCTTTCACCATTTGTTTTTAGATTTACCGGTAGATACGAAAGAAATGGCAGATGAAAAGAAGGAATGCTACTACAATCTAAATGATGCAAATTTTTGCGATAATGTACTAACATCCAATGTTACGAAACAAGAATGCTGCTGTACTTTGGGTGCCGGCTGGGGTGATAACTGTGAAATATTCCCATGTCCTGTGCTTGGAAGTCGTAAGTGATCATTTCCCATTCACTGGTAGTTGCTATTCATAACATCATAATGTGGATCAGTAGCTTTTGCCTGTTTTTTTCAGAAGTAAATCCCACTTTTCTAAGTGGGACTTTCTCCCAAGTAAATGGGAGAACTGCAATCTTAGATTCTAGTCCTTTATGCAAGCCATGTTGGACTTAATCCTCATTGGATTCATTGGCACTTTTGAATAAGCAAGCATAGAGTTGAGCTATTAGTTATAAAGGAGTGTGTTCTGCTTTCCTATTTCATTTGGCATCAAAGAATATGTCTACAGTGGATTCATTCAGTTCCTTTGTACAATAAGCCCGCAATTTATACATTCCAAAGATCGCACCTAAAGCCAAAATTGTGTATAGTCAGAACACATTGAATTCAATGGTGGGTGGGATTGCCAAAGTCATTTTTCCTGGCACTCCACCCCTTTCTGAATGTGCACAAATTGGATGCTCATAATTTGCAGGTTTACTGTATTACACAGGGAGTTAAAGTTTCCTGTTAGATTTCTTTGCTTCAGTGTTCACTTATCTGGACATCAATAATCAGGATTTCTACTCAAGATATGGTTACAGGTAGGTAGCCGTGTTGGTCTGCTGTTGAAACAAAATAAAAATAAAATAGAAAAATTCCTTCCAGTAGCACCTTAGAGACCAACTAAGTTTGTCATTGGTATGAGCTTTCGTGTGCATGCATACGAAAGCTCATACCAATGACAAACATTAGTTGGTCTCTAAGGTGCTACTGGAAGGAATTTTTCTATTTTATTTTTATTTTGTTTCAAGATATGCTTTAAGTTCCCTACTTTATCGTTATATTTATATGATGCCTCTGTTTGTTTGGGGCACCACTTTTTAGCCAACAGAACCACAAAAATTCTGCATGCATCTTTTAAGAAGAATCTTTTCATAGTTGCTCTGGAACAGGGTCCGCAAACTAAGACCCGGGGGGCCGGATGCGGCCCAATCACCATCTAAATCTGGCCCGCGGACGGTCCGGAAATCAGCATGTTTTTACTTTGAGTAGAATGTGTCCTTTTATTTAAAATGCACCTCTGGGTTATTTATGGGGCCTGCCTGGTGTTTTTACATGAGTAGAATGTGTCCTTTTATTTAAAATGCATCTCTGGGTTATTTGTGGGGCATAGGAATTCGTTCATTTTTTCCCCAAAATATAGTCGGGCCCCCCACAAGGTCTGAGGGACAGTGGACCGGCCCCCTGCTGAAAAAGTTTGCTGACCCCTGCTCTGGAACATCTACCAGTCTTATGAGCCATGGCCATAGCTGAATATCACTGTCCATTTTATTTCTAAAAGTTTGTAATATGAGAAAGGAAAACTTATAAAATGAGAAATCATGCATTAGAACATGAGAGTGCTCTTTTAAGATACTGAATCTGTTGTGTTTCACACTGTAATGCGCAAATACATTTCTAATTGGATTCTCGGTTTATCTTCCTGCTAGCTGAGTTTACTGAGCTGTGCCCTGAAGGGAAAGGGTACATACCCTCTGAAGATTTATCTTATGGAGCTGTTTCGCAGAACTACAAAGGTCAGCTCCAGTTATACAGATTTGAATTATATATTAGTGTTTCAACATTCCTAAAAGATACCAGTGCTCATTTAAAGTCTGTTTTGGTGTAGCAGTCTGCCAAATGTTTATGAGGTTTGTTTGGTTGGTTGGTTTTTACGAAAATTTGCTCCTTTGGGTGGGGATAGGTGGAACCACCTACAATCGATTTCTACATTGCACTTCGTCACTTTCTATTTATGACCATTGCTTCCTTTCACTGCTGCAAATTCATTTTGTATTTGAAAGGGTTTCTTCACTGTGTGATACCAGCTGGCTAGAGATCAGACAGGGAACCCAATGCCATCATGGTTGGCATATAGCCAGTCAGACTGGGCTGCTGGTGGGCAATTGAAGCCTTCCTATTTCCTTCTTCCTGAATGGGAAGGGCTGTACCGTCAGTAGGTAGAGCACATGCTTTGCATTCAAAAGGGTTCAATCCCCAGCATATCCAGGAAGAGATGGGAGAGACCCCTGCCTGAAAATCTGCCTGAAAACTGAAAGTCAGTGTAGACGATACTGAGACAGATGGTTCAGTTGTTCTGGCTTGGTATAAGGCAGCTTCCTCATCTGAACCTTAAATAACTTTTCAAAAATGCTTTGAAAAGAGCATATACTGGGGGGGGGGGCGTTGACCTCTGACTTTAATGAGATTTAGGAGTGGGCTCCCAAAGATGCAAATGATGTAACAACAGCAGCTGAAAGCTAGGTGTTAGGCTACAGTTGTAGAGGATTCCTATGAAAGGCAGTGGGCGTTGGACCTTGCTATAGATGACTTGTAGGTTAACAAATGTTCTGGCATCCTCATCCTAAACCAGGCTTCCTCAAACTCAGCCCTCCAGATGTTTTGAGACTACAATTCCCATCATCCCTGATCACTGGCCCTGCTAGCTAGGGATCATGGGAGTTGTAGGCCAAAAACATCTGGAGGGCCAAGTTTGAGGAAGCCTGTCCTAAACTGTAACAGCAGCACAATCCTGTGCATGACTACTTGGAAGTAAGTCCCTTTGAGTTCAGTGAGACCTACTTCTAGATAAGTGTTTTTAGGATTGCAGTCGCCTAAGTCTGTAGTCCAGTACACACTTACCTAGAGTAAGTCTCATAGAATTCAAAGAAACTGAACTCCTTGTTCCGTGGAATAGGTGATTACACTTATAGCAGCAACCTATTCATGTCTAGTCAGAAGTATCTGCCTGCAACTCCCATATAATAAGACTAAAAGGTTTGTGATAGCTTGTGATGCGGTGCTGGTTTGGTGCTGCTGAAAATTTATTTTAAATTCTGATGATATGAACAGGCCAACCTTCCACTGCTCCAGCTGGAACCAGTTTGGACAGTTTAATCAGGTCATCCAGAAATTCCATTCCTGTTTTCCTTTTAGTTTTCACCTGCATTTCTTTATTTGCATGAGTATCTTTGGTTCTCTTTAGAATTCTCCATTTCCCCTTTCAGCTATACAGTATCATTCAACTTCAGCTAGCCTGAACCAGCCTTCAGATATATGTTCTTTTTAAAAGTCCTTATTTTGGTAGTGTGGGTGTCAAGTTTTCATATAATTTCTTTTCTTTAAAAGCTGCTCCATTTCTGGAAGAGTGGCTGCAAAAATATTTATATAGCCAATTCATCCTTTCTGGAGCAGTCAGTATATTAGGATTTTTACCTTTTAGAGCTGTTCAGCAGATACAAAACATTCCTTTCTTGGCATAACATCTATTGTTGCCATGATATAAATGGAGAACAATTCCATTCAGAGCAATGGGCTCACACCTGAGTGATTTGACCCAGTTTGTATTTGCCTTGAGTGACCCTAGCCTGATTTTGAGGAAATAGTACAATAAATACATGGGGAAAGAAACAAGGCTAGGAAAAGAAACAAATTCCAAATCCAGCAAAAAAGGGATATGAAATAATTCATAAAAACTAAAGTTTTATGTGCCAAAAGTATATTTTTCTATAAAATGTGATTTAAACCACTAGTATTCATTTTGCATGCTGTCTGCTAAGTATGAGCTTTCTTTTGTGAAGGGCATTTCAGCTGCAGAGCAATTTTCTCTTAAGTTTGTGGAAATGTCTGTCTGTCAGTTTAAGTTATGTCAAGAAGCCCCCAGATACCAAAGTGATAAGTACCTTCAGAACTCTGTGCAGCAAAATTTATAGTTATGCCTGTGTGGAGGAAGCCACCATCGCTGGAGTCTCCAGAGCAGGCGCCAAAAACAAATCGTTAATTCTCAGCAGGATTTTAAATCAGACACAACACAGGAGCAAGAAAAGGGGGCACAAAATCAGGGTGTTCCCTAAGCCAATATAAGCAGAGAGCATGGAAGCAGTTACAGAGGGTAAAGGTATGGTGAAGTACTTGACGAAGGCAGCCCTCCTTGGAGAACTAACTCCAGAGAAGTCACATTGGCATCAGCAACAATACTCTTGAAAAGCAGATTTTGTGTGCAGTCTCAAGGTGACAGTTAAAGCAGAGCATGCTCAGACTAGTTAAGTGTGATTAGTTTACACTAGCTAAATAAATAGCAATGCACCTGATGTTGTACGAAAAGATGTACATATGCTGATGGCAGCCGCAGTTTTACGTTAGCCCAAGCCATGAGCACTAACCGGGGGGGAATCTGTTGTATCACTGATGCTAAACATTCTCTCAATATTTGGCACAAACCTATACAACCTATAGCTGCAACTGTAAATCTGAAAATACACAAAAGATCAGGAAATGGTTATTGCGTGATAAAGTGAAGGCACAGTCATTGTTGTTGTTAAAACTTGAAATCCGAAGACAGTTCACAATATATCAAAATATTGTGTACTTCCATATAGGGTTCAGCACTGCTCTGAAATTCAAGCCATGTTTACCAAAGCTATTTTTTATTTTTAAAAATCACATGCTTGAGTAAGCACCAAAGCTACCCCTTCTGCAGAGCCATCTGAATTGGAGCTGCTTATGATTTAATAGTTCATACTCATAAGTTAGCTGTTAAATGTATTTCCTATGTACCCTCTCAATGGGCTTAAAATACAGTCTGCTCATCTGTGAGGGTTCCTGATTTTTAGCCCTTTTCCCTTGACTGCCCCTTCCATGCCTGCTCCACTAAGTCTGCCTGGCATTCAAGCATGGGATGTAATGTTAAAATAGGGTATATGCACATAGATTCCAGGGGCAGGATTGTGCAATGCCATACCCAGATTGTGTGTAAACTTCTAGTGAATTGGGCAAGAGTTCAGGTCCTCTTCCAAATCTTCCTCTGGAACGATCTATTGTAGCCCATGATTTTCTTTTTAACAATGCAGCTTACCCTGACTGGTTAGCAATACAGTGGTACCTCGGTTTACAAACACAATTGGTTCTGGAAGTCTGTATTTAACCTGAAGTGTACTTAACCTGAAGCGAACTTTCCCATTGAAAGTAATGGAAAGTGGATTAATCCGTTCCAGACAGGTCCGCGGAGTACTTAAACTGGAAATACTCAAACCGAGGTGTACTTAAACCGAGGTATGACTGTAGTTCAAAGAGGGATTGTGCCTTCCAGATCGTTTTTTTTCCTTGAAGAAAATGCAGTTTATCCCAGCAGTAGCTTTACTCCCTGCTACGCCTCTAGTTAAATATTTTGGCTGATAAATGGTAGAATCAAATGGTAGAATCAGAGTTTTCTCCATTCTTCATGACTGCAAACTCTCTTTTTATTCCTCTGTGATGTGCCTATCCTGGCAAGATAGACTAAAAATCATATTCAGCTGAAACGGCCATGAAGGACTTCCAACTTATTCCTTCCATTATCATTTTTCCACAGATGCTGATGAATGTCAGCTCTTTGGGCAAGAAATATGTAAGAACGGCTTCTGTTTAAACACACAGCCAGGCTATGAGTGTTACTGCAAACAAGGCACATACTATGATCCTGTAAAACTCCAGTGCTTTGGTAAGTATACATAGAATCATAGAATCATAGAGTTGGAAGAGACCACAAGGGCCATCCAGTCCAACCCCCTGCCAAGCAGGAAACACCATCAAAGCATTCCTGACATATGCCTGTCAAGCCTCTGCTTAAAGACCTCCAAAGAAGGAGACTCCACCACACTCCTTGGCAACAAATTCCAGTGTCGAACAGCTCTTACTGTCAGGAAGTTCTTCCTAATGTCTAGGTGAAATCTTCTTTCTTGTATTTGAATCCATTGCTCCGTGTCCGCTTCTCTAGAGCAGCAGAAAACAACCTTTCACCCTCCTCTATATGACATCCTTTTATATATTTGAACATGGCTATCATATCACCCCTTAACCTTCTCTTCTCCAGGCTAAACCTACCCAGCTCCCTAAGCCGTTCCTCATAAGGCATTGTTTCCAGGCCTTTGACCATTTTGGTTGCCCTCCTCTGGACACGTTCCAGCTTGTCAGTATCCTTTTTGAACTGTGGTGCCCAGAACTGGACACAGTACTCCAGGTGAGGTCTGACCAGAGCAGAATAGTGGTACTATTACTTCCCTTGATCTAGACGCTATACTCCTATTGATGCAGCCCAGAATTGCATTGGCTTACCGTGTCCCCATACTCTTTACATTTGCCAACCAGCACTGGGGAATGAGATTTTAATTCTTGGCTGCTCTTACAAATTATTCACACATGAAAGCTGGCTGATTCTATTTTCTCCATGTAATCCTTCGAAACAGTGCCTGAGTACTTTGTGTATTGGACTGTATATGACTAGGAGCAATTTGCTTGATTGCAGTGGCTGGAAGGAATGTAGTTGTGGTTGCAGAAATTGCTTCTGGCTTCATATCTGGGTGCAATCCAGTTCACATTGATGTTTCTCATTTAGATGTTTCTCCTCTCTCCAATTGCTTGTTCCTTTATTTTCATATAGTGCCACTAGTGTTTGTGGCACTTTATGGTGTCTGCCCCCAAAAGCATACAAGCTAAAATTTGATACAGAAGAAAAGGAGGGAGGTGGAATCAGGAGCAAAGAGCAAAACAATGTGTGATTGCTTCAGTTGCAAGTTTAGCAGGGTGAATTACCCTGTGGCATAGGAACTAGAAAGTTATGTCATAGGCTTCATGGAGAAGGTAAAGTTTGAGGAGGGCTTTGAAGGCAGTAAAAAGGTGGTGGCATGTCAGTGTACTAGAAAGCAGTTCCAGGCATGCAGTGCAGAAAGCAGGGACTTACAACCCATTTCCTCTCAACAGCTCCCAAAGAAATTCATTTTATTTTGTTACTACATTTATATCCCACCTTTCTTCCATCATGGAATCAAAAGTGGTGCCCATGTAGTTCCATGGCAGTCACCCATCCAGGCACTGACCAGACCCAAACCTGCATAGCTTCACCTAGGTATGGGTTTCATGTGCCTTGAGGCATTACCCTGTGAAAAAAATAAAAACTGTAACAAATTCATTAATAAACTAGAACACAATTTAAAGCTCAATTTATGTACAGTGATACCTCTGGTTAAGAACTTAATTCGTTCCGGAGGTCTGTTCTTAACCTGAAACCGTTTTTAACCTGAGGTACCACTTTAGCTAATGGGGCCTCCCGCTGCTGCCG